>NC_143567.1:93391000-94745000 GCF_054136105.1 Typopeltis vanoorti
CTGTCAATTTATTATATGATGATTACTCTCCGGATATTGCAAAGATTTTTGAATTTGTCATACATTCAAGATATTTCAGCTGGAGAAACAAGATCTATAAACAAGTTGAAGGTACTGTCATGGGTATCCTTCTGTCTCCACCTTTGGCAAACTATTTTTTGAAACATCTGGAAGACAAATTGTTTTCATCCATTCATCCGTAACCCTCTCTTTGGTTTTGTTATGTCGATGATGTCTTTGCTATTTGGCCACATGCTGAAGAGGATCTTACCACATTTCTACAACAGTTAAATAGCCTTCTTCACCCACACATTCAGTTTACCATGGAAAAAGAAAATTCTGGTAGCTTACCATTCTTGGACATCCTGTTTACACGCACATCCTCTGGTACTTTGTCTATAAGTGTCTATCGAAAACCTACCTTTACTAGCAGATACATTCATCAAAAGTCTGCTCATCACACCTCTCAAAAAATCATCAGCATTATCAAATTATTATTATGGGCAACTCCAAGGAGTCCCTAGACTCATCGAGGGAGGCCCTAAACATCATGTCAAGGACAACTATTCAACATCCACAGAGTATCTATCATACTTTGCCTTGAACTCATTCGCAGTCATGGCACCCACAACAGACTCCGGCAGCTCATTCCACTCATTCACTACTCTCCAAGTAAAAAATCTAGTTCTAACACCCTTGCTAACCACACTCTTGCCCAGCTTCCATGGATGGCCCTCTAGTCCTCCCATCAGCAGGACTGGTGATGGGAGGACAATTCTCAAAAATATCCTCTGAATTATTTTTATAGAAACTTCAGTAATTTGAATGTCTCAATCATATCACCCCTTTTCCACCTATCAACCAATTTCTGCAACCCACAAATCTTCAACCTGTTCTCGTAAGGTTCATTCCATAGACCTGCTATCATCTTGGTCACTCGCCTCTGGATCCTATTCACCTCCTCCCCATCTAGAAGAAACCCAGGCGACCAAATCTGGGCACAGTAGTCAAGATGGAGTCTTATCATGGCTCGATAAAGAGGAACAATAACTTGCTTGTCTCTGCTTGTCAAAGTATTCTTCAGAAACCAAGTGATTTGATGAGCTGATTTATCTACTTTTGCAATGTGCCCCCCCTAAACTTCATCTCCCTATCCACCAACACTCCCAAATCCCTGGTCTCGTCAATCTCCTGGAGTACAGTTCCACCAATGTGGTATACTGCTGTTAATCTCCTTGGCCGAGTCCTCCAATCAATCCAAGTCATCCTGCAAAATTTTGACATCATGTGCATTCACTATCACTCTACCCAACTTTGCATCATCAGCAAACAAATGAACAGTTCCTCTCAGATCCTTTCCTATATCGTTAATGAACAAATTAAATAGTAGTGATCCAAGAACAGAACTCGTGCAGCACACCACTAGACACAGGCTGTTTTTTGGATTCTACTCCTAAATAAACTAATCTCTTATATCTCTCCAACCACCCTCCTATTCATCTCACCAGCCCTATATCCATCCCCATATGCCGCAGTTTACTGATTAGAATTCCATGTGGTATTTTATCTAAAGCCTTAGCAAGGTCCAGCAATATCACTGTAAAGCCATTACCCTTATCCAGTTCAGCCATCACTGTGTTATAAAATGTGAGCAAGTTACTGAGGCATGATTTACCGTCACAAAACCATGCTGTCCCCCCATACAGTATCCCATTTTCATCTATATATTCCTGTATTTTTCTCTTGACTACTTTCTCCAAAACCTTGACAATGACTCCTGATATGCTGATTGGACAGTAATTTGCAACAGCAGTCTTTGAACCTCCTTTATGCAGTGGAACTGTTTTCCCCTCTTTCCACCCCCTCGGGACTAACCCAGACCCAAGACCCAAATTAAACAAAATGGTCAAAGGCACTTGAGAATTCTTTAACCGCTTCAAGTAAGACCTGAGCTGGTATACCATCCAATTCGACAGATGTATTCACATTAAGATTTTGTAATATACTATTCACCTCCATTTTGTTCACCTCAATTCCCATATAAGCTATTGGTTCCTTCATTCCTACAATATCACCACCTGGATGATATGCTCTTGCACTTGCAAAGTGCACGCTCAGTAATTCCACTATATCAACTGATTTAGTTCCTCCTAGCCATCAGCATTCCTTAAAATCATTCTGCTGTATACATTTTTCTTTTACTTGCAGCATATTGAAAAAACGTTTGAGATTCTCTTTAGCTTGCATGGAAATTTCCTTTCATAATCCGCTTTTGCTTTTCTTACCACACTCGTTACCCTTCTGGCCTGTGCTTTATACTGTTCGTGTGCTTGCAGGTCACCTTTCTCCTTAAATTCCCTCCCCAATTGTTTTTTTTTTGCAGCTCAAGCTTAATGGTGTTATTCATCCATTTAATCCCTACTTAATTTACTGTCCAGGTTCTAGGTATACAGTCAGCCATTACCTCCTTCAAATGCTCCTTTACCCTTCCTATGCACTATCAACCTCCAGCCCTTGCAGTTTTACATGCCATGGCACTGAACCAAGCAATTTCCTAAGCTTGCCATACTTACCAGCTCGGTAATTCCACGTGTACCCTGTCTTAATTGAAAATTCCACGCATTTAGCCACCTCCCAGGTCAAGACCTTATGATCACTCTCACCAATCTGTGGCAACGTAGTCATATTCAATACAGTCAAACTCTCAGATGCAATTACAAGGTCAAGCACTGTTGAACCCTGAAGTATATTGGAATATGAAGTATATTCCATTACATGCTGTCTCAGGTAGTTATCCCTTAATGACTGCATAAAATCCAATTCCGTCCTGCCATGTGTCCTCTCCTCCTTCCAATCAATGTTACCATAGTTGAAATCCAACATAATAATTACCCTCCTTCCACTCATTGCGTCTATTTGCTTATGCATACTATCTCCACCATCTATTCCATGAAAGGTAGTGTCTCAAAGACATCGTCTAGATCAGGGGTCACCAAACTTCTTTGACCGTCAACCCCTTCAAGAGTTTCTTGACTTTTTATTGACCCCCTCTATTTTACTATTACGTAATTATAATAGGACAAGCAAAAAATACGTTTATATGAGTTTTTAGATTGTTTATTTTATAGTTATTACAGTGTTTATTGTATGTATAATATAGTATATATTATTATATTACTTTTACTACTACTATTACTATCACTAGTGATATCACTGGTAATACCACTGATATTACTAGTGATATCACTGGTATTACTGGTGATATTAATAAACTACTGGTATTGATATCACTGGTATTACTAGCAGTCGTGCTGAACTCTTCAACATAGAAAAGTTTAGTTCATGAGGGATAACGATTGGATTATAATATGTATGTTGATGAATTTTAGAACATTAACACTTACTTGTATGTCAATGCGCAAAAATGAGACTGGGATCAACACGTGAACGGTTCTTATTTACTCATACTTACACGTATTCAATCTAATTCCCGGTGCACCGGCCAGGTGGGAACCAGCAACCTCCGTTTATTGGTAAATACGTCATTCTAGCCCGCTTGATTGGCCTCCATAACTATTTTCATGACCTCGCTCCATCTTACAGGTCCTATTCATGTCACTGTTCCCACGATTCACTTTTAAATGCATTGTCATTCAGGATGGAGGCAATCAAAGTTAACCGAATTAAATATTACCCATACAATGATGTCTTATATTTTTTTTTTTATCGACCCCTGGGGGTCGATATCGACCACTTTGGCAACCACTGATCTAGATCATAGGTTCTCAAACTTTTTCGGGCCACCGCCCACTTTGCAAGACATACATTTTGTAATGCCCCCCCATTATAACAGTTTTCCATGTTAAAACCATTTGATATTTTTGATGTAAATAGCAACTAATGATACATTACTGCTTATGCCGTTAAATTTTTAAAAAGAAGTGGCCAATATGTGCTTCATCTTGAACACAGTTATTGCTATACCGATTCTGGTGAAACGTAGCCCACATGTAAAGATTGTAAAATGTATGCTCGAATAACATTATGTACAGTTTCATACAATGGTTTAAATATGAAAATGTGGAATACAATTAAGAGATTGCATTGCATTAATAAGAATCTTATTGTAATAATTAAAACACAATTAAATATATTACAAAATTGTTTATTTCTAACTTATAAAGTAAAAATATAAAGAAAAAATAAATTAATGTGAAGGATGAGCCTGGTGCATTTTTAAAAGTTTGTTAATATCGGGTTCAACTTTCGTTAAAAATAGTCGTAAATCGCCACGCTCAGTTATATGCAATCGGTTCCTTTTCTTAGATGGTAAATTCACTACAGCACTAAACCCACGCTCAGCCAAATAAGATGATGGAAATGCAATTAAAAATTTTTGCATTTCCAATAATCCAGGGTACAGTGTCGGTATTGATTTTTGATGCCAGAACTCTTGGTATCCAGTTTTGAATTTAATTTTAATTCTTCATTTGTTGTGAGTTCTATGAGTTCCACTTCTAAATTTGATGAGCCTGCTGTGCTTAGACGTAAGAAAGGATCTAGAACCCAATTTGGTATATTCATGTTTAAAATATCCTTGAATCGCTCATTGAAATCAGCATGGAGAACCTCCAAGTGTTGGCAGTATGTAAGTAAATCTTCCTTTTTGAGAGACACTGCTGATAAATTTGAAAAGTGGCTATATTCCACTCAGCCCATATTCTGCTTGAACAGAAGAAGTTTCCCTACAAAAGCAGCAATAACGTTTTTTGTTTTAATTCAATTCATCACCTTGTAGTTGTAGATTGACTTCATTAAATATTTTATAGAGGTCTGTCAAATAAGTGATGTCATTTTTGGATGTAATCAAGTTGGCCTGCAATCCGTTGTTTCTGTTTTCTACGAACTCTAGTACTGAATCAAACAAATTGTAAAATCGATTCAGACAAATACCTTTTGAAAGCCAGCGAACTTCTGTGTGAAGCAGCAAACGATTTGTTTAGCCAACTAAACAAATCTTCATTTATTTAGTTGGCTAAACAATCTGTCACTCAATGAATTGCTTCTAATCTTGTTGACTACTCTAATAACGTAATGGAGCGACGTGGACAGGCGTTCACTTAAATTTTTCGCAACCAAATGTTGACGATGAAAAACACAATGTACAGCGAGTACATTTGGTACTGCTTATTTCAAATGCGCTATGAAACCCTGGTGGCGCCCTGTCATTGCTGGAGCACCATCAGTAACAGCAGACAAAATATTGCGAATAGGAATGTCTTTCTCTTGAAAAAACTTATTCATGATATTAAACATACATTCTCCCTTTGTATCCGCTTCCAAGTTTTTAGCAAATAATAATTCTTGACAAACTTTTTCTTCTTTTATGAATCGTACATATGATAAGAGTAGTGGTTCATTATTTGGGTGAGTTGATTCATCGAGTTGAATGGAAAATTGGCATGTCTTCAAATAATCGCACAATGATTTTTCAACATCTTCAGCCATTTCATCAATTCTTCTTTGCACTGAATTATTGCTCAAAGGAATTTTCCTGATGATATCTGACACTGGCTTATGAAGCACAGTGTTTATTACTTCTTTTACTGCTGGCAAGATTAATTCCTCACCAATTGTGTGTGGTTTTCCCACTTTTGCGATTAATAATGAAATATTATAAGAAGATTGTAATCCGTCATTATCTTGTTTAGTGGACGATGTAAAAAGTTTTGATATAGTTCATCATCATCATCATAAAATTCCTGCCATGTACCCTCAAGGGGTGTACAGGATATGACAGTACTACATGAAAAAATTACATCATTATTAACTTCCTATCTACAATTTTCCTCCAAATAAGTCTGTTACTTGTCAAGACTCCAACATTATCAGATCTTATATTTCTATCGTCTAAGGCACTTTGTACCGTATCAATCCACCTACATCTTGGTCTTCCTCTGGGTCGTTTTCCTGCCAACCTGGCAGAGAACACTTGTTTTGCTAATCTTTCCTCTCCCATTCTATTTAAGTGACCATACCACCTGAGATTAGCTCTGTTAATGCATTCCTGGATGCTGACAATGTCAAGTTCTTTCCTAATATCCTCATTTTTAATATGATATTGTCATTGATGCCATCTGTTCATGCCTCTAATCTTTCTCAGGACTCTCATATCTGCGGTCTCTAGTCTTTGGTCAAGTGTTTTACTTCTGACCCAGCTCTCAGGTCCATAAGTTAAAACTGGTTTGAACACTGTCTTGTATACAGCTAATTTAGTGTTCCGACTAATTTCTCTCTTATTCCATATGAATTTATTCAATTGACTTCCCACCATACCAGCTTTGCTGATTCTGTTGTCTATTTCTATATTTAATTTACCATCTTCACTAAAAATTGTGCCTAAGTAGCTGAAATGTTTTACTTATTCCACAGGTTCTCCATTCGCAACACAGTTGACATTTTCAATGATTCTGCCTATTTTCATTGTCTTTGTCTTTTTATTGCTGACCTTCATACCATATCTATTACAACAGCTATTCAATTTAGTCAGAGAATCTTGCAGACTTGTAGCAGATTTATTTAGAAGTATAACATCATCCGCATAAAGCAAAGAGCTGACATTAACATCTCCAATTTTGATATCAGGTTTAATACCACTTTCCTTCATAACGTGATCCATAGAGATATAGTTAGACGTTTAAAATATTTTTCTTCTAGTACTTGAAAATAGGACAAATCTTTATCCTTTTTGTCAGCATGCATTTTAGTCTAATGCTCTTGTAGCCTAGAAGGATTCATTGCTTCATTTGAAAACACTTTTTGGCAAATCAAGCATATGGGTAATAATTTGTTTCATAGGAGACTGAATGAAACCATATTTCAAATACTCAATACTGTACTGTCGACATTTCTTCTTATATTCAGACATAATGAAGTAATAAAATTTGCAAAAATATTCACAAAATAAAAGATTTAATTTGCACTTTGTATGACTCCACTTACTTATCTATCACACTTTCGACTGATGATTGTTGGCAAAGCACACAAAAAATAATGAAAAACTTATTCCTAAACCACTGGTATTTATAGATTTGAAATCTAGTCTGAATTGGCTTGCATGCATTGACTTGTTTGCGATACCATCATACTCGTGTGTTGAACAAGTCACTGCAAGCACCCATATTCCTGTCAAAACATGTTGAATTGAGTGAATTACCTATGTAATAGTTGACTGACATACTACTAGTTAAGACTCGTCTGCTGCGTGGATAGACGAAAGCCTGTATGGCACGATCAATTTGTACAATAGCAAAAAATGAATACATTTTTTAAGTATATAAAAAATAGAAATTAAAATATCCTGTATGACACGTTCAATTTTTTATTTTGCACGCAAGCGCATTTTGTACGTCCGACCACAACATTGTCCAAATAATTATATATAATAATTAATAAATAAAATAATTACACAAGATATAAACAACAAACCTACAAAACATAACCACAGAAAACAGTATAATAAGTTTCGAATAATATTTGCTTTGTTTTTCCCTCTAGTTAGCAATATAAGTTATACTAGCTAGGCTAACTAAAATTTAAGATTTTATTTCTTTCTTGCCATTATTATTTTTACTCATAATATTAAATTATATAAAATTGGATTTATTTTTGTACAAATCAATTAGAAAAGTGGTTTTATATATTTTATATATATTTTGAAATGAAATATAACGAATATATTTGCTACTGTAAACATAACCTATTATACACACGCATATATACATGCTCTATTTTCTCATTGACATAGAAAATCTGACATGGTAAATTTTCAAATGATTAAATAATTGAAATAGAAAATTGATAAAAAAATTGATTGTGTAAGATGGGCATAAGATAAATTAAAATGCAATATTTAAATTTTAAATGATTATCTAATCGCAAAATCACGAAAATAATTAATTTTTTAATATAAATATATATTATTAATTTCTTCTATAAAGAGTCACCGACCCCTAGATCACCTGAACGCCACCAAATGCTTCTGATCCCACTATAGCCACCCCCCCACCCCCCCTAGAAGGCTTCAGCACCCACTGGGGGGTGGTACTGCCCACTTTGGGAACCTATGGTCTAGATGATTTCACCCAGGGAAGAATTATTGGAAAGCTTGAAAAAAGATACAGAATTACTGCTATTGCCAGAGAGTTTGGAATCTCACAAGCATTGTATCCAGGCTCTGGGCAGTGTTTCAAACAAATGAAATGTGTTCCAGACATGTGCTAAAAGGACAACCTTGCTCTTCAATGGAGCATGAAGACATATTTTTGGTTATAACAGCAAAATGTAATCGATGCACCGTGGCAGGACAGCTTGCAAGTCAGTTCCATTCAAGCACTGGTATGCAGATATCTTGACAAACTGTGGCAACATGTCTGCAACAAGTAGGTCTATATGCCCAAAGGTCTGTAGCACACATTTTTTTTATCCTGTTGAGTGCTACCACTTGACCCCCTATGATATAATTCAAAAATTTGAATGTGTACCCACTTTCTACACAAAATCATCAGTTATACAAATTGCCACTAGCTGGTTCATCTGAATTTGTGATTGTAATCTTCAGAAATAGTGTTTGTCCTTAGGTTTTGGACACCAGTGTAGTACTCAGCATATCATCTCTTCTTCCCAAACCTTACACTTAGCCACATTAAACTGGCAACCATTTACCTTTACTGCTAGTTTAAGTCTTACGAAGTTGTGCCCAAGGCCATTGGGCACAACTTCTGCACACTCTGGTTTCCACCACTCTCACATCTTGATGGTACTGTAGTCACCTCATCAAAAGACAAGGCCAACTTACTGGGATCATTCTTCTCTTCCTATTCTTGCATTGATGAACTGAACAAAGTTCCCTCCACTCCACAAAGAACGGCTCCCTTCATGTCTTCCTACAAAAAGAAGTCCAAAGAATTCTTAATAACCTGAACACAAACAAGGCATCTAGTCCTGATGGTATTCCACCTATCCTGTATCGCCTCTTCAATCTATCCTATTCAACTGGCACCTACCCTACAATATGGGAGCAGGTCCAAATCCAGCCCATCCCAAAGAAATGTGATAAAAGTCAACAAAAAAATTTTTGAGAGAGCAATTAAACGGTAGTTTAATTGCTCTCTCAAAAATTATGGTGAAGATCATCAACAACCAACTCCTGAACCACCTAGACACATATCAACTAATCAGTGACCAGCATGGATTCTGCCACTAATATCAACATATCAACTAATCTAATCAGTGACCAGCATGGATTCTGCCACTCACAATCTACAGTTGATCTTGCTTTCACCACTCACCTATGGACTCAGGCCATGGAGAAATTTGGAGAAACTCATGTGGTTGCCCTCAACATTTTAAAGGCATTTGATCAGATTTGGTACAGGGGACCCACTCACCAAACTGCCTTCCTCACTCTCCAACTGGATCAACTTTTTCACTGGCTGCTCACTGTGTCATGGTGGATGGTTCTCTCTCCTCTAACTTCCCCACCCATGCAGGAATACTCTAGGGTTCTGTTCTTTAACTCACTCTCTTCCTCTTGTATATAAATGACCTGGTCTCACAGACTTCCAATCCTATCTATAGCTTTGCTGACAACAGTACACTCCATTCCTCCTTTTCATTCAACAAATCTTGTAGTGCTGAAGTATTAGAATCCTCAAGATTTACCATGACCAGGGACCTGAACTCTAATTTCCTAACTATATCCCAGTGGGGAAATGACAACCTTGAAAACTTCAATGCCACTAAAACTCAGTTCTATCTGATCGCTCACATCCTTCCCCTTTACCATCAGTAATACTGAGATATCCAAACACAATCAGATTTCTCTTCTTGGACTGACCTGCACCTCTGATCTTTCCTGGGACAACCATATTTCAACTATAGCTTCTGCAGGCTGCCAAAACACTTTGTGTACTTCACAGCTGCTAACTCTATACAAAGTCCAAATCCACCAGCCAGGAAATATTCCTCTGGTAAGGGGTTATGCACTAAAATTCTCTCTAACATTGCTCGATTCTATCCAGAAGAGGGCAATCTGGCTAATTAATGATCCCCCTCTATCACAGATACTCAATTTCTGCTTTGTGCCTCTTCTACAGATACTTTCATGAACAGTGCTCTGCTGAATTGGCCATTATTATTCTTTCCACTCTCCTCCAAAATCATTAAAACAAGGACCATTAAGTCTATCTTGAAACTCATCAAACTAACTTCACTGACTCCTCTTTCATTCCATCTACTTCTGTCCTTTGAAACAATCTTCTCCACTCTGCCTTCCCCAAAGATTCAGCTGTTCAAGAAAATGTGAACAGACTCCTCTTTTCTATTTCTTTTGCCTACACACTGCACTAATTTGCTATAGGCCTTGTGTGTATGTGTATGTGTGTACTTGATACTTAATAGGCATTATCAAATTTCACTTTAAAATGAGGGAAGAAGGAAATAAAGTCACATGCCTCAAAATCACTATTAATTGGATTTGACAAGGATGTATTTTTGCATTCTGATAGAAAAATCACGGTAATATTGAAGTCTTGGTAAGAAGGTAACCACTGACATAGTTGTTAAATAAATTCAAGTTTTATTTAACCATATATATCTCTAAGCGAAACATTAAATAGAAGCAAAAAATGAAATTTTCTGACAAACGATTTACTGTTTACTTTTAAGGAAAGAAAAAAGTTATATTCAAGAATATCACAGTACTTGTTTACATGAAACTATACATTCTATATGAAACTGTAATATCAGCTAGAATTAAAGTTAAGGTTTTGTTTTGCCACTAGTCTCTTCCAATCATGGGAATAGATACAAATAAAAGTAAAACAGTTGAAAAACTGAAAATTTTTAAAGGAACAAAATTCTTAAGGGCAACAAGAAAATACAGATACTCTGCAGAGTGTAACAGAGCATGAAAAAGATTTTTGTTTTTAGGAGACAAAAGGCTTTTTTTAATGAGTTTTATACTAAAAAGTAAAAATGCTGTAAATACAAATCTAAATTAATTCTAACAAAAATTAGAAGAATTAAGCATTTAAACTGCAAAGTGAGGAAGACATTTTGTTTGTTGAACACTTTTGGTGTATTGTTGATGAAAACATATGAAAAAACATTCATGTTGTATAAACTTAGCTTTCTTAGCATCTTCTAGATGAAGATGTCTTTTTTTTTTCTTCTTAACATATTTTTAAGTCTTGCTATAAACAAAAACAATGTTGTAAGAGTTATATGAGTAAAAAGAAATAAATCAGATCAGTTATGTCATATGGATTTTCTCTACTGAATCACTAGGGCAGAAAGGGTTAATATCCAAGAAATACCAATAACTGATAATTTTCAAGAGCAGAAAATAAAAAAAGGAAGCCTTGCATTTAATATATGCATTTCTCTTCAGTAGAAGGGTAAAAGAAAGGAAATAGTTTTTGTTTTTCAGTTAATCCTGTGACATTTTCTTTCTTTCTCTTGAGACCTATACTTATTTATATTTGTATATGGAAGAGAAAAAGAAATGACTGCATCCTGTTAACTTCTTAAAGGGAAGAAGGAGCTAGACTATTTTGCAATTACAAATAATTCTTTAAATAAATCAACTTGTTTAGCTTTGGAAACTTTGTTTATCGTTTTGACTTGTAGAAGATGTTATTGTTGAAGATTAGATATTCCGTTCATTTAATTTCATTTAAAACATTGATGAGGAAAAAAAAAAGTAAGAGTGAGAAGAAGCATTAAAATTCTCTTACTCATGTATAAGGTGAAGAAAGTCAGTTTTTTTTTTTTAACCAATTTCTTTTTATACATCTAATAATCACATGGTACATTACAGACACTGCACACTATACTGGCCAATAAAGTATCAAAAGTGTAATAAAAGTAAATATACTAAACAACTTGATAAGAAATAAGAATGGAAGGGGAAAAAAAAAACAAATATATATATATTCTAATGGAATGTGAATAGCTTTCAGCCATCATATATCCAAAAATTCAAAAATTAAGGTAACTTTACCCAGCAAGTATATTCCATGATCCTCAATCTTCTCTATAGTACATCTTAATGCAACAGGCATCTCAGTAGAATTCACATCTATATCATGCTATAAAAAGGGGAGAATAATGAGTGATGGGTTGAGGCTAAGAAATAATTTAATTTTCAATGTTTATATAGAACATATATTACTTTATAGTTCGCCCACCATTTGTAGGTCCCTGCTTCGTGTCTTTCCAAGAATAGTCGATTCATGCTGAAGAGGAGAAAGAAATGAAGGACGTCCGAATTGGTCGCTAACACGCGAAATCACATGCTTTATAGGTAAAATTTTCCAATTATACAAGCAACATAGTTAACTACAATAATCATAAAAGAGAAGTTAATTTTCTGACCGGTAATAATAACTCACCCCACAATACGGAATGATTACCCTATTATCAGAATGGATTCTCCTTTTTCTGAGATGCGCAGAAGTCTTGAAGGATCTCTAATCGGTGGGCGAACTATACTATATGACAGCATGATATCATAACTGAAAATTGAAATTCATAATTCAGTGATATTCAGTGATACAGAATTATGTATGAAAATATATATTATGTATGCCAGCGAAGGTTGGTTGATTGGTAGAGCCTCTGCTACTAATGGCTCGCAAAACGTTAAGCAGGTTTGAGCATGGTTAGTAGTTAGAAGGGGACCAATCGTTTGATGGTGTTGGCACATTCTCCCTTGATGAGTTTTTGGACTCCCTGGAGGTGTCACATAATAATAATACATGGTATCTTATATTCATTATAGCTCAAACAAATAATGGTTACTGAAGAAATTCCTTAAAAATATTAAATTTCTAATTTGAAAGCTTGAAAAATGATTCCTTTCCAAAGTTTTCTTGGAAATTTAAAATACATGGCTGTGTACAAGAAATCAGTGTGAAGTTTTGTATGTGTGGAGTGAGTGAGTTTGATAGTAGAAATAGGCTTGTATAAGAGGGATAAACTGCAGCTGAATGGATCTGGGATCAATGAGCATTGAGAAATTATTTATTGGGATGAGACCAAATGCAGGACAATGTTGAAAATATGTTTGCAAGTGCAGCTAAGGTATACAGAAAAGTGATAACGATATAAATGTCACTGGGCATAGTTATGAATCTTGTGAAAGGGTGGACTGTATGTGTTGGCATCCAACTTACTGAGTGCGTATCAATGTCCTCCTCAACATGACAGCAATCTTCTGGGTAATCCCCACCCCCTTCTGTTGCAAAGTATTCCATTGTCTAAATGTTAATCCTTTATCAGTCATAATCCCACATCACAATCTCACTTCTTTAACCTTCTGGTGTGCTGTTCACACCATATTATTGGAGTGCTGTTCCAATAATATGGTGGAACAGCACACCAGAAGGTAAAGGTATTCTTGCTGTATTCTATCTCCTCTAGTCAAAATGTAAAACTTGAAACTTGCATTAACATATTCTAATCCTCCTAGGTAACATTACATAGGAATCTCTCTCTTGCTCTCTATTTTTTTTTTTTTAAATCTACAAACAACTAAATATCTCCCTTCAAACTCTGCATTATCAACATATGATTTAATCAATAGCAACTCCAGAACAGAATCCTGTAGCACACCATTTGTCATCCTTACCTTTCATACTCAGTTGTGATGACAATATGAAATTTTCAATTAGCCGGAAAGACCATGATTGAATTCTGTCTAGGATACAAGGAACCATTAGAATGGTTTCCAGATGAAGGTGAATTGGTTGGTCTTATACAGAAATAGCAGGGTTTTCCCTTCCCAAAACTCAGGGCTTTCATCCTGCAAACAGGCAAGCCAGTCAGAAAACATGATTAAAAGACAAACAGACACAGACAAACAGTGGCCTCATGGTCCTAGTTAATTTTTTTATATATCATTCTCATATCCTATGGCAAATAAATGCTACATGTGGGCTGGGATCAAGAGCAAAGTAATCAGTTGATATTCCTCTTAAAGAGTTCGAGGTGGTAGTCCTTATGAAAAACTACATGAGGAAGTCAATTCCACAGAATTAAGGCAGATGGGGGGATTGAGACAGCCTTCCCATGCCCCCCCCCCCCTGCCAGTAGTGTTGCCTTGTGGTACATCGTTTGTGCTTCAGACAAAAGAAGCCCCAGAGATGAATCACAGGAAACATAAAGCTAATTTCTCAAACAAGGCATCCAATGGTTTCCAAGCTTCCCGGACTACTTACAATTATGATGAATATAAAACATAAAAAGTTCCATGCCGGCTCGATCATCGCCCAGAATAACAAGGATCGCGTTGCTTGTTTAGGTGGAGGGGCAAGCTTCAAAAAATATGTTACAGTCCCCTAATCAACACTACCTCAAGATATGTTCCCTAAACATAGAAGGGATATCTAAATCCAAAGCCAACGGCAAAATAGCCAAAGATAAAGCAATTGACGTCTTGACTCTCCAGGAAACCCATGTGCCTGACACAGCCCTCAATAGACTAAAGATCACAGGACTCATTCTTGTGTCTTATAACTGCCACCTCAAGCATGGCCTAGCAACCTATATCCAGCCTGGTCTCAAAGATATAACCCAAAGTGTTCCTAATACAGAATACTCTATACATATTAAAATTCAAAATATCACCATCTACAATGTCTACAAACCTCCATCACAATCCTGGCCTGATCAGATAGACCAACCTCCTCCTCACCTTGCTATCTATGTTGGTGACTTCAATTCCCATCACACCATGTGGGACTATTCCTCTAACAACCGAGATGGTAATAATCTAGCTAACTTGTATAACATAACTTGTATTTGTATTATGATGCCAAGCAGGACGGCACTCTTTACTCAGCCAGATGGAACAAAACCTACACCCCAGATCTGTGCATAGTCACTAAAGACTCCGAAGACCACCCTCTTCCATCAACCAGAACCATTCTTAACAGATTCCCTAATAGTCAACATCGTCCTACATTAATAGAGATGGGAACATCAATCCCAGTCATCAGCGGAATACCAATCGTTAAATGGAATCTCTGCAGGTCCAACTTAGTTCAGAAACAAATCGAGCAAACCATTAGAGCAATTCCACCCACTCCTAATTGCTATCCTCGATTTGTTAAACTATTCAAATCTGCAGCAAAAGCCTCTATCCTTAGAGGCTATAGAAAACAATATATCCCATGCTGGAGTAGAGAAAGTGAGGAACTCCTAGCCAAATATGAGGAAACTGAAGATCCAACTATTACTAAGGAGCTCATATCAACCCTGGATAAAAACAGAAAGGAAAGATGGATCTCAACCATCAATGAACTCGATTTCGTCACATCTAGTCAGAGAAGCTGGTCACTTCTGAGAAAATTAGGTGGAGAAGAGCTAACGACACACAAAACAACAGAGATAACTCCTGATCAAATGGCTAACCGTTTATTGAAAACTCCAAGATTCATCCCAGCTATACCAGGAAAATTGTTGTACAAGCTTCCATCAGACAAATCCTGAAGACGGAACTCAAGCTTCCTGAACTCGTATCTAGGGAAGAGGTACAAATAGCTTTAAAACTTACCAAGGCAAAGCTGCAGGAGTGGATGGTATACTCCCTGAGTTCCTAAAACATCTTGGCAACATGGCCAAACATGGCTGGCTGCCCTTTTCTCAGAAATCATCATGACTGGTACACTACCAAAGCTGTGGCGGAAAGCCAAAATAATTGCCGTGCCCAAACCAGGGAAAGATCCAAATGATGTGAAAAACTTACGACCTATCTCCTTGCTTTGCACCACCTTTAAGCTCTTTGAAAGAATTCTCCTTAAAAGAATCTCACCACTCATCGAAAGAGCACTCCCGACTGAACAAGGTGGCTTCAGGCCAAAAAGAAGTTGCTGTGACCAAGTCCTGGCCCTGACAACTAAAATTGAAGCAGGCTTCCAGAAGAAACTTAAATTTGGAGCCACTTTCATTGACCTAACATCTGCTTATGACACTGTCTGGATCAGGGGCCTCCCCCTAAAACTAGGAAATATTATAAACTGTAAAAAAAACTTTACAACTTTTTGAATCTATTCTCTCCAACAGAAAGATCCAGGTCCATATTGGCAGAAAAAAGAGCAGGCCCAGATTCCTTCACAACGGTCTTCCTCAGGGCTCTGTGTTATCTCCTATACTTTTTAACATCTACGTGTATGATCTATTTCATACCAGATCAAGCAAGTATATGTATGCTGATGACTTAGCGATCTTACATCAATCTACCTTCTTTACCAACCTTGAATCAATCTTGAATACAGACCTGCACACCCTGGAAGAGTACTTCAAGCAGTGGTACTTGAAGCCAAATCCAACGAAAACAAGTGTCCTCAGTATTTCACCTGTACAATGCAGGGGCGAATCGACAACTCAACCTTTCTTTCTGTGGAAAAATGGTAGAACATGAGCCTCACCCAAAATACCTTGGAGTGAGCCTGGACAGAAGCCTAACCTATAAAAGGCACATCATCAACCTCTCCAATATAATTAAAACCAGAAATAATATCGTTTCAAGGCTTGCTGGAACAACCTGGAGTTGTAGTGCAGAAGTCCTAAGGTTGTCTGCACTAGCCCTCGCATTCTCTGCAGCAGAATATTGTGCCCCTGTCTGGGAAAGAAGTACACACACTGACATTATAGAAATCCAGCTAAACTCTACCATGCAATCTTCTCATTGTCCCACAATTAGTGGGACAGTCAGAAGCACCCCTCTCTCCTGGCTGCCTGTTCTATCTAACATTTCTCCACCACACATACGGAGAAGACAAGCTCGATTAAGGAGTTTAATAAAGCAATGAGCAACCCACTTCTGCCAATTCAAGGCCCCTACACCAGACTCTCATAAACCCACCTAGTCTTTGCCTCAAATCTAGAAAGCTTCTCTGGTCCATGGACGAACTCTCTTCAGCTGCGTTGCCATCAATATCTGACGTATGGAGAGAATACTGGTCCAACAATCTCCCAACAAATGACTTCCTAGTAAAAGATCCCTGTGCTCTGCAGTCTGGTTTTGATCTTCCTAGGGAATTTGGTAATCAGTAAACAGGATCAGAACTAGTCAGGGCAGATGTGGCTACCTTCTACATAAATGGGGGCTGTCAGATCACCCTTAGTGTGATTGTTCTCCCGTGGCTCAGACGATTACTCATATTGTGTACGACTACCCAAGGCACCAATTTCACGGTGGAGGCCTACAGGACATCCACAAGGTGACAGGTGAGGCCTTGAATTGGCTTTCCAGTCTGGATCTTGACCTGTAGTTGGTATGGTGGTGGCGGTGGTTATGGAGGAAACAGAAGATCACGGTTCCGTCTCACCACGAAGGCGTTATTCTCGTAGTCACTCTCATAGTCCTCGTCATAGTATCAGCAGAACTCCTCATGTTCGAAGATGATGATACAATGTGAAATGGGCCTCCACTAACGAATCAAGTTTTCTCACACAAGACACAACTGCTCTCGAATTAAACCTCAGATACAGCTACATTTATGTTGTGAAGTGTTGTGAGAACATGTAGCCTTGTCATATTTGTTGCACCAGGACAATAACTGTCCCAGGCTTGATTATGACAAGTTACTTTTGCTTTATTTTAAAAAAAGGAAAGACTTAGAAAGAAGGTTGTACCTTTTATGTAATGAACTTTTATATGTTAAGATTTTCATCATTTGTTTCTGGAAATTGTGATTGTACTTTTCACTTACCAGTTTCATGTAGCCATAAGCATAAATAAATAAAAAATAAATAAAAAAGTATCGCGACTACTAGCGTGAGCTAATGAAAGTAGTCCAAGCACATAGTACAAACTCGGGCAACTCGCAGCAAAGGTGGTAAGCTTCTGATCGCTATTCTTGGTATTTTCCATAATGTAAAAACACATTTCCAAGGAAATGTATGCTGTTATTACATTATTGTGGGAGGTCACTACCCAGACCGGTTTCAGCCTTCATTGAAGCTTCATCAGTGAGTAGCTCCCACCATAATGTAATAACAGCATACATTTCCTAGGAAATGTGTTTTTACATTATGGAAAATACCAAGAATAGCGATCAGAACTTTACCACCTTTGCTGCAAGTTGCCCGAGTTTGTACTACGTACTTGGACTACTTGCATTAGCTCATGCTAGTAGTCGTCGATACTTTTATAGTTTATTATACTATATTAGGCATGAAACTCTCTGATTCCAATCTTTGAGTTTCTTATTTGGTTTTAAAACAATGTGGGATTTAATATCCCCTTAATTTAAATAATCAATTTAATATACAATGGAAGCAAAAATATTTTTTTTAGTTTCAATAAGAGTCCTGTATTTTATATTCTTTTCATGATGTACAATATTTCACAAGAAGGCATTTCCTTGACATAATATTCACTCTGTCCTGCTTTCCCTTAAAGCACAAACAGCGCAATGTACAGTTCCTTTCTATACACACAACAACAATGCAATTATTTTATTATTGCATTATTTTTGGGTGTATAGAAAGGAACAATAATGGAATTACTTTTAAATTGCCATACATATTTCAAGAATAGGCCTTGTGCTGTATTACTCCTGAACTATACTTTATATATATAAATATACACACATGAAATAGGTAAGGAAACCTTCTTGTAACAATGAGGTAACAAAATTCATTTTAATCATTTTGGAAGATTTCACAAACAAGTGCCAATCTTTCATCTCACAAGCATCCTTTATTTCTCTAAAAATAAGTTCATATATATTATAGGCAAAAACAAAAGCTTTCTTTGGCTTAATGAAGCTAGGATTTTGTTTCTACTGCTGATAAACTTTAAGTTCTACTGCTGAAGACATTCAAAGCAACTCAACTTTGATAAACTGACATTTCTAACAAGATTATAATTTTGATAAAGAGCCAAGAGGCTATTTTTTCCAGCAGCATAAATTAAGTTAAGGGGATAATAAATCCCTCATTATTTTAGAGCTGGATATGAAACTCAGAGATCGAAATCTAAGGGTTTCATACCGATTAATTATCGGCGAGTCCAAGTGTAAGTCAACACCTGGGTAGTACAACAGTAGGGCAACTCGGAGCAAAGGTGGAGCAAGCTCCAACACTCCATCACAAGATTATAATTTCCTTCTATTCAATATGATGACATTTGTTAACAACTTCAGCCTTTATTTAATGATAACTGACTATCCACATTAGAAACAACAGATTCATTATCTGTAATAACTGCAATCTTTTACGATGCAGCAATGAAGGTCTATGAGGCAGTGTATTATGTCTATTAATTACTTATGTTTCAACTGATTTGCCTGCTTCGTGAGATGAAAAGCTCAAGTTTTAAAAGATAGAAATCCTTGACATCCCACTTTCAGCTGAGAAGCCATTATAGAGGATCTTCATATGCTAGATGAGATGTGAACCTAGATCTTTTCAACCAAAGGGCAAATACTGTAATGTTTTCATGAGTGGCATGGAGATCTGAGACTTGTAATAACCATGGCTGCAGCATTTATTATCATGTTATTATGACTTTGAAAAACGTGCAGTAGCACTAATATAAAGTATATAAATATTAAACACTAATGAAGATGTTGCAACAATTCCATGACTGGTCTGAATAATGCCACTAGAATATACTCCGGATGATGACCTTAATGTGAAGGTCGAAACATCAAGTAACTATTTTGGTTTATATTAAACTGAAGTTTTACTCTAACATAGCAGTTGTTTCCATAATTTTTATGATGAATTCTGATCGCCATGTAAGCATGAAGGAAATTTATATTTTTTAGTCACTGTTCAACAGAGCTAGCATCCATTATGATCTTCCCACAGTTGCAAGTTCCAATATTATTATTACAGGCAATTCCAGGGAGTCCTTAGACTCATCGAGGAAGGCCCTAAACATCATGTCCACACAACTATATGACATTCTCATAGTATCTGTCATACCTTGCCTTGAACTCACTCACTGTCATAGCACCCACAACACACTCTGGCAACTTATTCCACTCATTTACCACTCTAAAAATAAAGAACCCAGCTCTAACTCCCTTGCCCAGCTTCCATAAGTGTCCCCTAGTTCTCCCAGCACCAGTCCTGATATCCTCAAAAATATCCTCTGAATTAATCCTATAGAAAGTCTTTAGCAATTTGAATGTCTCAATCAAATCTCCCCTTTTCCGCTTATCAACTAATTTCTGCAACCCACAAATCTTCAACCTGTTCTCATATGGTTCATTCCATAAACCTGCTATCATCTTGGTCATTCGCCTCTGGATCCTCTCCACCTCCTCCCCATCATGAAGAGACCTAGATGACAAATCCGGACACAGTTGTCGAAATGAGGTCTTATCAAGGCTCGGTACAGAGGTACAATAACTTGCTTGTCTCTGCTCGTCAAAGTATTTTTCAACAACCAAGTGAGATGATGAGCTGAATTAGCCACTTTTGCAATGTGCCCCCTAAACTTCATCTCCCTATCCACCAACACTCCCAAGTCCCTGTCCTCATCAATCTCCTGGAGTACAGTTCCACCAATGTGGTATACTGCTGATGATCTTTTCACTCCAAAATGCATAACCTTACATTTTGTCACATTAAATTGACATCCATTCTCCTTAGTCAAGAACTCCAATCTATCCAAGTCGTCCTGTAAGATTTTCACATCTTCTGCATTCACTATTGTCCTACCCAATTTTGCATCATCAGTGAACAAATGAACCGTTCCTCTTAGATCTGTTCCTATATCATTAATGAACAAATTAAACAGCAGTGGTCCAAGAACAGAACCCTGCAGCACACCACTAGTCACAGGCCATCTTTTGGACTCTACTCCTGAATAAACTACTCTCTGATATCTCTCCATTAACCACCCATCTATCCATCTCACCAACCCTATATCCATTACCATATGGATTAGAATTCCATGTGGTATCCTGTCAAATGCCTTAGCCAGTTCCAGCAGTATCACTGTAAACCCATTATCCTTATCCATTTCAGCCGTCACTGTGTTATAAAACTTGAGCAAGTTACTGAGGCATGATTTACTCTTCACAAAGCCATGCTTTTCCCCCCCCCCCCCATACAGTATCTCATTTTCATCAATCCTGCCTGTATTTTTCCTTTGACTACTTTCTCCAAGACCTTGACAACGACTCCTGATATGCTGATCGGTCGGTAATTTGCAAGAGTAGTCTTGGATCCTCCTTTATGCAGTGGAACTATTTTCCCCTCTTTCCACACCTTCGGGACTAAACCAAACCCGAGACTCAGATTAAACAACATGGTCAAGGGCACTGATAATTCTTTAGCTGCTTCACATAAAATCCGTACCGGTATACCATCCAATCCAACAGATGTATTCACATTAAGGCTCTGTAATAGACTATTCACCTCCACTTCATTCATCACAATTCCCATATAAACTAATGGTTCCTTCATTTTTTCAATGTCACCAGGTGGTGACATTGAAAAATATACTCTTGCAAAGTGCTCGCTCAGTATTTCCACTATATCGACTGATTCAGTGACCTCCTTACCATCGTCATTCCTTAAAATCATTCTGCAGTGTAGTTTTTTTTTTTTTGCTTGCAGCATATTGAAAGAACTGTTTGGGATTCTCTTTAGCTTGCATAGCTAGTTTCCTTTCATAATCCTCTTTTGCTTTTTTTTTTACCACACTCGTTACCCTTCTGGCCTGCGCTTCATACCATTCGTGTGCCTGCAGGTCACCCTTCTCTTTAAATTCCCTCCACAGTTGTTTTTTTTTTTTTGCAGCTCAAGCTTCATGGTGAAAGTTTATTTTTCACTTGGTTAGACTATAATAAATTTAGTTTAATCCTTTATCCCAGTGGGAGCAAACAAAGTTTGTGCCTGAAAGTATCTTCCGGACTGGGGTAAGGTGGTACAACACCGGGCAACTCGTTGCAAAGGTGGAGCAAGCTAACATCGCTCCTATCTCAGTATCTCCCATAATGCAAAACACATCTCCTTGCGGATATGTATAATGTTATGCATTAATGGAAGGGCCAAATGCATAACATTATACATATCTGCAAGGAGATGTGTTTTGCATTATGGGAGATACTGAGATAGGTGCGATGTTAGCTTGCTCCACCTTTGCAACGAGTTTCCCGGTGTTGTACTACCTTACCCCAGTCCTGAAGATACCTTCAAGCACAAACTTTGTTTGCTCACACTTGGATAAAGGATTAAACTAAATTTATTACAAGCTTAATGGTGTTATTCATCCATTTAACCCCTACTTGTTTTACTATTCAGACCCTAGGTATACAATCAGCCATAACCACCTGTAAATGCTTCTTGACTACTTCCCATGCTCTATCGACATCTAGTACTTGCAGTTTTACATGCCATGGCACTGAACCAAGCAATCTCCTAAGCTTGTCATACTTGCCAGCACAGTAATTCCACATATACCCTGTCTTAATCGAAAATTCCACACCTTTAGCCACCCACCCCAGGTCACCTTGACCTTGGGGGCTAAAGTTTTATCAATGGTGAGAGTGATCACCTTATGATCACTCTCACCAATAGGTGGCAACATGGTCATATTCATTACAGTCAAATTCTCAGATGCTATTACCAGGTCAAGCACTCTTAAGCCCCTAGTATTTTCAATTACATGCTGTCTCAGATAGTTATCCCTTAATAACTGAATAATATCCAGTTTCTTCCTCACATGTGTCCTCTCCTCCTTCTAATCAATGTTACCATAGTCGAAATCCCCCATAATAATTACCCTCCTTCCACTCATTGTTTCTATTTGCTTATGCATACTATCTCCATTATCCAAGTGTTTTTTTCTGTCATTTCTTTCAAATTTATAGTAGCTAAATAGCTACTAATAGTGAGAGGAAAAGATACTCTTTAGTAACACTTGTTTAAACTGTGAATGATGTATATTTTTTAATAACAGCTATCTTTTTATTTGTAATTTGGAAAAAATAACATGTATTTACCAGAGGAAGAAGTCTTGGATAAAGATTGCATGCTGAAGAGGCAACATCCATACTATTCAATGCTAGCATTACAAAGCTACGGTCATCTGTGGTCATTTCTTGGCCTATTAAAATAAATAAAATTTGAAAATATCATCACCATTTCAGGATATTCTGGCAGATAATTAAATATATGATAACGCATGATATAATCGACTCAAGAAGGCTGAAATGTGAGCGTGCTTTAATGTTTAACAACTGTTTGTAATCTTCAACTTATTGTTAGAATTTCTTTCAAAGGAAGCTAAATTGTAATTAGATAAAAGGACTATATCATTTCCACTGAAGCAATAGACAGTTCCTTTTGATACATTATTACATTATACAAAAAATGTACTCTAGTTAAGCATCATAAACCTGTAAAATATGAATTTTTTTTTTTTTTTGTGTCCAAGGATAAGGAACTTTCTACAAGGAAAAAAGGAACTGATATTGCAGAAGATAAGAAAGAAGAAATACATTCTTTCTTAAGAAAAGCTGCACACAAATTATCTTTTTGCTCTGAAAGAAAAACAAGTATGAGTTAATTATATTTTAATAGACATTATTGAGAGCAGAAGAAACCGCACCATATAAGCTTGAGGTTTGTGTATTCTCATCAAATCCTGTGAACTTGAAGAGAAGAAATATTGTGTGATGTTTATGTTCTTTATGTTAGGTTTGTGGGCCCTTTTCTCTCTAGGAGATAAGTTTTTATTTATAACGGAAATTTGTATATAATACTTACAAAACATAGAGTGGAAGTGCTATATACTTGAAAATATTGTCAGAAAGTTCAATATTTTCTTTTCTCAAGGTTATGCTACAGAAATGATAAACTAAATTAGAATTCAATCCCTTTTACAAATAAATATCACAATCAAATGGTATTTGGCAGGCCATAACTATACAAAGATTTCTCTTAACTATAGAATCACATGTATACTACAGTAAAAATAAATTTATTATGTAAATATTTCCTCTTACATATCATAAGACATCATTAGTACAAACAATGAACAACAATTAGGAAATGAATAAAGTTCAGTGCACACATTAAATTGAAGCTCTATATATAGTCACATGTTCATGTATCAAAACTTCTCTTCAAGGATCAGGCACTTGCCTGTTCCGACTTCACTGGTCTTTCATCTTGTTGGGGGATTTTTCTCTCCCCCCCCAAAGTCTATATCTATCTTTTGGTAGCCGATATCTTTTCATCCTAAATAGGTGTTCTTTCCATTTTTCTCTATGTTCCTTGATCTTTTCATTTACATTTGTAAATATCTGATTCTTTTCTGATGTCTTCATTTCTTATATGGTCCAATTTTGTGCATCCTTTAATTGCTCTTAAAAATCTCATCTCTGCAGTTTGTATTTCACTTTTAACTTACTTTTTAACGATCCATGTTTCGGAACCATATAGCAGAGGCCATTACTTTATCAAATTTTAGCTGAGTTTCTCGCCTTGTTTTTTTTTTCATTCAGTGTCCTTTTAATTGTTCCACAGATTTTCTGAAATTTCTTTATTTTTCATCTATATCTTTAAGGTATGTTATTATGCAGCCTAAATAATTAAACTGTGTCACCTGTTCTATTATTTTATTTTCTGTAACTATTTTTGATCTAACATGATCCCAACCTTTAAATGCCATTACTTTTGTTTTCTTTTGCAGAATTTTTAAATTGTATTGTTGGCTTATTTTGTTTAATTTGGAAACTGTTTTTTTGAAGGTCATCTTATAATATAATCTGATCATCTACATACAGCATATTGATAACAGTTCTTCTAGTTAACTGGATACCTTGTTTTATTGTTGTTTTTCATATTTCAATAATCTGATCAATATACAGGGTGTTCGGGATAAATTTGACAGTTTCGTAAGGAAAAAGAAAATCTTCTTTGTATCTATTAAATTTAATGAATTGACAAAAAAACATTACAGGCAGAGTTAATTACAATACTATCAACAAGATTTACTCAAAATAACCACCATTAGCATCGATCACAGCTTCAATTCTGCTTCGGAACCTCGAACAAGCTGATGCTACAGTCTCCCTGGGAAGGGCTGCAAAAACTGTTTTAATTTTATCCATTAACTGGGCTTTTGTATTACTGGAAGTGCGATTGGTGTCTTTTTCAACTGCGCCCCATACAAAATAATCCATGGGGTTAAGGTCTGGGGAGTTTGGAGGCCAAACATTTGGACTGGTGAAGTCGTAGAAATTTTCAGACAACCATTTTTGACTTTTCCCAGAGGTGTGGCAAGGGGCCGAATCCTGCTGCCATACATACGGCCTACCATTGGCTACCCTTGTTATCCAGGGCTTGACTACAGTTAGCAACTCCACGAACAAAGCCCGAATTCCAATGCCAGGGTTCTTCAACACCTGTTCCTGCAGATTTGCGAGGAATTCTGCTGTACGAACGCAATCAGATCGTCTGCTAGGGATCTTTCTTCTTGCTACATCCTCGTAGTCACCATTGCAAGTCTCTAGTTCATGCCTGATTGTTTTTACTGTATTCAGGGAGCATTGGGCAGCAGTCGTAATATCCTTATTTTGATGGCGGGCACGAATCATCATGATACAAGTTATTCTCTTCCATGATTCAGGTGGGTTCCAGCTATCCATCCTTTCTGACATCTTGTATATGAATGAAGAAGGGTCCAAACTTTTAAATGAAGAGAAGTGTGTGTTAATACATGTAACTTACGGAAAAATATAATTAATTATAAATATGTCAAATTTATCCCGAACACCCTGTATATATATATATATATATATATTGAATAGAGTTGGAGATAAGCTACATCCCTGTTTGACACCCTGATTTATTTCAATCTTTTCTGTTAATTTATTACCTAATTGTAACTGTATTTTTGTTCTTTATATAAACTTTGTATAGCGTGTACCAGATGTAATGGATATCATTGTTTTTTTCATTATATTCCATAGTTTTTTTTTTTCTGTGTATTTTATCAAAAGCTTTCTTGTAATCTATAAAGACCATACGAGTCTCTAAATTAAATTATCGTCCTTTTTCAATCACTTGTTTTAGCATATAAATATTGTCTATATATGATCTTCCATGTCTGAAACCAGTTTGTTCTTCTGAGAGTAGATTGTTTGCAATATTTCTATGTCTTTTATTCAGGATTTTACTATAAATTTTGTAACTTTCAATCCGGTTGATTTTCTATTTTTTTTATACTTTTATTGCTTCTTTTAGTTCTTTGAATTTTATTGGTTCTATATCAGTGTTGATTTCTTCATTAATATTTTCTGTTATTAAATTCGAGTCATACCATAAATTCTTATAATGTTCTATCCATTGTTTCTCTTTTATTATGTTGATTTGTGCTATACCTCTTTCTTCGTTGTGTAATTTCCTTAATATTTTGTAGCCTATGTCTTCCACGTATGTCTCTTCTATTTTATTAATAAATTTGTCCCAAGAATCTGGGTGTGCTTCCTATACTATGGTTTTAGCTGTATTTCTTTGTTTTTGTATATTTCTTCTGTTTCCTTTGTATATTTTTGAAGAAGTGATTTGTATGCATTTTGTTTTTTCTTTTATTGCATTTCTACATCTGTATTAGAGATTTTTAATGCTTTTCTTTGTAATATTTTATTTTCTTTACTTTACAAGTATTGATTTAAGATAATCCATAAAAGCTGCTTTACTGATTATCTTAAAGATTTTTAATCCTTCTTTTATATCTTCACTGATTTGGGTTTCTTTCAGGTAATCTGTTAATCATGATTGATATAGCATTCTAATTTCTTCTTGTAATAATGCTTTGTATACTTTGGATTAAAACTACTGGACTGAAAATAATTGAAATTAGTATAAAATTAAAAATAAAATGCAAGAGATAAATTTATTTAATACAACTGAGGATAATTTCCCACACTTTTGGAATACTGAGGCAGTCATTATAGGTAAGGTTAGCACTTTCTTTGTAGTGTTTTCAATTCCATGTTATCCACTTAGACCTACTGTTGATTCTATATGCAGTCCTATGTATAAAATATCAAGATTTCTGTCTAACCTTCTCCACTCCCTGATTGGCCACTCAGCTTCTTCGATAAAAAAAAATTCCATAGAATTTCTTACAAGAATAAAAGACATATCAACTGGCTGATATAGACATGTTGGTAAGTTTTGACATTGTCTCTCTCTCTCCCTTCACAAATATCCCTCACAAAGAGACAGAATATCTAGCCCAAAAACTTCCATCAGACATAGTGGACTTATTCAAATTTGCAATATTACATCAGGTTACTTCATATGAAAAGATAAAATATATGAACAAGAGGCAGTAATTACAGTAGCTCACTCCTATCACCTAACCTAGTGAACTTTTATCTTGAACACCTAGAAGAATCTTTTCTCTCTCTCTCTTGACCCAAAACCAACAATTTGGCTGGGATGCATTCATGATGTCCTTGCAGTTTGGAGTCGCACAGAACCAGAACTCCACTCGTTTCTACAAAAAATCAAGCCTACATCCTCGTATTAAGTTCACACTATAAAAAGAATCATCAAAGGATATTTCCTTTATAGATGTATACATCCAACATAAGCAAGATGGATAAATTTCCACTTCTGTCTACCGAAAACCAACTTTTTTAGGTCGTTATATCCACAATACACCAGCACACCATCCATCTCAAAAATATGGCATCAAAATCTCTAGTATCAAGAGAGACACACACGAGTTTTTCTTATGAAGAATCTCTAAAACAAGAAATGGAAATTGTCAAAGAAACTGTCTTACTAAATGGATATAATCCAAGAATAACCCAAAAAATAATTAATGACTCTCCCATACAGCAACCCAGGCAAGAAGCCAATCATACATTAAATAAAATCATATTCACTCACTACAGAAAAACCATAACATAAGTAGATACCTCCATCAACAGGCACATTGTCAGCCCTGCTAATGTGTGGAATTATGAAAACTTTGGTTAACAAGACAAAATTAAATTTTCTCCTACAGTGTCCTTACTATTGAACTAAACCACCACATACACAACATCTTGTTAGTCAATTGCTACAATCCTCAACAGACAGAGAAAAATACTGCCATCTTATAATACCTCATCCCCAAACATGGACTGTAGTGAATCCATCAGCTCTTTTTATGTCCCTAACACCCACCTCTGAAAAGCTAGCAAAAATCCTGGAAAAAAAAAAAAAAAAAAAAAAAAAAAAAAAAAAAAAAAAAAAAAAACGCAATTTGGTGATCACTTTCATACCTCAAAAAATTATTCGGATCTTCTCTCCTAAAGACAATCTGCAATTATTAGTTTTTATGGTGCCAAGTGTCCTGCAACTATAATCTGTCTTAGCATGGCTAAACAGGAAGAACAATCAACATCAGTATCTCTAAACACATTACCTGTAGTATCATCATAATGTCCAATCAGGACTTGCAGAACATGCCTTTCAATACCAATCACAAAATCTACTGAAAAAACACCATGTTTCACAGAAGCAATACAAGTTTAAAAAAAACCCTCTTTCTTGAGAAACTAACTATAACCTCATTATGCCTCACATAGCAAACACTCATCCTCAGAAAATCAGTCCAATGGCCAAGACATTCTGTCGAATATATGAAGCGGTGCAGTTTAGGACTAAGCCTTGACTTGATTTGATTCAGTCTTATGTATGTAGGCCCTGCTTGCATGTATCTTGAGGAATATGTTGTTCCATGATGATGATGCCAATTTACAGGAGGTAGTAATTTAATTATTTCAGTTATCACCTACATTGTCATCTTCCAAAAAAATACCAGTGTGAGCAACAATTAACATATAAGCTTGAATACATAACAGGTGAAAGATGTTTGTGAATATCTGAAGTTTGTTTTCTTTATTAATGCCCATGTCTTTGCTCAACAAAGTAATATTACTTTCATAACTTGTATTGCACACCCTTAATTTTAATTAAGCTGTCCAAATTCCATATTTATGTTAACATATAAGCTAGAAACCTTCTCCAGTCATTAGGGGTTATGCCTAGTGTACACAATTATCCACAGCAGAGAACTATCATTGCCTTTCAAAAGATCGTTAGAACTTATGTTTCTGTATCAACAAAATACTGACACTCCTTATACTCCCATCTCCACACAGGTAACAGTAAACCCCTTTCCATCCTATATATCTATAGTATCTCTAAACAGTTGGAAAAATTGTGATAAAATGCAATCTGCTTTAGACTACACAAAAATACTGGCATCTGTTATCCCCTCTCCTAAAACCAAGATACAATATCTGGATTTATGTAGTCTCTATCAAGTTCCTACAGTTGTAATATGTCTTACTGTGGCCAAACAGGCAGAACAGCCCACATCAAAATCTCTGAGCATAAAGACTGCATCTAGTACCACCGCTATGACCACTCAGAACTTTCAGACTATGCCTCTGTTATCCATCACAGAATCTGACGAAAACAGGCCAATTTGCTTTAAAGGAAGCAAGTAGTACAAATGACTCTTGCTTAAATCTGCCTCTGCTTGAAAAATTATCCTAACTTCAAATCTAGATATATGAAACTATCTCACATTTGGGAAATTCTCAATCCTCACTCTATCAAAGCCCATCAAGTGGCACAATTTAGTACTTCAGGCCTTGTTCTGTTTCTTCATTTCAGTCTCACTTACTCATACAGGGTATGTGAGCATTTATCTTTTTATGTGTACTGTTTCCTGACTGTTGCCAATTTGACTTTTGCAAAATACAGGAAATAGTACACAAATTATTTTAGTTAAATCATCTATATTGTCATCTTTAAAAATATATATAAATATGAGAAACAAATTGCTTAATTAAAAAAGAAAAAAAAAATGGGTTGATCAAATACAATCAATCACAAATACCAAAATATAGAATTTAACAATTCAAAGGCTGATAAAACAAGAAATTATATCTAGAAAATGGAAATGGCTTGCACAAATTCTCAAGAGACCAGAGAAACATTTAATGAGGAAAACTCAGATGAAATTCCTCCCTCCAAGCAAAAAGGATAGACAAGAGATGATTTCGAAAAACGAAATCCTAAAGAGAAATAAAGAATTATAAAACAGGATCTGGTGGGTAGGTGGGAGTCCTATGCTGAGGAACTAAGAAGTATTATTTAAATTTAATATTCAATGCACATGACAAAGCTATTTAAAAAATAAGGCAAAATATGAAATGTGGAATGCAATCATTAACTAATAAATGCAATTCATATGTAGTAATTAACTGTATAAATATCACGATACTTACTAATTCACTGAAGAAAATTTTAGTGCTGGAGATTATAACATGTTATAAAAATTTTAAAAATACTGTATTTCAAAAGTAACCCCATTATCAAGCCTGGGTGGTTAAGTGGTTAGCATATCTGCTCTCCAATCAGTATGCTACAGGTCAAATCCTACCATAGACACGGATGTCTGTGATCGTATTGAAGGGGTAGATGAATCTTACTTAAGCACTGGGGCTGGGGTGCTTAATTAAGCATCAAGACAATAACTGAGAGGATACCTCCACATAGCCTTTAAAGGAATGCAGAGAACTGACCAGGGCTTCAGACCTAATGTACAATCCTCATCTTCTCGTGGTGCACCCTGTTAGGTATCTACCTGCATACTGAATGAACAAGGATGGACTAGCAAGTGGGATTTAGCCAATCAAATTGTATTCTTCTTGGCTTAAACCAAAATATAAAATTTAAACAAGGCTCCACTGTTTTTGCCAGGGAACTAGGGCGAACAGCAAAAAGTCAGCTAACAAATCCTAAAACACACCCCAACTCAACATCACCAGAGTTCAAGATCAGTACTGTCAACATAAGAAGCTTGAATGGCAAAGAAATGGAACTAGCTGAGGAATTGGATAAGTACCAGATCAACATAATAAGGGTGACTGAAACAAAAAAGACAAAAACTGGTGAGATCTTTCTGAGCAATAAATACAAAAATGTTATATTCAGGCAATGACAATCAAGGAAACAGAGTAGCCATAGTATTCAACACTAAATACAAGGCTAATCTTCTTGAATGGCATGCAGTCTCAAGTAGAGTGATGTGGGCAAATATGAGAATGGGGAACTGAACAATGAGACTACTTATAAAGCTATCGCCCCTCTGTACCAAAGAAATCTCCTCTTGTCGATCCGAATCAGATAGCTGCTCACATTGTTTTGCTTTCTAGAGCTCCGATAGATAAAGAACATACTAAAGAGGTAAAATGCAAACTAAAAGCTATATAGTCTGTAACTCAAAAGAATCAACAATTCTCTTTGCCTTTTTCCCATGAGGAAATATCCTCGGTGCTTCAAAATATCAAAATGGGGAAGGCATCTGGATTTGACAATGTTCATAATGAATTCCCGATGCACTGTAGACCTTATGCAGGATTCATGGCTGGCTAAGTTCTTTAACAATATACTTGAAAGTGGCTGAGTTCTTAAAGAATTTAAAAGGACAAAAATCATTGCTGTGTTAAAACCAGGTAAGCCAGCAGACAGAACTGAAAGCTATTGCCCGATAGCCCTTTTAAGTGCAACCTACAAATTGTTGGAGAGACTAATATTGAACAGGATCAGTGATAAAATTTTGGAATGTGTTCAAATAGAACAAGCAGGATTCAGAAGAGATCGCAGCTGCACAGATCAAGTTCTCAGCTTAACAACCTACATTGAAGCAGGATTTCAAAGATGCCTGAAGACTACTGCAGTCTTTATTGACTTAACAGTGGCTTATGATACTGTTTGGAGGGAGGGACTCATATATAAATTTCTTAAGGTCATCCCATGTAAAATATTGGGTGATCTCCTAAACAACTTACTGTGTGATTGATATTTCAGGTTAGTCACCGGAGGAAGCATCAGTAAACAGAGAGTGCTTAAGAATGGATTACCTCAGGGCTTGCACCACTGCTTTTTAGCCTTTACATCGCAGATATTCCTGAAACAGCCAGCAAGTTGCTTATGCAGATGATCTAGCTTTGGCAATCAGCGACGTCTATCAAAAGAACTGAAGAAATATTGACAAATGATCTGTCAGCTTTATGGCAGTTCTATAAAAAAATGGAGATCAACACCAAATTCTGGTAAAACTGAATGTTCTTGCTTTCACCTGAACAATAGCCTTGTAAATCAAAAACCAGAGATATATGCTGATGGAACATTAATTTCGTTTAATCCGACACCTAAATATCTGGGAATAACTCTGGATAGAACTGTGACATATAAACAGCATATGATTAATATCACTGCTAAAGTTCGCACCAGAAATAACACAGTTCAGAAGCTTTGTGGTACTATATGGGGCTCAAGTGTCACGACTCTGCGGTGCACTGCTATGGGTCTAGTTTACAGTACAGCAGAGTATGGTGCTCCTGTCTAGCTCAACAGTTACCATGTCAATAAACTAGATACTCAACTTAACTCCACTCTGCATTTAATAACAGGTTGCATAAGGAGTACATCCTTACAATGGCTCCCCACTTTGAGCCATATTGCTCCTCCAGAACTGCGAAGACAGGAAGCCTTACTTCGTGAATATAAAGGAATTTTAAATAACCAAAATCTCTCAATACATGAATTTATTCCAGATGCTTTATCCAATAGACTAAAATCCAGAAGACCTGCCATAAAAACTGGACGTAATCTTCTTAGCCAGAATGACAGTATGGTGAGTATGTACTGTGGTCCCAAGCAGTATTACCTGAAGTTCGCAATCACATAAACATCTTCCAAAAACCACCTGGATTTGACCTGCCCAGGAATATATGGACAATGGCTAACAGGAATCGTACAGACCATGGTGTATGTGGAGACATACTTTCAAAGTGGGGTAAGATACCAAATCCCCACTGTCCCTGTGGAGCCGAGACCCAAACCATTTACCATATAGTACAAGAATGCGAGCTGACAGCATATTCAGGTGACTTTAAGGATATCTTTGACCTATCCCCCAGAGGCGATCAACTGGATCAAAAACCTAAATGTTAAAATATATCTTCTATCTGATGCTTGTCATAAATTTCATATTTGTATTTGCCTGAATTGTAGACTTTTTTTTTTAATTCATATATTTGTGTCTTATCTATCCTCATGTGTATTATATCTTATTGTCTTTTAACCAGGTGTACAAGCCATACTGTTAGATACTGAATGGAGAACTTCTTGACAAGTTATTCATTCAGGATCTAACATGAAAGCTTTACAAAATAACAAAGAAATTTGCATAATACCTGCTTACCAGTAAAAGATGAGAAATACCTAAATTAGAGTATGTGAAAGTTTATATCAGAATGTGTAAAATATTGGAATTTATTTATTGTAAAACAGAAAGCTAAAAAAAAAATCAAGAATAATGTCAGATTAGCATGTAAAGGAATAATGGCTTAACTTATGTATTATCAAACTATCATAAAATCGTAAGTCATTAGGTAAGAAATGACTAATAGGATCAACGGTCACGTCTAAGCCACAAGTACCTGTCGTAACGACGAAGGCTGTAGTTTACGGGGAAGGCTGATGAAAGCGCTTTTCCTCGAAAACAACACCTAATAGCAAGGAGGGAAAGCATGGGGATCAACCTAAGGGCGATGTAAACTGTGGATCATGCGAAAAACAATACAAAAAAAGAGGGCACTGGGAAAAAGTATTTAAGGTAATACGTGCTTAGCTTAAGGCTTTTTTTTTTTTCGTTTTCTTTGGGATTCTGGAGATCAAGGACTCTCGACGAGTGATCAGAGATAGGACAAGCTGAGGGTGCTATGTCGACAACAGCCGGCCATATTCATGACCTGCGCTGAGAGGTATTCCGTGGAGATTCGTACGAGAATCAACAGCTTATGCACAATGGTGCCAAATGCTGAATGACCAACCCGAGCGAGTGGAGAAGGCTCGTAGCAAGAGCCATTTCTTGATTTGTGTCTGGTAAGCAGAGAACGGAACAACTCATTCACAAGACGAAAAATGACCCGAGCAACACATGGCAGCTAATAGAGACTTGGTAAAGTAAAGATTCTTTTGTTTTATATCTTGAGATTGTTTGAAGGTAGAATTTGTGTCTTGATAAAGCAAGACTGAGGACATTTTAGAGAACTTTGATAGGATAAAGTAATTAATACAGTCAATTCTATTAGACAAAGAATTGTATATCATAAATCTCTAACGTGCACGTGATTGAAACAGTGAAAACCCTTTGTTAATTGAGTAAACTTAACTAAGAGAGAAATGATTTGAGAAATATCTATTAAAGTAAATGTGAATGAAGAAACTTGACTTGAGTGTAACATTGTTTAAATTATCCATTGTATTACATGAATTTTGCTTGTCAGTTTATGTGAGAAAGTCAGTCTAGTATTGAACAGTTTGTATAGATAAGCATATGACATTAACTTGGTTAGAAATTCAGAAGTTTGATAACTTGATACAAGATTTAATGTACCTGTCTTTTAGTATTAATAAACATTGTTGTTTGAATCTGAGTCTTGCCTGAATTCGAGGGTCAACCTACCACTTATAAAATTCGAACCAAATAGCAGGAAAGAGTTTAGAAAATTATATAATAGAGATTAGATCTTAGGTCACGACTGCAAGGAACCGAGATCTATATACTCGCGTGTGAATTTAGATTAACATATATACCTAAAACCTAGGAATGTTTCCCTGAGCCTGAATTATATTCTTGTTATAGGAAGCAGGCTGGCGCAGTTAAAATATAAATTTGCCAGTTTCTGAAGAGGAAATATCCCTAGGGGTCAGCCCAGGTTATATATGGTAGTAGCCAAGATATTAAGATACAACACAGAGAGGTAGAGAACAATATATATAACAAAGAACGATAAGTAAAAATGTAACAATATGTTAAATAAATAAATAAATAAATAGATGATATTCGACCAGAATTGTTCAAGTATGGAGTATAAAAGTCTTACAGTGGCTGCACTGCATAGTTCAAAAGGCCTGGAGAGAGGGACAAGTTCTGGATGATTGAGGGAAATAAAATGTGAGAATTACAGACGTATTTCTCTACCGAGTGTTCCCGGTATGATTTATGCGAGCATACTTGAGGAGGAATGTGGAAGAGAAGCTTCGTAAAGAGCAAGCTGGATTCAGGCCAAATAGAGGTTGTCAGGATCAGATTTTCACTTCACAACAAATAGCTGAGAAATCATGGGAACATAACAAAGATCTGTATTTAAGTTTTATAGATTTGGAAAAGGCATATGACAAGGTGCAAAGAGAGAAGCTATTCAAAACGATACAGTCGTATGGTGTCAATGGAGCATTATATCAATAAATACTTATTCTTTATTTGAGTTGTCAGCAGTTAGAATTGAAGGAAGTACAGAAAGATGGTTTAATGTTAAATCTGGTGTGAGACAAGGATGTACATTATCCCCTCTGTTATTCATTATCTATATGGATCACATTATGAAGGAAAGCGATATTAAACCTGATATCAAAATTGCAGATGTTAATCTCAACTCTTTGCTTTATGTGGATGATGTTATACTTCTAAATAAATCTGCTAAAAATCTACAGAGTTACCTGACTAAATTGAATAACTGATGTAATAAATATAGTAGTGTGTAGGTCAGCAATAACATAAAGACAATGAAAATAGGCAGAAGAAGCACTGAAAATATCAACTGTATTATGAATGGAGAACCTATAGAACAAGTAAAACATTTCAGCTACTTAGGCACAATTTTTTAGTGAAGATGGTAAATTAAATATGGAAATAGCAACAGAATCAACAGAGCTGGTATGATAGCAAGTCAATTAAATAAATTTATATAGAATAAGAGAGAAATTAGTCAAAACACTAAATTGGCTGTATACAAGACAGTATTCAAACCAATTTTAACATATGGATCTGCAGACTGAGTCAGAAGTAAAATACTTGACCAAAGACTAGAGACCACAGATATGAGAGTCCTGAGAAAGATTAGGGGCATGAACAGATGGCATCAATAGCAATATCACATTAAAAATTGATCATGTTAGAAATTGATATTGTCAGCATCGGGGAATGCATTAGCAGAGTCAATCTCAAGTGGTATGGTCACTTAAACAGAATGGGAGAGGAAAGATTAGCAAAACAAGTGTTCTCTGCCAGGTTGATAGGAAAAAGACCCAGAGGAAGACCAAGATATAGATAGATTGATATGGTAAAAAGTGACTTAGAAGAAAGAAATATAAGATCTGATAATGTTGGAGTCTTGACAAGTAACAGACTGATTTGGAGGAAAATTGTAGATAGGAAATTAGTAATGATGGAAATTGTTTATGTAGTACTATCATATCCTGTACACCTCTTGAGGGTACATGGCAGGAATTTGATGATGAAGAATTTCACTGCTCAGTGTGAGACTTCCACCCTGCTCAATTAGAGGCCTGAAATGGCTTTTATATAGAAGAGAGGTTCCAAACTACGCAAAAAAATAAAACAAAATAAAATAAGTAAAATAACAAATGTGGGTGGGAGAGAGCCATAAAAAAATAAAACCGTACAATTTATAGTTACTGGCAATGCATTTGTTTCATAGCATAAATATAGTACTTACCTCCTGCTACAGCACCACTTTTAATAAGGCAATTCACATAAATAGGCAATAATTTCATACACTCTGGCAATATTAACTGTCCTGCAGAAGATGGATTGGCACAATGTTTTCGATAACAGGCCAGCATCTGAGCAGTACGAGTGACAAAGTAGTCCTTAACTTGTCTGGGTGTCTGCTCAACAATTAATCTTATTGCTATAAAAAATAAATAAACTTTTTATACTGAATGCTCAGTATTAGAATAGAAAATAATAATTACCTTCCTTAATTCTTCCTTTAATAAAATAAAACAAATTCCTGATATTTCATGAAAGGAAAGTGCAGCATGTATAAAATGTTTAAAAGAAAGAATTACTCTCCCTAAGCCTGCATAATAAGGAAGCTGACAATTGAGAAGTTAAAACAAAACCTAAAAATAACAAAATACCCTTTGATGGAAATGTATAAAAAAGGTGTGCAACTATATTTCATTTTTAGCTTGATATCCAAGTTAAAAAAGATAGGCAGATTATTCAATACATTTAAATGATAACTTTCAAGCTAATTTTATATGGTGACATAATGATTACATAATGCACTATTCATGGGATGTTAACTGAAGTGATAAAATAAACAGTATAAAAAGGCAACATACAAAAATAACAGTTTAAGATGAAAGTATTCAGTTATGAATTATATATGTTACAGCACATCCACTGGAAATCCCCTAGCATACAAAGGCAAGCAATGTAGTAACCATTAACTCAGGATACTCAACAGCAACTAAGGAAAGAATTAACTTAATTTTACAAGAAAAGTGACCAATGACTTCAATGAATGGAGGTGGTAATCTCAATGTAATAATGCTAATTTGCACTACTGTTGAATAAAATGTAATTACTGAAACTTTCTAAGTTAGTTCCTTGTACTTATATGATTAAAAAAAAAAATTACAATATGACACTTCTTTATCTGCAAACCATACCATGTCATTACATGTCAGAGATCTTTTTTAGCATGGCAAAACAAGAGAGAAAGAGAGAGAGAGAGTATGGGTGAGGAGAAAGATTATTTCCCACAAAAACTGACTCTGATTAAGACTTCTGACGATATATACATATTTTGATATCCACACCTCCATTGTTTCTGATTCCTGTCACAATCTCTCTTTAAGCATGCCATTAACATCTAGTTGCTAAAACAGGACAGCCACCGCGCTCTCCCAGAGAGTATTCTAAGAAGATATGACTTATGCATTAAAAAAAAAAAAAAAGAAAAAGAAAAGAAAAAAAAAAGTAGTAGAGAAAATGTTTTCTTAGATGGATACTATAATTTAATCAGTGAGCACATTGTTATTTGAGTTTGCTACCGTATGTTTCCGCAAGTATTCATCATGTCTCAATTATAAAAAGACAGTTTACTTATTAAACTACATTAGATTTATTACATTAATAATTTATCAGTAAAATATTTAAGAGATTGAAATTACTTCAGAATAGTGTTTCCCAAGCTTTCAGTACCCACATATCCCTTTTAATAGCACTGGCATAACTCCTCTCAGGAAAAGGGAGAAGATATATTTCATTTAACCACAAATAATTATAAAGGTATTTATTTTTAATATTTGCATATATAATAAATTACAAACACGTGAAACATTTTTTTTAAATGGTTAATCCAATACGCAGAAACAAAAATTGTGACATTTAAATTTTCAATAAAAAAAAAGTTTAACAAGATGAATGATATTGTTTTTCTTGGAAAAAAGTTACTGGAGAAATCCAGTTCTATAGTTATTTTAAAAAAAAAAACAATTTAGATATAGTTCAGACCACATAGTTTGAACTATTTGAAGTTAAATTTTTTATGAAAGCAGCTGAATAATGCAGTTGGAAAATGATTTTGGCATACTAAACAGTTCTAATGGGGGTCATTCAATGAATACCAAGAGATATAATTTGTTTAAAAATTCCTTTGGATTTTTTAGTTATTGAAAAATTATAAAACATTTCTGCACTTATCAGTATCAAAATATAAAAATTAAAAAAAAAAAAAAAAGTAATCATAATTTAAAAAAAAAAATGCCTTGTATCCAGAGGTGCTATGGCATTGGGGCTCTTGTCAAGGATACCGATGTCAGCATGGCATAATATTTTAACAGTTAACAAAATTGACAGAATGAAAGAGAGCATACAGCCAGGAATTTCCAAGGATGGCAGTAATTTCACTATGTTATGGCTTGTAACACCTAAGGGCCTTTCATGCACTCCTAGAGGTATACACACCACACTCTGGGTGTGTATACCTCTAGGGTATACATTATCTAGTGACAGCAACATAACATGTTGCTGTCACTAGATAATGCAGCTTCCCAATTGCAAAAAAAGCAATCAGAATATAAAAAAGTGCCTTGTACCAGAGGCAAAAAAGACAAAACTACTTCAATATACAAAAATGTACTGGCAACTTCAGTGTAGATAATAAACATGTTCATAAATGTACATATTACAGATAACGTTATCTGCTGTATATATATTTTAAGAACTGCAGATAATATATTATGTCTGTGAGTGTATCTGAAACTCAAATAGTTTCAAGCAAAATAATATTTTAAAAATTCAATCAAATAATGCATTATTTATTTTTGAATATATATTTATCCTGCACACCGAAAGTACAAGAACCTATAACACAGCAGTGCCATGTGTGAGGTGCAGATGAGGGTTGAGGGGAAAAAAAAATCTATTGACATTCTTCTTAAAGAGCTGTTGGTTGAAATTATTGGGAAACACATCATGAGGAAGGCTGTTCCAGAGGATAGAGGTAGAGGGAATAAATGAGAAAGAGGAGAAGTGGGTTCAATGATTTTGCAGTTGTATTGTAAAGGGATGATAACTTCTGCTCTTCTTTTAACAGGTCTAACAGTAAGTGAAGGAATGATGTCTGCCAATTCATTGGAACAGTGGCAATGGAAGTACCTGTAGAAAAGACAAAGAGCTGAAATACTGTGTTTTTGTGATAGAGATTTAAGTGAGCCTGTGAGGGAAGGATCATCTATGAGACAAATTGCACTCCTCTGGACAGCATGAAGAATTTTTAAAGAGCTTTTAGGTGCACCATCCCGTTGTGTACAGTATTCAAAGGATTGTCTGCTCTGCTTAACTAATGAAGACAGCATAGATTCTACTTTGGGATTTATATAGAGTTAGTAGCTAGGTGGGTATAAAATAGCTCCTTGAGTAGAAAAGAATATAGTTTTTAAGAAGTTGAGAAAGATATTGATTTGATATGTTTGTGTCAAGGTAAATGTCAGTCCAAGGAGAGAGAGTGTTCATCCTATCTAGTGAATTACCGAGGATGAGGAAAAGTAAGCCGAGATTCCTTTTTGCAAGAAAAAAGGCAGGACTACATTCTGGCAGCACTGAAGGTGACCAGGTTATTCTTGCCCTACTGAAGGATGGTATAGAGATCAGTATTTAAGTCATTGGTTGCAGATGATCTTGATGTAAGGGATGCCTGGGAACTACATAGTTTGTCAAAGGAGTATGGTTAAGCAGAGAGCACACTTGTAAGCAAAGCGATGGATAGGATTTGTAGTGATTGAGAGCGAGTCATTTATGTATAAAAGAAAGAGGGTAGGTGAGAGAACGGAGCTCTGAGATACTCCTGCATTGGCGGCAAAGCAGTGAACAACCAGAGAGAAAGCTGGCTATCCAGTTATAGAGGATGGCAGGTAGACCGAAGGAAGGCAGTTTGCAAAGCAGCCTTGATGCCAAACATATTTCCGAAATCCTTGGAAATATCAAGGGCAAAAGCACACCTTTCTCAAAACCAATTCTATGTCACATGTCCAGTGGTGAGTGATGCAGGATTAATTCTGGATTGGCAGAATCCATACTGGTGGTATGGATTTACTTACTAATAAATAATAAATATTTACGAAATTGCTACTAAAATTGTCTGCTCTGCTTAACTAACGAAGACAGCATAGTGTCTACTATACCCTGTTTAACAGGTAGTGCACTGATAACAAACTCTGTTCTGTGAAAAGCTATAATATTCTTACCGTCTAAGGGTACACACAATTGTGTTCTTAAATTTATGCCTCAAGTATTTGTTTTCTTCTAAGTTAATTATTTCAATAACAAAATTTAGATAAATGAATTCAAAATTAAACTTGTGCACAGAAGATAGGTATCAATTCTTACTACAATAAACTCACTATGACTACAAAAACCCTAGCCAAAGAAAACTCCAGGGCATGGATTCCATTTTAAATTCAATGAAGCATGATAATAAACCAATCCATTCTTTCAGATTGTATACATTCATAGTAAGTACAGCGACTGTAACATATCTTGATTTAAGGTTATCGATAAACTTGGAATTTTTTCCACTTGGTTATACTATAAATTAAAGATACTAAGAAATTATATACTTCGATATATAATCCAAGTATATAATTTCTTGGTATCTTTAATTTATAGTATAACCAAGTGGAAAAACTTTCAACAACTATCTCTAATCCAGAGTATTTTAATAATAAGGTACTGACACCTTTTGGCTCCTCGTATATGAAAATATGACTTCTGCATTACTTCAACTTTAATATCATCTGTGGGTATGGCTCCCACTGAAGAGACCTCAATAAAGGTTAAAACAAGTCTGGGTAGTGACCTTTCCTATAGTGCATAGTGTTATACATGTCTGCAAAGATGTGTGCTTTATATTATGGGATACTAAGGCAAGTGATGTGAAGTCATTAGCTTCTATATACAAGTTGCCCTAGTCCTGAAAATACTTCAGCCGCAAAATTTGTTTGCTTACACTTGGATAAAGGATTAATCCAAGTATATAATTTCTTGGTATATTTAATTTATCGATAAACTCCACAAGTATGCAAACTACATAATAAAGATAATGTGATTGTTATATCATAAAAGTTTTATTACAATATGGCATCTGATGGTCATGTGAATATTTTTAAGTGGTGATAAAGTGTTCAGCTTATGTTCAATTTGTAAAGTGGAAGAAACTATGCAAATTTTTGATAAGCCTTGTATATCATGCAATACTATGATATGACCTAAACAACAGGTAGTGGAAAGATAAGAACAAGCAGGATGGGTATGTGCAATGTAACAATGTAGGTGCATTCACAACATCGAGGTGTTACTTAATAAAAAGCAAGAGGATTAGTCAGTGCAAGAAGATAAGACTTCATTGGTCATGATTGACATCCTAAGAGAGTATTTAAAATCAATTTACTTAAGAGTATATCCTACTATGTGCATCACTTGTGTAGCGCAATTACTCATATCAGTAGGCAATAGTAAACAGAATTGAATAAAATTCAACAAAAGTTCCTCAGTCTTATATGAAAATTAAGTTTCATTGTTCTTATATTGTTTCATACAAATTGATTACACTCTCCCACCATCCTTGATGTTAAAATAAGTTATTCCTCACTTATTCCCCTTTTCACCATACCTCTAAACATGTAGGGATAGCCTGTCATTCTCTTTCTCTCTATTCTATATTAAAAGAAAGAAGGATTGCAATAAAATCTAGTCTGCATGACTCAAACGTTTTGAGATAAACTTCACAAACTCTTGAACAGGAAAATAATATCAAATAAATTTATGATTTACTGCTTACCACAGTGATTAACCTTTAATATTCTTCCTAATCTGAATAATATTAAAAGTTGAATTTTAAAGCAAAGTATAATTACATATAGTATAAAGATGTCATAAGAACACACACACAAAATAACAAAACATTAACACCTGCCTTCTTTGGAGAAGTAGTTCATTATAGTATCCAGTTCACAGCTGCGGAAAAGTTCTGCCATTTGAGAACATGTATTTAAGGCCAAATTATGAATACGAAGTCTTCTTTGTCCACTACAACTTGTGAATAATATTGCTGTCTGGATATAAGCTCCATCTTCTTCTACTAGCTTGTCATCATATTTTATTTCAGCAGACAAAGCTTTGTCACAGTCTACAGCTGCTAATTCAACATCTGTTGTATTAGACATATAATAATTGCCAAAAAAATCGGTAGGCCTAATACCTGCAAATAAAGGTAAATAAATAATAAATATGATAAATAAATAAATTTACTTTTTGGTAGCAAGAATATATATTTAATTTTTTTTTATGAATTGAAAGAAGGAATTGAAATTGCCGACCATTTCAACTACCTTGGGGTGATAATAATAAAAAAAGACGGATGTAAAAAAGAGGTAAGAAGAAGAATAGCATTAGCTAAGTAAGCGATGACTGGTTTAACTAAGATCCAGAAAGACAAGCACATCTCCAAAAAAAGACGAAAATTAAAATCGTAGAAATCTTAGTTTTCTCGATCTTTCTCTATACTTCTGAGTCTTGGACAATGAAAAAAGATGACGGAAGAAGAATTGACGAGTTCGAGCTCTGGTGCTGGAGATTGTTAAGAGTGTCTTGGACAGAAAAAGTGAACAAACAAAAGTATCCTAGAAGAACTGAATATCCACACAAGACTGATAAACATAAATGAAAAGAGAATACTGCAATCATTTTAAAAATTTTATGGAATTTATAACCGTGTTAAAAAACTTTTTTTATTATCCCGACGTTTCGATCTTCACATCAAGATCGTCATCTGGAGTGTACATAAATATACAGGACAAGCTGAGTTACATCATTAACTGTAAGCTAGAGAAACAATGATTTGATCACATGCTATTCTACTGGCATGACCTCTGGTGAAAAAAAAAAAAGATAAAATAAAACAAAAAATAAATTTTTACATCAAGCTAAATTCTATTTTACAATGACAGGAATAAACATTCTTTTAGATGGTTTTCTTTCAGAAACAATTGGTGTCCTATTTTTAGTATTACAATTCTTATTTTTGATTTACAATACTGGATTTTCTACAGTCCTGTTTATAGTTGTTCTTGGTGAGGAAGGTCAAATATATACCTTCCATATGTTTGGGATTTTTAGACCATCATTGTTGTTCAGATTGGGGTGGTTGATAATAATCTCACAGGCTTCCTTAAATTTCCATTTGTACAATGTTCTAGTGTGATGTAGACAGCTGGTGGTTTTCCAATCAATTCTCTGTAAGGTATTCAGGCATGATCAGAAAGGCCAGCATCACCATAATTATTATATTTAATCTGTCGTTTATGTTCTTTTTGTCTAATAGGAATAGTGCGTCCTGTTTCTCCTATATATGGTATGTTGCAAGTACAATAAATCCGGTATACTCCAGGGTGAGCTAGTGGAGGGAGTGGGTCTTTGGGTGAGTTGAGGAAGGCTTTTTTAATTTTGCAGGAGGTTTAAAGGTGGCTTTGAGGTTGTACTTTTGTAGTACTCTGTTAATTTTGTCTGATATTCCTTTAATGTAGGGAATGGTTATAGTTTTACGTAATCTGGTTTGTCTTTGTTTTTTATTGGTTTTGTAGAGAATTTTGTTATTAGTGTTTTGGCTGTATCCGTTTTTTTTGTAAGTTATTACTGATAATTTTAAATTGGTCTTTCAGTACCTGTTCACTGGAACAGATAGTCTGAGCTCTGTTTTTTTAGCGTGTTGATGACACCTAGTTTTTGTGTTGGGTGGTGGTAGGAGTTTATGTATATATATATATTGACCCGTATGTGTCGGTTTTCGGTAAACAGTGAAGGAAAGATTACCAGAGGGAAGACGTGTTACAAGTATATCTAGAAACGTAAGTGTGTTGTGTTTTTCAATTTCAATTGTGAACTGTATGCGTTTGTGTTGTTAGTTTAGGTGGCTAAGGAATGTGTCTAACGTCTGGCGGCCATGGGACCAGATCGCAAAAATATCGTCAACGTATCTAAGTCAGACTTTGGGTTTTAGAGGGGAGAAATCTAGGGCAAGTCGCTCAAAATGTTCCATGTAAAAGTTAGCAATAGGATGGGGGATAATGGCGAGCCCATGGCTGTGCCTTCTTTTTGTAAGTAGAAGGCATTTTGCCATACAAAATAATCTGATCATAATACATGTACAAAAAGCGCAGCTGGAGGAAATTTGTTCTGTAGGAGAGGATTATGTTATTGATTGGGACATTCGTAAAGAGGGCAGAGACGTCAAAACTGACTAATAAATCATCTTTTTCTAATGTAATGTCTTTGATGATGTTTATGAAGTGTTGTGTGTTTTTGATATAGGAGGGGGAATGACATATGAACTCCTTGAGTGTTGCTGCTAATTTTTTGGCTAAGTGATACGTCGGGCTAACAATTCCCTCAACGATAGGTCTTAGCAGGGTGTTTTCTTTGTGAATTTTTGGTAGCCTGTAAACTCTTGGGGAGCACGCGTAGTGAGGAAACAGTTTTTTGACTGTATCTTCGGGCCATGTGGTAATTGACTTAAGTAGTTTCTCTGTTTTGTTTTTTGTTCTTTAGTTGGGTTGTAGTTAACTAATTTGTATGTGTTATTGTCAGAGACCAGCAGATTCATTTTTTCTATATAAGTGGTACGGTTTAAAATGACAGTGGCATTTCCTTTATCAGCTCTGGTTATTACAATGTTAGGATTTGTTTTAAGTGATTTTATCGCTGTTAATTCGTGTTTAGTTATGTTGCTTGTTATTGTTTTGTTATGGTTTAAAATGTTCGCAGTTTCTATACTTATTTTGTCTGCTATGTTATTAGGTATGAATCTTAGGCCTCTTTCCATATTACAAATAACTTCAAGTTTGTCTATCATTTTCGGTGCTATAGCAAAATTTAAACTTTTGTTAAGTATAGAGATTTCGTCTTTGTTTAGAGCATGGTTAGATAGGTTGACTATGTTATTGATACCTGTGGGTGATTGGTGGCTCCTGTTGTTTCTTGCTTCTGGTTGGTTGTTGTTATTCACTGTGGCAAACTGTGAATATGGTGGCTGGTTTTGTCGTTCTTTTAGTCTTTGAAATTTGGAAATTGGGGTTTCTTTCTTCGTTTGTCGGATGTGGTTTGCTGTGTTGTCTGTAATCCTTTCTAGGATTATCCAGATATCTGCGTTTAAGTAGCTAGACAGCACCGTTTTTTCTTTTAGTAGCTGGTTTTGTGTAGCGGCTAGGTTCTTTCTGGTAGCTTGGATCTGCTCTCTCAGTAGTGCTTTCTCCATGCGGGGGTATATTCTTTGTGCCTTTGCTGAAGTGAATTTTCTCTTTAACCTGATGCAGTTAGGAGTGATATTGCTGTCCCTACACCATTTTAAAAACACCAGTTGATTGATCAAATACGGGACAATATATACACAATAAACTCCTACCACCACCCAACACAAAAACTAGGTGTCATCAACACGTTAAAAAACAGAGCTCAGACTATCTGTTCCAGTGAACAGGCACTGAAAGACGAATTTAAAAATTATCAGTAATAACTTACAAAAAAACAGATACAGCCAAAACACTATTAACAAAATTCTCTACAAAACCACAATAAAAAACAAAGACAAACTAGACTACAGTAAAACTATAACCATTCCCTAGATTAAAGGAATATCAGACAAAATAAACAGAGTACTACAAAAGTACAACCTCAAAGCCACCTTTAAACTTCCTGCAAAATTAAAGAGCTTACTCAACTCACCCAAAGACCCACTCCCTCCACTAGCTCACCCTGGAGTATACCGGATTTATTGTACTTGCAACATACCATATATAGGAGAAACAGGATGCACTATTCCTATTAGACAAAAAGAACATAAACGACAGATTAAATATAATAATTATGGTGATGCTGGCCTTTCTGATCATGCCCTGAATACCTTACACAGAATTGATTAGAAAACCACCAGCTGTCTACATCACACTAGAACATGGTACGAACGGAAATTCAAGGAGGCCTGTGAGATTATTATCAACCACCCCAATCTGAACAATAATGATGGTCTAAAAATCCCAAACATATGGAAGGTATATATTTGACCTTCCTCACCAAGAACAACTATAAACAGGACTGTAGAAAATCCAGTATTGTAAATCAAAAATAAGAATTGTAATACTAAAAATAGGACACCAATTGTTTCTGAAAGAAAACCATCTAAAAGAATGTTAATTCCTGTCATTGTAAAATAGAATTTAGCTTGATGTAAAAATTTATTTTTTATTTTATTTTATCTTTTTTTTTTCACCAGAGGTCATGCCAGTAGAATAGCATGTGATCAAATCATTGTTTCTATAGCTTACAGTTAATGATGTAACTCAGCTTGTCCTGTATATTTATGTATGCTCCAGATGATGATCTTGATGTGAAGATCGAAACGTCAGGATAATAAAAAAAGTTTTTTTTAACACGGTTGTAAATTCCATAAAATTTTTAAAATGAATGCTGATCACCGTGTAACCCTAAAAGAAAAGAATACTGCAATATTTTGGACACATATGTAGAAGGGAAGGCAACTGCCTGGAAAAAATAATCATCCAGGGTAAACCATGTTTCCCACACGGTTTACCCTGGATGATTATATTTGGTTAATCTCCAACAGGTGGATTGACGAAATATTAAGAATCACTGGACTTAAACTAGAACAAGCAATAAGAGAAGCACAGGGGAGAAAGAAATAGTGAAGCATCATCAGGAAGGTCACGAGTCCTCAGACATGAGGAGATCCGAGAGAGAGAACTGTTTCATGGCCAATGAAGCTTCTAAATGTCATGCTTTTAAATGAGTATCTTTGGAGTGAGGTCATATGTTTATATATCTTTATTTTGTTTCTAGATGTTTCCCCATACATATTAGCTCACTCCAAAGATAGTGCCAGCTTTAACAGCAATGAAAATTGTCAGTCACTTTCACTCTAGCCAATCAATAGGGAAATTAACTAGAACAATATTGAAAATGTTCATTTTTGGATTGGCAAAGCTTTAAAGAACAACTAGCAAAACTTATCTTTATTTTAGTAAGATTTCACTCAAGCAGCAAAACTGTATTATACCTTCTGTGTGTGGTTAAGGATTAAGTACTGGATGATATCATGTTGAAGGTTTAATGGAGTACCGACAACACTAAGAAAAGATTAAAACCTAATTTTAATATTTCATCTGTCACTGAGGTATCTTAAGGGAGTACAAATAACACTTATGACACACACACACACACACACAAAAGGCCAACACAATACTCAATGAAAAACATGGTGATGATGGCTAAAGTTCTACTTAGGCGGTGCACTTCTATGGGCATTTATAGGTAGCTCAGGATGTAAATTGGGACCTCTGTCCCAATTTACATTCTAATTACATCCTAATTGTATTTAAACAAATACACCCGTACTTGTTTAGATTTGGTTAATTTCATCATGCTGCTGCTTCAGATTCCAAAAAACAGTCTTAATTTTCTAAATTTACTGTGATGGAGCTTGGAGAGCTTGAAGATCCTGACTGGTATCCAATACATGGTCTGCAATATCGGAGTGACAGCATAGTTATGATTTCAGATGTAATTTTAGTGTTCACCTAAATGGATAGCAGCTGATCTACCCATCTGTCCAAAATACAGATTTAATGTACAACAAAGTGCAAATTTGTTACTTAGCTCCAGAAATAGCTAATAACAATGGAGTTGACATAGCCAATATCCTCCCCCAGTCTTTGCCTTTGGAAAGTTATTTATCTTTTGGACAACTTGCTGTTCTCAGAAAGTTATGGAAAAATAAAAACACTGTCATCACTAGAGCAGATTAGGGTAATAATGATGCAGTCATCCTTAATGCCACTGAATATAATCAAAAAATGGATATTATTCTCAGAGATCACTCTACTTATATCTCACTAGACTATGATCCCCACCAAAACGCAGGTTAAAATAAATTAAAAAGCCTACTTAAAAAAAAAAAAAGCATCTTGCTGGCCACCTGACATAACAAAACAAAAAATCTTCAGTCCCCCCCCCCCTTCATGATATATAGTTTACCAAAAATCCACACAAACCCAATGCCCCTCTAAGACCTATAGTAGATGCCACTGATGTTCCATATTGTCAAAACAGCTGGCAGTGGTCTTACCACATCCCATTTAAAAAAACTCTACCCATTTTAAAACCTTGAATGAAAATTTAACTTTACCGAATACAGATATACTGGTTGGTAAGTTCTGCCATCACCTCACTGTTCACCAATATTCCTTTGAATGATGCCTTAACACTTAAAAAACATTTTTCCTTCTGATATCTTATATCTCTTTTCCTTTGCATGAATTCTGGTTATTTTTCTTGGAGAAACAAAATTTACAAACAGAGGAAAGTACTAAGGGTTCCCCCACCTCACCCCCAATTGTCAATTTTGAAAACTTGGAAAAATGGGCCACAGATTCAGTCCCACTCCTAAAACCTTCTATCTGGCTAAGATATGTAGATGTATTCTCAAACAAGAAGAAAGGTTAAATGTGTTGGCAGTACACATTAGATTATTTAATGGTAGTGATTCACAACACAGAATGATAAGAAAATAATTAGTATTTATTTTATAACTTATAACTTGTATAACTTATTAGCTGATATTATATCCAATATCTTCAGAGCACAAGAACAGTTTGTCATAGTACATGAAACAACAATTTGGTATAACAGTGCGACTAGTTTAAAAAATTGTAACAAACAATACAAGGAACTAAAGTCCTAAACAAGTATTAATTAAATCTTAAAATGGCTGTCTCCTATTTTCAAAATTGATATGACATGTTGATGTTTGGAGAATGTTTTAAAGCTGTGCTGATTCCAAAATCAAATCTCTCTGACTTATGACTTCTGTGTAGCAGGTTTGTTTTCTTCCATTTGATCCTGTGTGAAGGGGTATCCAAGGCATGGTCTGATAGATCCAACCTGCTATGATGATAGTGCCAAATGTATTGTTTATTTTCCCCAAGGAGGATGCCAACAGTTCTTCCTGTTGTCCATAGTTGACCAGCAAAATTATTACCATTCCATGCAGTTGTATGGAATGGTAATAATTTTGCTGTAGTCTTGCTGTAGTTTTGCTGTTAATAAGCAATGGAGGAGGTTTTTGGAAGCATTTAGTATTTTTTCTATTCTATGGGGATAATAGCCATTGGTACATTTGTCTTATTTGCAGATTAAAGATTTTTATTTTGGTTTTGAGGTGTTTGAAAGCCCAATCTCTTAATAAGTTAAATGGCCATTAAAGTTAAGTTACTTTAAGTTATTTATGAGGTTATGTTACATATCAGATATCCTCGTATGCAAACCTGAGTGCAAGGTTAATCAGATATTTAGTTTCAATTGTTTTCTTTTTGTTTTGAAGTTCAGAGTTTAAAATACTCCAAGTGTGCAAGGAGTAAGTAAAAAAATATATACCCCCACCCCACACACACACACACACTGTACACCCACAGATACGAGACCCTTCAACACTTCTGCGCATCTCAGAAGGAGAATCCATTCCGATAATAGGGTAATTTAATCCATCTTGTGGGATGAGTTGTTTATTACTAACCATTGGAAATTTAGCTTTTCTTTTATGAATATTGTAGTTTTTAAAGTGGCAACTATTTTGCTTGTATAACAGTTGGAAAATTTTATATAAAGCACGTGATTTTCATGTTGGTGACCAATTCATACGTAAGCTTATTTCTTTTTCCCCTTTAACATGACTTGACTCATTTTAGCAAATTGCCAGACTAGGGTCTTAGATCTGTGATCGGACATTATGTACATTAAATGTCATCATCATCAAATTCCTGTCATGTAACCTCAAGGGGTGTAGGATATGATAGTACTACATGAAAAATTTCAATCATTACTAACTTCCCATCTACAATTTTTCCACAAATTAATCTGTTACCTGCCAAAAATCAAACATTATCAGATCTTATATCGCTATTGTCTAAGGCACATTGCACAGTATCGATACACCTATAATTTGGTCTTTCTCTGGATCGTTTTCCTGCCAACCTGGCAGAGGACACATGTTTCGCTAAACTTTCCTTACTCATTCTGTTTAAGTGACCATACCACCTGAGATAAGCTCTGCTAATGCATTCCTGGATGCTGACAATGTCAAGTTCTTTCCTAATATCCTCGTTTTTAATATGATATTGCCACCGATGACATCGGTTCACACCTCTAATCTTTCTCAGGACTCTCATAGTCTTTGGTCAAGTGGTTTACTCTGACCCAGCTCACAGATCCATAAGTTAAAACTGGTTTGAACACTGTCTTCTGAACAGCTAATTTAGTGTTCTGACTAATTTCTCTCTTATTCAATATGAATTTATTCAATTGACTTTCTAGCATACCAACTTTGCTGATTCTGTTGTCTATTTCTATATTTAATTTACCATCTTCACTAAAAATCATTCCTAAATAGCTGAAATGTTTTACTTGTTCCACAAGTTCTCCGTTCACAACATAGTTGACATTTTCAACGATTCTGCCTATTTTCATTGTCTTTGGCTTTTTATTGCTGACACTCATATCATATCTATTACAACAGTTATTAATTTTAGTCAGGGAATCTTGCAGAGTTATAGTGGATTTATTTAGAAGTATAATATTGTCTGCATAAAGCAAAGAGCAGACATTAACATCTCCAATTTTGATATCAAGTTTAATGATATCAAAATGAATAACAGAGGGGGATAATGTACATCCTTGTCTCACACCAGATTTAACATTAAACCATTTTCCTGTACTTCCTTCAATTCTAACTGCTGACTTACAACTCAAATAAAGACTAAGTATTGCTTGATATAATGCCCCATTGACACCATATAACTGTAGCGTATTGAATAGCTTCTCTCTTGGCACCTTGTCATATGCATTTTTCAGATCGACAAAACTTAAATACAGATCTTTGTTATATTCCCATGCTTTCTTGACTATTTATCGTAAATCGAAGATCTGATCCTGAAAGCCTCTATTCGGCCTGAATACAGCTTGTTCTTCCACAATTCTTCTCAACCAGTTTCTCAAGTATACTTGCATAGATCTTACCAGGAACACTCAGTAATGAAATGCCTTTGTAATCCTCACATTCAGTTTTATTTCTCTTTTTATATATGGGTACTATGAGATCTCTACTCCAATCATCGGGAATTCTTCCCTCTGTCCAGGCTTTCTGAACTATGCAGTGCAGCCGTAAGACTTTTATACCAACATACTTCAGCATTTCTGGTCAAATATCATCTACTCCTGCTGCCTTTCCACATTTAAACCTTTGATGGCTTTTTCTACTTCAAGTATGGATATGTATTCCTGACTGCATGCCTGTTGAGTGTTTTTTTACCACTGTGCTATCACTGCTTGTTTCATTTAGCAATTTTTAGAAGTAATTACTCCAAGGATATCTTTTTCTCCCGTTTTCATGTCACCTTTATCATCTCTAACTCGTTTTAGAACACTCTTTCCTCCATTTCTAAGCTTCTTCAAAAACCTCCAGAATATTTTGCCACCTTCTTGATATTTATTTTCTATATTCTTGCCAAAGTCCTCCCATGACTTTTGTTTAGCTAGTTTTGCACAGTGTTTAGCATTCTTGCATTTGTCTCTGTATTCTCTAAGAGTGCAAGTTGACTTATTTGCCAGGAATTTGATATGCTTTCTTCTTTTCCTTCACTGCCTCTAACTTCCTGTGTCCACCATGGAGTTCTGATTTTCTATCCTTGCAGACAACCTCACCACATGCCTCTCTGGCTGAATCAATCAGTGTTTTCTTCAAGGCTTGCCACTGAATCTCCAAGGTTTGGTTGCTGTTCTCAAACTCTTTCATTTTTTCTTAAATAATTTTTATGTATTTTAGTCTACAGTTCACATCTGAGAGTTGCTCAAGTTCGCTTTAAAACTTTCTTACATGTTATTCTTTTCAATATGAAGTTCAATTTTATCCTGCTCAAGACTAAATAGTGATCAAATTCAAATCCTCTGTACACTCTGGTGTCCTGCACCAGGGAGAAAACAAGACTCTCAACAATAACAGTCAATAAGACTTTTCTTATTCCTTGCCTCTTCTCTCCATGTGAATTTGTGCACATTTTTATGTTGGAACATGGTGTTAGTAATAACCAGTCCATGTCCTGAGCAGAAATCCAACAGATATTTGCCATTATTATTAGCTTTGCTCTTTTCTCCAAATTTTCCCAAAATATTTTTGTATATCTTACAATCATTTCCCACTTTGCTATTTAGATCCCCAACAAGGACCAACTTTTCCTTTTTCATGGTGTCAGTTGCTTTCTCTAAAGCATGAAAAAATTCCTCTATTTCAACCTTAGTAGAACCTTCTGTGGGACCAATAGGCACAAATAAGTCTAATTGTCAGGTTCCCAATTCTGATATTTGCCCACATCACTCTACTTGAGACTGCCTGCCATTCAAGAAGATTAGCCTCATATTTTGTGTTGAATACTATGGCTACTCCTTTTCCTTGATTGTCATTTCCTAAATATAACATTTTGTATTTATTGCTCAGAAAGATCTCACCAGTTTTTGATTTTTCTGTTTCAGTCACCCCTATTATGTCGATCTGGTACTTATGTAATTTCTCAGCTAGCTCCATTTCTTTGCTATTCAGGCTTCTTATGTTGATAGTACCGATCTTTAACTCTGGTGATGTTGAGTTGGGGTGTGTTTTCAGATTTGTTCCAGTAGCTGACTTTTAGCTGTCGTCCCGGTTCCCTAGCGAAAACAATGGGGGCCTTGTTTAACTGGGTGACGCCCCAGCCGGCATGAAATTTTGTCATGTTGTATTTTGGTTTAAGCCAATAAGAATACAATTTGTTCGGCTAAATCTCAAATTGGCAGCCCATCCTCATTCGTTCAGTATCCAAGTAGATACCCAACAGGGTGCACCACGAGTAGGTGATTGTACATTAGGTCAGAAGCCCTGGTCGGTTCTCCACATTCCTTTAAAGGCTATGTGGATTTCTCCTCTCAGTTATATAGCTTTGATCCTTAAGCGCCCCCAATACATTAAATGTGTATATATTAAAATTCAGACATCTGACAGCTATCTTCAATTACCCAAAATTTGGGATAGAGTAATTTTGAGAGTATATTCAAACCAGCAGTCAAAGCTATCCTCTATTTCTAGATGTGAAAGTGTACTGCTGAGATTATCGTTCCTCACCTTCCCTCAAGAGAGTTTCTTCATACTTGTCTTTGTTTTGTACCCTGAGGTCTTTGGCTTTTAACTGGTTGAATATAAGAAGACTGATAAATTATTATTATTACACTCTCCATGGAGTTGGCAGACTCATTTCATTGTGGGAGGTTATGACAATCTATCATAATGAATCTTAAAATCCTTAACATTCCTTGCATTAACAACATATTCCAGTAATGCATTCCATTCACTGACAATTCTCCATGTAAAAAATCTACTCCTCACACCCATCTTTGTTACACTCTTACAAAACTTTCAGGGATGGCTCCTGGTTCTTCTCCTCTTGCCTTCTACTCTTTCTTATAATTTCCTCTGGATTAATCTGATAAAATCCTGTCACTAACTTAAACATCTCCACCAAACTCTGCAATCCAAATTCCTTTAACCTTTCTCCGCAGCCAACATTCCAGTCCTGATATTGTCTTAGTCACTTGTCTTTGTATCCTCTTCCAATGTTTCCACATCACAATGAAAACCAGTTGACCAAATCTGAGCACAGTAGTCAAAGTGTGGTCTAACCAGTACTCTAACATAGCAGCACTGTGACATGCAGCCTTTGCAACACTTACATGTCCTCTAAATTTCAGTTTGCTGTCAATCACTCATAAATCTTGAATCTCGTCCACTTTCTGCAGTGCAGCACCATCAATATAAGTACACAGCCTTATATTTCTGCACTCCAAAATGCAATACCTTGCACTTATTAATATTAAACCTACCACCATCACTCTTTTGTCCAAGTCTCTATTCAAATCTTCCTGAAGGGAATTAATATCAGCGATGTTACTTATAATTCTCTCTCCGACTTTGTATCATTAGCAAACAACTGAAGATCCCCAGTCAGTCCATATGATACATCATTTACAAACAAATTAAACAGAAGGGGGGCCCAAGAACAGAACCCTGGGGCACACCACTGGTTACATTCCTTTTTTGAGACACTACTCTATCATAGACAACTTGCTGGTATTGTTCAGGGAGACAATCTCCGATCCATCTAACCAATATACTATCTATTCCCAGACAATGGAGATAGATAGTATTCCCAGATGGATCGGAGATAGATAGTATATCTGCAGGTTGTACACCAACTTATGTGGTAATCTATTAAATGTTTTTGCAAAGTCCAAGAATATCTAACACATTCATCACCTTGTCATAAAATGCAAGTAAACTGCTAAAACAAGACCTACCCTTTACAAATTATACACTTCAAGTATGTCAAATATTACTAAAGATTTGATCTGCATTACTTATCAATAGTTATGACTAATACTTGATAAAAGAGTAAAACTTTATTTAGTCTTTGCCATTAGTAGTTCCATCAAAAGGGAAGTAAAACATCAAGAGTATAATATTTCTAGCATTTGAAATGAAAATAACTATGAAGAATAATGTGCAAGTGTCTGTGTGTGTGGTTGAGAGAAAGAATCCATAAGTAAAGACTATTTTAATGACAAGGTGAGAATTATGGGATTATGAGAATTGAAGATAATGTGAAAATCATAGGAATATAATGAGGATTTGTATTTAAGTTTTGTAACTCTGGAAAAAAGCACATGACAAGGTGTGATTAGAAAAGCTGTTCAAAATGTACAGTTATATGAGAGTAAATGGAATATTATACAGAGCAATATGTAGTCTATATTTAAGATGTAATCAAATGAGAATTGAAGGTAGTACAGGAAGGTAGTGTGATGTAAAATCAGATGTGAGATAAGAGTGCACTAACTTCACTCTTATTCATCATCTATATGGACAGTATTATGAAAGAAAGTAGTATTAAATCTAATATACGAAACTTGGCTGTTTACTTTATGCAAATTAATTATGATACACTCAGTACATATAGATAAATTGATGCAGTCAGAAGTGCTTTAAGATAGAAATATAAGATCTGACAATATTGGAGTGCTAACTAGTAATAGATTAATTTGGAGGAACATTGCTGACAGGACAGTGGTAATAATGTGACCTTAAGTGTGTAATACTGTCACAGTATGCTCCCTTGAGAGTCATTTATGAAACATGGTGAGAATTCTTTAGGTGCACTGGAAAATGCAGTACTTGATCATATTCAGACAAGAAGCTGCTGAGCAATTATTGCTACTACTTTCTTCATATGAGTTCAGTTTAATGTTTGCATTTTATGCCAATTCATGAACCATAAGAGAACTATTAATGACTCCCTACTTCGCATGTTTTATTTAGCAACTATCTTGAATCATCAAACCACCTCTCCCTCCATTTCATGTGCTGCTATTTTCTAGAATAGCCTTCCTGGTATTTCTCATTTCTTTATTAGTTCCTTTTCTCTTCACAATCTGTCACCTATAGCATTTATGTGCTGTAGATAGGTTCTGCAATCCTTTGCAGAATTACTGCAGATTCAGTTGTAGTAACCTGATTAAAGTTAGACAAGTAGTTTAAAGATTATATCATTAAACTACTTGTTTATATGATTATATCTATATAATTTATGATCATTTCCTTACCTATATGATTATATCTATATAAGTAAGGAAATGATTATAGGTAATCATAAGAAAGATGTATTTCATCATTAAATTAACCAAAAAAAAAAAACACATACGGTTGACTTGAATAATAATTTTTTCAATAAATATATCAGAAAATTTGTTGGAGATTTGCGACAATATGAAAAAAAAAACTTGCAGACCAACCGTGTTGCTTATGGACATTGAAAAAAATTAAGAAAAAGTGTGTCACGAATGCATAAAATATATGTAGATACTAGTCTGTTTTATCATTTACTAGCATAAAATATATACAAATCTATTAAAATTACCAAAATTATTAAGTTAAAATTATCAAAACTTATGAACACAAACACTTACAGACCACACATGGTGGCATTCACAGTAGAGAGAAATGTAAACAAACATAAAGATGCAGTATTAAATCATAAGTGCATAAAATTAACTATTAATTAATTAGTTCAATTAATTTGCATAAAATATTTTTTTATAACGATTCATTCATTATTGTATAGGCTAGGCCTACCGTGAAGAAATTATATTCCTACTTCTTCATTATCCATATATAAATTGTTATACCTGTAAATAAATATGAATTTCTCTTTCACATTATCTTTTCATTTTTGATATCTAGTGTTAGCAATACGTACAAGATCTATGTTTTGTATCATATAAGACGATATTGATGTAGGCACTGACAGACAGATGATTCATCTTGTAAACAGACAACGGGTATCAATAAATACAGTACAGCACTGTAAATGTATTTTCTCTGCCTTATGATTTTCTTAATAACATATTCTTTTCTCTAACATACTTTATTGTAAGAATACAGCATATAATATATATAATATACAAAATATGTGTTACTCAACTGTCTATGTTACCAGTAAGGCTTCTGGTCAATAGTAGGCTATTAGTAGTTAAGTTTTTTGGAAAGTCAAAAGTTATATGCAGATTTTTGCAGCAATCGGAGCCCCTAACCCCTACAATGTTGAAGGGTCAATTGTACTGTAAACAATTTTGCTTTCCTTAATTCTGATATTAACATGCAGCTGAAAATTTGTTGTCACTATAAAAATTTGTGCATTCTTTTATTGCACAAATTTTTAGTGACAACAAATATCAGTTTCTTTAAACTGCAACGAAGTAATGAGTAACTGTTATCATTTAGCCAATGAAGACAATTATAATGTAAAATAACAGTAAGATGAATCAGTCCTAAACTTAAACATTGACTTAACCTCTTATGACTATTCACATGTCTAGTTTTATAGTGTTCAGCACCAGATTTTTTTTACTAATATTTCCACTGCTTTAGTTATTTATTTTTTATTGTTTTACAAGAAGTATCATCATGAAGAACATTAGCAATGGGTAGAACTTCTGTAAAAATCCAATGTGCATCCAAAATTATAGTGCACTTATTAAAATTCAACCTGTATTTGGCTTATACATTCCAAACATAAAATTTTGTGTTACCTAATTTTGCCACTACAAATGATCCAATTGTACCCAAAACTGAAATGACTTAACAAATTTGAAAAGAAACCTTAAGCAGCAAACATCAAATTATACAACCAATACAGAATTATATCAGTTTGCATCATTTTGCCAATAAAAAAAATGATTCAATTGAAGCCAAAATTAAAACCCATGGGCATGTTATGTGCATTGTAAATCTCATTCTATAAATGCTATCCAATCAGAGAAGAGACTGCAATGTGTACTGGTAAAATAGACAGTTGAGTAACATATATTTTGTATATTATATATATTATATACTGCATTCTTATAATAAAGTAAGTTAGAGAAAAGAAAATGTTATTAAGAAAATCATAAGGCAGAGAAAATACACTTACAGTGCTGTATTGTATTTATCGATACCTGTCATCTGTTTACAAAATGAATCATCTGTCTGTCAGTGCCTACATCAATATCGTCTTAGATGATACAAAACATAGATGTTGTACGTATTACTAACACTAGATATCAAAAATGAAAAGATAATGTGAAAGAGAAATTCATATTTATTTACAGGTATAACAATTCATATATGGATAATGAAGAAGTAGCAATATGATTTTAACACATTTATAACAGATTTTATCCTCTTGTGGTTGCTAAGTTATGAAGTAACTGAGAAAAATAAACTAATTTTTAAAAAACCAGAGTATTTTAAGAATATGGTGATATACCATTTTTGTCACTAATGTATGGAAAACAGGACTTCTGCACTGATTTAACTCTTATTATCTCCATGGATCTAGCTCCCACTGAACACCACATTATAAGCTAAAACCAGTGTGGGTAAGTTTATGGGAAAACATATGAATTCCAACTGATTCCACACACAAGTAGCCAAGTTGTGAAGAAACTTCATGCACAAACATCTGTCTCCTTAAGCTTCGATAAAGAATTAAAACAAGAATATGACATACCTGTACTAGTTCTGACTCTCATAATAGCATCAAATGCAATGGGTTTTTCAACATCTCTTTTTAAGTCTTCCAGGAATCTTGGACCAACAATATCAGCCTATTAATTAAAAATAAATAACATGAAATTAACAAAACACAAACAAGAAGTATACTTTATTATCATGAAATCTATTTCATTTTATTTAGTGTACTTAAATGTTTTGTTTGTAATTGTTTGTACTTTTTTTTCTATTTATTTAACGGAATTTATTAATTGAATAATTAACGATTATGGTACTCGGCAGTAAGGAATGATGATGGATTCAGCAGCAGTCGCAAGTGGCGTATCGCCAAGTCCTCCGCCATTTAAGAACTCAATTATTAGCAATATCATAAGGGACTTTGTGGCATGCAGTACTTGCGGCATGTATGCGTCTCAGGAATTAGATATGTGGCTTGTGAAAGAGAGCAGAGAGCGTATATGCGCAAAATGCAGGCAGCTGGAGGAAATAAGTGCATTAGAAATATCAATATCCGACTTTGTTGGTCCAGGAACGGGGAATGAATGTAGGAAGACAAGTAGTGTAATAGGAGAGAATGAAAAAAAGATATATATGAATGAGAAAATAATAATTGATAGTGTGGAAGGTGTGAGTGACTGTAAAAGTTTAGGAGATGGTTTTGTTTGGGACAGTGAATTTAGATTAAGAGTGACTGACCTGCAGAGGAAGATAGATGAGTTGAAAGAGGAGGTGGAATGTCTTGTGAATGAAAGTAGAAGCATGAAAGATAAGATTAGGAGAATGGAAGAGATAAATGCAAGGAGAATCAGAGTAGGAGAGAGAGAGAATTTAGGGAGTATGAGTGAGAGGTATAGGGGTGCTAGAAGAGGAGAGAATGGAAACAGTAGAAGAGAGGGAATGAGAGAGGTATGGGAATGCTAGCAGACGAGAGGATGGAAACGATAGGAGAGATGGAATGAGAGAGGTATGGGAATGCTAGAAGACGAGAGGATGGAAACAGTAGGAGAGACAGAATGAGAGAGGGATATGGAAGTGCTAGAAGAGGAGAGAATGGAAACAGTAGGAGAGAGAGGTATGGGAATGCTAGAAGAGAGAATAGCAGTAGAGGAGAGGGAATGAGAGAGACCTATGGGAATGAAAGAAGAGTAGAGAATGGAAACAATAGGAGAGAGGGAATGGTAAGAGGTATAATGTATGGCGACTCAATGATCCGTGGTGTTCAAGATAAGATGCTAGTAAGACAGGTAACACTGAGCCCAGTGGAGTCTAGAAGGGATAATACTGGATATAGAAACAATGGCATTTATATGCTTTATACTAATGCCAGGAGTATCCGGAATAAGGGAGAGGAATTGGTGGCGCAGATAGCATCAGCCTGGCCAAAAATTATTGGGATCACTGAGACATGGTTGACAGAAGGGGATATAATAACAGGAATAGAAGTCACTGGGTATAGCATTTTTCGTCAGGATAGGAGGGAAAAGCGTGGTGGTGGTGGGGTACTGCTTATGATAAGTGATGACCTATGTCCTCTAAGAGTGGAGGCTTTGGAAGGAAGTGAGACAAATGATTTTGAGAGCATATGGCGTGAGGTAGAGGTAGGCAAGACAGGATATTTAGTGGGGTGTTGCTACAGACCCAGGAGTATGGAGGATGGGGACCAGGAGATGTTTAGACAGCTAAGGTTGGCAAGTGCAAGAAGAATGATTGTTATGGGAGATTTTAACTACAGTAGTATAAATTGGAGAGAGGAAGATGCATGTAGCAATAGTGAAATGGAATTTCTAGAATTCTTGAGGGACAAATGTCTTAGGCAACATGTAACAGAGGGAACAAGAGGTTCAAGAGTTTTAGATTTGGTTATAGCATCAGAAGAGTTGATAATAACTGAGATGACATCTCTCCCACCAGTTGGAGAGAGTGACCATATGGTTTTGACTTGGAAAATGAATAGACAGGCAGGAGTATCAAAGAGACGGGAACTTATGTGGAATTATAATACAGGTGATTATAATAGTCTCAGACGTCAACTTCGGGAAGTTTCATGGAGGGAGGAATTGGAAGGCCAGGATATCGTTAGTGTGTGGGAAATTGTGAAAGAATATTAGTTAGCAGCAATATTAAACAGGAATTGCATGTAAAAAAGAGGCTATGGAAGAGATATAAGGAGACAGGTGAAGAGAGGATGCGTGAAGAATATAAGACACAGGCCAGAAGAGTGACTAGTGTGGTAAGGAAAGCGAAACTGGAATATGAGAGGAGATTGGCTCTAAGATCCAAAGAAAATCCTAGGGAATTTTTTAGCTATGTGGCCAGTAGGAGGAGAAATGACTGTGGAAGAATGACATTGTGGGATAAAAATGGGAATAGAGTGACTGATGCAGAGGACATAGTGGAATTGTTCAATGACCACTTTATTGGAGTATTTCATCCTGGAGGAGTCAGTTTTAATGCTAGAGGGATAGGGCAGGTTCAGGGTTTAGAGGTACAGGAGGAGAGTGTGTTTCAGATACTGAGAACTCTGGATGTCAATAAAGCTTTTGGACTGGATGGTATTTCACCACAAGTTTTGAGAGAATGTGCTAGGGAACTGACAGTGCCTTTAACCTGGCTTTTCAATGAAAGTCTGGCTTCGGCAAAGGTGGCCAGGGAATGGAAGGAAGGTAAGATAGTGCCATTGCATAAGGGTGGTAACAGACTGGAGGTGTCTAATTATAGATCAGTCTGTGTGTCATCAGTAGTTGTTAAGATTTTGGAGAAAGTAGTGAGGGACCGTATACAGCACTGGGCAGATAAGGGTAATGTTATCTGTGAGAGTCAACATGGATTTGTGAAAGGGTGCTCTTGTTTTAGCAATATGCTAGCCTTTTATAATAAAGTTACAAGAGCATTAGATGGGGGAAAGGCATATACTGCAATTTTCTTAGACTTAGCAAAGGCATTTGACAGGGTTCCACATGATAAGCTGATATTTAAGTTGCAACATATGGATCTGGATGTCAGATTGGTCAACTGGATTCAGGACTGGCTGTCTGATAGGTATCAGAGAGTTGTGTATGGTGGAACAGTTTCAAGGGAACAGAAGGTTACAAGTGGGGTCCCACAGGGCTCAGTACTAGGACCTATACTGTTTAACCTTTATATCAATGACATTGCCAGTGGATTGCAAGGGGATATTCAGTTGTTTGCAGATGGTGCGAAGCTGGGAAGGATTATTAGTAATAGTGCAGATGTGGTAGCCCTGCAAGAGGATTTGAATAAGCTAGATAAATGGGCAAATGAATGGGGGTATCAGTTTAATGCAGCAAAATGTAAGTCACCACAAATGCTAAAATTAATCTACTATATGGGATCAGAAACCTGGAAATTAACTAAGGAAAATACAAACAAACTACAGGTATAGATAAATCAATATCTAAGAAAAATATTGGGAATATACTGGCCAGATAAAATTTCAAATATGGCATAACGGGAAAGAACAAACCAAACCAGTATTGAAACAGAAATAAAAAGGAGGAAATGGAAATGGATTGGACATACTATCAGAAATCCTGATAAAGGCATAGCCATAAGACAGCCACAGAATGGAACCCACAGGGAAAAAGGGCCACCCCAAAATGACCTGGAGGAGACAGACTGAGATGGAGGTGCAGCAGATAGGGAGATCCTGAAGTGAACTCAAGAGGAAGGCAGCAAACAGAATCCGATGGAAAGCATTGATTGAGGCCCTATGCTCCGCAGGGAGTGAAGAGGCTAAGTAAGTAATTGTAGGGTCAACAATGTCATCTTTGATTTTGGCATGACTAAGCCTTGAAAATGTGTTCTCTTCAAATAAATTCACCACCCTTATTCAATGATTTAATAATTTTTTTTTTTGTGAATTGTAACTGATTTGAAAAAAAAAAAAAAAAAAAATTTGTTTGAATCAACTGTAATACTGATCCGAAAGCTGAGTTAGAACAGCTGGTCAGAGACCAGACACCACAGACAGGAAATTTCTGAAAAATTGGGATTAACATCAACCACAAAATTATATTAAAAATGAAGATATTAGAATAAACATATCCTTAGCAATGAACAATGCATGAATGAAGTTAATATAAAGTAGCATGATCACTTAAAACAAAATGGGAAGAGGAAATGTTAAACCAAGTGTTTGATGACAAAGAAGATCCAGAAGATCGAGGTGGATAGATGTAGTTAGAAGTGCCTAACAAAATGGAAATGCAGTATCTAACACTAAATATCTTATATATAACAGATTCATTTAGAATAAAACTGCTGATAAGATGCTAAGGATGTAGTATTATCAAAGTGTCTTGTATTCATCCTTAAGGGTTCACATTAGGAAATGATGAATGTAGATTTCCATTGCAGAAAAAAAACAGTGTTAATTCTAATGAAATAAGAAACTGACAGTTCAAAATTTTGACAGGATAGCGAAGATGGTGTTTTTTTTAGTATAAGCGTACAATGTAAATGAAGTTAACACTAAAAATTCTTATGATAGCTCTTCACATTTTTTGCTAAACTGCTGTTATTTATTATTATTAAGAGAGACCTCAAGGAATCGGGAACTCATTGAGGTAGGCCACACATAACTCACACCACCTGCTGTACTACCACTGAATTCATTCATACTATTTAAAGATTAGATTCACACTATTTACATTCACCACCTCCAAAAGCTATTCCAATCATGAACCACTATGAGAGAAAAATCTAGCTCTTGTTCCATTCCTGACTGCATTCATTGAAGTTGAGAATGAATGAAAAAAAAAAAAAAATCTATTGGTATCCTGTATGATCCTTTCAGAAGTTTGTAAGTCTCAATCATGTGACTCATTTTTCTCCTGTTTGCAGTCCACAAATTCTCAATCTGTATTATTCCGATTCCAATATCATCTTAAATACTCTCCTTTGCACTCTTTCTATTTTATTAGCATTACCATGGAAACCAGAAGACCAGACTAAGTGAGGTCATATCAAGGCCTTGTAATTGCAATTATCCTGTGAGTTGTATTTACAATCCTTGTAATATTGCTCTTCAACTTCCTATTAATTAACTTAAACTCCAAAATTCCAAACTGGATCAGTTTCTTCTACCATAATCCTACCAATATAATGTGACACTGGATATTTCATTACACCAAAGTGCATAACTTTTCATTTACTAACACTGAAATGACAACCATTTTCACATACCCACAATTTCACAGCCTATTCGAATCATTTTGCAAGTATTGCATATCAGTTGCATTCCTGATTATCATGCCTATCTTTGTATCTTCAGCAAACAGCTATATGTCATCTGTTAAATTCTTCCCAGCATCATTAACATGAAGATTGAATTAACAATGGACCAAGGACACCACCACTACTCACCTGAGATTATGCATACTCACCCTCCCCCCCCCTCTCTCTCTCTCTCTCTATATATATATATATTTTTTTTTTATTATTATTATTTTTATTTAACTTGTTCAAATATAAATTAGACGATAAGTAACAAGGACTATTTACATATTATAAGTATATATATTACAGAGAAAGAAACATTTTCCTTTAAGGCATACAATAGAGAATGCAATAAATAAATTCAAAATTACAGTTCAGTTTCAGTCTGAGTTATCTTTCAGATGAAGCGTATTGTCATCGTCAATTCAGAAGAGAGTACCAGTTGGATTCCACTACTCTATGAATTTCGCGACAGTTCCTGTTTCTTTGAAGTACTCAAGTTCCAGTGAAAGCCTGCTTTTTAGTTTTCGACGGAGGATATACATGAGGGTTTGTGCAGTTTCAGTGATGGATGGGTACTGGCTATTTCTTGTCTGTTTTTAGGTAGAAGCTGTAGATGACGGCCTTAGTGCAGATGAAGAAGAAATTGCATGTTCTGTGTCTGTTTTCTTCTGTGTGGACTAAATTCCAGTAATCTTCTTGGCTGTGTGCATAGTTACAGGTACTAGAGACAGTATTCAGGACATAGGTGATCACTTTGTTTGTGGGACAGGTTAGATATGTGTGTTCCAAGGTACCTGAAACGTCACAGAATAGAAGCAGATCTGTTTCTCTTAGCTGAAATTTGTAGAGCTTAGAAGGAGTTGGCACGACATTATGCCATAGTCTCCACTGTATGTTGGAATCTGGTTTGGCACACTTCGATTTATATGGAAGATCACACTGAAAACTGAGTGGCATATGCAGCCTTGTAGATGAGAAGGTTAAAGATGAATATAAGAAGGGTGAGGTTGGAGACACTGACATGAGGAAGTGGCTCATGTCAGTAAGCCATGTCTTGTAGTTGGAGGGAAGGATTGGAAGTGAGGCTTAAGATTGTACAAGATGAAATATCAGCCCCGAGCAGTTTCTAGAAGGAATATGGATTTCCAGAGGTGTAGCGATATCTGGATAGGCTTTTATAATGGAGGCTTGCAGCTGTTGATATTGCTTTTCAGTGTTTGGTTTCTTCATTGGTAGGCTTGTGAATGTTTTCCACTTTAGGGTCTGGGTTAGGAGGTCCCCTATGACTCTTATTCCTGCCCAGTTCCATGTAGGGAAAAGAAAGGGCTGGCCAGTTGTGAGACTTGTTATGTTTCTGTTCGAAAATAGTGGTTCTATAAGTACAGCTGACTATGTTGATCCTGTCAGTGTGTGATGTTCTGTGTTTTTCCACCGTTGTAGAACATCTCTGTAAAAATGAGGTAGTTTAGGAGGAGATGGTGCAGGACTGGTCATTCGGAGGATTGTGGAAAGTGTAAGTCCTCTGGTGGATGATTTCATGATGTAATCGAAGGTGGTTACATTAGTGTGATTGCATTGAAGTGTCTTTAGGAGGAGGATTATCCTGAAAAATCTAATCTTGTTTTCAAGGGAAATCAGGCCTTGACCTCCCTTGCTTGCAGAGTTGAGGATACATTGTCCAGTGAGTTTTGTTCCAGAGGAAACGTTTGATTTCCTTTTGAATGTGGTGAAGAAATTCTTCAGGAAGTGTGAGAACTTTGAGGGTATGCCATAAGACACTCACAGCCATCTGGTTAACTATTAGTACTCTTCCTCTAAGTGAAGACATGGAACGAACGCTGTTCCATTTACCTAGCACTTGTTTAAAACGGTTGTGCAGCTGTGTTCAGTTCAGTGTGTTATATATTTTGGTGTTGCCAAGGTGCACACCTAAGTATCTTTGTCCTTTGCTTGACCAGGTACATTCGAGCAGAGAATCATTTCTAGCCTTCCATCTGCCTGACCACAAGCCCGTGGTTTTTGCAGAATTTAACATAGTATGTGTGCTTCCTCGGTTACTGTCATTCTTCTTCAATTTCAGACTGTTACAATGACATCATCGGCATATGCTGATAGGGTAATTTTTTGATGTGGCTCTAGTATGCTGGTTCGTTTTGAGATGGTGTTGTGTACTCTTTTTAAGAAGGGTTTTATGGCCAGTGTGTATAATTGTCTGGAGAGGGGACATCCTTGCTCGATCCCTCGAGAGTATGACAAGGTGCGAGTGAGCCTGTTGTTAATTTTTAAACAGAAGTGTGCATCTCTGTAAAGCAATTGCACTGTTTCAATGATGAGAGGACCATAGCCAAATGCCTTTAGGACTTCATAAAGGTACTCGTGCTCTACCCTGTCAAAAGCCTTCTACTGATCAAGGCTGACGAGTGCTAGGTTTTCATGTTGGCTGTTTGCGAGGTGAATGAGATCTCTTATTAAATGGAGGTTATCATGTATTGATCTTCCCGGGACAGAATACGTTTGATGTTGGCCAATAACTTCAGGCAGTGTTGGCTTTATTCGGTTTGCTATAACTTTAGAAATGATTTTGGTATTAATTAGGGAGATTGGACACCAGTTTCGGATATCCGTGTGGCCTCCTTTCTTTGGTATCAATCATGCTACTGAGGTCGTGCCAGATTGTGGGAGCCTATATATAGATAGATAGACAGATCACTTTTTGATATGTTAGCCTGCCATCTTCTTATCCACACCAATACTTTAATTTATAATCCAATCCCATATTCTCCAACTTATGCAACAGTGTTTCATGCTGCATTCTGTCAAAAACCTTAGCCAAGTCTAAAAGTATGATATATCTATTCTCCTTGATTAATTAAATGGCAATATTATTATAAAATGTGAACAAGCTGCTCAAACATGAGCTTCCTTTAGCTGATTATGCTGCTCAATGCAAAGTAGTGATTCTCTGTCAACCCATTTCGGTATGTAAGCTCTTACTAACTTTTCAAAAATCTTCACCACCATTCCAGAGATACTGACAGGCTGATAGTAGACATATGCACCACCTTTGTGAAATGGGATTATCATACATTCTATCCACTCCTGTGAAAGCTTCCATGACTTAAGCTTCACTGTTCAAACTAAACACTCTTATCACTTGTGCTGATATCCCATCAGTCCCTATTGCCAAATTCTCATTCAATTCATGAACAGCTCTAGTATCTCCTCCTCATACACCAGAGTTTCTTCATCCAGGGACCAATGTGCTCAACGTTTCATACACCTGATTGATAGCTTTCAAGCAAAATGATCACTCATCAGCTAAACAATTTCTTCTTCTTCTTCAATTAGTAGTTATTTCCACAAATTGTTCCTTTTACACTCATTCTTTCTTTTACTTGCAGCATAATGTTAGAATTCTTTTGGGTAGCTTGCAAAAGCAGTTTCTTTTCATCCTTTGACTTAGTTTTCCATATAAACATGTAACTTCTGGCCTGCTACTTATAATTTTTATAACCAACATCATCCTTATGCAGTGCTCCTTCCTCATCTCTCTTTAAAGAATTTATTGCTTAATAAGACTGCACATCCATTTCACTACTACTACTACCCTATTTATTCTTAGAAATCCTGGGGCATATTTTGATATTACATAATTTAAATATTTTTAAACGTTCCCCATGCACCAAAACTGTCATTCCCATCTAGCAACTGAGAAAAGCATAGCATGCTCCTCACCTGGTCATAATTTCTTGCTTTGTTGTTCAGCATGTAACCTTTTTTGAATGGAATATCCATACACTTAGGCACTTTCCAGGTTGCTATAACACAATCACTGTCATCAGAGGCAAAACAGTTGTGTCTTTAACTGAAACCCACTCAGAAACCACAATCAGGTCTAGTACTTGAATATCAAGTTTGTTCAATCACATGTTGCTTGAGAAAGTTGTCTTGCAACACCTCAAGAAATCGGATTTCTTTTTTCTCATGAGATTTCACTGCTACCCAATCAAAGTTTAGATAATTAATATATTATTAATGGGGTGCTTAAGGGTCAAAGCTGTATAACTGAGAGGAGACCTAAACATAGCCTTTAAATGAATGAGGAGAACCGAACAGGGCTTCTGACCTAATGTCCAATCCTCACCTTCTCGTGGTGCACCCTGTTGGGTATCTACTTGGATACTGAACGAACGAGGATGGGCTGGCAATTTGGGATTTAGCCGACCAAATTGGATTCTTATTGGTTAAACCAAAATAAAAATGATGGTACAACATGACAAAATTTAATGCGGGTGGGGCGTAGCCCGGTTAAACAAGGCCCCCCGTTGTTTTCGCCAGGGAATCAGGGTGAACAGCAAAAAGTCAGCTACTGGAACAAATCTGAAAACAAACCCCAACTCAACATCACCCGAGTTAAAGATCAGTACTATCAATGTAAGAAGCCTGAATGGCAAAGAAATGGAGCTAGCTGAGGAATTAGATAAGTACCAGATCGACATAATAGGGGTGACTGAAACAAAAAAAGACCAAAACTGGTGAGATCTTTCTCAGCAATAAATACAAAATGTTATATTCAGGCAATGACAATCAAGGAAAAGAAGAAGAAGCCATAGTATTCAACACAAAATACGAGGCTAATCTTCTTGAATGGCAGTCAGTCTCAAGTAGAGTAATGTGGGCAAATATGAGAATGGGGAACTGGACAATGAAACTTATTTGTATCTATGGTCCCACAGAAGGTTCTACTAAGGTAAAAGTGGAGGAATTTTCTGATGCTTTAGAAAAAGCAACTGACACAATGAAAAAGGAAAAGTTGGTCCTTGTTGGGGATCTAAATAGCAGAGTAGGAAATGATTGTGAGACGTACAAAAATATTTTGGGAAAATTTGGAGAAAAGAGCAAAGCTAATAATAATGGCAAATATCTGTTGGATTTCTGCTCAGGACATGGACTGGTTATTACTAACACCATGTTCCAACATAAAAATGTGCACTAATTCACATGGAGAGAAGAGGCAAGGAATAAGAAAAGTCTCATTGACTATGTTATTGTTGATAGTGATGTTTTCTTCCTGGTGCAGGACACCAGAGTCTGCTGTGACAATGGCAAGTGATCCACTATGCCTGTAACAACATCCCACCACTAGCTGACCTTGTTCGACTCCACCTCTTTGATGGCTTCAAACTCCCAGCCACATGCAAAACTGTTACCAGTATTGCAGTCATAGCTTTCTCTCCTATCCATCATTCTATAATAAAAAGTGTAGCAAAAAAATCAGTACCAGTGATTACTGAATGCATGTTCTTTGAGAGCATATTTTATTCCCCTCACCTTGACTAAATACTTTCTTCCAAAATCCTTTTCAATATCATTTTTTTAATAATGATTTATAATCAAAACAAAAGAATGAATAGCAGTACAATTAATACATATAATTTAAAAACAAATCCAAATAAAAACTTTCATATAAAACTTAATGACTTAAAAACAATAGTGAAATGCCTTGACCATATAATGAAAAAACAAATTCTAATCGTACCTGAAAATAGTTATATTTATATAACTGACCACCAGTGAGACGGCACACCTGTCCTAAAGTGGCAACATCAACATAAGCATTAGGAAAAAGAAAAAGATCAACACAGCAGCCTGCAGCTACACATTCTTGGCCAAGGTTGTTATAAAATGTAGTTTGAGGTGTTAAGATGGTCTGAAAGAAAAAAAAAAAAACTTCAAATAATATACATTTTTAATCAATGAAATCTGTTTTTTTCTTTTGTTTTCTTTCTAAGAATACCTTTCTCTTCACAAACATTTCTAAATCTATAGTATATCAGAATCATGGGCCAGATAAGTACTGTTGATACAATTTTTATTTACTTTTTAAAATTATTTTTCACATAATCTGGAAATCCTGCTTGACGGCAAACAGGGAACTTTTTCAAGCCTCATTATGCCTACAGTAAGAGGGGTAGTGGTCTCAACAGAGCAATGAAATTCATATCCCACCTAAAGACAATCACAAACATCCATGCCCATGGCGGGATTGGAACCTGCAGTCTGTTGGTTGAAGAGCAGATATATTAATCTGCTCAAGCAATCAAGCCTGAACACAAAAGGGCTTAGTAATTATGTTTCAAAACATGAAGGTTCCAAGGAAATACATCACCAAATAAGAAGAAAAATAACCTTATGGTGTGCGTGTTGTGTTAGATCTGATCTGATTTTCCCTTTCAGTCATTTCCGACTGTAGGTGACTTTGTAGGCATTGCCCAGAAGGTATTCCTGGTGAGATTTTTACAGGGTAGTTCACCATTGCTTTCCCCTACCCCCAATTTTATCCGGGCTCAGGACTGGCATATAGCTGGGACGCATTCATGACTGTAACCTTGTGTTCACGGGACCAGTTTGCCTGTTCTGGGGTAAGAAAAACCCGAGTTTCCAGGTGGGAAAAACCCCCTACCACCGTATGAGACCAGCTAACTCACCTTTTGTCAAAAGAGACCAGATAAATATTCCTCACATCACTGACAGGAATTGAACCCAGGAGTTTCAAACCAAAGGGCTTCGTCTATACTCACTGAGCTACGGAGGCTCAAGTGTAAAGTTAATTAAACTCAAAAGTACAGCCACATATAATTGTGTTAGATAAAAATATTAAATACAATTCTTCTTACTAGACAATTTATTTTACAAAGGCCACTTACATGGGATTACTTTCTAAATGACGATACCGATCATCACTATTTCCCAAACTAGGTATAATTAATACATTAGTGCAGAGAGCTAGGGATATTTGCTATGCAAAAAGAAGTACTCTAGTATGAAATCCAGTCCTTCCAGTTAAATTCTCAAAATATGGCAACAATGTAAAACAAATTAAATTCACATTAAAATCCAAAGTACATCCAAAAACTGACAGTGATCACTTTCACAGAGTCAAAAACATTTCAGAATCCAGAAAACGTAACAGAAAAACATCAGATACAATTAAAAAAATTCAATACACACACACAACGTTTAAACTACCCATCAAAATTATTAATTTACCAAGGTCATTTACATACACACAGCTCATCATCAAATTCCTGGCATGTACCCTCAAGGGATGTACAGGATATGATAGTACTACATGAAAAAAGTACATCATTACTAACTTCCTATCTATAATTTTCCTCCAAATCAGTCTGTTACTTGTCAAGACTCCAACATTATCAGATCTTATATTTCTATCGTCTAAGGCACTTTGTACCATATCAATCCACCTATATTTTGGTCTTCTCTAGGTCGTTTTGCTGCCATCCTGGCAGAGAACACTTGTTTTCCTAATCTTTCCTCGCCCATTCTGTTTAAGTGACCATACTACCTGAGATTCGCTGTGCTAACGCATTCCTGGATGCTGACAATGTCAAGTTCTTTCCTAATATTCTTGTTTTTAATATGATATTGCCATTGATACCATCTGTTCACGGCTATAATCTTTCTCAGGACTCTTATATCTGCGGTCTCTAGTCTTTGGTCAAGTGTTTTACTTCTGACCCAGCTCTCAGATCCACAAGTTAAAACTGGTTTGAGCACTGTCTTGTATACAGCTAATTTAGTGATCTGACTAATTTCTCTCTTATTCCATATAAATTTATTCAATTGACTTCCTACCATACCAGCTTTGCTGATTCCGTTGTCTATTTCTATATTTAATTTACCATCTTCACTAAAAATCAAGCCTAAGTAGCTGAAATGTTTTATTTGTTCCACAGGTTTTCCATTCACAACACAGTTCATATTTTCAATGATTTTGCCTATTTTCATTGTCTTTGTCTTTTTATTGCTGACCTTCATACCATATCTATTACAACAGTTATTCAATTTAGTCAGAGAATCTTGTAGACATGTAGCAGATTTATTTAGAAGTATAACATCATCCGCATAAAGCAAAGAGCTGACATTAACATCTCCAATTTTGATATCATGTTTAATAGCACTTTTCTTAATAAATGTGATCCATATAGATAATGAATAACAGAGGGGATAATGTACATCCTTGTCTCACACCAGATTTAACATTAAACTATCTTCCTGTACTTCCTTCAATTCTAACTGCTGACTTAGAACTCAAATAAAGACAAAGTATTGCTTGATATAATGCCCCATTGACACCATATAACTGCAGCGTATTGAATAGCTTCTCTCTTGGCACCTTGTCATATGCCTTTTCCAAATCGACAAAACTTAAATACATCTCTTTGTTATATTCCCATACTTTCTCGACTATTTGTCGTAAATCGAAGATCTGATCCTGACAGCCTCTATTTGGCATGAATCCAGCTTGTTCTTCACCAAGCTTTTCTTCCACAATTCTTCTCAACCATTTCTCAAGTATACTTGCATAGATCTTGCCAGGAACACTCAGTAGGGAAATACCTCTGTAATTCTCACATTCAATTTTATTTCTCTTTTTATATATGGGTACTATTGAGATCTCTACTCTAATAATTCGGAATTCGTCCCTCTGTACAGGCTTTCTGAACTATGCACTGCAGCCACTGTAAGACTCTTATACCACCATACTTCAGCATTTCTGGTCGAATATCATCTACTCCTGCTGCCTTTCCACATTTCAAGCCTTTGATGGCTTTTTCTACTTAAAGTATAGACATGTATTCTGACTGCATGTCTGGTCAGTGTTTTTCACCACAGTGCTGTCATCACTGCTTGCTTCATTTAGCACTTTTTCAAAGTAATTACTCCATACTTCAAGGATATCTTTTTCTCCTGTTTTCGTGTTACTTTTATCATTTCTAACTCCCTTTACATCACTCTTTCCTCCATTCCTAAGCTGCTTCAACAACCTCCAGAATATTTTGCCACCTTCTTCATATTTATTTTCTATATTCTTGCAAAAGTCCTCCCATGACTTTTGTTTAGGTAGTTTTGCAGAGTGTTTAGCATTCTTGCATTTGTCTCTGTATTCTCTATGAGCGCAAGTTGACTTATTTGCCAGAAACTTCTGATATGCTTTCTTCTTTTCCTTCACTGCCTCTTTAACTTCTTGTGTCCACCATGGAGTTCTAATTTTTCTATCCTTGCAGACAACTCCATCACATGCCTCTCTAGCTGAATCAATCAGGGATTTCTTCCAGGCTTGCCACTGATTCTCCAAGGTTTGGTTCCTGTTCTCAAACTCTTTCATTTTTTCTTCAATAATCTTTGTGTATGTTAGTCTGGAGTTCACATCTGCGAGCTGCTCAACTTTTATTCGCTTTAAAACTTTCTTACATGTTATTCTTTTCAATATGAAATTCAATTTTATCCTGCTCAAGACTAAATAGTGAATCACTTCCAATTTCAAATCCTCTGTAAACTCTGGTGTCCTGCAGCAGGGAGAAAACATCACTATCAACAATAACATAGTCAATGAGACTTTTCTTATTCCTAGCCTCTTCTCTCCATGTGAATTTGTGCACATTTTTATGTTGGAACATGGTGTTAGTAATAACCAGTCCATGTCCTGTGCAGAAATTCAACAGATATTTACCATTATTATTAGCTTTGCTCTTTTCTCCAAATTTTCCCAAAATATTTTTCTATGTCTCAGAATCATTTCCTACTTTGCTATTTAGATCCCCAACAAGGACCAACTTTTCCTTTTTCATTATGTCAGTTGCTTTGTCTAAAGCCTCAAAAATTTCTTCCACTTCTACCATAGTAGAACCTTCTGTGGGACCATAGGCACAAATAAGTCTCATTGTCCAGTTACCTATTCTCATATTTGCCCACATTACTCTACTTGAGACTGACTGCCATTCCAGAAGATTAGCCTCTTATTTTGTGTTGAATACTATGGCTACTCCTTCTTTTCCTTGATTGTCATTGCCTGAAAATAACATTTTGTATTTACTCATCAGAAAGATCTCATCAGTTTTTGTATTGTTTGTTTCCGTCGCCCCTATTATGTCAATCTGGTACTTATCTAATTCTTCAGCTAGCTCCATTTCTTTGCCATTCAGGCTTCTTATGTTGATAGTACCGATCTTTAACTCTGGTGATGTTCAGTTGGGGTATGTTTTCGGATTTGTTCCAGTAGCTGACTTTTTGCTGTTCGCCCTGGTTCCCTGATGAAAACAACGGGGGCCATGTTTAACCGGGAGATGCACCAGCCGGCATGAAATTTTGTCATGTACCATCATTTTTTATTTTGGTTTAACCAATAAGAATACAATTTGGTCGGCTAAATCCCAAATTGCCAGCCCATCCTCGTTCGTACAGTATCCAAGTAGATACCCAACAGGGTGCACCACGAGAAAGTGAGGATTAGACATTAGGTCAGAAGTCCTGGTCGGTTCTCTGCATTCCTTTAAAGGCTATGTGGAGATCTCCTCTCAGTTATACAGCTTTGACCCTATCCCATAATAACAGGATATGATTCTCTCATTTGGAATGGAGAATCATTCCTAAGAGTTCCCTAAAAATTCAGAAGAGAATAAAATTAGATTGATCAATATCACCACTCATCTTTCAATTCACTTATGCTCTTTCACACATGGATTCAATATCTTACATTTTTTTTATAGATACTTCTAGTAACTGTTCAGGAATTTCTACAACCTCTTCCAAATCTATCCAAACTTGTGGAGTAACTCAATGTATACTGAAAGATGAGCCAACTTCTTGACATTTCAGCTTCAAACTTTTGAATATTCTTTTACCTTTTTCAGCATTCTTTACCTTTGCAGCAGAAATGGTAAGAGTACATTAGTACTTATAGTACTTCATCATCGTCATCAAATTCCTGCCATGTACCCTCAAGGGGGTGAACAGGATATGACAGTACTACATGAAAAAATTACATCATTAGTAACTTCCTATCTACAATTTTCCTCCAAATCAGTGTGTTACTTGTCAAGACTCCAACATTATCAGATCTTATATTTCTATCGTCTAAGGCACTATGTACCATATCAATCCACCTATTTGGTCTTCTTCTGGGTCGTTTTCCTGCAAACCTGGCAGAGAACACTTGTTTTGCTAATCTTTCCTCTTCCATTCTATTTAAGTGACCATACCACCTGAGATTAGCTCTGCTAACGCATTCCTGGATGCTGACAATGTCAAGTTCTTTCCTAATATTCTCACTTTTAATACGATATTGCCATTGATGCCATCTGTTCATGCCTCTAATCTTTCTCAGGACTCTCATATCTGCGGTCTCTAGTCTTTGGTCAAGTGTTTTACTTCTGACCCAGCTCTCAGATCCATAAGTTAAAACTGGTTTGAACACTGACTTGTATACAGCTAATTTAGTGTTCCGACTAATTTCTTTCTTATTCCATATGAATTTATTCAATTGACTTCCCACCATACCAGCTTTGCTGATTCCGTTGTCTATTTCTATATTTAATTTACCATCTTCACTAAAAATCGTGCCTAAGTAGCTGAAATGTTTCATGTTCCACAGGTTCTCCATTCACAACACAGTTGACATTTTCAATAATGATTCTGCCTATTTTCGTTGTCTTTGTCTTTATAATGCTGACCTTCATACCATATCTATTACAACAGCTATTCAATTTAGTCAGAGAATCTTGTAGACATGTAGCAGATTTATTTAGAAGTATAATATCATCCGCATAAAGCAAAGAGCTGACATTAGCATCTCCAATTTTGATATCAGCTTTAATACCACATTCTTTCATAATGTGATCCATATAGATAATGAATAACAGAGGGGATAATGTATGTCCTTGTCTCACACCAGATTTAACATTAAACCATCTTCCTGTACTTCCTTCAATTCTAACTGTTGACTTACAACTCAAATAAAGACTAAGTATTGCTTGGTATAATGCGTCCCTCTGTCCAGGCTTTCTGAACTATGCAGTGCAGCCACTGTAAGACTTTTCTACCACCATACTTCAGCATTTCTGGTCGAATATCATCTACTCCTGCTGCCTTTCCACATTTCAAGCCTTTGATGGCTTTTTCTACTTCAAATATGGATATGTATTCCTGACTGCATGCCTGGTCAGTGTTTTTTTATCACTGTGCTGTCATCACTGCTTGTTTCATTTAGCAGTTTTTCAAAGTAATTACTCCATACTTCAAGGATATCTTTTTCTCCTGTTTTCATGTCACCTTTATCATCTCTAACTCCTTTTACAGCACTCTTTCCTCCATTCCTAAGCTTCTTCAACCCATAATATTTTGCCACCTTCTTGATATTTATTTTGTATATTCTTGCCAAAGTCCTCCCATGACTTTTGTTTAGCTAGTTTTACACACTGTTTAGCTTTCTTACAGTTGTCTCTGTATTCTGTAAGAGTAAAAGCTGACTTATTTGCCAGGAACTTTTGATATGCTTTCTTCTTTTCCTTCACTGCCTCTTTAACTTCCTGTTTCCACCAGGGAGTTCTGATTTTTTTATCCTCTGGTGATGTTTAGTTGGGGTTTGTTTTCAGATTTGTTCCAGTAGCTGACTTTTCGCTGATCGCTCTGGTTCCCTGGCAAAAACAACGGGGGGGGGCCTTGTTTAACCGGGCGACGCACCAGCCGGCATGAAATTTTGTCACGTTGTACCATCATTTTTTATTTTGGTTTAACCAATAAGAATACAATTTGGTCAGCTAAATCCCAAATTTCCAGCCCATCCTTGTTCGTTCAGTATCAAAGTAGATACCCAACAGTATCAAAGCAGATACCCAACAGGGTGCACCACGAGAAGGTGAGGATTGGACATTAGGTCAGAAGTCCTGGTCGGTTCTCCGCATTCCTTTAAAGTCTATGTGGAGGTCTCCTCTCAGTTATACAGCTTTGACCCTTAAGCACCCCACTTATAGTACTTTAGTACTATACTTATAGTACTTTAGTACTATAAATTGAACTATCCTTGTTATATGTAAATACCTTACAAGGAAAAAAAAAAAGTGTGCATTTTGTAAATGTAAATAACTGCTGTGAGAGTGGTGAAATCATGATGCGTAACTTATATACGAGGGAGGAGGGGGGGGCTGAGAAGTTCCGATAAACGACCTAGAACAAAAATGATATTTTCGGATGAGAATTTTTTTTTCCTCAGAGGATTGCAAATGATGCAGCAGCATTGTAACAAGTGTATATATGTATATATCTATTTGCAAGTTCAATATTAAAATTTTACTGTGTGGAAATTTAAGTTCTACTCAGTTAAGTATCACTGATCATTCTGAAGTGCAGTAAAATGCAATATATTCCAAAAACTGTTTGAAAGTGCTTCAATCCTTAATGCTACATACTCAGAACAAACATGAATTCATGACAAAAGCTAGCTAAAGGTGAATTTTATATGAACAGTTTCCACTCAAGCAAAACATACGAAAACTCTGTCCATAATGCTGGAATGTGCACCTTCAAATCTTCCCAACTAAAGATGGGCTAACAATCTAGGCTTGAAATCCCTATTCTTGACATGTACTGATCTTACACCTATATTAAGTGAAACTTACACCTCTCATATTTTTCAGCATATTCTCAATAATAATGATTACTCGAATTACAAAGTACAAACTGAGCAGTTAGCCATTAAATATGGTTGTAATACAACATGGCTGAAATGACCAACTGAGACCATAAGATATTTTGTTTGTTTTTATTTTTCTTTGCTAAAGACAAAAATATCTCAACATAAAAATTCCCCATTTCATTGTAAAAAAAAAAAAGTTAAAAAAGTACCTTTTCCTTTTCAGTTCCAAGCAGCTTTCGATCATCTCTGTTTTTCAATTTACCTGGAGCTTCGGCAATTGGGAGAGAATTGTGGAAAATAAAGAGTTTTCCTGAACAATCAGCAGCCTAAAGAAATTCATAAAAAACCATTCCATTAAGTTTTCTTACAGCCAGTGAGTAACCAAAACATTAATACATCAATTATATAAATATTCTTATTTTCACAACTAAAAATAAACCAATCTACCAAAACATTAAGCTTTTAATTACAAGAGCAAAACAGTTTTAATAATAACATTTTAACATTTCACGGCAATCAGTTTTAATATTAACTACAGATTTTCAATAACATCATTATACTAAAAATCATCAGTGAGAGAGGAGGAAAAATACTCAACAGAATTTATAAAGCACATTCACTTTATATTATAAAATAAGGAATGATACCTGAAAATTTCCTAAATCATATAAATATCCAACATTGGAAATTTTGGGCTTATGTTTATATTTAGATGATAGATAATTTTTACTGTAACACCATCAGTTTTTTTTTTTTTTAAATATATTGATCCCCACATATAAACAAGGCAGAAAAAAATCTACAGCACATCAGTGCCATGTGTGGGCAAGAGGAATGAGGAAAGAAATAATCTGTTGATGTGTTTCTTGAACAGATAAAAATATGTACAGATGACACAAATCCAGACACACAACATATAGGAGTAGAGCATGAATCTGTATGTGTGAGTGGAGAAGGGGGGAGAGTATCAATTAGTCAGTTTGTCCTATTCTGGAAAACGGTTATTTGTGGGAATTATCTGTACAACTGCTATAGTTAGCAGTTTTACAGATAAAATGAAGATCTTAAGCAGAAAAGTATATCAAATTTATTGGAAGTTTAAGAAACTTTGGTTAACAAGGCTAGAGGTCAGTCCAAGAAGTAAAACCTAACCTTGTCTGGGATCTTGCTTGTTAGAAATAAAACAGGACTGCATTTGGGTAGCACTGAAGTTCACAAAGTTGCCAACTATACCAAAGGATAGCATAGTCAGCTACTAGGTTTTATCAAATGAAGAATCAATGGAGTGTAAAGTTATTAGCAAAGCTATGGCTAGGTGACACAGAAATGTCATAAAACATTACTTTATGATGGTTTAGTCCAGTAAACTAAATCTGCATACTAACAATTTTAAACCAGTAGCACCCTAAAACAAATGCCTCAATCACTCATGCTATATGCTAGAAGAAATGGGTAAAAAAGACTCAAACATTAATTTAGAGTCCACACATTCATAATTGAAACCAAAAAAAAAAAAAAATGACAAAAACAAAGTGGTACTGGAAGGTAATGAATGCTGGCTACTACCTAGTTGTTTTCAAGATTACACAGTGGTTAGCATTCATTGTGTAGAATATATGGAGACAAAAAAATGCACATGTTAAAGTAATTACTTTACTTATAATTAGAAAAATACCACTCACGTTTTAGTCTCCATATCATTGATACAACCATAACCATAAATATGGGTGCATAAAACTCCCCAAAATTTGGGAAAAAATGATTCTCAGAGGTCCCACTTTAGGTCACCTACAAATATCCATAGAGGGTACCTAGACAGGACTTTAGAGTTACCCACAAGTTTCATTTAGTATTGTGTTACAAAAGTTATTTGTAACTGAGACGAAATATTGGAAGCATTAAAATTAGTTTTAATCCTTTCCCAGTGCTGTGAATATTCCATCAAACCTCCAACATAATACATGAAATGCATCTTTAGTCAGTCCCTGTTATCTTAAGGTTTTCTTTTGTTGGGGTTCTGTCATCATGTTCTGGATCCTGTATGGTTGCAGATGGATATTCCATATTCTTGGCATTAGTAATCCATTATTCTTGTTGAGATTAGAATGATGAATCAGCACCTCACAAGCTTCCTTGAATTTTCTTTCAAACCAGGTTTTGATGCTGTTTAGGGACTTGGTGCATTTCCAGTTAATTCCATGACATATTTAGAGTAAAACAGACATGGTCTGACAAGTCTGTTTTACCATAATAAAGGAATTTAATGTGGCATTTGTATTTCCCTTTTCTTGTTGGAATTGTGTGTCCTGTTTTCCCAATGTAAGGTAAGTTGCAGATGCATACTGGATTTTGTAAGCCCCCCCAAGTGGAAAAGGGAAGGAAGGGGATCTTTGGATGAGTTAAGTATACTTTTTAATTTTGCAAGAGGTTTGAAAGTCGATTTAATATTGCATTTCTGTAGGGTTCTATTTTTTCTGATATACCCCTAATGCACGTATGGCTATAGCATTCATGCATTATTGTGGAGGATCATATGAATTGTTTTTTTGTTGTCACCAAAATAGTAAATGTTTGGATAACGATTTCATATTTCTTCTTTAGCACCTACTCAGAGCAAATTGTTAAACACATCAAAAAGAAAACAATTAATCAAGTCAGTCATTACTTGGCCAGAGGAAACAATTAAAAAGCTGTTACCACATTATGCCTGCACTCTCAGAATTTATGGCCTGCCAAAAATACAACAGCCCCAATTATTGTAATCCCCCTGCAAGGGGGGGCTTACAATAATTGGGGGCATTATATCCTTTTATGGATATAATGTTGCTATTGATGTAAAACTACATCAATAGCAGCATTATATCCATAAAAGTACATCATTAAGTATTTAACAAAAAATACACAGACACACACAGCAATCCCTCGATTAATACACCTAATGTGTTCTTTAAAACAGGTGCATTAATCGAAAATGCACTAATCAAATATAATAACCTATGGAAAAAAAGTAAAATTCATTCCTCAAATTTCTTTTTTGACCCTTAATTTTTTTTTTTATAAAAGAATTAGGATATATCTCAGGGCCTAGTTAAAGGAAAACTATGAAGCTGAAAGACAATAAAACATTCAGAATAAAAATTTATTATTCTCCTTCTTGACAAAGAATTGAGCTAACATAATTTGGCAGGCATTCTGTTTCTATTTTTTTTTTTTTTATATACAACTGATAGTATAGCCCTATTGCCTCTTGTACTACTCATGCAAATTTTACTGCTTCTCTCTCTTCATCAGGGTCAGCCTCTAAGCATTGCTGCTTAAAAACTTTGATTGCAAGAAAAATATTTTCAAATTGTTTCTGTGAAATTTCTTTGGGCTTGTCAGTGATTAAATTTTCTTCATATTCTTCAGGATCTTCCTGCTGTGCATCTAAATTTAGCAAGTTGGAATCACTCAATTTCTCAGAATGAGATTTAATTAACTTAGATTCATTTGAAAAACCTCTAAAGTCATCTGCACAATGTGAAAGAATGTGCTTCCAAATGGCTCACATATTGCTAGCAGTAATTTCATTTGACTTTGTGACTTTATAACTAAGCTGAAATTTTTTCTCTGATTTGGCCAGAAAAATCTTGGAAGGCATTTGCTTCCACAAAAGGCAGTTTCATCAAATATTTGTTGGTCACAATAGGCCCCTTCTTCCACAATTTCTTCAAAATCTCTGAATAATTTACAGCCACCTCCTTATTTGCACTTGCAGCTTTGCCTGTGATTAGAACATTATGTAGGCTATTTCTCTTTTTTGAAATGCTCAAACCACCCAGCACTAGTGTGGAATTGTGATTTTCATCATTGATAGCCTTTTCTTCCAAGGTTGGAAAGAGACTTAATGTTTTGATTTAATAAGGTCAGTGCTTAGCAGGATCCATTTTTGGTTACAATCTTTGATCCCTGTAGAAATGTCTCTCTAATTCAATCATTATAATACTCTGATTTCGAGTGCATACACGATGAACTTCAAGCAGCCTTACCTATCTCTTTGTATTCAGCAGCTTTTCTTAAAATTGCTCGTATAGTTGATTCCCCATTTTTGTGTTCTTGTCCTATATTTGTTCTGTACTCGTGTTATTCATTTTTTTTTTTTTATTATTTAAAATTTTTTTCCAATGAGATTAATTTTCGAATCATTTTAACACTTCCACTTTTTTCCTCAATAATTCTTTTACTCACGATGAAAGGGGTTGGGAAAATACTTTAAAACAAAAGAAGTAAGGAAAACAATTGCAGAGCAGGCACGAGATATGATAATCAAAATGCTATATAATTAGAAGACAGCATAAATTTTGGCAGTAAATTTGGAACATAGTGTAGTATGCCATTAAAAAACAACTTTGTAAAATGTTTTAAATCGGTAACTAAATTATTTCATCCTGGTGAGTGATATTTAAAATAGCTAGCCATAAAAAATGTATAGATAGAAAATTTTTTAAATCTGTAACATTTATTTTTAAGAAGTATATAGGTGCACTAATTGAATTTCAGAGGCGCACTAATCGAATTTGGGTATAGAAAAAAAATGACACACTAATTGGAGATGTACTAATCGAGGGATTGCTGTATATATAAGCCTATGTAGCTCAGCAGAAGTAGTGTTTGCACTCCTTAGCACTAAACCACTTGAAGAAAGAGTAGTTTAGTTCGTCAGTTCGATTCTAGTTGCTGACTAGAGGAACATTTTCTAAGACTTTTTTTCAATCAGTTCCTAAGTTAGTCAATCTCTGGCATGGGCAAGCGGGTTTCTTCTCCTGGAAACTCAGGTTTTTCATCCATTAAATTCAAGAAAATTGACCGTAGAACCCACACTATTTCAGACATTAACTTCACTGAGTGCCACTTAGATTAGTGATAGCCTTAGGCCAGCTATCTCTGACTGGCTACCAGTGAAGATTGAACTGCCTACTTTTATATATCATCACCATATCTGAGCAGTCAGATTCACAGTCACCAAACTTGAAACAAATAACAGAAATGCTGGTTTAAACTGTTAGAACATGCTGAGTGGCCACTACACGTGTATGGATGGGTCTGTGTGTGAGAGAGGGAGGGAAGGAATTATTGATGCCAATTCTGATGAACAGTGGTCATAAAAGTACAAGCAATGTACTTCTTGTCTAACTCTTCAATTATCAAAACAGGAAGTTCTCACATAACTGAAATGCAATTACATTGTGCTCTATAGTTAATTGAAATGACTGTTTTGAAAGTTGGATAAACAGCAGATTACTGCATATATAAAAGAAGCAAATAGTAGCAAATGAATGCCAATGTGAAATAATTTAGTGGAGTATACTACTAATGAATGAGAGAAGAGTCATTAATCAGTCTTTTTTTTTTTTTTTTTAGGGAGCTCTTAGGAGCATCATCCCAATGTGAAAGCAATATTCAGTGGTCAGATGGATTTGCAATTTGTATAGGTTTAGGAGCCAGTTGGAATTAAATATTTTGAGCAAAAGAGAAAACCTAATTTTTTGAATGCAGGGGAGGCAATATTTTTAATATTTTGTGCCAAGAAAGATTTGTGTTGATAAAGGTAATATTGGAAAAAGGGTTCTTTTTTTTTTTGAAAGAAATAAAGCAGAGCTGTGTTTTACTAGCACTGAAGTTGAGAAGCTTATGAATGTTATGAATAACAGAGATTAATGTAGTATGGGTTAAGGTTCTGCAGTTTGTGGTGATTTGTGCATTGCAAGGATTGTCAAATGAAAAGGAGAATGTTGGATTGTGATAGAGTGGAATTTTATGAACTCCTATCTTATCATAATCTAACATGCTTTTCCAAACAAAAAAAAGGAGATAAATACAGTAAATTGACTCTAAGTGTAAAATAAGTAATATGTATATCAAGTGTGTTCTGTTATGAAAAGGTTAAATAAGTATATAGGGGGGGGGGGGTCACATCCAAAGGTTACAGAGCCATACACGAGGGAGCGGCTCGGACCAAGCAAATAACGTGACGTCAGCGTACGTGCGATAGCGGGGGAGAGGATGGACACTGTGACGTGAGAGTTCGCTGGACATCGAATAGGGCGAGAAACGCTGAGAAGAAAAGAGGGAAATATAAGGGTCATGTGACCCTGAAAAATGGGCTTTTTTTTCCCTGGATCTCCTGTATGTTCCCCTCTTGTGGTGGCGAAGGGTACCAGTACCCCCGTACTGGAGGGATTCCGATTAAGGCAGTCGCGGGTCTCGGTGGCAGTATCTCTGCAGAAAAAGGCAAGTCTGGCAGTCCACAGAAGGCCAGTTTCCTGTGAACCTATGATGTAATAAAGAACCATAGGGGAAGATAAGTAGACTTTGTTTGTGTTTCACTGAATATGAATGAAAGATTTGTGCCACGTTAATATGTTATAAAAGGGAACATTAATGATATAGGATAAAGTTGTATTGTTATCACTTTAGAAGGATATTGAATTTATTCTTATTGTCTGTCGATGTGTTAAAGTTCACTTTTATATTGAATGAAATTAAGGATATGTTTAGAGTAGAGAATTGACAAATTATAAAGAGATTGTGAAAGATATGAATGTTATCTTGAGTAGTCTGACAGATCTATGGAGTTTTGGAATAACTGTGATAATAATACATAAATAATGCATTAGAGAGTGTTAATATAGTTCTTACTTTAGATAGCCGCTACATAATATGTTATAGGTATAATAGTAGTGTTTGAATGTTTTATGCTTTGTATGGATCTCCCTTAAGATGGAATTTGAATTAATGTTATTAAGTGTATCTACTTTTGAGAATTAATAAACCTTGCTTTTGATTCTAATAAAGACTTTCTGTGATTTCTGGAATCCGATGCACCTCTTATAAAATATTAATGCGAACCTATGCAGGATATTAGAAAGGGTATATTTTGGCCACGTCTGCAGAGTTGATAGGTATCATTAAGTACTGTCCTGAGATTACCTCTTGGTTGTTAATATTAATAATCTAATAGCGCTAAGTGGCGCAGTGAAACAAATAAATTTCTTGGTGTTTTACGAGGGGTAAATCTCGGACGCTCTGATACTGCATCGATCTCGAGGAAATTCCATTGTCCCTCAGAGGTACCATGTGTTACCCAATACAGTATATTACGGAGATATAGCACAAAGGTTGAAAATAGTTGTAAATGTAAGAAAGTGACACAACAAGGAGTGTGCAATGTGCTGTAATCAGCAAACCTGTGTACTGGATTGGCTGTCAGATGGAGTAGTTTGTTTATATAGAAGGAAGAGAGTGGGCAAAGGAAGAGAGCCTTGTGGGACCCCAGTTATAGCTGAAAGATAAGGAGCAATCCACTATCCTCGGAGAAAGCATCCAGTCGGAAAGCTCGCAACAATTGCAGAAGTTTAGGGACAGACAGGAGATTATTATTATTATTATTTGACACCTCCAGGGAGTCTAAGGACTCATCGAGGGAGGACACTTGCTCTACAACTCTGTCTCCACCATTCAATCACCAACTTAACGCAACTACACCAATTATTATTATGCAGGTATTCCTGGAGTCAGAAGACTCATCATGGAAGATCCATTATTTGACAGTACCTACCTCTCATTAAACTCATTCACTGACAAAGCCCTCACACAACTGCTGTTGGAAACTTATTCTATTCCATCCATTCACCATTGTGCTAACCACACTTTTACATAATTTCCATGGATGATCCCCCCACCCCCCCGCCTGCCATTCTCTCCCTTCCTGCCATGTACTGAAAAAGTCTTCAGTGTTAATCCTATAAAACCCCTTCAATAACTTATATGCTTCTATGTCTCCACTTTTTTGCCTATCAGCCAATTTTTGAAGCCCACTGACTTTCAATCTAGAATTCTAGATTGAAGGTCAGTGGGCAATCCTCAAGAATGCCTCTGAATTCTCTCCACCACTACTTCATTCCCACAAAATTCAGGTGACCAGATCTGCATGCAGTGGTACAAATGTGTCCTTATTAAAGCTTTATAAAGGGGAACAATAACTTCACTATTGCTCTTCCCAGTTTTGCATCATCAGCAAACAACTGAATATTTCCCATAATATATCCTATATCACTGATGTATGAATTAAACAACAGAGGACCAAGTATTGAGCCCTGCATTACACCAACAGTTGCTTGCTCCTGGACTCAATTCCTTCATACACTACTTTTTGATATTTGGCCATCCTCTAATCCAAATCACTAAATTCATATCCATCTCCATTTACTCCAATTTATGTGGGAGTTTACTTAAGTCTTTTGTGCCACATCCAGTCAAAAGCTTTTGAGATATCAAGGGCAACCAATTGAGATTCAACTAACTTTTCCATGGTGTTTGTCCTGAGATTTGTGACATAGGTAAGTAGATCTCATTGTTGATCAGCAGTGATGACAGAATTCATAATGGCAGTTATTTATCAGCAAGAACTTTCAAATTAGTGTAGGAGTTGGGTGTTGATAGTTCTTTCCATTACTTTAGAAAGACTTAATAATGAAGGAAATTGGACAGTAGTTAGAAGGTAAAGATTTGTCACTCTTCTTACAAATAGGGTTTATGTGGGCTAATTAAAGAACTGCAGTATAGATACTAGTATAATTAGGGTGTAAAAAGCAACGAAGTGAGAGTTAACTTTGGAGCAGAGACCTCTGAACTATAAGGGGAATGTCATCAGGGCCATAAGACTTCTTAGTATTCAATTTGGACAAGACTTTTCTGATCCCTTTCTGGTGGAAGCTCAAACGAGGCATTGAGTGTTCGATGTCTAGAATGGTTGGAAGACCTTTACCATGATCAGTCATGCAAGAAGAAAGACAAAGAGTTGGTTTTTTCTGTAGGTGATGGCGCAATAATACCATCTAGATGTTATAATAGTGGTGGTAGTAGTGTTGGGTATAAGCTATGACCAACAGTTTTGGCTAGAAAGCAAGGCATTGCTGCCATTTCTGAAGGATGCAAGTTTCCTGCTTTTAGCTCTCTCAAAGTTAATTTTAGGAGTGTTGATAATTTTTTTCCACCTAATCTAGGGTTTGGTATAAGCAATATAAGACCAGTTAGAGTAGGCTCAACTCTTCTCACGTACTGCCTTAGCAACCAGGGCTTATTTTGAACCAGGTCAAAATGTCGAGCTGTATTTTCTTGATTTTAAAGTAACTGTTCCAACACGTGTGCTTTTGTCTCCATAAATTCTACACAACGAATCCTTCTCCTGCAGAATCTTACAGCAATGCTTCAAGCTACCTCATAAGCTTGACATAATCACCTGTCCTGTAAGTCAAGATATACTTCTTATTTGAAAGCTGCATGTTTGACAACCTTCCAAATAGGGTTATATAAAGACCACGTGATCACTCTCCCTAAATAGAGGCAATGTGGTTACCTGGTTACGGACATAAGTTCAGATCCTATGCCTATATCCAGTGCTCTCAAATCCTGAGTTTCAAGTTATTATCTCTCAGAATGCGAATAAATCCCATTTCCTTCCCACCACATGGTCTTTCCTCCTTCCAGTATTTTTCTCCAGTATTGGTCTTTCCTCCGTCCAGTAACCGAAGTCCCCAATAATAATTACTCAATTTGAAATTGTACTAATTTGCAGATTCATGTTTTCTACATCATCCCATACCCCCCCCCATCATGGCAGCAACCAACTGTATATTTTCTCCCACTTGTCATCTCACAATGCAACTGAAAATATCAACTGCATTGTGAATGGAGAATCTATAGAAGAAACAAAACATTTCAGCTACTTAGGCATGATTTTTAGTGAAGATGATAAATTAAATATGGAAATAGACAACAGAATCAACAAAGCTGGTATGGTAGGAAGTCAACTGAATAAATTAATATGGAATAAGAATGAAATAAACACTAAATTAGTTAACCTCAAAGTCAACTAATAGTGAGATTTTGCTGACTTCAAAGTCAGCAAAGTCTCACTAATGTATATTAGTGAGAATCCACTGACAGCAACTTCTGGAAAGGATGCACTGACCAATGCCCAAAAAAAAAAAAAAAAAAAAACTTATTCCTGATATTTCTAGCACTGTAGAAAGCTTTTTTCACTTGGCTATAAATTAAACTAAACTTGCCAAGAAATTACCATATTTGCCGATGTATAAGATGCGCCCCCCCCCCCCCTTTTTTTGTACACATTTTTTAGGATAAAAACTTTATTACTGAATATTAAAATGAATTTACAGTATTTGAAATATAAAGTAATAAGTAGTTCTACTTTCAACAAATACCTAATATGCAATTACACGTAGCTTGTATGCAATATTGTAGCAATGCCGACGTTTTTCAGCCATAATTTGCCAAGAAATTTAGAGAAAATTTAACAGCAGAAATTTATCACCGTTCAAAACAACTGCGACAACAATTAGAAAGTTTAAATGAACAGGAACACAGTTGTGATTGTCGATGACAACGCATGCGCATCCACTGAACTCTACGTAATTAGAATGCTCTCACACACCGCAAGGAAGCAAGAAAGAAATCACGTAACTCGGAACAGAGAAAATTTCCAGAAATTAAAGTAATAAAAAACTGAGTATCAGCATATAAGATGCACCCTGTTTTTCAGACCTATTTTCAAAGAAAAAAGTGCATCTTATACGTTGGCAAATAAGGTATATTCTAAGCATAAGCAACCAAACTTATTCAAGTGCACATGAAGTATCTTCATGACTAAGCTACTTGTATGTAGAGGCTAATGACTTCATATTAATTGTCTTAGTATCCCATAATACAAATTGGATACTACAGCAATTAATGTGAAGTTTTGCTTTTGTATAAAGGATTAAACAAGGATTTCATCATCTAGTGTTATACTTCCACACCCAGCTTATTGGAAGCCTGAAGTAGCTTAAAGTTCCATGACAAAAAATTTATATATATATAAAAAAAATGAAAAAATAAAAAATAAAAAAATATATATATATAAAATTGATTTTAAAAAAATGAGAAAAATAAATCCTTAGCCCACCCACATTGCAAATGGTTTATTAGTATAATTTATTTACTAATATAGGTTTATTAATAACCTTTCATGGATGGGAACAACATAAATAAAATAACAATAAAAATCCTATAACACCATTTCTTTTCTGAAAGGGAGAGCAGAGCTTCTTCAGCCCTAACTTATTGACACCAGTGCCTACCTATCCTTCACACCTTTACTGACACAGTGAATACAAGTTATCAAAGAATAAAGGCTTTTCAGAAGGAGTACAGTAGACAACTGCCACATTATGTGGCCGTATACCTTAATATTCTTATAATGCTTTGTGACAGTGCAAGTTTTACAGTCAATTTTTGAGATACAGGAATTAAAAACCCGAGTTTCCAGAGTAAAAACCTACTTGTCCATGCATACCAAGATAATTATGCCAAATAATTGGCAGATTAACTAATCATTTTTATCAGATGAGATAATGTATTAAGCTTCAGAAATCTGCTCAAACAGGTACAAAGTCCTACACAAAAATGTTCAGGGAATTTTGACCATAAAAAAAAATTTTTTTTTTTAAATACTTACTCTAACTTCTAGTTTCCACTGTCTCCTTCTAGTAATCCCTTTGAGTATATATACAGTGATTACAGCCATTTATCCATGAATCCCTGAAAGTCCTCAAGTGTGACAGAGTTCCTCCTGCGATTCTGGCTGGACCTCCTCAATCATGCCTAAACAACAACCTTTCTACTAGGATTTCATCTTCTTCGAGTGCCATCTCCTATCGGATGGTCGGTGACCGCCTTGGCAAATTTTGAGCGATCCTCAGCCACTCTGAATGGTCCCCTCAAAACTCATGCCAGTCCACTGTATGATGTCTGCCAGCCAAGATTTCCTTCATCTTCCTTGTCCTCTTTTTCCATTGATCTTATCTTTTATAATCAACTGAAGTATGTTATGATTTTCATTATGAAGTAGGTGATCAAGATATACAGTTTTCATTATTTTCATGGTATCTAAAAGTTCACGTGATTTCCCCATTTGTTCCAGTACCTCCTGATTGGACGTTTTGCTGTCCATGGGATTTTTAACATCCGTCTGTATAACCACATCTCAAAGGCTTCAAGTTTTTTTTTATTGATGTTGTCTTCAACATCCAAGTTTCTGCACCGTACAGCAGTACAGACCATACATAGCATTTAACCATGCATACTCTACTCTAAGCTCTATATTTAAATTGCAGTTACACAGTATTGATTTCATCAGGAGAAAATTTTTTTCTTGCCATTTCACTTCTAATTTTTATTTCCATTTCTGGATTGCATTCTTCATTTAATTAACATCTGAGATATTTAAACTTTGCCACTCTTTCTATTTGTTTCCCATTTAAAGAAAGTGTTGAATAAAGAATTGGGTTCTTGCTTATGACCATGAATTTAGTTTTGGTGATATTTATTTTTAATCCCATTTTTTCACTCTCTTTGTTCACTAGTTTCAAAAGATTTTGAAGATCCTGATGTCAGCCAGGAGAGCTGTGTCATCAGCATATTGGATGTTATTTATGATTTCACCATTTATATTAATCCCTTCCTTTCGAGATTTTTTTGAAATATGGTTTCTGAGTATATGTTAAAATGAAGAGGTGATAGCCTTACTCCTTGTTTGATGTTAATGGAGTCTGTAATAATGTCATCAACTTGAACAGATGCCTTTTGGTTCCAATATAAGTTTTTAATGATCCTGATGTCTTTACCATCTAATCCAATTATTTTTAATAGTGCAATCATTTTGTCAAATGCTTTCTCGAAGTCGATGAAGCAAATGAATACTTCCTTGTTTTGATCACTACATTTTTAGAATAAGATTTAAGAACAGAAAAGAGCCTCTCTCATTCTCAAACCATTTCTAAAGCTGAACTGGGTATGAATGATGGTGTCTTCACATTTTCTGAATATTCTTTTTTGAATTATTGTCAGAAACATTTTGAGAACATGACTCATTAGGCTGATCATTTTACAGTCATTACAAGTTTTCGTATTTGCTTTTTTAGGCAGCATGATGAAGATTGATTGTAACCAGTCTTGAGGGATTATGCCTGCATTGTAGATCTTTATTAAATAGCTTTACTAATATAATAATGTTGTCACCTTCTAATAATTTTACTATTTCTGCTGGTATTCTATCAGGGCCTAAGGCTTTACCATTTTTAGCTGAGTTCGGCACACATTTTACCTCTGATCTTAGAATGCATGGACCTTCCATCTGTTCATAAGTATTTTCTGGGTTCTGTCTTTTATCAGTAAAATGTTCTCCAACATATTTCACCCATTATTGTATTTTGTCATCCCTTTCAGATATTATTTCTCTCTTTTTGTTTCGAAGGATATATAGTTGTTTTTTCTTAAATATACCTGAGATCTCTTTCAGCTTTTTGTGTAGATTAAAACTTTCATGCTTTTCCTACAGAATTTCTATTTCATCTTGCAGAACAGAAAAAAGTTGCGGGGGTCAATTGAATTTCTATATTCTTGCCAAAGTCCTCCCATGACTTTTGTTTACCTAGTTTTACACAGTCTTTAGCATTCTTGCATTTGTCTCTATATTCTCTAAGAGCACAAGCTGACTTATCTGACAGGAACTTTTGGTATGCTTTCTTCTTTTCCTTCACTGCCTCTTTAACTTCCTGTGTCCACCAGGGATGTCTGATTTTTTTATCCTTACAGACACCCTCACCACATGCCTCTCTGGCAGAATCAATCAATGTTTTCTTCAGAGTTTGCCATTGAATCTCCAAGGTTTGATTACTGTTCTCAAACTCTTCCATTTTTTCTTCAATAATCTTTGTGTATTTTAGTCTACAGCTCACATCTGAGAGCTACTCAATCTTTATTCGCTTTAAAACTTTCTAACATGTTATTCTTTTCAATATGAAATTCAATTTTATCCTGCTCAAGACTAAATAGTGATCGCTTCCAATTTCGAATCCTCTGTACACTCTGGTGTCCTGCACCAGGGAGAAAACATCACTATCAACAATAACATAGTCAATGAGACTTTTCTTATTCCTAGCCTCTTCTCTCCATGTGAATTTGTGCACATTTTTATGTTGGAACATGGTGTTAGTAATAACCAGTCCATGTCCTGAGCAGAAATCCAACAGATATTTACCATTATTATTAGCTTTCCTCTTTTCTCCAAATTTTTCCAAAATATTTTTCTATGTCTCACAATCATTTCCTACTCTGCTATTTAGATCCTCAACAAGGACCAACTTTTCCTTTTTCATTGTGTCAGTTGCTTTTTCTAAAGCCTCAAAAAATTACTCCACTCCTACCTTAGTAGAACCTTCTGTGGGACAATAGGCACAAATAAGTCTCATTGTCCAGTTCCCCATTCTCATATTTGCCCACATTACTCTACTTGAGACTGACTGCCATTCAAGAAGATTAGCCTCGTATTTTGTGTTGAATACTATGGCTACTCCTTCTTTTGTTGACTGTCATTGCCTGAATATAACATTTTGTATTTATTGCTCAGAAAGATCTCACCAGTTTTGGTCTTTTTTGTTTCAGTCACCCCTATTATGTCGATCTTGTACTTATCTAATTCCTCAGCTATTCCATTTCTTTGCCATTCAGGCTTCTTACGTTGATAGTAACGATCTTTAACTCTGGTGATGTTGAGTTGGGGTTTGTTTTCAGATTTGTTCCAGTAGCTGACTTTTCGCTGTTCACCCTGGTTCCCTGGCGAAAACAACGGGGGATTGTTTAACCGGGCGACGCCCCAGCCGGCATGAAATTTTGTAATGTTGTACCGTGATTTTGTATTTTGGTTTAAGGCAATAAGAATACAATTTGGTCGGCTAAATCCCAAATTGCCAGCTCATCCTCGTCCGTTCAGTATCCAAGTAGATACCCAACAAGGTGCACCACGAGAAGGTGAGGATTGGACATTAGGTCAGAAGCCCTGGTCGGTTCTCCGCATTCCTTTGAAGGCTATGTGGAGGTTTCCTCTCAGTTAGATTCTTTGCTCCTTAAAATTCACCATTTCAGATGAAGAAGAAAATCGTTGAACCATTAAAACACAATGGCATGTAACCCAAGAATGAAGTATCTTAGCTTGCTGGCTGTTGACATACTGATTCACAAGGGGTACTGCCCACCTCTTATAGTAACATAAACTATTCAAATTCCCCAAACGTTTTGGACAGCACCTTATATATGCCTAAAATTGCTTTTCTAAATTAGGATTCTGAATATGAAAATGAATGAGTCAGTCTGAGGTTGAGAGGTTTGATGCTTCAAATTTAGTCCTGATGTTCAATCTTCTTCTCTACTGAATGGTCAGTGTGTCCAAAATAAAGATTGCATTTTCATGGGACTTGTTTGTTCATGCAAAAAATGAACTAGACAGTCTATTTTAATTTTGATTATAACAGAAAACTGACATGTGCTCAACATCCTACCTATTTATTCTGAAATAACATTATTATAAAGAAATGAAATTCTTGTTTAAATAGTAACAGTGGACAGCTTAGTGATCTTTGACTGATTGGATAACTTTCAGACTATACCTATTTCACTGCATTACTATTACTATTATTACGGGCAACTCCAGGGAGTCATTGGACTCATCGAGGGAGGCCCCAAATCATATTCATCACAACTATTTGACATTCATACAGTATCTATCATACCTCGCCTTAAACTCATTCACTGTCACAGCATCCACCACAGACTCAGGGAGCGCATTCCACTCATTCACTACTCTAAAAGTAAAGAACCCAGATCTAACACCTTTACTAACCACACTTTTGCCCAGTTTCCATGGATGTCCCCTAGTCCTCCCACAACCAGCCCTGTTCTCAAAAATATCTTCTGAATTAATTTTATAGAAACCCTTCGTAATTTGAATGTCTCAATCATATCTCCCCTCCTCTGCCTATCAACCAATTTTTGCAACCCACAAATCCTCAACCTGTTCTCATACGGTTCATTCCACAGACCTGCTATCATCTTGGTCACTCGCCTCTGGATCCTCTCCACCTCCTCCCCATCAAGAAGAAACCTAGGTGACCAAATCTGAGCACAGTAGTCTAGATGGGATCTTATCAAAGCTCGATACAGAGGAACAATAACCTGCTTGTCTCTGCTTGTCATCGTATTCTTCAGCAACCAAGTGATTTGATGAGCTGTTTTGGTCACTTTTGCAATATGTCCCCTAAATTTCAATTCTTTATCTACCAACACTCCTAAATATCGTGCCTCATCAATTTCCTGGAGCACGGTTCCACCAATGCAGTAAACTGCCGCCAATCTTTTCACCCCAAAATGCATAACCTTACATTTTGCCACATTAAACTGACATCCATTCTCCTTAGCCCAGACTTCCAATCTATCCAAATCATCCTGCAAAATTTTGACGTCATCTGCATTTACTATTGCCCTACCCAACTTTGCATCATCCGCAAACAAATGAATTGTTCCTCTCAGATCATTTCCTATATCATTTATGAACAAATTAAACAGCAGTGGTCCAAGAACAGATCCTTGTGGCACACCACTAGTCACAGGCCGTCTTGTGGACTCTACTCCCGAGTAAACCACTCTCTGATATCTCTCCGTCAACCACCCTCCTATCCATCTCACCAACCCTATGTCCATTCCCATATGCTGCAATTTACTGATTAGAATACCATGTGGAATCCTGTCAAAGGCCTTGGCAAGGTCCAGTAGAATCACCGTAAACCCATTACCCTTATCCAGTTCAGCCGTCACTGTGTTATAATACGTGAGCAAGTTACTGAGGCATGACCTACCCTTCACAAAACCATGCTGTCCCCGATACAGTATCCCATTTTCTTCTATCCAATCTTGTATTTTCCTCTTGACTATTTTTTCTAAGACCTTGACAATGATTCATGATATGCTAATCGGTCGGTAATTTACTACAGCAGTCTTGGAACCACCTTTATGCAGTGGAACTATTTTCCCCTCTTTCCACCCGCTCGGGACTAACCCAGACCCGAGACTCAAATTAAACAAAATGGTCAAGGGTACTGACAATTCTTTAGCTGCTTCTCGTACAACACGAGCTGGTATACCATCCAATCCCACAGATGTATTGACATTGAGGTTATGCAATAGACTACTCACCTCCACTTCATTAACCACAATTCCCGTATAATCTACTGGTTTATTCGTTTCTGCAATGTCACCACCTGGATGATATACTTTTGCAAAGTGCTCACTCAGTAACTCAACTATCTCAACTGATTCAGTTACCTCCCTACCATCGGCATTCTTTAAAATCAATCTGCCATGTACATTTTTCCTTTTACTTGCTACATATCTAAAAAACTGTTTAGGATTCTCTTTAGCCTGCATGGCCAATGTTCTTTCGTAATCCTTTTTTGCTTTTCTTACCACACTCATCACCCTTCTGGCCTGTGCTTTATACCGTTCAGGTGCCTGCCGGTCACCCTTCTCCTTAAATTCCCTCCATAGTTGTTTCTTTTTTTGCAGCTCAAGCTTAATGGTGTTATTCATCCATTTAACCCCTACTTGATTTATTATTCGGACTCTAGGTATACAGTCAGCCATTGCTTCATGCAAGCACTTCTTAACTACCTCCCATGCACTATCAACTTCTAGTCCTTGCAGTTGTACATGCCATGGCACTGAACCAATCAAACTCCTAAGCTTGTCATACTTTCCAGCCCGATAATTCCACATGTACCCTGTCTTAATTGAAAATTCTACACCTTTAGCCACCTCCCAAGTCAAGACCCTATGATCACTCTCACCGATTGGTGGCAATGTGGTCATATTTGTTACAGCCAAATCCTCAGATGTAATTACTAGGTCAAGCACTCTCTGACCCTAGTATTTTCCATTACATGCTGTTGCAGATAGTTATCCCTTAATAACTGCATGAAATCCAGTTCCTTCCTCCCGTGTGTCCTCTCCTCACTCCAATCAATGCGACCATAGTTGAAATCTCCCATAATAATCACCCTCCTTCCACCCATTTCTTCTATTTGCTTGTGCATACTGTCACCACCATCTTTTCCATCACCTGGTCTATAGCAGCACCCAATTGTATATTTAGTTCTGCTAGCCACAATTTCACACCAAATGGCCTCAAATGTGCTCTTTTCTCTATCCTGCAATTCAACTTCTATTCTCCTTGGCTGGAGCTCATCAGCTATCATCAACAATACTCCTCCCCCCATTTTATTCTCTCTGTCATTCCTGAACACACTATACCCATCACATTCAATCCCACTAGTTATATCATCTACAGTCAGCCATGTTTTACTAATACCTATAACCTGTGGTCTGGAAGTGCCAACCATGGCCAAAAACTCTTCCTTCTTGTTCCTAATACTCCTAGTATTAGTGTACATGAATTTAAGACCCCCATTAGCCCCAACCATACCTTGACGCCTTATATTAACTATCCCACTCAGATTTGTTGTCCTTATTTGCTCTGGCATATTATATTCATTCTTACATTCAACTGCCTCTATAAGGTCTGTATCTCTACTCCCCCCCCCCCCCCCCTAACAAATCTAGTTTCCCTGAATTTGCACATCCACTACATTCAGCAACACTTTCTCAAGTCTTCTTACACCGTAACCATTCAAATGCAAGCCATCCATCTTATATAGATCCTTTCGCCCATCAAACTCACTCCACACATCCACAAATTCCACACCACTCGTCATACATAACCCACGCATAAAGTCATTTGCAATTATAGCCCTCCTTTTAAACATTTCACTGTCATACCGTGGCAAAAGACTAATCATTCTAACTCTTTCACTCTTTTCTTTTGCTACCTCAAACAATTCATTCAGGTCTTCTATCATTTCCATTTTATCTCCTTTCAAATCATTCGTACCTGCCACAACAATCATTTCTTTCACCCTTTCCTTTTGCTCTCTAATAGATGCAGTTACGTCCTTAATGGTCGCACCAGGTTGGTACGATTTTGTCAAATTCTCTACTAACACACCTCGTAATAACGAGTCTCCATACAGCACTCTATCCTTCATTCTGTTCATGTTCACATTCATACGTCTATTTTTCCTGTCATACCTTTTATTATTGGTTGGTTCATTCAGTCTACTTTTGTTCATGCACTCTAGCTGCTGTTTTGCTCTTTCCATCGCACTATTCAACAACGCGATCTCACTCAATGCATCTATCTCATCGTTTTTGTTCTCTGAGAAACCATTTATACTATCATTCACACTTTCTACATTCACACTCTCACAATTTTCATGTACAACCTTGCCGTTTCCTGTCATATCCCTGTTTCCTTCATTCTGAAGGTTGACAAAAATATCACACTCACGATCCGAAATACACTTCAATTCCGCATTCTCCCTACATTTTCTACACACATTCAATCGTTTATTATCATCTAACCACACTCCGACCGCACTCCGCAAAGCGTACATTTCACAGCTAGTACACTGACTCATTTCTTTTATGCTACCGTTCTTTGATAACGATGGCGAACCTACATTACTGGCCGCTATTTTCCTTCGCACAGGTGCCATTATTATCTGTGACGTGTTTTGTCAAATTATACCCTAATCTTTAATAATTATTCAATTAATAAATAAGAGGAAAAAAACTACAAACATCAGAACATTTAAGTACTAAATATAATTAAATAAAATGAAATATAACTAAATACAGTAACTTAGCTTCGTTTTGTCTTCCACCGTTACGCGTTCGATTCCGACGGTACCAAAATATATTATATCGCGACAGCAACTAACTTCCAAAAAACAACCACTGAAGTACACTCGTATCATGATCCTTCAAAATTCTTACTTGAAGAATGGAACAAATGGTACAACTCTGCATTACATTTTCAAGATGTCATGTTTATGTGATGAATGATGTTCCAAATTCTATTTGAAATATTTGATTGTGAAAATAGACTTGCAGTATAGAGAAGGCCAGGGTGTCAACCAGCCTTAATATGACTTCCCCATCTCCCAACATCTTGACTCTCTAATCATGCTATAAAGAATTCTGAATGTCCCCTCCACAATATCATCCAAAGTTTTCCGTATGGTGTAGGTGGGCAATATTTTTATCATATGGCATGGTTTATTGATGGAAATTCAAAAGTTTGTACACAAAGTTAATTCCAGTGATTCAGAGATACATCCTTGAAACTGAAAACTATTTTCTTTTTAGGCTTTCTTGTTCTTCAACCAAAGAAAAACAGGTCTTGGATTCTCAGTTTTCCAGAAATAACACACACACACACACACACACACACACACACACACACACACACACACACACACACACACACACACACAGAACATTACATGTTTTATATCATTATCAGTGTCAAAATCTAACACTATAAGGACTCTTTTCCCCCATTCTCATGTTCTTTGTTGAATGAATTAAGCAAGAAACAGAAAAATCTACTTTCTGTTCTTATCAGCTTTAGTGATAGGCTCATTAAGAATGTCGAGTGGTCATCTCAAGTCCAAGGAATCTCTGAATATATAGCTAGAATTCTTAAAACACAATCTACTGACTGGAGAAGGAATATGCTAACCACTCAACCAACCAGGCCAGCAATCTCTTTGACAAATCAAGGAGATCTACAAAAGATTGTACATAAAAAAATATAAGAAATATATAAGTATCGCTATGTATAACTTTGAACAGATCTGATAAACTTATCCTCAAATATGGGAAATAGTATTACTCAGTACTCAATGTTACAGCAGTGGCAATTTAAGACATTTATTTTTTAATATATCAGCTCAACACAAAACCCATAACACAATAGCATCATGTGTGTTGGCAAGTGGTTAAGTAGAAAGAAGGAATATATTAATAAGTTTCTTGTAAAGGTGAGAGTTGTATTTGTTGGGGGAAAAAAGTATGGTAAAAGGCTATTCCAAAAGTCAGGGGTAGATAAAATGATAAGAAATTGGTTTAATATGTTCAGAGTTGAACTATATGGATGAAAAAACTAGCAGCCACTTGTGTTTTCATGTGATTAGATGAAAAGCAAAGGACCACTGTGACCTGTGATGATTCATCTGCACTGCCAATCAGTATCATTTACACTAGCCACTGTACAAAATAAGCTCTCAAAACAATGCACAAAAATTATGAAATATATATTTTTTGTCTTTTATGTAAGTAAGTAATTATCTTATTGAACAAAATATCACTGGTTATTACTAATACCATGTTCCAACATAAAAATGTGCACAAATTCACATGGAGAGAAGAGGCTAGGAATAAGAAAAGTCTCATTGACTATGTTATTGTTGATAGTGATGTTTTCTCCCTGGTGCAGGACACCAGAGTGTACAGAGGATTTGAAATTGGAAGTGATCACTATTTAGTCTTGAGCAGGATAAAATTGAATTTCATATTGAAAAGAATAACATGTAAGAAAGTTTTAAAGCGAATAAAAGTTGAGCAGCTCTCAGATGTGAACTGTAGACTAAAATACAGAAATATTATTGAAAAGATAATGAAAGAGTTTGAGAACAGGAATCAAACCTTGGAGATTCAGTGGCAAACTCTGAAGGAAACATTGATTGATTCTGCCAGAGAGGCATGTGGTGAGGTTGTGTGCAAGGATAAAAAAATCAGAACTCCCTGGTGGACACACAAAGTTAAAGAGGCAGTGAAGGAAAAGAAGAAAGCATATCAAAAGTTCCTGGCAAATAAGTCAGCTTTTACTCTTACAGAATACAGAGACAAATGTAAGAAAGCTAAACAGTGTGTAAAACTAGCTAAACAAAAGTCATGGGAGGACTTTGGCAAGAATATAGAAAATAAATATCAAGAAGGTGGCAAAATATTCTGGAGGTTGTTGAAGAAGCTTAGGAATGGAGGAAAGAGTGCTGTAAAAGGAATTAGAGATGATAATGGTGAAATGAAAACAGGAGAAAAAGATATCCTTGAAGTATGGAGTAATTACTTTGAAAAACTGCTAAATGAAACAAGCGGTGATGACAGCACAGTGATAAAAAACACTGACCAGGCATGCAGTCAGGAATACATATCCATACTTGAAGTAGAAAAAGCCATCAAAGGCTTGAAATGTGGAAAGGCAGCAGGAGTAGATGATATTCGACCAGAAATGCTGAAGTATGGTGGTATAAGAGTCTTATAGTGGCTGCACTGCATAGTTCAGAAAGCCTGGACAGAGGGACGAATTCCCGATGATTGGAGTAGAGCTCTCATAGTACTCATATATAAAAAGGGAAATAAAACTGAATGTGAGAATTACAGAGGTATTTCCCTACTGAGTGTTCCTGGCAAGATCTATGCAAGTATACTTGAGAAACGGTCGAGAAGAATTGTGGAAGAAAAGCTTGGTGAAGAACAAGCTGGATTCAGGCCAAATAGAGGCTGTCAGGATCAGATCTTCACTTTATGACAAATAGTTGAGAAAGCATGGGAATATAACAAAGATCTGTATTTAAGTTTTGTCGATTTGGAAAAGGCATATGACAAGGTGCCAAGAGAGAAGCTATTCAATACGCTGCAGTTATATGGTGTCAATGGGGCATTATATCAAGCAATACTTAGTCTTTATTTGAGTTGTGAGTCAGCAGTTAGAATTGAAGGAAGTACAGGAAGATGGTTTAATGTTAAATCTGGTGTGAGACAAGGATGTACATTATCCCCTCTGTTATTCATTATCTATATGGATCACATTATGAAGGAATGTGGTATTAAACCTGATATCAAAATTGGAGATGTTAATGTTAGCTCTTTGCTTTATGCGGATGATGTTATACTTCTAAATAAATCTGCTACAAGTCTGCAAGATTCTCTGACTAAATTGAATAGCTGTTGTAATAGATATGGTATGAAGGTCAGCAATAAAAAGACAAAGACAATGAAAATAGGCAGAATCATTGAAAATGTCAACTGTGTTGTGAATGGAGAACCTGTGGAACAAGTAAAACATTTCAGCTACTTAGGCACAATTTTTACTGAAGATGGTAAACTAAATATAGAAATAGACAACAGAATCAGCAAAGTTGGTATCGTGGGAAGTCAATTGAATAAATTCATATGGAATAAGAAAGAAATTAGTCGGAACACTAAATTAGCTGTATACAAGACTGTGTTCAAACCAATTTTAACTTATGGATCTGAAAGCTGGGTCAGAAGTAAAACACTTGACCAAAGACTAGAGACCGCAGATATGAGAGTCCTGAGAAAGATTAGAGGCGTGAACAGATGGCATCAATAGCAATATCATATTAAAAATGAGGATATTAGGAAAGAACTTGACATTGTCAGCATCCAGGAATGCGTTAGCAGAGCTAATCTCAGATGGTATGGTCATTTAAATAGAATGGGAGAGGAAAGATTAGCAAAACAAGTGTTCTCTGCCAGGTTGGTAGGAAAACGACCCAGAGGAAGACCAAGATATAGGTGGATTGATATGGTACAAAGTGCCTTAGACGATAGAAATATAAGATCTGATAATGTTGGAGTCCTGACAAATAACAGACTGATTTGGAGGAAAATTGTAGATAGGAAGTTAGTAATGATGTAATTTTTTCATGTAGTACTGTCATATCCTGTACACCCCTTGAGGGTACATGGCAGGAATTTGATGATGATGATGATGATGACAAAATATCAAGATACATGCAGTGGTGACATTTGATAAAAACTGTTGTTTCATGAATTAATATGTTTGTTGACAAGGAGGCAATGTTAAAATCCATTCTTGTCATATCACCGTCGAAAAACAAATAACAATTAGCAAAATTTTTTACTTGTACAGAAATTCATTGAATGAGCAATAACAGAAAAATATTTTAACTGCCTTTAGACACAAATTTGTTGTGGATGCAGTACATAATGTTTATTTTACATTAAAAAAAAAAAAAAAATCCAGTCAAAATTCTTACCTTTAATAACATAAATTTGGAATATTCTCTCTCAAAAAAATAAGTTTTTCTAAAAGTTTATGAAGGATAAGCAAGTTATAATTATTCTGACTACTATATATAAATTTTATATGTTATTACTACTACTCCTTTCTTCTGCAATATAATATTAATTCCTAAATTCGAATGAGTAGAAATAACTTACTTTAAGTGCCTCAAGACCAGCCTGTATGACAGGCCCAAGTACTGTTTCCGTTTCTCTGGTATCAGCAAATATTATAGGTATTTGTTCCAATAAGCTAAAAGAAAAGTTAATTCTGTTATGAAAATAGAAGATATATATATATATATATATTTCATTATAGTTAAATAAATTCAACTGAAACTTGGTTTCAAAACTGATTAAAGAGTTTTTGAGAAGAAACATCATGCTATGAATGTTGTCTTGGTTTGTACTAATTAAAAGAAACTCTGACCAGAAATGAGCTATGAATTATGTGCTATAATAAATATTATAGCACATAATCTGCTATGGTGAATTTCATTTAGCATAGCTATGTGCCTATGAGTCTTCACGTGGGACTTTACAGTAGTTTGTTATAATGAAGGTTAATTGCCTGCCCCCCCAACACACACACACACACCCCTTATGATAAAGACAATTCATAAAATACAAACCATTTAAAATAAGTAACTGTCCTTTCTCCAGACCAAGTAGAAATAAGTCTGCTCAAATCACCTGGGGTTCTAAAAACTTGCAAAAACTTGCCCTGCCAGGCAACAAAGTTCAGCAAAGTGCATAAATCCCTATTATGTACATCAGAGACCAAGCAGAAATTAGTTTGTCAAATCACCCAAGTTCGAGAAACTTGCATCATCAAATTCCTGCCATGTATCCACAAGGGGTGTACAGGATATGACAGTACTACATGAAAAAATTACATCATTACTAATTTCCTATCTACAATTTTCCTCCAAATCAGTCTGTTACTTGTCAAGACTCCAACATTATCAGATCTTATATTTCTATTGTCTAAGGCACTTTGTACCATATCAATCCACCTATATCTTGGTCTTCCTCTGGGTCGTTTTCCTGCCAACCTGGCAGAGAACACTTGTTTTGCTAATCTTTCCTCTCCCATTCTATTTAAGTGACCATACCATCTGAGATTACTCTGCTAACGCATTCCTGGATGCTGACAATGTCAAGTTCTTTCCTAATATCCTCATTTTTAATATGATATTCCCATTGATGCCATCTGTTCACGCCTCTAATCTTTCTCAGGACTCTCATATCTGCGGTCTCTAGTCTTTGGTCAAGTGTTTTACTTCTGACGCAGCTCTCAGATCTATAAGTTAAAATTGGTTTGAACACAGTCTTGTATACAGCTAATTTAGTGTTCCGACTAATTTCTTTCTTATTCCATATGAATTTATTCAATTGACATCCCACGATACCAGCTTTGCTGATTCTGTTGTCTATTTCTATATTTAGCTTACCATCTTCAGTAAAAATTGTGCCTAAGTAGCTGAAATGTTTTACTTGTTCCACAGGTTCTCCATTCACAACACAGTTGACATTTTCAATGATTCTGCCTATTTTCATTGTCTTTGTCTTTTTATTGCTGACCTTCATACCATATCTATTACAACAGCTATTCAATTTAGTCAGAGAATCTTGCAGACTTGTAGCGGATTTATTTAGAAGTATAACATCATCCGCATAAAGCAAAGAGCTAACATTAACATCTCCAATTTTGATATCAGGTTTAATACCACATTCCTTCATAATGTGATCCATATAGATAATGAATAACAGAGGGGATAATGTACATCCTTGTCTCACACCAGATTTAACATTAAACCATCTTCCTGTACTTCCTTCAATTCTAACTGCTGACTCACAACTCAAATAAAGACTAAGTATTGCTTGATATAATGTCCCACTGACACCATATAATTGCAGCGTATTGAATAGCTTCTCTCTTGGCACCTTGTCATATGCCTTTTCCAAATCGACAAAACTTAAATACAGATCTTTGTTATATTCCCATGCTTTCTCTCTGATCCTGACAGCCTCTATTTGGCCTGAATCCAGCTTGTTCTTCACCAAGCTTTTCTTCCACAATTCTTCTCAACCGTTTCTCAAGTATACTTGCATAGATCTTGCCAGGAACACTCAGTAGGGAAATACCTCTGTAATTCTCACATTCAGTTTTATTTCCCTTTTTATATATGGGTACTATGAGAGCTCTACTCCAATCATCGGGAATTCGTCCCTCTGTCCAGGCTTTCTGAACTATGCAGTGCAGCCACTGTAAGACTCTTATACCACCATACTTCAGCATTTCTGGTCGAATATCATCTACTCCTGCTACCTTTCCACATTTCAAGCCTTTGATGGCTTTTTCTACTTCAAGTATGGATATGTATTCCTGACTGCATGCCTGGTCAGTGTTTTTTACCACTGTGCTGCCATCACTGCTTGTTTCATTTAGCAGTTTTTCAAAGTAATTACTCCATACTTCAAGGATATCTTTTTCTCCTGTTTTCATTTCACCATTATCATCTCTAATTCCTTTTACAGCACTCTTTCCTCCATTCCTAAGCTTCTTCAACAACCTCCAGAATATTTTGCCACCTTCTTGATATTTATTTTCTATATTCTTGCCAAAGTCCTCCCGTGACTTTTGTTTAGCTAATTTTACACACTGTTTAGCTTTCTTACATTTGTCTCTGTATTCTGTAAGAGTAAAAGCTGACTTATTTGCCAGGAACTTTTGATATGCTTTCTTCTTTTCCTTCACTGCCTCTTTAACTTCCTGTGTCCACCAGGGAGTTCTGATTTTTTTTATTCTTGCACACAACCTCACCACATGCCTCTCTGGCAGAATCAATCAATGTTTCCTTCAGAGTTTGCCACTGAATCTCCAAGGTTTGATTCCTGTTCTCAAACTCTTTCATTTTCTTTTTAATAATATTTCTGTATTTTAGTCTACAGTTCACATCTGAGAGCTGCTCAACTTTTATTCGCTTTAAAACTTTTTTACATATTATTCTTTTCAATATGAAATTCAATTTTATCCTGCTCAAGACTAAATAGTGATCACTTCCAATTTCAAATCCTCTGTACACTCTGGTGTCCTGCACCAGGGAGAAAATATCACTATCAACAGTAACATAGTCAATGAGACTTTTCTTATTCCTAGCCTCTTCTCTCCATGTATATTTGTGCACATTTTTATGTTGGAACATGGTGTTAGTAATAACCAGTCCATGTCCTGAGCAGAAATCCAACAGATATTTGCCATTATTATTAGCTTTGCTCTTTTCTCCAAATTTTCCCAAAATATTTTTGTATGTCTCACAATCATTTCCTACTCTACTATTTAGATCCCCAACAAGGACCAACTTTTCCTTTTTCATTGTGTCAGTTGCTTTTTCTAAAGCCTCACAAAATTCCTCCACTTCTACCTTAGTAGAACCTTCTGTGGGACCATAGGCACAAATAAGTCTCATTGTCCAGTTCCCCAAGTTAAGAATGGGCAGAATTGAATGGATGGAATGATGATGTTCCATTTGGTATTGATTTTGATAACAGTTCTGAAAACAGTATTAGATTTGAAATAATATGAAGATATGTAATTATTGATTACATATCTTCATATTATTTCAAATCTAATACTGTTTTCAGAACTGTTATCAAAATCAATACCAAATGGAACATCATCATACCATCCATTCAATTGTGCCCATTCTTATGCTGAGTCCCCCTAATTAAAGGTTTTAGGCAATTAAATGCAGCAAGATTACCATTCCTCTGCTTCTGCTCCTTTAGAGGGCTAAAAGATATGCATCTTATGCCTGTGGATGTGTGTGTGCATGTAGCCAGTTTATTTACTTGTTTTGAGATATGAAAAAAAAAAAAAAAAAAAAACTGTTTCTAGGAAGAGGAGAAAACTCTACCTCCATATGAGAATGGCTAACTCAACATTTAATTGAAACCCTGATAAAGGTTCTTCATATCATAGGCAGGATTGAAACAGGTATTTGCAACCAAAAAGCTTCATTGAAACTGACTGAGCAATGAAGATTGATCTGCTTTACTTCCAAAAACTCAAGTATGCTCAAACTTCATATTCTTCCTAATATATAAAATTCAAATTAATAACTGGGGCTTCAGAAATTCAATTGCCCACTGGTCATAAGCAAGTTTTGTATTCATCATAATTGTAAGCAGTCCAGGAGGCTTGGAAACCTTTGGATGCCTTGTTTGAGACATTAGCTTCATGTTGCCTGTGATTCATCTCTGGGGCTTCTTTTGTCTGAAGCACCAACAATGATTGTACTTTTGACTTACCAGTTTCATGTAGCCATAAGCATAAATAAGTTATCAGAGACAAGTGAATTTTCAGCCTCGTTTTAAACGTATTCAAAATATATTCTTTCCCTCTCCCCCCCACACACATAATTTACACTTTCTCCCCATTTTAAAACATCTCAATCACTGTTAAGTTATTTTGATCATGATTATCGTGATGGCTGTTAACTAGTTTATTAAAGAAGTTTTATTTCCAACTAGAGGATAGTATTTTAAGTAATTTCTTTAAAAAATTAGTTCTTTCATATACTGTATGCAAGAAGATACTCTCAACAATATATCTCACTGCTGGTTTGATATGTGAAGTAATTCCAGTCTAAAACAGATGACACTAGTTATATCTCATCTCACTCTGTTATGTACTAAAGCCTACCAAGCTCTTGCAAGTTAATTATGAAATAGTCAAGAATTCTCAAACAACATTTTGCATTGCTTGCAAGCTATCATGATTCTTTGTACAAAAATCAGATATACCATTCAACAAATTTTTAAAAAAAATTTAAGAATCAATTTTCATTTATTTCCCTGCCAACAGTAATGGACACATTTATATTCTTCTGTAAAATATATTTATATTCTTGTATAAAATATAATAAATTTAGTTTAATCCTTTATCCAAGTGTGAGCAAACAAAGTTTGTGCCTGAAAGTATCTTCAGGACTGGGGTAAGGTAGTACAACACCAAGCAACTCGTTGCAAAGGTGGAGAAAGCACTCATCACTCCTATCTCAGTATCTCCCATAATGCAAAGCACATCTCCATGCAGATATGTGTAATGCTATGCATTAAGACAAGGGCTACTACCCATACTGGTTTCAACCTTTATTGAGGTCTTGTCAGTGGGAGCCAGGCTCCCACTGACAAGAAAAATAAACTCTCAACATCTTTCTCTGAATCCGGAGTAATTTAATAATAAGGTTGTACACCCTTTGGCAACTCCTATAGGTTGGGATGACCTCTCATTGCTTCTGCCTTGGTGTCTCCACTACTGGGCCTGGCTTCCACTGACGAGACCTCAATAAAGGTTGAAACCGGTATGGGTAGTGGCCCTTGCCTTAATGCATAGCATTACACATATCTGCAAGGAGATGTGCTTTGCATTATGGAAGATACTGAGATAGGAGTGATGAGTGCTTTCTCCACCTTTGCAACGAGTTGCTTGGTGTTGTACTACCTTACCCCAGTCCTGAAGATACTTTCAGGTGCAAACTTTGTTTGCTCACACTTGGATAAAGGATTAAACTAAACTTATTATGATGATGAAATAATGTATTTGATAAAAAGATTTAGTGATAATTATTCAGCTGGCCTGAAGATCTGGAAGACTTGGGAAAAGAAGAAATTAAGATTTTGGATAAAAATTTCAGCTTTGATGATAATGAAGAAAGCTTCATTACACTAGTGAAAGAGTAAGTGCGAGTTCAAAGGTGTGGGGAAGCATTTAAACACACAACATGTTTCCATTTCTCTCAAAGCAGTTTTATGAGAAATGGAAAAGTGCAGCCATTATATCAGCAAGTATATTGTTATATGAATGAGGTTTAAATCAAATTTAATAAAAGGAAAGTTAAGGTCAGTAATAAATCCCTCCACCCTGAATGATTTATTGATTCCATAAATCATTCAGGATGGAGAAGTTTCGCAAAGAAAGGCCATATAATGGCCCTTCTCTGCAAGTCTATTCCAGATAAATCAGTTGACAAGTGGTATTTTACAAAAAAAAAAAAAAAAAAAAAAAAAAAATACACTAAAGGACACGTGAAACCATTATGAATTGTGTCAGTGATCAGTGGCACCCATTTTAAACCCACATGAAAGAAAAGGATATTTCTGTATAATTGTGTGCAATGTCTAGTAAGAATTAAAGAATGTATATTACTTTTTGTCACCATAACATTTACTTTTTAAAAAAAAAAAAAAATATCACCTATAACAATATTTTTTTATAAAGGAGACGGTTATCTCAGTTGAGTAAGATGTTTTTGTGGCTAGTAGATTTAAGTTACATTTCTGAAGCCTGGTTAATTATCTCATTTAGGTAATTTATCAACAAGCAGTTTAAGCATAACCTACTATTTGATATATGAAAGTAGTGCCTTTCTGGTTAAATAAGCTTTGCTATTTTTTTTTTTAAGTTCAAACTTTTGGAGCAAACATGAAATGTTTTATTCAGATTTTACACTGTATATCGCAAAATAGTTTTTAATTACCTATCTATGACAGTTTCGGCTTCTTGCAGCTTTACTAAGAATCCATCCAGAAGGGGCATAAACATATCTTGTACATCTGATACTACTAACATTTGTGGTTGAGCAAGACTGCCCTTAAAAAAGAAAATGCAAAAACTGAATTCTTAATTTATACTACAAAGAAATATGGCATTCTTTTAAATGAAAATTGCTATATATTACTGTTAAGTCTAAAAGAAATAATCTCACTGAAATTAAAAAGATTTTCTAACTAACAATTGAAGAATTCCACAGTACAAATGTGTAAAATATTTGGATACTAATTACTTGCTCTTTTTGGAATTTTTAACATAATTACAACCACCAGTAGAAAATTATTCTAGCACTACCTACATACACAAGACAGAATGAAATACATCATAGTTTGCCATAGTTTTTTAGTTATTATTATGGCTAAAACAAATAACACAATGAAGCTAATTTTTCATGTATATTCCTCTTGACAGGTTTGCAGGAAATAGTTTCTGGAGAAAATTTCTACTGGCTTATTGAATACCTCATATGGTGAATGCCACGTTTGGTCTCCAAGAGTAGAGATATTGGTTTCTCCTGCCCCCCCCCCCCCCCAACGCAGCATGAGTGATATACTTCAAGGGCATGCCAAACATACTTAAGGACCCCAAAATCTCCTCTATTTCAAGGTACATCAGTAAAAACTGCAGTGCCACAGACAGGCTGCAAATAGTACAGACCCAAACCTGTCCTATCATAATGAGTTACACGGCTTTTCAACTGGCACATAATCCCACTGCCGTATACTCTGTAGATCATGCCTGGAGAGGGAGTCCAAGTAGTGGTATATGGGGGGGGGGGGGTAAAGCACTGTTGAGGCGACAACTTGGAGACTGGTCACTCTATGTATGAGTATCATGTCCTAAAGTATCTCATCTCACTCCAACGTCCCCACTGTGTCCTTCCATCTAACCATAAATGAACCAATAACAAAACATATGAACATTGACAGTGGCACTGCTACTGAAACCAATCCCAGAAAAAGAAAAAAATTATGCCAGAATCTCCATGAAAAAAAAACTCGCTTCACTTTCACATCCAATTTACCAACATCTGTGACACAAACACCAACATAAATGATATTCATGATCACTTACCACCTACTCTTATAGAAACCCAAATTGCAACTGCATTCACTACTGTCCAATTTCAGTGTCCAAATTACACCTCACAATTCCTTTTGCTACAAGGATGGAATCCATGCCTTTGTGAGATATGAGACTGCTTGAAAGAAAATAGCTAATACATCTCCTACTTTTCACCTCCTCTGGTTCAAGGTTTCCTTGCCCCATTTAATAAAACTGAACTCTGCAAATCACTCCAACCTTTTTGCCTTCCTCTCCGTGAAGCTTGGCCATATCTGCAATCCAGCTATCCAAATAGTAAGGTCCACAACTCCAGCTGGCTCACTTCTTCCAATGCTACTTAGCAAGCTGGGTCAGATGCAGAATTCCTCTTCTCTCTCCTGATGCTCTTCTCTTTTTTTCCAGATACACTGAAGAGGTCCCTCTTCTCTCAGTATCTCAGATCTTGTTTAAGTTTCCTCTCACACAGATGCTGTTTGTTCAATCACTCCCTACTTGTCCTTTGACACAATAAAAGGTACATAGTGAGTCAACTTCCGGAAGTTCTAATCTTCCTTTTATTGGTCTCAATAAAAGGAAGATTAGAACTGCTTCACTTTTCTGACAATGCTCTAAGTGAGTCACAGAAATTATCCTTACTAGCAGTGAAGGCCTTTGCTCCCCATTCAACACAAAGTTACTACTGTCGTGACGTGTTCTCTTGACGTTCGAATCCGCCATCTTGCTAAAAGTCACTTCCATCAAATAAGGAAAACTAATTGCAAATTAATCACTGATCTAAGGGTAGAGAAATTTCTATTATACTGCGCCACTCCATCCTTAGATAAGTCTATATGAATTAGTAGGATTAATTCAAAATTAGTTAGCAGTCTTTTCACTCATTCAGGCCGATGGTATTTATTTTCTTTCTTTCTGGGATTCCCGCTAGATTCGAGTTTTTGTGAACGGTGCAGTAAAAAAGAAATTCAGGCAAACACAATATTTAAATTAACAAACAAAATATTTAATATATGGTTATTTGACAAATACATAAATTCCGCTTCTTAATATGACAAACCAGTCAAGTTAGCACAGCAAGTCAAGTCATTCACAATAAATCAATCTTCCAAACTTTCACATACAAATACACAGTTTCAGAATCACAAAGTTTCTTTACTGAATTTACTACAATAGAATTTCTTATTTAATCAGTTTCCATGTATCTCTCAGCTACACTCTACGATTAACTCATAACAGGCACTAACCACGGTAGATATCACTTCAATGTCTATATTTTCAACTCTCAGCCTCGATGGTAAGCTACAGTTAATGTTAGAAACAGCGCAACGGAACTAATACTTAAATCTTCATACACTGAAATAAACTAATGACTGTCCTTACCAGAAATAATCTTCAGTACTTCCAATATTTTGTGAGCACACTTTCAAATTGTATTTATCACTCTTGCGAAACACTAAATAACTAAAACATTACTAATTGCGCTTCAAAAATCCAGATAACAACTATAAGGTACATTAATTATTCTTATTTATCATTCATCAACTAGTTTAACTCCGTGCAATTCCCTTTCATGGTAGTACAGAAATAAGTCGTAATTGTGGACTGACTGGATTTATTCAGTATTCTTCTTTGAATGTCCAGTTCTCTAATTATCCGATTACGGCAATAATTTCTTTTTATTACCATGGCTGACTTTGCTTTCAGCCAACTATAAGATTCACTTATATAAAAAAATATCTACTCAACTCCTATCCTTAGGAATCTTTTAATTACTTCTACTTCTTTAGTTTACTTCCTTGCTACCTTATAGTTCCAAAGTTCCGTTCCGACTCCCTACTTACTACTACATATCTATTTTTTCATCTCCTCCACAAACGCTCCCTTCACACGCGCTCGTTTATTTCCACGCGTCTCTATGACAACCGATAGACGTAAACATTCTCGCGAATGTTACATTAGGTTACATAACTACATTCAGTTATTACATAACGTTAACTTTCATGAAAAGAATAAATAGAATATTTGCATTCTAATAAATGCGTAGTTAAATTACAAATATAAGTTCTTACTATATTGACAAAATAATAAATAAAACAGTTTAATAATATTTAATACAGAATCTATTTACCATTAAAACATTTCTTTGATTAAGCAATTAAATATTTGACATAATTAAGGTAGTTATATGATATCAATTATAATTTATGTTATTTACATCAAATAATATTTACAAATATAGTTCTTGTGACGGAAAGTCATGTTGGATTCTGAATCAAACAACATTTATTCTATTTTCTACATAATTAGAATCCAACACTACCTACTTTCCAAATCCTGTTGAAACTTTCATATAAAAAGTTCATTCATTCTAAAGTGATGATAAGGTTGCTATAGTTTCTAGTTTACTTAATGGAGCTTGCTGCTACTTTCATATAGAAACTGAAGTTACTGCAGTGGCTTGGATGGAGACAAGATATGTTTTCTTTAGTGTTCTGTGATTTAAGATGCAAGAAGAATTTGACGGTCTATTGTTGCTGTATATAGAGGGCAATTTTTATGTTAGTCTTTCTCCTGTGCGAATTCAAATAATAAAAATTCTGTAGGAGGCAAGAAACTAAGGTTCCAGGAGTTTTGTCCATATAGGATAAAAACTGTTTACATGATTGTAGGGAATTTGTCAGCATTAAAGTGTTTCATGATGTAATGTGAAGAATACATTTATGCTTACAAAGTTAAGTGGTGGATTTCATGTTACACACACACACACACACACACAGGTATCTCTTGCTTATCGCGGGATTTGATTAAAGCAGCAAAATTAATTGCGGCAATTCCTTGATATACGTGGCAAGAGTTTTGATTAACGCGCTTTTAACCCTGCGGAGCTTGCAGCTGATCTGACAGATACATGCAAAATGTTTAATATAAATATTTTCCCATTTCTCTAGTTAATCCTTGATAATCTAGTTTCTTTCCTTGACTCTCTGCATTAGGTCTCATCCCAATAAGTAATTTTTCCAGGCTCCTGATGCCATAAGAATTCAAGTGCAGGCTGTCTCTCTTATACAAGTTTTTTCTGCCATCAAACACATTCTTCACATCGAAAAGCTGAGATCCATTTCTTCTATACAGCCTGTATATGAAATCATTTGCCATCATTGCCCTCCTTATCTCGATACTCTTGTATCTGGGTAGCAAACCTACAATTTTTACTCTCACATTTCTTTCTCACTTCTTCCAACAGACCTTTCACATCGTCACTCATAAAATATTTGTTGCTACTTAAATATTAGTTCATATAAGAACTATTTATTTTACTTTTCCTTTCTGTTTTTTGATTATGTTATCATATCTTTAATTTTCACCACTGTGAAACTAGAAGTAGTGACTACCTTGGCAAGCGCAAATTTTATGATTGAATCTCCATATCCTATCACCTCTTTTTTCTTAGGTTTTAATTTACTTACAGTACTGTTATTATGATTACCAAGTTCAGTACTTTCCTGGCTGATCTTATTCTGATCCCTTTTCTTATCCTAAGTTTCGTTAAATGTTTTTCCACTTTTTCTAATTCTCTGGTCAATTTCCTAATAATTTCTTTTAATCGGGATATTTCCAATCAGATTATTTTCAGATATTATCATCACTGCAGCAACGCTTCTGCTTATTGGGACAAAGGTTCTCCTCAGTAGTAACAACTTTAACTTGTGCTTTAGACATTGCCCTGTTATGACAAGATTTTAGCACCATTCTTAAGAGTACTAAAAACTAAAAATAATTCTACAATTATGTTATTAAATGCTATGGTACAATAAATATACTAAAAAAAATACAATAATATACTAAAAACACACCAATAAATCTAAGAAAACACTCAATAAATCAACAAAAATCACTGATTTTGTTGATTTCAGAGCTTCCTAACAGTACATCTTTTGTTCATACTATAATATAATTTATACAGAGAAGGGAGAAGCTTTAATGTTGGCCTGAACAACACAAAAAGATTTCACTACAGTTATTATGGCAAGTCTATACAAGGCAAATCAGCTTTTGAATACTACATACACAATTTGGTTGAAAAACTATTCTAAACAAAGCCAATATAATTTGAGATTTTTCCACTCCCAAGCATAGCTGCATTATGTTTCCTGATAAACCTGTTGTTGGAAACTTGATTTTTTCAAATACAGAGATATGTTGTAAATACTCTGCAAAGGATCACTGAAATATTGAACTTGTGTTAAATGTGTCATTATATGAGAAACACCTATTGTAAAACCTTCAGTCCAGAGCTTGAATCATAGGTATTCCTCTAGGTTAACTAATGATTCAAGCTGTGCTAGTTAGGACTTTAGTTCTTGTTTAGTTTCAGTTATAGTTTTGAAGTTCCACGACTTATTTTAATTTGCACCTCTGTAACATATATCTTAAGACTGATGTTGACATTTGCCTTTCATTTGGAAAAAGTTGTTTGAATCCTATTTAAGATGTAAGGAGTTACTCTCATAATGAGGTGTTTTTTTTAATTTTTTTTTAATATATTGATATCATTCATGAGATGTCAAAGGAACTATGAGCACATCAGGTGAGGATTGAAAAAGAAGTTTATTCACTTATTTATTGAAAAGTTACAGGTTGCTTTGGGAATACTTCATGAGGATGGCTGTTCTGAGGACAGAGGTAGATGGAATTTAAGAGGAGAATCAAGTTCATTATATTTGCAGTCACACTGAAAAGAGATTCTCCGTACCTGATGCTCTTGTTTTAACAGGCCCAACAGAAAGTGGAGGAATGTGGGTGTCAATGGGTTTGTAAGCAAGGATTATTTTAGCTAGATTGCTCTCTTCTGGACAGCTTCAAGAATTTTTAGGGAAGTTTTACATGCACCACTCTAAACATGTGAACAGTTGTATATGTGTGTGTGTGGGGGGGGGATTTTTTTACTTTCTCCATAACTTGAATATTTTAAGCTCTTAAATTCAAAATAAAAAGAACACTGAAACTTATCTCCCAATTAACCTTACTCTTTCCTTAGGTTACATATGAGATATCCCAGGATATCTCATATGTAACCTAACTTCTAAATTACCCTTTTTTTAAACTCATTTAACCCATTAAGAGATTGAGTCTTCAAACACTTTTTTAGCAAAAATAAAAATCTTTAATTTATGTAAAAAAAAAAGCACACACACACACATCCCTCGATTAACGCGGTTAATTAACCCCTCGATGTTACTGTGTATATCAAAATTCACTTTATATGGTACTCTTTTAGGAAAGATAAAAAATGAATGCAAAGTAAATGTTTAATAAATACTTGTACCTACATTATTTCCTGCAATTTTTTTATCAAAAGAAGTTATCAAGAGTCGTTTAAACAGTTTAAATAGTTTTTTCTTATCGGCATAAATTCTACGATAACAGGCAAAATGACTCCCCAGACCTAGGAAAACAAGCAATAAAACATAAAGAAAAAACACTGCAAATATAATGCATGATGGTACATATAAAGTGGATATTGAATCCAACATTATTTCATAGCCAAATATAGCAACTACAGAGTTTCATGCCGAATATATAGAAACTAAAAGTTTCGGCGGATGCAAGCATAAGCAACCTTATGGGCAAATTGTAGTAAAGGTGGAGTAAGCTCCAGATCATTTCCTTAGTATTTTCCATAATGTAAAGCACATCTCCTAGAGGACTTGTATGATAATAAGCCTTTGGCTCTCTATTTCAGTAATACATGATGGATTATTTATTTTCAGTTACAATCTAGAAATTATTAAGAAATCTAAGAAATTATGAACAAAGAATAAAAAAACAAACAACTAAACCATACTATACTGACATCGGAGGTTGCGGTATCTCTCAGATACAATTTACTGTCAAATATCACAAACCTTCAGAACGTGTTAAACCAACCAGACGGCAAAAAAACAGTGTGGAATATCACTCCTAACGTATGAATGCACAGCTACTCATGACCTCCAAGCTATACACTGAATTGTGTAAGAATATTTACATTAAACGTTTTCCATGTATCTGTCAGATCAGCTGCAAGCGCCGCCGGTTTAAAGGCACTTTAATCAAAACTCTTGCCGCGTATATCAAGGGATTGCCGCAATTAATTTCGCTGCGCTAATCAAATCTGACGTTAAGCAAGGGATACCTGTGTGTGTGTGTGTGTGTGTGTGTGTGTGTGTGTGTGTGTGTGTGTGTGTGTGTGTGTGTGTGTGTGTGTGTGTAACATGAAATCCATCACTTAACTTTGCAAGCATAAACAAGTTGCCACAAGGTTGTGGTAACTTGTTTAGGTAAAATTCATAAGCTCTGCATTACTTCGAACTTAGCATTGTCAGGTCTGGTTCCCACTGACGAGACCTCAATAAAGGTCAAAACCGGTATAGGTAGTGACCATTGCCTTTAATGCATAGCATCATACATCTCCACAAGGGGATTTGCTTCACATTAAGGGAAAAATACTAAGGAAAGTGATCAGAGCTTAATCCACCTTTAATACGAGTTGCACTACCATGAGTTGTTTCAGACTTGCACTACATGCAGGTGCTGAAATGTTGGATTCTGTTAAAGCATTTGATAGAATACAACACACACACACATAGTTATGCATAAACGGGAGAATATGGCATTGGAATATAAACTCGACTTGAATCAGTAGATGGTTGAAAAACATATCAATAAGTGGTATACAGTGGGTGCGATTCTCCAGATTTAAGGTAACCAGTAGTATACCTCAGAGTTAAGTCCTTGGGCAATTATTGTTCAATCTATACATTAATGACATTAGATACGATCTAACAGGATACGTGCAACTGTTTGCCAATTATGCAAAGATAGGCAGGGCAATCAGGTATCCTACTGATATCCAGCACTTACAAAAAGATTTGTATAGACTTGAAATTTGGGCAAACAGAAATATCTCTCAGTTTAATATTGGTAAAGTTATGCACTTTGATGAGAAGATGAGATTTCCAGTGGCATATTATATTAATGGGGTTATATTAAAAAAGCGGTGCTTCAGGATCAAAGCTGTATAAATGAGAGGAGATTTCCACATAGCATTTAAAGGAATGCAGAGAACCGAATAGGGTGTCTGACCTAATGTCCAATTCTCACCTTCTCGTGGTATATCCTGTTGGGTATCTACCTGGATACTGAATGAACGAGAATGGGTTGGCAATTTGGGATTTAGACGACCAAATTGTATTCTTATTGCCTTAAACCAAAATACAAAATCACGGTACAACATTACAAACTTTCATGCCGGCTAGGGTGTCACCTGATTAAACAAGGCCCCCGTTGTTTTCACCAGAGAACCAGGGCAAAAAGCGAAAAGTCAGCAACTGGAACAAATCTGAAAACACACGCCAACTCAACGTCACCAGAATTAAAAATCGGTACTATCAACATAAGAAGCCTGAATCGCAAAGAAATGGAGCTAGCTGAGGAATTAGATAAGCACCAGATCGACATAATAGGGGTGACTGAAGTTTTAAAAGAGGTAAACCGTGAGTAGACATATCGATACAAAATAAATAATGGAAAAAACTCACGTAGAAAGATTATTTAAATGATCTTTCTATGTGAGTTTTTTCCGTTATTTATTTTGTAGGGGTGACTGAAACAAAAATAACAAAACCTGCTGAGATATTTCTGAGCAATAAATACAAAATGTTATATTCAGGCAATGACAATCAAGGAAAAGAAGGAGTAGCCATAGTATTCAACACAAAATACAAGCCTAATCTTCTGGAATGGCAAAGAGTGATGTGGGCAAATATCAAAATGGGGAATTGGACAATGAGACTTATTTGTGCTTATAGTCCCACAGAAGGTTCTACTAAGGTAGAAGTGGAGGAAATTTTTTGATGCTTTAGAAAAAGCAACTGAAACAATGAAAAAGGAAAAGTTGGTCCTTGTTGGGAACTAAATAGCAGAGTAAGAGTAATTGTCAGACATACAAAAATGCTTTGGGAAAATTTGGAGAAAAGAGCAAAGCTAATAATGATGGCAAATATCTGTTGGATTTCTGCTCAGGACATGGACTGGTTATTATTAACACCATGTTCCAACATAAAAATGTGCACAAATTCACATGGAGAGAAGAGGCAAGGAATAAGAAAAGTCTCATTGGCTATGTTATTGTTAATAGTGATGTTTTCTTCCTGGTGCAGGACACCAGAGTGTACAGAGGATTTGAAATTGGAAGTGATCACTATTTAGTCTTGAGCAGAATAAAATTGAATAATTTCATATTGAAAAGAATGACATATAAGAAAGTTTTAAAGCGAATAAAAGTTGAGCAGTTCTCGGATGTGAACTGCAGGCTAACATACACAAAGATTATTGAAGAAAAAATGAAAGAGTTTGAGAACAGGAACCAAACCTTGGAGATTCAGTGGCAAACCTTGAAGAAAACCCTGACTGATTCAGTCAGAGGGGCATGTGATGATATTGTCTGCAAGGATAGAAAAATCAGGACTCCATGGTGGACACTGGAAGTTAAACAGGCAGTGAAGGAAAAGAAGAAAGCATATCAAAAGTTCCTGGCAAATAAGTCAGCTTTTACTCTTACAGAATACAGAGACAAATGTAAGAAAGCTAAACAGTGTGTAAAACTAGCTAAACAAAAGTCATGGGAGGACTTTGGCAAGAATATAGAAAATAAATATCAAGAAGGTGGCAAAATATTCTGGAGGTTGTTAAAGAAGCTTAGAAATGGAGTAAAGAGTGCTGTAAGCAGTTAGAGATGATAGAAGTGATATGAAAATGAGAGAAAAAGATATTCTTGGAGTAATTACTTCGAAAAATTGCTAAATGAAACAAGCAGTGATAGCACAATGATAAAAAAACACTCAACAGGCATACAGTCAGGAATACATATCGATACTTGAAGTAGAGAAAGCCAAAGGCTTGAATTGTGAAAATGCAGCAGGAGTAGATGATATTCGACCAGAAATGCTGAAGTATGATGGTATAAGAGTCTTACAGTAGCTGCACTGCATAGTTCAGAAGGCCTGGACAGAGGGACGAATTCCTGATGATTGAAATAGAGCTCTCATAGTACCCATATATAAAAAGGGAAATAAAACTGAATGTGAGAATTACAGAGGTATTTCCCTACTAAGTGTTCCAGAGAAGATTTATACCAGTATACTTGAGAAAAGGTTGAGAATAATTGGGAAGAAAAGCTTGGTGAAGAACAAGCTGGATTCAGGCCAAATGGAGGCTGTCAGGATCAGATCTTCACTTTACGACAAATAGTCGAGAAAGCATGGGAATATAACAAAGATCTGTATTTAAGTTTTGTCGATTTGGAAAAGGAATATGACAAGGTGCCAAGACAGAAGCTATTCAATACGCTGCAGTTATATGGTGTCAATGGGGCATTATATCAAGCAATACTAAGTCTTTATTTGAGTTGTAAGTCAGCAGTTAGAATTGAAAGATGTACAGGAAGATGGTTTAATGTTAAATCTGGTGCGAGACAAGGATGTACATTATACCCTCTGTTATTCATTATCTATATGGATCACATTATGAAGGTAAGTGTTATTAAACATGATATCAGAATTGGAGATGTTAATGTCAGCTCTTTGCTTTATGCGGACGATGTTATACTTCTGAAGAAATCTGCTACAACGCGTGGATAAGCTTATGTGTTTGTCAGACATTTTTGTAATAGATTTCACGGTTTGATATGAACACAGATTAGCCCCACTGTTACACCGGATTGTGGTTGTTTTGCATTTGTAACAAACTTTGTGTTGTGTGCTCTGAAGATGCTGGATATAATACTAGCGAATTATTAGCTTTTAAGTTAATAAATAGTTATTTTCTTAATCATCTGTGTTCGTATCAAACCGTGAAATCTCTTCTTCTTCCTATCATGGAATATAGGCCATGTGGCCTGTTTCGGTCACATGCCATCTCTTTCTTGGTCTTCCGATTCTTCTTTTTCCACTTATTTTGTATCTGTATAATATTTTTGGTAGTCTGCTGTTGTCCATTCGATTTAAATGTTCTAGCCATTTTTGTTTATACTGTCTTATGTAGTAATTAATTGGTTTGATTTTTAGGGATTGTAAGATTTCTTCATTTGTTTTGTGGTCCCACTTGGTATATCCAGCTGTTTTTCTGAGGAACTTCATTTCTGCTGTTTGAATTCGTTTTTCATCTTTCCTTTTCATGGTCCATGTTTCGCTTCCGTATAGTAGAGTTGGTTTTGACAAGACATTATATAGTCTGATTCTAGTGTGTTTTTGTACCAGTGATGGCTTAAATATACTATTTATTATGCCATTTACTTTGACAAAGTTTGATATTTTAGTGTCTATGTCTTTTTCTTCTTCGTATGATAGATCACATCCCAAGTATCTGAAAGTGTTTACTTGTTCTATGGTTTTGACAAGACATTATATAGTCTGATTCTAGTGTGTTTTTGTACCAGGGATGGCTTAAATATACTATTTATTATGCCATTTACTTTGACAAAGTTTGATATTTTAGTGTCTATGTCTTTTTCTTCTTCGTATGATAGATCACATCCCAAGTATCTGAAAGTGTTTACTTGTTCTAGTATTGTATTATCTATCACTATTTTACTTCTTATTGGGTTTTCTCCTTTGAATGCCATTATTTTTGTTTTTTCTTTGGATATTGTCATATTATATTGCTTTGAGATATCATTTAATGATTTTAATGATCTTTGTAAGTCATCTTCTGATGAAGCTAATACTATTTGATCATCTGCAAATAGTAGTGTATCTATCTTCATTTGTGCGGTCATTTGTATACCAAATGGGTTATGCTGTTTCCAGATTGTTAATATTTCATTTATATATATACATATTGAAAAGCAGAGGTGAGAGGGTACATCCTTGTCGTACTCCTCTTGATATATCTTTCCATTCTGAGGTGTGTTCTAATTTAACTGCTATTTTATTTCCTGTATATATTTCTTGAATAGATTGTAAAAGTTGGTTTGGTATGTTTAAATTGGTTAATATTTTAAACAATTTTTGTTGACTAATTTTGTCAAATGCTTTTTCATAATCAATAAACGCCACATGTATTTCTTTTTGAAATTCTCTTCTCTTTTCTATTAATAATTTTAAAGTAAAAATTGGATCTATGCAAGATCGGCCTTTTCGAAAGCCATTTTGTTCTTCTAGTAATTTGTTTTCTACAATGCTGCTTAGTTTCTCTTTTAATATTCCTGCATATATTTTATATCCTGTATTCAGCAGGCTAATTCCCCTATAATTATTGCAATTGTCTTTATTTCCTTTTTTATAGATTGGGATGACCAGTACTTTTTTCCAAGAGTTAGGGGTTTTTCCGGACATTGAAACTATATTAAAAATTTCAAAAGTCTTTCATTAAATTTTTCACCTGCATTTTTGTATAGTTCTATATTTATATTGTCTTCTCCTGGCGTTTTCCTATTTTTCATCTTCTTTATTATATTTTTCAGTTCTAACATTGTGATATTTTCTATTAGGTCATTCTTTGTCTTATAAAATTTTAATTCATTGTTCTCATCTGTCCAGAGATTTTGGAAATAGGTCACCCATTTTTCTAAATCTATTGTGTGTATTTTTATCTTTTCTTTTATTTCTTTATTCATGTATTTTATTACTTTATAGGTTTTGGGTTGTGGCTTAAATAAATCCTTTTCTAGTTCTGTTATGAAATTGTTCCATCTTTCTCTATGTTTTTTTTTTTTTACTTCTCGTTTTGCAATTGCACTATTTCTTTTATACTCTATTTCTGCTTCTATTGTTTTGGAATTTAGCCATTTCTGGTAACTGTCCTTTTTGGTTTTTATTATATTTTCTATTTCTTTGTTCCAGTCTCGTAGTCCTCTTTTTCTAATCCATTTGTGCTTTATTCCTAAGGTTTCTGTTGCTGCTTTTGTGAGAATTTGTTTCAAATTTACCGTGAAATCTATTACAAAAAAATCTACTACAAGTTTGCAAGATTCCCTGATTAAATTGAATAACTGTTGTAATAGATATGGTATGAAGGTCAGCAATAAAAAGACAGACAATGAAAATAGGTAGAATCGTTGAAAATGTCAACTGTGTTTTGAATGGGTAACCTGTGGAATAAGTAAAACATTTCAGCTACTTAGGCAGGATTTTTAGTGAAGATGGTAAATTAAATAAGGAAATAGACAACTGAATCAACAAAGCTGGTATGGTAGGAAGTCAATTGAATAAATTCATATGGAATAAGAGAGAAATTAGTCGGAACACTAAATTAGCTGTATACAAGACAGTGTTGAAACCAGTTTTAACTTATGGATCTGAGAGCTGGGTCAGAAGTAAACACTTGACCAAAGACTAGAGACCACAGATATGAGAGTCCTGAGAAAGATTATAGGCATGAACAGATAGCATCAATGGCAGTATCATATTAAAAACGAGGATATTAGGAAAGAACTTGACATTGTTAGCATCCAGGAATGCATTAGCAGAACTAATCTCAGGTGGTATGGTCACTTAAACAGAATGGGCGAGGAAAGATTAGCAAAACAAGTGTTCTCTGCCAGGATGGCAGCAAAACAACCCAGAGGAAGACCAAAATATAGGTGGATTGATACGGTACAAAGTGCCTTAGATGATAGAAATATAAGATCTGATAATGTTGGAGTCTTGACAAGTAACAGACTGATTTGAAGGAAAATTGTAGATAGGAAACTAGCAATGATGTAAGTTTTTCATGTAGTACTATCATATCCTGTATACCCCTTGAGGATACATGTCAGAAATTTGATGAAGATGATGATGACAACTTTTTCTACCTCATATATTGATATGTACTCCTGCTTGCATTGCACTGTCCTGTCACTTCTTGATTGATTTAGCAATCTTTAAAACAACTACTCCAGAAATATAGAATATCTTTGTCTTTAATTTTCATGTTGCTTTATCAGATGATTTATTTTACCATACTCTTTCTTCTGTTTCTAAGATTTTCAATAGCCTCCAAAACACTTTTTTTTTTTTAGCTGCTCTTGCATATAGCCCTGCTTTCAAACATTATTCTCTGTATTCTCTCAAAACATATGCTGCCTTGGTGACTAGGTTTGAGAAACATGCTTTTTTCTTGGCTGTCCTAACTTTCTGAGTGTCCACCATGGAATTCAGGGTCTACCAGTGAATCTCCAAGGTTTGAAGGCTGATTAGTTCTTGTGTTTTTAAACTCTTGAATATTTGTGTATTGGAGTCTACAGTTCACCTGTGAAAACTGCTCGACTTTGATTCTTTTTTAAACTTTCTTACTTTTGAAACATTGAAAAGAAAACTTACTTTTCTTTTTGATGTGGTATTAAACTTTATCCTGTCAAAACTAAATGGTGACCACTTTCTATTTCAGATCTCCTGGATATTCATATCTTGAACCAGCATGAAAACACTGCTATCAGCCATAAAAAAGTCAATTAGATTTTTCTTATTTCTTTTATCTTCTCTCCATGTGAATTTGTGTACATCTTTATGTTGGTATATGGTGTAAGTAATGATAGGTCATTTCCTTTGGCTTTTTTTTTTTTTATCACTTCTTGATTGGTTTAGCAATTAGATTTGTTCTTTTCTCCAAATTTTTGCAAAACATTTCTATATATCTGATAATTATTTCCTAGTTTGCTGTTTAGATCTCCAAGGTTCAACATACATTTTCATTGTATCAGGTGCCTTTTCTAATGCCTTGAAAAATTCTTCCATTTTTTCCTTAGTATTTCCTGCAGGACAATAAACACGCAAAAGTCTCATTGTCCAATTCCCATTCTGATGGCTGACTGCATCAATCTACTTGATATTGCCTGCCATTCATGAATCAATCTACTTGATATTGCCTGCCATTCATGAAAATCTTTGCATTTTGTGATGAGTACTATACAATATAGTCCTTCCTTTCCATCATTACTGCCTGAATATAACATCTTGTATGTATTTAGAAGACTCTCACCTCTTTGTTTAGATAACATCTATTATGGTGATCTGGGTACTTCTTCAATTCTGAATTAATGTTACAACTTTCTCAAAGTAGTAAGAAAAAGCAATGTGAGCAATATATGTCCACACTAATAGTAATCATAGACTACTAATGTGAAAATTTTAACACCAACATACACCGGTGTCCAAAATCTAAGGGCAAATATTATTTCCGAAGATTAAAACTGCAAATTCAGATTAATCAGCTTGTGGCAATTTGTATAACTGAGGATTTTGAGCAAAAAGCAGGTGCACATTCAAATTTTCGAATCACACACAAAGGGGTCCAGTGGTAGTACTCCACAGTCTAAAAGGCTGAACTAAGCAAATTGTGCTTGAAGGAAACTCTTTTTGTGAAGGAATAAAGTTGCAAACTTGGATGTCTTGTAATGTCTCAAAGACATCATCTAGATGATTTCATGTGAGGAAAGAACTATTGGAAAGCTTGAAGAAGGCCACAGAATTACTGATATTGCCAGAGAGTTTGGAATCGCATATAGCATAGTATCCAGACTCTGGACAGCATTTCAAATCAATGGAATATTTCCCAGGCATTTGGTAAGAGGTCACCCTCACTCTACCACAGAGCACGAAGACAGATTTTTGGTTATAACTGCAAAACATAATCAATGCACCATGATCAGCTTGCAAGTCAGCTCCATACAAGCACCAATATTCAGGTATCTTGACAAATTGTTGCAAGATGTCTGTGACAAGTAGGACTATATGCCTGAAGGTCTGTAGTCTGCATCCTTTTATCCACTGCTCATCATAGAGCACATTTTCAGTGGTGTTGTATTCATAAAAATTGGACAACACACCAATGGGTTAATGTACTCTTTAAAGATGAGTCATTTCAGTCTTTCCTCCAATTTTAGATGACACTTGATCTGGCATGAAACTGGTACTACTTACCATCGAAAGAATGTTCTCGGAAGAGACACATACAGCAGCGCTGGGGTCATAGTGTGTAGTGTGGCATTATGCTTAACGGAAGCACCAATGCTTTTAGTACTAGAAAAAGGGCCTGGTGAACAATATTGTAACGCAATTCTTCAATGTCATGTTCAATTATTCCGTGATGCTGTAGGTGAAGAATTAATTTTTATGGATGACAATGCCACACCACATCTTATATGGGTAGTGCAGATACATCTAGAAACCAAGGATATTAATGAAATTGAGTGGCCAGCACGCTCCCTAGATCTCAACCATTCTTGAAATTCCCCTCCAGAAAAAAAACAAGGCCTAATCCTTATGTTGAAGGAGTGGGCTAGTTTGCATCAAGCTGACCCACTCCTGAATCACTTGGTGCTAAGAATGGTATGTTGTGAGGCACGATAAGCACTATGAATACTCTACTATTGGCGCAAACTGCATATAAACAACAGTGGAACTGCACGACAGAGAGTGCGCATTACACTAATAGCTCGCATCTCACTATGATGTGCATATGCTTGCGTGCATAGCAATATGACACTGTCTTTACCACAGTGCCCTCCTAAATGCTATAAGATGGATTTTTATTATTTTTTATACAAATAAGAGAATTCTATAGGATTGCTGATGATAAAAATAAATATTACAAGCAAATATAAATAAATTAATAAATATATTTATATATCGAGAAAAACTGGGAGTGCTGCAGTTCCACGGTGCCTATGCACGAGCCGCCCCTAAATAAAAAAATTAAAGCACTCAAGAAAACAGCATAAAAACAGCATATGCAGATAGTTCAGCATTTTGCTAATTTCTCTTTTAATTCGTATATTTGATTTCATTATTTTCATATTCAATTTTCCACAGTCCCTAAAAATTGTGCATAATTTCTCTTTTCATCCAGATATATTTATTCTACCAGTTTCCACCACTAGCTTGGCTACTCTATTATCTATTTTCATATTTAATTTTCAGTCACTGCTAAAAATGTGAATAAACAGCTTAAATATTTCACTGGTTCTTTTGAGAATGAAATTGGTATTTTCAATGTTCCTGCTTATATTCGGTTTTTGTTTCTTTATTGCTGATTTCCATACCAAATCTGTCAATTCAATCTAGTCGACTAAGTCTGAAGACTTGTGCTCAATTTACTTAGAAAGTGTAACATTAAATGCATAAAGAAAACAGATGAGATTAATATCTCCCATTTTGATATCAGGTTTAATGCCCCTTTTCTTCATGATGTGATCAAAATAGACAATGAACAACATCTGATCTGATGAAATAGCAAGTATCCTTGTCTTGCACCCGATTCTCATCAAACCATCTTTGCATACATTCCTTTTATTGTAAATGCTGTTTTTCCTTTTGTCATATATGCTTGTACCAGATTCACAAAACTAACAAAACTGTGTTATATTTCCGTGACATTTGGAAGTCTCATATGCCTATGGAACATATCGGATCGCCATTATGCTAATAACTATCTAAAAGCTATTTGCAATGAGAAACAGCTTATGTCTAATATGTCAGATGATACCAATGGCTAACTGCATATTTATTTTATTTTTTTTTTTTTATTTTTTGGTACAAAATAACTGTTCTTCAGTGTTCCTACAGCTTCTACTTTAATTGTACATTTCTAGTCATGTTAACTTTCTAAATATGCTGTTAGTTATAATACAGCAGGACATGTAGAAGTTTATTATTCAAATAAAATATATGAGTGAAATCCCATAATTTAAAATTATTATTACAGATTCCATTTGAAAAACAAAATATTAATTAAGGAAATAAAAATGAATAAATTAACATACCCACGCACTTTGTACCTGGTCAGAGTTGTATAACTGAGAGGAGACCTCCAGATAGCCTTTAAAGGAATGCGGAGAACCGACCAGGGCTTCTGACCAAATGTCCAATCCTCACCTTCTCTTGGTACACCCTGTTGGGTATCTACCTGGATACTGAATAAACAAGGATGGGCTGCCAATTTGGGATTTAGACGACCAAATTGTATTCTTATTGGTTAAACCAAAATAAAAAATGATGGTACAACATGCCAAACTTTCATGCCGGCTGAGGCGTCATCGCCTGGTTAAACAACGCCCCCATTGTTTTCGCCAGGGAAAACCAGGGCGAACAGCGAAAAGTCGGCAACTGGAACAAATCTGAAAGCACACCCCAACTCAGCATCACCAGAGTTAAAGATTGTCAATGTAAGAAGCCTGAATGGCAAAGAAATGGAATAGCTGAGGAATTAGATAAGTACCAGATCGACATAATAGGGGTGACTGAAACAAAAAAGACAAAAACTGGTGAGATCTTTTTCAGCAATAAAAACAAAATGTTATATTCAGGCAATGACAATCAAGGAAAAGAAGGAGTAGCCATAGTATTCAACACAAAATACGAGGTTAATCTTCTGGAATGGCAGGCAGTCTCAAGTAGAGTGATGTGGGCAAATATCAAAATGGGGAATTGGACAATAAGACTTATTTGTGCTTATAGTCCCACAGAAGGTTCTACTACGGTAGAAGTGGAGGAATTTTTTGATGCTTTAGAAAAAGCAACTGAAACAATGAAAAAGGAAAAGTTGGTCCTTGTTGGGGATCTAAATAGCAGAATAGGAAATGATTGTCAGACATACAAAAATATTTTGGGAAATGGAGAAAAGAGCAAAGCTAATAATAATGGCAAATACCTGTTGGATTTCTGCTCAGGACATGGACTGGTTATTACTAATACCATGTTCCAATATAACAATGTGCACAAATTCACATGGAGAGAAGAGGCAAGGAATAAGAAAAGGCTCATTGACTTTGTTATTGCTGATAGTGATGTTTTCTTCCTGGTGCAGGACACCAGAGTGTACAGAGGATTTGAAATTGGAAGCGATCACTATTTAGTCTTGAGCAGGATAAAATTGAATTTCATATTGAAAAGAATAACATGTAAGAAAGTTTTAAAGCGAATAAAAGTTGAGCAGCTCTCAGATGTTAACTGCAGACTAACATACACAAAGATTATTGAAGAAAAAATGAAAGAGTTTGAGAACAGGAACCAAACCTTGGAGATTCAGAGGCAAACCTTGAAGAAAACCGTGACTATAACCGTGATTCAGTCAGACAGGCATATGGTGAAGGTTGTCTGCAAGGATAGAAAAATCAGGACTCCATGGTGGACACAGGAAGTTAAAGAGGCAATGAAGGAAAAGAAGAAAGCATATCAAAAGTTCCTGAAAAATAAGTCAGCTTTTGCTCTTAGAGAATACAGAGACAAATGTAAGAAAGCGAAACATTGTGTAAAACTAGCTAAACAAAAGTCATGGGAGGACTTTGACAAGAACATAGAAAATAAATATCAAGAAGGTGGTAAGATATTCTGGAAGCTGTTGAAGAAGCTTAGAAATGGAGGAAAGAGTGCTGTAAAAGGAGTTAGAGATGATAAAGGTAACATGAAAACAGGAGAAAAAGATATCCTTGAAGTATGGAGTAATTACTACAAAAAATTGCTAAATGAAACAAGCAGTGATAGCACAGTGGTAAAAAACACTACAGGCATACAGTCAGGAGTACATATCCATACTTGAAGTAGAAAAAGCCATCAAAGGCTTGAAATGTGGAAAGGCAGCAGGGGTAGATGATATTTGACCAGAAATGCTGAAGTATGGTGGTATAAAAATCTTACAGTGGCTGCACTGCGTAGTTCAGAAAGCCTGGACAGAAGGGCGAATTCCTGATGATTGGAATAGAGCTCTAATAGTGCCCATATATAAAAAAGGGAAATAAAACTGAATGTGAGAATTACAGAGGCATTTCCCTACTGAGTGTTCCTGGCAAAATCTATGCAAGTATACTTGAGAAACGGTTGAGAAGAATTGTGGAAGAAAAGCTTGGTGAAGAACAAGCTGGATTCAGGCCAAATAGAGGCTGTCAGGATCAGATCTTCACTTTACGACAAATAGTCGAGAAAGCATGGGAATATAACAAAGATCTGTGTTTAGGTTTTGTCGATCTGAAAAAGGCATATGACAAGGTGCCAAGAGAGAAGTTATTCAATACACTACAGTTATATGGTGTCAATCGGGCATTATATCAAGCAATACTTAGTCTTTATTTGAGTTGTAAGTCAACAGTTAGAATTGAAGGATGTACAGGAAGATGGTTTAATGTTAAATCTGGTGTGAGACAAGGATGTACATTATCTATATGGATCACATTATGAAGGTAAGTGGTATTAAACATGATATCATTATTGGAGATGTTAATGTCAGCTCTTTGCTTTATGCGGACGCTGTTATACTTCTGAAGAAATCAGCTACAATTTTGCAAGATACCCCGACTAAATTGAATAACTGTTGTAATAGATATGGTATGAAGGGCAGCGTTAAAAAGACAAAGACAATGAAAATAGGCAGAATTGTTGAAAATGTCAACTGTGTTGTAAACGGGGAAACTGTGGAACAAGTAAAACATTTCAGCTACTTAGGCACGATTTTTAGTGAAGAATCAACAAAGCTGGTATGGTAGGAAATCAATTGAATAAATTCATATGGAATAAGAGAGAAATTAGTCAGAACACTAAATTAGCTGTATACAAGACAGTGTTGAAACCAGTTTTAACTTATGCATCTGAGAGCTGGGTCAGAAGTAAAACACTTGACCAAAGACTGCAGATATGAGAGTCCTGAGCAAGATTAGAGGCATGAACAGATGGCATCAATGGCAATACCATATTAAAAATGAGGATATTAGGAAAAAACTTGACATTGTCGGCATCCAGTAATGCATTGGCAGAGCTAATCTCAGGTGGTATGGTCACTTAAAACAGAATGGGCAATGAAAGATTAGCAAAACAAGTGTTCTCTCCCAGGTTGGCAGGAAAACGACCAAGAGGAAGTCTTAGATATAGGTGAATTGATATGTTACAATGTGCCTTAGACGATAGAAATATAAGATCTATTAATATTGAAGTCTTGACTAGCAATAGACTGATTTGGAGGAACACTGTAGATAGGAAGTTAGTAATGATGTAAATTTTTCATGTAGTACTATCATATCCTGTACACCCCTTGAGAGTACATGTCAGGAATTTGATGATGAACTTTTTTAGCATGTATGATCAGAGCTCAAGAAATGTGTTCACCCATGGTAAGTAGATTTTGCTAGTTGGTGAGTAGCTACACACACACACACACACACACACACACACACACACACACACACACACACACACACACACACACACACACAAAAAAAAAAGTTTTTTCTATTAAATGAAAAATGATTTCTAACCAGTACAGCATTATTAATCATTTGTAGAACTCCAAATGACTCAATAAGACATTAGAAAAATGGGGGGGGGGGGGGGCTTTCAGCCAATGAATTTTTTTGCTTGGCAAACTTGGTTTAGCATAATTTGTCATCTTGTGCATGGCATTAACTGGATCCTTCTAATCAGAGTAAGAATTTTATTTTATTTTTTTAACATGATAAAGATTTTGTTAAAGCTTAATTTTTGTACAGCTAATACTAGTGAGAAGAGTGGCTAAGCTATAAAATGTATTAGTTCCCATCTCATATTATTATTATTATTACCTGACACCTTCAGGGAGTCCAAAGACTCATCTAGGAAGGGAATCTATTCTACAACTCTGTCTCCACCACTCAATCCGCCAACTAGAATGAACTGCAACTACACTGATACCACTAGCATTTTCAGAGACAATCACAAGCATCCATGCCCACAGTGAGATTCAAACCTGCAGCCTTTTGACTGGAGAGCAGATACACTAACCACTCAGCTAACCTACCGGCTCATATAACTATGGAAGTTTTCTAGTATATTTATTATTCAAAATTCAAATCTGCTTTTCAGAGTGTAATCTGTTCCCATAACCCTAAGTTTGTTATGTTTTTGATTAACCCCCAGACCCAAGATTCTCATATGACAATGGAGGCACAGTGTTTTTCTACTAACAAACTCTTAGTTTGAATCCCGCTGTTAAAATAATTTTCGTGATAATTAAGTATGCTTCTTTTACATGAATCTTATTATTAAAATGTTGTGATTAAGGACAAAATTATATATTTAACTAACTTGTAAAAGAATACGCAACTTTCTTAAAATTACTATCCTTGTATAAATAAATGTCACATTTTGTTAGTTATTAAAATAGCTAAGGCGATGAGGGAAGATTCCACCTGTCAGCTCTACATGTTCCTTTTCCTTTCCTTTAGTGTTAAACAGTGATCAGCATTCATTTTACACAAATTATGGACTCTACAACTGCGTTATAAATAATTATTTTAATTTCATGACTTTTCGACCTTCATATTAAGGTCTTCATCTGAAGTATGCATGCATGCACGCACGCACACACACACACACACACACACGCACACAGAGAGAGAGAGACAAGCTAAATTACATTTCACACAGTATGCTGAAGAGAATGATTTGATCAACGGTTATTCTACTGGAGTGACCTTTAATGAAAATAAAATAAAATAAAATTACAATAAATAAATGAAATAAAATAAATTAACTACATCAAATCTATATTCTATTTAAGACATCAGAGAAACATCTTTCATATAGATAGTTTTGTTACAGTAAAAATGAAGTCCTAATTTAACATGACAATTTTTATATTAGATTTAAGATTCTGGATTACCTATGGTCGTATTTATAATTAACTCTTAGGGAGAAAGGTTAAGTGGGTAGAATATGTGCCTTCCATATTCTTGGGATTTTTAGACCATCATTATTATTAAGATTAGGGTGATTGATAAGAATCTCACAGGCCTCTTTAAATTTATGTTCATACCATGTTTTGGTGTGATGTAAACAACAGGTGCTTTTCCAGTCAATTCTATGTAAAGTGTTCAGGGCATTATCAGAAAGACCAGCTTGACCATAGTTCAGCTTGACCATAGACAATATTTAATGTGTCATTTATGTTCCTTTTTTTCTGATAGGAATTGTGCATCCTGTTTCCCCTGTATAGGGTAAATTACAGGCGAAATGAATACGGTATTGTTACACCTGATATCTCGAGAATATAGAATTCTCAGCTATCATGGTGTAACATGAAGAATAAATAAAATAAAATAAAAACCTGCATAAAAGATAATAGTTGAATTAAATAAAAGAAAAATAAAGATTCTTGCATCCAATAAAATATATAAAATATAAAGGTTTGTTAAACTAACTAACAAAAGAAAGAGTATATTAATATTTTGATATGATTTAAATAAGAAGAGTTAAATAAATAAGACAGAAAAGGATTAGTCATAAAAGATGGTATGTGAGAGGTTAGAGATTAAGTTATTAAGTAAATTCATAGAAAAATTTTGGAAGGGATTAAGTTAGAGGCTAGCACAAGAAAAACAACAGACTATCGCTTAGGGTCAATTCCCAGATTGAGACATCGTCACGGGCTCGCCGATCAAATGACGTTTGGCAGAAAAACGCCACCGTAATTGGTCGGTGAAGTAAAAACAAGTAGGGGAAGAGAAAAGAAGTTAAGAAAAGTGCCGTTAGGAGGGCAGGTATAAAAGGGTTGAACCCCCCCCCCCCCACACACACACACAAGGCTTTTTTGGTTTTGGTTTTGATTCTGTTCCAAAGGAGTCCTTCGTGAGCTCTTTCGTAAGGATTTCACGGTGATTTCCTGAATGGCGATACAGGGGTTATATCTCCGGCATCACAACACGGAAACAAAAGTGAGCAGAATTTCGGTTCCGTATTTCCTATGTGAGAAGTGAAGAATGCCATATAGTTGAGGAAAAGAAAGCATATTCTTTGTGTTTCGACTTCAGTGACAACTACGAGAAGGGGAAAGAAGTAAAGAAATCGATGTCCACGTGCCGAATTGCACAGCCGATATATAGATGATTCAAAGTGTATTCGGAGTTACTAAAAGTTAAGCCAGTGTAAGCCTAATTCAATTCCAAACGGAACGTAGGAGAATCAGATTATCGGTGAGGTTATATCAAGATAGTTTCAATCAGAAGAAGGTAAAAGTCCATATGAAAAACCCAAGAAAGAAAGGTACTGTAAAATATATCTAATGTTAACTAAAATTTGTCTGTGATAAGTATCATTATTCTAATACGGAACTGTTGAAGTGACCAAGGAAAATTTATGCTAGGACTTTAGTATCTGGCAGAATATAATGAAAGTAAGCTTGCTTATGAATATTATATAAGTAATTGTGTGTCCTGAGAATTTTGCATGTCTATTGTAATGTATTGGAAAGTTAAAAATGTCATAGTTGTGTGTTAGTGCAGAAAAGGGTTTAGTTAATCTACTTAAGTTTGAATAGTTAAATAGTGTGAATTAATCTTATTTGTCCATGTCAAGTGATTTTATGTGTTGAATTGTTATGGCGGCATGATCGTAATACTATTTGTGTGTTAGTGCAGAAAAGGGTTTAGTTAATCTACTTAAGTTTGAATAGTTAAATAGTGTGAATTAATCTTATTTGTCCATGTCAAGTGATTTTATGTGTTGAGTTGTTATGGCAGCATGATCGTAATACTCATTATAGGATCATAGCCTAATTACTTGTAATAAGCTAATGTTAGTTTGTAAGTATTTTGTTTAGCATTAAATTGAGTAATCACAAATAATTGAATTGTACCATGTTAAGGAATTTAATAAACCTTTGTTCAATGATAAAAGAGTTGTCTAAAATTGCTGTCCAATGCACCACTTGAAAAATTACGCAGGAAATTAATGTTAAGAAACAAGATAAAGTGTCACAACTGCAACATGGTTACACTTTCAGATATATTTGAGTTCTTTCTCCTTGTTTTTGTATATATTATCTAAAACTAAATATCTCAAAAGGCGCAGTATAAATACAAATATTAGGGGTACTAAGGGGAGAAATAACTTAGATATTAGTAAAAATTTTGGTGATATCTCGTGCGTAGATAATAGAAGAACATAGATAAGAGGAAATTGTTAGGTAGAATAAAGAAAAGTAAAATGGGACACGACATAAATGGCGCAGCCGGTAGGATATAAAGTATAAGAAAGTTAATAGAATAGAATAAGAAGAATAGGTCACAACAGTATACTCCAGGGTGGGCCAGCAGGAGTGGATCCTTGGATGAGTTGAGTAAGTTCTTTAATTTTGCAGGCAGTTTAAGGTTGTATTTTTCTAGTATTCTGTTTATTTTGTCAGATTTGTAGTCTAGTTTATTTTTATGTGAGATCTTGGACAGAATTTTGTTTTGATAGTATTTTGGCTGTAACCATTTTTTAGGAAGGTATATGAGATGGGAACTAATACATTTTATAGCTTAGCCACTCTACTCATTGGCATTGGCTGTACAAAAATTAAGCTTTAACAAAATCTTTATCAGGTTCAAAAAAAAAAATAATAATAATAATAATAATAAATAAAATAAAATTCTAACTATGATTAGAAGGATCCATGCATACTGCTCAAAACAATTAGGGGATATTTTGGTTTTCTTGCAAATTATAAAAATAATTTACAAATTACTAAATCACTCAAGGAATTGACACCGTAGATAAGAATATAAATTACACTTTAATAAATATTTCATATTTCCGATATTTCGGCAATGTCATGTTGCCATCTTCAAAAAGAACTTACAAAACAGGCAGGTGCATAGGCACTACAACACAGTAATTGAGAATGAAGTGATGAAGCTATTGTTCTCCTAAAAGTCCTGAAAGTCCAAATTTGGGGCAGTCTCATACATCCAAATTTGTTGAGGTTGGAGAGTTTCTTAGGGCTGAGGCTGATTCCATGAATAGGCTTTCGAATTTGTATTTACCACAGTGTATTATTGTAGCTTTCTTCCACCGTATTCTGCGGCGTGTATCCAGAGCATGGTCTGCAAGACCAGAGTGGCTGTACTTGTGAAACCGAATGTAGTCCTTGTGTTCCGAAATTCTGATATTCGTTGTATTGCCTGTTTGGCCAAGTAAGACAGTTTACAGCTGCAAGAGACCTGGTATACACCAGGTAGGTCTAGGGGAAGTGGTTGGTCTTTAGTGGAGTGGATAAGGGATGCCAAATTTCTGTATGGTTTGTAACAGGAGGTCAAGTCATGTTTTTTTAAGATTTTGGTAATTTTTTCCGAGGTGCCTCAGATGTAGGGAATGGTGATGGATTTAGAGTAATCCTTGTCGTGAAGGGGGGAGGGTCTTGGTTTGTTGGTTTCAATATTTTTTGGATTTTTTTTTTTTTTGGGGGGGGGGGGAGCCATTGGCTGAGAAAGTGTTGAGGATGTGATTTAGTTCAGTGTTTAGGGCCTTGTCGTTAGAACAGATTAGTTTAGCCCTGTTGTATAGTGTTTTCACCACGCCATATTGTTGTGAGGGGGGGGGGGGGAATTGTTGGTGAATGTACCTGCCTGTATGGGTGGGTTTTCTATAAACTGAGAAAACCAAGGTTCCATCAGGCTGGCAGGTGACTAGTCTGTCTAGGAAAGGGAGGCTGTTGTTTTCCTCTTTTTCCAGGGTGTACTTGATTTTGGGGTGTTGGTTGTTTACGTGTGTTAAGAAGGAGAGGAGTGTATCAGAGCCATGTGGCCAAATAGCAAACAAATCATCAACGTACCGAAGCCATATGTTTGGTTTTTGTGGGGAAGAGGCTAAGGCTTCACAGGTCTCCATAAAGAAATTGGCCAAGGGTGGGGAGAGTGTTGAACCCATGGCTGTCTCCTGTATTTGTTTGTAGAATTTTCTCTGCCTAATGAAATAGCCTGAGTTCATTGTTGAAATAGGGCTGAGATATCAGGAGAAAATTTAGCTTGGATTAGCTCTAAAGTTTCCTTGAGTGGGACATTTGTGAATAAGGAGGAGACATCAAAGCTGACCATTATGTCAGTATGTTGGAGTGTAAGATTTTCTATACTGGCTTTGAAGTTGGCTGAGTATTTTATGTGTGATGATGTGTTGCCAGATATAGTGAGATGGTATGTTGCCAGATATAGTGAGCGAGCTTTGGCCAAATGTTTAGCTAATTTGTATGTGGGGGAATCAATGCCATCCACTATGGGACGTAATGGCACATTTTCTTTATGTATTTTTGGTAGTCTATAAATACAGGTGAGTATAGAGTTAAACAGTTTTAATCTGTTAGTAACTTCTACAGGCCAAGAAGTGACTTTCTTAAGGAGCCTGTGAAGTTTTCCGATTTGTGAGTTGGTGGGATTCAATAGGGAGGTAAGTAGCCTGATCTAATAGAAGAGCATTAGGCTTACCTGTGCAGTCCTTTTGGTTAAGTATTACCGTTACATTTCCCTTATCTGCTTTGATGATAATTATTTCTTTATTATTCCTCATTTCCTGCAGAGCTGTATATTCCTTGTTGGATATGTTGGTTTTTGGTGGACTTGCTTTGGAGAGGACACAAGCTACATCCAGTCTTATGCTGTTGGCAATTTGATTCGGAAGGTGGCGGATTCCATGTTCGATCTACATTGTCAATTCCTTAAGTAATTTAGTAATGCATAACCAACGTATAAGCCTGTCTACGTTAATTTACAAATGTAATAAAATTTGTAATAAATATCAATTATTTAAACAATATCTCATCAATTTCACCCTATCCATAAGTAAGAAATATTTATTCACGTATAAAGTACCCAATTGTTATAATTATTTGCAGAAATTTATAATTATCCAACAGAAACTAAAATATCCCCTAATTGTTTTGAGCAGTGTAAAATAATTATTTATAACACAATTGTAGAGTCTGTCTAGAATTATAGGAAAAAAGCAACTAACCCAACAAGGTCAGCATATATTATATTTGTTAATTTTTTTTTTATGTTGAACAAGAAGTTGGCTGATCACCCTATAGTGCATTAGTACAGTATATGGGTAATTATGGGTTTCTTCTTTTGCTTGAAGAAAGAGAGGGAAACCTGAACTTCACTGAGAACTAACCTTCAGTTGAAAAGCAAGAAAAAACAATGGTGGTGGTAAGGGACCTCCATCTCAGACTGGCTAATTTAAGTTTCAGTTTAAATGAAGCCTAAAACCTGCTGCTTGTGACCAGAGGAAATTACAGGTATCCCTTGCTTAACACGGGATTTGATTAATACACCGAAATTAATTGCGGCAATCCCTTGATATACGCAGCAAGAGTTTTGATTAACACGCATTTAACCATGAGGAGCTCGCAGCTGATGTGACAGATACATGCAAAATGTTTAATATAAACAATTCAGTGTATAGCTTGGAGGTCACGAGCAGCTGTGCATTCATGCGTTATGAGTGATATTCCACACTGAGATGTGCTTTACATTATGGAAAATACTAAGGAAAGTGATCTGGAGCTTACTCTACCATTACTACGAGTTGCCTATAAGGTTGCTTATGCTTGCATCCGCTGAAACTTTTAGTTTTTATATATTCGGCATGAAACTCTTGTAGATTCTATATTCGGCTATGAAATAATGTTGGATTCAATATCCACTTAATTTGTGCCATCATGTATTATATTTGTAGTGTTTTTTCTTTATGTTTTATTGATTGTTTGCCGAGGTCTGGAGAATCATTTTGCTTGTTATCATAGAATTTATACCGATAAGAAAAAAACTAAAACTGTTCAAACGACTCTTGATAACTTCTTTTGATAAAAAAATTGCAGTAAATAATGTAGGTACAAGTATTTATTAAACATTTACTATGCATTAATTTTTTATCTTTCCTAAAAGAGTACCATATAAAATGAATTATTAATACAGTAATCGACCATGGACGAATCGCAATTTTTACTACTGATTATTAGACTTGATCAACGCGATTTTGATATACATAGTAACATCGAGGGATTAATTAACTGCATTAATCAAGGGATACCTATATAGACTTGTCTCTCAAATGAGTGTACGTATTTCTTCTGCCACTGGAACATTGAAGTATGGAAATGTAGCAAAAACTTTCCCTCTCGTCTGAAAATTTATCTAGTGTGGAAAATAATATTTTCCATAATGTGCATCTATACTGCTATTTACATGATTTTTTTTTTTTTGTTTGTTCTTTTATTGTTGCTGGAAAAAAAAAAAAAAAATTGTATTTCCAAACAGAATTAAAATGATAAAAAATTGCACTATTTTCAAAATTAAGCTTAATTTTGTTATAATACTGGAGAAAAATTACTTCTACTTACCTTTACATTGTAAAAATGGACAACATTACTGTAGGTTACAAAACCCACTCTAATCTGAGAGGGCTCTTCATTTTCACTATAAAGAAAAGCAAGTTCCCAATCTGTAAATATTCTGAATTTCGTTTACTATTTAAAAAATGATGTAGAAAAAAAAGAGCTTTCTGAAATTTACATTTTTCCATTCTTAGTGCACAATATGAGATAATCTGAGATATCACATACCACTGCATAAGAAAATTTGTTATTCTATTTATTCAGTATTTTAAATATTGCTTATTCGTAATAAAAATTTGAGAAATATAAATACAACCCTTGTATAACACAGTACTTATACAATGCAGTCTACAAATTGTGGTATCCCTTGTTCAATGTGGTTTCGATATAATGCGATCTACTATTTCTAATAACCCTTATTTTTAATTTTTTTCACATTTTTCACCGCGGGACTTAAAAATCAAATTTTATCTTCGTTAAATTTGTGTCTGCCCGTATCGCACAAGTAGTTTATAAGTATCGAATTTTGTTTTATTGTATCACTGAATAAAATACTGTACAGAGGGGTTTTGCAGTCTGTGTCATTCTCAACAAATAGTGCAATTAGAGACAGATGGAATAAAAACAGCGCTAACTAAAAAATCACATGTTCCCTCTCACAGAAACTACGCTGTATAGACTTTAGCAATTCTCGTGGAAAGGCTTAGACATTGGTTATGCATTTTTACTAAATAATTTAAGGAAATTACAATGTAAACTAGGATATACGTTAAAATAAATTTTAATATACTTCCAATATTTCGGCAACGTCACGTTGCCATTTTCATAGGAACTTAAGAACAAGACACGTGCATGCAGGCACAACAAACAGTAAATGAGGAAGAAGCAGGAAGCTATTCTTTTTCCTCAAGTCCTAGTGGGCAATGTTGGTCTTCTTGGGCGATTGGGCTGAAGGTCTTCTGATGTAGGTTTCCCAAATTTGAGGCAGTCTCATGCAGCCAAATTTGTTGAGGTTTGGATTGTTTCTTAGGGCTGAAGCTGATTCCATGAAGAGCCTTTCATATTTGTATCATGGAATCAGCCTCAGCCCTAAGAAACAATCCAAACCTCACCAAATTTGGCTACATGAGACTACCTCAAATTTGGGAAACCTACATCAGAAGACCTTCAGCCCAATCGCCCAAGAAGACCAACATTGCCTGCTAGGGGGCACCATCAGGACTTTAGGAGAAAGAATAGCTTCCTGATTCTTCCTCATTTACTGTTTGTTGTGCCTGCGTGCACGTGTCTTGTTCTTAACTTCCTATGAAAATGGCAACGTGACGTTGCCGAAATATTGGAACTATATTAAAATTTATTTTAATGTATATCCTAGTTTACATTGTAATTTCCTTAAATTATTTAGTAAAAATAGACTTAAGCAAAACCATATGTTGCACCGAAACACAGTATCTAACTAAAAACTATTGTCCAATTTTTCAATTATGAAATAAGTTTTTTTATTGCATTTAAAATTCTCAATGTCACAAAGGCTAACTTAAAATAAAAGACTACCAAGAATTGAAACATGCCATATAATAAATGTGCGAGAGTTCTCTGGCTCAACTCACACAAACAAGAAGCCATAAAATTCAACCAAGGGTTGAAACGTTTGTGTGAGTTGAGCCAGTCAGTAAAGAGAAGTTCCATCGGAACGATAAATGACACCCTGTTGTGAATGTGTTAAAACTAATAGTAAATGTTGTTATGACAGTTTCAGATGTTATGGAATTCGATTGAAGAGAATTAGCATTTCAACTCAACACTTGTCGGTTGCTTTTGTCTTTGGGTCGCGCGTCTTTTGTTAATACCGCACCAGTCATATGCACATCTTTATAGCTGCTGTCTTGTGTAAAACAAAATTCAGCTTGTACGTATTGTAACAATTAAAAAAAAAACTTGAATAATTTATAAGCATATAAAAGGATATCACCTGTAAATCGTTGACATGCCAGCAAAATACTCAGATGGTTCGCAATCTAGGGATTACCGTATAAAGTGTTTATTGCTGAAAATTGTCTTTGTTTTCTGCCAGGAAAGCACATTTAAAATCATAAGTGTGTTATTCTCAAGCAGAGCAGTTTATTTTCTGGTGAGTTACATACATATGTAATGGTTTTTTTTTTAATGTAAAAGTTTATTTTTATTGTAATGGCCACTAAAACTGCAATGAAAGGGAAAAAACAAACAATGAAGAGGAAATTAATTTCTCTTGAAGAAAAAAATTAAAATCTTGGATCGGCTGAAAATTGGAGAAAAACCAGGAGTTGTTGCAAGGATTCTGAATTTAAATGATTCAAGAATTCAAACAATCAAACAAAATGAACATAAAATCCAAGAAAGTGTTATTGCTGGGTCAACAGTAAGTGCAAAGTACGTTACTCGTGTTCGCGATATTCTAATAGAAAAAAATGGAGACATCTCTAATGATTTGGATAGAGGATTGCACTCAAAAGAAAATTCTCTCGGATGGACACCTTAATAAGCCAGAATGATGTGCCCATATATTATATAATAACTAAGATGAAAAGCCAAACGGCTATTTTTTCTGGCGAAGTTAAGGGGATAAAAATCCCTTAATATTTTACAGCCAGTATGCGAAACTCTAAGATCGAAAACTATAATCTAAGAGTTTCATGCTGAAGAACTATCGGCAAATCCAAGCGTAAGTGACCACCTGGTAGTACAACACCCAGGCAACTCGAAGCAAAGGTGGAGCAAGCTACCTCACTATCCTTGATATTTTCTGATTTGAGATTTCTTTTCCTTCACTACAGAAATCACTGTGAGTCAGACCTAGTAATTTGAAATACAGTTTCTAAAGTTCTATATTTCCTGAGAAATTCAGACTGATGAGTCTAATAAGAAGAATTGGGGTTTGCAGGGAGGAAGGACTGCTTCCTCTGCAGAATCAGTTGAGCTGCATTGCTCAAATGATTTCAACAAATTTGAAATATAGATATTCCTTTTTGTTTATTCTCGTATGAGAATTTCTACTTAATTGGACACAAAATAAAAAGGTTATAAGATATAGGGCTACATCCTTCACAAATTATAGCATTCAACTGATTTCAACTACACTTTAAATTTAACTGTTTCTAGCATCTCAAGTCCTCTGAAAAATTATTCTAAGTTGAACTAAAATGAAAGGAGGAACAGGAATTATTTCTACATACATTTCTATAAGTTAAATCTGTACAGTTTCCTTACATTGCTTAGAGTCATGAAAAGGAAATTATTACCGTCCCCCACTTCCATTTTGGGCCCAATGGAGGGGGGGAATACCTCCTCATAAAACTACATAGACAATGTTTCAGTTCACCTGACAATTTTCACACAAATGGACCAAAATGGAGGATGAAATAGAAAGGAGGAAGAAGAAAAAAATGCTGCAGCTACATATACTGTAAAACCAATTTTGATCAGTTATGTATTTCATCTGGGGAAAAAAAAAAAGATATTTCGAAAATAAAGTACAGGAAGGAGAAGTAAAGCTTAATTCAGAAGCAGTTATTGGCTAACCTTGTTTCAATTGTTGAATGCAAATTCCCTTTTGAAATTCAAGTGGTACCATAACCACAAAAACAACTATATATTGAAAACAATACTGGTAAAGTAGCCAATCTCCTAATCCAGAGTAATTTAATAATAAGGTGTGACACCTTTTGGCAATTCTTATAGGAAAATATGGTATTACTTCTGGGTCTGACTCCCACTGATGAGCCCTCAAAATAAAAATAAAAAAAAAAAAAAAAGGTCAAAACCAGTCTGGGTAGTGACCCTTCCCATAATGCATAGCATGATACATGTCCATAAGGATATGTGATTTGCATTATGGGATGCATACTAAGGCAAGTGATGTGAAGTCATTAGCCTCTAAATACGAGTTGCCCTGTCCTGAAAATACTTCAGGCATACTTGTTTGCTTACATTTGATAAAGGAATAAACCAAGAATATAATTTCTTGGCATCTTTAATTTATAGTATAACCAGGTGAAAAAAAAAGGCCTTCGCAGCCAAGTAGGTATATAGCCTCAAGTTTGCTGTCGAATATACATCAGAATCCCACGGTAACAGATTTTTATAAAAATTCTTTAAGTTATAGATTGTGCACATCATCAATCATGATACCTTGTTTATTGAAATCTTGCAGCATCATAAGAAAGACCATTTTTGATTTGATTCAGGATGACAAAGGATAAAATCATGTCGGGGAGTTTGCGCCTTTACTTCAGTTCAAATATCAAAAAAAATTCTTTATATCTAGTAATAATGCTACATATCAAATGTAAAACTTCTTGTTCTTTAGACAAATTTGAACCAAAGCATTGCACAACAAATATAAAACTGTCATTTCAGCACAATGTGGTGATCTTTAATTCAGTGCACTCAATTCAAACTATCTGTAGTGGAAATATTAGGAAAAACAACATTATATGTCAGGATTGGCATTTCATAAACCAAACCAGTCAATACATTTTGGTGAATACCATAAATCTGTCACAGGTATCATGATAATTCTCTTGAAAATGACAGCAATATTAACAATTAAAAATTTACATAGCAGTCCGCGCAGTTAGCCGAGTGGCTATGCGCTTCGCAACCATATGCCTAGGAAAGGAGTGTCCTGGGTTCGATTCCTGTCGCTGACATGAGGAGCTTAAGGATCTTTCTCAGCCATAGTCAAGTCAGCCGGTCTTGGGCATGGACAGTAGGGTGTTTCACTCCAGTTTATCTGGGGTTTTTCATCCCGTAAAGCAGGCAAACCAGCCTTGAGAACTCAACGCCACTACGGACTAACCACCTTAAACGGTTGAGGTCCGATGATCAATAAACCTTCAACACCACAAGGTAAAAGAGGGGAAAAGGAAAATGAGATGATAAATTTTACATAGCCTGTAATATATACATAATCCAGTCATAAATATTATGACTATCCCAATTATAGCATATGTAATCATTCCATTCTACCCTGTAGGATTCACATCACAGTGAAAGAGTGTACATAATACTAGAGGTCAGCAACGTACTGTTCACTTTATGGGATTCATATTACAGTGAATGTCAATGTACATTATACTGGAGATCTGCAACAAACTGTTCATCTGATGTCGCTGATCAACATGGACAAGTGACATCCAACAGGCTTCGAAAAAGGCATGAGTGGCAGCCAGGTAACTACCAATATTCCAGGCTGCTTGCAGTGTGCTATAGTGAAGGTGTTCCAAGAGTGGAAAGATTCTTGGGAGAACAGAAATTGCTGAGTAATGGTGAGCACCCACACCTCACTGATGCTCATGGTGAATGCAGGTCGTACTGCTTTGTGCAAGCAGATAGATCAAAAACTGTGGAATGGCTGACCATAGAATTTAACCAAGGAATGAAATGCAGTTTCTTTGACAAAATCCAATACATGCATGCACGCACGCACACACACGCACACACCTCTGTATAGATCTTCAAAGTAGATGCCCAGTCAAGGTATCATATCCATGTTTATGCCTATTCAACGATGTCTACAATTTGCATTTGAGAAAAGTCAATGGACCATGCAAGACTAGAAAAAGTTGCCTTTTTGGGTGAATCTTATTTCCAGTAGGTTATCTCAAGATTCATTAGCAGATGAATCTCATTCCAGTGGGCAGTAAATTCCCCACCTACTGCCCACTGGAAATGACAAAAACCTGCAAGGCAGGAATCATCTTGTCCAGCAGAAACAGGAAGTAGGGTGATATTTACCTGGCAATCTCTTTCAGCCTCAATACTTGTAGAATATACTCTGAATACTACAAAGTAACTAACCATTGTACTTGATGATACACTCTTTCATGGTGAATGTCTTCTCAGATGACACAGGTGTGTTTCAGCAGAATAATGCAATAGCACCATACCTGTATGGTTCAAGAGTGGTTCACTCATTGCATCAGTGACTTGCAAGTATTATCACAGTCACCAAATCTACTGGATTGCAATCTTATAGAACATCTCTGGAATTACAGAGATCAACAGATTGGGTGTTTGGCTGTAAAACCATTAACATTGTTGGAAGTATACTGTACTGCTCTACATGGGTTTATTCCTGCATGTATGCAAGTATTTGGTGTGGAGTGTTGTACAGCATACCTCCAACAATGTTAAAGGTTTTCAGAATCCATTCAACACTGCATAGTAGCAGCTCTGGCATTGCAGGGGGGGGAAGCAGAAAAAACTATTAGGATGGTGGTCATAATATTTTAACTAGATTGTGTATAAACAGTTATAAGAACCAATTAATCCAATGTATATCTGATCATATGTTTTAGAATAATATTTAGTCTTGGGTTCAAAATCGAATAATTAATGTTTTAAATAATAATTTTTTGACGTGCTTAAGATTCAAAGCTGCATAAATGGAAGGAGACCTCCATGCAGCCTTTTTAAGGATTGCTGAGAACTGACTAGAGCTTCTGACTTAAATGACTTTAATGTCCAAACTCATCTTCTTATGCTGAACCCTGTTAGGTATCTACCAGGAAACTCAATGAATGAGAATGAGCTGGCAATTTGGAATTTAGCAAAAACCAAGTTGTATTCTTATTGGCTAAACCTACAATGTAAAATGATGGTACAATATTACAGAATTTCATGCTGGCTGGGTCTTCGCAATGTTAAACAAAGCCCCCCCCCCCCCCCTTTGTTATCAACAGGGAATCAGAGTGAACAGTGCAAAATCAGCTACTGGAACAAATCCTGGAACACAACCAAACTCAACATCAGCAGAGTTCAAGATTGTTACTATCAATGTAAGAAGCATCAATGGAAAAGAGATGGAAATAGCAGAAGAATTGGATAAGTACCAGATTGACATAATAGGAATAAATAAAACAAAAAGACAAAAATAGGTAAGAGCTTTCTAAGCAACAAATACAAAATATTATATTCAGGCAATAACAATCATAGAAAAGGACTAGCTATAGTATTCGACACTAAACACGAACATAATCTTCTTGAATGGCAGCCAATACCAAGTAAAGTGATGCGAGTGAATATCGGAATGGGGAACTGTACAATGAGACTTATTTGTGCCCCTACAGTTCCACAGAAAGTTTTACAAAAAAAAAAAAAAAATTAAGGAATTTTTTTGAGGCATTAGAGAAGGCTGCAAGCACAGTGAAAAAGGAAAGTTGATCCTTGTTTGAGATCTAAACAGCAGAGTAGAAAATGATTACCTGACATACAGAAATGTTATGGGAGAAAGTCGGAGAAAAGCACAAAGCTAATAATATAAATAATAATAAATATCTGCTGGATTTCTGTTCAGGACATAGATTAGTTATTAGTAACACCACATTCAAAAATAAAAATGTGCACAAATTCACATGGAGAAGAGATGCAAGAAATAAGAAAAATCTCATCGACTATGTCATAGTTGATAGCATTGTTTTCCACTTGGTTCAGGACAAAAGAATATACAGAGGATTTGAAATAGGAAGTGATCATATTTAGTTTCAAGTAGAATAAAACTGAATTTTATATTGAAAAGAAGAGTATGTAAGAAAGTTTTAAAATGAATCAAGGTTGAACAGCTTTCAGAGGTGAACTGTAGACTAAGATACACAAACATCATTGAAGAAAAAATGAAAGAGTTTGAAAACAAGAACCAAACCTTGAAGATCCAGTGGAAAACCTTGAAGAAAACATTGATTAAGCTGGAGAGGCATGTGGTGTGGTTGTCTGTAAGGATAGAAAAATCATAACTCCATGGTGCAATCAGAAAGTTAAAGAGGTAGTGAAGGAAAAGATAAAAGCATATTGAAAGTTACTGGCAACAAAGTCAGCTTGTATTCTTAGAGAATACAGAGAAAAATGGAATAATGCAAAGCATTGGGTAAAACAAGCTAAACAAATATCATGGAAAGACTTTAGTATAAGCATCATCATTTGTTTATTGGACACCCACAGATGATGTATGGTCACTCCGATGCTCGGTGATATGCCACACCAGTCCTTGCCATGTAGTCCTGTTGTATGCTTTCATGGAGGCTTCAAATGTCTGAAGATCAATCATTTCACACACACCATCCATCTGTCTCATTGACAGTCTACTCCTTCCTCTTTTTCCAGGAACTTTACCATCTATTACTGTTCTGAGAAGTCCTCCTTCCATCCTTTCAAATGTGTCCAAAATATTTCAACTTTGGACAAAAGTAGTATGAAAACAGAAAATAAATGTCAGGAAGGTGGCCAAATATTCTGAAGACTATTGAATAAGCTTAGAAATAGAGGAAAAGTATTGTAAAAGAAATCAGAGATAATAAAGTTAACATGAAAACTGAAGACAAAGATCCTTTGCTTCATGTTACACGGTGATCAGCATTCATTATTAAAAATATCATGGAAACAATTATCATGTTATAGTAAAACTTCAATTTAATATAAACCAAAATAATCACTCGACATTTCAATCTTCATGTTAAGGTCATCATATACAAAGAAACAAGCTACATTACAGTCTACATGGTATGCTAAAGTTACATTAATTTGATCAACCTTGGCATACCATGCAGACTAGAGTCAAAGTCAGAGTCCTATTGTTATTATTATCTATTTGGTTGACAAATCATTAAGAGATATATTAAGTTAGAGAGCAACAAGCTCTCACATAATTACTCAAATAAGTACTCATATAATTAGAACAAAACAGTATGGATGGTGACAGTATGTGAGAATTGTTGCTCTCTAGCTTAATATATCTATTAATGATTTGTTAAACAAAATAGATAAAGTCCTGTTATTATTAAGTTTGATGTAGTCAGGTGTTTTTTTTTTTTCACTAGAGATCCTGAGCTGTGCAATCGAGGTGCTTGGTGAGACATCTGGAAAGATTAGAGAGCAGAAGGAGGGTTGGTGGTGGAATAATGATGTACAAGTGGCAGTGACAGCTAAGAGGAAGGCAAAGCAGAAGTGGGATGAGTCAAGAGTGGAAGAGGACAGAGAGGTGTACAAACAGAGAAAGCAAGAAGCCAAGAGAGTTGTGGCACAGGCGAAGACCATGGCATATCAAGATCTGTATGATCAATTAGAAACAAAGGAAGGACAGAGAAAAATTTACCAACTAGCGAAATGTAGAAATAAAGCAGCTAAGGACATCTTACATGTGAGGCAGATCAAAGATGCTGAAGGAAGAGTATTATGGAGGGATGTGGACATAAGAAACAGATGGAAAATATACTTTGAGGGACTTCTGAATGAGGAAAATGCAAGGACTCACAGAGGAGATGGGCAGCCTTCTGAGGGGATGGTGCAGAACATCAGTAGAATGGAAGTGACGGAGGCCATGAAGAGGATGAGGAATGGAAAAGTGGTGGGCCCCGACAGAATTCCAGTGGAGGCATGGAAGGCACTGGGGGAAGAGGGAATTGACCTGCTGTGGGACCTGTTCATGAAAGTTTGCCAACAGGAAAATATATCCGAGGAATGGAGGGAGAGTACTCTTGTTCCCATCTACAAGGGTAAAGGGGATGCACAAGACTGTAAAAATTACAGAGGAATAAAGTTGATGTCCCACACAATGAAGATCCTAGAAAGGGTTCTTGATGGTAGATTGAGGGAGGAGGTGGAGATTGCAAAGGAACAATTTGGCTTCATGCCTGGTAGATCAACAACAGATGCTATCTTTGGGTTATGACAGATGATGGAAAAATATCGAGAGAAACAAAGGGAGCTACATCTGGTATTTATTGATCTGGAGAAAGCATACGATAGAGTGCCAAGGCAAGAAGTCTGGAGGTGTCTGAGGGAGAAGAAGGTGCCGGAGAAATATGTCAGGTTGGTGCAGGAAATGTACAGAAATGTGAAGACAAGTGTTCGGACCTGTTTGGGACAGACAGAAAGTTTTCAACTAACAGTTGGCTTGCATCAAGGGTCAGCATTAAGTCCGTTTCTGTTTAATATTGTGATGGAGGTGGTAACAGAGGAGGTGAGAGAAGATGCACCTTGGACAATGTTGTATGCAGATGACATCTTGCTGTGTGTAGATTCAAGAGAAGAAGCGGAAACTAAACTGGAAAGATGGAGAAAAGTACTGGAAGAGAGAGGTATGAGACTGAGCAGAAGTAAGACAGAGTATATGTGTTGCGCAGTGGGCGGTGGCCAGGAGACAGACCTGGAGCTGGAAGGAAATGTCATCAGGAAGGTGAGACTTTAGATACTTAGGTTCGACAGTAGAAGAAGATGGAGGAGGTGAGAAGGAAGTGGGATGCAGGATACAAGCAGGTTGGAGGAACTGGAGGGAGATGGCTGGAGTGTTATGTGATAAGAGGGTGCCGATCAATCTGAAAGGCAAAATTTATAGGACAGTAGTGAGGCCAGCTATGACATATGCTATAGAAACTGTGGCCCTGAGGAAAAATAACATTAGCAGGATGGAAGTAGCAGAGATGAGAATGCTTAGGTGGATGTGCGGTGTGACCAGAAAGGATAATCTGAGAAATGACTATGTCAGGGGAACAGTGAAAGTTACGAACTTAAGAGCGAAAATACAGGAGGCAAGGTTGAGATGGTTTGGTCATGTGATGAGGAGGGAGGACGAATATGTGGGAAGAAGGGTCATGCAGATGGATGTGCAAGGAAGGCGGAAGCGTGGGCGGCCAAAGAAGAGATGGAGGGAGCTGGTAGAAGAGGACTTGAAGATGAAGAACTTGGATGTGGTGACAGCCCAAGACAGGAAGGTGTGGAGGAGACTCATAAGAAACAGTGACCCCACTTAAGTGGGAGAAGCTGCAGAAGAAGAAGAAGAAGATCAGGCCAGTAGTTCTAACGGTTGACCTGACTGTAATGTAGCTTGTTTCTTTGTATACATGTATATACTCCAGATGATGACCTTAATGTGAATGTCGAATTGAATGATCATTTTGGTTTACATTAAAATGAAGTTTTGCTATAATAGTTGTTTCCATAATTTTTTAATAATGAATGAAGATAAAAATATTCTAGATGTCTAGAGAAATTACTTTGAAAGATAGTCAAAGCAGTTTCAACAACAGTGACACTGCTTTGATCAATGTGATCAATGATTGAAAAACATGAAACATGAAAAGCAGCTGAAGTAGATGAAATTCAACCAGAAATGCTCAGAAATGGACGTAAAAAAAAGTCTTACAGTGGCTGCACTGTATAATTCAAAAAGCCTGGTAGGAGGTAAAAGTCTCAATGATTCAAGAGAAACTGTCGTAGTGCTCATCTATAAAAAGAAAAATACAAATTAAATGTGAGAATTACAAAGGTATTTTCCCTAGTGAGTGTGACAGGTAAGTTACAGATTTATGAAAGTATATTTGAGAAATGGCAAAGAAAAATTGCCTTTAGTTTGGCAATGCAAAATTACATAATAGTTGTTAATGGATATTAACATATGATCTAATATAATAGATATTAGATCTAGCATTATTTCAAAGCTGAATGAAGAAACTATAAAAGTTTCGTAATGTAAATTTAACAGAGTTCGAAACAGTAACTCACTAGGATGATATACCATTCAAAGGGTCACTCAGTACTCAACAGAACTAAGCAGAACTAAGAAGAACCACTTCTGTCTCCCCGTGACTATCATCACTCATTAAGGTTAATCTTCCACAGTCATTCTTCCTCTTACTTACACATAACGAAAGAACTCTGGAGTTTCATTGGCCCAACTTGGCAAGATTCTTCTCATAATATGATTTTGCCTGGATCACAATATGAAGGAAAGTGGTATTAAATCTGATATCTAAATTGGCTACGTTAATCTTAGCTCTTTACTTTATGCACATGATACTATACTTCTGAATATATCCAGTACATGTCTGCAAGATTCCTTGACTAAGCTGAATCACTGTTGTAATAAATTTGGTATGAAAATCAGCAATAAAAACACAAAGGCAATGAAAATAATCAGAAACATTGGAAACATCAGCTGTATACTGAATGGTGAAACTATAGAACAAGTAAAACACTTCAGCTATTTATTCTCAATTTTTAGTAAAGATGGTAAATTAAATATGGAAATAGACAATAAAATTAGTAATGCTGGTATAGTAGAAAGTCAACTGATTAAATTTATATGGAATAAGAAAGAAATAAGTCAAAACACTAAATTTAGTAAATATACAAAGCAAGTGTTCAAACCAATTTTAACTTATGGATTATATATAAAAAATAGTGGATATGAAAGATACAATATTATTTCAAAGCAGAACATAATTTTGACCAGAGAGCTTATGAGAATACAATTTTCAGCATTAGAGTTGCCTTAGCTTGCGCTAATTAAAAGAACGCCTTTACCCAAGTGTCGACATCTTCACCTTTTATTAGTGCATATGATAAAGGTTTGACTGGCCTGACAGCTGTTTTGAACTGGTTGGTGTCTGCTAGGCCTCTTCAGAGATTTAGCAGAAGACTTATGACAGCAAAATCTCTCATTCAGCATTAAAGAAATCAAATGTTAGTTATATTTTTCATAAGGTACTACTCCCAGTCAGTGCAATAAAGTAATTAATAAAGAAAGAGCCATACAGCTTCATTTTGGCAACATAAATTATGTAGAAATAGTGGATATTAATAATCCAACATTATTTCAAAGCCAAATGTATTTAGAATCTGGAAGGATGGTAATTTTGCCTGGAGAGCTTATGAGAATATGAAAAATACAACTCTCTGACAATTGACTGTTTTAGCATTGAATGAGGGTTTTTGCTCTCTTAAGGTTTCTGAAGAGAACCAAACATTTTGAAACAGCTGTCAGACCAGTGAAACCTTTAAGGCAAATACATGGACACTTGGGAAATGGTCATGTTCTTTAAGTAGTGCAAGCGAAGGCAAGTCCGATGATGAAGATTGCATTCTCATAAGCTCTGTGGTCAAAATTACAAAACTTTCATAGTTTCTATATACCATCAACTTTAAAATAATGTTGGAGCTTTAATATCCACCATTTCTATATACGAAAAAGAGTTAACCAAAAATAACCGGAATTATTTTTTTTTAAATTTTATTAGAGTTTATAATATTCTAGTCTCCTTCAAATGTAAGTCAATGAACTTGTCCCAACGTCTTTTGCACTGCTGGAAACAGTTCTGGAACTGTTCAACTAGAATACTGATTATGGCCTCCAGTGACTTTTCTTCCACTTCATCTGCATCAATGAATCACTGCCCTTTCATGGTTTTCTTTATCCATGGAAATAGAAAAAAGTCACATGGAGAGAGATCGGGTGAGCAAAGAAGGTGGAGAACAACTGCCATGTTGTCTTTCATCAAGAACTGTCAGACAGACAAGGCCATGTGTGGGCTGGGGCATTGTCGTGGTGCAGCAACCAATCTCTGCTACTCTACATTTCTGGCCTTTTTCATCGCACACTATCATGCAGTCTTCTCAAAACATTGAAATAAAAATGTTGGTTCACTGTCTGTCCAGGAGAAACAAATTCATCTGCAAATTTGTTAAAATTTGCGGACATGAACTTCATGACAAATTAGTCTCTTCAGAAACTTGCTCAATGGTCTTTCGATGATCTTCATTGATTGCCTGGCAAACCAGGCAATCAATGTAGTTTCAGCTGAAACTACTACGTTTCAGCTGCAGTTTTACCCAAAAGAAAACAAAATTTCATGCACACACTCTGTTCCTTGTGGTCAGCCATCACAAATTCACTAAATTTGCTTGTAACCACTAACAAAAAACCAGCCAGAACAACAAAACAGTTCACACAGGATGATGCCACTTGCCAGAATGGAGCAGGAAAACTGCACAGTCACGATGCCTAGCGGCGCATCCTCCGTAACTAGAAATTGTGAGCATATTAAATTAAAATTTTGGTTATTTTTAGGATACCCCCTTGTAATTTATCTTGCCAAAATGAAGCAATATTGACCTTTCTTTATCAATTAACTTAAGGATGTGAGAATTCTGAGAAAGAATAGTGAAGTGAACAGATGACATCAATGGCAGTATCATATTAAAAGTGAAGATATTAGGAAAAAATGTCATTGTTAGCATTTAGGAATATGTTAGCAAAGCTAATCTCAGATGGTATGATCACTTAAACAGAATGGGAGAGGAAAGATTAGCTAAACAAGTGTTCTTTTCTAGGATGGCAGGAAATCCCAGAGGAAGACCAACATATAGGTGGAATGATATAGTAAGAATTGCTTTAAACAATAAAAATCTCATCATCATCATTAATGTCCTGATATGTACCCCTAAGAGGTGTTCAGTTTACTATGACAGCACTATATGATTAAGTTTACATTATTATTAATCTCTTTTCAATAATTTTCCTCCAAATCAATCTATTACTTGTGAGTACTCCAATATTGTCATATCTAACATTTTGTGCTTCTGACCAAATCAATCCATTTGTCCTTTATCTTCCTCTGGGTCTCTTTCCTGTCATCTTGGCATCAAATCATATTTTACCTGTTTTGCTAACCTTTCTTTACCCATTCTATTTAAATGGCCATACCACCTTAGATTGGCTATGCTGACATAGTCTTGAATGTTACTAATGTCAAGTCCCTTTTTTTAGCATTTTCCTTTTTTAATATAATTCTGCCATTGATGTCATCAGTTCACTCCTTTAATTTTTCTCTGAACCCTCATATCTGTGGTCTTTGATCAAATGCTTTATTTCTAATCCAACTCTCAGATCCATAACTTAAAACTGGTTTGAACACTTTCTTGTATACAGCAAGTTTGGTGTTTTGGCTAATTTCTCTCTTATTCCAAATAAAATTATTTAGCTGACTACCCATCATACCAGCTTTGCTTATTTTGTCTATTTCTACATTTAACCTGCCATCTTCACTAAAAACTGTGGTTAATTAGCTGAAATATTTTACCTTAGCATCTCCATTCAGAATGCAATTTCATGGCTGATTTTCATGATAAATTTGTTACAGCTGTTATTGAATTTAGTTAGAAAATCCTGGAGACCTGCACTAGATGTGTTTAGGAGTACATCATCACCTGCAAAAAGCAAAGAGCTAATTTTGACATCTCCAATTCTAATATCAAGCTCGATGCTACTTTCTTACATAACGTGATCCAAATAGATCAGGCGTAGGCAACTTCATTCCATACGAGGGCCAATATATGATGAGTGGTAGCGTCACGGGCCACACACTTTTAGACAGAACACAAATAAAAATAAACTCTGCATTTTTTAAAGGCAATAGTTATATGTATTGAATTACTATATTTGTTAAATCATTTTACTACTGGGAGAACAATATAAAATACCTGACTGATTTAAATATAAGTTGTTAATTAAATTTAATTACATATTTCTGGACTTTTTTTTTATTATTTTTTTTAATATGTAACACAACTTAATGAGAACACTGTGTCAAAGTCAATTTTAAACGATGATGATGATGATATTCGCAACAAATCCTGAAGGTTGTTATCAGTCAGTCGGTTTCTTTGTGACGATTTAACTGCCCTCATAGTTGAGAAAGTGCATTCGCATATGTATGTGAATACACTTTATTGTATGTGTTTCTAAACATAGATGCAATTCTCAAGCTGAAATCACTTAATGCAGGATATTTTTCCCTTGGTACCAGTTTCCAAAAGTCAGTGACTATCTCCACCCCTGACTGGAAAAAGGGGTCACTTTGAAGGTCACACAACTCCAATTGAATAGTGTCATGCTGCTCTGAAATGTCACATTTCATTTGCTAAATAACGTCAGTTGTGGCTGCATGTCACTGAAGTCAGAAAATCACTTACTGAATTGCTCCAAAAGTTGGTCTAATATTGGCACAGAAAACTTGAAGTCAATGCCATGGCTCTCCCCCATCAACTGCAGGAAGGGAAATGTACCAAGATTCCTCTGACTAGGGTGAATTTAAAAACCTTCAGTCGACTTATGAACCCATCTAGGTGTCCAACTAAATCTGGGATTGTTTGGTTATGTCCCTGTGACTTCCAGTTGAGTTCATTCATAAGGTGTGTGATGTCTGTTAGAAAGGCGAGTAAGCTGTTAAAATGAGGATCACATAGTTTTGTGTTTAGTTCTTTGTTTGTCTTCTCGTGTTCCTCTAAAAACTGTTTTATTTCCTTTCTCAAAGCAAAAAACCATTTCAAACAGTTCCCTCTGCTTAGCCAACATACTTCTGTGTACAACACTAAATCGTCATATTCTGCTCCATTTCTGTTAAAAAAGAAAGAAACTTGCAGTATATCAAGGCCCAATTTTTGCCCTTAATTAGATTCACACACTTCATTACAGTTTTCATGACATCCTCTATCTCCAGAATTTTAGCACACAGAGTCTCCTGATGTATAATGCAGTGCAATACAGGACAATTGATTCCTGCCTTCTTTAGTTAGCCAACGAAGCCTGTTTGAGTACCACGTATTGATTTGCCGCCATCTGTTACAAGAGCTATGAGATTGTTGATGTCACAGTATCATTTACAACCTTCATAACTGCATCATAAATGTCTTGACCTTTGGCTGTGTTATGCAATGACTTTAATGCTAGTAGCTCTTAATTAATAACAAAGTCTTTGGAAACAGTTCCAATGAAAATTAGATGTTGAGCTATATCTCTTATGTCAGTTGATTCATCCAGAGCCGATGAGAAGTAAGCTGAATGAGAACAGTGTTCTCATTAAGTTGTGTTACATGTATAACTCTATTTAAATCAATCAAGTATTTTATATTATTCTCCCAGTAGTAAAATGATTTAACAAATACAGTATAGTAATTCAATATCTTAAAAAAATGCACAGTTTTTTTTTTAAGTTCTGTCTAAAAGTGTGTGGCCCATGACGCTACCACTCATCATATATTAGCCCTCGTAGAGAATGAAGTTGGCTACGCCTGATATAGATGAATAGGAGTGGAGATAATATGCATCCTTGTCTTATCCCTGATTTTACACCAAACCATCTTCCTGTATTTTCTTCAATTCTAACTACTGACTGACAACTGAAATATGGACTATTCATTGTCCTGTATAATGTTTCATTCACTCCATATAATTATAGTGTTTTGAAAACATTTTCACTGGGCACCTTCTCATATGCCTTTTCCAGATTTACAAAAAATAAGTACAGATGCTTAAGTAAAGACTGCTTCTTTAACTTCTTGTGTCCACCCTGGTATTCTTATTTTTATATCCTTGAAGACAACTTCACCATATACTTCTTCCTAGCTGAATGAATCAATGTCTTCTTCAGAGTTTGCCACTGAGACTCCAAGTTTGGTTCTTGTTTTCAATTTGTTTCATTTTTTACTTCAATAAGTGTGTATAGTTGAGTATACAATTTACTTGTAAAAGTTTCTCACAATTTTAATTATTTTTAAAACTTTCTTACATACTGTTCTTTTCAATGTGATTTTGCTTAGTACTGAGTAATAGTCACTTCCAATTTCAAATCCTCTGTCCACTCTTGTATCCTGAACAAGCATGAAGATATCGTTATCAATAATGACAAGGTGAATGAGGCTTTTCATGCACATCTTTATGTTGAAGCATGGTGTTAGTAATGATTAGTCTGAGCAGGTCCAGTAAATACTTACCATTATTATTAGCTCTGCTCTTTTCTTAATGTTCTTATATGCTTCGTGGGATTTATTTCCTACTCTGCTGTTCAGATCTCCAACAAGGGCCACTTTTTACATTTTCTTTATGTCAGTTGCCTGTTATAATAACTCAAAAAAATTCCTCCACTTCTTCCTAAGAAGAACCTTCTATGAAACCATAGAAAGTTCTTCTGTGGCAAATTGCCAGCCCATCCTCATTTGTTCAGTACCTAGTATATACCTACTAACAGCGCACACCATGTGAAAATGAGGATTGGACATTAGGTCAGAAGCCTCCAGTCAGTTCTCTGCATTCCTGAAAGGCGATGTGGAGTTCTCCTCCCAGTTATTTGGCTTTGGTCCCTAAGTGACCACAGATAGAAATATAATGTTGGAGTCTTGACAAATAAGATTAATTTGAAGGAAAATTGTTGATCAGAAGTTAGTAATGGTGTAACTTTTTCATGTAGTACTAACATAATATCATGTACATCCCCTGAGGGTACATATCAGAAATGATGATATTTATACCTGAAAGCAACATGCTTAATTTGCAAAATGATATGAATAATAATTGCTTTCTGGCTTGATGTCTTAAAATTGGTAGTTTAATTTGCATCTTAATCAGAGCATTTTAGTGGTAAAAACAAGAAACAAAATTATGTCTGCAGTATACAATTTAATACAGAGTTAATTTGTGGCATATGCAAAAATAATTTTAGGTCCAACTGATAATGAATGCTGTTGCTAAATAACAGTCCTGTTACAAAACCTCTATAATGATTGTCAGTGATCATTTCCTTAATGCTTTGCTTTAGTTTTGTTGTCAAAACAGGTATCCTTTAGTACATGTATTGGCAAGACAAAATCCTTTGGAATTTATTCCTCAAATAAATAAATGATTGGCTGATTTTAGTTAGAAAATTAGTTCTTCACCAGTTTAATGAGAAGCAGGAGTGATGAAACTTTTTTTCTTTCTTTCTTTCTTTTTTTTTTTTTTGGACATGTTAGAAATCATTCATCATTTTCCTGTCCTGGAAACAAAATTGTGCAACAAACCAATCTTTACTAATATAACAGCCGTCTATGCACTAAACTTGTTAATATGATTTTAGTAGAACATTAATGATGTTCTATAATAACAGAGAAAAAAGTAATTATGTATTTATAATTAGCATGCCAAAATACACAAAAATCGTTATAATTCATGCACAGGACAAAACATGTTGTATAGCGTAATGGTAATAATCACCTTAAAAAGGAAGTGGATGATCTCAAAAATAGTTTACCTTGGTAATGAAGAAAGGATGGATTTCATATTTGTACTCAACAAATTCACCACTCCATTTTTTATGCTATTATAAGAAACATCAATCATAAAGATAAAAGCAGGAGCATTTGGGAACTGGTTATTCTGCAAGACAAATTGTAACTCTCACACTGTAGAATATATATATATATATATATATTACAATATTAATTTTACCCTTAATGGAGTACAAGTTATAAAAACATGAAAAAAATGCATCTAGAATCAGAAGCAAGAATAGGATACAGGATAATTTTCAGAAAGTATTAATAAACAGCTTATAAGATATAATTATCAAGGGTTATCCATGGGTGGAGATATGTTGATGACATATTTATAACATGGAAGCACAGTGTGGAAGAGCTACATGATTTTCTAATGTCCATAAACTTGTTTCAATATAATTATCAATTTAATAGCATGTTAGAATTTTGCTGAGGTTGACACAGATGTGTGGATATGAGCATATATGCACTCTATAGGTACATAAAATTGGTCTCAAGAAAAAATAAATGAAGCCTATGGTTCTAAATCGCAACCACTACATGGACAAAGGCATTCTTAACCACTGGGATAAAGGTAAAAGGAGTTCTCACACGTGGCAATTCTAAACAGTGAAATGTGTTGAGACTGGGATAGTTCTTCTAGGCAGAAGCATAGTGATACAAAAGAATAGCACATTTATACTTTCTGTCTGTGAAATAGGATGGTTTTTCTCTCCAACAGACTATGATATTCATCCATGGCATGATTAGCAAGATGTGAGAAGCAGTGGTAGTGGCACTAGATATAATCTTATGTTCTGAACTCTTCATGCTGAATAGCCTGCCAGCTGGTCATGACAAGCAAGTTGTAACTTTGGGACACCTCTGAGAAATTGAAGCTGATCTTTCAATGAGAACAGATGTTTTTTTTTTCCTTCTTTTTCTTTTTTTTCTTTTTTTTTTTTTTTTAAATCTGGACTGAAATTGGAAACAATGATGTTTACTTTAGAACTTCAACTTTTTACCAAGACCTAGATGTTTATCATTCATGTCACTCTTTAATGATGCAATAAATCACATGGTATCCAGCCACTCAAGCAATTTACTATTCAGTTTGTTATATCACTTTGCAACTGATAAAGATAATGAAATAGCAATTAAGTCATCATCTGATGCCATGTGATTTAGTATACAGTAGTCCCTCTTATCAGTGGGGGATATGTTCCAAGACTTCCCATGGATACCTGAAACTGTGGATAGTACTGAATCCTATCTATGTGTGTGTGTGTGTGTATATATATATATATATATATATATATATATATACACACTATTTTTTTTCCTATACATACATACATACCTATGATAAAGTTTAATTTATAAATTAGGCACAGTAAGATGTTAACAACAATAACTGTTAATAAAATAGAACAATTATAACAACATACTGTAATAAAAGTTATCTGAATGTGAATGGAATCTTAGCAATCTCAGCATCCATTTTTTATTATTATTATTTAATGACATCGAGAATTTGCAGCTTTTTCACTTAAAAGAAAGCACTTTATGGCTTCTCTTTGGCATAATCGAATTACCAACATCACTGCTCTTGCGCTTTGGGACCATTATTAAGTAAAATAAGGGTTACTTCAACATAAGCACTGTGATATGTGACAGTCGATCTGATAACTATGCAGAACAGCATGCAATTTAAAACTTATGAATTGTCTATTACTAAAAGAAAGAGCCATATGACTTCATTTAGGCTATATAAAATTAAATAGGCAAAGTGGATATTAGATCCAACATTATTTCAAAGCCGAATATTTGTAGAAAGTATGAAAGTTGACCTGATAGTTCATGAATATACAAGGGTGGTCTGAAAAGTTCTCAGCCTAACAATGTAAAAGCGAATTTATAATTTCAAAATTATTTTTATTTTTCAACATAATCTCCCTTAAGACTAATACATTTATTCCAGCGATGCACCAGCATCATTATCCCGTCCCCGTAGTGGTTCTCAGTAAGATCTGAGAAATACCCCTCTACAGCTATAATCACTTCTTGATTCGAAGAAAAATGTTGACCAGCGAGGAAGAGTTTTAGCTTTGGGAAGAGATAATAGTCAGAGAGAGCCAAATCTGGAGAACAGGGTGGATGTTCCAACAATTCATAGTGCAGATCCCTTAATTTTCCCATTGCCAAAACACCTTTGTGGGCAGGTGCATTGTCCTGATGAAAGATGATTTTTCTTCTGCAAACTGGATCTTTTCTCATGAATTTTTTTGTCTAGTCTGGTTAAAAGATCGGAATGATATTCCCCAGTTATTGTTTTACCCTTTTCAACATAATTAATAAACAAAATGTCTTTAGCATCCCAAAACACCGATGCCATGACCTTTCCTGCTGATGGAACCGACTTTGTCTTCTTTGGCGCTGAAAAACCAGCTTCTGTCCACTGTTTTGACTGCTGTTTGGATTCTGGTGTGTAATGGTAAATCCAAGTCTCATCCATAGTAATAAATTGACCCACAAATTTAGTTTTATTCTTGCTAAAATGTTCCAAGCTCTGTTCAGAGATTTTCATGCAAGTGTGTTTTTGATCTGCTGTGAGAAAGTGTGGCATCCATCTTGCGCAAAGCTTTTTCATTTGCAATTCTTCGTGCAAAATATATCCTATGCATTCCTTTGAAATGCCTATAGTCTCAGCAATTTCATGCGCTTTGACTCGCCAGTCATCAAATACAATACATGCACTTGATCAATGATTTCTGGTGTTGTTACACTCTTTGGACGTCCTTCACATGGATCATCTTCAAGGCTGGCTGATACGGCCAGTTTAAACTCGGCAGCCCATTTCTTAATTGTCAAAAACAAAGGAGAAGAGTGCCCACAAACTTTTATGAACTTGGAATGAATTTCTTTTGGTGTTAAACTTTGTTTTACAGAGAATTTTATAACCGTACGATACTCAATTTTATCCATTTCAAGGGATACACACAACACTTTTGCTTCAGACAGCTGTATAAAAAAAACTACTTGATAGAATGACTTGTAATTTCACATGGATGCTTATGACAGATCGACCAACTTAGGGGAACAAAAAATCTTGCCAGTAGTGTTGCCATCTATGGACGAGGCCGAGAACATTTCAGACCACCCTCGTACAATCCTTGGCATCCTGAGTTGCCTTAGCTATTTAAGCAGTACAAGCTAAGGCAACTTGGGGATGCCAAGGATTGTATTCATGTCTTGTAAGCTCTCAGGGCAACTCACAAGACTTTCCTATTTTCTACATACATTCAGCTTTGAAATGTTGGATCTAATATCCACTTTGCCAATGTAATTATAAATTGTTTATTTCTGGAATTTTCCATTTAATATTTTTAGACTGGATAGCTGAAACTGCAGATAGCGAACCCACAGATAAGGGGGCACTATGGTATAAACTCTCATTTACTGTTTATTTTTTTTAATATCACTTTCTTTCCACACACACAATACCACAAGGAGTGGGGCTGGGATCAAGAGCAAAGCAGGGCTATTGATATTCTCCATGAACTAGAGGTTAAATTCCCTGGAGAATACTTAATGAGAAAAGCTGTTCTACAGAACTGAGGTAAATGTAAGAAAGGACAAGTGAGATTAGTAGGTTTGCAAGTCAATAGTTCAGTTATAAAAGGATGATGGGCAGCTGTTACATGCATTTCAGTAGATTTGGTAGAAATGGGGAAGGGGCATAATGGATGATATGTTAGCAGCCATGGAAATATCAGCAGAAGAGACAATACAGAAACCAACTGTTTATGAGACAGTGGCTCAAAAGAGTCTGCAAGATAGGGGAGGTCAGTCAACTGAACTGTTTTCTTTTGAAAAGCATAAAGAATTCTTACAAAAGTCTCAGGCACACCACCACTAAATGTGAGAGCAGTATTTTAAGGTTAGGCAGAATTGCAATTTGTACACAGTAACTAAACAGATGAAAAGCAGCATCTCGAGCAAAAGATGTATGCTACAGTATATTTTATTGGTATAAATTTTTGTCCTAGTATAAAGGGCATCTTCAATACAACTCAAATTAAACAAGATGAACAGATACTGGTAGATTCAACAATGAAATGTATTAATTACACATACATGATATAGAGTGTTATGGTCTAATTACATTAACGTTCTAGTAAAAATAACTTTAACAAGAGATTTAAAAAGTAATTAATTAAAATAACTTAAAAATTAAATTAAATTAATTTTGGAACTTGTGAAAAAGAACTATTTCCCACAAGACGGATAAGTTTAGTCCTTTGTTTCTATTTAGTTTCAGTCAATGTAACAAGGTCTCAACTTTCTTTGTCTAAACATTTTAAGAGATTATTACTTTCATGTAGAACCTTAATTTTCTTCCAAAGGATACAGTGTCTGGGGGTAATAGTGTGTTCTGCAGGTCCCAACTGTTCTAACTCATGGAACATAATGTTTTAAATTATCATCATGATGCACAGTTATCTAATCTACCTGTTTGGCCAAAATATGATAATCCACTCAGCAAAGAATTGGACACACTCCAGGGTGGGCTAAAGGCAAAAGTTTACTTTAACTAAAAATAAAATAAGTCAGCTAATGACTTTTATTAAGTGATTATTATGGGGCTATTTTAGTCCTATTACCCATACACAGTACTAATGTACTATAGGTTGATCAACCAACCTCTCGTGTATGGGTTCAACATAAAAAAAAAATAAAATAAAAAAATAAAAGTATTTTTGGGACCTAGTGCAAAGGATATAAATGCCACTTCGAATGAGCTACACGGGTCTTAACTTCTTAACTTTAGCCAAATTCAGAACTCTACATTTCTAAACATATCTTATTGACAGAGCAGCAGAAAGACACCCTGAAGCCCAACAAAGTAGTTTGGCTACACCTTCAGTATAGGAAATGGCGACACGACAGAGTGCATTTGAATCGTTATCACAATAAGAGGCCGATGACAGGGGAAACTCTATAATTATTAATTATCTTGATATATGATTTGGTAAGAAAGGTGGATGGACTTGATGCTTGATGTAAAAGAGTGTGTGCGCTTGATGTACAAGAGTACAAGTGTGTGTGTGTACTTGATGTACAAGAGTCTTAATGGTGCCAGATTTTTGAAAAGTTAAAAAATGAAAAATGAAGGCTACTATCCAGTTGATGAAGTAACAGGAGATCCGAAAAGGCAATCTGAGTTTTCTCTTCTAACTCAAGAGTGAACTGGATATGATGGTGAAAAGTGTTAATCTTACTGATTAACTCTTGCAGATCTGTACAGGACCCATTCCAAACTGCAAAAACATCATTAACATGCACATCATTAACATAGATTCATTCGAGGTTATGTTGTAAGTGGTCGTGTAATTTAGTGCTCATGTAAAATTAATGATTCTTTTTTTATCTGTTTTATTGCAGTGTTTCCTTAGAAAATTAGTGTACATTTTCAGATTTTTAGAGCATTTAGTATCTTTATAACATTTTTATTGTGGTATTGTCAGCATGGCACCAACGTGATGAACAATGGTGGCACAGACCATGCAGTCTGGTGATTTCAATTTACGGAATTTTATTCAGTGTAGTATGTGTGAAATGTATTCGTGAAGGAAATTAAACAATATGTGTAAGGAAACTGAAACTGGAAAGAAAGTATGTATTAAGCATTTCAAAAGCGAGTGTCTGTTAGGTGACGAGAATGCAACAAATACTGACAGTAAGATGGAAAATGATGTTATTAATGCCGAAGGTGTGGCTGTTGAAATAGAGGAGTACAAAATGGATATTAATAAAGAAATAGCATGCTTAAATGTTATTGCAGAAGCAGCAAGAGTTAAGCAGGGCTGATAAAAAAATCCGAAGGAATAATAAAGACCAACTAAACAAACAAAAACAAATTAAGGAGAAAATTATGTATGGAGACTCAATGATCATGGGAGTACTTAACTAAAGTGTGAAAAAATCATGTTTCCAAGGTACAAAAATTCACAATATTAGCCACAGCATCCATATGCAAAAAGGCAAGTCAAAAGAAATGATTGTCTAGGTTGGCACAGATGGTTTGAGAGGTGAGAAGTATTCTATGAGGGAGGATGTAAAGGAGTTATTAGAAGAGGCCAAACTGAAGAGCAAGAAGGTAAATATTGTAAGTCTCCTACCATGATATGATAGAGGCAAACTGTGGAGGACATTGATAGTCAGCAAGTCTATACATGGACTATGCAAAAGGAATGATGTAGAATTTATGGATCTGTGGTCTCTGACAGTCCATCACATCATATGATGAAGAGAAAGATTTGTACAATGCTGGTGGACAGCATCTAAATGCTTTGGTGTTAGGTGTCTGGAGAAAGAGCTTTGTTCACAGAACATGCTGAAGTGCAAATTCAGGGAAACTTAAGCAATTGGGGTGGAAGCAAGTGAGTTTGTATGGAGGCACCCACAAAAAGAGTGACTGTGAGAATGACCAAGTTAGAAATCTAGTTTGCCAAGCAAAAATACTGAATAGGGTAGTCAGCTCAGAAAGTAAAGGTGGGTGGGGGACTAAAGGGAAGCTGCAGTTTCTATGTACTGATGCCAGAACAAGATGGAGAGGTTTTTGGCATAGTTAACCTTGCCAAAAGGTATAGGCATTAGTGAGACTATGCTAAGAGCAGATGATGTAGTTACAGGGATTGAATGTGAAGAGTTTAGTATTTTCAGGGAAGATAGGATGGGGAGAGGACTACTGCTGATAATAGCAGATGAATTGCAGCCAAAATGAATATGAGAAAGGAAGGATTGACTGTTCATTTGAAGCAATCTGGTGCGAGATTAAGGCCAGTAAAACAAAATATACAGTTCGAGTTCCATAGATGATCTGGAAGACATGCACTGCCAAATTACCACAATGAGTACAGGTCGAGTGATTATTATAGGGAACTTCAATTATGGAGATATAAACTGGAAGAAAGAACGATCACATGGCAGGAAGGAAATAGAATTCATACACATGCTAAGAGATAATTACTTAAGGCCACATGTGATGGATGGGACTAGGGGCGGGAGAGTACTGGACCTGGTCATAGGATCAGAAGAGCTATTTATAACCAAGATGACAATATTACCTCCAATTGTTGAAAGTGACAATGCGGTCTTGACATAGGAGACTGTTAAACATCAGAAATATTCTATCAAGAAGGGGTATTTGTGGACCTACAAGGCATATGATTATGCATTCTTAGGAAGAATGCTTATATCTGTACCATAGCATAAAACACAGCAGGGTAAGAATGTTAGTTGTGCATGGGATATAGTTAAGTGTCATCTTGAGCATAGGTGGCCAACGGCAGGCACATGGGCTGCATGCAGTCCGTAAGGTGATTTTGTGCGGCCCATGGCAGGATAAAATGTATATTAAATTATATATATTATCAATTTATCTATTAGTTTCGACTGCAGATTTTCTGATTGATATACTAGTTACATTCATTATTTCTGATGATGGAAACAATTTATATTCTCAACACCAAATCAAAATTCTTAAAAAGATTACTCAATTTATACTACTGCTTCTCTGCATAAGTTGTAGTAGTGGGAGTGGTAGATTTCTATGCACTCCAGAGTAACGCATCATTAAAAGTCACTTGCTCTGCTATGGTTACAGTGATCAGTTTCAGAGACTCAGTTCCACGGTTAAGTGTTATTGTTGCAGTTTGTGTCCCCTGGTCAGTTACATCAGCCTTTGTGTACTACGAGTAAAAAACGTAAGATCTGTGAAGAAAACAGGTCATTTCTGCTGTTTTTTTTTCTGTTTATAAACAGAAATTAAAAACAATAACAACAAACCACAGTTCCTTGTGTGTTTGCAAGTATTGTCTGGGCACAAGGAATATAACCTCAAACGCCACTACATACAATGCTATGCCACTAAATACCAAGAATACGTTGGACAAGTACATACTAATATTGTACGTAATTTGAAGAGAAAGGTTAGTGCTCAGAAATCTATTTTTACTAAATCAACATCAATACAAAAAGCTCACTCTTGACATCGTTTGCTGTAAGCGCAGAGATAGCAAAAAAAAAAAAAAAAATCATTATCTGATGGTGAATTTGTAAAACACTGTTCTGTGAAAATGACTCATGCATTTGGTGAAGATAAAATCGAAACTGTGTTCGAAAGCGTCCCACTATCAAAACAAACTGTAACAAAAAGAGTCGAGGAAATAGGTTCTCACATAATAAATAAACTAAAAAGTGTTATTACCGATTCAGCTTACTTCTCATTGGCTCTGGATGAATCAACTGACATAAGAGATATAGCTCAACATCTAATTTTCATCGGAATTGTTTCCAAAGACTTTGTTATTAATGAAGAGCTACTAGTATTAAAGTTTCCATAACACAGCCAAAGGTCAAGACATTTATGATGCAGTTATGAAGGTTGTAAATGGTACTGTGACATCAACAATCTCATAGCTCTTGTGAAAGATGGCGGCAAATCAATACGTGGTACTCAAACAGGCTTTGTTGGCTTACTAAGGAAGGCAGGAATCAATTGCCCTGTATTGCACTGCATTATACATCAGGAGACTCTGTGTGCTAAAATTCTGGAGATAGAGGATGTTATGAAAACTGTAAAGAAGTGTGTGAATCTAATTAAAGGCGGAAATCGGGCCTTAACGCACCACAAGTTTCTTTCTTTTCTAACAGAAATGGAGGCAGAATATGAGGATTTAGTGTTGTACATAGAAGTACATTGACTAAGCAGAGGGAACTGTTTGAAATGGTTTTTTGCTTTGAGAAAGGAAATAAAACAGTTTTTAGAGGAACACGAGAAGACAAAGAACTAAACACAAAACTATGTGATCCTCATTTTAACAGCTTGCTCGCCTTTCTAACAGACATCACACACCTTATGAATGAACTGAACTGGAAGTTACAGGGACATAACCAAACAATCTCAGATTTAGTTGGACACCTAGATGGGTTCATAAGTTGAGTGAAGGTTTTTAAATTCACCCTAGTGAGAGGAAATTTGGTACATTTCCCCTCCTGCAGGGAGTTGATGGAGGAGAGCTATGACATTGACTTCAAGTTTTCTGTGCTAATGTTAGACCAACTTTTGGAGCAATTCAGTAAATGATTTTCTGAGTTCAGTGACATGTGGCCACAACTGGCATTATTTAACAACCCAATGAAATGTGACATTTCAGAGCAGCATGACACTATTCAATTAGAGTTGTGTGACCTTCAAAGTGACCCTTTTTCCAGTCAAGGGTGGAGATAGGCATTGACTTTTGGAAACTGGTACCAAGGGAAAAATATTCTGCATTGAGTGATTTCAAGGTGAGAATTGCATCTATGTTTGGAAGCACATACACGTGAACAACCCAATGAAACGCGACATTTCAGAGCAGCATGACACTATTCAATTGGAGTTGTATGACCTTCAAAGTGACCCTTTTTCCAGTCAAGGATGGAGATAGGCATTGACTGTCTCCACCTTTAGTGATTTCTACTTGAGAATTGCATCTATGTTTGGAAACAAACACATATCTAAATGCACTTTCTCAACTATGAGGGCGGTTAAACGTCACAAAGAAGTCGACTAACTGATGACCACCTTCAGGATTTGTTATGAATGTCGTCGTCGTCATCGTTGAAAATCGAATTTGTTGAACTTTTTGCCACACATGAATGCCCACAGTGTTCTCATTAAGTTGTGTTAATGAGAAAAAAACCAGAAACATGTAATTAAATTAAATTTAACAACATTTAAATCAATCAAGTATTTTATATTGTTCTCCCAGTAGTAAAATGATTTAACAAATATAGTAATTCAATACATATAACTATTGCCTTGAAAAAAATGCAGAGTTTATTTAAATAAGCTAATAAGCTTCATTTCAGCGATATAAACATTATTTAAATTAAGGGGATATTAAATCCCACATTGTTTTAAAACCGAATAAGAAACTCAAAGATTGGAAATCAGACATTCCGTGTATAGAGGCTTTAGTGCTGTGAAGACATAATGTTGGAGGTTTAATGGATTTTTTACAACACTCAGAAAGGATTAAAAAGAATTTAATACTTCCTATATTTCGTCCTGGTCACTAGGACATCTACGGGGATTACAAAAATAACTAATGTAACATAACACAAATATCATACAATACTAAGACTAACCACATGGGTGACACTAAAGTCCTATCTAGGTGGAGCGCCCTCTAAGGGCAGTTGTAGATGGCCTGGAATATAAAGTAGGATCTTTGGTGATGAGTGTTTCCCAAATTTTTGGAAGCTTAATGCAACTGTATTTATTAAGATTTGGTTGATTTCTAAGAGCTGCTGCTGCTTCTAAGAATAGTCTCTCTTTCTTGAATTTGCTGTGATGGAGCATGGTGGTTTTCTTCCATGATACTCTGTGGGTGGTGTCCAAGACATGGTCAGCCAAGCCTGAATGACCATAGTTGTGTTTACAGATGTAAGACTTGTGTTCCTCTAGGCAGATGGATGCTGATCTGCCTGTCTGTCCAAAAATCCACAAACCCAATTCCCCACTCAGACCTATAGTAGATGCCACCAATGCACCTTGCTACAGACTGTCTAAACAGCTGGCCAACTCTCTGACCCCCCTCACTGGAAGGTCCACTTCCTATATAAAAAACTCGACCCACTTTAAGCCCTCATAGAAAATTTAACCTTGAATAAAGCAGACCTATTGGTAAGCTTTGATATCTCCTCTTTGTTTACTAATATTCCCTTAACTGACACCTTATCTCTCTTACAAAAAGTTTTCCCTTCTGACATCTTAGATCTCTTTTCCTTTGCCATTAACTCTGGGTATTTTTCTTGGAAGAACAAAATCTACAAGCAGATAGAGGGAACTGCCATGGATTCCCCCCTCTCTCCCCCTTGCTAATTTCTATATGGAAGATTTTGAAAAACGAGCCATAGACTCAACCCCACTCAAACCTTCTATCTGGCTAAGATATGTAGATGATGAGTTCTCTATTTGGCCTCATGGCCCAGACACATTAGACTCCTTCCTCAGTCATCTCAATAGCCTACATCCAAGAATCCGGTTTACTATGGAAAAGGAAAAGAACAATTGTTTACCCTTCCTAGACACCTTAGTCACATGCCTGCCTAATGATACACTTGCCTTCACTGTATACAGAAAACCCACACACACACAGGCTGATACATTCACAAACTCTCACACCACCACCCCTCTCAACAACATGGCATTATTAAAACTCTTACCAAGAGAGGCCCACAATCTTTGTTCCGGTGAAACCGCCCTCACTACTGAGCTTAACTACATACACAACACTTTCCTCTCCAATGGCTACAGCGATCACAGTATCAGAAAAATAATTAGTTCCTCTCCCATTCCTGGTCCTTCTCGTCAACAAAAATTTAAAAATGCCATCACCATACCCTGCATCCGTGGCACATCCGAAAAAATAGCCAAGATTCTAAAAAAGTACAACCTACACACAGCATATAAACCCCACCACAAACTTGCTACCCTTATGCATTCTACAAAAGATCAGCTCCCTCCTCTCTCTCTGCCTGGAGTTTACAAAGTACCCTGTTCCTGTAAGCTGGCGTACTTTGGATAGACAGGCAGATCAGCATCCATCCGCCTAGAGGAACACAAGTCTTACATCTGTAAACACAACTATGGTCATTCAAGCTTGGCTGACCATGTCTTGGACACCACCCACAGAGTATCATGGAAGAAAGCCACCATGCTCCATCACAGCAAATTCAAGAAAGAGAGACTATTCTTAGAAGCAGCAGCAGCTCTCAGAAATCAACCAAATCTTAATAAATACGGTTGCATTAAGCTAAATTTGGGAAACACTCATCACCAGAGATCCTACTTTATATTCCAGGCCACTTACAACCGCCCTTAGACGGCACTCCACCTAGATAGGACTTTAGTGTTACCCACATGGTTGGGCTTAGTATTGTATGATATTTGTGTTATGTTACATTAGTTATTTTTGTAATCCCCGTAGATGTCCTAGTGACTAGGACGAAATATAGGAAGTATTAAATTCTTTTTAATCCTTTCTGAGTGTTGTAAAAAATCCATTAAACCTCCAACATTATGGAAATCAGAGTTTCTTGCCGAATATAGTAAACTACAAAGTATCGGCGACCACTAGTGTGAGCTAATGCAGGTGACCCTAGTACATAGTACAATACCGGACAACTCGTAGCAAAGGTGGTGAAGTTCTGATCGCTATTCTTAGGTATTTCCCATAATGTAAAAACACATTTCCTAGGAAATGTATGCTGTTATTACATTATGGTGGAAGGTCACTACCCAGACCGGTTTCAGCCTTTTTTGAGGCTTCATCAGTGAATAGCTAGACCAATTTATACCAAAGTGTATAGCGAAAAGAACTTATATACTCTGCTATACGAGTTTCCAAACAGGTGCAACCATTAAGTTACCTAAATATAAAGAGCTAATAAGCTTCATTTCAGCGATATAAACATTATTTAAATTAAGGGGATATTAAATCCCACATTGTTTTAAAACCGAATAAGAAACTCAAAGATTGGAAATCAGAGAGTTTCTTGCCGAATATAATAAACTATAAAGTATCGGCGCCACTAGCGTGAGCTAATGCAAGTGACCCTAGTACGTAGTACAATACTGGACAACTCGTAGTAAAGGTGGTGAAGTTCTGAACTTCACCACCTTTGCTACGAGAAAGGCAAAATCAGATAAAAATTAAAAGCATAATCCAAAGGAAATCCCAAAAAATTCTTTTGTTATGTGGCAAGTAAGAGGAAGAATGACTATGGAAGATTAACCTTAATGAGTGATGATGGCCACAAGGAGACAGAAGCGGATAAAATAGTTGAGTTACTGAGTGACTTTCCAAAAGTATATCATCCTAGTAAGGTTGCTGCTTTAACTCATGTTATCATTATCACGAACTATGAGCTCGCTGCCTGTTAGTATCCGATGTCTCCTTGACTATCTTCTTCTACCTTTCTTTGTCCTTTGCTTTAAGCTATGTGACAGACACTAACGAGGGAACAGAGAGAGATGAATTGGAAGTTCTTAGAATATTGCAGAATCTCAATGTAAACACAGTGTGGAATTAGATGGGATATCAGCTAGGGTTTGGGGAGAATGTGCAAGGGAATTGGCAATACATTTGACTAGGCTCTTTAATTTATCTCAGATTTAATTTATGCAAAATAATTCCTTTGCATAAGGGAGATTCTAAGACTGCAGTAGCAAATTATAGACCAATCAGTATCTCAGGCATAGTGGTAAAAGTATTAGCAAAATTGGTAAAAAAAGAGAATTCAAGAATGGGTAGATAAAAATATGATACCATATGAGGGTCAACATGGCTTTGTAAAGAGTTGGTCATGCCTTAGTAATTTACTAACTTTTTATAATTGTGTAACAGCAGAGTTGGATAAAGGAAATGGCTACAAGATGACTTTGCAAAGGTATTTGACACAATACCAGATGGAACTCTGTTATGCAATTAAAACAAATGGGGATGGATATGACACTGCTTAAGTGGATAACAGGGTGGCTGCTGGACAGATATCGAAAAGTGGTATGTGGAGGGGCAGAATCAAGGCGAAAACAGGTGACTACTGGTGTGCCACAAGGTTCAGTGCTGGGACCATTGCTCTTTAATTTGTACATAAACGATATACAGGAAATAACCTGAAAGGAAATATTCAGTTGTTTGCTGATGATGCGAAATTAGGTTGATATTAGTTAATTAAAGCAATGTAGAGAGCTTGCAGGACGATTTAAACAGGCTGTCAGTATGGACAAAAGTTAATGGGTGTCAGTTTAATGTTGAGAAATGTAAAGTTATGTAATTTGGGATAAATAGATCACAAGCCATGTATCACATTGATGGCATTATACTCCAGGAAATAGATATAGCTAGAGATTTAGGGGGTGATGGTAGACAGAGTTAAAGTTTAGAGGATGTATTGATAAGGTTGCTAAGGCGACCCGTAAGATTACTTGACTATTGAAGAACACATTAACAAGTAGAGATAAGGAAGTTGTTATTCCTCTTTTATGGTCTTGATATGCCCACATCTGGATTACTGTGCTCAAGTCTGGTTCTCTGGGTTTCATGGGGATGAAGAGGATTCAGAGGCAAGTGACCAAGATGGTGAGTGGCCTGTGGAATGTTCTCTGTGAGGATAGATTGATGGTGCATGGATTGAAGAAGTTGGTTGATAGGAGAAAAAGAGGTGATATGATAAACATTTAAGTTCTTAAAGGGTTTTATAGGATAGATGCAGGTGAAATATTTTGGCACTTGGCTAGAGGGACCAGAAAAAGGAGTCATTCCTGGAAGTTGAATAAAGGTGTGGATAGTAGAGGTGTGAGGACTAGATTTTTTGCTTGAAGAGTTGTGAATGAGTGGAATGGGTTGCTCAAGTCAGTTGTGAGTGCTTTGTCTGTTAATGGGTTCAAGGAGAGGTATGATAGATTGTCCGGATAGATTGGGTCGGCTGCAATGAGTCTTTCGACTCCATAGAGGTGCCCATATAATAATAATACACGTACTTTAAGGATGCTATCCATTGTTCAAATTGTTCAAACTACCCACTGATGTACCCTTGATCTACTGATAACATTTGTATTGGCATGTGTTGAGTAGCCAGAGTGAATGACAAAGTCAAATAATCTGACAATATTTCATGGAAAATCTTGCTTGAGCTTCGAAGTTAAGTGTTTCCCTAAAGGATCTAGGCTTTAACCTGGACAAAGACTCATATCTTTTCTATGAATGAGAACTATTTTTGATAAATGAAGAGCACTTTCCTATGAACAACCAAAGAATTTAGAAAGGTATTTAGCAATTTTGTAACATGGAGATTTTTCTAGGTATTTTAATTATTCACCTTGCTGCTTCTAGATAAATGACACAAAATAATATATAAGGAGTAGTCTTATTATTGTTATATGCTCTCTCTTCAAAATCATGATTTTGAGGAGATTGTGCTCCTCTTTATATGAAACTTTTACAAAATCAATGAGCAAGACTTCTATAACCATAAATGCCAATCACTGAATTATTCTTTAATGAAGTTCTAATAATATTGTATGCTACAGCTTTAATGTTGATTGCATCAAACTGACATTAAAGTCAATTTAGTGGTTAATATATATATATAATTAGCTTAATTATATATATATATATATAATTAATATATATATATATATATATATATATAGCTAAATGCTAGCAGGCAAAGACAGAAGAGGAGATTGGCACAATTTACTGCCCATTAGACATGCCTGGCGAAGGACTTAACACAGTACACCATGCCGGCTCGAACGTCGCCCAGTTTAACAAGGTCTGCATTGCTATTTGGTAGCAGCTCCAGGGGTGGCAATGAGAAGTTAGCGACTCGCGCTATAATCACCACTATTACTAACAAAAAAAATAATGGAAAAACTGGATCCAGATTCAGACTCCGCAATCATTTAATGACCGGAACTTGGAATATTAGGACTCTACTGCAATCAGACCAACTCAAATTACTACAGCATGAACTAAAAAGATATGAATGGACTGCTATGGGACTTTGTGAAATTCAATGGCCCAAAACAGGAGAGCTAACAACAGATGAAGGACACTTGCTACTTTACTCTGGATGTTACTGCAGCGGTAAAGAAGGTGTTGGGTTTTTGATACACAAATCATCACAAAATTCTGTCATGGGATTCGATCCTATTAATAGCAGAATTGCTCTAGTCTACATAAGAGGAAAAGCACTCAATATCACCATCATACAGGTCTATGCCCCCCAACCACAGGCCATGAGGACTCCGAAGTAGAAGAGTTTTATGGTCAACTTAATGCAACAATCACCGGAGTGAATAGAAGACTTTTTGATTGTAGAGGGCGATTGGAATACCAAAATTGGAACAGACATCGGCAAGGATTATCTTCCATTTGTCAGGCCGTATGGCTATGGGGAGACAAACGATTGAGGTTTTGAACTGATCGATTTTGCCTCACAAAATTGATCCGTTCTCACCATTACTAACACTCTATTTCCCCATAAACCTTCCAGAAGATAGACATGGACTTCCCCTGATGAAACACACAACCAAATTGACTTTATCCTTGTAAGCACAAGATTTAAAAACTCCATCAACCTCACAAGAACCAGATCATTTCCTGGAGTAGACACTGGCAGCGACCACAACTGTGAATATGAAAATGAGAGAAATATTACCTACAAAATCAACTCGTAAAAGATATAATATAGAAAAATTAAGGGATCCCCAAATAAATATACTATATAAATACAAATTAAAACAAATTTTTGACACAAGCTTCACAAAATATAATAATATCAAATCTAAAACCAAATACAGTAAAACCCTTTTTTTTTTACACTTTTCAGGGTACTGATGGAAAAAAGTGTAAATAGCAAGCAATGCAAAAAAACATTTAAATAAGGCTAAAAGATGACTTACTGCTAGTATGTGAGTCTACATACCAGATTACAAAATTTAATGACTGAAAAAAAAAAAATTACAATTACTTACATTTATCTATTTAAAAAAATCTTTATTTGTTGATTGTTTTTGCTTTTCGTTTTTTTTTTTTTTTTTTTTTTGACATTGCGCCAGATTGCTTTGAATTGAGTTCAGTGCTTGACCTGTTTTTTTTTTTACTATCGTGTTCAAAGTGGACATGGAGAGTACAAGATCTTTTGCTAAATGCACACGTGTTCTGGCAAGCCAATCTACACATCGCAGAATTGCCATCTTTTCTTGTACTGAAATACATTTTCTGTCTTTTTTCTCCATGTTACTAACATGGATAATCCACCACCGCAACTTGAAAGCAACTTTCACATGCTAAATGAAGTAGCAGAAATTCTGCAATATTAATTCATACTGTGAGTGAAAAATCACGGTATCGCTGATCACTACATTATTGCTGCAAGCATGCAAGTCACCATGATGGCAGAAACAAAACTACAGCCGAAAGCAATGCCATCTGGGAACAGAAATGCGCAGATTTCTGTGCTATCTGTACCATTTTCTAAAGGAACTTACAAAAAAAAGGGCACGTGCACGTAGGCACTACAACACGGTAGTGCCTACACAGCAGCATAGAAGATGGCAACGTGACGTTGCTGAAATATCGGAAAGTATTTATTAAAGTATAATTTAATTTATATCCTTAACTACGTTGTTCAATTCCTTGAGTGTTTTAATAATGCATAACCAACGTATAAGCCTGTCTACTAGAATCAACATCATCCACGGAGATACAATCGCACAGAAGGCCCGCCAATACGGTAAATTGAAGTTGAAGCTGTCTAAGAACAATTAAATCGTCTAACTTTCCTGAAATGCTGCCGGGATAATAAGGTAATCCCGAACTGTGTAAAATTCAAGCACCGTTTTGTTTCACAAAAAGCTCTCCGAGTCCTCTCCAAATTTGTTCGCATAGAAGAATGCTCTTCTACGCGAACAAATCACCGCCACGTGGTTTCTCTTAGCAGACATTAACGAAGCTATTCGTGCCGTCGAAGATGAGCTTTCGTGCACTTTAAATCACGAACTTATGGTCGATTTTACATGACGTCTCGTGTACCGCTGCAGACAAAGAATTTAAAAAAATACGAGGCTGACAGATGAAAAAATTCGAAAAATTAAAAAAGAACTCTACTGTCTTTCCAAAACTTGCTACCAACACCGTGATCAACCTTTCTTCAGTCACCCTGAAGCACTCAACGTGCTATCACGTGACCACAACTTTGCCATTGCTCCCAATAAAATACTTAGTGAGGATATTATGATCTAGATCGAAAGCGGAATCCGCCACCTTCCACATCAAGTCGCCAACAGTGTAAGACTGGACGTAGCATGTGTCCTCTCCAAAGCAAGACCAAAAACCAACATATCCAACAAGGAATATAAAGCTCTACAGGAAATGAGGAATAATAAAGAATTAGTTATCACCAAAGCAGATAAGGGAAATGCAACTGTAGTACTTAACCAAAAGGACTACACAGGTAAACTGAATGCTCTTCTATTAGATCGGGCTACTTACCTCCCTATCGAATACAATCCCACCAACTCTCAAAGTAAAAAAAATTCACAGGCTCCTTAAGAAAGTCACTTCTTGGCCTGTAGAAGTTCCCAACAGATTAAAGCCATTTAACTCGATATCCCCACACCCCGTATTTACGAACTCCCAAAAATACATAAAGAAAATGTGCCATTACGTCCCATAGTGGATGGCATTGATTCCCTCACATACAAATTAGCTAAACATTTGGCCAAAGAGCTCTCACACTATACTGGCAACACACCATGACACATAAAACACTCAGCCCATTTCAAAGCCAGCATAGAAAACCTTACACTGTAACGTACTGACATAATGGTTAGCTTTGACGTCTCCTCTTTATTCACAAATGTCCCACTCAAGGAAACTTTAGAGCTAATCCAAGCTAAATTTTCTTCCAATATCTCATCTTTATTTCAGTTCACAATGTACTCAGGCTATTTCGTTTGGCAGGGAAAATTCTACAAACAAATAGAGGGGACAGCCATTTCACAACTCTCCCAACCCTTGACCAATTTCTTTATGGAGACCTTTGAAGAAAAAGTCTTAGCCTCTGCCTCCAAAAAACCAACCATATGGCTTCGGTAGGCTGATGATGTGTTCGCTATTTGGCCACATGGCTCTGAAACACTTCTCTCCTTCTTAACACACTTAAACAACCAACACCCCAGAATCAAGTTCACCCTGGAAAAAGGGGAAAACAACAGCCTCCCTTTCCTGGACATACTAGTCACCTGGCAGCCTAATGGAACCTTGGTTTTCTCAGTTTACAGAAAACCCACTCATACAGGCAGATACATTCACCAACAATCCCCCCCCCACCCCTCACAACAATATGGAGTGGTGAAAACACTATACAACAGGGCTAAACTAATCTGTTCAAACGACTTAGCCCTAAACACTGAACTAAATCACATCCTCCACACTTTCTCAGCCAATGGCTACCCCCCCCCCAAAAAATACAAAAAATATTAGAACCTACAAACCACAGATCCCCCCCTCCTCCACAACAAGAATTACTCTAAATCCATCACCATTCCCTACATCAGAGGAACCTCGGAAAAGATTACCAAAATCTTAAGAAAACATGACCTGACCTCTTGTTACAGACCTTACAGAAAATTAGCATCCCTTATCCGCTCCACTAAAGACCAACCACTTCCCCTAGACCTACCTGGTGTATACCAGGTCTCTTGCAGTTGTATTGGCCAAAACAGGCAGGACAGCGAATATCAGAATTTCTGAACACAAGGACTACATCCGTTTTCACAAGTACAGCCGTTCCAGTCTTGCAGACCATGCTCTGGATACATGCCACAGAATACGGTGGAAAAAAGCTACAGTAATACACCATAGCAAATACAAATTCGAAAGACTATTTATGGAATCAGCCTCAGCGAATATCAGAATATCCCCAAATTTGGGAGTCTTACATCAGCAGACCTTCAGCCCAACGGCCAAGAACACCTACTTAGCCCGCTAGAGGGCACCATCAAGACTTTTAGGAGAACAATAGCTTCATCTCTTCATTCCCAGTTACTGTGTTGTAGTGCCTATGTGCAAGTGCCTTTTTTTGTAAGTTCCTTTAGAAGATGGCAACGTGACATTGCCGAAATATTGGAAAGTATTTATTAAAGTATAATTTAATTTATATCCTTAACTACATTGTTCAATTCCTTAAGTGTTTTAACAATGCATAACCAACGTATAAGCCTGTCTACTAGAATCAATATCAATAAGTTAACCGAACCTTTTACTGCAATTAATTGGAACATAGAAGATGAAGATGGAACTCCTATCAGATAACCAGAAAATAGTTGATAGATGGAAATGTTAGCAACCAAGCTTTTTCATAACGACCCTCAACTGACTGACGATATTTTGGACAGAATTTTGCCAGGAGGTTTGGAGGAAGGAGATTACCTGATATTATGATATTAAAAGAAGAAGTCATTGCAGCAGTTAGCTCCTCAAAAATAGGAAAATCACTGGGAATTGATGGTGTTACAATGGAACTGATATGCAAAGGAGGTGACATCATCATAGACACCTTGCTAAATTTATTCCAGGATGCATTCTCTTACCCAAATGTAAGAAAATGAAGAGAACGTTGGCATTTCCATTTTGATTCTAAATACTTATGTGAATCAGCCTTTTCATAACTGAAACAAAGATGAACCATCATTTTCTATTCCTACAGATTTTCACACAATAGATTCTTTAAGATCTGCTTTATCACAGTACTCTTGAATTTAAATATAAATAATAATTTTAATTCCACTTAATTTAAAACATTTTTCATTATGTGTTAATTACTTTTTAATCATGTGAACAGCTGACATGGTAATCAGGCTTGTTTTAAAGTTTAAAGAAAAAGAAGTAGATCCTAAATAGGCCACTAATTAGCAGGTGAAGAGCAATACACACGCACACAGTGGTACCCCGAGTTACGAACCGCTCAACATACGAACTTTTCAAGAATACAAACTTTTTCACTTTATAAGTGACGTGTTTTATTGTAGCTTCATTTATTTTCTGAATAATCTACCAGATAAGCATCATTTCACTGATCAGCATATTATTTTCAACATGGGGCCAAAGATAAACTAAGAAAGAAGAGAAGAAAAAAATCACAATAGAAATTAAGAAAGGGATTGTGGGAAAATATGAGAAAGGAGTCAGGGAAAGTGATCTATGCAAGCAGTATGACTTGTCCAAATCCACCATAGCTACAATTGTCAAGAAAGCAGATTTTTATAAGGAACTGGATGTGGCCATCTATCGTGTCATCTCGAAGAAATTGAAACTTTACTCTTTACTACTCGTCTGGATTAATGACATGCAACTGAAAGGAGATAGTGTATCTCAAAACATGATCTGTTTACAAGCTCAAACTATTTACAAAGATCTTTTACAGAATTTGCCATCCACTAGCAGTAGCAAAGACAGAACCGGTATCCATAGTGTTGTTAGACATGGAGAGGAGATGGTGCTAGCGCTGACAAAGAAGCCGCTGAAAGATTCATGAAGGAATTTCAGAAACTGATGGTGTCAGAAGGTTACAGACCAGAACAAGTTCTCAACTGCAATGAAACTGAGCTTTTCTGGAAGAAAATGTCTAAGAGAATGTTCATAGCTAAGGAGAAAATGACATTGCCAGCACACAAGCCAATGAAAGACAGACCAACTTTGCTTTTTTGAGCCAATGCCAGTGGTGACCTGAAGATAAAACCTCTGCTGGTTTACTACTCTGAAAATCCTAGTCCTTACAAAGCAAAAAGTTAACAGGCACAAATTCAGCATTATGTAGAGAGGTAATAGCAGAGTCTGGGTAACCAGGTACTTCTTCTGTGAGTGGATGACAGAGGTCTTTGCTCCCACAGTGAAATGGTATCCACAAGAAAAGGGTCTACCTGAAAAAGTTCTTATAATGGACAATGCTCCAGCACATCCACCACAGTTGAAAAATTTGAATGAAGAGTTTAATTTCATCAAAATTAAGTTTTTGCCTTCTAATACCATACCGCTCCTACAACCAATGGATCAATATGTTATTTCCAACTTTAAAAAGCTTTATATCAAAGCTCTTTTCCAAAGATGTTTCGAAGTTATCACCGACACAGAATTAACCCTTGAAGAATTCTGAAAGGATCATTTCAATATTCTTCATTGTTTGCATCTTATTAGTCAGGCATGGGAAGATGTTTCTGTGAGAACTCTAAAATCAGCCTGGAAAAAGGTTATGGCCTGCATCTGAAAAAAAGGTTATGACTGCATCTGAGGAACTGCATTGGAAGGACCTGAAAATGAAATTGCCATTGTAGATACAGTTGTCTCCCTGAGCAAGACCATAAATGTTGAGCGAACCACTGAAGAGCTACAGGAATTAAGAAGAGAGCAGGAAAAAGAATGGGATGAGGAGGAAAAGCAAATGTCTTCAGTGGATGAAGACAGCAACAAAAAAGGGAGCAATTCCAACAAGTGACATAAAAAAAAATCTTGTAGCACTGGGGCAAATTGCAAGAATTGGTTAACAAGTGGCATCAAATTGGGTTAATCTAGGCTTGAGAGGCCTTGATGCTAGACACAAACACTCTCTCTCTCTGGAAATGTTGAGTGATAATATTTCTTCAAACTGTACTTTGCATGTGCCCAGTGTTGGGTTAATCTAGGCTTGAGAGGCTAGATTAACCCAACACTGGACACACATGCAAAGTACAGTTTGAAGAAACATTATCGCCCAACATTTCCAGAGAGCATTTGTGTCTAGCATCGAGCCCTACTCAGTAAACCATCATCCTTTGGTATAAATGCCACTCTGCAATTGGGTAGAAAACTTTCTCTCTAGTTGTTCATTTCATGTCAAATGGCTAGCTCACATCAAGCTTGCACCAGTTCAGGAGTGCTTCAGGGCTCTATTATATTCTAGTGTACAGTCATCATCACAGCAAAGCTGTGATGATGATTGTACAATCCATTCATCCTACCTACTCATTCACAGTAGGGTGAATGAACTACTCACACATCCTGAACTTAAAGATCTGCAACCTCATATGTTGATCTCCATACCATCCTTCAAAGGGGCGAGGATAACCTGATCACCTTCAATCCCATCAAATAAGTCTTGCCATTTCTCTCACCAAAAAGGATCTCAGTTCACCTTCCCTTATACTAGTAATGCACACATTACCACACAGGATTCCCCCCCCTCTCTCTCTCAGACTGAGACATATCTCCATACCTCTTTCGGCAAAAACACACATCAGCATTTGCCTCAACCTCTAAAAAACTAGAGGTTTGTTTCCAATCTAGATGTTATTTTTACACACATCCAGCTACTAACTATATAAATCCCAAATCTGGCCATCCTTACAATACTGTCACATGTTTTTGAATGATGCACCTAAAACTGCTCTAAAAAATTCTTAATATTGTCAAGAGGAGAGTGATACAGCTGATAGATGATTATGACTTCACTAACTCATTTAAACTTGATCTTAGAGATGCATTATTTTGGTTGTGTCTTTTCTACCGATACTTCTGCTAGGCCTGTTAAAACCAGCGTAACTAGGCAATTAGAATAGCAGCTGCCTAACATCCTTTTACAATACAACTGCAAATACAGTGAACCTGCTTCTCCGCTTCCTCTTTTATTCTGTCTACATCAAGAACAGCATTTTTTTTATCACAATATACAACCTCCAACTCTTTAAGAAAAAAATATGTCAATACATTTTTTCTTTCTAAATCCTTTCTCTCTTTCTCACACACACACCACCAATGTGCTATTAATTGTTCTATAGATTTTGCATGGAATCAATATTAAAAAACAGGATAAAATAAGTAGGTCTCACCCTGATCTGGACAAAAGATTTTTCTTCAGATAGCTTTAATCTCATGTTTAATCTCATTTTCCTAGCATAAACGTATCACTACTATTACAGCCTCGACATTCAAATAATTTTTTTGGTCTGTTTTCTTCAAGGCAAATTATGTTGCTCCTTAGCAATGACACAAATCTAATGACTAAATACTGATCTCTGAAGTAGGTATCTTAAGAGAGAAAGTAGACAACAGGAAAGAGCAATTAGGTTGATCAGCATCCTGTCTCACTGATTCAGTCTGCTATCTTTCACAAAGACATTCAAGTTACTATTATATATATTTTCTACAAATGTATCCATGTTCCCAACTCCGACCTATCCATCTGATCTGTTAAGATACAGGTAACAGCTTGTTATTACACACACACCTGTCAGTTTTACTCTAAACTCACTGAATAAAATTTTCTGCCAACTTTATTAAATTCCTCTATTATTTTTTGCAACAATCAACTATTCATATTTATTTCCTGAAAAGTAATTTGAAAATGTTTAACTCGCATTAATAAATTTCTTCTCATTAAATAATTTTTCTATCTCCTCCACACTTTACTAATGTGCTATAGGCTGCTTCCAACTGCATCCTTTGAAACTGGGATTAACTGCTTCAAACTTTTACACAAAAGTCATTTCAAACCCACTGCATACCATAAATAGTAGGAGATGAAATAGTTTTCACCTTCAGAGCATCTATAAATCAAACAAAATTAAAGTGTCATTTACTTTTTTTCTGTTTCTGATGTTCTTTCTTGTTCCATAAAATTACTTCAAAGTGTAGGAAAAAGCTGATTCAGATTAAATACACACATAATGAACAGATTACATGTTTCAAATGAAGTACTTGATCTTATGGAAAAATATGAATGGCAAGTACTTCCCCACTCTCCCATACAGTACTGAAATGAGCCATCTGGGTTGATTTGCTTCCTAAGTAGAAGCAACACCACAAGAAACACTTCACTACCATTAACAATATTTCTTATCACATGACTTAGCTAATCAAACACATCAACAACAACAAAAAAAAAGGGCTTGCTGACTGGAATGCAAGACTGATTTAAATGATGGACAGCAATGATTAGGCAGAATAGAAATTATAGTGAAGGCCTTAATGTATTTTGGTAAAATAAATGTTTGGTTCAAAAACAGGAATACAGTGAGTAGAACATTTGAAAACTCATGACTATCAATTTCATACATGGCCAAAGATTTTAAAATAGTAAACTGTCCTCTGAAGAGAGAGAGAGGCAGTAGGAATTTTTGTTCATGCTCTGGCTCCTTGACACTTACTGCATGGAGGCAATAATTTTGCAACTCCACACAGTGAAACACAAACATTGTGTGTTTATAAATGAGAAGCACATCTGCCATCCTGGCTGGCCGAATGGTTAGAGCATCTGCTCTCCAACCAACAGGTTGCAGGTCTGCATCCTGCTGTGGGCATGGATGTTTGTGACTGTATTTAGGTGGGAAAGACCACTATCCCACTTAGAGGCTTGAAAAAGTTCAATGATGGGTCTCTAGAACAGCATTTCAGGACTTTGTAAAAAAAAAAACAAGTAAAAAAATATATGAACTCAATAAAAATAAAATAAAAAAATTCTTAGCCCACCCATAGTATTTATGGACTATAGGTTTGCAAGTAAACTTTTCATGGACAGGACCAACATAATAAACAAACAGTACTGCTGCTTCTCAAGCGACCCTTTTTTCAGCCCCTTTTTTTTTCCTCCAAAATTTGTTGCTGCAAGCAATGACATGTAAACTGCTAGTACACACATGGATAGAAATTTCTGAAATACTTACTTTACAATATTCTTTTGTGGCTATAAATTCATATGAACCTAAACAAAGTTCTGGACGCTGATATTTGTCTATTCTTTGCCCCATGTGATCCAAGTGGGTAAAATACTCTGCAGGAACTAAATAAAATAATTAAAAAAGGATTATCAGAAACAAAAATGGTCTTCTCCTGAAATTATTTTACACCAGTATATTGTGATCATCACAGGAAAGAAAAGCATGCAAACTTCCAAAAAAAGTGTTTATAATGATTTGAAACTAAAATGTAATGCAGATAAAATGTATTTGAAAAAATTCTATATTTCTTTCTACATGTAAGCTTATAAATATCTATAAATATGTAATATGGATCCAGCCTTTTTATAGCCAAAATATAAAAAGAAACTCAGACACTCAAAGTTTTGTAAACTCAAGTCTTTCAGCTCTATATTTTAGCAAGTTATTTGTTTTCAATAGTGGCATAAAGCAATACCAAAATATAAAAGGAGAATCAAAATTATATCAAAATTATTTAATTCATAATTATTCTTTTTTAAATAACTTAGGGAATTAAAACAACGTAGATCCGAATATAAATTAAATAATACTTTAATAGATATTTCCGATATTTCGGCAATGTCTCATTGCCATTTTCTAAAGGAACTTAACAAAAGGCAGGAGCACAAACAACTAGAATGTTTAGGGTGGATGTAAGTGAGCATGGTTAGTAAGTGGAAAGGTGATTACATGATGCAAAATGTAGCACCCCAGGTTAAATTTAGTCAGCAAATAACACAAAGTGTAAGGGAGGTTGTGGGGTGAAAAGGGTATTACAGTTCATGTATACTAATACTAGAAGTATTCAAAATAAGGTCGAGGAGTTTTGGCCATTGGTCGGTACAACTTGGCCATGGTTGCCTGAGGATGATATGGTCACAGAAAAAGAATGTAAGGTATATAGTGTTTTCAGAGAAAAACAGAAGGGAAAGGACCAGGGAGGGGTTTTGCTAATGATACAGGAATTCAAGCCCAAAAAGAGTAGAAGTGCATCAGAGGTACAAGAATTCAGACAGCAGTTCATTTGCAGCTATCTGGTGCGAAATAGAAGCCAGCAGGACTAAATATATAATTGGCTTCTGCTATAATCCCAAGGGTATAATAGGGAGAATATAGATGACATGCACTCACAAATTAGCATGAGAGTACAGGTGGAGTAATTATTATGGGGGATTTCAACTATGGGAACATAAATTGGAAAGAATGGTCACAGAGACAGGGAAGGAAATGGAATTTTTATGGCTGCTGAGAGATAATTACCTAATGTAACAAGTAATGGAGTGGGACTTGAGATTCAAGAGTGCTGGATCTGATTATAGCATTAGAGAACTTAGCACTAACCAATCTAGGTACACAGCTTCTTCCTGGAGAAAGTGATCATATAGTCTTGACCTGGGAGATTGCCAGATGTGCAGAATTTTCTATTAAGAAAGTATATATGCAGAATTACAAAACAGGTGATTTTGGCAACCTGAAGAGACAGCTTGCAACAGAGCAATGGCATAAGAATTTGGAGGAGAGCTATATGGTGCACGGGAGGTGGTCAAGGGAGTGTTTGAAGAAAGCAGTATCTGAATGTATACTTACAGTCAGAAGGATAAATCAGGTAGGAGTTAGATTGATGAACAGCTTCAATAAGGAGTGCATACAAAGAAAAGGTTATGGAGGGATTATAAAGAAACAGGTGATCACCATGTGCATAATCAGTATAAAGTGCAGGCAAGAAGAGTGACTGGTATGGCAAGGAAGGCCAAAGCTAATTATGAAAGAAATCTAACTGATGAGGCCAGAAGATACCCGAAGGAGTTCTTTCACTATGTGGCAAATAAAAGGAGGAATGATTTTAAAAAGTGCTGATGGTGGGAAGATAACTTTGCAAACATGTACATCCAAGTGGTGACATTTCAATGCCAGATGTGACATTGATTGATAGGAGAATACAGGTTGAAGACACAAAGGTGCTTAAAATATTGCAGAATCTTAATATGAATGCAGCAATGGCATTACATGGCATATCAGCGCATATATTATGAGAATGTGCAACTGTATTAGCTCCTCTGACCAAGCTGTTTAATTTAAGCCTCAGTAGTGGGAAGTGGAAAGAGGGCAGAACATAGCATAAAGGAAATAGCAAATTCAAGAAATCCAAGAACGTAGTAGTAAATTCATCAATTTGCCAATCAGCATCTCAGGAGTGATGATTGAGGTACTGGAGAATTGGTAAAAGACAAAATTCAGAACTGGATGGATAGGAATATGATACTCTATAAGGGACAACATGGTTTGTGAAGGGCAAGTCTTGTTTTATAATTTGCTTATTTTTTTTTATAAAAGAGTGACAATGGGAAATAGCTACTCAGTGATATTACTAGACTTTCCAAAAACTCTTGAGAAGATTCCACATAGAATTATTATTACTGCATAAATATATCAGGGAGTTGAAGTTTAGAGGGCAATATTGCAAGGTGACCAAAATAGAACATCAGTTTATGTGGTTGTTGAACACACTAACAAGCAGGGATAGAGGTTATTGTTCCCCTATATAAGGCTTTAATAAGGCCACCTCTGGATTACTGCAAACTGATCTGGACTCCCTCATCGAGCAAGGGCACCTGATTATTACCTAACACCTCCCTGGAAGTGTTAAGTAATAATAATAAGAAGAATTGTTTAATTTGTATATCAATGATATTGGAAATGATTTGATACAAAATATTCAGCTGTTTGCTGACTATGCTAAACTGGGAAGAGCAACGGTAAAATGAAAGTGATACAGAGATCCTGCAGGAAGACTTAAGTAGATTAGCAGTATGGCAAACATAAATGGTTTCCGGTTCAATGTAGTCAAGTGTAAGACAATGCACTTTGGGAAAAGATCAAAAGTTGTGTACTATATTGATGGAGCTGAACTGAAGGAAACTGATGAGACCAAGGACTTGGGTGTGATTGTGGACAGGGAGTTGAAGTTTAGAGGGAATATTGCAAAGGTGACCAAAATAGCACCTCAGTTTATGTGGTTGTTGAACACACTAACAAGCAGGGATAGAGGTTATTGTTCCACTATATAAGGCTTTAATAAGGCCACCTCCGGATTACTGCAAACTGATCTGGACTTCCAGATTCTGTAGTGATGACGTTGTGAAGAGGATCCAGAGGTGAGTAACAAAGATTGTGGCAGGTCTGTGAAATACTCTCTATAACAATAGACTGATGGTCTCATAGACAAAAAAGGAGAGACATGATAGATTTGAGTTATTAATGAGGTTTTATAGGATTAACACAGAAGACTTTTTTTCAGTATACGGCAAGAGGAGAGAGAAACAAGGGATCACCAGTGGAAGTTGTGTAAAAGTAGTTAGCAAGATTGTTAGGACTAGGTTTTTTTGATTGGAGTGTAGTGAATGGGTTGTCAGAGGTGGTTGTGGGTGTTTCATCACTGAATGAATTTAAGGAGAGAAGTAAGATAGGTATTGTCCCCAATATAGTGACTGGGGTTAAAGAATAGTCCCAATGTAGCCCATGCATGTTGTAAGAGGTGACTAAAATGGGTACCCAGTGTCTGGGGATATAGCTGGGCCACCCTACCTCCAGGGTACAAAAATTTAGAGTCCCGATCCTCCAGGGGGGGGGGGGGTGGTAATGGGTTAACAACCCACTCCTGTAAAAAAAAAAAATCTCTTGTTAAGAAAGCTAAACAAATGAAAGCCAGACTGACTTCAAGGAAACGACACATAAAAAGTAAAAGGTTAATAAATTTTGGAACATGGAATGTTAAAACAATGTTAGAGTATAGTAACATTGTTTACAACACTGTACAGCAGAAGAGTTAAAGAAATATAAATTGGATGTTACAGCATTACAGGAGATAAGATGGAGAGGAAAAGAAAAAAAAAAGATATTATGTATTATAGTGGTATGAACAAGGAAATTATGGAGAAGGATTTATTATTAGAAATAAGACAATAAATTCAATTTTAGGATTTATGCCAATAAATTAAAGAATTTGCAAGTTATGAATTAAAGGGAAATTCCATAATATCACTTTTATTAACGTATATGCCCCGACTGAAAATGCTGACGAGATTGTGATAAATCAGTTTTACGAGGATTTACAAGAAACATGAAAAAAATAAATAAAAATGATGCCATGATAATATTAGGGGATCTTTAATGAAGACATATTTAATGAAATAATTGGAAAGTACAGTTTACACGAAGAAACCAGTGAAAATGGAAATAAACTTATACAATTAGCAATATCAAACAAACTTAAAATAATGAGCACATAATTTAAGTTAAGGGATATTACATCCCATATTGTTTCTTAGCCAAATAAGAAACTCAAAGAGTTTCATGCCGAATATAGAAACTATATAAAGTTCAGTGATTCCAAGCATAAGCAAATACCTGGATAGTGCAACACTTGACCCATTTGGTAGTGCAAACTGAGGCAACTCATAGTAAGGGTGGAGCAAGCTCTGATCACTATTCTTGGTATTTACCCATAATGTGAACTTATCTCCAGGAGCTGTATTACTGTTCTACATTATGAGAAAAGGTCACTACCCAGACTGGTTTCAACCTTTATTGAGGTCTCATCAGTGGGTAGGTAGACCTAGTTAATACCAAGTTTGTAGCAAACAGAACTTACATCCCTTCTACGAGAATTTCCAAGAAGGTGTCCTAATAAATTACTAATTATATGAAGAGCCAAAGGCTTCAATTCGGCGACATGAACTATTTAAGTTAAGGGATACTATCCCTTAACTTAAATAAGTTCATGTTGTCGAATTGAAGCCTTTGGCTTCATATAATTAGTAATGAGCACATCTTTTCGACATAAGATACATTTGGGGAATTGGATTATTCTAACCACCAAAGAATGTAATCAAATAGATCATGTCCTGATTTCAAAAAGATGGGCAAGTTCACTTAATGATGTAAGAGAATATAGAGGAGCAAATTGTGAATCTGATCACATGTTAGTTAAAATTAAATTTATATACAGAATATCAAATGTAGACCAAAAGAAAATTTTAAGGTAAAGAAATGGAACACTAAAGCATTCCAAAATAGAGAAATAATTGATAAATATCAGAAGAAAATAAAAGATAACATTAAAACAATATAAAAAAGTAATAATATAGAAGTAAAATGGGACTCAATCCAACAATCATAAATGCAGCTGAAGATGAAATTGGATGGTATAGGAAAAATAGAAATGAATGGTTTAATGAAGAATGTAAAGAAATAATTGAATTGAAAAACAAAGCAAGGGAAAAAGATTTACAAAGGAACACAAGAAATAATAGAGAATATGAAGAGAAAAGAAAGCAGGCAAATAAAATTTGTAAAAAGAAAAATAAAGAAATTATGGAGAAGAAAGTGGAACAAATGGAGCAATATAATGAGAAAAGAGAAACTAGAAAATTCTATAAAGAATTAAAACAGTTAATACATAATTTTGATGCACAAATGATAGGATGTAAGGATAAAGAAGGAAAAGTATTAACAGAGAAAGAATTAGTTAAAGAAAGATGGAAGGAATATTTTAAGGAATTATTCATGATGACAGCAGAAGAAAATAAGGAATATGAAGATCAAAATAATTGTAGAAATACAGAAGAAAGAATTCAAGAACCAACTTACAAAGAAGTTGTGGAAATAATAAAACAAATTTAAAGTTTTAAAGCACCAGGAGTAGATGGGATAACAGGACCACTTATAAAAAATGCAAGTGAAATCTTATGGAAAGAAATTTATTATTTGATATTAGATATGGAAAGAAGAAAAAATGCCAAATAATTGAAAAATTGGAATAATCCAACCAATATATAAAAAAGGAGATAGGAAGAATTGTCAGAACTATAGAGGAATTTGAATGATTAATTGAATGAATGTGATATAAAAAATCTTATCAAGTGTGATATATAAAAGATTAGAACCATATGTAGAAACAATAATAGGAGAGTACCAGTGTGTGGTTTCAGAAATAAAAAATCCACAATAATATATTTATGCTGTGAAATATAGATGGAAAATGCTTAGAATATGATATAGAACTTCATAATTTATATCGATTTCCAACAAGCATTTTGATAAATTAAATAGACAAGAAATGATACAAAGCTTGAAAACACTGAGAATACTAGGAAAACTAATTAGATTAATTAAAATCACATTAGAAGAATCCAAAGCAGTAGTTAAAATACATGGGGAATTAATGGACTTTGAAATTGCAGTTTATTTCAAATTACTTTGAAATAAACTGTGGAATAAGACAAAGAGATGGATGTATTTTCAGCAAGTTTAGCACAACTGCCACACTAGAAAAAAACAATTTTTCCTTGGGGCCACAGCGTTTTATTATGAAAATAGAATAAAAACTTCGAAAACAAAACCATTCTTTCTAATAAAGAAAATGTACTGTGTGCTATGAAAAAACACAATCTGAGAAAGGACGTGAATATGCCATGACAGCACAGAAATGCAGAAAATGGAATGTGTACTTTTGTGTAGAATGCTTTTCCCTAAAACATACATCAATATAAAAAAGTAATATAAAAACTTGAAAATTACTAATGTAAAAAGTAATGTGAAAACTTGAAAAATAGTTCATAAGGGTAGAGTGTTTTTCTTGACTTGTCAGGCTTAAGTGTAAAATTTAGGTAAAAATAAATAGAAAAGTGAAATTTATTGACTTCTATTCATTTGATCCACATTTTTAGAATTAAATTGTCAATATTAATTGTAACAATAAGAACATCGACAAGCAAGACTTTCGTGAACCAACTGCAGGGGACCCAGGGGACCACCATCACGTAACATGTACAGAAACAAAGTACATGTTTTCCGAAAGTACGGAAACAAAGAAAGATGAATGAGAGTGAAAGTGAGAAGAATGATAGCAAAAGTTGGATGCGTGTTAGACCGAAAGTACAGAAACAAAGAAAGATGAATGAGAGTGAAAGTGAGAAGAATGATAGCGAAATTTGGACATATGTTGGACCGAAAATACGGAAACAAAGAAGGATGAATGAGAGTGAAAGTGAGAAGAGGGAGTCGAGAGTTAGAAAGTTAGAAAGATTGAATGATAGAGAGAATGTGTTGCGAGATTTGGAAGTTGGATTGGATTGGATGAAGAAAGAAATGAAATGGATGCGGAATGCAATTAAGAGAATTCAGGTCAAAACTATTAAAATAAATCATGATGGCATGAAAGAGTTAACGAAAGATAAGTGAGTGGCGTTGTATGGTGACTCCATTATTAAAGGTGTGCTAGAGGATAGAATGCACAAGGTATGTTTACAGGCGGTAAAATGAGTACAGTAATTGAGGAATTGGATATGAGCGAGCAAAAGAGTTAATTGGTACGAATGATTTGAGAGGACAAAGAGCATGTCAGAATGGATATCAGGAGGCCTGCTTGGAAGGATAAAAGAGAATAGTGTGACAGAAAGGGTAGTCTGTGTGTTGCCAAGATATGACTGTGGTGAAATGAGGCAGAGAGCAAGTATTATGAATGATATGCTGGCTGAAATGTGTGAGGAGATAGGAGTACAGTTTGTTAATGTGTGGAATGAGTTTGAGGGACGAAGTGAGCTGTATGGGAGCAATGGACTACATTTGAGTGGTTATAGTGCGAGTCGCTAGGAGAGACTGCTGCTGGAAGGTAGAGAAGTGAATAGAGAGAATGAATCAGATCGAGAGGGGAGTGATGTGGAAGAGCAGGAGAGTAAGACAGGAGAGATTGAAGAGGTGGATATCAATGGCGAAGTGAGTGGTATGAGTATAGAAAATGAGAGAATGGGTGTGCAAGAGGAGCAAGGAAACGGGGAGGCTCGGGGTGAACAGGGGTACACAGCGTGAGAAAGGTGGATGCTCCAAGAGGAGGTGAGAGCATGTATAGGCAGGAAAGGATTAGGATGACCAGGGATCAAGAGGAAACAGTTGGAATTGAAAAGGGTTCTAAAATGAAGAAGCAGAAAGGGAAATGGCCCCAGTCGAGAATGGAGAGATCACATCGAGTGAGTGGTATCAGTGGAACTAGCTGTAGATCCAGAAATGAGCCTCTGTGTTTGTATACAAATGCTAGAAGTATAAGAAACAAGGCAGATGAAATGGTTGCACTAATTGCGTCTGTTCACCCAAAGATTGTCAGAATAAGTCAGACATGGTTAGAAGAGGATGACATCCTGACAGGAACAGAGATAGAGGGTATGATGTGTTTCGTGAGGATAGAAGGGATAAAAAGGTAGGAGGAGTACTATTGATGATAGAGAAAGAGTATGTCCATACAAAGTAGAGATGCAAGACGGAAATAATGCCAGTGGTTTTGAGGCAGTATGGTGTGAGATAGAGGTGAATGGAATCAAATACTTGATGGGATGTTGTTATAGACCAGGTAATGTGGATGGTGATGATAGTGAAATGTATAGTCAAATAAGCCAAGAAAAGAAAAGGGTGATCATTATGGGTGATTTTAATTATGGCAATATAGACTGGAATGATGAGACAGCAAATGGAAGTAAAGAAAATGAGTTTCTTGAGTTTTTAAGGGATAACTATCTCAGACAGTATGTAACAGAGAGCACACGAGGATTAAGGATCTTGGATTTGGTCATCTCCTCAGAGAATGTAATTATAAATGAGGTGTCAAATCATCCACCAATTGGTAAGAGTGACCATGAGGTGATACCTGGGTGGTTGCCAGCAGTGTGAGGACCCCTGTGAGAAAAGGGTATATGGGGAACTACAGGGAGGGGGGTGATTACGAAGAGCTCAGGAGACAGCTTGCAGGTGTAGCGTGGAATGAAGAGTTAGCTGGAAAAGAGATTAATGCAGCTTGGGGGATTTTCAAAAACTATCTAGTAGATGCAATGTCTAAATGCATTCCAAGGGTGAGAAGGTTAAATAAGGTAGGTGTGAGATGGATGAATAAAGAGATTAAGCATGCAATACAGAGAAAAAGAACATTGTGCATGCAGCATAAGAGAAGCGGAAATAACCAATTTCATGAAGTCTACAAAGACCAGGCAAGGAGGGTGACTTCGTTGGTGAAAGTAGCTAAAGAGAGGTATGAACAGCAGTTAGCTAATGAAGCCAAAAAGAATTCCTAGGGAGTTCTTTCGATATGTAGCCAACAAAAGAAAGAATGATTATGGAAAGATGATATCAATTGCAGAAATGGTATAAAGACAGCTATTGCAGAATGTGTGGTGGAGATACTTAATGAGCAGTTCATAAAGGTCTTTCAATCTTGTGAATGTGACTTCATGGAGAGATTGAAAGCAGTTGATGATGGGGAGGAGAGACTGACTATAAGTGAGAAAGAGATGTATGGGGAGTTGAGCAAACTAGATGTTAATAAGGCTGTGATAACACTTGATAATATATCACCACATATTCTGAAGGAATGTGCCAGGGAGTTGACACCTGCCTTGACATATTTTTTTAATAGGAGTCTTGCACTTGGTCAAGCTCCTAAGGAGTGGAAGGAGGGCAAGATTGTGTCACTTCATAAAGGAGGTAAGCAAACTCAAGCATCAAACTATAGGCCTATCTTTGTATCAGGTGTTGTGGTTAAGTTGTTGGAGAAATTTGTGAGAACTAGGATCCAGAGTTGGATTGACAACAATGGTATCATCTTTGATGGACAGCATGGATTTGCTAAATGGAGGTCATGTTTTAGTAATCTACTTACTTAATACAATAAAGTGACTGCTTCCTTGGACAGAGGAGAAGAATACACAGTAATATACTTGGATTTCGCAAAGGCTTTTGATAGAGTACCTCATGATAAGTTGACAGTCAAACTAGAGCAGATGGGGGTTGGATATTAGATTACTGCATTGGATTGGAGACTGGCTATCTGATAGGTATCAACAAGTTGTGTATGGGGGTGCGATATCCAGAAAAAGGAAAGTTACTAGTGGAGTGCCTCAGGGGTCTGTTTTAGGGCCATTACTGTTTAACTTGTATATTAATGATATTGGTGAAGATTTGGACCGAGATATTCAGTTGTTTGCAGATGATGCAAAGTTGGGACGAACCATAAAGAGTAGTGAAGATGTTATGGCCTTACAAGAAGAATTGTATAAATTGAGTGATTGGGCATAGAAATGGGGATATGAGTTCAATGTTGCAAAATGTACATACATACATCTTCAAGGCCCACCTTTCCTAATTGGGTTGTGGGGGGAAACAGTTGCAAGAGGAACTTCCAATGGTCACGGTCCTCTGCCACCAAGCTCAGGTGTTCTGGTGGGATTCCCAAATGTGTCCACCCAAGGTTTTGGATATAATCTATCCAGCGAGTTCTTGGCCTTCCACGTGGCCTCCTACCTTCTGGCTTGGCAGAGGGCCTGCTGAGGGAGCCTCTCTTGTGGCATTCTGACCAGGTGCCCGTACCAGCGTAACTGTGATCTCTCAACATGGAGAAGCAGCAGTTGAGTATTGAGGGTTTCCCAAATTGCAGAGCTTCTGACTCTGTCGAGTTTTGTCAGCCCCGCAACCCCTCGAAGGAACCTCATTTCAGCCGCTTGGATTCGTGTCCGCATTCTTTCGGTCATTATCCAACTCTCATGACCACAGGTGAGGATGGGGACATAGACTGTATTGAAGACAGCCAGCTTTGCCTTCTGGCTTAACTCCTGCTTCAATACTACCGAATGGCCAAGCTCCTGTAATATTGAGCTTGCTAAGCCAATTCGAGTATCTAGCTCTACATCCCATTTTCCATCATTCGTGAATATGAACCCAAAGTATTTAAACTTCTCCACCTGTCTCATTGGGACTCCACTTACATTTAGAGTGCACTGGGATGGTTGTCTTGAGACCACAAATGTTTCAGTTTTGGCCACACTGATCTTCATTCCGGCGTCTGCACAAACAGCTACAAACCTATCGAGGGGTCTGCTGGAGATCATCTGTGGAAGAGCTAAGCAGAACTAGGTCATCTGCAAAAAGCAGACGTCCAATGCTACATCTTCCAATTCTGACGTACTCACTGTTTCGGCTGTGCCTATCAATCCAGTCCATAAATATTATGAAAAGGAGGGCTGACAGAACACATCCTTGGCAGAGGCCAACGGAGACTGTGAAAGGTTCAGACTTTGTGCTGTTTACCCTGACACAAAACTCTGGGCATTCATACGGGGACTTGATGGCAGCTAATAGTTGACCATCCACTCCATACTCCTGTACTACTTGCCAAAGCTTATCCCGAGGAACCCGGTCATATGCCTTCTCCAAGTCCACAAAACATGTGTAGACATTTTTGGCATATTCCCAAGATTTCTCAAAGACTAGCATTAAAGTGAAGATTTGGTCAGTTGTGCTTCTACCAGGACGAAAGCCACATTGTTCTTCCTGGAACTTTGACTCAACTATGCTCCTGCACCGTCTTTCCAAGCACTTAGCATACACTTTCCCAGGCAGGCTGAGCAGAGAGATGCCACGACAGTTACTGCAATCCTTCTGGTCTTCCTTCTTAAAGACTGGTATTATTATGACTGTCTGCCATTGCTTTGGTGCTCGCCCAGATATCCAAGCAGCCTGACACACCCGAGTCAGCCAGAGAACACTGTCTCGATTTAAGGCTTTTAGCATTTCGGGCCGAATTTCATCATCACCATCAGCCTTGCCCGATTTTAGCGATTTCATTGCTAAATGGACCTCTTCTGCTGTGAGACTAGTCATTTCCCCGATCTGCACCTCTTGGATGTCCACAACTGCTGGGCCACCCAAGTTAAGAAGGCTCTCAAAGTGTTCCCTCCATCTGTGGAGGATATCCTTCTCAGTTGTTAAAAGTGCACCATCAGAGGCCTTAATTGCCCTTGCTGTGCATGATTTCTTCCGTTGAACGCAGCGGATGGGCTGCCAGAATACTTTGTTTGCATTTGCATAGGATGAGTCTAATCTTTCTCCAAAGGATTCCCAAGCCTTCTGCTTTGCTGTCTTTACTGCCTTAGCAGCAGCTTTTTCGTGCCTCAGCATACCGCAAACGCATCTCAGGTGACCTGACTCTAAGCCATGTTAGGTAGGACTCCTTTTTTGCTCAGACAGTTTTTCGGACACCTTGGTTCCACCAAGGTGTCCTTTTCTCACTGCCCATTGCCACGCCGAGCCACTTTCTGCCGCACCATGAGAGTGCAGAGGCAGTGACAGCTGTTTTGAACAGCTTCCATTCCTCCTCAACATCTGCAGTATGCTTGGGAATCTCTTTGAACCCGGAGGAAATGTCATCTGCAAAATTCTTCCTCACAGCCTCATTTTCCAATGTCTCCATTTCATTTCATGCAGGATAGCTGCTTAGGCCTACCACCGTTGATGGTAGCATCTGGTTTCTGAAGCCGTAGAGTGCACACAACAAGGTGGTGGTCAGTTGACAATTCTGCCCCTCTTCTCACACGAACATCCAACACTGAGGAAAATAAGGTTTTAAAATTTGGAAAACAAAGATGGGATGCAGAATTTATGCTTGGTGAGAATATATTGTTGGAGATAGATGAAATAAGAGATCTGGGGGTGATAGTGGATAAGGATCTAAAATTTAGGGGACACATCGCCAAAATTGTGAAGACAATACAAAGGCTTCTGGCAATGATGCGGAGGACACTGACGTGTAGAAGTAGGGAGATTCTTGTTCCGTTGTATAAGGCTTTCATTAGGCCACACATGGACTATTGTGCCCAGATTTGGTCACCTGGTTTTCAGAAGGATGAAGAAATGTTGGAAAGGGTCCAAAGGCGACTGACTACGGTAGTTTCTGACCTCTGGAATGTGGAGTATGAGGAAAGATTGAGAAGGTGTAATTTGCAGAGTGGTGGACAGGAGGAAGAGGGGAGATATGATAGACCTACAAGTTGGTGAGGGGTTGTTAAAGGATTAATGGTGGAGAAGTTCTGCAAAGAATAGTGGGAGATCAGGGGAGAACCAGAGGTCATTCCTGGAAACTGTATAAAGAGGGTGTGAGTAGGGGAGTGAGAGGCAGGTTTTTTAAGTGCAGAGTTGTGAATGATTGGAATGCCTTGCCTGAGAGCGTGGTGTCTGCAAGGAGTTTGAGTGTGTTTAAGAAACGGTATGATGAGATGTGTGTGATAAAAGGACCTCCCAGTTGACTCAACGAGGTCTTGGGGTAATAATAATAATGTATGTTACAGCATGGCAGAGTGAGTTGCCTGTGCACCACGCAGCTACCAAGGTAAAGAGACATGCGAATTATATACTTCACAAGGTCCAGGGCTCAAAACTAGCATGCGTTAAATACAACTCGCATGACAGTTAATGTGTTATTTAATTTGGTACCTGAAGCAATAATAAGAAAGTTAAATATGAGAGGATTTATTAATAATAAATTAATACAAATATGTGCATATGCAGATAATATAGCAATAATAATTCGCAGGAGAAAAGATTTAGAAGAGAAATTTGAAGAACTTAATAAAACGCTAAACAAGTTGGATTACAAATTAATGAACAGAAGACTAAATATATATACAATGTGGAAAGACAATAAATAAAAACACAAGATATAATATAGGCAAATACAATTTTGAAGTTGTAGATAGTTTTAAATATTTAATAGTAGAATCATGGCTGGAAATAAATGTTATTATATTTATAAAAAGTCAATAAGTAATAAGATTCTTAATTGTAATTGTAAATTAGAACTTTATAAAACAATTATAAGACCTGTAACAACATATGGATGTGAAACGTGGTCATTAACACAAGATAGATAAAGAAAGGAAAATATTAAGGAAGATATATGGACCAATAAGAGAAGAAAATGGGATATGGAGAATTAGAACAAATAATGAACTTGAACAACTAACTAATGGTGAAGATATAGTAAGATATATAAATTCACAAAGAATAGTGTGGTTTGGGCATATAGAAAGAATGGAAAAAGCTAGAGAAGTTAAAAAAAGATTTGAATAGAAATCATTAGGACAAAGGAAGAAAGGTAGACCAAGAAAAAGATGGACTGATGATGTACAATAGTGCTTCCCAAACTGTGGGCCACAGTCCCCAAGGGGGCCATGAAATAATGAAAACAAATTTAAAATGTTTTAAGACTAAGTGTGCCATGTCAAATGTGTATGTAAAATGCTAAAAATATAATATTTTCATTTGATTTTTGCAATTCACTGTGTATGTTTTATATTGAATATAAAGACAATAAATATAATAATATATGTCTGTATTATGATTTTTTTTTCCGATGGGGGACGTGAAATATTTTAATTTCTCCAAAAGGGCCTTTACCTCCATAAGTTTGAGAAGCACTGATGTACAAAAAAGATCTTACAATTCTCAAAGTTAAGAATTGGAAGAATATTGCACAGAAAGGAAAATAATGGCCAAAAATTGTTTTGTAAGCTAAAACTCAGAGTTGTAAAGCTAGAAGATGATGTATTGTGTGAATGATGGCTAGTGTGTGAATAAATGGACCTCCCATGACGAGTCTTCTGACTACATGAAGATACTGTATAATAATATTACCATACACTCTAAGATACAAAAGTAGGTCATGTGAAGATTTTATGTGACACCCCCCCCCCCAACAAACACATAAAAGAGTACTGTTGCCAGAATGTAATGCAATTATTCAGTCACTTAATATTTTCATTATAGCCATTTACAGTTTAAAAGCTACGTTTCTAGATGCTGCAGCTCTGAGTATCTTACCATGATTCTGAGTATACAATTGTTGTTTAAGAGACACTTGTACCATAGTAGGATTTTTTTAAATAAACATGAGAAACACAAGGAATAAGTAATACTATTTAATGAAGGCCATATATTTCAGCCTGAATATTACGCCATCATCAGTGGCAACAATAGTTAATTACAAAGTAGAAAGTGATACAGACTCAAATCAAACAATGGATTGATTTGAAAAAGTAATAACCATGTGATGGTATACATAAAACCATGCAATGGCATAACTGAGGAAATATTGCAATATCAATTATTCATTAGTTATTTTAAAATTAAAAAAAATAATTATTGATGTGTGATTAGGATAAGACTCTCTAAGACCCATATCTTAGAGAGAGGCAGTCATTCCAATTTAAGTTAAGACGATGAAGTAAGCCCTCAGTGCTTTCTTTAACCCTTTGACCATTATGTCCCAGTTTCAGGTACTTCAATCCCAAGGGTTTTTTTTTGCCCTCAAATTTCAAGATTATAGTATTTATTTGCAATTTTTATAAAAAAAAACTGTCAATGATTTACTAAAAAAAAAAAAAATATTCAGCTAATAAATGATTTTTATACATGAAACAATAACTATAATAAGCTACACACAGTTGCATTTCTTAAGAATTTTCGATGAGTATGGTAGATTTTGAAGCATGGTGAAGTACACCCTATCTGCAATCAGGGCACAACACACATTTCTTTGCGAATCTTCTTTCTTAAAGCTGATCTTTTGCAACAAATGGCACATTTTCTTCTTGGCTCTGCTTGCTTTGCAGTAGAAAGTATATATTCTGGAAAGTGTCTTCTGTTGGTCTCATTGGGTTCCCTATTTTAGCTGGTCTTCCACCTTTCTTATTAGCCATCGGGGTGTGGTAGGTCTCAATGATCTTGTCTACAAGATCCAGCCTAAAAGCTATGTGATCAAGCATACCACCTAACTTTTTGGGTGGTACAAAAGCATTGTACACAGAGATATGTAAAAGGTGTCTGAATATTTTTACATAGTATCTCTGTTTGTTCCAGGTAGCAGGGTAATATGAAAACATTTAGTCTAAATCATGGGTGTCAAACTTGCGGACCACGATGAATATTTTTGCGGCCCAGCCAAACGTTTGCCAATGAAAGTGATTACTATATAGTCGTGTTGCATGCATTTCCTTTACACGCAGGCAAACCATTTCCCCACTATTTCTACCAGCCGATTATATACCTACTATCACGCGCCAGTGCCACACCCATGTCTAGTCGTCAGTCTTGTTTGGTGTGTGTGTAACAGGAAATTTTTCGCTTTCAGTGAACAAGAAAAATAAGTTTACCTACGTTACGCTTATTAATTAGTGCAGTTATTTAGTGTCTGGTAAGTTGATGTTCAAGAAAAATATCAATTTTTATCAAAATATTCAGCATGTCTCTATCGAAACCAAGTGATAGTAATAAATGAAAAATTGCTGACGAACATCAAAATTTCCAAGAAAAGTGGGAATTGGAGTATTTTTGCTGTGAAGTAAAAAATAAAATAATCTGCTAAATATGTAATAATGTTATCAGTGTACCAAAGTTATACAACATTAATCGTCACTATGATAAATCAAAATATAATTACGAGGGATTAACGAGACAAGAAAAGTTGAAAGAGCTGAAGTCGGGACTGAAAAAAACAACAGTTCATGTTTACTAAAGTATCACCAGAAAGTGAAGTGGCGGTGCATGCAAGCTACGTCTTGTCGAAGTTGATAGCTAAACACTCAAAACCTTCTACTGAAGGCAATTTCATTAAGGAATGTCTAATTAAAGATTCAGAAATTATTTGTCCTGAAAATATGAAGGCTTTTCAAACAATCTCTTTGTCTCGAAATACAGTAACGGAAAGAATTACTGATTTGGCCGACAATTTAAGTGTTCAGATCAAGGCAATTTGGGATTTAGCCGACCAAATTGTATTCTTATTGGTTAAACCAAAATAAAAAATGATGGTACAACATGACAAAATTTCATGCAGGCTGGGGCGTCGCCCGGTTAAACAAGGCCCCCGTTGTTTTCGCCAGGGAACCAGGGCGAACAGCGAAAAGTCAGCTACTGGAACAAATCTAAAAACAAACCCCAACTCAACATCACCAGAGTTAAAGATCGGTACTATCAACGTAAGAAGCCTGAATGGCAAAGAAATGGAGCTAGCTGAGGAATTAGATAAGTACCAGATCGACATAATAGGGGTGACTGAAACAAAAAAGACCAAAACTGGTGAGATCTTTCTGAGCAATAAATACAAAATGTTATATTCAGGCAATGACAATCAAGGAAAAGGAGTAGCCATAGTATTCAACACAAAATACGAGGCTAATCTTCTTGAATGGCAGTCAGTCTCAAGTAGAGTAATGTGGGCAAATATGAGAATGGGGAACTGGACAATGAGACTTATTTGTGCCTATGGTCCCACAGAAGGTTCTACTAAGGTAGAAATGGAGGAATTTTTTGAGGCTTTAGAAAAAGCAACTGACACCATGAAAAAGGAAAAGTTGGTCCTTGTTGGGGATCTAAATAGCAAAGTGGGAAATGATTGTGAGACATACAAAAATATTTTGGGAAAATTTGGAGAAAAGAGCAAAGCTAATAATAATGGCAAATATCTGTTGGATTTCTGCTCAGGACATGGACTGGTTATTACTAACACCATGTTCCAACATAAAAATGTGCACAAATTCACATGGAGAGAAGAGGCTAGGAATAAGAACAGTCTCATTGACTATGTTATTGTTGATAGTGATGTTTTCTCCCTGGTGCAGGACACCAGAGTGTACAGAGGATTTGAAATTAGAAGTGATCACTATTTAGTCTTGAGCAGGATAAAATTGAATTTCATATTGAAAAGAATAACATGTAAGAAAGTTTTAAAGCGAATAACAGTTGAGCAGCTCTCAGATGTAAACTGTAGACTAAAATGCAGAAATATTATTGAAAAGAAAATGAAAGAGTTTGAGAACAGGAATCAAACCTTGGAGATTCAGTGGCAAACTCTGAAGGAAACATTGATTGATTCTGCCAGAGAGGCATGTGGTGAGGTTGTGTGCAAGGATAAAAAAAAATCAGAACTCCCTGGTGGACACAGGAAGTTAAAGAGGCAGTGAAGGAAAAGAAGAAAGCATATCAAAAGTTCCTGGCAAATAAGTCAGCTTTTACTCTTACAGAATACAGAGACAAATGTAAGAAAGCTAAACAGTGTGTAAAACTAGCTAAACAAAAGTCATGGGAGGACTTTGGCAAGAATATAGAAAATAAATATCAAGAAGGTGGCAAAATATTCTGGAGGTTGTTGAAGAAGCTTAGGAATGGAGGAAAGAGTGCTGTAAAAGGAATTAGAGATGATAAAGGTGAAATGAAAACAGGAGAAAAAGATATCCTTGAAGTATGGAGTAATTACTTTGAAAAACTGCTAAATGAAACAAGCAGTGATGACAGCACAGTGATAAAAAACACTGACCAGGCATGCAGTCAGGAATACATATCCATACTTGAAGTAGAAAAAGCCATCTAAGGCTTGAAATGTGGAAAGGCAGCAGGAGTAGATGATATTCGACCAGAAATGCTGAAGTATGGTGGTATAAGAGTCTTACAGTGGCTGCACTGCATAGTTCAGAAAGCCTGGACAGAGGGACGAATTCCTGATGATTGAAATAGAGCTCTCATAGTACCCATATATAAAAAGGGAAATAAAACTGAATGTGAGAATTACAGAGGTATTTCCCTACTGAGTGTTCCTGGCAAGATCTATGCAAGTATACTTGAGAAACGGTTGAGAAGAATTGTGGAAGAAAAGCTTGGTGAAGAACAAGCTGGATTCAGGCCAAATAGAGGCTGTCAGGATCAGATCTTCACTTTACGACAAATAGTCGAGAAAGCATGGGAATATAACAAAGATCTGTATTTAAGTTTTGTCGATTTGGAAAAAGAATATGACAAGGTGCCAAGAGAGAAGCTATTCAATATGCTGCAGTTATATGGTGTCAATGGGACATTATATCAAGCAATACTTAGTCTTTATTTGAGTTGTGAGTCAGCAGTTAGAATTGTAGGAAGTACAGGAAGATGGTTTAATGTTAAATCTGGTGTGAGACCAGGATGTACATTATCCCCTCTGTTATTCATTATCTATATGGATCACATTACGAAGGAATGTGGTATTAAACCTGATATCAAAATTGGAGATGTTAATGTCAGCTCTTTGCTTTATGCGGATGATGTTATACTTCTAAATAAATCCGCTACAAGTCTGCAAGATTCTCTGACTAAATTGAATAGCTGTTGTAATAGATATGGTATGAAGGTCAGCAGTAAAAAGACAAAGACAATGAAAATAGGCAGAATCATTGAAAATGTCAACTGTGTTGTGAATGGAGAACCTGTGGAACAAGTAAAACATTTCAGCTACTTAGGCACAATTTTTACTGAAGATGGTAAACTAAATATAGAAATAAACAACAGAATCAGCAAAGCTGGTATCGTGGGAAGTCAATTGAATAAATTCATATGGAATAAGAAAGAAATTAGCCAGAACACTAAATTAGCTGTATATACAAGACTGTGTTCAAACCAATTTTAACTTATGGATCTGAGAGCTGGGTCAGAAGTAAAACACTTGACCAAAGACTAGAGACCGCAGATATGAGAGTCCTGAGAAAGATTAGAGGCGTGAACAGATGGCATCAATGGCAATATCATATTAAAAATGAGGATATTAGGAAAGAACTTGACATTGTCAGCATCCAGGAATGCGTTAGCAGAACTAATCTCAGATGGTATGGTCACTTAAATAGAATGGGAGAGGAAAGATTAGCAAAACAAGTGTTCTCTGCCAGGTTGGCAGGAAAACGACCCAGAGGAAGACCAAGATATAGGTGGATTGATATGGTACAAAGTGCCTTAGACGATAGAAATATAAGATCTGATAATGTTGGAGTCTTGACAAGTAACAGACTGATTTGGAGGAAAATTGTAGATAGGAAGTTAGTAATGATGTAATTTTTTCATGTAGTACTGTCATATCCTGTACACCCCTTGAGGGAGCATGATAGGAATTTGATGATGATGATGATAAGATCAAAGCAAAATCACGTAGTTTCGAAGCTTTTTCCATTGCCTGTGACGAGAGTACAAAAATTGGGCGAATAGCTCAATTAGCTGTGTTTCTTAGTGCTTGCAACATGGATTTCAACATTTTTGAGGAATTATTGGCACTAGTACCAATGCATAACACTAGTACAGGACAAGATATATTTGTGTTTTTGAACTTCTGCAAAAATACAATCTACCTCTGTCAAAATTAACTTCTGTAGCTACAGATGGAGCTCCTTCTATGACCAGAAAAAACCATGGTTTCATTACATACTGAAAAAAAAAAACAAAGTGAAATTTATGATGGATCCAAGATTCATCATACGCATTGCATTATACATCAAGAAGTATTATGCGCGAAAGTAATAAACATGGAAAATGTGTTGCCATCTATCAAATAAATTATTAATTTCATAAAATCTCAAGGCTTAAATCGGCGACGGTTCTCTGCTTTCTTAAGTGAATTAGACAGCGAATATTCCGGTTTATCCTACTATACCAAGGTACGTTGGCTATCCTGCTCCAAGATTCTTAAACAATTCTGGGACTTGAAAGAAGAAATATGTCAGTTCTTAATAACTAAAAATAAAGACACAAGCCTGTTTTTTGACACAGCGTGGTTGCAAGATTTATCCTTCACAGTTAATATGCAGCAGCACAAATTTAAAAATGCAAAGATAAAATGCGGCAGCACAAATTTAACGTTGATTATTCGCTGGCGCCACCTATACTTACCTTGTTAAACAAGGCCCCCCCCCTGTTGTTTTCACCAGGGAACAAAGGCAAACAGCGAAAATTCAGCTACTGGAACAAATCCTAAAACCCACACCAACTCAACATCACCAGAATTCAAGATCAGTACTATCAACATAAGAAGCCTGAATCACAAAATGGAGCTAGATGAGGAATTGGATAAGTACCAGATCGCCAAAATAGGGGTGATTGAAACAAAAAAGGCAAAAACTGGTGACATCTTTCTGAGCAATAAATACAAAATGTTATTTTCAGGCAATGGCAATCAAGGAAAAGGTGTAGCCATAGTATTCAAAACTAAATACGAGGCTAATCTTCTTGAATGACAGGCAGTCTCAAGTAGAGTGATGTGGGCAAATATCAGAATGGGGAATTCGACAATGATACTTATTTGTGCCTATGGTCCCACAGAATATTATACTAAGGTAGAAGTTGAGGAATTTTTTTTTGAGGATTTAGAGAAAGCAATTGACACAATGAAAGAGGAAAAGTTGGTCCTTATTGAGAATCTAAATAGCAGAGTAGAAAATTATTGTCAGACATACAAAAATACATTGGAAAAATTTGGAGAAAATAGCAAAGATAATAATAATGACAAATAACTGTTGGATTTCTGCTCAGGATATGGACTGGTTATTACTAACACCATGTTCCAACATAAAAATGTGCACAAATTCACGTGGAGAGAAGAGGCTAGGAATAAGAAAAGTCTCATTGATTATGTTATTGTTGATAGTGACGTTTTCTCCCAGGTGCAGGAAACCAGAGTGTACAGAGGATTTGAAATTGGAAGTGATCACTATTTAGTCTTGAGCAGGATAAAATTGAATTTCATATTGAAAAGAATAACATGTAAGAAAGTTTTAAAGCGAATAAAGGTTGAGCAGCTCTCAGATGTGAGCTGTAGACTAAAATACACAAACATTATTCAAGAAAAAATGAAAGAGTCTGAGAACAGGAACCAAATCTTGGAGATTCGGTGGCAAGTCGTGAAGAAAACCCTGATTGATTCAGCTAGAGAGGTATGTGATGAAGTTGTCTGCAAGGATAGAAAAATTAGAATTCCATGGTGGGCACAGGAAGTTCAAGAGGCAGTGAAGGAAAAGAAGAAAGCATATCAAAAGTTCCCAGCAAATAAGTCAGCTTGTTCTCTTAGAGAATACAGAGACAAAAATGTAAGAAAGCTAAACACTATGTAAAACTAGCTAAACATAAGTCATGGGAGAACTATGGTAAGAAAATATAAAATAAATATCAAGAAGGTGGCAAAATATTCTGGAGGTTGATGAAGAATCTCAGAAATGGGGGAAAGAGTGCTGAAAAATTAATTAGAGATGATAAAAATCACATGAAAACAAGAGAAAAAGACATACTTGAAGTATGGAGTAATTACTTAGAAAAACTGCTGAATGAAACAAGCAGTGATGACAGCACAGTGGTAAAAACATTGACCAGGCATTCAGTCAGGAATACATATCCATACTTGAATATGTATTGGCTAGGTGTCACACTGATATGATTGTCGGCTTGTCGAGAGCTCCTAAAATGATTAGTAGTATTTTGTGTTATCATTGGCAATTTTACTAGAATTTTACGTAGTATTGTTTGCTTTTTGTTTCTTGGGGTGTCTGTGCAATTTTTGTGTGCTTTCTGTGTTATTTTAATTATTATTTTTAAGATAAGATAGCGTACATATGGCACCGATAAAAAAAAAAAAATGGCGGCCAGGTCACCATGTTTGTTTAAGAGTTTTGATGTAAACGAATTTATGCAATGTGCTGTCTATGAGATGTATGCTTTGCGAAGAGCGGTAGGGGTCTAGTTAGATGGTGATAGTGCAGTTAATATGTACAGAAAGTGCAAGGAGAATGAATATCTCAAGTGTGTTTCGGGTGGCGAGAGTGATATAGTTAACGATAGTCAGAATGTAGAAAATGGCGGTGTGATAGAGAATTGTGAGGTAGTGCCAGATAGGTGTGAGCGCGTCGTTGAAAGTGTAAATGAAGGTAGAAATACAGAACGAATAGATGTTTTGATTGATAATGAAAATGGTGAGATAAATGCGAGTAGTGAAATCGCATGTTTGAGCAGAGCGATACACAGAGCAAAAAGGCAACTGGAGCGTATGGAAAAATGTGTGCTGAACGTGCCGACTAATAAACGGCGAAAGTCTTACAAAAAATAACAGAACGTTCGTAAACATCAATAAAATGAAGGAGCGAGTGCTGTATGGGGATTCGCTATTAAGAGGTGTGATAGTTGAGTTTGACGAAATCGTACCACCCAGGTGCGAACATAAAGGTCAGCAAAACTATCAGAGTGCAAAAACAGAGGGTAAAAGAGATGATAATCGTGGCAGGAACAAATGATTTGAAAGAAGACAAAATGGAAATGAAAGAGGATGTGAGGGAATTACTTGAGGTAGCAAAAGAGAAGAGTGAGAGAGTTAGGATGGTGAGTATTTTACTGCGGTATGACAGTGAAGTGTTTAGAAGGAGTGCCATAATTGCCAATGACTTTATGAGTGGGTTATGCATTGAGAGTGGTGTGGAATTTGTGGATGTGTAGTGAGTTCGATGGGCGAAAGGATTTATATAAGATGGGCGAGTTACATTTAAATGGAGTTGGTATACAGAGGCATGAAAAAGTGTTGATGAATGATGTGGAAGTGGATGTACAGACTCAGGGAAACTAGATTTATTAAGGGGGGGGGAGTAGATATGCAGACTTTAGGGAGGCAGTTGAGTGTATGAATGAGTATAATATGCCCGAGCGAATAAGGACAATAAATCAGAGTGGGATAGTTAATATAAGGCATCAAGGTAGGGTTGGGGCTAATGGGGGTCTTAAATTCATGTACACTAATGCTAGGAGTATTAGGAACAAGAAGGAAGAGTTTTTGGCCTTGGTTGGCACTTCTAGGCCAGGTTGTTGGTATTAGTGAAACATGGCCGACAGAAGATGATAAAGCTAGTGGGATTGAATGCGACGTGTATAGCGTGTTCAGGAGTGACAGGGAGAATAAAAAGTGGGGAGGAGTATTAATGATGATAGCTGAGGAGTTGCAGCCAAGGAGTATAGAAGTTGAACTGCAGGATAGGGAAAAGAGCACATTTGAGGCTGTTTGGTGTGAGATAGATTCTAGCAGAATAAAATATACAATTGGGTGCTGCTATAGACCAGGTGATGGAATAGATGGTGGGGATAGTATGCATAGGCAAATAGAAGAAATTAGTGGAAAGAGGGAAATTATTATGGGTGATTTCAATTATGGTAACATTGACTGGAAAGAGGAGAGGGCACATGGGAGGAAGGAATTGGATTTTATGCGGTTATAAAGGGACAACTATCTGCGACAGCATGTAGTGGAAAATACCAGGGGGCAGAGAGTGCTTGACCTAGTAATTGCAACTGAGAACGTGGCCGTAACAAACATGACCATTGCCACCAATTGGTGAGAGTGACCATAAGGTTATGACTTCGGAGGTGGTTAAAGGAGTGGAATTTACAATTAAGACATGGCACATGTGGAATTATCAGGCAGGTAAGTATGACAAGCTTAGGAGTGTGCTTGGCTCGGTGCCATGGCATGTAAAATTGCAAGGGCTGGATGCTGATAGTGCATGCGAGGTGGTTAAGGAGTGTTTGCAGGAAGCAATGGTTTATGTATACCAAGAGTCCGAATAATAAATCAAGTAGGGATTAAATGGATGAATAACACTATTATGCTTCAGCTGCAAAAAAAGATACAACTGTGGAGGGAATTTAAGGAGAAAGGTGACCAACAAGCGCAGGAACAGTATAAAGCTCAGGCCAGGATGATAACAAGGGTGGTAAGAAAAGCAAAAGTGGATTACGAAAGAAAATTGGCCATGCAGGCTAAAGAGAATCCCAAACAGTTTTTTCAATATGTTGCAAATAAAAGGAAAAATGTTCATGGCAGAATGATTTTAAAAAATGCTGAGGGTAGGGAGGTAACTGAATCAGTTGATATAGTGGAATTACTGAACAAGCATTTTGCAAGAGTATATCATCCAGGTTGTGACATTGCAGGAATGGAAGAACCAACACCTTATACTGGAATTGTGATGAATGAAGTAGAGGTAACTAGTGTATTACAGAACCTCAATGTCAATACATCTGTAGGATTGGATGGTATACCAGCTCGTGTCATAAGTGAAGCGGCTAAAGAATTGTCAGTACCCTTGGCCATTTTGTTTAATTTGAGCCTCGTATCTGGGTCATTCCCAAGGGGGTGAAAAGAGGGGAAAATAGTTCCGCTGCATAAAGGTGGTTCCAAGGCTGCTGTTGAAAATTACCAGCTAATCAGCATAACAGGAATCATTATCAAAGTCTTGGAGAAAATAGTCAAGAGGAAAATACAAGATTGGATAGAAGAAAATGGGATACTGTATCGGGGACAGCATAGTTTTGTGAAGGGTAGGTCATGCCTCAGTAACTTGCTCACGTATTATAACACAGTGACGGCTGAACTGGATAAGGGTAATGGGTTTACAGTGATTGTACTGGACCTTGCTAAGGCATTTGACAGGATACCACATGGAATTCTAATCAGTAAAATGCAGCATATGGGGATGGATATAGGAAAGGATCTGAGAGGAACAGTTCATTTGTTTGCGGATGATGCAAAGTTGGGTAGGACAATAGTGAATGCAGATGATGTCAAAATTTGCAAGATGATTTGGATAGATTGGAGGTCTGGGCTAAGGAGAATGGATGTTAATTTAATATGGCAAAATGTAAGGTTATACATTTTGGGGTGAAAAGATTAGCAGCAGTTTACTACATTGGTGGAACTGTCATCATCATCATACGTATCAAGGATTTAGGCCTAGTATGGCCTGTTCCAGCCTTAGAAGTCATCGTTGAATCGTTTAAGAGGACGTCCTGGTTTTCTTTTTCCTAATGGCTTGTACTTTAAGGCTTGTTTTGGTAATCTTTCTGTTTTCATTCTTTGAACGTGTTCCATCCATCTATGTTTATATTTTTTAATTTTTTCAATTACTGGTTCTTGGTTTAATTCTTTCATAATATCTTCGTTTCTTTTGTGATCAAATAGGGTATACTTTGCAGTTTTTCTCATAAACTTCATTTGTGCTGTTGTTAATCTTTGTTTGTCTTTTTGTTTTATTGTCCAGATTTTGCTTCCATACATTAAGAACAGTAGGGCTAATGTATTGTATACTTTTAGCCTGGTTTGTTTTTGAACTAGGTTTGGTTTAAATATAGAGTTAATTACTCCTGTTATTTTTAAATATTTTGCAATTTTTATGTTTATATCTTTTTCATTTTCATAAGTGATCATACATCCTAGGTGGTTAAATGAATTCACCTGTTCTAAGATCTTGTTATCTAATACTATTTTAGCTCTTGCCGGATCTTGTCCTTTAAAGGCCATAGTTTTTGATTTTTCCGTTGATGTTATCATACCATAATCTTTGGATATCTCATTTAGATTTAAAATAGCTTTCTGTAAGTTATCTTCAGAATTTGTAATTATTATTTGGTCGTCTGCAAAGAGGAGAGTGTTTAAGTTAACTGTAGGTGAAAGTTTAATTCCTTGATGTAAATTTTTACTCCATTTTATTATTATTTCATTTAAGTAGATATTAAAAAGAGTTGCTGAGAGGGGACATCCCTGTCAGACCCCTTGGTTTATCTCTCTTGTATATGATAGATCATGATTTAATCTTATTTGTATTTGATTATTTTCATATATACTTGTGACAGCTTTTAGGATATTATTTGGTATTTGTCTTTCTTTTAATATGTTAAATAATATGTTTCTTTTAACTTTGTCAAATGCTTTTTCAAAGTCAATAAATGCAATATGTGTTTCTAAATTATATTCTCTTCTTTTCTCTATTATTAATTTTAGGCAGAAGGCTGGGTCAACATGATCGTCCTTTTCTAAATCCATTTTGTACCTCTAGAATAAAGTTTTCGGAATATTTCATTAGTTTGTTATTTAAGATTCTGCTGTATATTTTGTAACATGAATTTAGTATACTGATACCTCTATAGTTTTTAGGGTCATCTCTATTACCTTTCTTAAAGATAGGAATCACAATTGCTTTTTTCCATTCTATTGGGGGGATACCAGTTAAGTAAATTTTATTTAAAAATAATATAATAAGAGTCTTCCTTTGAATCTTGTTCCTGCGTATTTATATAGTTCTGAACCTAGCTTATCTTCTCCAGGTGATTTTCCTTTCCTTTTCAGTTATTTCCTTTTCATTTTCGTTAATTGTTTGCCAGTTGTCTTTTTTAAAATATTTGTCTGTCCACAGTTCTGTGTGGAACTGTGGTGGAACTGTAGTCCAGGAAATTGATGAGGCATGAGATTTAGGAGTGTTGCTGGATAAGGAATTGAAGTTTAGGGGGCACATTGCAAAAGTGGCCAAATCAGCTCATCAAATCACTTGGTTACTGAAGAATACATTGACAAACAGGTTATTGTTCCTCTATATCGAGCCTTGATAAGACTACGTCTCGACTACTGTGCCCATATTTAGTCACCTAGGTTTCTTCTTGATTGAGGATTTGTGGGTTGCAAAAATTGGTTAATAGGCGGAGGAGGGGAGATATGATTGACATTCAAATTACTGAAGGGTTTCTATAAAATTAATTCAGAAGATATTTTTGAGAACAGGGCTGGTTGTGGGAGGACTAGGGGGACATCCATGGAAACTGGGCAAAACTGTGGTTAGTAAAGATGTTAGAGATGGGTTCTTTACTTTTAGAGTGGTGAATGAGTGGAATGAGTTGCTAGAGTCTGTGGTGGATGCTGTGACAGAGAATGAGTTTAAGGCGAGGTATGATAGATACTGTATGAATGTCGAATAGTTGTGACGAATATGATTTGGGGCCTCCCTCGATGAGTCTAATGACTCCCGGGAGTTGCTCGTAACAATAATAATAATAATGTATGGATATGTATTTTTCTTGAAGTAGAAAAAGCCATCAAAAGGCTGAAATGTGGAAAGGCGGCAGGAGTAGATGATATTTGACCAGAAATACTCAAGTATGAAGTCTTACAGTGGCTGCACTGCATAGTTCAGAAGGTCTCAACAGAGGGACAAACTCCAGATGACTGGAGTAGAGCTCTCATAATACCCATATATAAAAATGGAAATAAAACTGAATGTGAGAATTACAGAGGTATTTCTCTACTGAGTGTTCCCGGTATGATTTATGGAAGTATACTTGAGAATTTGAGGAGGATTGTGGAAGAGAAGATTCGTAAAGAACAAGCTGGATTCAGGCCAAATAAACACTGTCAGGATCAGATCTTCACTTTACAACAGATATTTGAGGAATCATGGGAATATAACAAAGATCTGGAAAAGGCATATGACAAGGTGCCAAAAAAAGAACAGTTATATGGTATCAATGGGTATTTTTTATGGGTATTTATTGAATAAATACCATTCAATAAATACTCATTGAATGTATTTCTTCAATTCAGTTAGAATTGAAGAAAGTACAGGAAGATGGTTTAATGTTAAATCTGGTATCAGGCAAGGATATACATTATCTATATGGATAACATTATGAAGGAAAGTGATATTAAACCTGATATCATTTCATCATCATCAAATTCCTGACATGTACCCTCAAGAGGTGTACAGGATATGATAGTACTACATGAAAAATTTACATCATTAATAACTTCCTACCTACAATTTTCCTCCAAATCAGTCTGTTATTTGTCAAGACTCCAACATTCTCAGATCTTATATTTTTATCGTCTAAAGCACTTTGTACCGTATCAATCCACCTATAACTTGGTCTTCCTCTGGGTCCTTTTCAACCTGACAGAGAACACTTCTTTTGCTAATCTGTCCTCGCCCATTCTATTTAAGTGACCATTCCACCTGAGATTAGCTTTGCTAACGCATTCCTGGATGCTGACAATGTCAAGTTCTTTCCTGATATCCTCATTTTTAATAAGATATTGCCATTGATGCCATCTGTTCACACCTCTAATCTTTCCCAGGACGCTCATTTATGGGGTCTCTAGTCTTTGATCAAGTGTTTTATTTCTGACCCAGCTCTCAGGTTCATAAGTTAAAACTGGTTTGAACACTGTCTTGTATACAGCTAATTTAGTGTTCCAACCAATTTCTCTCTTATTTCATTTGAATTTATTCAATTGCCTTCCTACCATACCAGCTTTGTAGATTCTGTTGTCTATTTCCATATTCAATTTAACGTCTTCACTAAATATCGTGCCTGAAATGAAAGTAGTAAAATATTTTACATGTTCTATAAGTTCTGCATTCGCAATGCAGTTGATATTTTCAATGTTTCTGCAATTTTCCTTGTCATTTTAATGCTGACCTTCATACCATATCTATTACAACAGTTATTCAATTTAGTCAGGGAATCTTGCCAACTTGTAGCGGATTTATTTAGAAGTATAACATCATCTGCATAAAGCCAGGAGCTGACATTAACATCTCCAATTCTTGCAGGCGTAAACTTCTGTAGCTAATTGGTTCAAAAGACATATGACGGTGATTACACCACATTTTATTATTATTCAGTTATATAAAAACACTGAAATAATAGTTCCCGACAAGTTTCATAAATCGTAGGATTTACATCTTAAGGGGTAAATAGTATAACGTAAAGTTTAAACAAGAGAATTAATAAATACAAATCATAACCGTCTGGCTATTCATTAAACTCAAATAACAGAATGCAGATATATAACGTTACTGACGTTGAACAATACTGGACGATGTCACGTGTGCTTGTTCTCGTTCATACAGTCCAAGCTCCTATTGAGGTAGATTTTTTATTAGAGCTGACCACACTTGGAGAATTAAGCCTTGATTTTTAATGCATTGGGTTGGGTTTTTTAGCATATTAGCAGCTTCTTTAAATTTTCTTATATAACTGTTGTTTTCTATGTATGAAATCCTCCAACAGAATGGATATGAAACAAAAATCATCAAGAGAATCCTTAAAATGCCTCCAGCTAACAACACAATAAAACGGGATTACAAAAACGCAATCTCGCTTCCTTATATCAAAAAGTTTACAGACAAGCTAGCCAAATTAATGAACAAGCACAACATAAAAGTAGCCTTCCTTCCTATGGAAAAAATCTCAAGATTCCTACATCCACCAAAACCACCTCATCATACTCTTAAAAAAACCAGGAGTCTACAAAATCCATTGCTCTTGCAGGATTTGCTACGTAGAACAGACAAGAAGATCTCGAGAAATATGCATGGCTGAACCCCAAAAAGACGTACAATACAAAAGAGAACAAAAAACGGGTTTTGCTTTCCATAGCACTTCCACTGGACACGATGTACTATGGCAAAAAACGACAATATCATACATAGAAATCAACAGTTATATATGAAAATTTAAAGCAGCGGCTAATATGCTAAAAAACCCAACCCAATGCAATAAAAATCAAGGCATAATTCTCCATAAAGTGTGTGGTCAGCTCTAATAAAAAATCTACCTCAATCTGAGATCGGACTGTATGAACGAGAACAAGCACATGTGACATCGTCCAGTATTGTTCAACGTCAGTAACGTTATATATCTGCATTCTGTTATTTGAGTTTTATGAATAGCCAGACGGTTATGATTTGTATTTATTAATTCTCTTGTTTAAACTTTAAGTTATACTACTTACCCCTGAAGATATAAGTCCTATGATTTACGAAACTTGTCGGGAACTATTATTTCGGTGTTTTCTATAACTGAATAATAAAAAATGTGGTGTAATCACCGAAATATGTCTTTTATCTCCAATTCTGATATGTTTAATACCACTTTCCTTCATAATGTGATCCATATACATAATGAATAACAGAGGGGATAATGTACATCCTTGTTTCACACCAGATTTAACATTAAACCATCTCCCTGTACTTCCTACAATTCTAAATGCTGACTTACAACTCAAATAAAGACTAAGTATCGGTTGATATAATTTCACACTGACACCCTATAACTGTAGCGTATTGAATAGCTTCTCTCTTGGCACCTTATCATATGCCTTTTCCAGATCGACAAAACTTAAATACAGATCTTTGTTATATTCCCATGCTTTCTCAACTATTTGCCTTAAAGTGAATATCTAATACTGATAGCCTCTATTTGGCCTGAATCCAGCTTGTTCTTCACCAAGCTTTTCTTCCATAATTCTTCTCAACCGTTTCTCAAGTGTACTTGCATAAATCTTACCAGGAACACTCACTAGGGAAATACCTCAGCAATTCTCACATTCAGTTTTATTTCCCTTTTTATATATGGGCACTATTAGAGCTCTACTCCAATCATCAGGAATTCGTCCCTCTGTCTTGGCTTTCTGAACTATGCAGTGCAGCCACTGTAAGACTTTTATACCTTCATATTTGAGCATTTCTGGTTGAATAACATCTACTCCTGATATCTTTCCACATTTCAAGCCTTTGATGGCTTTTTCTACTTCAAGTATGGATATGTATTCCTGACTGCATGCCTGGTCAGTGTTTTTTACCATTGTGCTGTCATCACTGCTTGTTTCATTTCGCAGTTTTCAAAGTAATTACTCCATACTTCAAGGATATCTTTTTCTCCCATTTTCATGTCACTTTTATCATCTCTAACTCCTTTCACAGACTCTTTTCTCCATTTCTAAGCTTCTTCAACAACCTCCAGAATATTTTGCCACCTTCTTGATATTTATTTTCTATGTTCTTGCCAAAGTTACCATGACTTTTGTTTAGCTAGTATTACACAGTGTTTAGCTTTCTTACATTTGTCTCTGTATTCTCTAAGAGCAAAAGCTGACTTATTTGCCAGGTACATTTGATATGCTTTCTTCTTTTACTTCGTTGCCTGTTTAACTTCCTGTGTCTATCATGGAGTTCTGATTTTTCTATCCTTGCAGACAACCTCACCACATGCCTCAATGGCTAAATCAATCAGTGTTTTCTTCAAGCTTTGTCACTGAATCTCCAAGGTTTAGTTACTGTTCTGAAACTCTTTCTTTTTTTTCATATATAAAGATTCTATAATCTTTATATATTTTAGTCTACACTTCACATCTGAGAGCTGCTCAACTTTTAATCTCTTTAAAACTTTCTTAAATGTTGTTCTTTTTAATATGAAATTCAATTTTATCTTGTTAAGACTAAATGGTGATCACTTTAAATTTCAAATCCTCTGTACACTTTGGTGCCCTGCACTATTGGGAAAACATCACTATCAACAATAACAGTCAATTAGACTTTTCTTATTCCTTGTCTCTTCTCTCCATGTGAATTTGTGCCCATTTTTATGTTGGAACACTGTGTTAGTAATATCCAGTCCATGTATTGAGCAGAAATTCAACAGGTATCTGCCATTATTATTGGCTTTGCTCTTTTCTCCAAATTTCCCAAAATAATTTTGTATGTCTGACAATCATTTCCTACTCTGCTGTTTAGATCCTCAACAAGTACCAATTTTTCCTTTTTCATTGTGTTAGTTGCTTTTTCTAAAACATCAAACAATTCCTCCACTTCTACCTTAGTAGAACCTTCTGTAGCCCCATAGGCACAAATAAGACACATTGTCCAATTTCCCATTCTGATATTTGAACACATCACTCTACTTGAGACTGCCTGCCATTCAAGAAGATTAGCCTCATATTTTGTGTTGAATACTATGGCTATGGGGTGCTTAAGGGTCAAAGCTGTATAACTGAGAGGAGACCTCCACATAACCTTTAAAGGAATGCGGAGAACTGACCAGGGCTTCTGCCCTAAAGTCCAATCCTCACCTTTTCGTGGTGCATCCGATTGGGTATCTACCTGGATACTGAACGCACGAGGATGGGCTGGCAATTTTGGGATTTAGCCGACCAAATTGTATTCCTATTGGTTAAACCGAAAGAGAAAATAATGGTACAACATTACAAAATTTCATGCCAGCTGGGGTTTCGCCGGTTAAACAAGGCCCCCGTTGTTTTCGCCAGGGAACCAGGACGAACAGCGAAAAGTCAGCTACTGGAATAAATCTGAAAACACACCCCAACTCAACATCACTAGAGTAAAAGATCGGTACTATCAACATAAGAAGCCTGAATGGCAAAGAAATGGAGCTAGCGGAGGAATTAGATAAGTACCAGATCGACATAATAGGGGTGACTGAAACGAAAAGACAACAAATGGTGAGATCTTTCTGAGCAATAAATACAAAATGTTATATTCAGGAAATGACAATCAAGGAAAAGAAGGGGTAGCCATAGTATTCAACACTAAATATGAGGCTCATCAAATACGAGGCAGTGTCAAGTAGAGTGATTTGGGCAAATATCAAAATGGGGAACTGGACAATGAGACTTATTTGTGCCTATGGTGCCACAGAATGTTCTAATAAGGGAGAAGTGGAGGAATTTTTTGAGGCTCTAGAGAAAGCTACTGACACAATGAAAAAGGAAAAGATGGTCCTTGTTGGGATTTAAATAGAGTAGGAAGTGACTGTCAACATACAAAAATGTTTGGGGAAAATTTGGAGAAAAGAGCAAAGCTAATAATAACAGCAAATACCTGTTGGTTTTCTGCTCAGGACATGCACTGGTTTTTACTAACGTCATGTTCCAACATAAAAATATGCAAAAATTCACATGGAGAGAAAAGGCAAGGAATAAGAACACTCTCATTGACTATGTTATTGTTGATAGTAATGTTTTCTGCCTGGTGTAGGACATCAGAGTGTACAGAGGATTTGAAATGATCACTATTTAGTCTTGAGCAGGATAAAATTGAATTTCATATTGAAAAGAATGACATGTAAGAAAGTTTTAAAGCGAATAAAAGTTGAGCAGCTCTCAGATGTGAACTCTAAACTAAAATACACAAAGATTATTGAAGGAAAAATGAAAGAGTTTGAGAACAGGAACAAATCTTAGAGATTCAGTGGCAAGCCTTGAAGAAAGCCCTGAATGATTCAGCTAGAGAGGCATGTGGTGAAGTTGTCTGCAAGGATAGAAAAATTAGAACTCCATAGTGGACACAGGAAGTTAAAGAGGCAGTGAAGGAAAAGAAGAAAGCATATCAAAAGTTCCCGGCAAATAAGTCAGCTTGTGCTCTTAGAGAATACAGAGACAAATGTAAGAAAGCTAAACAGCATGTAAAACTAGCTAAACAAAAGTCATGGGAGGACTTTGGCAAGAACATAGAAAATAAATATCAAGAAGGTGGCAAAATATTCTGGAGATTGTTGAAGAAGCTTAGGAATGGAGGAGGGAGTAAAAGTAAAAGGAGTTTGTTGAAGTAGAAAAAGCCATCAAAGGCTTGAAATATGGAAAGGCAGCAGGAGTAGATGATATTCGTTGAAGTATGGTGGTATAAAAGTCTTAGAGTGGCTGCACTGCATAGTTCAGAATGCCTGGAGAGAGGAACGAATTCCCAATGATTGGAGTAGAACTCTCATAGTACCCATATATAAAAAGGGAAATAAAACTGAATGTGAGAATTACAGAGGTATATTCCTAATGAGTGTTCCTGGTAAAATATATGCAAGTATACTTGAGAAACAGCTAAGAAGAATTGTGGAAGAAAAGCTAGGTGAAGAACAAGCTGTATTCAAGTCAAATAGAGGCTGTCAGGATCAGATCTTCACTTTACGACAAATAATGGAGAAATCATGGGAATGTAACAAAGATCTGTATTTAAGTTTTGTCTATTTGGAAAAGGCATATGACAAGGTGCAAAGAGAGAAGCTATTCAATATGCTACAGTTATATGGTGTCAATGGCGCATTATATCAAGCAATATTTAGTCTTTATTTGAGTTGTAAGTCAGCAGTTACAATTGAAAGAAGTACAGGGAGATGGTTTAATGTTAAATCTGGTGTGAGACATGGACATACATTATCCCCTCTGATATTCATTATCTATATGGATCACATTATGAAGGAAAGTGGTATTAAACATGATATCAAAATTGGAGATGTTAATGTCAGCTCTTTGCTTTATGCAGAACAATGTTATACTTTTAAATAAATCTGCTACAACTCTGCAAGATTCTCTGACTAAATTGAATAGCTGTTGTAATAGATATGGTATGAAGGTCAGCAATAAAAAGACAAAGACAATGAAAATAGGTAGAATCATTGAAAATGTCAACTGTGTTGTGAATGGAGAACCTGTGGAACAAGTAAAACATTTCAGCTACTTAGGCACAATTTTTAGTGAAGATGTTAAATTAAATATGGAAATAGACAACAGAATCAGCAAAGCTGGTATAGTGGGAAGTCAATTGAATAAATTCATATGGATTAAGAGAGAAATTAGTCAGAACACTAAATTAGCTGTATACAAGACAGTGTTCAAACCAGTTTTAACTTATGGATCTCAGAGCTGGGTCAGAAGTAAAACACTTGACTAAAGACTAGAGACTACAGATATGACAGTCCTCAGAAAGATGAGAGGCGTGAACAGATGGCATCAATGGCAATATCATATTAAAAACGAGAATATTAGGAAAGAACTTGACATTGCCAGCATTCAGGAATGCATTATCAGAGCTAATCTCAAGTAGTATGGTCACTTAAACAGAATGAGCGAGGAAAGATTAGCAAAACAAGTGTTCTCTGCCAAGTTGGCAGGAAAACGACCCAGAGGAAGAACAAGATATAGGTGGATTGATACATTACAAAGTGCCTTAGACGATAGAAATATAAGATCTGCTAATGTTGGAGTCTTGATAAGTAACAGACTGATTTGGAGGAAATTGTCGATAGGAAGTTAGTAATGATGTAAATTTACCATGTAGTACTATCATATCCTGTACACCCCTTGGGGTATATGGCAGGAATTTGATGATGATGATACTATGGCTACTCCTTCTTTTCCTTGATTGTCATTGCCCGAATATAACATTTTGTATTTATTGCTCAGAAAGATCTCATCAGTTTTTGTCTTTTTTGTTTCAGTTGCCCCTATTATATCGATCTGGTTATCTAATTCCTCAGCTAGCTGCATTTCTTTGCCATTCAGGCTTCTTATGTTGACAGTACTGATCTTTAACTCTGGTGATGTTGAGTTGGGGTGTGCTTTCAGGTTTCATTTAGAGATGCTAATCTCAGCTCTTTGCTTTATGCGGATGATGTTAAACTTCTAAATAAATCCACTACAAGTGTGCAAGATTCCCTGACTAAATTGAATAACTATGATGGTCAGCAATAACAAGACAAAGACAATGAAAATAGGCAGAAACATTGAAAATATCAACTGCATTGTGAATGGAGAACCTATAGAACAAGTAAAATATTTCAACTACTTAGGCACAATTTTTAGTGAAGATGGTAAATTAAACTTGGAAATAGACAACAGAATTAACAAAGCTGGTATGGTAGGAAGTCAACTGAATAAATTCATATAGAATAAGAGAGAAATTAGCCAAAACACTAAATTAGCTGTATACAAGCAAATTTTAACTTATGGATCTGAGAGCTGGGTCAGAAGTAAAACACTTGACCAAAGACTAGAGACCGCAGATATGAGAGTCCTGAGAAAGATTAGAGGCGTGAACAGATGGCATCAATGGCAATATCATATTAAAAACGAGAATATTAATAAAGAACTTGACATTGTCAGCATCCAGGAATGTGTTAACAGAGCTAATCTCAAGTGGTATGGTCACTTAAACAGAATGGGAGAGGAAAAATTAACAAAACAAGTGTTCTATGCCAGCTTGTAAGAAAATGATCCAGAGGAAGACCAAGATATAAGTGGAGTGATATGGTAAAAAGTGCCTTAGAAAATAGAAATATAAGATCTGATAATGTTGGGGTCTTGACAGGTAACAGACTGATTTGGAGGAAAATTGTAGATAGGAAGTTAGTAATGATGTAATTTTTCATCTAGTGCTATCATATCCTGTACACCCCTTGGGGGTATATATCAGGAATTTGATGATGATATCACAGATTTCAATATTGCTAACAACCATCTCTAGTCTTTACCTGATGACAGCTAACATATTCCGCTGTTCTTCTTTAGGATGAATTTTTCTAGTTTGTAATGATTTTTCAATGTTTCAAAAAAATACACATTAAAAATTCATATTAGAAATTCATATTAAATTTAAACTACTGTTGATGCTTACATAAAATAAGAATCTCTCAAACTTTGGGGAGGGGTATTCTGATACATATTAGGCCAGTGTTAAAGGACTTTACAATTTTCTTTGAAGAAGCATTCATATTTAAAAACTACTTCTATGGAGAAAACAAGCTTCATTCCACTGTGCTTAGTGTCAATGCTATGCTGTTCCAGACCAGACTTTTGAGGTTTCACATTATAAGTCTGATCTGGAACAATTATTTAATATAGCATTGATGTTCATTAATTCTTTTTTCTACAAAACAGCCTGTCTGCCCAAAGTATGTCAGTATGTCAAATTACATTCACAAGGGATTTGGTAAAGACCAGCTAAAGAAAGATGTGACAATTTGTGATTTGTAGATGGTAACATATGAGAAATTTTGTTGATAGGAAAATGTGGGATTAAGGTGATGCTTAAAATTTTTACCAGTACACTCAGAAATACCAGAAATATAAAGGATTTGAATTCTATGATCTGTCAGAGAATTGTTAGACGTTGGAACATGGGAGTCAATTATCTGTTGAACTGAATGAGATATAGTCATTAATTCCATTAGTTTTGATAAAAGTTCAGGTGTAAACTTAAGGGAAGAGCGCACATTACATGCTCTATTAATTAATAACTTGAGTCATCAATGGCTAAGAAACATTCTCCTACTCTTAGCAAATATGGCTGCATTCATTTGCCAAAAATTTGACAGACTGTTATCCTAAGATCAACTCTAACACAACCGTAATACTTTTTTTTTTACATTAGAGGGTGCCAAATTAGGACTTCAGATCTTTTGTCCATTACAATTTGAATTGTTTCACTCACTTATTGTTGCATGTAAGCTGTAACTTCAGCAAAATATAAGTCAGCTAATAAACATCTTTTTTTTTTTATATAATCTAGTTTGTTTGGTGTTGTAATACCATCAAAATAAGTTATAACATCCAAAACTTAAGCCTGCCTATCAGATATTCTGGTAATGTATTCCATTTACCCACAATTTCTCCATGTGAGAAATCTTCTCCTCACACCATTATTTCACTGCACCTTTGCCTAACTTACAGGGATGGCCAGTGGTTCTTCCCATCGTCTCCTACTCTTTCTATAATCTTTATACTGATCCAATAAAATCCCCTTGCTAACAAATGTCTATCATATCATCTCTTTCCCTATTATCAATTGTGTAATTTATATTCCTTTAGCTTCTCATCATAACCAACATTCCTGAGTCCTGATATTGCCTTTGCCACTCATCAACGTACCTTCTCTAACGTTTCCACATCACAAGGAAATTAGGTGGCCAAATCTGATCGGTAACAGTCCAAGTGTGGTCCAGTGCTTTATAGAAGTATCAAAAATGGTATATCACCATATTACTGAAATATGCTGGATGAAAGAATAGAAAGTTTTTTTTGCTAAGTCAGGAAGTAATTTATACTTGACAAGAAAATATATTCCTGCTTTTAGCCTACACCCAAGCATGTGAAAACAAACTTGCATGTGAAATATCTCATGACAAGGCTGCTTGTATAGAGATGCAGTTCATGAAAAATTTCCTAAGTATCACATAACACACAGCACAGTTCTGAGGTAGTTGTGATTGCTTTGTCAGTGACAGGCTTTTGGGAGATATGATAGGCATGCTACTTGATGAAAATGCTGCTGTAATAATAACAAATACAATCAATTGTTAAGTATCAATATGTTAAGTTCTTGCTTATATATTCATGTCATTTGTGAATCCCAAAAATCTTTTTCGTAACATACTGTTGTAGTGTTTGTAGAGAGCTCCTGAACAGATAAGTATTATTTTAAGTAATAACTGGTAAATTTACTTGAATCTTACGTAGTATTATTTACTTTTCGTATCTTAGCATGTCAGTGTGATTTTTGTGTGTTTTCTGAGTTATTTCAATTAGTAATTTGACAGATATGATTATTAGCATGCATATGGTGCAATAAGAAGGAATACAATGCCGTCCAGATCGCCATCTTTGTCCAAAAATTTTCATATAAAGGATTTTATTCAGTGTACTGTTTGTGAAACGTATGCTTTGAGGAGGGCGGTTGGAGTCTGGTTAGACAATGATAGTGGAATTAATGTGTGCAGACAGTGTAAGGAATGTGAGGATTTGAAGTGTTTCAGGTCGTGAGAGTGATATCGTTGAAAGTGAGAATGTAGAAAATAGTGATATGCACGGTATGAATAGTGATATTTGCGAGGTAGTACCAGATAGATGTGAGAGTGGCGTTGAAAGTGAGAATGAAGGTAAAAATACAGACCTAATGTATGAATTAACGGATAATAAAAATGATGAGACAGATGCAATGAGCGAGATCGCATGGTTATGCAGAGTGATACATACGGCAAATCGACAGCTGGAGGGTTGGCAAAAATGTTTACCGAGCATACCAACTAATAAACGGCAAAAGTATGATAAGAAAATAAGAGTATGATAATGAGTGTAAACAAAATGAAAGAGCAAGTGTTGCATGGAGATTTTTTAGTAAAAGGTGTGATAGATAAGTTTGACAAAATCGTACCAACCTGGTGTGAATGTTAACGATGTAAGCAAGTCAATTAGAATGCAAAAGCAGAGTGGGAAAGAACTGATAACAGTAGCAGGAATGAATTATTTGAAAGGAGACAAATGGCTATGAGAGAGGATTTGAAGGAATTACTTCATGTAGCAAAAGAGAAGAGTGAGAGAGTTAGGATGGCGAGTCTGTTGCATGGTATGACAGTGAAGAGTATAGGAGGGCCAAAATTGCTAATGACTTTATGTGTGGATTATGCAGGAGGAGTGGTGTGGAATTTGTGGATGTGTGGAGTGAGTTTGATGGGCAAAAGGATTTATATAAGATGGATAGTTTACATTTGAATGGATTTGGTGTACAGAGACTTGAAAAGGTGTTGTTGAATGAAGTGGAAGTGGATGTGCAGAATCAGGGAAACTAGACTTATTGGGGGGGGAGTAGATATGCAGACTTAGGGAGGCAGTTGAGGGTATGAATGTGTAATATGCCCGAGCGAGTACGAATTACAACAAATCAGAATGGGATAGTTAGTACAAGGCATCAAAATAGGGATGGGACAAATGGGCTTCTGCAATTCATGCATACTAATGTCAGAAGTATTAGGAACAATAAGGAAGAATTTTTGGCCTTCGTTGGCACTTCCAGGACACAGGTTATTGGCATTAGTGAAACATGGCTGACAGAAGATGATATAGCTAGTGGGATCAAATGTGAGGGGTATGGTGTGTTCAGTAGTAACAGGGAGAAAAAAATGGGAGAAGGAGTGTTACTGATGATAGCTGATGAGCCACAGCCAAGGAGAATAGAAGTGGAACTGCAGGATAGAGAAAACAGCATATTTGAAGCTATTTGGTGTGAGATTGAGGCTAGCAGAATAAAATATACAATTGGGTGCTGCTATAGACCAAATGATGGAATAGATGGAGGAGATAGTATGCATAAGCAAATAGAAGAAATGAGTGGAAGGAGGGTAATTATTATGGGATATTTCAACTATGGTAACATTGATTGGAAGGAGGAGAGAACACATGGCAGGAAGGAATTGGATTGTATGCGGTTATTAAGGGATAACTATCTGTGACAGCATGAATGGAAAATACTAGGGGTCAGAGAGTGCTTGACCTAGTAATTGCATCTGAGAATTTGGCTGTAACGAATATGATCACATTGCCACCAATTGGTGAGAGTGATCATAGGATCTTTACTTGCGAGGTGGTTAAAGGTGTGGAATTTACAATTAAGACATGGCACATGTGGAATTATCGGGCAGGTAAGTATGACAAGCTCAGGAATTTGATTAGTTCAGTGCCATGGCATGTAAAACTGCAAGGGCTGGATGTTGATAGTGCATGGGAGGAGGTTAAGAAGTGTTTGCAGGAGGCAATGGCTGACTGTATACCTAGAGTCCGAATAATAAATCAAGTACGGCTTAAATGGATGAATAACACCATTAAGCTTGAGCTGCAAAAAAAGAAACAACTATGGAGGGAATTTAAGGAGAAAGGTGACCGGCAGGCAAATGAACGGTGTAAAGTGCAGGCCAGAAAGGTAACAAGTGTGGTAAGAAAAGCAAAAGTGGATTATGAAAGAACATTAGCCATGCAGGCTAAAGAGAATCCCAAACAGTTTTTTTGATACGTTGCAAGTAAAAGAAAACAGTATATGGCAGAATGATTTTAAAGAATGCCAATGGTAGGAAGTAACCGAATCAGGTGATATAGTGGAATTATTGAGCGAGCACTTTGCATGAGTATATTATCAGGTGGTGACACTGCAGGAATGAATGAACCAATAGCTTATATGGGAATTATGATGAATGAAGTGCCAGCTAATGTCGTAATTTACTTACGACACTAGCTGGTATTGAGGTATACCAGCTAGTGTCGTAAGTAAAGCAGCTAAAGAATTGTCAGTGTCCTTGACCATTTTGTTTAATTTGAGTCTCAGGTCTGGGTTAGTCCCGAGGGGGTGGAAAGATGGGAAAATAGTTCCACTTCATAAAGGAGGTTCCAAGACTGCTGTTGTAAATTACCGACTGATCAGCATATCAGGAATCGTTGTCAAGGTCTTGAAGAAATTAGTCAAGAGAAAAATACAGGATTAGATAGATGAAAATGGGATACCGTATGGGGGACAGCATGGTTTTGTGAAGGCAGATCATGCCTCAATAACTTACTCACGTTTTATAACACAGTGATGGCTGATGGATTATAACACAGTGATGGATAAGGGTAATATGTTTACAGTGATTCTACTGGACCTTGATAAGGCCTTTCACAGGATACCACATGGAATTCTAATCAGTAAATTGCAGCATATGGGGATGGATATAGGGTTCGTGAGATGTACAGGAGAGTGGTTGATGGAGAAATATCAGAGAGTGGTTTATTCAGAACTACAGTCCAAAATACGGCCTGTGACTAGTGGTATGCCGCAGGGTTCTGTTCTTGGACCACTACTGTTCAATTTGTTCATTAACAATATAGTAAACGTTCTGAGAGGAAGTGTTCATTTGTTTGCAGATGATGCAAACTTGGGTAGAGCAATAGTGAGTGCACAGGATGTCAAAATTTTGCAGGGTGATTTGGATAGTTTGGAGAACTGCGCTAAGGAGAATGGATGTCAATTTAATGTGTCAAAGTGTAAGGTTATGCATTTTCGTGTGAAAAGATTAGCAGCAGTATATCACATTGGTGGAACCGTACTCCAGGAGATTGATGATGCCAGGGATTTGGGAGTGTTGGTGGACAGGGAGTAGAAGTTTAGGGGGAACATCACAAAAGTGGCTAAATCAGCTCATCAAATCACTTGGTTGCTGAAAAATACTTCAACAAGCAGAGACAAACAGGTTATTGTTCCTCTGTATCGAGCCTTGATAAGACCCCATCTAGACTACTGTGCCCAGATATGGGCACCAGGGTTTCTTCTTGATGTGGAGGAGGTGGAGAGGACGAATGACCAACATGATAGCAGGTCTATGGAATGAACCTTATGAGAACAGGTTGAAGATTTGTGGGTTGCAGAAATTGGTTGATAGGCAAAAATGTGGTGATATGATTGAGACATTCAAATTACTGAAAGATTTCTATAAGATTAATTCAGGAGATATTTTTTAGAATAGGATTGGTGGTGGGAGGACTAGGGGCCATACATGAAAGCTGGGCAAGAGCGTGGTTAGCAAGAGTGTCAGAGCTAGTTTTTTACTTGGAGAGTGGTGAATGAGTGGAATAAGCTGCCAGAGTCTGTTATGGGTGCCATGACTATGAATGAGTTCAAGGTGAGGTATGATAGATACTGTGTGAATGTCGAATAGGTGTTCATGACATGATGTTAGGGCCTCCCTCCCTCGATGAGTCTATCGACTCTTTGGAGTTGCCTGTAATAATAATAACATTAAGCAGGGTTTTTTCCCTTAAAAGTCATTTGCATCAGAATTGATGAAATCTTAAATGTGTATCAGTAACCTTACTAGTTAGTCAATTTACTTACCTTCCGTCATTCCTTTGCAAAAAACACATTGAAATCTTCGTCCACCATCGATAAACTGCATAAATGGACACATATAAGCTTTGCACCTATTACATCTAACAGGACCAGAATCAGCAAGGTTGGAAATAGGAGGTTCCAGCTGAAATGAATGCTGCATTTTAAAGGATATCATCAATTACCTTAATTACATAAATTAAGATTTATTATCTACATATATGGTAACTCTCACTATGACAAATTTGTAAGTCTCACTATACCAAGCTCGTTACAATGGGAGAATAACATGCTAACTACACTAAACTACTAATAACATACTGTACTAATTATATTAACTATATAGCAAACATATAGGAACAACAGTGTGTGCGTGAGTATTAGTGTAAAAAAAATTCGATATAGTGAATTTCTTTTAGCATACTATTGTACACTATGAGGCTGTGGTCAAAATTTTTCAGTAGTCTTGCTACAGTGAGCAAGTTATTTATAACTTGACGAATAGGAACGCAAATATATATGTAAACTGAATCCATCTTATGTTAATTAATTAACATGTAGTTATGGTGTTTGCTATAGCAAAAGTTTACTGTATGTGTAAAAATCAAATTCCTGCCATATACCCTCAAAGGGTGTACAGGATTTGATAGTACTACATGAAAAATTTACATCATTACTAACTTGCTATCTACAATTTTCCTCCAAATCAGTCTGTTACCTGTCAAGACCCCAATATTACCAGATCTTATATTTCTATCGTCTAAGGCACTTTGCTGTAACAATCCACCTATATCTTGGTCTTCCTCTGGGTCATTTTCCTGCCAACTTGGCAGAGAAAACTTGTTTTGCTAATCTTTCCTCGTCCATTCTGTTTAAGTGATCATGCCACCTGACATTAGCTCTACTAACACATTCCTGGATACTGACAATGTCAAGTTCTTTATTAATATTCTCGTTTTTAATATGATATTGCCATTCATGCCATCTGTTCACGCTTCTAATCTTTCTCAGGACTCTCATATCTGCGGTCTCTAGTCTTTGGTCAAGTGTTTTACTTCTGACCCAGCTCTCAGATCCATAAGTTAAAACTGGTTTGAACACTGTCTTGTATACAGCTAATTTAGTGTTCTGACTAATTTCTCTCTTATTCCATATGAATTTATTCAATTGACTTCCTACCATACCAGCTTTGTTGATTCTGTTGTCTATTTCCATATTTAATTTACCATCTTCACTAAAAATCGTGCCTAAGTAGCTGAAATGTTTTACTTGTTCCACAGGTTCTCCATTCACAACACAGTTGACATTTTCAATGATTCTGTCTAGTTTCATTGTCTTTGTCTTTTTATTGCTGACCTTCATACCATATCTATTACAACAGTTATTCAATTTAGTCAGAGAATCTTGCAGACTTGTAGCGGATTTATTTAAAAGTATAACATCGTCCGCATAAAGCAAAGAGCTGACATTAACATCTCCAATTTTGATATTATGTTTAATACCACTTTCCTTCATAATGTGATCCATATAGATAATGAATAACAGAGGGGATAATGTATGTCCTTGTCTCACACCAGATTTAACATTAAACCATCTCCCTGTACTTCCTTCAATTCTAACTGCTGACTTAGAACTCAAATAAAGACTAAATATTGCTTGATATAATGCCCAATTGACTCCATATAACTGTAGCGTATTGAATAGCTTCTCTCTTGGCACCTTGTCATATGCCTTTTCCAAATTGACAAAACTTAGGAGGAAAATTGTAGATAGGAAATTAGTAATGATGTAAATTTTTCATGGGGTACTATCATACCCTGTACACCCCTTGAGGGTATATGGCAGGAATTTGATGATGTATACTATACTTAGGGATGATTAGTATAGAGACAAAATGGAACGAAAATGACCCAACATATTGAAAAGAATCCCCCCTCTCATATATACCATACACAGGAAAGCAAAAGTTTTTTGTAGCACCAAGCAACCAACTATATACAAATGTAATTTTCAAAAACAAATAAAGATGTACACTGTTTGGAAAGAAGATAACGGACACTCCCCCCCCCCCATCATGGGCAAGGTGCATCATGCCATGTGATGAGTCACATATTTGCAGTTGATATAAACTGGAGGAATATGATGCTCTCAAGTCAGTGCAATTGTGTCCGGGTGAAATGACTGTGAGCAGGGAACTGACAGTTCAAAAGAGGCATTGTGAATGGATGGTATGTTGTAAGCACATTTGTTCAGCAAATTGCTGACAAAGTGGGCAAACCTATGTCAATAATCAGCAATACAATACTGAGATGGGAGCACAGGGAGTCAAATGTAAGTGCTACTTGCATTTGATTGGAAAACCCAACACTCACCAAACATGACCATAAGTTGCTACGAAGAATATGTAAAAACTGCCATTTGTTGGCTGACATCTTGAATGGGGAGTTCCAGGCATCGACTGGAACACGAAGGTACAAAAATATTCAGAACTGAGGCTCACAACATGAGTTTCTATTGTAAGACATATTCTTCGGTATACAAATCCCACAAGTAGAAATGTCTTCAGTGGGAAGGGATTGGAAAGCTGCGTTACAAATGACGAATCACGCTACACCTTCTTCTGAGCAAATGGACAGATGTGGGTGTGGCAAATGCCTGGTGAACATTACCAGAGTGCAAAACACCAACTATGAAATTCGGAGGTGGCAATGCGATTGTATGGTCCTATTTTTCCTGGTTTGGCCTCAGATCTCTGTTTTCAGTGTGCTGACATTCACATCCACACTGTTAGCGTTTGTGCATTCATTCATTTTAGCAAAATGATGCACATGGTGCATCATTTTGCTAAATTAATGCACTACCATGCTCCACCATAGTAAATTCGAAAAAGAAAGACTATTCTTTGAATCTGCATCTGCACTTAGGAATCAACCTAATTTAAACAAATACGGTTGCATTAAACTAACCAAAATTTGGGCAACTTTAATTATCAGAGATTCCTCTTCACATCCCAGGCAACCTGCAAATGCCCAGAGGGCGCATCACCTAGATAGGACTTTAGTTTCACTTTGTATTGTATTTGTGTGTGTGTTGTTACAAAAAGTTTTTGTAATCCCTGAAGATGTCTCTGTGATGGAGACGAAATATTGGAAGTATTAAAATTAGTTTTAATCCTTTCTCAGTGCTGTTAATAGTCCATTAAACCTCTAACATGGGTCTTGTTTATCACTGTGAAGTGCAGTGGCTGAGTCGCAGGAAGGTGCTCATGAGATTTTACGAACTGCAGGATGAAGTCAAGCAGTTCATGGATATGAAGGGAAAACCTGTCAGGGAACTCAATGATAGCAAGTATCTGTGTGATCTAGCGTTCATGGTTGACATTACCAAGTACCTCTCAGAGCTGAACTTCAAGCTGCAGGGCCCCAACCAGCTTTTCAGCTCCCTGCTTTCAAACGTGAAATCATTTGAAGCTAAATTAAGGCTGTGGAAAGTGCAACTTGAAAGGAATAACACAGTGCATTTCCCCACTTTGCAAGGACAAAAGCCATCTACGACACTTGAATATACTGGTGAATGTGCGAAACTAATTGAGGCATTTGAAAGATTCAAGGATGTGAAAAGTAAACAAATGGAATTGAGCATCTTTGCTACACTGTTCAATGTGGAACCAACTGATGTGCCTGATAATCTACAACACAAAATCATTCAGCTGTAAAGCAATGATGAGGCTGAAAGCTAGGTACAACAACACCCCGCTGCTTGAGTTCTATAAACGTTACATAAGCAATGTTGAATTTCCCACTTTGAGGAGACATGCATTGAAATATGCATCTGTATTCAGAACAACTTACTGCTACAAGCAGTTCTTTTCAAAACTTACCATCGCAAAGAGTCGACTGCGCTCCAGACTGACCGATGCAAACCTGGAAAAGCAGTTGCGAGTAGCAACATCATCAATACCAGCTAACATCACATGCCTCACCAAAGAGAAGCAGTTCCAGCCATCACATTAGAGGTGAGTTAATTAAATGTTTGACCAAATATAGCAGGCTAATTTTTAAGTTGATAATTTTGTATGGCCTGCGAATGATGTTATAAAAATCCAAATGGCCCTTGGCAGAAAAAAAAGGTCCCTACCCCTGGATTAAACCAAATATATAATTCGTAGCATAACCAATTGGAGAACAACTTCCATCAAGAAGGGGGGGGGGGGGCTGACCTGTATGGTAAGAAAAGCCAAATTAACTGTGAGAGAAAGTTAACTAATGAGGCTAAAAGAAATTCCAGGTTCTTTCACTATGTGGCAAGTAAAAGGAGGAATGACAATGGAAGAATGACTATAAAAAAAAGTGTGAATGGTGGGGAAGGTAACAGAAGCAAATCAAATAGTTCACTTACTGAGTGCATTTTGCAAGGATATACCATCTAAGTGGTGATGATGTTGCAATGCCAGATTTTTATTGAGGAGAACAGAGGTTCAGTCTCAGAGGCTCACATTAGTGAGTACTGTATTCAGAACAACTTACTGCTACAAGCAGTTCTTTTCAAAACTTACCATCGCAAAGAGTCGACTGTGCTCCAGACTGAATGGTGGGATACCTGAGCTAGACCCGATCTTACTTCCTAAAATATACACTTGGTATATAATATCTGTAGACTGGTCTAGTCTTCTACTCTTCTTTCCTCTACTCTATTAATTCTTATTCCTTCCCCCTCCCCCTACCCAGTGCTATTAGAGCAATTTGAGAGCGAGGAGGTGACACTTTCATCTCAAACTGTAGTTCCCACTATCTACTAAAAAAAAGGCAAGCATAGATGCCTTAAAGTGGCAGCCCCACCAATAGAATACCTATTATCATGCTAGTAATTTGACATAAGGAAACACATTACTTTCAAGTCTCAATGAAATCCAAATCAGACAGAAAACATGGGAAAAGACCAAAAATGAGAAATGGTTAAGAAACTTTGGAAAATGAAAAACGTGGTGAAATATGCTACACGGAACATTAGAAGCATAGCACATAAAGAAGAAGAAATACATAAAATTTTAAATAAAGAAAATATAGAAATTGCAGTTATTACAGGTCAAAGTTGTATAACTGAGAAGAGAATTCCACATAGCATTTAAAGGAATGTGGAGAACTGACCAGTAATTCTGACCTAATGTCCAATCCTCACCTTCTTGTGGTGTACCCAGTTAGGTACTACTTGGATACTGAGCAAATGAGGATGGACTGGCAATTTGGGATTTAACTGATCAAATTTTATTCTTATTGGCTTAAACCACAAATAAAATAATGGCACAAGATGTCTAAATTTCATTCCAGAAGGGACATCGCCTGGTTAAACAAGGCTACCGTTGTTTTTACCAGGGGAACTAGGTCAAACAGTAAAAAGTCAGCTACTGGAACAAATCCTAAAACACACCTAACTCAATATCACCAGAGTTCAAGATCAGTACTACCAACATAAGAAGCCTGAATGGCAAAGAAATGGAGCTAGTTGAGGAAGTGGATAAGTACTGCATCAACATAATAGGGATGACTGAAACAAAAAGGACAAAAACTGGTGAGAGAGCTTTCTGAGCAATAAATACAAAATGTTATATTCAGACAATGACAATCAACAAAAAGAAGGAGTAGCCATAGTATTCAACAATAAATATGAGGCTAATCTTCTTGAAAGGGAAGCAAATTCAAGTACAGTGATGTGGGCAAATATCAGAATGTGAAACTGGATAACAAGACTAAATGTGCCTATGGTCCCACACAAGGTTCAACCAAGGTAGAAGAGGGGGAATGTTTTGAGGCCTTAGAGGGGGAAACTGACACAATGAAAAATTCATCCTTGTTGGGGATCTAAATAGCAGAGGTGGAAATGATTGTCAAACATACAAAAATATTTTGGGAAAATTTGGAGAAAAGAGCAAAGCAGAAATCCAACAGGAACTTGCCATTATTAAATGGCAAATACCTCTTGGATTTCTGCTCAGGACACAGACTGGTTATTACTGACACCATGTTCCAGCATAAAAATGTCACAAATACAAATGGAGAGAAGAGACAAGGAATAAGAAAAGTTTCATTGATTATGAGACTTTTTTTCTTATTGTTGATAGTGATGTTTTCTCCCTAGTGCAGGACACTAGAGTGTACAGAGGATTTGAAATTGGAAGTGATTACCACTTAGTCTTGAGCAGGATAAAACTGAATTTCATATTGAAAAGAAAAAACATTTAAGAAAATTTTAAAGCAAATAAAAGTTCAGCAGCTCTCAGATGTGAACTGCAGACTAACATCCACAAACATTATTCAAGAAAAAATGAAAGAGTTTGAGAACAGGAACCAAACCTTGGAGATTCAGTGGCAAGCCCTGAAGAAAACATTGATCGATTCAGCCAGAGAGGCATGTGGTGGGATTCTCTATAAGAATGGAAAAATCAGAACTCCATTGTGAACACAGGAAGTTAGAGGCATTGAAAGAAAAGAAGAAAGAATATCAAACGTTCCTGGCAAATAAGTCAGCTTGTACTCTTAAAGAATACAGAGACAAATGTAAGAAAGCTAAACATTGTGTAAAACTAGCTAAACAAAAGTCATAGGAGGACTTTTGAAGAACATAGAAAATAAACATCAAGAAGAAGATATTCTGGAGGTATGGAGTAATTTGAAAAACTGCTAAATGAAACAAGCAGTGATGAGAGCACAGTGGCAAAAAACACTGACCAGGTATGCAATCAGGAATATATATCAATACTTGAGGTAGAAAAAGCTATCAAAAGCCTGAAATGTGGAAAGGCAGCTGGAGTAGATGATATTCGGTCAGAAATGCTAAAGTATGGAGGTTTAAAAGTTTAACAGTGGCTGCGATGCATAGTTGAGAAGAATTCGACAGAAGGACGAATTCCAGATGATTGAAGTAGAGTTCTCATAGTACTCATATATAAAAAGGGAAATGAAACTGAAGGCGAGAATTACAGAGGTATTTCTCTACTGAGTGTTCCTGGTATATGCAAGTATACTTGAGAAACATTTGAGGAGGATTGTGGAAGAGAAGCTTCGTGGAGAATAAGCTGGATTGAGGCCAAATAGAGGCTGTCAAGATCAGATTTTCACTTTACGACAAATAGTGGAGAAATCATGGGAATATAACAAAGATCTGTATTTAAGTTTTGTAGATCTGGAAAAGGCATATGACAAGGTGTCCAGAAAGAAGCTATTCAATATGCTACAGTTATATGGTGTCAATGGGAAATGATATCAAGCAATACTTAGTCTTCATTTGAGTTGTAAGTCAGCAGTTAGAATTGAAGTACAGGAAGACGGTTTAATGTTAAATCTAGTGTCAGATAAGGATGTACATTATCCTCCTCTGTTATTCATTATCTAATCACATTATGAAAACCTGGTATCAAAATTGGAGATGTTAATCTCAGCTCTTCACTTTATGCAGATGTTATACTTTTAAATAAATCCAGTACAAGTCTGCAAGATTCCCTTACTCAATTGAATAACTGTTGTAATAGATATGGTATGAAGGTCAGCAATAAAAAGACAAAGACAATGAAAATAGGTAGAATCGTTGAAAATGTCAACTGTGTTGTGAACGGAGAACCTGTGGAACAAGTAAAACATTTCAGCTACTTGGGCATGATTTTTTGTGAAGATTGTAAATTAAATATGGAAATGGACAACAGAATCAACAAAGCTGGTATGGTAGGAAGTCAACTGAAGAAATTTATATGGAGTAAGAGAGAAATTAGTCACAACACTAAATTAGCTTTATACAAGACAGTGTTCAAACTAATTTTAATTTAGGGATCTGACAGTCGGGTTAGAAGTAAAACACTTGACCAAAGACTAGAGACCGCATATATGAGAATCCTGAGAAAGATTAGGGGCATGAACAGGTGACATAAATGGCAATATCATATTAAAAACAAGGATATTAGGAAAGAGCTTAACATTGTTAGCATTGAGGAATATATCAGCAGAGCTAATCTCAGGTGATATGGTCACTTAAACAGAATAGGAGAGGAAAGATTGACAAAACAGATCTTCTCTGCCAGGTTGGAAGGAAAAGGATGTAGAGGAAGACATTTTGGTTGGTGATTGTTGATTTTATTTTGTTGAAGGCAGCTCTTTTTCTCCTTGCTATTTTATATCCCGTTATTCATTTTTATGAACTCTTTGAGGTAGATGTAATCTTCAACTTTTTCGATGTATTTGTTTTTCATCCATCTTGTTTTGTCCGGATGTATTTCGAATCCAAATTTTTTGCAGTTTTGGCTTATGTCATTCAGCAATGGTTCTAATGGTTCAGGGGAGTGAGATATTAATACCACATCGTTGGTAAATAATAGGATATTTAAAATTTCATGTCAGTTTTTGAAATGATGCTGTCCAGAATAGATGTGAAGAGATTAGGTGATAAGAAATCGCCCTGACGTACTCCTCTACTTAAGTTAATTTTAATCGGGTGATTGAAAAGAGTGATTTGTTGTGCCTTCTTTGTAGCTATCTTTTATGAGCTGGATATATGCTGTTTCTACTCCTTGTTCTGTTAAAGAATACTATTTTCAAATCACCCGATTAAAATTAACTTAAGTATCGGAGTACGTCAGGGTGATTTCTTATCACCTAATCTCTTCACATCTATTCTGGACAGCATGTGTCTATTTATCTTAAATTATTAAATAATTCAAATTATTAAATGTGTCTATTGTCTAAAAGCCTTTTTTGAAACCAGCCTGTTCTCTGCGGGTGTTTTCCTTGATCGAGGTTTATATTCGTTTAGGATGATTCTGAAGAATATTTTATTTGTGTGATAATAGACAGATGTCTTCTTTATTACCTTTTTTATGCACAATTATGATCTTTGATGTTTTCCATTCAATAGGTGCTTTCCTTAATTGTATATATCACATAAATCTTTCTGCTAGAGCTTTAAAGAGTACTTGTCCAGCCATTTTTAATTCATTAGATTTTATACCGTCAATTCCTGGTGATCGGTCATTTTTCATATGGTAGATAGCCATTTTTACTTCTTCGGGTAGGATAGATGGTATTTCCAAATTTTCATCTGGTACAGGAGCTGTGACTACCTGTTTAGATGAGTAAAGGTTTTCGTAAAACAATTTTATTATTAAATCGTTTTACGATTTATTAATAAAATTATTATTAAAGTGATTATTAAAGTTAGTTAAATTTTTGTCAATGTCATTTTTTTTTCAATTTCCAGTTGGTTTCTTCCATATGTTTTCTAAATTCTTCTGGATTTATCAGTTTTGAGCATTTTAAATGGCTGAACTGTGCTTGTATGCGTTCCTCATTCTTTTTATGTATTTTGAAAGTGGCTCTTATTGGGTGGTGGTCTGAATGAATATCATTGAGGAATTGCCAAGTCCATCTTTTTCCAGTTTTCTTTTTAAAGAAACTATTCATGATGTAAAGCCTTTTTGCTTCAACAAATTCTGTAAGGAGTTCGCCTTGTTCATTTCTTTCCCCTTTCCCCCCACGGTCACAATGATATTATTTAAAACTAAATTTTGGATTAAAGATTTGAGCTGAGCAGAATGTTTAATGTAAGATGAAGTATTACCAGTAAGTGGGATTAAAGATTTGGCTAACTTAAGAGGAAGAATCGGTGCAGTAGCATCCACTACGGGACAGAGAGAGTTATCAGGTTTTACGAATTTGAGGCAATCAATATATTGGGAAGAGGGAAGGGGACTAAATGGCCTGAGTTTCAACTATTTTAGAAAGTCAAGAAGTGACATTTTTTAAAAGCTTTTTTTTAATGTTTTCTTTTTTTTTCCCCTGAGAATTGGCTGATCATAATATCAAGGTTTATAAGTAGTGCAGTCTCTGAGCAACACATTCATTTTTTGATTATAAGCACTAATACTGATGACTACAGTAGTGTTACCCTTGTAGGCTCTAGTGATTATGTTTTTGTCTTCACATAATTTATGGAAAATATGCAACTGGCAGTCAGAGATTTCTTTTAGGCACTAACGGTTATGCAAGTATGTTAGCTACATCGAGCCTGATGTTACTGGCAACAGTATGAGGTAAGAGGCAGATGCCGTGTTCTATGTGCAGCATGATGTCTAAGAATAGGACTTAACAAGTCACTACTACAAAGTTGTGGCTGAGGCTAAGGATGCTAATGGCTGCTTTGTCAAGTCTTTCTGATGAAAGGTTAACAAAAAGTTGAAGAGCAACTATGTGGCTGAGAACAGACCTACTAAGATTGTCATACTTTTTGATACGTTTATCCTTAATTTTTTGGAATTCCTTATAGGCAGATTTTTCAGAAATATCCCACAGAGAAAACTAAGGCTGTGTTAATAATATACAGAGAGCTTTAGATGAACGAAATTTCATCTTAAACATAACACAGGAGGATACAATTCAATCCTGTGGCATTTTAAGAAGGCTAGCCAATTAGGTTTCCCTTGATACAGAGTTTCTCCTTACCGTATTGTTTAGCAATGCATGCTATGTCCTTCCCCCCCATAAAGAATTAACAATCTAGTATTTAGACTTATGTGCTGGTTTAAACTCATTATTAGGTTTCATGGAATGAATACAACAGAGAGAAACAATAAAACACAATTTTATTGGATACTATATTTCATCTCTATCACTCATCAAGGATACAATCTTAAAACTGTAAAAGCACATACAAAAACACTAAAAACCTAAACTATTAAACCTAATAATGACACAAACACTTCGGCTTCAACACTGGCAGTTACATAGGAATTTGTAAGATTACAGAGGATTTATAAGATTTTTGCTGCTGTGACTAAGTTCAGGAACGTGGTACTTATTGTTATATACAGACAGGAAAATCAGCAGTAGAGCACACGCCAATTAACAGAAAAAAATGTTATCATCATCATCAAATACCTGACATGTATCCTCAAGGGGTGTACAGGATATGATAGTACTACATGAAAAATTTACATCATTACTAACTTCCAATCTACAATTTTTCTCCAAATCGGTCTGTTACTTGTCAAGACTTCAACATTATCAGATCATATATTTCTATCGTCTAAGACACTTTGTACCTTATCAATCCACCTATATCTTGGTCTTCCTCTGGGTCGTTTTCCTGCCAACCTGGCAGAGAACACTTGTTTTGCTAATCTTTCCTTGCCCATTCTGTTTAAGTGACCATACCACCTCAGATTAGCTCTGCTAATGCATTCCTGGATGCTGACAATGTCAAGTACTTTCCTAATATCCTCATTTTTAATATGATATTGCCATTGATGCCATCTATTCATGCCTCTAATCTTTCTCAGGACTCTCATATCTGCGGTCTCTAGTCTTTGGTCAATTGTCTTACTTCTGATCTAGCTCTCAGATCCATAAGTTAAAACTGGTTTGAACACTATCTTGTATACAGCTAATTTAGTGTTCCGACTAATTTCTCTCTTATTCCATATGAATTTATTCAATCGACTTCCTACCATACCAGCTTTGTTGATTCTGTTGTCTATTTCTATATTTAATTTACCATCTTCACAAAAAATCGTGCTTAAGTAGCTGAAATGTTTTACTTCTTCCACAGGTTCCCTGTTCACAACACAGTTGACATTTTCAACAATTCTACCTAGTTTCATTGTCTTTGTCTTTTTAACGCTGACCATCATACCATATCTATTACAACAGTTCAATTTCGTCATAGAATCTTGCAAACTTGTAGTGGATTTATTTAGAAGTATAACATCATCCGCATAAAGAAAAGGACTGACATTAACATCTCCAATTTTGATATCATGTTTAATATCACTTTCCTTCATAATGTGATCTATATGGATGATGAATAATAGAGGGGATAATGTACATCACTGTCTCACAACAGATTTAACATTAAACCATCTTCCTGTACTTTCTTCAATTCTAACTGCTGACTTACAACTCAAATAAAACTAAGTATTGCTTGATATAATGCCCCATTCACACCATATAACTGTAGCATATTGAATAGCTTCTCTCTCTCGGCACCTTGTCATATGCCTTTTCCTGGTCAACAAAATTTAAATACAGAACTTTTTTATATTCCCATGCTTTCTCAACTATTTGCCTTAAATTGAAGATCTGATCCTGACAGCCTCTATTTACCCTGAATCCAGCTTGTTCTTCACCAAGCTTTTCTTCCACAATTCTTCTCAACCGTTTATCAAGTATGCTTGCGTAAATCTTGCCAGGAACACTCAGTAGAGAACTACCTCTGTAATTCTCACATTCAGTTTTATTTCCCTTTTTATATATGGGTGCTACAAAAACTCTACTCCAATCATCGGGAATTCGTACCTCTCTCCAGGCTTTCTGAACTATGCAGTGCAGCCACTGTAAGACTTTTATACCACCATACTTCAACATTTCTGGTCGAATATCATCAACTCCTGCTGCCTTTCCACATTTCAAGCCTTTGATGGCTTTTTCTACTTCAAGTATGGATATGTATTTATTCCTGACTGTATGCCTGTTCAGTATTTTTTACCACTGTGCTATCACTGCTTGTTTCATTTAGCAATTTTTCGAAGTAATTACTCCATACTTCACCCATTTTCATGTCACCTTTATCATCTCTAATTCCTTTAACAGCACTCTTTACTCCATTTCTAAGCTTCTTCAACAATCTCCAGAATATTTTGCACCTTCTTGATATTTATTTTCCATGTTCTTGTCAAAGTTCTCCTATGACTTTTGCTTAGCTAGTTTTACACAGTGTTTAGCTTTCTTCCATTTGTTTCTGTATTCTTTAAGAGCACAAGCTGACTTATTTGCCAGGAACTTTTGATATGATTTCTTTTTTTCCTTCCCTGCCTCTTTAACTTCATGTGTCCACCATGAAGGTCTGATTATTTTTCTATCCTTGCAGACAACCTCAGCAATTGTCTCTCTAGCTGAGTCAATCAGGGTTTTCTTCAAGACTTGCCAATCTCCATGGTTTGGTTCCTGTTCTCAAACTCTTTAATTTTTTCTTCAATAATCTTCAAGGAATACGAAACGTCTCTTTGTAACTTTGTTACATGTTATTCTTTTCAATATGAAATTCAATTTTATCCTGCTCAAGACTAAATAGTGATCACTTCCAATTTCAAATCATCTGTACACTCTGGTGTCCTGCACTAGGGAGAAAACATCACTATCAACAATAACATAGTCAATGAGACGTTTTGTATTTCTTGCCTCTTCTCTCGATGTGAATTTATTCACATTTTTATGTTGGAACATGGTGGTGGTAGTAATAACTAGTCCATGTCCTGAGCAGAAATCCAACAGGTATTTGCCATTATTATTAGCTTTGCTCTTTTCTCCAAATTTTCCCAAAATATTTTTGTATGGATGACAATCATTTCCTACTCTGCTATTTAGATCCCCAACAAGGAACAACTTTTCGTTTTTAATTGTGTCAGTTGCTTTCTCTAAAGCATGAAAAAATTCATCCACTGCTACCTTAGTAGAATCTTCTGTGGGACCATAGGCACAAATAAGTCTCATTGTCCAATTCCCAATTCTGATATTTGCCCACATCACTCTACTTGAGACTGCTTTGCATTCAAGAAGATTAGCTTCGTATTTTGTGTTGAATACTATGGCTACTCATTATTTTCCTTGTCATTTCCTGAATATAACATTTTGTATTTATTGCTCAGAAAGATCTCCCCAGTTTTTGTCTTTGTTTCAGTCACCCCTATTATGTTCAATCTGGTACTTATCCAATTCCTCAACTGGCTACATTTCTTTGCCATTCAGGCTTCTTACGTTGATAGTACCGATCTTTAACTCTGGTGATGTTGAGTTGGGGCATGCTTTCAGATTTGTTCCAGTAGTTGACTTTTTGCTGTTCACCCTGGTTCTCTGGCAAAAACAACGGGGGCCTTGTTTAACTGGGCCATGCCCCAGCCGGCATGAAATTTTGTCCCAAAATTTAATGCAATTTGGGATTTTGTCCTAAATCCCAAATTGCCAGCCTATCCTCGTTCGTTCAGTATCCAGGTAGATACCAACATGGTGCACCACGAGAAGGTGAGGATTAGGTCAGAAGGCCTGGTCAGTTCTCTGCATTCCTTTAAAGGCTATGTAGAGGTCTCCTCTCAGTTATACAGCTTTGACCCTTAAGCACCCCAGGGGAAGAAAAAAAAAAAAAGTGTTATTATTACTATTTTTATTATTACAGGCAATTGGTTGTGTGGTGCAGAGTCCTTGGACTCAATGGAGATGTTACCTAATACTAATATCAGGTGGCCATAGCACTCCATTCAGGCTGACAGCTAACTAGTGAACCAGCACAAAATTTTCAAGTCCTGTATAGAAGATCAGCATGCACTTCACAGTGCACTGACTCTTAATAACAAGCTGCAGAACAGTTAAAAGTTGAAGTCCATAGTGGTATTTCACACTAACTACAAAAAAAATTCCTTACAAAGATTATATACTGTTCTTAAATGTATAATCTGCTTGTCAAATTGATCACAGTATTTAAGAATTCTTTACCATCAAATTCCTGATATGAATCTCATGAGGGTTTATCGTATATTATGATAGTGTTGAAATTATTATTGACTTCCTATTGACAATTTTACTGCAAATAAATATTTTGTCTGTAAGGACTGCAATATTGTATCCTATATTTCAGGCACTTCTGAAGCACTTCTTATTGTATCAATCTACCTAGATCTTGGCTTCCTCTGGTCTTTTTTTCCCCCATATTTTTTTTTTTTTTTACAGTATTATATATACTGAATTAAAAGTTTCATATAGAAGTTTTAAATTTCATTATATAATAAAATCATCTAAAATATATAAATATATTTGTTTTCAATTATTAATTGCAAATTGAGCTTTATGTAGTTCAGTGGACGTGGCACGTGCAACCAAGATGCTAGCCCATCCAAAGGGAAAAAATGTGCTAAGTTCATTTCTAGTTGCCTCCTAGAGGAACTTTTTCTAAGCCTTTTTTAGACTGGTTCCTGAGTTAGTTGATCTTTGGTACAGGCAAGCAGGTTTTTTTTTTTTTTTCTTCCAGAAACTTGGGTTTTTCATCCTATTAACTCAAGAAAATCAAGCACAGAAAACCCACACTATTTCAAACAGTAAACGCAGTGTTAGGATTAGAGACCGCAATATGGAAGCACTTGTCAGCTGCCTCTCTTCACCAGACGGCATGTAAAATTAGTGATAGTACTGGCCAGCTATCTCTGATTGGCTATAGATTGAACTTTTCCCTCAGTCTCCAAAAGTTAGATAGGTGTAAACAACCTCGCCAGCTCACTATAGGGAATAATAAAAAAATATTTTTAAAAAGGGCATTAGCAGATAATGTTTTAAAAAACAGGGGTGCTTAAGGGTCAAAGCTGTATAACTGAGAGGAGACCTCCACATAGCCTTTAAAGGAATGCGGAGAACCGACCAGGGCTTCTGACCTAATGTCCAATCCTCACCTTCTCGTGGTGCACCCTGTTGGGTATCTACTTGGATACTGAACGGACGAGGATGGGCTGGCAATTTGGGATTTAGCCGACCAAATTGTATTCTTATTGGTTAAACCAAAATATAGAATGATGGTACAACATGACAAAATTTCATGCCGGCTGGGGCGTCGCCCGGTTAAACAAGGCCCCCGTTGTTTTCGCCAGGGAACCAGGGTGAACAGCGAAAAGTCAGCTACTAGAACAAATCTGAAAATAAACCCCAACCCAACATCACCGCCGTTAAAGATCGGTACTATCAACGTAAGAAGCCTGAATGGCAAAGAAATGGAGCTAGCTGAGGAATTAGATAAGTACCAGCTCGACATAATAGGGGTGACTGAAACAAAAAAGACCAAAACTGGTGAGCTCTTTCTGAGCAATAAATACAAAATGTTATATTCAGGCAATGACAATCAAGGAAAAGAAGGAGTAGCAATAGTATTCAACACAAAATATGAGGCCAATCTTCTTGAATGGCAGGCAGTCTCAAGTAGAGTAACGTGGGCAAATATGAGAATAGGTAACTGGACAATGAGACTTATTTGTGCCTATGGTCCCACAGAAGGTTCTACTAAGGTAGAAGTGGAGGAATTTTTTGAAGCTTTAGAAAAAGCAACTGACACAATGAAAAATGAAAAGTTGGTCCTTGTTGGGGATCTAAATAGCAGAGTAGGAAATGATTGTCAGACATACAAAAATATTTTGGGAAAATTTGGAGAAAAGAGCAAAGCTAATAATAATGGCAAATATCTGTTGGATTTCTGCTCAGGACATGGACTGGTCATTACTAACACCATGTTCCAACATAAAAATTTGCACAAATTCACATGGAGAGAAGAGGCTAGGAATAAGAAAAGTCTCATTGACTATGTTATTGTTGATAGTGATGTTTTCTCCCTGGTGCAGGACACCAGAGTGTACAGAGGATTTGAAATTGGAAGTGATCACTATCTAGTCTTGAGCAGGATAAAATTGAATTTCATATTGAAAAAAATAACATGTAAGAAAGTTTTAAAGCGAATAAAAGTTGAGCAGCTGTCAGATGTGAACTGTAGACTAAAATACACAAAGATTATTGAAGAAAAAATGAAAGAGTTTGAGAACAGGAATCAAACCTTGGAGATTCAGTGGCAAACTCTGAAGAAAACATTGATTGATTCTGCCAGAGAGGCATGTGGTGAGGTTTGTAAGGATAAAAAAATCAGAACTCCCTGGTGGACACAGGAAGTTAAAGAGGCAGTGAAGGAAAAGAAGAAAGCATACCAAAAGTTCCTGGCAAATAAGTCAGCTTTTGCTCTTGGAGAATATAGAGACAAATGCAAGAATGCTAAACACTGTGTAAAACTAGCTAAACAAAAGTCATGGGAGGACTTTGGCAAGAATATAGAAAATAAATATCAAGAAGGTGGCAAAATATTCTGGAGGTTGTTGAAGAAACTTAAGAATGGAGGAAAGAGTGCTGTAAAAGGAATTAGAGATGATAAAGGTGACATGAAAACGGGAGAAAAAGATATCCTTGAAGTATGGAGTAATTACTTTGAAAAACTGCTAAATGAAACAAGCAGTGATGACAGCACAGTGGTAAAAAACACTGACCAGGCATGCAGTCAGGAATACATATCCATACTTGAAGTAGAAAAAGCCATCAAAGGCTTGAAATGTGGAAAGGCAGCAGGAGTAGATGATATTCGACCAGAAATGCTGAAGTATGGTGGTATAAGAGTATTACAGTGGCTGCACTGCATAGTTCAGAAAGCCTGGACAGAGGGACGAATTCCCGATGATTGGAGTAGAGCTCTCATAGTACCCATATATAAAAAGGGAAATAAAACTGAATGTGAGAATTACAGAGGTATTTCTCTACTGAGTGTTCCTGGCAAGATCTATGCAAGTATTCTTGAGAAACGGTTGAGAAGAATTGTGGAAGAAAAGCTTGGTGAAGAACAAGCTGGATTCAGGCCAAATAGAGGCTGTCAGGATCAGATCTTCACTTTACGACAAATAGTCGAGAAAGCATGGGAATATAACAAAGATCTGTATTTAAGTTTTGTTGATCTGGAAAAGGCATATGACAAGGTGCCAAGAGAGAAGCTATTCAATACGCTGCAGTTATATGGTGTGAATGGGGCATTATACCAAGCAATACTTAGTCTTTATTTGAGTTGTAAGTCAGCAGTCAGAATTGAAGGAAGTACAGGAAGATGGTTTAATGTTAAATCTGGTGCGAGACAAGGATGTACATTATCCCCTCTGTTATTCATTATCTATATGGATCACATTATGAAGGAAAGTGGTATTAAACATGATATCAAAATTGGAGATGTTAATGTCAGCTCTTTGCTTTATGCGGATGATGTTATACTTCTAAATAAATCTGCTACAAGTCTGCAAGATTCTCTGACTAAATTGAATAGCTGTTGTAATAGATATGGTATGAAGGTCAGCAATAAAAAGACAAAGACAATGAAAATAGGCAGAATCATTGAAAATATCAACTGTGTTGTGAATGGAGAACCTGTGGAACAAGTAAAACATTTCAGCTATTTAGGCACGATTTTTACTGAAGATGGTAAATTCAGTATAGAAATAGACAACAGAATCAGTAAAGCTGGTATGGTGGGAAGTCAATTGAATAAATTCATATGGAATAAGAGAGAAATTAGTCGCAACACTAAATTAGCTGTATACAAGACAGTGTTCAAACCAGTTTTAACTTATGGATCTGAGAGCTGGGTCAGAAATAAACCACTTGACCAAAGACTAGAGACCATAGATATGAGAGTCCTGAGAAAGATGATAGGCATGAACAGATGGCATCAATGGCAATATCATATTAAAAACGAGGATATTAGGAAAGAACTTGACATTGTCAGCATTCAGGAATGCGTTAGCAGAGCTAATCTCAGGTGGTATGGTCACTTAAATAGAATGGGCGAGGAAAGATTAGCAAAACAAGTGTTCTCTGCCAGGGTGGCAGCAAAACGACCCAGAGGAAGGCCAAGATATAGGTGGATTGATACGATACAAAGTGCTTTAGACGATAGAAATATAAGATCTGATAATGTTGGAGTCTTGACAAGTAACAGACTGATTTGGAGGAAAACTGTAGATAGGAAATTAATAATGATGTAATTTTTTTCATGTAGTACTATCATATCCTGTACACCCCTTGAGGGTACATGGCAGGAATTTGATGATGATGATGATGATGTTTTAAAAAAATGGTGTTATATTTTTTTTTTAATTAATTAATGCAACTGTATGCTTTAGGTGGTATTACTGGAACCGCCATATGATTACGTGGCACCAAAGTAAAGGGAACTGAAATATATTTTAAATAGTAAACTTGCAGGCAGTAATACTGTAATCCTTATGAAGGAATTACACAGAAATAAGATGTGTATTATTTTATGTCTGTTTATAACAGTATTCCTATGCAATACCTTAATAATGTAGTTATTAATGGCAGCCATTTTGTCACTTGACTTTTGCTGTGCATCTGGATAATGGGCATGTGAGTTAGTTGGGAGTTTTGAACAGTTATCTCCAGGTGATGAGGATGCTAACAAGAAGCCAACAAGTAAGAGAAGATAGGAAGAAGGGATGAAAAGAAAAGAAAAAAACTACCTGGGTTAAAATTCAGTGATCTTGGAAAAGTTTTTGTATGCATCTTTATATACTCTCTAAGGAGGACAGTAAAATGTATCAAGCCTTCTCACTGATACATGAAAGCCTGATACAGTACAAAATGTACCAAGCCTTTGTATATAATCAAATGTCATGTGCTCCATTAGAAAGTGGCATATGTTCCATAAAGCTAGAATCTGCAATAAAATTCTTTTTCTTGGAACTGCTAAATTAAATGTATTCCTATTCCAGAGCAATATTTTTCATGCCTAATTCAGCAAATAAAGGAAAGATGCTTTTTTTTTTTATTCGACTTATTAGAAGACACAAACAAGTATAATAGTCAAGTGATATCTTTGATTGTATTGTAAGGAATTTGAGAAATATGACTGAATGAATGAACGAATATATAAAGGAAATTTTAAAAAAATGAAGATAATGAAGACAGTGATGGTCAAGTGAAACTACAGAACTTTTAGCTCAATATTCAATCACAAGTTCAGTAGAATAATTTTAAGGAAAGATGCCATGGCCAAACAATACAGTTTTACATAAAGGCTGAATATTGCCTTTGTGCAAAACTGTATTACGCATGAACAATGTGAGAAGGCCCACAATGACCTAATGTTGCTCTACAAGAATATCTGCAAATAACTACATTCAAAGCAGAAAGAGCAATGCTTGGACCTGTACATTTTTGTAGTTTATTTAAAGATCTTTCCCCAATGTTTGATAAGGCATATGTTAGTTTACTGGTGAATATGACCAAGTGAAGTAGAAGAGCACTGATGCATTTTTTGGGATCCATGCATCACTGATCTTATAGTACAATTTGACTTTGGCTTTTATTCTTGATCATCTGACCAATCATCCCAATGATCAGCTGACTGGTTTAAGTTTACTGTACACAGTGAGCGATTTATTTAAGTATTAATCAATTATCGTGGCTATTAAATTAGATCAAAAAGAAAATTTATGTCTTGAGTTCAGAGAACAATGAAATCACCATGATACAATTTTGATACTTACTTCTTCTGCTTGTACACGAGCAAAAGGACAAATAGTAATTGCAAAAGGAACAGCTGTTTGTTTCAACATATCTGATGTACAAGGAACATTATAGATGGTTGATCTAATAAAACATGGGCTACAGATACCTGGAAATAAAGAAATACTTTTAAGCATCTTATACAATTAAGTCAAGAACAGCTTGAATACACACACACACACACACACACACATTCATAAAATTTTAAGAACAATGCTATAAACATTTTCAATAAATATATATTTGAATACATTATGGAAGAGTGTATGGTTAAATATCTATAGTAGTCACGTAAATATCTATAGTAATCACGACAACAAAAAATAAGATTGTCCTAAACCTTCATTCAAAACGAATTTTTTTAATCCTTTCACGGGGCTAACAATAAAAACCATATATATATATATATATATATATATATATATATCCATATCCATCCATCCTTTGGGCATGAATTGCCATGGTATTGCATTACTTAAAATACAATATCCAAAGTTGTTCATGTTGTTGTTCATTGTTCATGTTGTCTCTTTTTGGAGTATTTCATCTTTGGTTTCCAGAGCAGTGTTCCTTCTTAATTAACTCTTAACTCACTCACAGGGCTAAATTATCATTGGCTTGCTATTAAACTGTTCCATTTCAAGCAGAATTGGAATAGCATGGTGAAATGGTGTCTTTGGGATAATACACGCTAAAAGACATCGTCAAAGCAGAGTCACAAAGATGTGGCATTCTTTCAGTTGGGCAGACCTGAATTCAAATCCTTTCTAAGATACAAGGAGCTTTCAAAAGAGTTTTTCATCTAAAAGTAAGTTGGCTAATTTCATATTAAAGGTGCTTAGGATTTTCTCCATAAGAAACTTGTTTTACATTCTACAAAACAGTAAGCCAACCAGAGAATATGTGCAATTAAAGTTCACTGGCAGGTGCAATGAATTTGACTGCATTTGCAAAACCTTCTTAGACAATGACTACAACCCTCCCCATGTCCAAAAAATATTAAAAACCCCAAACCACACAACCCCTCTCCTCCACAACAAAGACACCAAAACTATCACTATTTCATATATCTAGGTTACATCTGAAAAAAAACACCTAACAAAAATCTTTCTAAAAAAATTCACCTTTAAAACCACTTGCAGACACATAAATTGGCATCCCTTATTTGCTCTGCCACAGTCCCTAGACCTGTCGGGTGTTTACCAGGACCCTTGCAAGTTGTAAACTATCCTAATATGGCCAAACAGACAGCACAGCCAGCATCAGAATTGCCAAACACAAAGACTACATCTATTTCCACTACTATAGCCATTCATATGCTGACCATGCTTTGGACACCTACCACAAGATACGTTGGAAAAGGTCGTTACACCACCATAGCAACAAGAATTACAAAGGACTATTCTTGGAATCTGCCTCAACCTAAGTAACTACAAAAATCCATAGCCAAATCTTAGTAAATTTGATTACATAAAAACAGTCCGAAATATGGAAAGCATTCATTCTCCATTCTTAAGATACTTTTAATGCAGTGGGGAAGAGCACTATTTAGGCTTACTTTTGGTTGCCATGCTTCAACCTCTTCCCTGTGTAGTCCTCTGTTCGTGTGTACCATTGGGGGTGTATAGAATAATTACGATAGTACTACATGAAAAAGTTACACCATTATTAACTTTCAATCAGCAATTTATCTCCAAATTAATCTGATATCTGTCAAGATACCAATATTATTATATTTTATATTTCTGTCTATTAAGGTATATTTAATACTGTATCAATCCATCTACATCTTGGTCTTCATCCACGTCTTTTTTCTTGTTTTGCTAAGCATTTCTCTTCCATTCTGTTTAAGTGACCATACCACCTGAAATTAGCTCTATTAACACAATCCTGCATGTTAACAATGGCAAGTTCTTTCCTAATAATCCTCATTTTTAATGTGATACTGCCACTGATACCATCCATTCAATCTACTAATCTTTCTCAGAACTCTCATATCAGATGTCTTCAAGTCTTTCATTTCTAACCACGCTCTCAGACCCATAAGTTAAAATTGGCTTCAACACAGTCTTGTATTTAGCTAATGTCCGTGCAGTTAGCCTAGTGGCCGTGCGCTTCGCAACCATATGACTGGGGAAGGAGTATCCCAGGTTCGATTCCCTTCAAAGACGTGAAGAATTTGAGGATCTTCCTCAGCCATAGCCAAGTTAGCCGGTCTCGGGCATGGGCAGAAGAGTTTTTCCGCCAGTTTATCTGGCGTTTTTCATCCCGCAAGCAGGCAAACTGGCTCCGTGAACACACATGGATCTACAGCCATAAATACTTACCCCCCCATGAGGGGCTCAACTCGCCCCAATAGAGACGGGAGAGAAAAAAGGAGGAAACTCCATACGAATAAATAAATAAATTTAGCCAATTTATTATTCTGACTAATTTTTTTTCTTATTCCACATAAATTTATTCAGCTGACTTCCAACCATACCAGTTTTACTAATTCTGTTGTCTATTTCCATATTTAATTTATCATCTTCATTAAAATTCGTGCCTAAGTACCTGAAATGTTTTACTTATTCTATAGGTTCTCCATTCGCAATGCAGTCGATGTTTTCAATGCTTCTGCCTATTTTCATTGTCTTTGTCTTGTTATTGCTAATTTTCATACCCAATTTATTAGAACAGTTATTCAATTTAGTCAGGGAATCTTGCAGACTTGTACTGGATTTTGTGGAATATTTTTGGTATTGAGACCACATCATGAAATTCCTGATATGTAGTATTCTCAAGGGGTTTAGGATATAATAGTGCTACGTGAAAACTTACATCATTACAGATGGGTTTTATCGAGTATTATAGCATTTCAACTGATGAAAAATTTCGTTATATGGAAGGTAGGGAGAGAACACGGGAGCACCCATGGAAGTTAAGTTTGTTCACAGTCAAGAAAAGGGTAAGAAATCCGTTTTTCTCACAGAGCAGTGAGTGAGTGGAATAATTTTTCCTTAGGGGTAGCAAGTGCATCTAGTGTAAATGAATTTAAGGAAAGGTATAATAGCTGGTATGGATGATTTATAGCCTCCGTCGATGAGTCTCTGACTCCCTGGATGTCTCAGATAATAATAATAATCACTAACTACCTATCTACAATTATCCTCCGAATCAATCTGTTACCTGTGAAGACTCAAACATTATCAGATCTTATATTTCTATCTTCTAAGGCATTTTGTACTGTATCAATCCACCTATATCTTGGTCTTACTCTACATCTTTTTCCTTCCAACCAGGCAAAGAGCACTTGTTTTGTTCATCTTTCATCTCCCATTCTGTTTAAATGACCATACTACCAGAGATTAGCTCTTCTAATGCACTCCTGGATCCTAACAATGTCAAGTTCTTTCCTAATATTTTCAATGTTTAATATGATATTGCATACATGTCATCTGTTCACATCCCTAATCTTTCTCAGGACTCTCATATCTGTGGTCTCTGGTCAAATGTTACATTTCTTACCCAGCTCTCAGATCCATAAGTTAAAATACAGCTAATTGAGTGTTTTGACTAATTTCTCTCTTATTCCATATAAACTTATTTAGTTGACTTCCTGGCATACTAGTTTTGTTGATTCTGTTGTCTATTACCATCTTCATTAAAATTTGGGCCTAAGTAGCTGAAATGTTTTGCTTATTCTATGGGTTCTCCATTAAAAATGCAGTTGATATTTTCAATGCTTCTGCCTATTTTCATTGTGTTTGTCTTGTTATTGCTGACCTTCATACCATATTTATTGCAATAGTTATTCAATTTAGTCAAGAAATCTTGCAGACTTGTACCGGATTTATTTAGAAGTATAACATCTACATAAAGTAAAGAGCTGAGATTAACATCTCCAATTTTGATACCAGGTTTAATACTACTTTTCTTCATAATATGATCCATATAGATAATGAATAACAGAGAGGAAAATGCACATCTTCATCTGACACATTAAACAATCTCCCTGTACTTCCCTCAATTCTGACTTACAACCCAAATAAGGACTAAGTATTGCTTGATATAATGCCCCACTGACACCATATAACTGTAGAGTTTTGAATAGCTTTTCTCTTTGAACCCTGTCATATGCCTTTTGCAGAACTACAGAACTTAAATACAGATCTCTGTTATATTCCCACGATTTCTCAACTATTTGTCGTAAAGTGAAAATCTGATCCTGTCAGCTGTTTCTCAAGTATACTTGCATAAATCTTATCAGGAATCTTCAGTAGGGATATACCTCTGTAATTCTCAAATTGTTTTATTTCCTCTTTTGTATATGGGTACTATGAGAGCTGTACTCCAATCAATCATCTGGAATTCATTCCTTTGTCCAGGCCTTCTGAAGTATGAGTGCAGAAACTGCAAGACTTTTATTACCTCCATACTTGAGTATTTATGGTTGAATACCATCTACTGTGGCTGCTTTTCTGCATTTCAAGCTTTTTCTACTTCAAGTATGGATTTGTATTCCTGTCTGCATGCCTGGTCAGTGTTTTTTTACCACTGTGCTGTCACTGCTTGTTTCATTTAGCAATTTGTTTGAAGTAATTACTCCATACATCAAGGATGTCTTTTTTTCCAGTTTTCATGTCACCTTTGTCATCTCTAATTCCTTTTACAGCACTCTTTCCTCCATTTCTGAGCTTCTTCAATAGCCTCCAGAATATCTTGCCACTGTAAAATAATTTAATATTTTTTTACAGTGGCAAATTTTTACATTAATTATTTTATCAATTAAATCTCACAATTCTTGTTCGGCTTCATGTTTGAAAAATTTGCTAATTTTGTTATTTACTTATATGTTATGTTTTCCCCCTTGTCTAATCTTAATCCTTGGTAGTACTCCAAACTTATGGCTGCTACTAACATATTGCTAGAGTGTGCGAAACTCGAATAACAAAGAAAGTGCCTCGGGCTAAAGCTAAATTCTTTGTTAGATTACTAGTGCTCAATCTGATTGAAAATTTTGGAAATTTATTTGTTTAAGCTGTGCCACCAAAATTTACAGGATAAGAGAATTTTCTTTATCCAAGATTAAAACACTCAGTATGGTACACAATCCTTAATTCTCTATCTTATTCCCATACTATAATCATGTATGTTTCTCACTTTGCAATTGTGACTATATCAAAATACATATGCATAGGTTCTGTTTATGAGCAGTGCATTGAATTTAATGATCAGTTATTTGTTTGACAAGAAAATAATTTATTCATTACTAAGAAAAAGAGATATACAATTGTCATTCAATAAATTCAACTGAGTCTAGCATATAGGGTCTATAAAGCAACTCTATATAATATATATACTCCTGTCCCTTAACTAATCTTGAGCCTTTCAGGGACCACATGCCTAGAAACTTACCCCTTAAAACTTTAGCTTATTTTAGATCATCATCACATAAAACTCAGGTTCAGGAATTATCTATTAACATCAGATTCTAGTATTACACTCTGTAATTTAGCTATGATCTCTAGCACAGAGTAATCGATCTCATCTAATTGTATAGTTCCTAAAGTCCTGCATTACTACATAAAGTACAATTCCAGTTAATTTTCATTCACCGTCACAAAATTTACTAATTTTCTTCCTACTAGACAAATGGAAAGTTCTTACTTGGTAATGAAGTCAGGATCTCTCTGGCTTTTACTTGCGAACATCCTTTGAATTCCTGTGGCTCGTAATTTCACATCAATTTTTTCCTAGACAAGTTTCATTTTGCTGCTACGTTCCTCTGGCCTTTGTTTCTCAGGTCTGGGAATACGGTCATGATTCATTGCTTATGATCCTTGCAAAGCTCAGCTGCCGTTGTACGACCTTGTGTTTTCCACATAATCCTTCGGGTTACGTTGACTTCATTGCTGTACGGAGTCCTAAATCTCACGTCGGAATTCTACTTGACCACATAACTGCACTTGGACACTCCACTCCTGACCATACTGGAACATCGACTCTCCAGAAACAACAGGAAAAAAGTCCCTTTTCAGCGTCATAAACCTCTATATATCCGGCTCCGATGATCTTCCTGCACTTACATCATCGTCCACTCGGCACCTCGATACTCTGCACCCAATACTGTTGCTTGTCATTGCATTTCCACAGGAAACCCCTACGCAACGTTGACCTTTGCGTTCATGTTAGCCTCCGGTCACTAATTAATCCTCTTATTTTGTCTGGAACTTAAGCTTGACCTTGGTATACTTATGCATAATTCACCACATGTACAATTTCTATTTTTCTCATACAAAACACTAGATAATACAATATTCAAAATTTAAAGGAAAAGACATTAATGTTATTTCATTTACACTCAATTTCTCTTATTAACAGACAAGTATTTTAGCGGGATTTTTGATACTTGTTAAATCTGAATGATAGGTATTATATTACTATAATTCCTTCTATTCAAGATTCATCGGAAGACTTTGGTAAGGATATTTATTTTCTATGTTCTTACCAAAGTCGGAAGACTTTGGTAAGAACATAGAAAATAAATATCCTTACCAAAGTCTTCCGATGACTTGTTTAGCTAGTTTTACAGTGTTTAGCTTTTTTACATTTGTTTCTATATTCTCTGAGAGCACAAGCTGACTGATTGGCCAGGAACGCTCGATATGCTTTTTCTTTTCCTTCACTAACTCTTCAACTTCCTGTGTTATAGACCAGTACTTCCCAAACTGTGGGCAGCTGCCCCCTTGGGGGCCATAGGTTTTGTTGAGGAGGGGCCATGAAATAATGAAAACAAATTTAAAATCTTTTAAGACTAAGTAGATTTTTCTATCTTAAAAGAAACGTATTTAATTTTTATTATTTATTATTTCTTTTTTTATTATTTTTTATATTTTAATGGGGAAAAAATCACACATTGGTGCTGCTTCACAAATTTTGCTTCCTGTGTATTTCGCACTTAATGAATATTAGTAAATATATTCATATAAGTTTCATTTCAAAGCAGAAATCTAAGAATTGCAGTTTCAAATATTTCACCTGATACTGTTGTAACAGTGTTGAAACACATCTATCACATTAAATTGTTACTAAACTTTTTTTGTTTTTAATTCTTTTCTTATTACTAATCGTTTTATGTTCTTGTACTGCAAATGTACGATAAAAATATATCTATCTATATAAAAATATGAGATAATGTGCCATGTCAAATATGTATATAAGATGCTAAAAATGTAATATTTGCATTTGATTTTTGCAATATTCGCTGTGTATGTTTTGTATTGAATATAAATACAATAAATATTACGATTTTTTTTCGAGAGGGAACATGAAATATTTTAATTTTTCCAAAGGGGGTCCTGACATCCAGAAGTTTGGGAAGCACTGTTATAGGCAACCTCACCACATGCCTCTCTGGCTGAATCAATCTTTTTTTCAGGACTTGCCAATGAACCTCCAAGGTTTGGTTCCTGTTCTCAAACTCTTTCATTTTTTCTTAATGTTTGTGTATTTTAGTCTACAGTTCACATCTGAGAACTGCTTAACTTTTATTCGCTTTAAAACTTTCTTACATGTTCTTCTTTTCCATATGAAATTCAATTTTATCCTCCTCAAGGCTAAATGGTGATCCCAATTTCAAATCCTCTGTACACTCTACTGTCCTACACCAAGGAGAAAACATCACTATCAAAAATAACATAGTCAGTGAGACTTTTCTTATTCCTTGCCTCTTCTCTCCATGTGACTTTGTGCACATTTTTATGTTGGAATTGTATTAGTAATAACCAGTCTATGCCTTGAGTAGAAATCCAACAGGTATTTTCTATTATTATAGCTTAGCTCTTTTCTCCAAATTTTCCCAAAATATTTTTGTATGTTTGACAATCATTTCCTACTCTGCCATTTAGATCCCCAACAAGGACCAACTTTTCATTTTTCATTGTGTCAGTTGCTTTCTCTAAAGCATCAAAATATTCCTCCACTTCTACCTTAGTAGAACCTTCTGTGAGACCACAGGCACAAATAAGTCTCATTGTTCAGTTCCCCGTTCTGATATTTGCCCACATCATTACTTGATACTGTTTACCATTCAAGAAGATTAGCCTCGTATTTTGTGTTGAATACTATGGCTACTCCTTCTTTTCCTTGATTGTCATTGCCTGAAAATAACATTTTGTATTTATTGCTCAGAAAGAGTGACACCACATTATGATGTAAATAAAGTTTTTAAAAAAATAAGCAATTAAAAATGATATTAAGATTGTGGAATACTGATTATGAAGACAGACTGAGATTTGTAGACTGCACGCACTAGCAAACAGGAGAAAGAGGGGTGATATGACTGAGACTTACAAACTTCTGAAAGGATTATACAGGATTTCAATTGATGGAATTTTTCAATTTATGGAGGGTGCTGAAAGGACAAGAATTCATCCTTGGAAGCTGAGAATGAAGGCTTCCAAGAAGTGTGTTAAGGCTAGATTTTTCTCTTTGAGGGTGGTACGTGATTGGAATTGATTGCCTTTGGATGTTGTGATTGCAAGCAGTGTGAATGAATTCAAGAATAAGTATGATAGCTGGTGCGTGTAGTATGTGGCCTCTCTCGATGAGTCTCTGACTCCCTGGAGGTCTCTCTTAATAATAATAATAAAACTTGACAAGTTTAGTAAGTTGTGACACATCCTCAGGAGTACTGGTATAGACTTCTGTTGTGTAAAATAGAAATGTTTTACACAACAAAAGTCTATTAACAATTAATTGCATATATTAAAATGTTTTGATAACTTCATAACTTATTGAGTTGAAGTTATTAAAACATCTAATATGTGTAATCAGGAAAATCAGAACTGTATGGCAGACTCAGGAAGTTAGAGGCAGTCAAGGAAAAGAAGAAAGCGTATCGAAAGTTCTTGGCAAGTAAATCAGCTTATGCTCTTATAATAGAGAGAAAAATATAAGAAAGTGAGCATTGTGTAAAATTAGTTAAACAAAAGTCATGGAAAGACTTTGGTAAGAACATGGAAAATAAATACCAGGAAGGTGGCAAAATATTCTGGAGGCTATTGAAAAAGCTTAGAAATTGAAGAGAGAATACCGTAAAAGGAATTAATAATGATCAAGGCGACATGAAAACTGAAGATGGACATTCTAGATGCCCAGAGTAATTACTTTGAAAGACTGCTAAAAGAAACAAGAAGTGTCAAAGCAGTGGTAGAGCTGTCCCAGCAGGAATTCATATCCATACTTGAAGTAGAAAAAGTCATCAAAATCTGAAATGTGGAAAGGTAGAATTGTACAAGTATACAAGATTGGTACAAGTATACTTGAGAAACAGCTAACAAAAAATTGTGGAAGGGAAGCATGGTAAAGAACAAGCTGGATTCAAGAAAAATAGAGGTTGTCAGGATCTCATTTTCATTTTAAGATAAATAGTTGAGAAATCCTGAAAAATAACAAGGATTTGTATTAAAGTTTCACAGATCTAGAAAAGGCACATGACAGGGTGCCAAGAGCAAAGCTTTTCAAAACTCTACAATTATATGGTGTAAATGGGACATTATATCAAGCAGTGCATAGTCTCCATTTAAGCCGTATGTCAGCAGTTAGAACTGGAGGAGATACAAGAAGATGGCTTAGGTCAAATCAGGTGTGCAACAAGAGTGCACATTATCTCAACTGTTATTCATTCATTATGAAGGAAAGCAATATTAAATCTGATATCAAAATTGGTGATGTTAATTTTCGCTCTTCACTTTATGCAGATGATTTTATACTTCTGCATAAATCCAGTGCAAGATTCTCTGAGTAAATTGAATAACTGTTGTAATAAATTTAGTATGAAAATCGGCAATAAAAAGACAAAGACAATGAAAATAGGCAGAAATATTGAAAACATCAACTGTATCCTGAAGTGAACCTATAGAACAAGTCAAACATTTCAGCTATTCAGGCACAATTTTTAGTGAAGATAGACAACAGAATTAGTAAAGCTGGTATGGAAGGTATTCAAACCAATTTTAACTTATGGCTCTGAGAGCTGGGTTAGAAATAAAACACTTGATCAAAGACTGAAGACCTCTGATTTGAGAGTTCTGAGAAGGATTAGTGGAGCAAACAGATGGCATCCATGGTAGTATCATATTAAAAAATGAGGATATCAGAAAAGAACTTGCCATTGTCAGCATTCAGGAATGTGTCAGTAGAGCTAATCTCAATCACTTAAATAGAATGGAAGAGGAAAGATTAGAAAACACTTGGCAAAACAAGTGTTCTTTGTCAGGTTGACAAGATAAAGACCAAGATGCAGATGGATTGATACAGTAAAAAGTGCCTTAAAAGACAGAAATATAAAATCTGATAAAGAACTGGAATCTTGACAGATAACAAATTTATTTGGAGGAAAATTGTTGATCGGAAGTTGGTAATGGAAGTTGGTAAATTTTTCATATAGTACTATCATAATTATCCTGTACACCCTATTAGGGTACATATCAAGAATTTGATGATGATGACTTACAAACTACAAATAAATTTGTAGCTTGTAAGTCCAGCTTTTTGGATAGTAATCCTCTTAGTCACCAAATATGAAATTTTGTGAAGAGAAAAAGAAAGAAACATAGATACAGAAGCCACAAACTGCATGCCTGGCCATCGACAGTAACAAAACAAATTATGCATTTGTTCTTCTATTGCCATCTTCAGGAAAACTTAGAAAGTGCATAATTTGTAATCTTCAGGATGTAAAGTTATATTAAATGCTAACACAATGGCAAAAATAACTTTATACCTTGAAGATGCTATACCTGGAAAATGTTCTCTCACACCATACTGCTTTCATAAAATGGCATGTTTAACACTACAAGGCCTATAATATTGAAGGTGTAAGTGGAGCATCCTGAACTTTACTTAGCTAAAATCAGCAACACAAAGACAATGTTTGAATTCACTATATACATGCTTCTCTAGACCAAAAGGAGGAAACAATTTTTTTAAAAAAAAGAAAAAGTTGAGATAGTGTTGATGACCAGAATTACATGTCAAAAACCTTTATTTTAGTGTTACACGGTGATCAGCATTCATTTTTGAAATTATGGATTCTACAACCGTGTTAAAATAACTCTTTTTATTATCCCAATGTTTTGATCTTCATATCAAGATCATCATCTGGAGCATACATAAATATACAAGACAAGCTGCATTACATTTCAAACTGTAAGCTAGAGAAACAATGATTTGATCACATGTTACTCGCTGGCATGACCTCTAGTGAAAAAAATAAAAATAAATTACATCAAGCTAGATTTAATTTATGATTACATGAATAAACATTCTTGCTTACAGTTGGTTTTCCTTCCACCAACAGTGATGTCCTATTTCTATTATTACAACATGAATAAACATTCTTTCTTATAGATTTTTTCTTTAACAGTGATGTCCTATTTTTTAGTATTAAAGCTGTTATTTTAGATTTAGGATCCTGGATTTTCTACAGTCCTGTTTATAGTTGTTCTTAGAGAGGAAGGATTCGTGGGACGAATATATGCCTTCCATATGCATGGGATTTTTACACCATCATTATTGTTTAGATTGGGGTGGTTGATAACGATCTCACAAGCTTCCTTAAATTTGCGTTCATAGCATGTTTTGGTGTGATGTAGACAACTAGTGCTTTTCCAGTTAATTCTATGTAAGGTGTTCAAGGGCATGATCAGAAAGGCCAGCTTCACCATAATTATTATATTTGATGTGTCGTTTACGTTCTTTTTGTCTGATTGGAATTGTGCATCCTGTTTCTCCTATGTATGGTATGTTGCAGGTGCAGTAAAAGCAGTATACTCCAGGGTGGGCCAGCGGAGGGAATGGGTCTTTGAATGAGTTGAGTAAGCTTTTTAATTTTGCAGGCGGTTTAAAGGTGGCTTTGAGGTTGTATTTTTGTAGTACTCTGTTTATTTTGTCTGATGTCCCTTTAATGGATACAGCCAAAACACTATTAACAAAATTCTCTACAAGATCTCAATAAAAACAAAGACAAACCAGACTACAGTAAAACTATAACCATTCCCTACATTTAAAGGGACATCAGACAAAATAAACAGATATACAATTATACAATCTCAAAGCCACCTTTAAACTTCCTGCAAAATTAAAAAGCTTACTCAACTCATTCAAAGACCCATTCCCTCTGCTGGCCCACCCTGGAGTATACCACTTTTACTGCACCCGCAACATACCATACATAGGAGAAACAGGACGCACAATTCTAATCAGACAAAAAGAACATAAACAACACATCAAATATAATAATTATGGTGAAGCTGGCCTTTCTGATCATGCCCTTGAACACCTTACATAGAATTAACTGGAAAAGTACTAGTTGTCTACAAAACATGCTATGAACGCAAATTTAAGGAAGCTTGTGAGATCGTTATCAACCACCCCAATCTAAACAATAATGATGGTGTAAAAATCCCATACATATGGAAGGCATATATTCGTCCCACGAATCCTTCCTCTCTAAGAACTATAAACAGGACTGTAGAAAATCCAGGATCCTAAATCTAAAATAACAGCTTTAATACTAAAAAATAGGACATCACTGTTAAAGAAAAAAATCTAAGAAAGAATGTTTATTCATGTTGTAATTTATAATTTTTTTTTAATCAAAAATAACAATTGTAATAATAGAAATAGGACATCACTGTTAGTGGAAAGAAAACCATCTGTAAGCAAGAATGTTTATTCATGTAATCATAAATTAAATCTAGCTTGATATAATTTATTTTTATTCACTAGGGGTCATGCCAGTGAGTAGCATGTGATCAAATCATTGTTTCTCTAGCTTACAGTTTGAAATGTAACACAGCTTGTCTTGTATATTTATGTATGCTCCAAACGATGATCTTGATATGAAGATTGAAACGTTAGGATAATAAAAAGAATTATTTTAACACAGTTGTAGAATCCATAATTTCAAAAATGAATACATGTCAAAAACATTATGCCTCACACATATATTCATTCAAGTGCAGCCATTCAATGCTGAATCATTCCAAAGAGAATGTACATTCATGACATATGCACTGTAACTTAAATGATAAAAAAAAATTCTCAATGCTCTTATACTAGATGTGTACAGAAATTTATTAAAAAAAAAAAAAAGTACAATAATAGGAAAACAACACAGATTCAAACAAGAGAAACAATCAACAAAGATGTGTACCTTTATCTTGAACAATAAACTTTGTTGTCACTAATGGTGGTACCTGTCCTCTTGTGTTGGTGTGAAATTCACCGGTATGAAGTTTCTTATCATCCTCAATCACTTGAATCTAACAAAACAGAAAATTCAAAATGTAGAAACATTATGAATATTAAAAAATAACTTTAAGTAATATAAGGGAATTAAAAATTCATAAAAATTAACTTGGGGAGCAGTCATGGTAGCTTCCTGGTCTTATGTGTTAACAATCATAGTTTATACTTGCATATTGCTAAATATGACCTAGAAAAAGTCGCGTTATTTCAAAGAGTGTTGATAAGACACTGCAAATACACTCAGGACTATTAAAGGTAAATGACAAATTTTAGAAACAGATGGTGCTAAGAAAACAGCTAAAAAGGAATGGTGTAAGATGATTTTTTTTTTTTTTTTTTTTTGAAACATGACCAACTAAGACTATGATGGGCCATGTCAACAGTTAAATAAAACAATGACATTAAGCTAAAAGTGTATTCATGAAAAAATACAAATAGTGTAAAATGTTTATGAATTAATAATAATAATAAAACTTAATTATTTGTATTAAAAATCTTCCTAAGTACAAATTGTTAAAGGCACTAAAATAATGAGCGTTCTCCTGGAAAAAATGAAGGCAATCAGTGATAATGTGTGATAGTTAAAGCAGAACCACAATAATACCCACTCTATGGGATGGAGTATGTAAGATGACTATAATCTATTGCAGAGCTGAGCTGAGTGAGAATGACTTCCTCTATACAAATGCTTAACATACTTGACTAACAGTTTAACTTCAGGTTTAATCTGGTACAGCTTAGTTATTCTCTCTATTCACAATGTTAGCCACCTATAGCAGCACATTAGTACTGAGAATGAGCTAAGGTCTTTCTATTTTTTTTTTTTTTTTTTTATTAAATTTATATATATTTTTATATAATCCAAAAACCTGTGACCAAACAAATGTAAAGGGATAATATCACTCTTTTGTATTCTTGTTTTTCTTTGTTCATTTAGTGATCCTTGGAAGCTGTTTTGTTTTGTTTTTTTTATCAACAGTTTTCTTTTTTTGTTTTTTTTTTGTTATATCCACCATTTGGCAGGATGAAAATGAGGTATTCTAATTTTCAATTTCTTTTTTCCACACTGCTAGATATCTTGTATACCCTGTCTTGGAGGTTCGTACAATGCCAATTTTTCATGATGAATGGTGATGGGACTTTGTAATTCATCTGAACAACATTTATCCATGAATTAACTACACAATGGAATTAGAAACTAACTGGTCTCTATTCTTCTTATACAACTGAAGTTTTCCATGTAAAAAGAGTGGAGATCATGCAGAAGTGATCAATTTCCCATAAGTTATTATCATTTTCCCACTTATAATAGTGGGAAGAGAAAGAGAAAATGATTGTTATCTCAAGCCAAACTTAGCAAATTTAGTTTATAAGGCTTCATGTTGGAGGTTTAATGGAATATTATAGACAATGAGAAAGGATTAAAACAAATTTTAATGCCTCCAATATTTCATCTATTATCAGAGATCCCTCTTTACATCCTAGGCCACCTGCAACTGCCCATAGAGGGTGCACCACCTAGATAGTACTTTAGTTTCACTCACTGTTGTATTGTATTTGTGTATGTTGTTACAAAAAGAATTTTGTTGCCACAAGGTGCTTTGACCTTATTAAATAAAATCTCAGGATGAGAGATAGATGTAGAAAGTTTTTTTTTAACTTGGGTATATTATGTATTCAAAGGATTAAAAACCAAGTTTCTATAAAATTACTTGGTATCTTGAATACATAATATATACAAGTTAAAAAATTTTCTTCATCTATCTCTCATCCTGAGATTTTATTTAATAAGGTTAAAGCATCTTGTGGCAACTTGTTTAGGTAAAATTATAAGCTCTGCATTACTTCAACCTTAGCATTGTCAGGTCAAGCTCCCGATGACAAGACCTCAATAAAGGTCAAAACCGGTTGGAAGCCTGGGTGATGAATGGTAATGCTGTAGCCCGTGAAGTTTTAACTGAGGCTCGGCTGTTGCTGTCACCCAGGGATCGCGTGGTGGGGTATGAATGGCAATGCTGTAGCCTGTGAAATTAACTGAAGCACGGCTGTTGCTGTTACCCTTCCAGATGAGCAAATGAGCGTTTCTGAGTTTCTCTCATTATTCGGTGATCCAGGGGATTTTACGAGTTTTTGGAAAGGTATCCCCACACTTAAAGGGAAACCAGTATGGGTAGTGACCATTGCCTTTAATGCATAGCATCATACGTCTCCGCAAGGGGATGTGCTTTACATTAAGGGGAAACTAAGGAAAGTGATCAGAACTTAATCCACCTTTACCACAAGTTGCCTCAGACTTGCACTACATGCAGGCGCAAACTTGACTTATCTGTTTGCTCACTTGGAAAATAGGATTAAAAACCAAGTTTATATAAAATTACTTGGTATCTTAAATACATAATACAAGGTGTCCCAAAATTCATGCAAGATTTAAATTTAGCGCCATTTGTGCAGTAAAGTGTTGCCAACGAGGAAAAAAAGATAGCGTGACAGCTGACACTTCAGGGTTATTACAAATGGAGTGCTACAGGAAAGAACAATGCATTTTCATTGTTGAGCAAAATTTTAAAAATAATGAAGGTTTGGCAGCTACAGTTCGCAATTTTCGTATAAAATATGGTCGGAATAGTGATTTATCTTCATCAACTGTGAAAAGATTAATTAAAAAATTCAAGGAAACTGGATCAATTAGTGATCTTATACACTCTGGCCGTCCTTCAATAAGTCGTTCAACAGAAAACATCGAAGCAGTTCGTGAGAGCGTTGCTGAGAGTCCAGGAACATCAATTCGGCACCGTGGTCTTGAATTGGGCATTTCGAGAAGCTCTCTACAGCGTATTCTCACAAAAGATTTGCATCTTTATGCTTACAAAGTTCAATTGACTCAAGAACTGAAGCCTACTTGAGCACACACACAGCGAAGAGAGTTTGTTGAATGGATTATGGAACAACAACAAGTGGATGCTTATTTTTTGAACAAAATCATTTTCAGCGATGAGGCTCATTTTCATCTTGATGGCTACGTTAATTGACAAAATTGTTGCATTTGGGGTTCAGAAAACCAACGAGTGATTGTTGAGAAACAAATGCATCCACAATGTGTCACTGTTTGGTGCGGATTTTGGGCTGGAGGCATCATTGGTCCATTCTTCTTCGAAAATGCGACTGGTAAGGCAATAACAGTTAATGGTGCTCACTATCGCGACATGATAATCCAGTTTTTTGTGCCTAAATTGCAAGATATGGATGTGGACGACATGTGGTTTCAACAAGACTGTGCCACATGTCATACACCCCGAGAAACAATATAATTACTGCATGAGTCATTTCCTGGTTGTGTAATTTCCTGTTTGGGTGATCAGAATTGGCTGCCAAGATCATGTGACTTAACGTCGTTGGACTTTTATCTTTGGGGTTTTTTGAAGTCTAAGGTTTATGCCAACAAGCCCACGACCACCCACGCCTTGAAGGAGGAAATTGGGCATTGTATCAACGAAATTCAGCCACATTTATGTAAAAACGGTCATGGAAAATTTCGACAAAAGAGTGCGTATGTGCCAGCAAAGCCGTGGAGGCCATTTACCCGATATGCTATTCCATGCATAAACCTATACTGTATACTTTATGAATCAATAAGAAATTACAATTTTTAATTAAAAACCTGTGTTTTCTATCAAAATTACTTCTTGCATGAATTTTGGGACATCATGTATATCATCATCAAATTCCTGACATGTTCCCTCAAGGGGTGTACAGGATATGATAGTACTACATGAAAAATTTACATCATTCCTAACTTCCTATCTATAATTTTCCTCCAAATCAGTTTGTTACTTGTCAAGATTCCAACATTACCAGATCTTATATTTCTATCATCTAAGGCACTTTGTACTGTATCAATCTGCCCATATCTTGTTCTTCCTCTAGGTCGTTTTCCTGCCAACCTGGCAGAGAACACTTGTTTTCCTAATCTTTCCTCGCTCATTCTGTTTAAGTGACCATACCACCTGAGATTAGCTCTGCTAATGCATTCCTGGATACTGACAATGCCAATTACTTTCCTAATATCCTCGTTTTTAATATGATATTGCCATTGATGCCATCTGTTCACGCCTCTAATCTTTCTCAGGACTCTCATATCTGCGGTCTCTAGTCTTTGGTCAAGTGTTTTACTTCTGATCTAGCTCTCAGATCCATAAGTTAAAACTGGTTTGAACACTGTCTTGTATACAGCTAATTTAGTGTTCTGACTAATTTTTCTCTTATTCCATATGAATTTATTCAATTGACTTCCTACCATACCAGCTTTGTTGATTCTGTTGTCTATTTCCATATTTAATTTACCAGACTAAAAATCGTGCCTAATAGCTGAAATGTTTTACTTCTTCCACAGGTTCCCCATTCACAACACAGTTGACATTTTCAACAATTCTACCTATTTTCGTTGTCTTTGTCTTTTTATTGCTGACCTTCATACCATATCTATAACAACGGTTATTCAATTCCGACAGGGAATCTTGCAAACTTGTAGCAGATTTATTTAAAAGTATAACATCGTCCGCATAAAGCAAAGAGCTGACATTAACATCTCCAATTCTGATATCATGTTTAATACCACTTTCCTTCATAATGTGATTTATACAGATAATGAATAACAGAGGGGATAATGTACATCCTTGTCTCACACCAGATTTAACATTAAACCATCTTCCTGTACTTCTTTCAATTATAACTGCTGACTTACAACTCAAATAAAGACTAAATATTGCTTGATATAATGCCCCATTGACACCATATAACTGTAGCGTATTGAATAGCTTCTCTCGTGGCACCTTGTCATATGCCTTTTCCAGATCGACAAAACTTAAATACAGATCTTTGTTATATTCCCATGCTTTCTCAACTATTTGTCGTAAAGTGAAGATCTCATCCTGACAGCCTCTATTTGGCCTGAATCCAGCTTATTCTTCACCAAGCTTTTCTTCCACAATTCTTGTCAACCGTTTCTCAAGTATACTTGCATAGATCTTGCCAGGAACACTCAGTAGTGAAATACCTCTGCAATTCTTACATTCAGTTTTATTCCCCTTTTTATATATGGGTGCTATGAGAGTTCTAGTCCAATCATTGGGAATTCGTCCCTCTGTCCAGGCATTCTGAACTATGCAGTGCAGCCACTGTCGGAATTTTATACCACCATACTGCAGCATTTCTGGTCGAATATCATCTACTTCTGCTGCCTTTCCACATTTCAAGCCTTTGATGGTTTTTCTACTTCAAGTATGGATATGTATTCCTAATTATATGCCTGTTGAGTGTTTTTTTTTTTACAACTGTGCTATCACTGCTTGCTTCATTTAGCAATTTTTTGAAGTAATTACTCCATACTTCAAGGATATCTTTTTCTTCCATTTTCATGTCACCTTTATCATCTCTAACTCCTTTTACAGCACTCTTCCTCCATTCCTAAGCTTCTTCAACAACCTCCAGAATATTTTGCCACCTTCTTGATATTTGTTTTCTATGTTCTTGCCAAAGTTACCATGACTTTTGTTTAGCTAATATTACACAGTGTTTAGCTTTCTTACATTTGTCTCTGTATTCTCTAAGAGCACAAGCTGACTTATTTGCCAGGAACTTTTGATATGCTTTCTTCTTTTCCTTCACTGCCTCTAACTTCCTATCTCTATGTCCACCATAGAGTTCTGATTTTTCTATCCTTGCAGACAACCTCACCACATGCCTCTCTGGCTGAATCAATCATGGCTTTCTTCAAGGCTTGCCACTGAATCTCCAAGGTTTGGTTCCTGTTCTCAAACTCTTTCATTTTTTCTTCAATAATCTTTGTGTATTTTAGTCTACAGTTCACATTTGAGAGCTGCTCAACTTTTATTTGCTTTAAAACTTTCTTACATGTTCTTCTTTTCCATATGAAATTATAATTTTATCCTGCTCAAAACTAACTAGTGACCGCTTCCAATTTCAAATCCTCTGAACACTCTGGTGTCCTGCACCAGGGAGAAAACAACACTATCACCAATAACATAGTCAATGAGACTTTTCTTTTTCCTTGTCTCTTCTCTCCATATGAATTTGTGCACATTTTTATGTTGGAACATGGTGTTAATAATAACCAGTCCATGTCCTGAGCAGAAATCCAACAGGTATTTGCCATTATTATTAGCTTTGCTCTTTTCTCCAAATATTCGCAAAATATTTTTGTATGTCTGACGATCATTTCCTACTCTGCTATTTAGATCCCCAACAAGGAACAACTTTTCGTTTTTCATTGTGTCAGTTGCTTTCTCTAAAGCTTCAAAAAATTCATCCACTTCTACCTTAGTAGAACCTTCTGTGGGACCATAGGCACAAATAAGTCTCATTGTCCAATTCCCCATTCTGATATTTGCCCACATCACTCTACTTGAGACTGCTTGCCATTCAAGAAGATTAGCCTCGTATTTTGTGTTGAATACTATGGCTACTCCTTCTTTTCCTTGATTGTCATTGCCTGAATATAACATTTTGTATTTATTGCTCAGAAAGATCTCACCAGTTTTTGTCTTTTTTGTTTCAGTCACCCCTATTATGTCGATCTGGATCTTGTTCCAGTAGCTGACTTTTTGCTGTTTGCCCTGGTTTTCCCTGGCAAAAACAATGGCCTTGTTTAAACAGGTGAAGCCCCAGCTGGCATAAAATTCTGTCATGTTGCACCATCATTTGAAATATTGGTTTAAGCCAATAAGAATACAACTTGGTTGGCTAAATCCAAAATTGCCAGCCCATCCTCGTTCGTTCAGTATCCAAGTAGATACCCAACAGGGTGCACCATGAGAAGGTGAGGATTGGACATTAGATCAGAAGCCCTGGTCAGTTCTCTACATTCCTGTAAAGGCTATGTGGAGGTCTCCTCTCAGTTATACAGCTTTGACCCTTAAACACCCCATAGCTTCTGAGCAAGTTACTGAAACTAATTCTGGAATTAAGGCCATCATTTGTGTCCACTATTCAAGCTATGATTTAACAACTGATATGGCAAGGTTCTCAGAGAAAAATTCTCATGATTAAATAGCTTAACACAAACTCAAGCTTCACTCTGAGCCTCCACTGAAGCATGTAACAAATGCAAAACAGTCATCGATAATTTCAAATCCATCTCTGAAAGGATGGATTTGAAAGGATGGGCAGCAACTTTTGCAAAAAGCTGCTGCCCTTCTACAAATGGTGACAGCATCGTCTAATGCCTTACTAAGGCAACTTGGAATAACTTCTGCTCATGCATTTCTACCTTTCTTCTATAGATGGCATTATTGCAACATATAACATTAATCTTCTGTCATAATTTTCCTAAATTCAGCCAACACCAAACAAAGGAGATAGTCTGTCATCCAACTAAAGATTTACTGCTTTTACCTCAAGTGCTCTCTAAAACAATGAGTCATCAACAATGAATTTCTTCACTACCTAGATCCACAAGTAAATTAATGACTGCTAGTATGGATTCCACCACTAAATCCAAAATGTATCCCCTAACCCACATCACCTGCCTCTAAACAAATGCCATGGAAAAGTTTGGCAGCATCACTGCTGTTGACATTTCTAGAGCATCTGACTGGTTCTGACATGGGTCTCTGCTCAAGCAAGCTGCCATTCTTTAGTCTACCTACCACACTCTATAAATAGATGTGGAGTTTTAGTTGATCACTATACATCAGAGAAAAGCTTTCTCTCTTTGGACTTCCCCACCAATGCAGGAGTACCTAAGGGCTCTGCTTTTCAACTGCTTTGTTTCTCTTACTGACTGTGTTTGTAGTTTTGCTGATAACAGTATACTTCATTCTCATAATTATTTGTGAAACCTTGCAGCACCCAAACATTCTCTTTCCCACTAAAAGGATCTCAATTCACATTCCTTCCTTCCTTTATCCTTGATATACACTGCAAATCATAAGGATCAGATTTTTCTTGAACTATCTCATTTACCTCTAGTCTTTTTTTTTTTTTTTTTGAACACAAACATTCCACTAATCATTTGCTCAGCTTTTAAAAACATGGCTTGCTTTCCTGCTCAAGATGCTAGTTGTCACTCATCCAACTAATAAATCTGTATAAGTCTCACATTCACTCAAAGTTTGGTACACCATTTACAGTGGTGTACCAAAGATATCTCTCTCTCTCTCTAAAACTTCTTAAGTGTGCTACAGAGTGATCTAACTTGATAAGATATCCATCTTTCAATAACTTGCTTCAAATAGTGTCACAGGTGGCTGTTTCAGTCTTGCAGTTTTCTTCTACATATATTTAGATGGGCAGTGATCTAATGAACTGACATCCATCCATTAATTCACTTTTCACTACAACTTTCCAAAATCATTTTATAGCACAACTTCAAACACACTGAACCTACTTCTCTTCCATTCCATTCACTTTATTCTCAGGAAAAGCCTTCCTCACAGGTGCTCCTGAGCAACTAGCTAAAAGTTTTTAAATTTCTTCATTCCACTGTCCAGTGCAAAACAAGTTGATCATTGACATCTCTCACTGTTTCATACACTCCATATCACATGAATGTTCGGTTTCTGTGGCAGTGAGCTCTGTCATTTCTACAATTATTTCTGTAACTACCACTGATCAACTAAATTGGTATCCCTGGACTCTTCCTTTTATCCAAACTTAAAGCATAAGCAACAATTAACATCCATATTACAGCTCTATTTGAAACTTAGCAATCAGCTTTTCCTTCTCTCTTTTCTTTCTACATTTATTTAGTTATGTTCCATTTCTCAATGGAACATAACTAGATAAATGTCAATAAATTCCTACCTTCCTTCCTCTCTCTCTCACCCCCCCATCCTTCCTCCCAGCCTCTTATGCAACTAAAGTACTACAAACACAGTATTATAAATTTACTACTATATATATACATGGTTGCTATTTTAGAAAACAGAGTTGGTAACTTTCACTTCAAAAATTATGGAAATATATTCAGTCAACAATATATTAACAAACCAATTTCTTCCATTTCATACAATCCCATTACCTGCTGTTCCTCCTCCTTTCCTTCAACTATGCAATTTCTAAAAATGACAACTTACAGATGTTTAAACATTCATTTCTTTTCTCTACAACTTATTACATAATGCCAGTGCAGAAAAGATTGAATCCTGAATATAGGATTTTCTTGGATTTTGGTATAGTGGTTTAATATGGGTGAATAACAACGAAGCAGCTAAAACCCATAAGGAGCTGTTCTGCACTATTCAAAGAAATTGAATTTATCTTCAACTATGAAAGTTCATTAGAAATGAATTTGCATATTAAACTAATATGTAATATGCAATCTAACATGTTTAACATACAAAATACTGTAACTAACTGATTCAATTAAAAGTATTTTGTGTTAAAGAATTAAATATTTAAAAGAAAGAAAAAAATAAGACTCACAGGACTAGGCATCTGATCTGGGTCTAGCCTTCTTGGTTGAGGTGGTACAGGGCCTAATGGAGCTCCCATTCTATTCTGTGGAGGAAGTGCTGTTGGTGAATACTGTGCTTGATAAGGAGGATGCTGGCTTAAACTTTGCTGTTGTTGTGGAGGACCTGATTGAGGAACTCCTGGATAACGAGCAAGCATGGATGTTGGTGGCTGAAATTGTCCTCCAGGAGCAGAAGCTGGACCATTTGCTTGAGAAACAGGCATTCCAGCAGTAACAGGTTGAGATAAGCTTGAACCACCTTGTCCTATTACAGGAGGGCCAGTATATAAATTTTGGGTCACTGGAATTTGTGAGCCATACATGTTTGTATTTGCTGCTTGCTGTGACAAACCTTGGACTGGTACATATTGTCCCTGAGGGATATATAAACTGTTGGGTGGGATTACAGAAGTGGGAGGCACATTTGGAGAAGGATAATGAGCAGAACTTGCAGAAAAATTCCCAGGAAGAGAAGTAGCTACTGAATGAGGACCATAAAGTCCACTATTAGTAGATGGAACATAACCAGCTTGACCTGATGTTCCAGAAACAGATTGCAGAGGAGGTCCAAACTGTCCAGGCTGAGATGATGGCACATGATGTTCATATGGTTTGCCACTGAGCGAAACTGCAGATGGTGTTTGTGGATTCAATGGGGCAGAAGAGACAGCTGAGCTGCCTACTATTTCAGGTTGGGATACAGTCATAGTTCTAAGTTGTTGAGTCAGCTAGAAAAAAAAAGAAAAGAAAAAAGAAACATAATATAATACCACTATATGCTAATAACATTTTAAAGAGAAGGTTGGATAACTTTCTGTATAACTGTTATTAAGATAAATACCTTAAATACCTTTTTTTCTAATTTTTCTTAAATTAGAAAAAAAAATGTATATAATAAAAATTTCATTATAAGTTGGCCACTAGCATGTGTCTGTGGCAAAGAGAGCTGTGTTCGTTGAGAGCTACAAAAAGATAAGTTAAAATTTTAAAATTATATGTGGTAATATTGATTTGTGATTTAAATATCGTTGCATGATAGCTGCAATCAGTAGGTGCCATTTGGTTTAGTTAAAGTTCTGTATTAATTAAATTTCTTTGTGTTTCTCGTGTGTACAGTTTTAAGTATGAGCAAAATGGTGATGAGACACAGATTGGTGAAAGATGCATGCAAGTGCCATAGATTTTTCAAAAATGGTGAGGTGCCATGAACATAATATGCTTGCGGAGAGATTGAATATATTGTTAAATTGTGAACGAATACAATTCACTAAGGAATGTTTCATTCATAATTTGACAAGTTAAAACCCTTGAAAAGGATATGCTTGTATTTTAGTATAAGTTGTACATAGCCTGACAAATATTAGATACCGTAATTAGTGTAAAACTTGTGAATATTCCTGTGTAAAATACCTACTAAATTGTATGTTAGACAATGAATTTGTTATATACATATTTTTTGTTAGAAATGATATAAAAGAATTACTGTGTAAATTGCATATAACCAACTGAGATTATAAGGTCGAAGTATGAGGGCAAGACACCAGATTAGTAAGTTACCTCAAGTGATCACGCGCATACAGCACGCGGCGACCTAGGTTTTCGGGGAAGACTCTACGAAAAGGCAAGACCCACAAGTGCAAAGGAATAACATGTTGGGTGAAAATTTAGGGTTACAAGGAGTCCCGGTAGAGGTTGATATAAAAGGGTTGGAAAACCCCCCAAGGGACATTTTTCTGGAGTCTCTGTTCTCTCTCAGTAGCAGAAGTTGGAAGTGTCAGGTAGTGATTAGAGGGATTGTGGATTCCAAGCCCTACGATGAACGAATAGAGGATTCTCGAAGCAACCTCCTGGAAAAGACAGTCGCCAGGTAGTGTGCCTTATGGATGCAAAATTGCCTCGCACTAAGAATAATCTAGGCATAGATGATCAGTATGCAGATTCCATGAGGACCAACCTAAGCTGACAGGAATTTTAGCCTTAACATAGAGAAAAAAAATGTTTGGAAGGAAAGGAATCCAAGAATCAAAAGGACAAGCATGAAGAATCCTCGAGTTTGGTATAGTAAACCTTCAATCAAGTAATGTGTGAGAGGAAGGTAATTATAACTAAGAATCATAGACCTTCATAAAGTTTTGAGAATCTATCTAAAATTAAGACAGAACTGTGATATTTTAATCGTAGTCGGTGAGCAATATGTGTTATGTATTATAATTGTACTTGTGTTGATTGCTAGCTATGTTTAAGAGCTGTAGAGATGTCTAATCCAGACAGCTTGATTAACACCTAAAAGTCATTATTGGTTTTATAATCTAAGAATGCGAGCTTTGAATCTTTGAATATAATGTTTTTGTAGTATTAATTACTGTGTGATGTATATTGATTAATTTTACTTTGTAATCTAGTAGTACAGATTGAAAGTTCTTTATTCTGTATGATGATCATTATGTTAAATAAACCTTTTGCTCTTATTAAGTTGGTTGCCTGTGTCTAAGAATCCGATGCACCACTCATAAATTATTCGGATCTAAGTGGGAAATAATTGATAATTAAGACCACGACTGCAAACATGGTTGATTATAGACGGTCTTGATAACTGATAACTTAGTATAGAAATATATTAGATTAACCACATGCATATCTGCAGGGTCACTTCTTGACCGAGAAGTTCTTCCAATCTAAGGGTTCTGGGTGGCGCAGCTGAACAAACAAATTTTCCCAGAACCTTAAAAGAAGTTAACTTCAGAAGCTTTGTTACCAAGGAGTTGGCTTAACCTTGAGATGGCTTAACACTTTGTAGATCAGACTCGCGCACGTGATAATCTAAGGGGCTGAGGTATATAATAATAAGACAAAGACAGACACATTATGGGCGCTGCTGAGATAGGACAAATTATTCAAAATATAGTTAAGTAAAGGAGTTAAGTCATATTAAGTAAATATTACCTATTACTACGACATTATAACAATATTTATGTGGAAAGGTTTAATAGGAGAGATGAGAGAGAGTTCAGGTGTACAAGAGGTGTAACATGCTTATGGATGATGAGATGTCACTAAATATGAGATAGTGTGGATAAAAGATCATGGATGTAACTATGGAAATAAGCAGAATTAACATTACAGTCGAGTGCATGAAAGTTGATGAGGTTGACGATAACAGTAAGAGAGTGGACATAACTGGTGGCGAGTTAGTGGCAATGAGCAGTAAGACATACAAAGTAGTGAAAATGCGATTGGTATAAATGGCAGTGAGAAAGTATGTGAAGAGAGGAAAGCAAAGGCAGTAAAAATGAGGCAAGAGATTAAACGTATGAAAAATGAACTAAGGAGAATTACAGATTTGAATGAAGTGTAAGGAAGAATGGGACAAAGGATGGCCTTTTGAAAGAGATATCAAATGATATGAGGATAGCCTGATATTGGGATTCGATGATTAGAGGTGTGATGAGTGAAAAGGTACAAAATGTTTGTTTTCTGGGAGGTAGAACGAGCAGGGTGATTAAAGCATTAGATAAGAGGAGTAAGTAGTGATAGCTGACACAAACAAGGAGAATGTAAGGATAAATGTCAGGGGGCTGTTAAGGAGAATGAAAGATAAGTATGGCAGGTAAGGTTGTTAATGTGTTGTCCAGGTATGATAATGATGCGTTGAGAAGGAGAGTGAAGATTATGAATGGTACAGCAGCAGAGTTGCGTGAGGAGAAAAGAGTTCATTTTGCCAATATGTGGGATGATTTTGAGAGATGGATAAAAGACATGAGCTACATTTAAATGGATTTGGTGCAAGTCAGCTGGAGAAACTGCTGCTGCAAGAGAAAGTAATGAATGAAGTGGATGGAAGACCTGAGGAAGCAAGAGGTGTTGTGAAAGAGTAAGGTAGAATAGTTTGCGAATGGAGAGGTGAGTTGCATGAGTGAAAAGAATGAGAGAGAGAGATAGAAGGAACTCAAGATAGATAAGGAAACAGGGAAGGGAGGGTCAGGATGGATAGGAAGACGTGTGATAAATGTAGATGATGGTTTCAGGTGTGGCAGATTAAGAGAGTCAACAATATAAGGGTAGCATTTAGGTCTGGGAAGAGGTATAAACTGATATTATTATCAGTAATAATATCTACATAGTCTCCTTCTGACTTATAACAACTTCTATTTCTGAAGTCTGCAGAATTCAATGAAACTCTTCCAAAAATTTGGGAAACAGTCATTTTAAAACCAATTCCAAATCAACAACTGCAAACTTTTTATCTAATATTAGAGGACACTAAATTAGGATTTTTATTATTATTATTATTGTTCCAGGCTCCTCCAAGGAGTCGACAGACTCATCGAGGGAGGCCCTAACATCATATCAAGAACAACTATTCGACATTGACACAGTATCTATCATACCTTGCCTTGAACTCATTCACGGTTATAGCACCCAGAGACTCTGGAAGCTTATTCCACTCATTCACCACTCTCCAAGTAAAAAACCTAGCTCTAACTCCCTTGTCAACCATTCTTGCCCAGCTTCCATGCATGGCCCCTAGTCGTCCCACCACCGGTCATATTTTCAAAAATATCTTCTGGATCAATCTTATAGAAACCCTTCAGTAATTTGAATGTCTCAATCATATCACCCCTCCTTCGCCTATCATCCAATCTCTGCAACCCACAAATCTTCAATCTATTCTCATAAGGTTCATTCCACAGACCTATTATCTTGGTCACTCGTCTCTGGATCCTCTCCACTTCCTCCCGATCACGAAGAAACCCTGGTGCCCATAACTGGGCACAGTAGTCCAGATGGGGTCTTATCAAGGCTCGATACAGAAGAACAACAACTTGTTTGTCTCTGCATGTTAAAGTATTTTTTAGAAGCCAAGTGATTTGATGAGCTGATTTAGTCACTTTTGCAATGTGTCCCCTAAACTTCAATTCCCTATCCACCAACACTCCCAAATCCCTGGCCTCATCAATCTCCTGGAGTACGGTTCCACCAATGCGATATACTGCTGCTATTCTTTACACCCCAAAGTGCATAACCCTACACTTTGCCACATTAAATTGACATCCATTTTTCCTAGCCCAGTCCTCCAAACTATCCAAATCATCCTGTAAAATTTTGACATCCTGTGCACTCACAATTGCTCTACCCAACTTTGCATCATCAGCAAACAAGTGAACACTTCCTCTCAAATCCTTTCCTATATCATTGATGAACAAACTGAAAAGCAGTGGTCCAAGAACAGAGCCCTGTGGCACACCACTAGTCACAAGCCGTCTTTTAGACTCCACTCCTGCATAAACCACTCTCTGGTATCTCTCCTTCAACCACCCTCTTATCCATCCTACCAACCCTATATCTATACTCATCTGCTCCAGTTTACTGATTAGGGTTCTATGTGGTATCCTATCAAAAGCCTTTGCAAGGTCCAGTAGTATTACTATAAACCCATTACCCCTATCCAGTTCAGCCATCACTGTGTTATAAAACGTGAGCAAGTTACTGAGGCATGACCTACCCTTCACAAAACCATGTTGTCCCCCATACAATATCCCATTTTCATCTATCCAATCCTGTATTCTTTTCTTGACTAATTTCTCTAAGACCTTGACAATGATTCCTGATATGCTAATCGGTCGGTAATTTACAACAGCAATCTTGGAACCACCTTTATGCAGTGGAACTATTTTCCCCTCTTTCCACCCTATCAGGACGACTAACCCAGACCCGAGACTCAAATTAAACAAAATGGTCAAGGGTACTGACAATTCTTTAGCTGCTTCTCGTACAACACGAGCTGGTATACCATCCAATCCCACAGATGTATTGACATTGAGGTTATGCAATAGACTACTCACCTCCACTTCATTCACCACAATTCCCGTATAATCTATTGGTACATTCGTTTCTGCAATGACACCACCTGGATGATATATTCTTGCAAAGTACTCACTCAGTAACTCAACTATATCAACTGATTCAGTTACCTCCCTACCATCGGCATTCTTTAAAATCATTCTGCCATGTACATTTTTCCTTTTACTTGCTACATATCTAAAAAACTGTTTAGGATTCTCTTTAGCCTGCATGGCCAATGTTCTTTCGTAATCCTTTTTTGCTTTTCTTACCACACTTGTTACCCTTATGGCCTGCGCTTTATACCGTTCATGTGCCTGCCGGTCACCTTTCTCCTTAAATTCCCTTCATAGTTGTTTATTTTTTTGCAGCTCAAGCTTAATGGTGTTATTCATCCATTTAACCCCTACTTGATTTATTATTCGGACTCTAGGTATACAGTCAGCCATTGCTTCATGCAAACACTTCTCAACTACCTCCCATGCACTATCGACTTCTAGTCCTTGCAGTTGTACATGCCATGGAACTGAACCAATCAAACTCCTAAGCTTGTCATACTTTCCAGCCCGATAATTCCACATGTACCCTGTCTTAATTGAAAATTCTACACCTTTAGCCACCTCCCAAGTCAAGACTCTATGATCACTCTCACCGATTGGTGGCAATGTGGTCATATTTGTTACAGCCAAATCCTCAGATGTAATTATTAGGTCAAGCACTCTCTGACCCTTAGTATTTTCCATTACATGCTGTCGCAGATAGTTATTCCTTAATAACCGCATAAAATCCAATTCCTTCCTCCCGTGTGTCCTCTCCTCACTCCAATCAATGCGACCATAGTTGAAATTTCCCATAATAATTACCCTCCTTCCACTCATTTCTTCTATTTGCTTGTGCATACTGTCACCACCATCTTTTCCATCACCTGGTCTATAGCAGCACCCAATTGTATACTTAGATCTGCTAGCTACAATCTCACACCAAATGGCCTCAAATGTGCTCTTTTCTCTATCCTGCAATTCAACTTCTATTCTCCTTGGCTGTAGCTTATCAGCTATCATCAACAATATTCCTCCCCCCATTTTATTCTCCCTGTCATTCCTGAACACACTATACCCATCACATTCAATCCCACTAGCTATATCATCTACAGTCAGCCATGATTCACTAATACCAATAACCTGTGGTCTGGAAGTGCCAACCATGGCCAAAAACTCTTCCTTCTTGTTCCTAATACTCTTAAGACATACAAACGTATTTTATCCCTTAGGGAGGCAGTTGAATGTATGAATGAATATAATATGCCCGAGCGAATAAGGACAACAAATCAGAGTGGGATAGTTAATAAGGCATCAAGGCATGAATTTAAGACCCCCATTAGCCCCAACCCTGCCTTGATGCCTTATATTAACTATCCCACTCTGATTTGTTGTTCTTATTCGCTCGGGCATATTATATTCATTGATACATTCAACTGCCTCCCTAAGGGCTGTATATCTATACCAACCCCCCCCTTAATAAATCTAGTTTACCTGAATTTGCACATCCATTACATTCAGCAACACTTTCTCAAGTCTCCTTACACCGTAACTATTCAAATGCAAGCCATCCATCTTATATAGATCCTTATGCCCATCGAACTCACTCCACACATCCACAAATTCCACACCACTCGTAATACATAACCCTCACATAAAGTTATTCGCAATTATGGCCCTCCTTTTAAGCATTTCACTGTCATACCATGGCAAAAGACTAATCATCTAACGCTCTCACTCTTTTCTTTTGCTACCTCAAACAATTCATTCAGGTCTTCTATCATTTCCATTTTATCTCCTTTCAAATCATTTGTACCTGCCACAACAATCATTTCTTTCACCCTTTCCTTTTGCTCTCTAATAGACTCAGTTACATCCTTTATGGTCGCACCAGGTTGGTATGATTTTGTCAAATCCTCTACTAACACACCTCATACGAGTCTCCATACAGCACTCTATCCTTCATTTTGTTCATGTTCACACTCATACGCCTATTTTTCCTGTCATACTTTTTATTATTGGTTGGTTCATTCAGTCAACTTTTGCTCATACGCTCTAGCCGCTGTTTTGCCCTTTATATCACACCATTCAACAACACGATCTCACTCATTGCATCTATCTCATATTTTTTATTCTATGTAAAACCATTAATACTATCATTCACACTTTCACAATTCTCTGGTACAACCTCGCCGTTTCTTGTCATATCCCTATTTTCTTCATTCTGAAGTTTCACAAAAATATCACACTCATGATCCGAAATACACTTCAATTTCTTATTCTCCCTACATTTTCTATACACATTCACTCCTTTATTAACATCTAACCACACTCTGACCACACTCCACAAAGCATAAATTTCGCAGATAGTACACTAAATCATCTCCTTTACATTACCGTTCTTGAAAGAAGATGGCGAACCATGTTTACTGGCCGCCATTTTCCTTCTTACGGGAGCCATTACTAGTAACGTATTTTATCAAATTATAAATTATAAACACCAAAAGCACACAAACAGACGCACTAAGATATGCAAGGCAAACAAAACTACACAATATTAAAGTAAATTTATCAATGATAACTAAAAATAACGCTTATCTTATCTGGAGCTTTCACGAACACTACACATTATGAATCCCTCTAGCGGCGACTTCCCCCATTTTAGTTCTATTATCCATTGAGAGCCCATGTAGCTCAGTGGATGTGCTGTTTGCACACCAAGGCACTTGGCCGCACGAAGGAAGACTTGGTTTCGAGTCTAGTCGGCGACTAGAGGAAATTTTTCTAAGCCTTTTTTCGACCGGTTCCCAAGTTAGTCGATCTCTGGCATGGGCAAGCGGGTTTTTCCTCCTGGAAACTCGGGTTTTTCGTCCCGTAAACTCAAGAAAATCTACCGTAGAACCCACATTATTTCAGACATTAAATATATTGTGTTAGGGACCATGAGATGGCGGCACATTTGAGTCGTCTTTCTTCACTGTGTACCGCTTAATTAGTGATAGCCTTGGGCCATCTATCTCTGATTGGTACCAGTGGAGATGGAACTGTCCACTCAGTCTCCAAAAGTTAGATAGCGCTAAATGGCCTCGCCTACTCCCCGTACATGGGAATAAAAAGGCATTAGCTGATATCCATTGAAATCGGAATGTAATGTTTTCCAACACTAATTGTTTGCACCTGTATATTGTGATATGTATGATAGGCATAGAAAAAATGCTGAAGACATTCTCCTCGTGATAGTCAGGATGGACTGCAATGCAGCACCCAGAACTAAACCAAAGAAGTTTCGAAAGCTGATGTTCTAGCTATCATGATGTATAGTAAGGTTGTTGAGACTGAGACTTTCTTCAGTAAGGTCCAGTTATGTCCGCACTGACTACATGTTCATGCTGCTTTATCTGTTAGCAACCTTGAATATATCAATCAACTGGCATTAGAACTGAATGTAAAAATAAGAGTGAACACAGACAAGGATCAAGGTGCAACACCCTCAACCATTAGACAAAGGGCCAAACCACCATATTACTAGGTGGTAAATGAGATTCATTGCTAACATAGCAACTACTGCTTACTGGAAGCTTGAAGTGGCCAAAACCCAAGTTTAGATTCCCCCCCCCAAAAAAAATCTCCTGCCTTTATGAAGACAGCTTTAAAATGGTTGTGTGGAAGTTATCTACTTAACTCAGGAGATTTTTTTCCCTTTAAGTACACTTAACAAAGAAGGGCACATGTGCTGACATGGAACAAGTGTCATATGAAAAGTCATGTGTGACTGAGCTCTTGACTTCTCAAGCAAAGATTACTTTTTTTTTTCTTGCTACAGGTAAATCTCGTCCAGTAAACATACCCTGCCTCCTCTTTTCCCATTTTTTTTTAGTGTGAATATTTTCATTTCATCTACTGTATACTTAAATTTGAATATTTTTTTTGCTCACCTGAATATTTACAAATAACAAAATTTCTGTATATAAAATTCCTGCATAATATTTCTGCACATATAGCAATTTTATTACTTGTAAATGATCCTTCTGGATCAAATAGCCAGAACTTTAAGTAATGGACCTTCTCTGTTGTCTAAAATCATGAGCTATACGAAACTTGTTTTTCTGAAATATTCGAAACACTCTCCCAACCTTTTATTTTTAAATCATACTTTCAGTTGAATGTTCATTTATCGACTAAAACATTTACCTACTATTAATAAAAATAATTTTTTTTATTATACTTAAAATTAAAACCTTCATTATCATATTCCTGATATGTACCTCTGGGAGGAGGGGTTAGTCAGAATATTATTATTATTACATCACACCTCCAGGGAGTCCAAAGACTCATCAAGGGAGGGTATCTACTCTACAACTCCTCGTCTCACTACTCCACCAATCTTCATCATCTAACACCAACGCCATGTACTGCAGACTGCCACCACTAGTACTTTCATAGACAATCACAAACATCCATGCCCACGGCGGGATTCGAACTCGCAGCCTTTTGGCTGGAGAGAGGATATGCTAACCACTTGGCCAACCAGGCCGGCTTATGAGAGAACTACATATAATATATAAGAGATCTATATAAGAGAGAACTACATGAAAAATTTACATCATTACATTTCGACTCCAATATTGAGATCTTATATTTGAGTCTTACTGTATCAATCCACCTGGATCTTGGTCTTTTACCTGTCATACTGACAAAAGAATTTGTTTTTGCTAACCTTTCTACTTCCATTCTATTTAAGGATCATACAACCTGACGTTAGCTCTGCTCGCACACTCCTCAGTGCTAACATCAAGTTCCTTCCTAGTATAATTTTTAATATGAAATTGACTTTGATGCTATCTGCTCACTCTCCATAAGTTCAAATTTAAGTTTTCTTACCCTTCAATATCTGTGGTCCCTAATCTCTGAGCAAGTTTTATTTTTAATCCCACTCTGACATCCATAAATTTAAGTTGGTTTGACTGTTTTGTATATAACTAGTTTAGTGTTTTGACTAATTTTTCTCTTATTCCACATAAATTTATTTACTTCTTTTATCAATTCTGTTGTCTATTTTCATATTTAAGTTGCCATCTTCAGTAAAAAATTGTGCCTAAATAACTGAAATATTTTACTTGTTCTATAGGTTCTCCACTCAGGATGCAGTACAGTGCCACCAAAACTCAGTCTTGCCTCTTCTCACACAAAAGAAATCTCAACTCACATTCCCTTATCCTCAGAGATACACAAATTACTGGACAATATTAGATCTCTCTGCCAATCTCTCCTGGCACAAGCACATCACATCAATAGCTTCTTCAGCATCCAAAAAATTAGGCATTTTCTTTTGTTCAAGATGTTATTTTACACTCAACCAGCTCTTAACTCTATACAAATTCCAATTCAAGTATAATACCAAATCCATGTGTTTAGAATTCTGCTAACATGTTTGGGGATGGAGCATCTAAAACTTCTCTAAAAATTCTTGAGCAAGAATTTTTAAAGCAGAGTAAGTCAAACAAATTTTCAAACAATTAAGTCAAACAATTTTGGCAAATGCAAGAAGAATGATCGTTATGGGAGATTTTAACTTCAGTAGTATAAATTGGAGAGAGGAAGATGCATGTAGCAATAGGGGAATGGAATTTCTAGAATTCTTGAGGGACAAATGTCTTAGGCAACATGTAACAGAGGGAAAAAGTTCAAAAGTTTTGGATTTGGTTCAGAAGAGTTGATAATAACTGAGTTGACGTCTCTCCCACCAGTTGGAGAGAGTGACCATATGGTGCTGACTTGGAAAATGAATAGACATGCAGACATATCAAAGAGATGGGAACTTATGTGGAATTATAAGGCAGGTGATTATAATAGTCTTAGACATCAACTTCGGGAAGTTTCATGGAGGGAGGAATTGGAAGGCCGGGATATCACTAGTGCATGGGAAATTGTGAAAGAATATTTGTTATCAGCAATGGTAAGTTGTATACCACGAGTGAAGAAGAGGACGCAATTTGGAGTAAAGTGGATAACAAACAATATTAAACAGGAATTGCATGCGAAAAAGAGGCTATGGAAGAGATATAAGGAGACAGGTGAAGAGATGCATGAGGAATATAAGACACAGGCCAGAAGAGTAACTAGTGTGGTAAGGAAAGCGAAACTGGAATATGAGAGATGATTGGCCCTAAGATCCAAAGAAAATCCTAGGGAATTTTTTAGCTATGTGGCCAGTAGGAGAAGAAATTACTGTGGAATTGTGGGATAAAAATGGGAATAGAGTGACTGATGCAGAGGACATAGTGGAATTGTTCAATGAACACTTTATTGGAGTATTTCATCCCAGAGGAGTCAGTTTTAATGCTAGAGGGATAGGACTGGTTCGAGGTCTGGAGGTACAGGAGGAGAGTGTGTTTCAGATACTGAGCACTCTGGATGTCAGTAAATCTGTGGGACTGGATGGTATTTCACCATGAGTTTTGAGAGAATGCGCTAGGGAATTGACAGTGCCTTTAACGTGGCTTTTCAATGAAAGTCTGGCTTTGGCAAAGGTGCCCAGGGAATGGAAGGAAGGTAAGATAGTGCCATTGCATAAGGGTGGTAACAGACTGGAAGTGTCTAATTATAGGCCCGTCTGTGTGTCATCAGTAGTTGTTAAGATCTTGGAGAAAGTAGTGAGGGACCGTATACAGCATTGGGCAGATGAAGGTACTGTTATCTGTGAGAATCAACATGGATTTGTGAAAGGACACTCTTGTTTTAGCAATATGCTAGCCTTTTATAATAGAGTTACAAGAACGTTAGATGAGGGAAAGGCATATATTGCAATTTTCTTAGACTTGGCGAAGGCATTTGACAGGGTGCCACAGGATAAGCTGATATTTAAGTTGCAGCACATGGGTCTGGATGTCAGATTGGTCAACTGGATTCAGGATTGGCTGTTTGATAGGTATCAGAGAGTTGTGTATGATGGAGCAGTTTCCAGGAGGCAAAGGCTTACAAGTGAGGTCCCACAGGGCTCAGTACTAGGACCTATATTGTTTAACCTTTATATCAATGACATAGTCAGTGAATTGCAGGGGGATATTCAGTTGTTTGCGGATGATGCGAAGCTGGGAAGGATTATTAGTAATAGTGCAGATTTGGTAGCCCTGCAAGAGGATTTAAATAAGCTAGATAGATGGGCAAATGAATGGGAGTATCAGTTTAATGCAGCAAATGTAAGGTCTTGAGGTTTGGGAAACATCGATGAGATGCTGCATACTCTATGGAAGGAGTTATACTGGAGGAAGTAGGGGAGACAAGAGATCTGGGGTTGATGATTGATAGAAACCTTAAGTTTAGGGGACATATTGCAAAGGTGGTGAAGGTAACGCAGAGGATTGCTGCTATTATGAGAAGGATACCGATCTGCAGAGATAAGAGGGTTATCATTCCGTTGTATAAGTCTCTGATCAGACCACACTTGGACTATTGTTCTGAGATTCATCCCCAGGATTTGAAGGGGATAAATTAACTGTGGAAAGGATATAAAGACGGATGACAAAGATGGTTTCAGGACTGTACAAGGATAGTTATGAGGGTCGGCTGAGAGAATGTGGACTGCAGAGTTTGGTGGATAGAAGGAGAGGTGATATGATTGAGACTTTTAAACTGTTGAGGTGGTTACAGGGTTGACACTGGGGAGTTCTTTTGCTTGGTTGAACAGCGGGAAGGAGTGATGACAAGAGGCCATCCCTGAAAGTTACGAAAGGAAACTGTGAGCAAGAGGGTAAGGAGTGGTTTCTTTGTGTGGAGGGTGGTTGAGCCGTGGAATGCATTGCCTGATGGAGTGGTGGGAGCGAGAACGGTCAGTGAATTTAAAGAGTGGTATGATAGACTTTGTGTTTCTCGGGGGGGGGGGACCTCCCCTCGATGAGTCTTTTGACTCCTTGGAGGCCTGAATAATAATAATAAATAGATAATCTCTTTCTTACATATTCTCTTCAACTCTATCTCACAGTGTTTCAGCTCTATGTCTATTCTACAGAGATTTCACTGGTCAATCATTGCTGCAGTGAACTTGCAACCATCATTCCTCCACTTTCTGTTTCAACTGTTAATACAAGAGCACAATGAACTTATTTCTCCTCTTCTTTATTCCATCTACCTCTGGAACAGCCTACAAGAGGCATTTCTAACCAACCACAACTCTTCATAAAAGTCAATGAAGTTCTGAATCTACACCACCACCACAGACACAGCAAATCCATGTGCTTAGAATACTGCTAACATGATAATCTCGTTCTATAACCTCTCGTGGGTTAAAGGTTCTTTAACCTCTCATGTATGGGATCAACTTAAAAAAAAAGTTGATGTTTTCAATGTTTCTGCATATTTTCCATGTCTGTCTTTTTATTATTAATTTTTACACAAAATTTATTACAGCAGTTTGAATCTTACAGACTTGATGGATTTATTTAGAAGTATAACATCATCTACATAAAGTAAAGAGCTAAGATTAATATTGCCAATTTTGATATTAGATTTAATATCACTTTCCTTCATAATGTGATCCATATAAATAACAGTGGAGATAATGTGCACATTATCTCCACTGTTATTTCTTGCACCTTATCTCTTTTCTCTTGCACTTATCACATGCTTCTTCCAGACTTGCAAAAAATTTCAATACAGATTGATTCTGTTATATTCGTATGATTTCTCAACTATTTCTGTCAAAGCAAAAATCCAGCTTGTTCTTCAAGTTTCCTCCTTCACAATTTTTCTTAGCCACAAGCGTGCGTGCATAAATCTGACCTGAAGCACCCAGCAAGGAAATCTGCCTAATTCTCACATTCAATTTTATTTCCCTTTTTTACAGATAGGTACTATGAGAGCTCAACTATAATCATCTGACCAGGATTTCTGTATTATGCAGTACAGCAACTGCAAAACTTTTATACCTCCATATTTGAGCATTCTCATTGAATAACATCAAATTCAGTTGTTTATCCTCAAGTATTGATATATATTCCTTATTGCCAGCCTAGTTGTAGATTCGAATCCAGATGTGGGCATGGATATTTGTAATTGTCTATGAAAATACTAGTAGCGGTGGTAGGCAGTAGATTGCATTGGTGTAGATCATGGGTGTCAAACTCGCGGCCCGTGACAAATATTTTTGTGGCCCCAGCCAAATGTTCGCCAATGAAAGTGATTACTACATATAGCTGCATTGCATGGATTTCCTTTACACGCAGGCGAACCATTTCCCCCACTATTTCTACCAGCCGATTATATACCTACTATCACATGGCAGTGCCATGCCCACGTCTAGTCGTCGGTCTTGTTTGATATGTGTAACTGGAAATATTTCGCTTTCAGTGAACAAGAAAAATAAGTTTATTTACGTTACGCTTATTAATTTGTGCAGTTATTTAGTGTCTGGTAAGATGATGCTCGAGAAAAAATATCAGTTTTTATTAAAATATTCTATTATTTTATGTTAACGATTAATAATTTTTATCAGTCCTTTGTATTCAGCATGTCTCGAAACCAAGTGATAGTAATAAATAAACAAAAAATTGCTGACAAACATCAAAATTTCCAAGCAAAGTAGGAATTGGAGTATTTTTGCTGTGAAGTAAAAAATAAAATAATCTGCTTAATATATAATAATGTTATCTGTGTTCCAAAGTTATACAACATTAATCATCACTATGAACAACATAAATCAAAATATGATAATTACGAGGGATTAACGAGACAAGAAAAGTTGAAAGAGCTGAAGTCGGGACTGAAAAAACAACAGTTCATGTTTAAAGTATCACCAGAAATTGAAGCAGCAGTGCATGCAAGCTACGTCTTGTCGGAGTTGATAGCTAAACACTCTAAACCTTTTACTGAAGGTGATTTCATTAAGGAATGTCTAATTAAAGCTGCAGAAATTATTTGTCCTGAAAATATGAAGGCTTTTCAAACAATCTCTTTGTCTCGAAATACAGTAGCGGAAAGAATTACTGATTTGGCCGACAATTTGAGTGTTCAGATGAAAGCAAAATCATCTAGTTTCGAAGCTTTTTCCATTGCCTGTGATGAGAGTACGGACATGGGGGGGGGGGGGGGGGCGTAGCTCAATTAGCTGTTTCTTCGTGCTTGCAACACGGATTTCAACATTTTTGAGGAATTATTGGAGATGGAGCTCCTTCTATGACCAGAAAAAACAATGATTTCGTGGCATTACTGAAAAAAAAAAACAAAGTGAAATTTATGACTGATCCAAGATTCATCATACGTATTGCATTATACATCAAGAAGTATTATGTGCGAAAGTAATAAACATGGAAAATGTGTTGACATCTATCAAAAAAATCATTAATTTCATAAAATCTTGAGGCTTAAATCAGTAACAGTTCTCTACTTTCTTAAGTGAATTAGACAGCGAATATTCTGGTTTGTCCTACTATACCAAGGTACGTTGGCTATCCAGCTCCAAGATTCTTAAACAATTCTGGGACTTGAAAGAAGAAATATGTCAGTTCTTAATAACTAAAAATAAAGACACAAGCCTGCTTTTTGACACAGTGTGGTTGCAAGATTTATCCTTCACAGTTGATATAACAGAACACTTATATGATTTAAATTTAAAACTGCAAGGAAAAGATCAAATCATTACAAACATGTGTGACCAAGTTAAGGCATTCAAATGACAACTAGTTCTTTGGGAAAAGCAGTTGAAAAATGAAGATTTAACGCACTTTCCAACATGCAACACGAACAAATCAAGTTTAAGTGAAACTGCATCATATCAAAAATATGCAGAAAAAACTGTAAACCTTAGAATTGAATTTGAAACAAGGTTTGCAGATTTTGACATGCTTGATGTAGACGATGCAGACTACAGTTGGTGGATGAGTGGTGGAGACAGAGAATTGTAGAGTAGGTGCCCTCCCTTGATGAGTCTTTGGACTCCTGGGAGGTGTCACGTAATAATCATTTCTCTTAAATATCTTCTGTCACTGTTGTTTTATTTTGCAATCTTCCAAAGAAATTATTCCAGACATCTAGAATTTCTTCATCTTCAGTTTTCTTGTCATCTTTATCATCTGTTTCCTTTTACAGCACTCTTTCCTGAATTTCTAAGCTTTTCAACAGTTTCCAAATATTGTGAAACCTTCCTGATATTTATTTCCTATGTTCTTATTCCGCGCGGTTAGCCTAGTGGCTTAGCGCTTCGCAACCATATGCCTGGGGAAGGAGTGTCCTAGTTTCGATTCCCGTCGGAGACGTGAGGAGCTCAAGGATCTTCCTCAGCCATAACCAAGTTAGCCGGTCTTGGGCGTGGACAGTAGGGTTTTTTTCCGCCAGTTTATCTGGGGTTTTTCATCCCGCAAGCAGGCAAATTGGCCCAGTGAACACACGGGTTACAGTCAAAAAATACTTACGGCAAGGAAGGCAACGGGAAACCACCTTGCTCATAATCATCTCCCTAGTATAGTAACATATATAGCTACCCTCCCCTGGCCATATGGCAGAAGGGAACAGATAGATAGATGTTCTTATTATAGTCTTGACTTTTGTTTAGCTAGTTTTAAACAGTACTTTGCTTTCTTATATTTATCTCTGTATACTTTCAGAGCTCATACTGACTTTTTTTGCCAGGAACTTATTTGATGCGCCTTATTTTCTTTGAATGCCTTTAACTTCCTGAGTCCACCATAGGGTTCTGATTTTCCTATCCTTACAGTCAATTTCACCACATGCCTCTCTAGCTGAATCAATCAATGTTTGCTTCAGGGTCTGCAATGAATCTTACAATGTTTCATTTTTAAACTCATTTCAAAAACAGAAAAGAAAAGTAAACGAGATCGTAATTGTAGTATGTACTAATGACTTAGCTAGTGATAAGCTCAGTATGAGAGAGGATGTGAAAGGGTTGTTGGAAGAGGTGAGAGGAAGAGTGAGAAAGTGAAAATAGTAAGTATATTACCTCGATGTAAAAATGAATTAAGAAGAAGAGCTATGATGACAAACGATTCAATGTGTAAGCTGTGTAGAAGGAAAAGATGCAAATTATTGGATTTGTGGAGTGAGTTTGAGGGAAGAATGGATTTGTATAAGAGGGACGGCCTACACCTGAATGCATTTGGTATCAAGAGTCTAGAAAAACTTATAACTGGTATGAGATCTAACACAGAGAGTAAAGAAAACTAAAACTAAATTATGATGGGGGGGGGATGATGGTAAGAATATGAGTATAAGAGTGACAATGTTATATAATTCTGCTAATGATGGGAATGGGTATTATCATGGAAATGATTACAAGGAGAGAATGATTTCAACTTTGTGTTCATCCAGTTTGGAACCATCAAACATGTGCAAAGATGTTTACATGTATAAGGCACTAGAGAAGAGTGGAGATCTGCAAGTTGTCCAACTGTGTCATGCAGAATGTAGGCAACAGTATATAAAAGAACACGAAGGTAGCTTATTATGTCTATATATGAATGCTAGGAGTATCAGAAACTAAGAGGTAGAGTTTGTTGCCTTGGTCAATATGTTTGGGGGAGGGCCCTCAGATTGTTGGCATTAGTGAGAGCTAGCTATAAGAATCAGACATACTAACTGGTATCAAGTATAAAGGGTATTTTTAGGATGGATAGACAGGACAGGAGAGGAGGGGGCATGCTGCTAATGATATCAGATGATTGTAGTACTAGTAACAGAATTTCATGTGGCAGTGAGTTTAAGCCATCTGGTGTGAGGTGGAATCTAACAAGATCAATTACATAATAGAATGGTTGCTAGTGATGACAAAATGCACAACCAATAGAGACAATGGGCATGAAAAGAGTAATCATAATGGGAGACTTTAATTATCAAAATATTGATTGGATAGCAGTAAAACCTCATGAGAAGAATGAAACCGAATTTACTGAGCTGTTGCAGGACAACTTACTCAAGCAGCATGTGACAGAAGGAACTCAAGACAAAAGAATGTTAGATTTGATTATAGTGTCAGAGTGTTTAAGTTAAATATGTAACTTCAGAAGTGAATACGCTTATGAATGCTGCATTCAGAAAAGATAACATGCTAAACTACAAAGCAGGAAATTATGACCATCTGAGTTCGGCAGAATAGTATCGGTTGCTAGATGGGAAAAATATCGACAGTGAATAGGAAGCATTTAAAAATACTTAAATAATGCAATATCAGAACTGTTTTTCAATAGTTTGAAGAATAAATAGAGTGGGAGTCAAATGGGCATGTAATCTTATTAATCAAGAGATTCATAAGCATTTTATGGAGGTTGTGAAAAGGATAAGAGAGCATCCTTGGAAGCTGAGAATGAATTCTGCGATGAGGGCTAGATTTTTCTCTCATAGGATGGTGCATGATTGGAACTGATTGCCATTGGATGTGATATGTGCAAGCAGTGTGAATGAATTCGAGAATAAGTATGATAGCTGGTGCGTGTAGTATATGGCCTCCATTGATGAGTCTCTGACTCCTTGGAAGTCTCTCTTAATAATAATTTTCTGTTCAATAACATTTGCTTATTTGCATACGGTTTGCCTCTGAAAGATGCTCAACTGATTCCTTCTAAAACTTTAAAACTATCAGTAACAAAGAATTAATAATGAAGTAAGAGAACACACAGAACATCTTTGAAAGCAATGACTTTTTGATGAAGGCAATACCAACAAACCACACAAACAAGCAATGTTTAATGCCAAGATATGCAAATACATATCCAAATTGTAATTTTGCTTCAGTGTTAGACTCAATAGCCTATCACAGCAAAGTGAGCTGGCTTCTTTTAAACGGAATTAATGCTCTGACAGCACAGTTAATTCTATCTGCACAGTCTTGTACACTTGTCAAATTAGTGTTCTTCTGGCTGGTTTGCTTGTGTTTATGTTAAAAAGACCGAGTTTCTAGGGGTAAAAAAATCGCCGCCACCTCCATATGAGATCAGCTAACTTACCTTCAATTGAAAGACAATAATATTTCTTCATGTCCCAGAGAAGATTCACATGCAGGTCTTTCACAAGCCAAAGAGCATCAGCAAAACTGACTTGGGTACAGTAGCTATCATCTAGCACATGATCCATTTTCTGCTGATACAAAAATATCTTAAGTAAGTAAAATGGAAGAGCAGGGCTTTGAGGATTCTTTGTTTTTTTTTTTTTTTTCACCAAATGAAAGAAACTTCCCTAAAGTGAACAATCAAAAAAAACTTTCCACAGGAAACTGTTGACTAACGAAGGATTCTGTAAGAGTGTGCAGTGCTTCCCAAACTTCTGGATGTCAGGGCCCCCTTTGCAAAAATTAAAATATTTCACGGCCCCACTCGAAAAAAAATCGTAATAGAGATATATTATTATAATATTTATTGTATTTGTATTCAATAAAAAACATACAGAGTGAATATTGCAAAAATCAATTGCAAATATTACATTTTTTGCCTCTTACCGTTTGGTTTTGAAGACGATACGGTCTGTTCTGGTAAAATATGAAATACTGTCCTTTTTTTTTTTTTTTTAGTCTGTTTCTGCTTCTTCTGATTGTTCGCGGGATTTTTTTTATTTTTATCAACCACTTATCCATCTCAGGGTTAAATTTTTTAACGTAGAATAGATCAAATAATATCACTACTTACCAATACTGGCACACCACAGACTGATAACATGAAATTAGTGAATATTACCTGAATAAGGGAATCCCCGGACCAGGAACATTTTTCACTTTTGTGACTTTTCTTCTTTTATGGTAATTAAGCCTAAAGCGAAACAGACAGCAAAGGCAGTCTGTTTATTAAAACGTGCATATGTTTGGTGCAGTATTAACAAAAGATCGCGCAACCGAAAGATAAAAGCATAGCTGACAATTGAGTTGAAATTCTAACTCTCTTCAACCGAATTCCATATGTGAAACTGCCATAACATTCATTATATATATATATTACTTAGTTTTAACACTTTTACGAATTTTAACACGTTCAGTTGAATTTTATTGCTGCCTTGGGAAATCGAACTCACATACATCTAATTAATAACAATAGTTTTTAGTTAGATACTGTGTTTGCCCATGCAACATATGGTTTTGTTTCAGTCTATACAGCATAGTTTCTGTATGAGGGGACATGTGATTCATTAATTAGTGTGATTTTATCCCAGTTGTCTCTAATTGCACTATTTGTTGAGAAATATATTACACAGACTCCTCATACCTTATTCACTGGCATAATAAAAGTACTTATTTTTATTGCCTCTGCAGTATAGTGGCTCTTAGGGAGGGCGTGTTGTTTACCACTGCAAGCGAGTTACTATATCCCCACATGAACTTGTTTAAGCTTTTTTTTCATGTGTGAAGTATATGCGAAACTTTTATTGGTAACAGAAAACTAGCTCAGATGACAGTGATAATATAAAATGAGTTTTGATATGTATATAAAGTCAATATCAACAGTCCCTGATTATGAACGCATTATGAAAGGGACAGAAAGATTTGGAACTTCCCTGGAGAACATTCGAAGTAAATACAATTAACCACTGCTTTGAAATGAAACATATGAATAAGCAATATTTACTAATATTCATTAAGCGCCGAAATATGCAGGAAGCAAAGTTTGTGAACCAACACCAATGTGTGAATTTTTCCATTAAAATATAAAAAATAACAAAAAAGAAATAATAAAAGTTAAATACGTTTGTTTTAAAATAAAAAAATCTACTTAGTCTTAAAACATTTTAAATTTGTTTTCATTATTTCACGGCCCCCAAGGGGGCCGCCACCCACAGTTTGGGAAGTGCTGATCTAGCACATGATCTTTTCTGCTGATACAAAAATATCTCAAGTAAAATGGAAGAGCTGGGCTTTGAGGATTCTTTGTTTTTTTTTTTTTTTTCACCAAATGAAAGAAACTTCCCTAAAGTGAACAAACAAAAAAAACTTTCCACAGGAAACTGTTGACTAACGAACTAACGAAGGATTCTGTAAGAGTGTTGTGGCTGTTGGATTAGTGAGGGAACAACTGGCCTTTGCCTGATTTAAAAAAAAAAAAAAAATATTGTTCACAAGTAAGTTCTCTCTGCGGATAGAAACTGAAATCTCTAGGAAAGAAAGTTCTGCCATTCTGAGGCTTTAGCTTAGAAGGAAAAAACTTCTGTTTCCTTCTTGGGATTTGAATCTAGACATTTATTGGGTTCAAACAAATATGCACATGTAAACAAATAAAGTTGTATTCAAGAAATTCAACAATTTTTGAGGCTTAAAAACTGCTGACTTCATCTTCATTTTTGACATGCAAGGAAAACTAAAAACACTGCAAAAAAGATAATAAACCAATCTTAATCAGATTTCACGAATTAAAGTGGAAACTCATCACTTGCTATTATTCTCTTCTACTTTTTGTACCAATGATGAAAAAACATTTCCTCCTACACAAATCTCTGGCATGCATTGCCACTTTGAATCTTTTTATGGCAAGAGAACTAATCAACCTAAAAAATCTAATTTTTTTTTTCTTTTTTAAATCAAACACAAAATGATGCAAAACTTATTGCACATCAGTATCATATGCGAGCAAGTGGTCAAGAAGAAGAAAGGATCGGTTTTTTGAACAATTGTAAGTTGTAGTCATAAGAGGAAAAAAGAGGACAAGAAGTTTGTTTGATACATTTGGAGCTGTATGCAGTGAATGGATGCTGAAAGGATTTCAGAGAAATTGGAGGAACTGTGTCAGCTAGTTAGGAGGATATAGCATCCACAAATAGATCTATAGGAAAGGCACAAATTGCATATAGTATGTCAGTTAACTGTCCCCATACTCATTATCTAACCAATTATGTTAAGTCATGGAGAGCAAGTTAACTATATTTTCATGTAATTGTTTATTGAAGATCTGACAATATCAGAATGTTGATGAGTATTAATTTGGAGGAAAATTGTTGGCAAATTAGTAATAACTAAGTAGTAGTAAAGTCCTTAAGAATTTAAGGATGTACATCTCCCACTTCTCTCCCCCCCAAAAAAAATCATCATAAAATTTCTGACATGTACCCTCAGGGAGTGCATAGGATAAAAAAATATTATATCTCTAACAAGTAGTAGTAGTTAAGTCCTTAAGAATTTAAGGATGTGCATCTCCCACTCCCTCCCCCCAAAAAAAGATAAAATTTTTGATATGTACCCTCAGGGAGTGCATAGGATAAAAAAATCTCTCTCTAACACTCAATATTTTCTCAAAATTAATTTTGTTCCTGATAACTAATATTTAAGGAATTGATAGCGTATACTAGAAATATAGATTAAATAAACTTTAATTTATACTTTCCGATATTTCGGCGAACGTCACGTTGCCATCTTCTTGGGAACTTACTACTAAGACACGTGCCCTATCATATACCAGTATGAAAGACTATTCATGGAATCAGCCTCAGCCCTTAGGAACATGCCAAACCTCAACAAATTTGGATGCATGAGACTGCCCCAAATTTGGGAAACGTTTATCAGAAGAACTTCAGCCCAAAGGCCAAGAACTACCAATATAGCCCGCCAGGGGGAACCATCAGGACTTTAGAAAAACGCTAGCTTTCTAGCTTTAGTCTCATTTGCTGTTATTAGTACTTGTGTGCACGTGTCTTAGTAGTAAGTTCCCAAGAAGGTGGCAACGTGACGTTCGCCGAAATATCGGAAAGTATAAATTAAAGTTTATTTAATCTATATTTCTAGTATACGCTGTCAATTCCTTAAATATTAGTTATCATGTTTAACCAGCGTATAAGCCTCTCAACAAGAATAATTTTGTTCCTATAAGATGATAACAGTCAATATATAAAAGAAGGAACACAGCATTCTAATTTCATTTTGACTACGTGGCCAATAGAAATTTTTTACAACTGTAATTTAACTCACCATCGTTTTAATATTTCTACTCATTCATTTCAGTCTGCCTTACCTCTCAAAATTCCTTAGATCAGAATAATCTAAGAAGATGGAGATCTCATTTTTATTATGTTTGCATGTATATATCTTCTTGCAAGTTTGAGCAGAAACATCTTTCTTCAAATTAGTGAAGTGGGCAAGAAGATATCAGCTCTGACAACAAAGTACATTTTATTCAGTGGTTCCAAAGGTAATTCCACAGAAATGAATTTCACTGTATATCTGTCTTGCATTGTGGAGTCTTTATGCTTCCAATTACCTGAGAATATAAAACTTTCACTGATATATGAAGGTTTGACACACTGCATATTATTTAATATTAATTTCACTCATTCCGTGCAGAATAGATAAAGAGAGATCCACATGAAAATTTTCCAAGTTCATACAATGCAGTCAGCAGTTTACTTTCTTTATTGCTTCTCTAACACTTGCTAGCATTATTATTTCCAAGTGATAACTGTTCCAAAACTCAACTACCATGAATGCCTGTTATTAAGATTCAAAGCAAAAGTAAAGTGAAAACGTGGCTACCATGAGAGTAGTGATTACATGTCACAATGAGTAAGGAAAAATGATTATAATAAAATATACCATCAACATCGTCAAATTCCCGCATTGTACCAGCAACAGGTACAAAGGATATTATGATGGTACTACATGAAGAACAACAATTACTATCATTACTATCAATGATAGTAATGATAGATTTCTATCATTACTAACTCCCTATCAACAATGTTCCTCCAAATTTGACAAGACTTCAACATTATCAGATCTTATATTTCTGTCTTCTAAGGAACCTTTTACTGTATCAATCCACCTATTTCTCGTCTTCCTCTACATCATCTTCCTACCAACCTGGCAGAGAGAACTTGTTTTGATAATCTTTCCTCTCCATTCTGTTTAAGTGACCATACCACTAGAGATTAGTTCTGCTAACACATTCCTGGATGCTAACAATATTAATTTTTTTCTTACTATCCTCATGTATAATACAATATTGCCATTAATGGCGTCTGTTCACACCCCTAATATTTCTCAGGACTCTGATATCTGTGGTCTATAATCGTTGGTCAAGTATTTTATTTCTAACACAGCTTTCAGATCCATAAGTTAAAACTGGTTTGAACACTGCCTTGTATACAGCTAATTTAGTGTTCTGACTAATTTCTCTCTTATTCCATATAGATTTATTCTGTTGACTTCTATCATACCAGCTTTGTTGATTCTGTTGTCTATTTCCATATTTAATTTACCATTTTCACAAAAAATTGTGCCAACGTGGCTGAAATGTTTTCTTGCTCCATAGGTTCTCCATTCATGATGAAGTTGATATTTTCAACGTTTCTGCCTATTTTCATTGTCTTTGTATTATTATTGCTGGAAAAAAAAAAAAAAAAAAAAAAAAAAAAAAAAAAAAATCAGCTAACGACTTTTTATTCCTGTATACGGGGAGTAGGCGAGGCCATTTAGCCCTATCTAACTTTTGGAGACTGAGTGGGCAGTCAATCTCCACTGGTACCCAATCAGAGATAGATGGCCCAAGGCTATCAGTAATTAAGCGGTACACAGTGAAGAGAGATGGCTCAAATGTGCCGCCATCTCGTGGTCCCTAACACAATATATTTAATGTCTGAAATAATGTGGGTTCTACAGTCGATTTTCTTGAGTTTATGGGACAAAAAACCCGCTTGCCCATGCCAGAGATCGACTAACTCGGGAACTGGTCGAAAAACGGCTTAGAAAAATTTCCTCTAGTCGCCGACTAGACTCAAAACCAAGTCTTCCTTCGTGCGGCCAAGCACCGTGGTATGCAAACGCCACATCCACTGAGCTACACAGGCTATTATTATTGCTGATTCATACCAAATTTATTACAACAGTCATTTAATTTAGTCAAGAAATCTTGCAGACTTGTACTGGATTTATATAAAGTATAACATCAGCATAAAGTTAAGAGATGAGATTAAATTCTCCAATTTTGATACCAGGTTTAATACCACTTTCCTTCATAATGTGATCCATATAGATAATGCATAACAGAGATGATAATGTGTATCCTTGTCTGACACCAGATTTAACATCAAAATATCTTCCTGTACTTCCTTTAATTCTAACTGCAGGCTTACAAGTCAAATAAAAGACTAAGTATTGATTTCATTTCACACAAATTATGAACTCTACAACAGTGTTATAAATAATTATTTTAATATCCTGATATTTTGACCTTCATATTAAGGTCATCATCTGGAGTATACACATATATATACAGAGACAGGCTAAATTACATTTCACATAGTATGCTGAAGAGACAATGATTTGATCATTGGTTGTATTATTGTATTGATTTAAGGTTGTATTATTGTATTGATTTAAGGTTGTATTTTTTGTAGTATTCTGTTTATTTTGTCTGATATCTCTTTAATATATGGAATGGTTATAATTTTATTGTAGGCTTATTTATTTTTGTTTTTAAGTGAGGTCTTGTACAGAATTTCATTGATGGCATTTTGGCTGTAACCATTTTTTAGGAAGGTATTGCTGATAACTTTTACTTCATCTTTAAGTGCTTGGTCATTGGAGCAAATCTTCAAAGCCCTGTTTTTTAGTGCATTAATAATCCTGGGGTGCTTAAAGATCAAAGCTGTATAACTGAGAGGAGACCTCTACATAGCCTTTAAAGGAATACAAAGAACCGACCAAGGCTTCTGGCCTAATGTTCAATCCTCACCTTCTTGTGGTGCACCCTGTTGGGTATCTACCTGGATACTGAACGAACAAGGATGGGCTGGCAATTTGGGATTTAGTCGACCAAATTGTATTCTTATTGGCTTAAACCAATATACAAAACGATGGTACAACATGACAAAATTTCATGCCGGTTGGGGCGTCGCTCAGTTAAACAAGGCCCCCATTGTTTTCGCCAGAGAAGCAGGGCGAACAGCAAAATGTCAGCTAATGGAACAAATTTGAAAACACACCCCAACTCAACATCACCAGAGTTAAAGATCGGTACTATCAACATAAGAAGCCTCAATAGAAAAGAAATGGAGCTAGCTGAGGAATTAGATAAGTACCAGATCGACATAATAGGGGTAACTGAAACAAAAAAGATAAAAACTGATGAGAACTTTCTGAGCAATAAATACAAAATTTTATATTTAGGCAATGACAATCAAGGAAAAGAAGGAGTAGCCATAATATTCAACACAAAATACAATGCTAATCTTCTTGAATGACAGGCAGTCTCAAGTAGAGTGATGTGGGCAAATATCAGAATGGGGAATTGGACAATGAGATTTATTTGTGCCTATGGTCCCACAGAAGGAATTTTTTTGATGCTTCAGAGAAAGCAACTGACACAATGAAAAAAGGAAAAGTTGGTCCTTGTTGGGGATCTAAATAGTAGAGTAGGAAATGATTGTCAGACATACAAAAATATTTTGGGAAAATTTGGAGAAAAGAGCAAAGCTAATAATAATGGTAAATACCTGTTGGATTTCTGCTCAGGACATGGACTGGTTATTACTAACACCATGTTCCAACATAAAAATGTGCACAAATTCACATGGAGAGAAGAGGCTAGGAATAAGAAAAGTCTCACTGACTTTGTTATTGATGATGGGGTGTTTTCTCCCTGGTGCAGGACACCAGAGTGTACAGAGGATTTGAAATTGGAAGTGATCACTATTTAGTCTTGAGCAGGATGAAAATTGAATTTCATGTCAAAAAGAATAACATGTAAGAAAGTTTTAAAGCGAATAAAAGTTGAGCAGCTCTCAGATGTGAACTGTAGACAAAAATACACAAAGATTATTGAAGAAAAAATGAAAGAGTTTGAGAACAGGAACCAAACCTTGGAGATTCAGTGGCAAGCCTTGAAGAAAACCCTGATTGATTCAGCCAGAGAGGCATGTGATGAGTTTGTGCGCAAGGATAGAAAAATCAGAACTCCATGGTTAAAGAGGCAAAGATGCATATCAAAAATTCCTGTCAAATAAGTCAGTTTGTGCTCTTAGAGAATACAGAGACAAATGTAAGAAAGCTAAACAGTGTGTAAAACTAGCTAAACAAAACTCATGGGAGGACTTTGGCAAGAACATAGAAAATAAATATCAAGAAGGCGTAAAATATTCTCTACGCCATTCTCTGTGTGTGACAAGTGAATGAAACACTATCATTATTGTCTTGTAAATCAATTCAAGGTAAAATAATAGGTTCTTAGGTATGAGTGACTAAAAAAGGGTCCTCCTCTCAAATATTCATAAGGAGTAAAAAAGATTCAAAGAGACTTCCCTCCCTGGAGGAGCTTGTACAATAATAATTCACCAGCAAAGGAGAGAAGAACATAGTCAAGAAAACTTCATTTCCACTAAAAATTATCTAGTCCTGTCCATTTCTCAAAAAAATAATAATAATGAAGAGATATAATTAATAATTAACTTAATTTCACTTTTGATAATACCCAAGTATTCAAACAAAGAAGAGATTTCCCTTCTTGGGCCATTAATAAATGAAAACTTTTGTTATAAAGCGATCATATTCAGTTTCCTCATCAACCAAACAAGCTGGGCACACTTACAAAGCAAATATTTCATTCATTCATTACCACTATTACTAGTTCTTTTGGTAAAATCATCTAGAACAATATGCAGATTTCCGAATACAACACTAACAAGTTGCTTTTGAAAATCTGCAAACCTACCTATCTACTATATATAACTATAGGCTGAACAGCCTCTTGAATTAGAAATGACTATGAAAAAACTTACTTGTTCTGGAGGTGGTAGGGATGATGGCAGTGTAGGTGCTGCTACGTCTTGAATTACATTAGGGGATACTTTTTGCTGATACTGCAAAGGTGCAACACTTGCTGAAGGCAACTGGACAGGTGGTCTACTTACTGGACCATTTTGATTACTAGGTGGTGGAAGAGGTCCATATGGAATGTGCATTGTTTTGCTTTGAGGTATAAAACCTTAAAAATTAAATTACATATAAGACTAATAAAATATTATGAAATTCAAATAACATCAGAAATTGGGGGGGGGGGAAATTTATCCCCTATAATAACAGTGGTTAGCATCATTTTTTAGGTATTGGGGAATCATTTACAAATGCAAATTGAATGGGAATGGATGATAAAGGTATGCATGGTGATGGTGGGGGAGGAGGGAGATTAATTTTCATTTTTAAAAAAAAAATAAATAAATAAAAAAATAAAAAAAATTAAAAATAATAATAAATAAATAAATAAATAAATAAATACTGCATTCCTGAATTCAACTAAAAGAAATTGTGTGAATTAAAACATATAACTTCAGAATATTAAGACAAATAAAGCAAAAATGTAGCAAGTCAAAAAATGTTCAACTATCTCTTGTCTTCAATTTTTAATGTTTAACTAAGTTAAACATTAAAACATTCAGAGTGGTTACATTTTTTGAAAATGTTCACTTAAGAAATGTTGAAATGTCATGGAAACTGAAGGTAGCTAAAAAAGGAGTACACTATTGTTAAAATGTTAAATAAAAACTTGTTTTCAAAGATGTTTACTGAAAAACATCATGCAAGTTATAGGTGTTCTTGAAAAAAATCTACATAAAGTGAAATTTACCAAAATGATAATGATAAACCATAATTTTGATGAATGGATGCTTTGAACAATGCTTAAACCTTTTCATGAAAAATAAGTAGGTCAAAAACCCTCAAACTGATCTGCATTTGCCACATGTAAAAAACTAAATTTGTTTGTTTGTTTAGGTGTAAAATTTCCTCTTGGAACATGTGCACACCTTATTTAAAGTTATTAAAATTACTGACAAAATAACAGACATGCTTAGAAGTTAATCCAAGCTTGATGCGTGAATGCTATCGTAGAATCTCGAAATCCTTTATGCATAGGAAATCTTAATAGATTTGATTTTTTTTAATATCAACTTGCATACAAGAAGGCTCCAAAAACTATAGCACATTAAGTGCTGTGGGGAAATGCTAAAAAATCTGCACAATAGATAACAGCAAATATGCTATACACAACAGCTTCTTTCTTCATGAGCTAGCTGAGATAGACTAGTAGATGTCACTAGGCTAAATCCTGGCAGCCCAAAATGCTGATGAAACAGGTTCGATGACATGTAGTTGGTCTATGGCAACTAAATTTTCTGTTTACCCCTTTAAGTTGGTTGGCCGGTTAGTAGCATGGGATGTTATCCAGAGGAAAATGCATTAACACATCATGCAAGGGGAACTATCCAGGAGTGAACCAATGCTGTATGAGTTCAGTTCTTAAAAAGAAAACCCACACTGGACAATACATTCATGCTCTTTCACACCATCATACTTTTCAAAAATCTGGCATCTTTAAGACTAGTACATTGAGCTCTCTCTCTGCTCTAGTAAAATTTCTCTAAGGAAAAAGTCAGCCTTCCTTGCTAATGGCTTCACCAAATTTTATGTCAACAAAATCATCAATGGAGTGTCCTTCTCATATGTGATAGTGATATACAGATGGACTATCTCTGTATCACCATCATCACCACGCCTTTCATTGAGATGGTGATACATAGGTGGCCCACTGTGTTACCATCTTTATGTTGAAACTGTTTCTGAAGGTATAGCCAAACTACTTAGATCTATTGGTCTATAAGCACCCTTTTACTCTATCAACAAGATATCTATAAATATAAACTTCTGCTTTTGGCCCATCCTGGAGTGTATCAAATTCCTTGATGGTGCGATTTATCATATTTTGGACAAAAGCTTCACCAAATATTATGTCATCAGTGGCACGTGTCGTAATGAACATCTCGACTACATTAAATTCCATGAGCCTGAACAATCAGAACTTGCAGAACATGCTATCTCCACCAAAATTTGAATCCTCTGGAAGAAGATTAAGGTTCTCTGGAAAATTAATTATCTCATGGATTGCTTACATGAAGAAAGTTACATCCATCCCAGGTGTTGGAAAGGATGTAGTTAGTCACACCAAATCTGTTGAAATTAGGACTTAAGGTCCACCAAAAAAATAAAAAGACAACCTCATGACTTAAATAACATACCACTAAAGAATTGTTAAAAACAAATACTACTGCTTCTTTTTCCAAACTTCCTGCTGATTCTATTGATCCTGATGCCATTTACCAAGTTTTCATAGACCATCAAAGCAGGTAAAAATATTCTAGAAAGAGGATGCTATATCATTTAACCTTGGATACAAGAACTATATGATCAGTGAAAATCTAAAGACCAATTCGGAACAACAATCGTCTGAGCTCTGTTTTTTAGCGTGTTGATGACACCTAGTTTTTGTGTTGGGTGGTGGTAGGAGTTTATGTGTATATATTGTCCCGTATGTGTCAGTTTTCGGTAAACAGTGAAGGAAAGATTGCCCGAGGGAAGACGTGTGACAAGTGTATCTAGAAATGGAAGTGTGTTGTGTTTTTCAATTTCATTTGTGAACTGTATGCGTTTGTGCTGTTTGTTTAGGTGGCTAAGGAATGTGTCTAATGTCTGACAGCCATGGGACCAGATCGCGAAAACATCGTCAACGTATCTAAGCCAGACTTTGGGTTTTAGAGGGGAGGAATCTAGGGGAGGAATTCTCCTACAAAACAAATTCCCTCCAGATATCACAGCGCTTTTTGCGCATGTATTACGGTCGGGTTATTTTGTATGGCAAAACACCTTCTACTTACAAAAAGAAGGCACAGCCATGGGCTCGCCATTATCCCCCCCCCCCCTATTGCTAACTTTTACATGGAACATTTTGAGCAACTTGCCCTCTAAAACCCAAAGTCTGGCTTAGATACGTTGATGATGTTTTCGCAATCTGGTCCCATGGCCGCCAGACATTAGACACATTCCTTAGCCAAAATGGAAGCGTGTTGAAAAACACAACACACTTCCATTTCTAGATACACTTGTCACACGTCTTCCCTCGGGCAATCTTTCCTTCACTGTTTACCGAAAACCGACACATACGGGACAATATATACACATAAACTCCTACCACCACCCAACACAAAAACTAGATGTCATCAACATGCTAAAAAACAGAGCTCAGACGATTTGTTCCAGTGAACAGGCGCTGAAAGACGAGTTTAAAATTATCAGTAATAACCTACAAAAAAATGGATACAGCCAAAATACTATAAACAAAATTCTCTACAAAACCACAATAAAAAACAAAGACAAACCAGACTACAGTAAAACCATAACCATTCCCTACATTAAAGGAATATCAGACAAAATAAACAGAGTACTACAAAAGTACAACCTCAAAGCCACCTTTAAACCTCCTGCAAAATTAAAAAACTTACTCAACTCATCCAAAGACCCACTCCCTCCACCAGCTAACCCTGGAGTATACCAGATTTACTGTACTTGCAACATACCATATATAGGAGAAACAGGACGCACTATTCCTATTAGACAAAAAGAACATAAACGACACATTAAATATAATAATTATGGTGAAGCTGGCCTTTCTGATCATGCCCTGAATACCTTACACAGAATTGACTGGAAAACCACCAGCTGTCTACATCACACTAGAACATGGTATGAACGGAAATTCAAGGAAGCTTGTGAGATTATCAGCAACCACCCCAATCTGAACAACGATGGTTTAAAAATCCCAAACATATGGAAGGCATATATTCTACCTTCCTCACCAAAAACAACCATTAGCAGGACTGTAGAAAATCCAGTATTGTAAATCAAATATAGGAATTGTAATACTAAAAATAGGATACCAATTGTTTCTGAAAGAAACCATCTAAAAGAATGTTCATTCTTGTCATTGTAAAAATAGAATTTAGCTTGATGTGAAAAAAAAAAAATAAAATAAAATATATATATATATTTATTTATTTTTATTTTTTTTATTCACCAGAGGTCACGCCAGTAGAATAACATGATCAAATCATTGTTTCTCTAGCTTACAGTTAATGATGTAACTCAGCTTGTTCTGTATACTTATGTACGCTCCAGATGATGATCTCGATGTGAAGATCGAAACGTCGGGATAATAAAAAAAAGTTTTTTTAACACGGTTGTAAATTCCATAAAAATTTTTAAAATGAATGCTGATCACCATGTAACCCTAAAAGAAAGGATTCCTGCTTTTTTGCCCATTCAAATTCTGTTTTGGAAGCATTGATAATTTTCTTGCATCTGTTTCGGGCTTCAGTATAGGCACTGAAGGTGGATGGAGTTCGTGATTTGAGCCAGTTGTGGTAAGCCTGATTTTTCATTTGTACAGCCTTGGCACATCTTTTGAAGAACCAGGATTTAGATAGGGGAAGGCAGTTCAGAGAAGTGTGGGAATGTATGTTTTCATGCCAGTGAGGATTACTTTGGTAATACGTTCGGTGCATATGTTTGGATTGGAAGACTGGAAAAAATGGTTCAACCATGAGAATGAAACATAGTAGTCTTGGAGGCTGTCCCATTTGGCACTGTTATAATGCCAAACTACTATTGTGTGGCATGACTGTGTAAGCGTTGTTGCATGGGGGAGAATTTGAGCACTAGGTTACAGTCAGAATTACCCCAGAGACTCACTACATTCACTGCATATTTGCAAGGGTCATTAGTAAGGAAGAGATCTAGGGTATTTGGGGAGTTATTCTGGTTATCTGGTATTCTGGTTGGATTGTGAACAATTTGTGTAAGGTCGTTAGGATGGCAAATGTTTCAGCATCTCTGACTGCAGGATCCGTACAACTGGAAGAGGAAAGTCAGTTGGTGTTATGGACATTAATATCACCTAGGAGGATGATTTGACTGTTAGGAGAGTGAGACTAGAGAAAATCAACTTTTAAGGAGAGGAAATTAAAGAGCACGGAGTGGTTGGTGGTATTAACAGAGCGATAGAGACAGCAGATGAATTTGACTGAGTAGAGGAGGGATATTTTCAACCAATGAAGGTCAAAATTGGGAGATTCTAGAGGTCTCTGGAGGGGTATGTCAGAGTGGATATATGCGTAAATGCCACCCTTGGGTCAAAAGGAGTTAAATAGTATATAGTTTGGAAGGCTGAGATGGATAGTGCTGGGGGACGGTGAGATTTGTGTTTCTGTTAAAAAGAGTAGGTGGGGTTTGGTGGACTGCAGATGATAGTGGACACTATTAAGGTTGGAGTTGAGACCACAGATGTTGATAAAGTGGGTATGCAAGGTTGTGTGAGGAATAGCTTTGAACGCAAGGTTGTGTGAGGCATGGTTTTGAACACAAGAGTCTTGAATGTTTCCTATGCAGTGCCTGCATACTGGTCTCCTTAGTGGCTAGTGGTGTCACTTAATTTTTGCACTAGTTTGGTTTGTTTGTAGTCTATAGTCCAACTGTTGTCTCCATTTTGGTGTTTTTCTTCAAGCCGACTTCGGAGTTGGAGTCTTTGTTCCCTCTGTGCAAAAGTTAAAATCAGGTCGGGTACGTATGTGTGATTGGGGAAAACTGTCCTTTAGCTTGCTATTTATTGCCATTATTAATTTGGATGTGTTCGTCAGTGAGTCACAAGTCACTTTCATGAGGCATGGAAAGTTCATTCTGTCCTTTCTTTTGTTCATATGTCTGAAACTATGGCATTTGACAATATTTCTGGGATTGAAGTTGCATTCGCCTGCTAGTTTGCTGACGTCTTCATTAATGATTTACCGTTTTCCGCCAGAACATTCAGAATAATGCCACTGTGTCTCTTGTTTTTAGCTTTGAGGATTAGGTAGCAGAGTTCATTAGCGAGCACAGGTGCACATGCAATTGGCCGCTGGTCGTCGAGTATCTCGAGCTTAGTTTCCAACTTTTGGATTTTGGAAGAGAAAGTATCGATCACAGTATTAAGGTCTTGTTCGAGGTTTTCAACTTGTATGCCAAAGTTCAATAGCTGTTTAATGGAAAGAAGGCACATCGAACAGAAGAAAGGCTGGGTGAGATCGATAAAAAGCTTGTGCACCGATTCATCTATTTTCGTGCAGGAAGTATGGAGCCAGTGGCAAAAGAAATTGCACAATATACTCTTTTTCTTTCAGTAACTTTGGATTCGCAGCTGCAGCACTTTGTATTGTCGTTTGGTTTGTTGGTGATCAAACGCGCTACGCTGATGGGGCTCTAAGTAATCTTTCATTGCTGACCTTTGTTGCCGCCATCTTTACTTCGCACGGTAGGCATAACAGCCGCTTTCCAATGGCTATTTTTTAATTGTAAAAATAACTGATATGAAGGACTATGGGTACTGACAAGTTGTGTGGAATTAATTGGCTCCTTAGTTGATTTTCCGTTTACTGATTATTTTGCACAAACAAAAACACTTGCAATTACGATAAAATGCGGAAGCACAAGTTCTGACAACATTCCCTCATAAATGAGGGGGAAAGAGAAAAAGAGAAACATTAATGTAATTACACTTCACAAAAAAATTGGTCAGAAGGTGTGGAACACAAATCGGGTCAAAAGATTGACACAGAGTTATTTCTAATTCTAGTAGCAAGGCTTATACGTTGGTCATACATAACTGGTATTTAGTTTACGGAATTAACAACGCATATAAAGTATATTAATTAAAGGCAACTTTAATGAATAACTTCTATATTTCGGCAACGTCACGTTGTCATCTTCAGGAACATAAATATATGGTATCTGCACGCAGGCACTAACAAAAGCAAACGAGGAAGAAAGCAAGAAACTAATATTGTTCCTAAAGTCCTAATGGTGCCACTCTGGCAGGCTAATTTGGTTGTCTTGGCCGTTGGGCTGAAGTTCTCATAATGTAAGTCTCCCAAATTTGGGGTAGTTTCATGCACCCAAATTTGTTGAGGCTTGGAACGTTTTTTTGGGCTGCTGATGATTCCTTGAATAATCTTTCGTACTTAAACTTGATGCGGTGTATTATTTTAGTTTTCTTCCAACGAATTCTATGGTGGGTATCTAAGGCATGGTCTGCCAGCCCAGAGCAGCTGTACTGGTGAAACCGGATGTAGTCTTTGTGTTCTGAAATCCTGATATTTGCTGTCCTGCCTGTTTGGCCAAAGTAGGACAATTTGCAGCTGCAAGGGACCTGGTATACACCAGGTAGGTCTAGAGGAAGTGGTTGGTCATTGGTAGAGCAGATAAGGGATATCAACTTTTTATATGGTCTGTAACAAGAAGTAAGGTCGTATTTTTTGAGGATATTGGTTATTTTCTCAGAGGTGCCCTGAATGTAGAGGATGGTGATAGATTTGGTGTAATCTTTATTGTGGAGGGGGGTTGTGGTTTACTGGTTTTAGTATTTTTTGGATTTTTTGGGGGTTATAGCGATTGGCTAAGTGTTGAGGATGTGGTTTGGTTCAGTAGTTAGGGACTTGTCATCTGAACAGATTAATTTTGCCCTGTTATATAGTGTTTTTATAATCCCATATCATTGTGGGGTGGGGGGGTATTGCTGGTGAATGTATCTGCCAGTATGGGTGGGTTTTCTGTAAACAGAGAAAACCAAAGATCCATCAAGCTGGCGAGTGATTAAAGTGTCACGGAAGGGGAGGGTGTTGTTTTCCTCTTTTTCTAAGGTTAACTGGACTCTGGGGTGTTGGTTGTTTAAGTGTGTTAGGAAGGAGTGGAGTGTGTGTGTGTCTGAGCCATGTGGCCAAATAGCCAACACATCATCCACATAACGAAGCCAAATAGTGGGTTTTTGTGAGGAAAAGTTTAAGGCTTTCTCTTCAAAGGTCTCCATAAAGAAATTGGCCAAGGGTGGGAAAAGTGGCGAACCCATGGATGTCCCCTCTATCTGTTTGTAGAATTTTCCTTGCCAAATGAAATAGCCTGAGTTTATTGTGAACTGAAATAGGGCTGAGATATTGGGAGGAAACTTGGCTTGGATGAGCTGTAGGGTTTCTTTGAGTGGGACATTAGTGAATAGGGAGATGTCAAAACTGACCATTATGTTAGTGTGTTGGAGTGAGGGGTTTTCTATACTGGCTTTAAAGTGGGCTGAGTTTTCTTATGTGTGATGGTGTGTTGCCAGTATAGTGCGAGTGTTTGGGCTAATTTATATGCGGGGGAATCAATGCTATCCACTATGGGACGTAATGGCACATTTTGTTTATGTATTTTTGGGAGTCCATATAATCGGGGGGGGGGGGGGGTTATAGGGTTTTAGTTTGTTAGTGACTTCCACAGGCCAAGAAGTGACTTTCTTAAGGAGTTTATGGAGAGTTCTAATTTCTGAGCTGGTAGGATTATATTCAATAGGGAGGTAAGTAGTACGGTCTACTACTAAAGCATTAAGCTTACCTTTGTAGTCCTTTTGACTGAGCACTACAGTGGCGTTTCCTTTATCCGCTTTGATGATTACTATTTTTTTTTTGTTTTTCTTCATTTCTATTAGGGCTGCATATTATACAAACAAATTAGTCTGCCAGAGGGCACCACTAGGACTTTAGGAACAATATTAGTTTCTTGCTTTCTTCCTCATTTGCTTTCGTTAGTGCCTGCGTGCACATACCATATCTTTATGTTCCTGAAGATGGCAACGTGATGTTGCCGAAATATAGAAGTTATTCATTAAAGTTGCCTTTCATTAATATACTTTATATGCATTGTTAATTCCGTAAACTAATTACCAGTTATGTATGACCAACGTATAAGCCTTGCTACTAGAATTACGATCATCCACGGAAATTCCATCGCACGAAAGGCCAGTCAATATGGCAAAATGAGGTTGAAGATATTGAGACAACTAAATCGTTTGACGTTCCTAAAACGCTGCCGGAATAACAAGGTAATCCCTAATTATGTTAAATTGAAGCACCGTTTTACTTCACAGAAAGCTCTGCATATTTATAATCGCACTAACTTCGCCCTAATAAGAGAACAAATTACCGCTACACATGTTCTCCTTGCCGACAAAAACAAAACCTTACGGGCGCTAGAGGAAGCTCTTTCAAATACGGCTCGGCCATGATCTTTGGACGATTCTTAATGACATCTAATGCACTTCGGCAAGAAAAGAATTCGAAAAAATACGACGTCGGCACTTGAAAAAGTACGAAAACCTGATCAAGAATTCTACTTCCTTTCCACAGCCACCACTCAACACAGTAGTCAACCTCTCGTCAGTAGTTTTATAGCCTGACGCACTCACTGCACTTGGCCACAATTTCGCCCTAGCTCCTAAAAGAATACCTGACGAGGAAATCATGATCCAAATAGAACGTGGGATTCACAACCTTCCTAACCATATCGCCAACAAAGTCAGACTGGATGTAGCCAGTGTTCTCACTAAAGCCAAACCTCCAAAAACCAACTTATCCAAAGACGAATATGCAGCCCTACTAGAAATGAAGAAAAACAAAAAAATAGTAATCACCAAAGCGGATAAGCGACACGCCACTGTAGTGCTCAATCAAAAGGACTACAAAGGTAAGTTTAATGCTTTAGTACTAGACCGTACTACTTACCTCCCCATTGAATATAATCCGACCAGCTCTCAGATTAGAACTCTCCACAGACTCCTTAAGAATCTTATAACTCTAGCCCCCCCCCGATTATATGGACTCCTAAAAATACATAAACAAAATGTGCCATTACGTCCCATAGTCGATGGCATTGATTCCCCCACATATAAATTAGCCAAACATTTAGCCAAAATGCTCACACACTATACTGGCAACACATCATCACACATAAAAAACTCAGCCCACTTTAAAGCCAGTATAGAAAACCTCTCACTCCAACACACTGACATAATGGTCAGTTTTGACGTCTCCTTCCTATTCACTAATATATCCCACTCAAAGAAACCCTAGAGCTCATCCAAGCCAAGTTTCCTCCCGATATCTCAGCCCTATTTCAGTTCACAATAAACTCAGGTTATTTCGTTTGACAAGGAAAATTCTACAAACAGATAGAGGGGGACATCCATGGGTTCACCACGTTTCCCACCCTTGGCCAATTTCTTTATGGAGACCTTTGAAGAGAAAGCTTTAAACTCCGCCCCCAAAAAAAACCCACTATTTGGCTTCGTTACGTGGATGATGTGTTCGCTATTTGGCCACATGGCTCAGACACACTCCTAACACACTTAAACAACCAACACCCCAGAGTCCAGTTCACCTTAGAAAAAGAGGAAAACAACACCTATAGCCTTTTTTTTGGTTTTCTCTGTAAACAGAAAACCAAATCTATCACCTATACTGGCAGATACATTCACCAGCAATCCCCCCCACCCCACAATAATATGGGATTATAAAAACACTATATAACGGGGCAAAATTAATCTGTTCAGATGACAAGTCCCTAACTACTGAACCAAAGCACATCCTCAACACTTTCTTAGCCAATGGCTATAACCCCCAAAAAATCCAAAAAATACTAAAACCAGTAAACCACAACCCCCCTCCACAATAAAGATTACACCAAATCTATCACCATCCTCTACATTCAGAGCACCTCTGAGAAAATAACCAATATCCTCAAAAAATACGACCTTACTTCTTGTTACAGACCATATAAAAAGTTGGCATCCCTTATCCGCTCTACCAAAGACCAACCACTTCCTCTAGACCTACCTGGTGTATACCAGGTCCCATGCAACTGCAAATTGTCCTACTTTGGCCAAACAGGCAGGACAGCAAATATCAGGATTTCAGAACACAAAGACTACATCCGGTTTCACCAGTACAGCTGCTCTGGGCTGGCAGACCGTGCCTTAGATACCCACCATAGAATTCGTTGGAAGAAAACTAAAATAATACACTGCAGCAAGTTTAAGTACGAAAGATTATTCAAGGAATCATCAGCAGCCCAAAAAAATGTTCCAAACCTCAACAAATTTGGGTGCATGAAACTACCCCAAATTTGGGAGACTTACATTATGAGAACTTCAGCCCAACGGCCAAGACAACCAAATTAGCCTGCCAGAGTGGCACCATTAGGACTTTAGGAACAATATTAGTTTCTTGCTTTCTTCCTCGTTTGCTTTTGTTAGTGCCTATGTGCACATACCATATCTTTATGTTCCTGAAGATGACAATGTGATGTTGCCGAAATATAGAAGTTATTCATTAAAGTTGTCTTTAATTAATATACTTTATATGAGTTGTTAATTCCATAAACTAATTACCAGAGTTATTTCTATTTAAAAAAAAAAGGAGGGAAATAGTGAAAAGTGCAATGATTTTAGAATATTTAGCCTTATCCTCTATCCAAGTAAAACATTTTATATATTTTGCTTAGATGAAATCTATCGATGCACTGCAAGTATGAAAAAATAATTGCCAGATTGATATAATAGGGTCAACTGAAACAAAAAAGACAAAATTCAAAGCAATAAATACAAAATATTACATTCAGCCAATAACAATCAGGAAAGGAAGGAATATCTATAGTATTCAACAATAAATACAAGGCTAATCTTGAATTGCAGGCAATATCAAGTAGTGTAATATGGGCAAATATCAAAAGAGGGAACTGGATAATGAGACTTATTTGTGCCTATGGTCCCAATCATGATTCTACTAAGGTAGAAGTGGAGAAATATTTTTTGGCTTTAGAGAAAGCAACTGACACAATGAAAAAGAAAAAGTTGGTCCTTGTTGGAGATCTAAATAGCAAAGTAGGATATGATTGTCAGACAGAAATATTTTGGGAAAATTTTGAGAAAAGAGCAAAGCTAATAATAATGTCAAATACCTGTTGGATTTCTGCTGAAGACGTGGACTGGTTATTACTAATACAATGTTCCAACATAAAAATGTGCACAAATTTATGTGCAGAGAAGAGGCAAAGAATAAGAAAACACTCATTGACTATGTTATTGTTCATAGTGTTGTTTTCTAACTGATGCAGAACACTAGAGTGTACAGAGGACATAAAATTGGAATTTAGTTTTGAGTAGGATAAAATTGAATTTCATATAGGAAAAAACATGCAAGAAAGTTTTAAAGTGAATAAAAGTTGAGCATCTCTCAGATATCAACTGTAGACTAAAATACACAAACATCATTCAAGAAAAAATAAAAGAGTTTGAGATCAGAAACTAAACCATGGAGATTCAGTGGTAAGCCATGAAGAAAATATTAAATGATTCACCTAGAGAGGCATGTGGTGGACACAGGAAGTTAAAGAGACAGTGAAGGAAAAGGAGCATATTGAAAGTACCTGCTGAATAAGTCAACTTGTGCTCTTAGAGAATACAGAAACAAATGTAAAAAAGCTGAACACTGTGTAAAACTAGCTAAACAAAAGTCATTTGTTTAGAAGATAAATATCAAGAAGATGGCAAGATATTCTGGATGCTGTTGAAAAAGCTCAGAAATGGAGGAAAGAGTGATGTAAAAGGAATTAGAGATGATAAAGGTTGAAATGAAAACTGGAGAAAAATATATCCTTGATGTATGGAGCAATTACTTCAAAAACTTGCTAAATGAAACAAGCAGTGACAGCACAGTGATAAAATAAAAAAAATAAAAAAAACCACTCAACAGGCATGCAATCGGGAATATATATATCCATACCTGAAGTAGAAAAGCCTGAAATGTGGAAAAGCAGCTGGAAAAGATGGCATTCAACCATAAAAGTCTTGCGGTTGCTGCACTCCATACTTCAAAAGGCCTAGGCAGAGGAATGAATTCCAGATGATTGGCATACAGCTCTCATAGTACCCATATACAAAAAAGGAAATAAAACAATGCGAGAATTACAGAAGTATTTCCCTACTGAGGATTCCTGATAAGATTTGGGTAAGTATACTTGAGAAACAGCTGTCAGGATCAGATTTTCATTTTACGACAAATAGTTGAGAAATCATGGGAATATAACAAAGATCTGTATTTACGTTTTGTAGTCCTGCAAAAGGACTATGACAAGGTGCCAAGAGGAAAGCTATTCAAAACACTATAGTTGTATGGTGTCAGTGGGGCATTATATTAAGCAATACTTAGTCTTTATTTAAGTTGTAAGTCAGTAGTTAGAATTTGAAGGAAGTACAGGAAAATGGTTTAATGTTAAATCTAGTGTCAGACAAGGATGTAAATTATCCAATCTGTTATTCATTATCTATATGGATCACATTATGAAGGAAAGTGGTAATAAACCTGATATCAAAATTGGAGATGTTGATCTTAGCTCTTTGCTTTATACAGATGATGTTTATACTTTAAATAGATCCGCTTTGCAAGATTGCAAAGTTTGCAAGATTCCCTGACTAAATTGAATAACTGTTGTAAAGATATGGTATGAAGGTCAGCAAAAGACAAAGACAATGAAAATAGGCAGCAGCACTGAAAATATCAACTGCATTGTGAATGGAGAACCTATTGAACAAGTAAAACATTTCAGTTACTTAGGCACAATTTTTTGTGAAGATGGTAAATTAATTATGGAAATAGACAACAGAATCAACAAAGCTGGTATGGTAGGAAGTCAACTGAATAAATTTATATGGAATAAGATAGAAATTAGTCAAAATACTAAATTAATTCTATACGGGACAGTGTTCAAACCAATTTTAACTTATGGATCTGAGAGCTATGTTAGAAATAAAATACTTGACCGAAGACTAGAGATCCCAGATATGCGAGTCCTGAGAAAGATTAGGGGGTGTGAACTGGTGGTGTCAATAGCAATATCATATTAAAAATGAGGATATTATGAATGAACTTGACATTGTTAGCAGAGCTAATCTCAGATTATATGGTCACTTAAATAGAATGGGATAGAAAAAATTGGCAAATCATGTGCTCTCTGCCAGGTTGGAAGGAAAAAGACCTAGAGGAAGATCAAAATAGGTCAATCGAAACAGCGTAAAGTGCTTTAGAAGATAGAAATATAAGATTTGATAATGTTGGAGTCTTGACAGATAACAGATTGGTTTGGAGGAAAATTATTGATGGGAAGTTAGTAATGATGCAAGTTTTTCATGTAATACTATCATAATATCCTTTATACTACCACCTTGAGGGCACATGTCAAGATATTTGATGAACTACTGAATGCCGATTGTCTGAGGATGACAGATACAGAATAGTTTGTTCAACTAATGAGTGCCCATTTTGCTAACAGCTATTAACTTGTTGTATGCAACATTGAATTCACTGCTACCTCTTCACTGGATGAAGAAACTCAGGTGTATAAGGAAGAGACATTAGAGCTGCTTCACAAACTGAATAAGAATTCAGCAATATCACATAGCAAAAGTTGCAAATACAACTCAGAGGATAATTGCTATGTTGAAGCGAACTTGACATGTAAGGATAAGGAAGAAATTTTGCTTCTTTATAAGGCTTTGATAAGACCACACCTGGATTACTGTGCGCAGATTTGATCTCCCGGGTTCCAAGGGGATAAAGAAGCTGTGGAGAGAGTACAAAGAAGGGTTACAAAGATTATATCTGGATTCTGGGATTTAGATTATGAGGACAGATTGCGAGTATGCGGATTGCATACTCTGGTTAACAGGAGAAAGAGGGGTGATATGATAGAGGTCTATAAACTTTTGAATGGGTATTAGGGCATTTCAAATGATGAAATTTTTCATCATATGGAAGGCGGGGAGAGAACACGGGGCATCCATGGAAGTTAAGGTTGTTCTCAGTCAAGAAAGGGGTAAGAGCTAGGTTTTTCTCCCAGAGAACAGTGAGTGAGTGGAATAATTTGTCCTTAGGGGTAGTGAGTGCATCTAGCATAAATTAATTTAAGGGAAGTTATGATAGCTGGGTTGGATAATTTACAACCTCTTTTGATGAGTCCTTGGCTCCCTGGAGGTCTCAGATAATAATAGGTACTGATGGGATATCAGCACATGTGCCTAAAAGCGTGTCCAGCTGAACTGGCTATTCCTTTAACCAGGCTATATAATTTGAGTCTCAGAACAAGGAAGATTCCACAGGAGTGGAAAGAATGCATGGTAATCCCATTGCATGCGAGTGGTGCAAACACCAACTGTTGACCGATTAGTATCTCAGTAGTGGTGGTGAAGATTTCAAAAAAGTTTATTTAAGCTCACATTCAGAAATGGGGTGACAGAGAATCTCTACTTTGCAAAGAACAACATGGGTTTACTAAGGGAAGGTCATGTTTTAGCAACTTGCTCACATTCTATAAAAATGTTACCATTGAGCAAGACAAGGGGAATGGTTACAACATCATACTTTTAGATTTTGCTATGGCTTTTGACAGAAAACAGCATGGACTGTTACGTAAATTGGAGAGGATGGGTTTGGATTATAAAATAGTAGTATGGATAAGAGTATTGCTGACTGGTAGATATCAAAAAGTGGCTTACGGGGGATATAAGTCTGCAAGATTTAAAAAACAGCAGAAATTGACAATATTGTGTACCATAAGAATCGGTCCTTGGTCCACTGTTATTAAATCTGTACATTAGTGACACTGGGAAGGATTTGACAGGCAACATACAGATATTTACTAATGATGAAAGATAGGTAGGGCAATTAGGAATATGGCTGATATGCAGTACTTGAAAAATGATTTGAATAGGATAGAATTGTGGGCATGGGAAAATGGATGTCAGTTCAATGTCAGTAAATGTGAAGTCATGCATTTTGGCATGATTAGATATCCAATGTCATATTATACTGGTGGGATTATACTAGAAGAAACTGATCGGGCCAAGGATCTTGAAGTGGTAGTAGATCAGAAGTTGAAATTCAGGGGCCATGTAGCAAAGACTGCAAATGGAACTCAAAAAAATAACTACAACGCTGAAAAGAACTTTGACACATAAAATAAGGATGTGATTGTGCCTTTTTAGTAGGTCTTGATAAGACCTCACTTGGACCATTGTGTGCAGCTCTAGTTTCCATTGTGATTCTGATACAGTGGAGAGAGTGCAAAGAGTGTTGAAAATTATATCAGGATTAGAATACTGATTATGAAAACACACAGAGAATTTGTAGACTGCAGACACTAGCAAACAGGAGAAAGAGGAGTGATATGATTGAAAATTACCGACTTCTGAAAGGGTCATATGAGATTTCACTTGATGGAATTTATTTTATGAAAGGTGGGGAAAATCAGAGCCTGTGTAGCTCAGTGGATGTGGCGTTTGCACACCATGGCGCTTGACCACACGAAGGAAGACTTTGTTTCGAATCTAATTGTTGACTAGAGGAAATTTTTCTAAGCCTTTTTTTTTGACTGGTTCCCGAGTTAGTCGATCTCTGGCATGGGTGTTTTCTCCCGGAAACTCGGGTTTTTCGTCCTGTAAACTCAAGAAAATCAACCATAGAAGCCACATTATTTCAGACGTTAAACATATTATATTAGGGTTAGGGACCAAGAGGTGGCGGCACTTGTTGAGCCGTCTCTCTTCACTGCATGCTGCTTAATTAGTGATAGCCTTGGGCCAGCTATCTCTGATCGGCTGCCAGTGGAGATTGAACTGCCCACTCAGTCTCCAAAAGTTAGATAGGGCTAAACGGCCTCACCTACTCCCTATACGGGAATAAAAGGGCGTCAGCTGTTTTTTTTTGCGGGGGGGGGGGGGGGGGAATACAAGAGGATATTCTTGAGTTGAGAATGAATGCTGCTAAGAAAGGGATGAGATCTAGATTTTTCTCTCAGAGTGTTGCGTGATTGGAATAGATTGCCTTTGGATTTTGTGTGTGCAGCAGTGTGAATGAATTCAAGAACAAGTATGACAGCTGGCGTGTGTGTGTGGTATGTGGCCTCCCTTGAGTCCCTGAAGGTCTCTCTTAATAATAAGATCTTACTCTCACAAATTGAAGCAAAAATGGGATCCAAATTCTCAGACTTAGATGGATTTAAGATGAATAGGAAGGATTATACCATGTATTTACAAACCATATAAATACCTGAAACATAATGTGCCTTAATTTTTATTGACCTACAAAAAGCCTTTGATTCTACATAGTTTCTAAATTTAATAACAAAGAGAAAAATAGCAATAACTTAGGAGAAAAGGAAAAAACATATGAAAGTCAGGTATATATAAAAAGTGACACTGAGTCTGGTTATTATATACAAATAATGGCACTGTCAGTGGTATAAGCAAATGAGTAATAGCTTAAAAGTGAGCATTTTGGAGTAAGAACAAGATATTTTGATAGAGCAAAATTCTTGGATATGGTTGCAAGCAATATTCTCTTTAATTTTTAAGCAACGTATATACGGGTATCCCTTGATTAACACGGTTAATTAATCCCTCAACGCTACTGTATGTATCAAAATTGCGTTAATCAAATATAATAATCAATGGTAAATGCAATTCATCCATGATCGATTGCTGTATTAATAGTTCGTTTTATATGGTACTCTTTTAGGAAAGATAAAAAATGAATGCAAAGAATGCTTAATAAATACTTGCACCTACATTAGTTACTGCAATTTTTTTTTTTTATAAAAAGACGTTATCAAGAGTCGTTTGAACAGTTTTATTTTTTTTCTTATCAGCATAAATTCTACAATAACAAGCAAAATGACTCTCCAGACCACGGCAACCAAGCATTCTTCGATTAACATTTAGATCCATATCCATTACTTGCTGCTTAAAGCGATTCTAAACTGCAAAATATTAGTCCAGTTCTTTGATTGTTATCTCCTTTGGAACCTCATCTTCACATTCCATGTGTTTGTTGTCTTCATATGTGTGTTATTGTTCAATTTCAAGAAGATCGTTGTCACTGAAATCTTTTGAATTTGAATCCAATAATTCTTTAACATCTCCAGCATCCACAACATCAAAACCAAGGTATTCACCAATTGCAACGAGTTCTTCAATCATGTTGTTCACAGGATTTTGAAAACAACCTAAGTTATTGGCACATTCTGGCAAATGGTTTTTCCAAACAGCTTTCATGCAGCCAGAAAACACTTGCACCCACGAGTCATGAATGTTTTCAATTGTGTGTTTAATGTTAATTTTTTTTTCCAAAATTCTTGGAGTGTAATCGCATTTTCTCCCATTGTTGTTTCTACTGCCTTTGAGAATGTCTTTTTTAAGAAAACAGGCTTTGAAAGTTGCAATGATGCCCATGTCCGTAGGTTGTAGCAATGATGTCGTATTTGGTGGGAAAAATAAAACTTTCACATTCTCACACAGATGATTAAGAGAATTTGGACGACCAGGTGCATTATCTAAAAGAAAAAGAGCTTTGAAAGCTAAGTTATTTCTCTTGCAATAAGCTTCAACTGCCAGATAAAAATATGACTTAAACCAGTCTTTGAATAGGTTTTGGTAACCCAAGCCTTCTGATTCGCCCACCAAATTACAGGTAAAGAGTTCTTGATACATCCTTTTAAAGCCCTTGGGTTTCGAGTTCGATAGACAAGCAGCGGCTTCAATTTAAAATCTCCATTAGCATTCCCTCCAAGCATAACAGTTAAGCGATCTTTTGATACTTTATAGCCAGGCTGCACTGCTTCTTTTTTTGATATAAAAGTTCTAGATGGCATTTTTTTCCAATAGAGGCCAATTTCATCTACGTTGAAAATTTGGCAGTAATCATAATCGTTTTCTTCAATAATTTTCTGCAGCTCAGCAGGAAAGGAAATGTAGATGTAGCATCTTCATCAGCACTTGCAGCTTCACCTGTTATTTTTCACATTCTTTAGTCCAGCCCTAGATTTAAAATTTCCAAGCCAGCCTTTGCTAGCTGTGAATTGTCTTCTTTACATTTAGTCTCTTTAAGTCTTGAAAAGCTGCTAAGAGCTTTGGCTGTGATATTATAGGCACTAATTGGAATTCTCTTTTGATTGCAGTCTTCCAGCCAAATAACACCAACAGATCTTCCATTTCAACCATTATAGCACTCCGGTTACATGTGCATTGCATACTTGCAGATGTAGATGCAACTTTACCTTGCTTGCAATACTCGTCAGCTTTGGATAAAATAGTCCGTATTGTAGACTCGTTAAAACCAAATTCACTTCCGATCTTACTTTTACTTTCACCATGTCTAAATCTTTTAATTATATCAAGTTTTGTATCTAAAGTAATTACTTTCCTCTTCTTTTTTTCACTTAATGACCCAGTTGTGGGATTGCTCTTATTCTTCGACATGATTAATTGAATGTAAAATTTACGAAGAATGTAATTTGTAAATACGTAGAGCAAAACAACTGGAGCTTGTAATACACTCACTCTTAATGCTGGCAGCGAAGTAACTGGCTAGCACTCAGGCTCTGGGAGCACAGCTGCATGGGAGGAATGACGTCATCATGCTCACGCCATGAGGCTTGCATGTTTTTGCATGGTAAATTTAAAGGCACATTAATCAAAACTCTTCCCACGTATATCAAGGGATTGTTGCAATTAATTTCATCACATTAACCAAATCCCGCGTTAAGAAAAACCATGTCAAGCAAGGGATACCTGTATGTGCAATTTATAAACAACTTATGTTTGACAAAGAACTTACAAAAGTATTTCTGTGAGAAGTTTTTTTGAAATCTGCCCAACAAACCTATTATGGACTATGAAAGGAAGAAGATGAATTGTGCCACCTCTATGCCCTGATCTGTTTAGCATAGAATAATATTTAACATTATTTTAACTCTAAATGGTCAAAAATAAATTAGTTTATATTGACTTTCTGAATATGGATATTTTCTAATTGGGGAAGATATGCCACTCCTTTACAGATGCCAAAGTTCTAATGTTCATCTTTCTTCTTTTTGGTACTTCTTACCCTTTTATTTGGAAATTCTGCTCCCTTTCAATCAATTTGTGATCTACATGATCCTGAGGTTTCTCTTCACATCACATGGCTGTCTTTTAATGACATTAGCCATGTGATGGCTAATGTCATTAAAAGACATGTCATGAAAACACTGACTAACTTGTTAATCAGTGTTAACTTGTTAATCACTGACTAACAAGGGAGCATCTAATAATACTTCACTGTGAATGCATTTAACTCTAAAACACACACTCATTTTCAATGAACATGACTGCAGCCAATCAACTAATCATACACACCTTTGCCTTTTTGCCTTCTACACTCTGTAGTTCGTTGTAGTTATTGTCACTCACCTGCCCCTGCTCTCTCTCTCTCTCTCTCTCTCTTACCCACACACACACACACAAAATCAGGTGAAAATACATGAATTCAAATCAAAATAAGGTAGATGAGAATTTTTTCCCTCTAAACAAAAACAGTCTTATATTAACAATAATAGACAATACACAACTTCCTCCAATCTGTCTCGGTCATCATGGGAATGTTTAAAAATTATCCTATTACTTGTCAAATATGTCAGTTTTGTCAAGTTGTGGGTTGAACATTACAAGTTGTGTTCAATCCATTATATGTCTCTGCCTTATTATAGTGAAATTGAACAAATAGCAAATATACAAGGTCTGTTTCAAGAAAGTATCCATATTGGATGTATATTTTGATATCAACTATATACTCATTATTTGACTGAGTAAATAAAATAAAACTGAACATGTGTTCTATATCAATTCTTGTCTGAAAAGTGCAGAGCAACATGTAATACAAATGGATGGAACACGTTCAAAGAATGAAAACAGAAGGATTACTAAAACAAGCCTTAAAGTACAAGCCATTAGGAAAAAGAAAACCAGGATGTCCTCTTAAACAATTCAACGATGACTTCTAAGGCTGGAACAGGCCATGCTAGGCCTAAATCCTTGATACACATGATGATGAATATGTATGTATTAAATTTTGCTTTCGAATTGGCAAAATGTGTAGTGAAAACACAATATCTTTGCCCATTGTCACAATTTTCTTGAAAATATTATGCATGCCAGTTTGAGATATGCAAATCTAGGCACGATCCCTTCAATTTAAAAAAACCCAGCTATAAACACTGGATGACCATCAATGTCAAAGCATGCAATTTAGAAATGAGTGAAGTGTCAAGCATGCAATTTAGAAATGAGTCTAAGAAAACACTTCCGACTGCTGATTGTTGTTGTTGCTTTTGTTTAGCAATTAATTACATATGAATACTTTCTAAACATAGCTCATAGACAGATAGCATAAATTTATAAGAAGTATGTTCAAAAACGTATCTAGACTGATGTGATTGCATAAATCTATATATAAATACAGGTAGTCCTCAACTTATGATGGGGTTCTGTTCCAACGTCTCTGTCGTAAGTCATTCTGAAGTAAGTCGAGGACTTTTTTTAATTCTTGATTTATTATAATATTTTCATAAATTAGGTTTCTATTTAACTTACAACAGTTAAAAATGTATAAACTTACATAAACATTTATAAATTATTTATTAGCACAATACAAAATTAAGAAAGAAATACATAAACACATATCAAAAATGGTGCACTTACTTTAATTTGAAATTCCTTTAAATATTAGTTAACATAAACAAAAACTTATTAACGGTGTCTTTAATTAAACAAGGTAACTGTCACTCATGGACAATGTGGTTATTTCTCGCGATTGGGAGTACCTTTTTTGATCAGAAAATTGGTTAATGTTGTCTGTTGGGTTTTTTCTTTTTTTTTTTTTTTTTATATTTTGCGATAACATCTGACTGCTTCTTGAATTTGCTTTTCGACTTTGGTGAAGCAATCAGTGTCTTGATCCATATTTTCGAGTACCTGAAATCCTTGATTTAGTTTAGAAAATACTTCAGCTAATCCTTTTACAGTAAATTTTTTTTAACGATTTCTCTTCTTCATCTTCCTCATTATTCCTTTCTTCTTCTACAACTCTTTCGTTTTGGAAAACAGAGTCTTGATCAGTTAGTTCACCTTTTTCATGATCTGCTAATTCTTCTATATCGGTAATATTGATTTCTAGAGTTTTCTTGCAATTTCAATGATTTCTTCACCAATTTGTTCTAACATACTATGCTCATCGTACTCTTCAAGTGTTTCTTGCAGTAGTAACTTCTTCCAAATTCCTCGCATACATTGTTCCAACACTTCCTTCCATGAAGTTCCAATGTTATGAATACATCGGCTAATATTGTAATTTTTCCAAAAATCGTGTAATGTTATAGCATCGTTATCATTATTGCTGTTACTGCTTGAGAAAATGTAGTTTTCAGATAATATGTCTTCAATGTAGCAATCCTTAAGTTGTCAAATAGGCTGTGTGCTTTTTTTTTGAATCGTAAACAAACTGAGAGGAAAATATTCTTGTTGATTTGATCATCTATCAAATATCATTAAAAGCTTCTCCGTTTCATGAATTGGCCCTTCTTTTTCTTTCGTTAAAATTGTACATTTCATATTAACTTCCCCATTAGCTGCCCCCATGATTCTTGATTTATCTTTTATAATTGTTGAAACAGTTGAATGTGGCAGTTTTTTCCCTTATGCTATTTCACCGACTTTCTTTCCTTTGTCATATGCTTTACTGACCTTCATTTTAACATCTAAACTTAAAGCTTTCCTTGCCTTCTTTTTTTATGTTGGAATTTTCATCAGTAGTGTTACTTCTCTTACTGGACATGATAGGGTTACGACGAGATACAAAAATTGCAATGAGAGAAACGAACATTTCGACTGCTGATTAGCAACTAATGTGCCAAAGGCTGTGATAAGTTAAAAGTGGGTGATAGCAGCGGCTATTGCATATTAGTGATAGGCTTTGCTTGTTGACTAATGACGACACTGCAATGAGTATACAAAAGCAATGTGATATATGTATGTATATGCTGGCGTCAAAGTTAAATTAGAGAAATTTTAATAAATGGCCATTGTAAGTCAAGGACTACCTGTATTTACAAATTCATGCATGTAAATATGCTAATGAAAGGTAAAAATTTTCATTTGTAAATCTGTAAAAGGGAAATATCTATAAAATTAGATACAGATTTTATTGTATCTGATTTTATAGATATTTTCTGAATTATTTCTAAATTTAAAGTGTGAAATCCTTCAGCAATAAGGACGAAATTTTTGAAAAATTATATTGGATTATGAAAAAATTTACAAAAAAAGATTTACATAAGAAAAAGTGGTACGTAATAGTCACATTAGTGTATACTTTGTACATCAAGTGTATGAGAGACATCAGTTTATATTATTCTAGTAACTTGGAGATTATTTTTTACCTGATGAAGTAGGGGTACTATATCCATTAACAGTGCTGTGAGGGGGAAGAGGACCACTAGGAACACTTGTAGGCATAGGACCCCTGATATTATATGGATGTGGTGCTCCATAGGATTGAGGATTCATGATTCACACTTTAAATAAATAAATATATTACATAAAGATGAGTAAAATGTAGATAAAAGTTCAATAAATAATAATAATAAAGTAACTTTTTCTTTATCAAAGGATGCTTGTTGCACTTTAAACTTTTAAGAGTTGTTTGACTCTCAGAAATCATCCTAATATATAAGTCATTCATTTAAATAATTTTTTTCTGAAAACAAACATCAACATTTATTTAACTAAATTTTTATAAACTGCCAACAACAGAACCAGGGCTTAAACTGTAGTGAGAACTTATCCACACTCTACTTACTGCAGATGGCACTAATAGTAAACAAGTAATTAATGAATATGTATCTATTAATTCACATCGATGATTAAAATAAAACCTGAAACTGTCAGCTAGTAGCAACTTGTAATCCAAAAAAGAAGTGGGAAACATTTATCAAAGGTTAATGGGTTTGTTGATGCAAATATGTCCGGAGAATCAATGGGTGAAAAAAACTAAGATGCATGATAGGTTTCCTATCAGGCTAAAGAGCTTTGTAATTTTTTTTTTATTTAATCTGAAATCCTGCTGAATATTTTCAAACCACCACCACTTCAAGATTCCAAAAAAGCAAGGGAAAGGACACAGTATTGCACCAGACTATAAAATTCATCTCTCACCTATAGACGGTCACAAAAAAAATCCATGTTAGTGGGAATTCAAACCTGCAGTCTGTTGGAGACGAAGCATTCCGGTCACTTGACCAATCAGGCATGTGCAAGATTTACTTAATATATTATAATATAGCAGAAAGAAACTATTGAATATCTTAAATGATCAGGCAAGAGATAACATATATCCTTTAGTAGTAAGCAGTGAGTCAGGGTAAATCAATTCACCTTTGCTCATCTATGAATAGCTGAGATCAGGAACAATACTTTCTGTTTATTATTATTATTATTATTCAGGCCTCCATGGAGTCAAAAGACTCATCGTGGGAGGTCCTTTCTAAGAACATAAAGTCTGTCAAGACTCATCGAGGGGAGGTTCCCCCTAAGAAACACAAAGTCTATCATACCACTCCTTAAACTCATTGACCATTCTCGCCCTCACCACTCTATCAGGCAATGCATTCCACGGCTCAACCACCCTCCATACAATGAAACCACTCCTCACCCTCTTGCTCACAGTTTCCTTTCATAACTTCCAGGGATGGCCTCTTGTCATCACTCCTTCCCACTGTTCAACCAAGTGAAAGAACTCCCCAGTGTCAACCCTGTAACCACCTCTCAACAGTTTAAAAGTCTCAATCATATCACCTCTCCTTCTTCTATCCATCAAACTCTGCAGTCCATATTCCCTCAGCCGATTTTCATAACTATCCTTGTACAGTCCTGAGACCATCTTTGTCATCCGTCTTTATATCCTTTCCACAGTTAATTTATCCCCTTCAAATCCTGGGGACCAAATCTGAGAACAATAATCCAAGTGTGGTCTGACCAGACTCACAGAACGGAATGATAACCCTCTTATCTCTGCAGGTCAGTATCCTTCTCATAATTGCAGCAATCCTCTGCGTTACCTTCACCACCTTTGCAATATGTCCCCTAAACTTCAGATTTCTATCAATCATCAACCCCAGATCTATTGTCTCCCCAACTTCCTCCAGTATAACTCCTCCCATAGAGTATACAGCATCCCATCGATGTTTCCCAAACCTCAAGACCTTACATTTTGCTGCATTAAACTGACACCTCTATTCATTTACCCATCTATCTAGCTTATTCAAATCCTCTGCAGTGCTACCACATCTGCACTATTACTAATAATCCTTCCCAGCTACATATCATCTGCAAACAACTGAATATCCCCTTGCAATCCACTGGCAATGTCATTGATATAAAGGTTAAACAATATAGGTCCTAGTACTGAGCCCTGTGGGACCCCACTTGTAACCTTCTGTTCCCTTGAAACTGTTCCACCATACACAACTCTCTGATACCTATCAGACAGCCAGTCCTGAATCCAGTTGACCAATCTGACATCCAGATCCATATGTTGCAACTTAAATATCAGCTTATCATGTGGAACCCTGTCAAATGCCTTTGCTAAGTCTAAGAAAATTGCAGTATATGCCTTTCCCCCATCTAATGCTCTTGTAACTTTATTATAAAAGGCTAGCATATTGCTAAAACAAGAGCACCCTTTCACAAATCCATGTTGACTCTCACAGATAACATTACCCTTATCTGCCCAGTGCTGTATACGGTCCCTCACTACTTTCTCCAAAATCTTAACAACTACTGATGACACAAAAACTGGCCTATAATTAGACACTTCCAGTCTGTTACCACCCTTATGCAATGGCACTATCTTACCTTCCTTCCATTCCCTGGGCACCTTTGCCGAAACCAGACTTTCACTGAAAAGCCAGGTTAAAGGCACTGTCAGTTCCCTAGCACATTCTCTCAAAACTCGTGGTGAAATACCATCCAGTCCAAAAGCTTTATTGACATCCAGAGTTCTCAGTATCTGAAACACACTCTCCTCCTGTACCTCTAAACCTTGAACCTGCCCTATCCCTCTAGCATTAAAACTGACTCCTCCAGGATGAAATACTCCAATAAAGTGGTCATTGAACAATTCCACTATGTCCTCTGCATCAGTCACTGTATTCCCATTTTTATCCCACAATGTCATTCTTCCACAGTCATTTCTCCTCCTACTGGCCACATAGCTAAAAAATTCCCTAGGATTTTCTTTGGATCTTAGGGCCAATCTCCTCTCATATTCCAGCTTCGCTTTCCTTACCACACTAGTCACTCTTCTGGCCTGTGTCTTATATTCTTCACGCATCCTCTCTTAACCTGTCTCCTTATATCTCTTCCATATCCTCTTTTTCGCATGCAATTCCTGTTTAATATTGTTTGTCATCCACTTTACTCCAAATTGTGTCCTCTTCTTCACTCGTGGTATACAACTTACCATTGCTGCTAACAAATATTCTTTCACAATTTCCCATGCACTAACGTTATCTCGGCCTTCCAATTCCTCCCTCCATGAAACTTCCCGAAGTTGATGTCTAAGACTATTATAATCACCTGCATTATAATTCCACATAAGTTCCCGTTTCTTTGATATTCCTGCATGTCTATTCATTTTCCAAGTCAAAACCATATGGTCACTCTCTCCAACTGGTGGGAGAGATGTCATCTCAGTTATTATCAACTCTTCTGATGCTATAACCAAATCTAAAACTCTTGAACCTCTTGTTCCCTCTGTTTGGAAATTTGAAAGACAATGCTTTTAAATTCTAAAGAATTATGTTGTTCCTATATCTGAAATTATACAGAGAAAGGAAAAGCTATTATTGGTAATAGTGTCCCTTTTATCAAGAATTATCCAAAAAGTTTATAGAGATACTAAATAATGCTATTTTATGGGATTATATTAAATAAGGATTATTAATTTGACATATACCTGTGTGCATTTTTTGAAGGTAAGGATGATAGAGTACTTTGGACCAGGACTTGATTAGAATGAGTTGGTATGTAATTAGGAGTTATTGAAGATGATCCGATTAGTCTGAACTTAGATGTACTTATCATACAGTATATACCAATACTATCAGATACCAATAACGAAGAAATGAACTAAGCAAACTAAGAATTTTAAAGAGCTGAAAATAAAGAATTAAAAGGAAAATAAAACCTGTTATGTATACAACAAGCTAGTAACATAATGGGTGCTGGCTGTTTCCTTTTAAAAATCATCAGATGTGGAACAGACATAACTGTAAGCTTGCTGCATAGTTTAATGAAACTATGCATTAAGAGGAATTAAGTTTGAATTGAGAGAATCTGAGAGTTTAACTGGTTTGAGAGTGTGTGAGCATTTGGTTCATTTGAGAGTCATGGGAAGTAATTTATTTTATTTAACTGCCATGAGGTTTAAAGTATATATAGTCTTTTTGTGTTTTAGCATAATGGGTGGGTCTTAATGCTAGTGATTTAGAGCAGAAACCGATAATAGTGACCTTCTCAATTTCAGGAGTGTGCTTGAATTGCATTTTATATAAAAAGATCTCGGTAGTGGGATTTTTTGTTGTTGCTACTGTTTTCAGTGGTGATAAGTGTGATATTGGAATATTACAATCTCAATAATGTTCAATTAGGCCAGATTATAGAATGAATGGTAAATCCAATATAACAGTTATGACATCCTGATTGGCAGTTAAACTTATAAACATGCCATAACAACATGTCGGTTTGGGCTATTATGTTTTTATGTTTTAGTAAATTTTGTAGTTTGTTACTGGTCATGAAGAAAACTTTATGATCTGAATATTTGAAAATGTGTTTTATTTATATACATTTTGGATATATGGAAATTTAATTTTAAGACCATATCGGATCTCAGTGTGATTTCTTGGTTTAAATCAACGACAGAAAATCGGTAATTGTAGGTGTTAATGAATTGTGTCAACAGAACAGATTTTTTGATATAATAAGAGTAATAATAGGTGAAATGTAAATAATTCCTGGTGTTAGTAGGTTTGTGGTATATTTCAGTACTGACATGATGATTGCATCTAATGAGGGTCAGGTTTAAGAGGTCTATGGATTTTCTATTATCTTCGAATTCAAAGAAGAATTTTAATCTGTGGCTAAATGTGTTGAAAGACAGAAATAGCTGTCGTGCTATGCATTGAGAATGCAAATGCTATACATCATCCGTGTATGTGCTGTAATAAGAGATGCCAGCAAGTTGAGATAGAGATAGGAATCGAGTTTCCATATGGGCAGGAAAAAGTTCAGTCAGTACACCACTTATGTTTTGGATAATAATGGAAAGATCAAAAGTTTTTCACCAAAATTGCCACTGAATTTAAAGAAATTTACAGAGATTATTATTTGTATTAGCAATAGGATATCTGATGGATATAATTTTGTATGTTTCAGTAGATTCTGGTCTTTTATAAGCGATATGTGAATGATGTTCAAGGTTTGGGGTAAATTAACATTGATATATAGAGGATACATCTAAAGAAGAAAGAATATAAATAGGCAAAATGGTGGTTTGCATAATGTGTTGAAATTGATCACTATTTTTAATCAAAGTTTGAATAGTTCAGTGAAGGTTTAAACAAATGTGCTTTAGATTTTGATAAGATGGCTCTTGTGGTTCATTTGTATGATTATAGAGTGTAAAGCAGTGCTTCCCAAACTGTGGGCTGCGGCCCCCTTGGGGCCGTAGGTTTTGTTCAGGGGGGGGGGGGCGTGAAATAATGAAAACAAATTTAAAATGTTTTAAGACTAAGTAGATTTTTTTATTTTAAAAGAAACGTATTTAACTTTTATTATTTATTATTTCTTTTTTGTTATTTTTTATATTTTAATGGAAAAATTCACACATTGGTGTTGGTTTACAAACTTTGCTTCCTGCGTATTTCGGTGCTTAATGAATATTAGTAAATATTGCTTATTCATATGTTTCATTTCAAAGCAGTGGTTAATTGTATTTACTTCGAATGCTCTCCAGGGAAGCTCCAAATCTTCCTGTCCCTTTCATTACCCGTTTGTAATCAGGGACTGTTGATATTGACTTTATATACATATCAAAACTCGTTTTATATGATCACTGTCATCCGAGCTAGTTTTCTGTTACCAATAAAAGTTTCGCATATACTTCACACGTGAAAAAAAGCTTAAACAAGTTCATGTGGGGAGATAGTAACTCGCTTGCAGTGGTAAACAACTGAGATAAAAACACACTAATTAATGAATCACATGCCCCCTCATACAGAAACTATGTTGTATAGACTGAAACAAAACCATATGTTGCATGGGCAAATACAGTATCTAACTAAAAACTATTGTTATTAATTAGATGTGTGTGAGTTCGATTTCCCAAGGCAGCAATAAAATTCAACTGAACATGTTAAAATTCGTAAAAGTGTTAAAACTAAATTGTCAGCTATGCTTTTATTGCTTTTATCTTTCGGATGCACGATCTTTTGTTAATAACACACCAATCATATGCATCTGCCTCTGTTTCGCATTAGGCTTAATTACCTTAAAGGGAGAAAAGTCACAAAAGAGAAAAATGTTCCTGGTCCGGGGATTCCCTTATTCAGGTAATATTCACTAATTTCATGTTATCAGTCTGTGGTGTGCCAGTATCGGTAAGTGGTGATATTATTTGATCTATTCTACATTAAAAAATTTAACCCTGAGATGGATAAGTGGCTGATAAAAAATTAAAAAAAATTCCCACAAAGAATCAGAAACAGACTCAAAAAAAAAAAGGACAGTATTTCATATTTTGCCAGAACAGCCCGCATAGTCTTCAGAACCAAATGGTAAGAGGTAAAAAATGTAATATATGCATTTGATTTTTGCAATATTCGCTGTGTATGTTTTGTATTGAATATAAATACAATAAATATTATAATAATATATCTCTCTATTACGATTTTTTTTCAAGGGGGCCGTGAAATATTTTAATTTTTGCAAAGGGGGCCTTGACATCCAGAAGTTTGGGAAGCACTGGTGTAGAGGATAGCTCAGTTTATATATTTTAACTTGTCTGAAAATAGTGGGAGAATGGTTTGTAGGGGATGGGACTTTTTTTTAGCAGATCGTCTGTCTTTTGAGTTGATGTGCACATTTTTTAATTTGCTTTATCACATTTGGAGTAGGATCTTCACTGATTTCTTTGTCAGTATGACTATTATTAACAAATTTTTTCTATGGATCGGATCTGTTTTTTTTTTTTAATTATTACAGTAATATCCCCTTTGGCAGCTTCATCAATAATAGTATTAGGGTTATTTTTTAAATGTTTTATGGTATGTGAAATGTGTGGGGGGGGGGGGAGATCTGGTTTTGAATCTATTTTACTATTAATGATATTATTTATCTATTGAAAAAAATATATCTTTGTTGGGATCATCTTCAAGTTTGATTTCGTGCTTTAATGAGGTATTCTTTCAAGGGAAAAAACTTTAAGAAGAATATTAAAATTTAGATCTGAGATGGTGTATACTGATAAATTTTAATCAACCTAAAAGCATTATGTTTATTTTGGGCAAGGCATAAGTGGAGATGGGGAAAGAAGGTACAATGTGCCTGTTGGTGTAACTAAATTTGTTAGATCATTCCATTTTTTGTTGAAAGTTTTTTTACCTTGGTTCTACAATACATTAAAGATACCAAGAAATTATATACTTGGTTTTAATCCTTTATCCAAGGAAGCAAAACAATGTTTTGTGTGTGAAATATATTTATGTCTGAGCTACATGTATATAGAGGCTAATAACTCTTCACATTACTTGTCTTAGTATGTATTCCATAATGCAAAGCACCCCCCTTTTCAGACATATAAATTGCTATACATAATAGCAAGGGCCATTACCCAGACCGGTTTTGACATTTAAGTTTTTTACCTTGGTTCTACTATAATCTCATCCAGAGATTTTTATTAATAAAGTCTAGCACCTTTTGGCTATTCATATATGAGATACATATGATTTCTGCATTACTTCAACCATGTTATCTCTCCTGAGTCTGGCTCCTGCTGATGAGACCTCAATAAAGTTCTAAACCGGTCTGGGTAGTGGCCCTTCCTATTATGCATAGAAATTTACATGTCCAAAAGGGTGTGTGCTCTGCATTATGGGACACGTACTAAGACAATTGATGCGAAATTATTAGCCTCGATATACAAGCTCAGATGTGATTATATTTCATATGCAAAACATTGCTTTGCTTCCTTGGATAAAGGATTAAAACCAAGTACAGTAAAACCCCTTTTTTACACTTTTCAGGGGACTAATGGAAAAAAGTGTAAATAGCAGGAAATGTAAAAAAATTAAAAAAAGGCTAAAAGATGACTTACTGTTAGTATGAGTCGACATACTCAATTACAAAATTTAATAACTGAAAATAAATGAATTGACAATTACTTACATTTATCTATTAAAAATAATCTTTAATTGTTGATTGTTTTTGCATTTCGTTTTTTTTTTCTTTGACACAGTGCCAGATTGCTTTGCATTGAGTTCAATGTTCGACCTGTTTTTTACTATCGTGTTCAAAGTGGACACCGAGAGGCCAAGATCTTTTGCTAAATGCACATGTGTTCCAGCATGCCAATCTACAGGTCGCAGAATTGCCATCTTTTCTTCTACTGAAATACATTTTCCGTCTTTTTTCTCCATGTTACTAACATGGATAATCCACCACTGCAACTTGAAGGCAACTTTCACACACTAAGTTACATAGCAGAAATTCTGCAATATCATGGTATCGCTCATCACTACATTACTGCTGCAAGCATACAGATCACCGTGATGGCGAAAACGAAACTACCGCCAAAAGCAACGTCATCTGGGAACAGAAATGTGCAATTTTCACAGAAATCGATTCGAAAATCAGTATTGCCACCCAAGAAAAAAACGTAAATCACGGGACATAATGTCCACATCAAGTTGTTAATGGCGGGAAAACAATATATCGTAAGAATAGGCCTTAGGAAGGGACCAACAGAAAATGACGTAAATGGCAGGAAAACGTAAATTGCGGGAACATAAAAACTGTATATAATTTCTGGTATCTTTAATGCATTCCATTTTTTATTATAACACTTTTATTATGTAGGAATTACTGTTAATAATTGTTCTTGGTTGGAAAATTTTTACCATTCTCTGGGACCTAAGAGACATTTCAGCCAATTTTTAGAGTTATATGTTATATTCATAGCTTAACACGTTCGCTGCCAACTACGAGTATACTCGTAGTTCGTATATGAGCTTCACAAGCCAACTACGAGTATACTCGTATGTCGATTTACCGACCTCCTATGCCAAACACGAGTTATCCCTTTGTATAATTACCTTAATTTGGACCCTTGGATTCTGAATAATGCGGAGAGCATGTCTGGGGGCTTGGTAGAAGAGAAATAATTTCGACTAAAATATAGTATATTGTGTATGTGCCTCAGATGCCAACTACGAGTATACTCGTAGTTCGTATATGAGCTTCACAAGCCAACTACGAGTATACTCGTATGTTGATTACCAACCTCGTATGCCAAGCGTGAGTTAATCCGTCGTATAACACGTAATGTGTATATCAATTTAAACTAGTAAAATCAATAAAAATAAAAACCAATCAATGAAATAAAAAAGCACTCAGTAAAATAAAAAAAAAACAATTTATTCAAATTAAGAATGGTACATTTTAAAACACTTTTCCTCGAGATTACTCGTAGTGACCTTGAAGATGGGAGTGATACGAGATTACTCGTAGTTGGCGTATGAAACAAAATTCTGTCTGATAAGCCGGCTACGAGATTACTCGTAGTGACCTTGAAGACGCGAAAAGCGCTTGGCGTGCGGGAACAAACTATGACTGAGTAGCGTGGCAGCGAACGTGTTAATACTTGTTTTATGAGGGACTTTGAAGCATGATAACAATTTTATTATTATTACAGAAATGGATTATTTCCTTGCACTTGAACAAATTTTAGTATAATACTATGTGCAAGGCATCTCTTTAAAATTTATACGTAGTTGCTACTTATAGTATTTTAAAATCATATTGGTGTATATAAGAAGTGTGACTGGAGAGAGATTGACAAAATCATGCTTTCCAGAAGTAAAAATTAATTATGTTAGTGAGGCTATTAGAGCACAAAAAGTTAAGTGAAAGAGTTGATCATTTTGGCTAGAATGAATGATATGAAAGGGAAAAGGTATGGCAAGAGAGAGAGAGAGGACGTGAAAGAATTACTGGAAGTAGCTAAAGAAAAGAGAGTTAAGATAGCAAGTCCTTTGCTGCATTATGACAGAGTAGAGCTGAGAAGGAGGGCCATAATAGCAAATGACTATGAGCAGGTTATGCAGGAGGAGTAGTGTGGAGTTTGTGGATGTGTGGAATGAGTTTGATGGACGAAAGGACTTATACAAGAAGGATGGTTTGCATCTGAATGGATTTGGTATTCAGAGTCTGGAAAAATTGTTGAATAAAGTGAAAGTGGGTATGCAAAATAAGGGAAACTAGAGCTTTGGGGGAAAGGGAACTGTTGAGGTGATATGCAGACATCAGTGAGGCAGTTGAGTATAAGAATGCGTATAAAATGCCTAAGTTATTACCACCAATAACAAGCCAGAATGGGATAGTCAGTATAAAGCATCAGGATAATGAACTTAAGGGGCTTTTGTATTTTATGTATACTAATTCCAGGAGCATTCAGAACAAGGGGGAAGAATTTTTGGTGTCGGTTAGTTCAGCAGTTCCTAACTTATTTTAATCGTGGAATCCTTTTTCACCTTCATAAAAAATTTTGATTAGCAATTTTTACTGATTATAAATAAAACAACAAATCAAAAAAATCAAAATTCATTTATTGAAAATACAAAAAACAGACTAATAATGGAAAAGTAAATATTAATTCAAACTGGAAATTAATGTGAAGGATTAAACTTGTTCTTTCCTTTCAATATTCTTTCAAAATTTGGTTTAATTGTGGACAGCTAAATTCTAATATCAGGAGTGGCATCCAACTTACTTCAATATTTTGTTTTTGTAGCAGTGTAGAGCGAAAATCTGCTTTCACACAAATGTGTACTACTAAATGGCAACAAAGAACAAATTGCCGTTTTGAATAAATTTGGATATTTTTCTTTTAATTCACACCAACACTTATTTAATGAAACTTCATTAAATAACTTTTATTTGGCAATTTGATGTCAGGTCAATGAGATTTTCATATTCTGAAGTAGATGGTTCCTAAGGTTTTTCTTTAATATTTGAAAGGATTGATAACCCAATAGTTATTTTCATCTTTTAGTAGGGGGAAGTATTCATTTAATACTTTTATTGATTTTAGATGACTTAATTTCTTTTGGAGAAGGCATATGACTGGGATACAGAGCACTAAAAAATAAAGTTGACAACCTATGCCAAAAAGCCAAAGAAAAATGGTTAGAAGAAAAAGCTAAGAAATGCCAAGAAGCATACCAACAAAACAACCTAAACGTCTTCCATGATACTGTAAGAGAAATTGCAAAGGAATTCTCAGCAAAAACAGTAACAATGATAAACAACAAGATGACTGAAACCGGGAATATTGAACATAAGAAAAATCTGGTCAAACCATTTTAAGACTATCTTCCACCAAGGAAACAAAACTACAATGCCAACAATAGAAGAAAATAATGGTCACCCAAAAATTTTACAAGAAGAAGTTAGATACGCAATAAAACAGATGAAAAACAATAAAGCACCAGGCACTGATACTATCCCTACTGAACTGTGGTCATATGGAAGCAGTATATTAATAGAATATTTAACAACCCTATTCAATAAAATACTACAAACAGGAGAGATCCCAGATGACTGGAGAACTGGAAAGATCATCCCAATATACAAGAAAGGAGACAAAAGAGACTGCAGAAATTACAGACCAATCAATTTACTCTCTCACACCTATAAAATATTCATAAGAATTATACAAAATAGATTAAAAAACACCTACAAAGAAATGATAGGCATAGAACAAGCTGGTTTCCGAGGAAACTATTCAACAATAGACCAAATTTTCACACTGCACCAACTATCAGAGCTCAGCTGGGAAGACCATAAAGAACTATATTGTTGTTTTGTGGACTTTCAACAAGCTTTCGATAACATCAACAGAGAAATCCTTCTTAAAATTCTACTAGAAAAAGCAATAGAGAAATATATAATACAGTTTCTGATAAAATATTACTCTAAGACAAATGAAATAATTAAAAAGGACACACTCACAACAGAACCCATAGAGATCCAAAAAGGAGTAATGCAAGGATGCCCATTATCCCCAGCCTATTCAAAATATATCTAGAAGAAGTTGTAAAGAAAGCAATAGACAATGAGCCTGGAATCAATGTCAATGGTTTAAACATAAATAATATCAAATATGCAGATGATCTCGTCCTTCTTGCAAGAACCCCAAATGAATTACAAAAGCTGATCAACAAGCTAAACGAAACCTGTAAAACATATGACATGACAATAAATATACAAAAGACAAAAGTGATGAAAATAGGGAGGAACAAAACTACTATTTCAGCCACCCTAAACAGAGAACAAATAGAACAAGTAGACAACTTCATATACCTTGGATCAAAACTAACAGAAACAACAGATGAACTCAAAACAATCAAGCACAGAATAGCGATAGGATGGACCACCATGGGAAAATTACAGAAAATCTGGAAAACAAACAAGATATCTAAACAAGCCAAAATCAAATTATATGAAGCAATAATTATACCAACAGTCATCTATGGAGCAGAAGCGTGGACAGTTAAAAAAAGAGAGGAGAAAAAACTGCTGGCATTTGAAATGAAATGCTTAAGAAAAATAAATAGAACAAGTTGGATAGAAAAGAAAACAAACATCACAGTCAGACAAGAACTATTGTATAAAAAGACAATAATAGAAAAAATTAGAAAACAACAACTGAGATGGTTTGGACACACTGTACGCATGGATGCAGACAGACTTCCTAACGTCCTAATCAATACTTTTCCAACTGAAAAAAGAAGACCTGGAAGACCAAGAATTACCTGGCTGAAATTAATAAAGAACATCTCAGGATGCAGAACATATAAGGAACTTTTTTGAAGAGCAAGGAATAGAGAAGACTGGAAGATCCTGCCCAAGAGACGACACAACCCATCTTAGACGGAAGAGAAGAAGAAGACGATATGACTGGGTTCCTCAGGATAGGCATTGGCAAGTAGCACAGGAGTATGGAGTGGATGGCCAACTATTAGCTGCCATCAAGTCCCTGTATGAATTTTGTGTTTTGTGCCAGGGTAAACAGCACAAAGTCTGAACCTTTCACAGTCTCTGCGAAGGGCGAGTTCTGTCATCCCTCCTTTTCATAATATTTATGGACTGGATTGATAGGCACAGCCGAAGCAGTGAGTGTGTCAGAAGTGGAAGATGTAGCATTGGATGTCTGCTTTTTGCAGATGATCTAGTTCTGCTTAGCTCTTCCACAGATGACCTGCAGCGGACCCTGGATAGGTTTATAGCTGTTTGTGCAAAAGCCAGGATAAAGATCAGTGTGACAAAAATGGAAACATTTGTGGTTTCAAAGTAACCATCCCAGTACATTCTACATGTGAGTGGCGTCCCACTGAGGCAGGTGGAGAAGTTTAAATACCTCGGGTCCATATTCACGAGTGATGGAAAGTGGAACATATAGCTAGATAATCAAATCGGCTCAGCAAACGCAATATTGTGGGAGCTTGGCCCTTCGGTAGTATTGAAGCAGGAGTTAAGCCAGAAGGCAAAGCTGGCTGTCTTCAATACAGTATATGTCCCCATCCTCACCTATGGTCACGAGAGCTGGGTAATGACTGAAAGAATGCGGACACGAATCCAAGCGGCAGAAATGAGGTTCCTTCGAGGGGGTTGAGGGGCTGACAAGACTTGACAGTCAGAAGCTCTGCAATTCAGGAAACCCTAAATACTCAACCACTGCTTCTCCATGTTGAGAGATCACAGTTACGATGGTACGAGTACCCCTGGTCAGAATGCCACAAGAAAGGCTCCCCCAGTAGGCCCTCTTTGCCAAGTCAGAGGGTGGGAGGCCACATGGAAGGCCAAGAACTTGCTGGATATATTATAATAAATTTAGTTTAATCCTTTATCCAAGTGTGTGCAAACAAAGTTTGCACCTGAAAGTATCTTCAGGACTGGGGTAAAGTGGTACAACACCGGGCAACTCCTTGCAAAGGTGGAGCAAGCTACCAACACTCCTATCTCAGTATCTCCCATAATGCAAAACACATCTCCTTGCGGATATGTATAATGTTATGCATTAAGGGAAGGGCCACTACCCAGACTAGTTTCGACCTTTATTAAGGTCTCTTCAGTGGGAGCCAGGCCCAAGTGGAGATACCAAGGCAGAAGCATTAGCAGAAGCATTTTAATTTATTTTATTGTAATTATTTTTGGATATTTATTAATGCAGACAGAGCTATTCTCCTGTAGTGCAGGAGAATAGCATTCATTTGCACCGATGTTCATTTTTGTGATTGTTTTCTTATAATTGTATCGAAAATGGCTATGAAACATAGCCAAAAAATTCTACAAATAAAAAGATTAAATCAATGTAAGTGATTCTTTTATTAATTAGTTATACTGAATATATACTTTACGTAAAAGTATATGCATTTGGGAACTAGTATACAAAAGTAAGGAAGTAGGACGGAATATGAACTTGGAGAATACATAATGTACAACAACTTCACAGAAAAATCAGATATATATATATATATATACAGGGTGTTCGGGATAAATTTGACATATTTATAATTAATTATATTTTTCCGTAAGTTACATGTATTAACACACACTTCTCTTCATTTAAAAGTTTGGACCCTTCTTCATTCATATACAAGATGTCAGAAAGGATGGATAGCTGGAACCCACCTGAATCATGGAAGAGAATAACTTGTATCATGATGATTCGTGCCCGCCATCAAAATAAGGATATTACGACTGCTGCCCAATGCTCCCTGAATACAGTAAAAACAATCAGGCATGAACTAGAGACTTGCAATGGTGACTACGAGGATGTAGCAAGAAGAAAGATCCCTAGCAGACGATCTGATTGCGTTCGTACAGCAGAATTCCTCGCAAATCTGCAGGAACAGGTGTTGAAGAACCCTGGCATTGGAATTCGGGCTTTGTTCGTGGAGTTGCTAACTGTAGTCAAGCCCTGGATAACAAGGGTAGCCAATGGTAGACCGTATGTATGGCAGCAGGATTCGGCCCCTTGCCACACCTCTGGGAAAAGTCAAAAATGGTTGTCTGAAAATTTCTACGACTTCACCAGTCCAAATGTTTGGCCTCCAAACTCCCCAGACCTTAACCCCATGGATTATTTTGTATGGGGCGCAGTTGAAAAAGACACCAATCGCACTTCCAGTAATACAAAAGCCCAGTTAATGGATAAAATTAAAACAGTTTTTGCGGCCCTTCCCAGGGAGACTGTAGCATCAGCTTGTTCGAGGTTCCGAAGCAGAATTGAAGCTGTGATCGATGCTAATGGTGGTTATTTTGAGTAAATCTTGTTGATAGTATTGTAATTAACTCTGCCTGTAATGTTTTTTTGTCAATTCATTAAATTTAATAGATACAAAGAAGATTTTCTTTTTCCTTACGAAACTGTCAAATTTATCCCGAACACCCTGTATATATATATATCATGCTGGAAAATGTGAATAACTACATCTCTGGGTAAGAGTACAAGTCCCCAATCCATAGATAAGAATTAGCAAGATGCACTGGTTAAACACCTTTATCTTTAGACATAAGAGTAGAGATATTAGTAAGGTTTTTACTAAATGCACTGCATACCTTGGATTCTGACACCACTTGTAATCTCTTGGCCCAAGTAGATGTAGTTATTCGCATTTTCCAGCATGACATCGACTCTAGTGGTGGTGGGTAGATGGCGATGGTGTAGCTGTGGTATATAGTCACTGATAAATTAAGTGGTGGAGACAGTTGTAAAGTGCCCTCTCTTGATGAGTCTTTGGACTCCCTGGAGGTTACACATAATAATAAATAAATATCTGATTTATCTGTGAAGTTGTTGTACATTATGTCTTCTCCAAGTTCATCTTCAGTCCCACTTCCTTACTTTTGTAGACTAGTTCCCAAATACATATATTTTTACATAAAGTGCATATTCAGTATAACTAACTAATAACGGAATCACTTACGTTAATTTAAATCTATTTATTTGTAGAATATTTTGGCTATGTTTCACAGCCATTTTCAATACAATTATAAGAAAACAATCAAAAAAGAACATCAGTGCAAATGAATGCTATTCTCCTGCACTACTGGCTACAGGAGAATAGCTCTGTGCATTAATAAATATCCAAAAATAATTACAATAAAATAAATTAATATTTTTACATATAAACAATTAATTACAATTTATGGAACACATAAATGGTGAGTATTAGTCAATATAATTTCCCAAATTTAAGAAAGTTTAAGGCAAATCATTCTGGTTAAGGCTTGGACTGTGAATGTGTGCTCACAAATTTCTTTGTACAGTTTTTCTAAAAGAAAATAACCTATATATAACACCTTGGTTTTGTTCCACTAAATCCTATTTTGTAGATAATGTGTGGTTTGCTAAACCAGATTATTGGGTTTTTAGGTAAAATATATTCTTGATGTTCTTCAAGGTGAACGTATGCAGAACAAGCAGTCGATCCATAATAACACAAGCAGCAAGAGCAGGGATTATAGAATTCCCTGGTCTTGTGGATTACAGAATAGTGTATATAATATCACATGCTTTCAATTGAATTGATGTTCTCTTTTTGGTGATTGTTATCCTATAATTGTATTGAAAATGGCTATGAAACATAGCCCAAATTTCTACAAATAAAAAGATTTAAATTATCGTAAGTGATTCTGTTATTAATTAGTTATAATTAATCCTTCACTTATATCTCAATTTTTAGATCAAAACAAAAAATATATGTACAATTAAATACTTTTAATTGTACACATTAGGATACTGAATAAACTTTAATTTTCTTGAAGTTTTCTTTGCACAAACTCAACTTGTTGTAGCTTCAATTATCCTTTGAAACAGACACACATCCCAAAAATGCATCATATTTAAGTACCATTCGACTTACGTGGGTTTTCAATTTGCATGGAAACCTTCAGAAAAAATTAACCACATGCATTGAACACTCTGTGTTTGAAAGAGCAAACCCAAAAAATAAGTTTACTGAATGAGATTAGATAAGGAATAGGGGAAATCAATTCTTAGGACATATGCTAAAAAAGCTGACTAATGTGTGATCATCACAGGACGATAGCAAAGAAAAGATGGGATTTTAAAAGATAGCGTCCACTTTATGGTCCCAGCCTAATATATTCAGATATATAACTCATGATATTACAGCAAAATATTAACATTTTAAATGAAAACTATGAAACAAAGGTTGAATGTTTCCATAAATTCTCATTTATATAGACCAGATTTGGCAATTTTAAAATTTCATATATTTCTTCCAGAATGAAATAATATATAAAATGTAATAACATATAGTATCACTAATTACTTACCTAATTATTATATATTTGATAAATAGTACTTGGTAAATATTTATTTGTTGATAAAAATACACACTGAGAAACACTCATACAAATATCAAAGGGTTCAAATGTAAAGTCACAGTTTTAACAGTCTTTCACAAAAAATATTTTTGTCTTAGAGTCGAGTAATCATCAAAACAGAGAACAGTTTCTTTCCCATAATGAATTTTTTACTACCCTCATTCATAATGAAGATCACTGTTTAATACCTTCACCATGAGATACATGTGTTAGATTTATTAGAAAAATTTTATTCTTCATGAGCCCCTACTATTTAACTTATTTGTTAATGATATTTCAAGTGGATTGATTGAGTATCTTCAAATGTTTGCCAATGATGCAAAATGCAATACAGAAAGATTTGAATAGACTTTTAGCTTGGACAAATGAGTAGGGGTTTTAATATTAATAAATGCAAGGTTTTACACTTTGGGATGCAGATATATAAGGCTATGTACTCTATTGGTGGAGCTGTACTTCAGGAAGTGGTTCAGATTTTGGATCTTGGGGTGATTGTAGACAGTACATTGAAGTTCCAAGGGCACATCACAAGTGTTGCATATCATCCTGCTGCTATCATATATATATATAAGGCATTGGTCAGACTACATATGGTACTGTGCTCAGATTTGGTCACCTTAGTTTTCACTGTGATGTGGGACCACTACAGATGATCCAAAGACGAATAACCAAAGTGATATCAGGACTCTGGAGGGTTGGTTATGAAGAGTATTTGAGAGAATGTGGATTACAGAGGTTAGCAGATAGGAGGAAAAGAGAAGATATGATAGAGACCCTCAAGACAGTTAAGGGATTTTATCTGATTAATACAGAATTACTTTAAAAAAGAGTAGATATTAAGATGGGAAGAATGAGAAGCCATCCTTGGAAGTTGTATAAAGATGTGGTAAAGAAGTGTAGGAGTAGATTTTTTATGTGGAGAGCTGTTAGTAAGTGGAATGCATTGCCTTAGTGCATTATGAATGAGGGTAGGATAAATAACTTCCAAGTTCATTACAGACATGTTGCTGGTTGAGTAGGCCTCCCATGATGAGCCTGTTCACTTCATGGAGATCACCAAAATAATCATAATAAAGTCCCACACAGTGATAACAGATGAAGTCACCATAATGCCATAAGGTTGAGCAATTACGTGGTTTGACACATGAGGTAGCTAGGCAGGTGCAAATTTCATGAGGAAAAAAGGTATAGGATTACATAATAAGAAGGAAGCCATGAGAAATTGAAGAGAAGGGAAATCAGCAGGTATCTTGGAGTGGTTCATGATCAGTTGTTGCTGACGGCAAAGGTTTTTTCATTAATACTCAAGAAGCTATATAAGCTGGTCCAAAGCAGGCTTCTTACAAACTTATGTCTTATATGGAATTTGAACTCAGAAATTTAGGCTATTCTAATGGAAAGCCAAATGTTGCATCATGCTACAAAAGACAGAAAATCCATTATTCGTTTTTGTATGTCCTATACAGGTCGAGTCCTCTAATTAGGATTTTAGGGCAATTTTAATACAGTCAGCTCTATTCCTCTACTACATCCCTCTAAGGGTAAATATTTTATGTCTGTAGATGTGTTCATGAGGCCTGATTTACAGGATCAGGAGAAAAAAATCCCTGTTACTTCCATATGATTGGTTAGCTCATCTTCAGATGAAAAGCCCTGATAAGGGTTTTAGTGTCTGAGATGGGATTTGAACTGGGTCTTTCTAACCAAAGGGCTGCATCTGTACTGACTGAGCTACAGAGCCTCCACAGCCAGAGTAAGGAAATTATATAAACTCAGATTAGACCACTCTGTAAAAAAAGAGATTTTCTGACCTCAATAGCCAAGTGGTTAACATATCAGCTCTCCAACCAACAGGCCATGGATCGGATAACAATATAGTCATAGATGTTATATATGTAATTAGGTGGTGGATGAATTTTATCATCCAGTGTAAAATCACCACCGTTTATTGAAAGTCTGAAATGGCTTGAAAAAGTTTTTTTTTTCTTTTATGCAAAAAGAAAAAAAACTCACACTTCCAACTCACACAAAAAGTTGGAAGTTTTTTTTCCCACTTGGTTAGACTTTAATAAATTTTGTTTAATCCTCTATCCAAGTGTAAGCAAACAAAGTTTGCACCTGAAGTATCTTCAGGACTGAGTCAACTCATGGTAAAGGTGGACCAAGCTCTCATAACGCCTTGTCTCGGTATCTCCAATCATGCAAAGCACATCTCCTTGCAGACATGTATAATGCTATGCATTAAGGAAAGGGCCAGTACCCAAACCGGTTTCGACCTTTATTGAGTTCAAGAACAGGTCAAACTCCAAAAACTAAGTGTTGTTCCCCTCAGTAACAGGCTCATCCTGCTACTGAGAACTCTCAGAACCAGTTGGCTTTACAGCATGGCAGGCTCACCCCCAACCACCGAGCAGAGCCGATCATTTGCTCATATTTCATCCAAGGGGGTAACAGCAACAGCCGTGCCTCAGTTAACTTCACAGGCTACAGCATTACCATTCATTAGCCCCCCACACACAAACCCAGGACCTGGGTGACAGCAACAGCTAAGACTCAGTTAAAACTTCATGGGCTACAGTATTGCCATTTACGGCAAAAGCTTCCAACCAGTTTCGACCTTTTTTGAGGTCTCATCAGTGGAAGCCAGACCCAGAAGTGGTGATACTAAGGCAGAAGCAATGGAGAAATCATATTTACCTATACAAGTTGCCAAAAGGTGTCTCACCTTATTATTAAATTACTCTGGATTTAGAGAAAGATGTTGGAAGTTTTCCCCCCCCCACTTGGTTAGACATTAATAAATTTAGTTTAATCTTTTATCCAAGTCTAAGCAAACAAAGGTTGCGCCTGAAGTACCTTCAGGACTGAGGCAACTCATGGTAAAGGTGGACCAAGCTCTCATCACTCCTTGTCTCAGTATCTCCCATAATGCAACGCACATCTCCTTGCAGAGATGTATAATGCTATCCATTAAGGGAAAGGCCACTAAGTGGGGGGGGGGGGACTTCCAACATCTTTCTCTAAATCCAGAGTAATTTAATAACAAGTGGTGCGACCTTTTGGCAACTCGTATAGGTAAATATGACTTCTCCATTGCGCCTTAGTATCACCACTTCTGGGTCTGACTCCCACTGGCAAGACCTCAATAAAGGTCGAAACCAGTTGGAAGCTTGGGTGATGAATGATAATGCTGTAGCCCACGAAGTTTTAACTGAGGCTCAGCTATTGCTGTCACCCAGGTCCTGGGTGAGTGGGGGTTATGAATGGCAATGCTGTAGCCCATGAAGTTAACTGAGGCACAGCTGTTGCTGTTACCCCTCAGATGAGATATGAGCAAATGAGTGGCTCTGCTCGGTGGTGGGGTGAGCCTGCCATGGTGCAGAGCCAACCGATTCTGAGAGTTCTTCTCAGTGGCAGAGTGAGCCTGTTACTGAGGGGAACAATGCTGAGTTTTTGGAGTTTGACCTGTACTTGAACATTCAATAAAGGTCATAACCGGATAGTGGCCCTTCCCTTAATGCATACCGTTATACATGTCAGCAAGGAGATGTGCTTTGCATTATGTGAGATACTGAGACAAGGAGTGATGAGAGCTTGGTCAACCTTTACCATGAGTTGCCTCAGTCCTGAAGATACTTCATGTGCAAACTTTGTTTGCTTACACTTGGATAAAGGATTAAACTAAATTTATTAAAAACATACAAAAAGTTGTAAATTTATTATTTTTATGACTATTTAGTCTATTTTTGTTTAGGAGTACCCCTTTTTTTTTTATAATGTCATTGGCTTTTTACTCAAATTCTAGGGCATTACTGATGTTTTATATGGAGAGATATATGAAGGATATGTAGGAGGAAAAAAATAGTAAGAAAAATATATATATATGAAGAATAAAAACTGGACATACCTTTGTGGGATGTTGCTGGCTATTTTCTTTTTCAGTGGCATCCTGGCATATGGCGATATACATTAATTGCATAAGGAAGGAAGGAAGGAAGAATGAAGGGAAGGGGGGGAGGTCAGAAAAGTGGGGTTTGAGAAATGTGGAAGAATTATTGATGAGGTAAGCGGTATGAGAACTTTTTTGAAAAACTCAGATTTTTTTATATTTTTTAAATTATTAAAGGTGGGCAGAGAATACTTTAGGATAGGGTGAATATAGAAATATTGAGAAGGATATTATGGGATAAGATCAGGGGTGGGAGAATGCGGTGCAAGCCGTTTCGACAGTGCGTCATCTTTGGAGCTCGTTGGGGAAGTGGAGGCTATGTCATGCTGGCTTGGTGTATCTGTGTTGTATTCAAACTCCGGCCAAATAGGATACACCAAGTCGGCATGACATAGCCTCCACTTCATCCACGAGCTCCGAAGATGAAGCACTGCCAAATAATGGCTCACATCCCGTTCTCCCATCCCTGATCTTATCCCATAATATCCTTCTCCTTCCCCAAATTTCCATGTTCACCCCCATCCCAAAGTATTCTCTGCCTATCTTTAATAATTTAAAAAATATAAAAAAAAACTGGGTTTTTCAGAAAAGTTCAAAAAGTTTGCATTCCTCTTGCCCCACCAATAATTCTCCCACATCTCTCAAACCTCCCCCTTCCGTTCAGTCATACTTCCTTCCTTCTACAATGAATGTATATCACCACACACCAAGATGCCACTGAAAAAGAAGACAGCAGCAACATACCACAAAAGGTATGTCCAGTTTTTATTCTTTCTATTTTTTCCTCCTACATATTCTTCATATATCTCTCCATATAAAAATCAGTAATGCCCTAGAATTCGATTAAAAAGCCAATGACATTATAAAAAAAAAAAGGGGGTACTCCTAAACAAAAACAGGCTAAATAGCCATAAAAATAATACTTATTTGGAGGAGTAACATGGGAATTTTCCCAGAAATAATACCTGTTGTAAACTTATATTACAATTAGTGGCTAAGGATCACTAATTTTTTTTTTTTTTTTTTTTTTTTTTACATAATCTGGAAATCCTGCTTTAGAGACCAAACATGAAACTTTTCAAGCTACTTCAAGTTTCCAATAAGTGGGATGTTAATTTCATACCAGGCAATGAAATTGAGCTCCACCTAAAGACAATTGCAAACATCCACACCCATGGAAAGATTCAAACACTAACAGCCTGTTGAAGAGTACGTTAATTACTCAGAGCCAAACAGGCCAGCAATGCTTGGTACCTAGAATAGCATTTCTGGATTATTTAACCCTTAGCCGACACAAGGATTTGTTACTCATGTTTTATAACCTAAACTGCCTTTTGTGGATAAGATTCACATAAAAAAGACCAGGCCGAATATGAGTGGGTGTGTAGATCCAGTCACTATATCTGGGATTAAGAAAATAGCAGGTCTAAAGGTGAGTGAAAAAGGTGGATTGAGCAAGGCAGATAGGAAAATAAAAAAGTTTTGAATTATGGCCAAAGCAACTAAGGTTAAGAAGCCAGTCTGTTAACTGGATTGATTTATTCTTCTGCACAGTTTACATGTTTTGTAGGCTGTAAAACCTTGGTTTCCAGGAAGAAAAACTGCCACTTCTATATCAGATAGATATAAGGAAATATTCTACAGGATAATAGATGGTGAGAAAACAAAAAATCATGCCTAGAGGTTGAATGAGGATATTTTGAGCAAAACAGAGAAAAATAATTTTTGTTGAAAGCAGTGGGTGAGTGCAATAGCATTTCTGGATTTTTTTTTAACTCTTAGCGATCCATGGTGCTGATACTTATGTTCTACATACATAAAAGGTCATTGCACTGCCATGAATGAATGAATTCAGTGCAGGGTGTGATATATACTATAGTGTGTACAAAGTAAGGGAACAGCTCCTACAAATGAGTAGTAACTCAATGGAGGCCTGGAATAATACCGTACTGATACTAACTATATCTTCCTAGACTACGTTTTTTTTTTCTTTTTATGATAATTCAATACCAGTTAGGATGGACAACCTAACTAGTATTGGATTAATACCATGGATGGGCAAATAAACTTGATGCCTGAACTGCTGTCGAGTTGTATTCCTTGAGAAACAATTAAGATGGGAGACCGTTCCAGAGGACAGCTGTAGAAATCATAAACGAGAAGGAGAAATTTAAATTCCATGGATTTGAACTGTTAAGAAGTGATGTCAGAAGGTGGAGGAATTATTGATGCTCGTTCAGATGAACACTGTCTATGAAGATATATACAACATGCAAACAGCAGAAACCGAATGCTTGCATAAGAATGGGTAAAGTGAATTCGTGAGAGATGGGTCACTAATCAACCTAATGGTGCTCTTCTGTACTGAATCAAGTATTTTTAGGAAGCTCATAGGGACACCAAAGATTTGAATATAGTATTCAATGATTGAGTGGATTTATGATTCCTATATGAATCAGTCACTTAAGAAAATTCCTTAAACATCTTAATAAAAATATCTTAAGTAAGGCATGGAAGCAGACAGCCAATCCATATTATGATGCTCAAAGAAAATGAATGTAGTGAGACTTTTTCTCTTTACTTTTATATTCAGCATCACATAGTGGTTCTTTCTTTTATTTTTTTCTTCTTCTTTTCTTAAGGATTTCAAAACTTCTAGTCTAACAAACCCTGCCACACGAACATGGACTATTATGCAACCTGAAATATATAAATAAAACTGATATTAAAAAAAAAAGTTTCACTGATAACAGTATACTTTGTTTTGTTCCTCTTAATATGACAAAACTTGCAGCGCTCAAATGATGCAAGTTTCAAGGCACTTCCATTAACATTATCACAGTGACCTGCTTCCCAGGATAACTTGGAACCTGCAAACACATTTATGTACCATAAAATTTCACTCCCTTTTACTCTTGATAATATTCACATCTCCATTCCAAATGAAAACATTTCGCTTCTCATTTGTACTACTGACAGCATTACAAATCCACACCCCTTTAGATAATGTCTTCACATTTGGGATGCCATTCAAAAACCTCCATAAAAATGCTTGATGCTATTCGGGAGGCAATCCAATTAACAGATGATACAAAAATCGATCAAGTGCTCAACAAGTTTCTGCATTGTCTTTTCTATGGCTATTTCATCGAAGTACTCCAAACTGACCATCATCACTCCTCCATTTTCACCTTAACATGTAAATACAAGCAACTACCAGTTAACATCCAGACAGGCATTTTTTTTGTTTTTTTTTTTTCTCCCAACTTGAACTCTTTAATTTCATTCTTTCAACTTGTTTTTATTAGACCAGTCTTTCCCAAACTGTTTTTATTAGACCAGTCTTTCCCAAACTGTTTTTGATAGACACTGACCTCACCTGTTCAAAGATATCCTCTTTCTCACTAATCACACCCTAACACATTGCACTGCATCATTATAGGTTATGCAACTTGTAGAACTGATATATATGTTACTAAAATATTTGTCCAAACACTGTAAACCTTTCCTACAGAGACATAGCATATGTGAAATTGCATCATCATACATGCTAAGAAGGCAAAAGGTTTGGATTCCAGGTAGTACTCAAGGGCTTATTACCATATACTTATTTTAGCTGTATTTAATACTAAGCCATAATTCTGACTCTTTTTGAATAGCATTTCGGCCATATTTTATAACTCTGCTTTTGATTTCGCTATGAACATCAAATTATCAGCAAATCTAATATTGTTAATTCTATTGCCATTTATTTTTATTCTAATTTCAGTTTCTTCGTATTCTTTCTTTTTCATTTCACTGTATATATTGAAAAGTATAGGGGGATATTACATTACACATCCTTGTCTCACTCCTTTTTTGATGTTAGTGTTTCATTATTAATTTTGTTTATAATTTGTGTTTTCCAATTCCAATATAATTCTATTATTATTATTCTGAGGTCTTTTGTATCAATTTGAATGTCTTAATATTTCTATTAAGTTTTCATGACATGCTGTCAAATGTTTTTTGAAAGTCTATAAAGCATAGATATATGTTATTATTTATTTCAATTGATATTTCAATAACAGTTTAATTCATGAACTACATTATTTGTATTATTATTCATGACACCTCCAAGGAGTCCGAAGACTCATCGCAGGAGGACACCTATTGTACAACTCTCCATCTACACCTCTACTACCAATCATCTGCTGACCACCACCACAGCTAGTATTTTTTTTTGTCTGTAAATTGCGTATGTTCTGAAGGGCCGATTTGTCTGTATGCAAGATGAAAAACCCGAATTTCCGGGAGAAAAAACCCCTGCTACTTCTGTATGAGATCGGCTAGCTCATCTTCGATTGAAAAAGTCCATATAAAGATTCCTCCTATCATGATGAGACTCGAGCTTAGGCCTTTTCCAACTGAAGGGCGCAACGTACCGTCATTCTTCTAATTGCGCTACGGAGGTATCCTACCCTAAAGGTATCCTGGCCATCTCGCTTACAGTGCCATATTTCCCTCACTGGCCAATTTTTGAAATATTTTTATTATTATTATTATTATTATTATCATCACAATCTCTTCCTCATGATCTGGTTAAGGTACCCACCAAATCTGAGGCTATTTCATCTACTGGTTCTCTCTATACTGCTCTGAATGGGGGTACTTTAATTTGAAACGCCCTGTATATAAATCGTATCATGAAAGGGAAAAAAATTATGCAAATTTAAGATCTTTTCCTTCTGCTTGATTTTCAGCAATAGTTAATAGCAAATTATTTCAGGACCTGTATCCACCTTTGGACACAAGGGGGGAAAAAACTTAGAGCCAGACTACACAAATTCTGTTATTGCCTACAATGTGATGATATCAAATTGCATACATGATTAATCTCTATAACAAAATGCCATTAGCTGAACTTTGTACTGTTTAGATTTTCTTCCCCTATTTGATACAAATTTGATGTTTAAATTTATTAATAAGTCTTGATGCTGAAAAAAAAAAAAATGCGTTTCTACAGTTCAATGCAGCATATGTTCATTGGCTTAGATTAAAAACTCCAGCATAAACAACATCTCAGAACAATCAAAAAAAGATCACTCAAAAGTAGACTTCATATGAATGAAATGCAATAAACTTTCTTCTGCTGCACTGGCAGTCTGGCCCTTTCTAAGACTGTTTGGCATAATTTTTGTCCTTCTCTGTTCCCACCTCTCTTTCATTTTGATGGTACCATGGTAACCTCCTCTAAGGAAAAGGCAGACCTCTTGACATCAATTTTCTCCTCCAACTCTTGCTTTGGACAACCAAGGCAAATCACCTCCCACACTGCCCACTACTTACCTTCTCTGCACTTTTGTCAGAAAGACATCAGGAAAACCCTGATTTATCTCTATATTAATAAGGCTCCTGGTCCAAATGATATTCCTCCAACTGTACTCAAACTTGTGCCCAAAATTAACATAAGCTATCATCTTCCACTAGCATCTTCCAACAGTATGGAAGAAGGCTTGCATCTAGCCTGTACCCGAAAAGGGTGACAAATGTCAACCATCTAACATCCCATTACTCTCACATCAGTACTTTCAAAAGTGATGAATAGGTTATAAACAACAAGCTTCTTCACTGCCTGGAGACTTATTAATTAATCAGCAATTACCAATGTGGATTCCACCATACTCATTCTATAGTTAACCTCCTTGCTAATCGCACTCACCTTTGGACACAGGCCATGGAAAGATTTGGAAAAACTCATGTTATCACCCTCAATATTTCAAAGGCATTTGAAAGCATCTAGCACTGCAGTCTCCTGAAGAAGTTACCATCTTATAGTCTCTCTCCTACACTCTGTGATTGAATTGCCAGTTTCTTCACTGGTTATTCATTGTGTGAATGTGTGTGTCATAGCAGATGACTTCTTCTCAGACCTCTATCAATGCAGGAGAATCCCAAGGTTCTACACTCTCACTCACCTCTTCCCCCTTTACATCAATGACATTCTCTCTCTCCATTGCCAAAACACTTTTATGCACAGATGGATTGTCCTGATGAAAGATGATTTTTTCCTTCTGCAAACCGGGTCTTTTCTGACGAAATTTTTTTTGTCTGGTCTTTAAGAGATCGGAATAATATTCCCCAGTTATTGTTTTACCCTTTTCAAGATAATTAATAAACAAAATGCCTTTAGCATCCCAAAATGCAGATGCCATGACTTTGTCTTGGCGCTGAACAACCACCTTCTGTCCACTGTTTTAACAACTATTTGGATTCTGGTGAGTAGTGGTGAATCCAAGTCTCATTCATAGTAATAAATTGACACACAAAATCAGTTTTATTATTCTTGTTAAAACATTCCAAATGCTGTTCAGAGATTTTCATGGGAGTGCGGCACCCATCTTGTGCAAAGCTTTTTCATTTGCAATTCTTCATGCAAAACATATCCTATACGTACTTTTGAAATGCTAGTCTCAACAATTTCATGCACTTTGACTCGCCGGTTATCCAATACCATATCGTGCACTTTATCAATGATTTCTGTTGACATGGATCATCTTTAAAGCTGGTACAGTCATGTTTAAACTCGGCAGCTCATTTCTTAATTGTCAAACATGAAGGAGAAGAGTGCCAATAAACTTTTATGAACTTCGAATGAATTTCTTTTGGCATTAAACCTTCTTTTACAAAGAATTGTATCTATTTCAAGGGATACACACAACACTTTGGCTTTCAACAGCTGTATAAAAAAACAACTTGATAAAATGACTTGCAATTTCACATAGATGCTTATGACAGATGTACTAACTAAGAAAAAACAAATCTTGCCGATAGTTTTGCCATTTATGGTCAAGGCTGAGAACTTTTCAGACCACCCACATAAATCTGCTCACTGATTGGCTCACACTCTATACACCTAAATTCTGATAAGACAAAATTACACAATAATTACATAATATCCATCCATCATAATGCAAGCATCACCCAAACAAATATGCAGCATGACATAAATCTGTTCATTGAATGGCTCACCAAAAACTCCATACATCTAAACTCTGACAAGACAAAATTAATGATATTCAGAAATCCACTGATTGAACCAGTTTCGATAATATTTATATATAACCATCTAACATCCACTTTCCAACATAAAAAAACACACACACACAACAGTAAAACCACTACCGCTCAGGTTGAAACAATGTCGTGACATTCCAAATTATCATGTGTGCGTGTGCACGTATCCCTGCATGTGAATGAATTTGTCGTCCTATGGCAATAGTGACTATCAGACCTAACAAACATTAGCCTATGTCCATCACAGCAATCAAACCTGTAAACAAATAACTCGTGTTATCCTCAGATAGTTTATTAAAAAGCTTCAAGGATGGAAGCTGAGACGTTACATCTCAACCGAGATCAACACAAAGAAAAAAAAAATCCAATTATTACATTTAAGTGTTGTAGTTACAGTGCTTAAATACAAAGAATTGTAAATATATATAATTTATTGTTATTGTATAAATACTATAAAAATTATTCTCATTCATCTGGAAAATTTGTATGAATTTCATTTGTTAAAAAAACAAGCTTTTGTAAACGCATAATATAATAATAAATAATCATAAATTTAATAATTTTTTTTTTTTTTTTTTTTTTTAATCTGATGTGAAAAGAGGCCTGTGTAGCTCAGTGGAAGTGGCACTTGCATCCTTTGCGCTTGGCCTCATGAGGATAGATAGTTTGATTCTAGTTGCCGACTGATGGAGGAACTTTTTCTAAGTCGTTCTTAAACTGGTTCCCGAGTTAGTCTATCTCTGGCATGGACAAGCAGGTTTTTTCTCCCAGCAACTCTGGTTTTTCATCCCATAAGCTCAAGAAAATCGACTGTAGAACCCACATTATTTCAGACAGTAACCTATCCTGTTAGGTTAGGTACCAAGAGATGGCAGCACTTGTTTGCTCGTCTCTTTATTGGTGCACCTATAATTAGTGATAGACATAGGCCAGCTCTCTCTGATTGGCTACTGGTGGAGATTAAATTGCCCACTAAGAATAATTAACACTAAGAAGTGAAATATTTCAGTACGCAGATGACACCTCACTGCTAGGAATCCACAGAGACATCAACATGGCTCTCTCCAAAGCACAACAAGACCTGAATGAAATTACAACATACTTCTACCAAAATGCAATTGTAATCAACCACACCAAAACACAAATGTTGATAATACACAACCCAAGAATCATGCGCCCTGCACCACTATCGATACATTGTCACACACTGATACATTAACAACAAAAAACCTGCCAATGTCCCGAAATCAAACCTGTAATACATGCAAAATACCTTAGTCTCTACATAGATTGTAGAGACCAAGGTATCTTGGACAAAGATACCTTAAATGGACAAAACACATAGAATACCTACATACTACACATAGAATACATACGGAGCAAAACTCTTCCAAAAGACATTATTCCATCTAACATAAAAAAAACTCCTATATCACTGTATCTGTGAATCTCTACTCAGATACGGTATAACAGTCTATGCAAACATAAACAGCCATCTAACAAAATTAGAAATATTACATAGGAAAATTGTATCAACAGTGATTTGAACACCTTATACGCAACAACCAATATCCGACCAGCACATAGCGACAGAACATCCTGAGCATTAAAAATCTGAAACACTACAGAGACACATATCGTATAACACGACCTACAACATCTCTACGTCCCTACACCAACTCATAAGGTTCTTTTGTGAGATCATATCAGATACCCACGCTACTCAGCAACCTATCAAGAAATTTAAAACGCATAGGTAACTAAAGAACATTAAAGCATGAACTCTGGAAATTATTAACCAACAAAGTTAATATACCATTAACACTAATATACACATTACAAATCACCAGCATCCAATGCCTACATCCCATTCATAAACAGTAGCAACAACATAAATAGTGAAGGTTAATCCCACTCTCTTCATAAAAGCTAACCCAAGCTTCGAAGTACATGGGAGAAAATCGTCTCACTAATCTACACATAAATATTATAATCAATTTAATAAAAAATGAATCATTGTAAATTGAATCACTGTAAATATGAATGTAAAAAAAAAAGTAAAACAAATTGTTAATATCATTATTTATACAATTTAAATAAGATATTTTCCTAACATTCTGTACTAAAAAAAAAATTATACAGATAGATAATTGTGTAATCTATCCTGTGTAACTGAACTATAACTGATTATAAACTATTACTAAAATCGTTATTACTACTAATAACACACGAATTGTTGAACTTTGTGACTTGTGCACTGTACAAAGTATGCGATAAATTGGAATCTGAATTGAACCACAAGTGAATGTCATTGTGGGCAAAAGATAATGGCTATCAGTTTAATGTACAGAAATGTCAAGTTAGGCATTTTGGAATAAGAATACAATCTGTGTACCTCAGTGATGGAATTTCTACACCAGGAAATCAGTCTATTTACATCATCCTGCAGGATATTCACATTGCCTTGATTTACTATTACTATGCCTAATTTTCCTTCATGAGCAAATAACTGAATATTTCCTTTCAAATTGTTTCTCATATCATTTATGTAACTTATGTCTTCATGTTATATTTCCACCATTTAAATATTTTGCATCCTGTCTTCACTTCCACAATTCTAAAACATTACACTTTGCAACATTGAGCCAGTGACCTTACTCTTGTGTCTACTCACCCAGTCTATTAAAGTCCTTTAACAAAGCCAAACTATCTGCACAACTTGGTACAGTAATTTACAACTTTGCAATATTCATATAGCACCATTCGAACCTTTCCCGCATCATTATCACAAGTTAAAACTGCAAAGTATTTAAAATGCCACTTTCGAATTTCTTCTGCCAGAATATTGCTCCCTAATATTAACCAGTCATACAGCAATCTGAAATCCAGAACACTGATGTAAATTTAACTAACAGCTTGTCATGTTGCACTCTATCAAAGACCTTTTGCCAAATCAAAATATACCACTCAGTATTCATCCTCCTTCTCTGATGCATTTGTCACTTAGGTATCACTGCATTCATGTAAATAAAGTACTTACTTTTGCTTAAAGTAAATTGCTAAAACATGATGTTCCTTTAATAAACTCGTACTGTCAAACAAATAAAATGCTGCTCTTGTTAACCCAAATCTGAGATTTGTCCTCATTATTCATCTCTCTAAAACACTTTAACCACAACTCTATGAGGGTGGTCTGAAACATTCTCAGCCTAACAATGAAAAAACGAATTTATAAAATTCTTTTTATTTTTTAACACAATCTCCCTTAGGAAGATGATGCAAAATATGCTATGTATTGGGAGACGCATGTCCAAAAAAAGAAAAATGTTTCATTAACCATTACTGAAGCCACTATTAATAATGACTATGTCCTTTAGGTGGAAAAATTTAGTGTCTGAATCACATCTCAGATATGAAGAACTATTCTGAGAGCTTTTCAACTGAAGTTGAGTTAGGTGGTCTTGTATGAAGACAACAGGATTTTTCCTCCAAGAAACTCTGGTTTTTCATGCTGCCAGGAAAACAATTAACAGACATAAGCCTTTAGGTGCATTGCTGATAATTCCAAACAACCCATCCTGACTCGGTCATTGTTCCATCATATGTGGGAGATGGCTACAGCATCATTAGAATTAATAATGTATAGAAAGAAATTTTGCAATAATTTTCTATCAGCCACAATCAGTCAACATAATGCCCTGTCAGCAAAAGAAAAAGCTGTACAGTATTTTCTTTTTCAATTAAAGATAATTTTTTCCCTTCTATGTTTTACTACCTCTAGATGAAGATTACCCTCTAGATGAAGAACATCATAAATTTCCTCATATGTACCTTCAAGGTGCATATAAGATATGGCAATACTACATGATTACATTTACCTTATTCTTAATGCCCTGTCAACAATTTTCCTCCAAATTAGTCTATTATTTATCAGCACTCCAACTGCTATATTTATTTACTATTGTTAAATTCTTCTTACTGTTAGACATTTTAAGTGTTAATGGTCACAAGGAAACTTAAGATTATTTGTAAAAATAGCACTGGTAACAGCTATAATGAATCACAACTTTGGTTACGGGCAACAGATAGGTATCTCAGTTCCTTTATACTAAATATTTTGTAAATCTCATGTTTGATTCTTGTCATGATGAGAAGAATATTTACATGGGCTTTTTCAACTGAAGGTGAGTTAGCTGATCTCATATGGAGAAGCAGGGATTTTTTTTTTACTCCCATAAACTCAGTTTTTTCATCCCACATACAGGCAAATCAGCAAGGAAAACATATGCAATTTACAAATAAAAAGTACTATTGGCAGTGGACAGTAGATAGTCCACAGTTATTAGTGAAGACTGCAAGTTGTATGCTGAAGGGTACAATACCCTCCCACAACAAGTCCTTAAATTCCTCAGAGTTGTGAAAAAATAGTAACAGTAATATAATACTACTATTTCTGTACATTTTTCTAACTTTTAGATTTATTTATTTTATTCATTTATTTTTGTTGCTGTTGTCAATTATAACCATAACACCTGTATATATCAGTGTTATAACCATAACACTAATATAGGATGGCTGAACAACAATCCAGCTGACTTAATTTTTTTGTGCCTTGCCCACATCACTTGTATAAATTGTCATGCTCTACTATCAAGTTTCTGCCTGGACTGATATTTTACCTTTTTAGTTTCCAAGCATAAACATTATATCAATAGTTTCCTCACACTCTAAAAAAAAAAAAAAAAAAAACAGGTCATTCATTTCTGCTCAACAATGTGATTTTACAACCACCCAGCTACTAACTATATAAATCTAAAATCTGCCTATCCTTGGAATACTGTTCACACATTTGGGATGGCACTACTAAAACCTCCATAAAAATGCTTGATACTGTCCAGAGGTTAATTCTGCCCACAGATGACCTTTCTCTCACACTTATTTCAATCTCTTCACACAATTCAGTTCTATGTCTCTTCTACAATCAATGCTCTGGTGAACTGACAAATTCGTCATTCCTCCCCTTATTGCTGGAACTGCTGAAACAAGAAAAGTTATGGATTTGGGAGGGAGAGAAACCAAGAAGGTGGGAAGTGAAACTGCATTGAGAAAACAACTGGATCTATCCTAAAAATAAGATGGCAAAGGATAACACAGAGATGTATTATCAAACTGTTTTCTTTCTCTCTCATGTCTCATCTGATCATTTCTTCTGGATAATTATCTTTGGCAGATTTGTTGGCAATAACAATTAATAATGCATTCATCTAATACAACAACACAGTCATAGGGACCAACCTTATATATGACAACACACACACGTTAAATAACTGACAAACACACTCTCCAATAAGTGTTTATCATATGGTATATGATACTCTTCTGTATTACTTCATTAAAACGAACATCTAAAATTCCTGGATAAGTCTTCACTCCAGAATCTTGTCAATAATAATAAAGTAAGGATCCCTAAACACATCGATCCTATCAGAATTCCTGAAGAAACTTTTAAACTCTAAGCTTACATATCTTTTTAGCATGTTTACGTTTCAAGAAACTACATGACGAATGCTTAAAAGTTGTCAGGTTCTGAGCCGAAACTATTCCTTATGGTTCAAGTTATTCGTTACGTGTAGCGAAACGTGGATGTGTAAACATAATTCCGGTACGAAAAATAGCGTAAAGATGCAAAATACATTACTAGTTTTTCATGTAATTCAACAGTTTAACAATATGATTTCACTAAACATAGGGGAAAATTCAATGCCATACCGGAAAATGTATATATTTTAGTACAATAATGAAAACAAACGAGCATAAACCACACGGTAAAGCATCAGGCTTATGATTGTGGTGTAATAAATAGGAATCGGAATACATAAAGTTGTCTATATTTTCATATTCCTCTCTGATTAAGTATTCTGGTATGAAAAGGCCTTATTTTGTGTTAACAGCAGTGTATCATCACTCTGGGAAAAAAATAAACAAGCGAATCTTTAAAGCTGGACATGCACTCTTACCTGGTACTAAACACGTTCAGAATGGTCCTTATTCACGATACCAATATTCCAATGGATGTGTTTTGGAATTTTCAAGCGTTCTTACAAGCTCGACAAAAAACAATATTCCTCAATAACGTAAACCACCCTCACAAAACGTAATTCTTTAGCCATACCATTTAATGATAGTGTCATGCCACGTAAGGCCGACAAGTTGCGCATGCGTAACACAATTCTTTAACAAGAATTAAGATCATCTGTTATACATCAAAATCGTTGGGATTTCTTAGTAAAATAAAAAATGAAACTTGCAACGACTTAGAATATAGGTGGGGTTTCTGTTTATCTATGATTATCATACAGATCACCAAATAATAGTCAAACACAAGAAAGTGTCTCCACGTTTTAAACTACAATTTCCATTTCCTTCTGAGGTTGATCTGAACATTTAATGAAACTAGATCTGATATGCGTTTTGGCCACTAATAGAAATAAACTACGCGAAATCACTCAATAGGTAGCTGAACTTAAAATGATAAGCATTTAACGATTATAGTTATAGTTTAAAAAATAAAATAAATAAAAAAATTGACTTGTAATCCTTCTGAAGTTGGCCTGAACATTTAATGAAACCAGAAATTAACTCATTCTACTTTTCACGGGTATATGTGTGTATGTGTGTGTGTGTCTAGACACACACACGCACACACACACACACGGCTTGGAAAGAGGTCAACGCACACGCCCATGGGCAAGGTGCATCGCGCCATGTAACAAGTCAAGTTTTTATTTTAGTTTTGTAGACAGCATAAATTGGAGGAATATGATGCTCCCAAATAAGGGCAACTGTGTCCAAGTGAAATGTCTGCAAGAAAGGAACTGACAGACTTTAAAAGAAGCGTTGAGATATGATGACATGTAGGATTATCTATTCGGCAAATTGTTTACAAATTAAGCCATCTCATGTCAACAAACAGGGCTACCAGACTGAGATGGAGGTGCAGAGAAGCAAGTGTTCCCAAAAGAGGACGAATCACCACACTCAGCAAACATGGTCGTATGGTGCTACAAAGGGTACTATTAAAAAAAAAAAAAAAAAAAAAACATTCGTTGACCGACACGTTGAATGCGGACTTCCTGGCATCGGGTAGAACACTGTTTTGCACAAAAATATTCTGAACCAAGGCCCATAACATGAGTTTCCATGGTAGTATCGCAATATGCAAGCCGCATATTATCGAACCAATATACAGCGTCGTCTTCAATGGTGCAAAGAGCGTGTGTACAGTGGGACTTCGAAGATTGGAAAGTTGCGTTATGAAGCGACGAATCACGATACACTTTCTAGCGAGCAGATGAACGGGCGTAGAGATTCTGGGTGAGCATCTCTTACCAGAGTGTACAACCTCAAGTATGAAATTCGGAGGTCGGGATGTAATGGTATTCTCTTGTTCTTCCTGCTTTGGCTTGGACCATTATTCTTGGTGCCAGAAACACTGGAATGAGAAACGTAACTAAACATTCTGGACAATGCAATGCATCCTACATTTTGGTGTTTCTACGAAACTGGCCATTTTCTCCTTCAGTAAGACAATGACCAGCAGCAGCATGATATACCGCAGATGAACTGACATTTCAGTTCATCTGTGGAATAAACTGGAGCGTTGGGTGAGATAAAAGGACATCCACCATACAACAGTCCAGGACCTCATTACAAGCTTACCGAAATAATTTCGCATTGATCGCTATTGCATATTTGCGAAAAGTATGTCCCGTAGGACTGCTGCACTCCTCGCAGTGAGAGGTCTTACATATTATTAAAGTGGGCAACATGGCTATTTGTTCCTCATACTATGGTGTCTGTTCATTCCAAGCAGTGTGTGTATACACATAAATACACACATACACAAAAACACACACACTGCTTGCCCAAAACCAAATGACGAACACTTTTTCTGAAGATTGCAACCCTAAAGTCAGACAAATCAACTTCTGGCTATTTGTATCATTGAAAATTTCGACTAGAAAGGCAGTACACATTCAAATTTTCGATTATTCACAAAGAGATCAATTGGAAGCACTCAATAGGGTTAAAAGCAAAAGGCTGCGCTAAGCGAATTGTGTTTGACGGAAGCTCTTTACATGAAAGAATAAAGTTGCAAAGTTGGTTGTATTGTAATTGCTGAAAGACATCATCTAAATGATCTCACGAGAGAAAGAATTATTGGAAAGCTGAAGAAGGCCATAGATTTATTGATTGGAATCTCACAGTTTTATACTGAGGCTCAGGGCAGCGTTTCAAACTAATGGAATGAGTTCCAGACTTTTGATGAGAAGTCGCTCCCTCATTCCACCATGGAGGATAAAGATAGATTATCGCTTATTACATCAAAGCGTAATCGACATATAAGCTTTCAATTCAGTTCCATTCACGCACATGTGTGCGGTTAGCTTGATATATTGTGGCAAGACGTCTGCAACAAGTAGGGCTATACTGTCGAAGGGTAGCAGTTTGAGTTTCTTTATCCACTGATCATAATAGATCACGTTTTCATGGTGTCGTATCATAAAAATTGGACAAGACACCAATGGGCTAATACACCCTTTACAGATAAGTATCGTTTTAGCCTTTCCTCCGATTCTAGATGACACTTGATCTGGAAGCGGTACTGCTTACCATCATGGGAATGTACGTGAAAGGGATAGATAAAGTGGTACTGGGGTCATGGTTTGGGGAGGTATTATGCTTAATGAGGGCACCGTGCTACAAGTGCTGGAAAACGGGACTATAACTGGTGAACGTTATTGCAATTCGTTGCAATATCTTGCAATATTAATTATAGCTCCTGTTTAATTGGTTGATTAAAACCAAATTTTATAATATGGACAAAGATGGACTTTGTTTATCTTAACATAGATTCTTCGGAGTGTCTCACTGCTAGGCAATCTGAATTAAAGAAAAAATACTCGCCCTAATTTAATAGAATAATAAGAAAGTTCTGTGTTGAACATAATACGACACCTAAATAACGTTCTATGATGGGTCCTCAAAATTATAAATTACATAAGGAAATATATACATGCCCAGTAGAAAAACGTAAAAAAAACCTATTTACTTATGCCAGGAGTAAATTAAATCGGATCAAGCTGAAAAAAAGCGGGAAAAGAGAGATTTCCTCTAGTCAGCGAATAAAATCGGACCTGTGACAGTTTTTCTGAGCCTAGAAGCCTAGCATTATGGTAAAAATGAACCAAAAACCTAAACAGACACTAAGAAAAATTAAATATGTTATGTATTATTTTTATCTAGGTATATGTGTAACTTGTCAAATCGTTTCTAATTCAACGTAGCCCACATCGTTGGGTAAGATACACAGACTTTGCATTATGATCTAAACAGGCTGAAATATGGGCAAAACATAATGGATGCCACTTTAATGTGGAAAAGTGTAAAGTTATGCATTTTGGGTCACAAAGATTCCAAGCTATGTTCCACTTTAAATGAGTAATCATTCCTCTTTATAAATTAATACCGCCCGCATCTGGATTACTGTGCTCAGGTCTGATTACCTGGGTTTCTTGGCGATGAGGAAATGGTGGAGAGGATCCAGAGGCAAGTGACCAAGATGGTGAGTGGGCCGAGAAATGCTCCATATGAGGAAAGAATTGAGAGTATAGACTGAAAAATTTGGTTGATGGGTGAAAAAGTGTAGATATGATTTAAAGCATCATTAAGTTACTTAAGAAACATTTAAGTGACTTACAGGATTTTATAGGATTGACGTTCTAGCAATTGTTTCACCACTTGACTATTGGGCACAAGACAAGAGGTCATCGTAGGAAGATGGGTAACGGTGTGGTTAACAAGGTTGTTAGGACTAGATTTTTTTGCATGAAGAGTGATAAATTAATAGCATGGGTTGCTTGAGTCAGTTGTGAGTGCTTTGCTTTTAATGGTTTCAAGGCGAGGTACATCAGAAATTGTGTTGTTAGTTTGAGTCTCCCACCATGAGTCTTAGGACTATTGAGGTACTATTGCAATGTTAATGATAAGGACACTAACTCCTGACACTAACTGAACATAAAAGGGTGCAATGTCTTTCATGGAAATAGATAGAAGTTATACCCATTCAAGCTGGAGATATAAGCAGTAAATAGTAAGTGGTTTTTGACGCAGTATAATGTGAGATAAACGTGAAGAAGAAATAGGTCAACGTTGCTGTCCTGTCGACATGGTATTCTAGAGGGCAGAACGAAGGAAATATATTGCAAATTAGCCTAGCAATAAGAAAAGAGTAATATTATCGGTAATTTTAATTATGGAATGGCATATGAATGAGCAAAATGAATGAATTTCCAAAATTGCTGAGAGGCAACCTTAAGTATTAATACAGAGTATATGAGAATCAAGAATCTTAGATTGGATCATCTCATCAGAGGATGTTATTATGAATCGTTTGACAAATCATCTCCAAACGATGCGAGTGACCATGAACTGACCACCATGGGGAGTAGTCAGCCAAGAGAAAAGGATCTGCACAACTATAAGGCAAGTGATTACGAAGAGCTAAAAATATAGCTTACAGTTTGATGGGAATGAGGAATTGGGCAGAAATAAAATCAGTGCTGCTGCTTGGCTTTATTCGAGGGAAAAGAGTCTGGCATAATTAATCTCTGAAAGTAGTCGAATAGTCGGGAGGTTAAATAAGGTACGCGCGAAAGGAATTGCTGAAGAAATTAGGCATGCAATCTGGTCAAAGGAGCCCTTATGAATGTAGCACAAAGAGAAAGCAGGGCAAGTGACAAGCTTGGAAGATTTAGGACAGTAGTTTCAGAAGCAATTATCAAAAAGAAGGGATATAAAATGAAGCCACATAAACTAATGAATGTTTCGAATTGCGGCCGCAGAAGAAACTATCATAATGGAAAGATGGTATTGGTCGATGAAATTGATCAAAGAATAACGAAGGACATTGAAATTTTAAATAAGCAATACATAAAGGTATTTCATCCTTATGGATGTAACATCTTGCAGAGCGCAGTAAAAAAAAAAGGGGGGGGGGGAAGAGAATCTGCGAGTAAGTAGAAGGTATATGAGAATTCGATAAACTTGATGTTAATAAGGCAGTGGTACTTGATAATGTATCACAGTAACATTTCAGGGAGTGAACAACAGCTCTGATGAATGGTTGAGACAAATTCCAAGGAAGAAGAAATAGGGTAAAGTTGTTCCACTTCTTCAGGAAGATGATAAGATGAATGTTTCAAATTATAGGCCAGCGTGAGTTTATATGTACGAGGGTGGTCTGAAAAGTTCTCGGCCTCGACCATAGGTGGGAACACTCTCGGCAAGATTTTCTTTTTTTATGTTGATAAATCTGTTGTAAGCTTCCATGTGAAATTGCAAGTCATTCTATCAAGTAATTTGTTTTACACAGCTGTCTGAAGCAAAAGTGTTGTCTGTATCCCTGGAAATGGATAAAATTGAGTATCGTGCGGTTATAAAATTCTTTGTAAAAGAAGGTTTAACGCCAAAAGAAATTCATTCGAAGTTTATAAACGTTTTGGGCACTCTTCTCCTTCGTTTTAGAAAACTAAGAAATGGGCTGCTGAGTTTAAACGTGGCCTTACCAGCCTTGAAGATGATCCACGTGAAGGACGTTCAAAAAGTGTAACAACAACAGAAATCATTGATCAAGAGCATGGTATGGTATTGGATAATCGACTAGTCAAAGTGCGTGAAATTTCTGAGACTATAGGCATTTCAAAAGAACGTGTAAAATATATTTTGCATGAAGAATTGCAAATAAAAAAGCTTTGTACAAGATGGGTGCCACGCAGTGGCGAACAGTGAAAATTTTAAATGGGGGTACTTCATATACATAATTCTTTTTTCCTAATCAGTAACCAATTTATTAATAAATAAATTTACATATTAAAAAAGTGCTTTATTAAAAATATTTCACCCTCACCACGAACACACACCAATAATAAAAGTTCCGTATCTCACAGAAATAACGCGCACATGCATACAATTTATCAGTAGCGACATTGCTCAAACGAGTAGTGTCGGATTCACTTGTTATGTGCAATGACAAGTGCAAACGAATATCGGCAAGTCTACCAGGAATTCGCCGAAAGCGATAATTCCGACACTGTGTTAGATCGCAGTGCATTTGTTTCGTGTAACGATAAATGAAAAAATATAATTCTTTTCATATTTTCAACAGTGACACTCGTCATAATTCAGCGTAGTATCTATAATAATTAAATAATTATATGTTATATTAACAGAATAAAATAAGATTTACAAAAAAAAAAGTTCACCCTCATCACCAATATGCAACAATAATAAGAGTTTCGTATCTCACAGAAATAACGTGCGCAAGCATACAATTTATCTGAAGCAACACTGCTCGGATTCACTTGTTACGTGCAATGACAAGCGCAAACGAATATCGGCGATTCTAGCTGCAATTAGCCGACCGTGATAATTCTGATACTGCGTTAGATCGCAGAGCATTTGTTTCATAATCTAAAGCGTTAATCGAATATTCCAATTATTAACTATTCAATCAATGTTGAAACATAAGCTGTAAACTTTAACATGTATTGAATTTTTATAATGTTGTAAGCATTGTTATTATTTATAAACACAAAAGAAAAAGACCTGTGCAGCTCAACGGAAGTGACGTTTTCATCCGCTGCGCTTGGTCGCTCGAATTCAGACTTCAGTTCATATCTAGTCGCCGACTGGAGGAACTTTTTCTAAGCTTTTCTTCCACCGATACCCAAGTTAGTCGATCTCTGGCACAGGCAAGCGGGTTTTTCCTACCGGAAACTCTGGTTTTTTATCCTGTAAACGCAAGAAAATAGACCGTAGTACCTACATTATTTCAGAGAGTAACATATCTTGTTAAGGTTAGGTACCAAGAGATGGCAGCACTTGTTTGGCAGCCTCTTCATCGGTGGCTGCTATAATTAGTGATAGACATGGGCCAACTATCTCTGATTGGCTACCAGTGGAGAATGAACTGCCCACTTAGTCTCAACAAGCTAGATAGTTTATAAAGGTCTTCCATACTCCATATAAGACCGCAGGGGCGTAGTCTTAAAAGAAGTAGTGCCAGGGCTCTACCTTGGAAACAAAAATCCAGAGCACGAAGTGCGGCATTATTATTATTATTATTATTATTATTATTATTATTATTATTATTATTATTATTGTGATGGCAATATGACAGAGAGGTTGCCTTGTTTTCTGAAATGAAAATGACAAGAGCGGCAAGCTGCAATTTTTTGACCGAAAAATGGAAATGCATTATAAGTCTCATTAGTGTAATTCTTATAATTTATTATAATGAATTTAAAAATATTGATAATTTTAAAAAAGTACCAGGGTGTCGCCCTGGCCCGACTTCACCCCTGTATAAGGGAATAAAGAACGTTAGCTGATTTATTATTATTTTGTTTCATTTTTTTCCTTGGGGGTGCTGCAGTGTTGCAGTGCTTATGTACAAGCAGCCACTGGTGCCACACTTGCTCACAGAAGATAAAATATGCACTCGCATGAAAAGCTCTGAACAGTGCTGGGAGCGGTTTAACAAGAATAAAACTGATTTTGTACGTCAATTTGTTACTATGGATGCGATTTGGATTCATCATTACACACCAGAATCCAAACAGTAGTTAACAGTGGACAGAAGCCCGTTGTTTAGCGCAAAAAGAAGACAATCTCGGTTCCATCAACAGGAAAGGTCATGGCATCAAAGTTTTGGTATGCTAAAGGCATTTTGTTTATTAGTTATCTTGAAAAGGGTAAAACAGTAACCAGAAAATATTATTCTGATATTTTGACCAGACTAGACGAAAACATTTGTGAGAAAAGACCCGGTTTGAAGAAGAAAAATTCATCTTTCATCGGGACAATACGCCTGCCCACAAAGGTGTTTTGGCAATGGGAAAATTAAGGGATCTGCAATGTGAATTGTTGGAACATCAACCCTATTGCCCAGATTTGGTTCCCTGTGACTTCTATCTCTTCCCAAAACTAAAACTCATTCTCGCTGATCAGCATCTTTCTTCGAATCAAGAGGTGATTGCAGCTGTACAGTGGTATTTTGCAGATCTTACTGAGAACCACTATAGGGATGCGATAATGGCGCTGGAGGATCGCTGGAATAAATGTATTAGTCTTAAGGGAGATTATGTTGATAAATAAGATTAATTTTAAAATTGTAAATTTGTTTATTCATTGTTCGGCAGAGAATTTTTCAGACTACCTTCGTATGTCATGTTGCATATTTGTTTGGATTATGAATGGATGTTATTGTTGTGTGGTCTACATAGTGGAAGATCTTGCTTTTGAGAAATAGCTGGCTAACATTATGCATATAAATGTTGAATAGAGTTGGGGAGAGAACAGCTCCCTGTGGAACTTCACAGGTTACGGGTAGCTCTTTACTGCAGTTTGACCTAATACATGTTATCTGTTTTCTATTTTGAAGGTAGATTCTAAACCATGGTTTTTGAAGGTAGATTCTAAACATAACATTTCATGTGCAAAGGCCCATCTATGTCAACATGTCTTAGATTTTCTAATAAAGTTTGATGTGTGAGTATGTCAAATGCTTCAGACAAACCGATAAAGACTACCGTGACAATTTTGTTTTTATCGAATTCAGGATGAAAATGCGTCCCTAAAATCTGCCAAGTGAGATGTTGTTCCCTTATTTTTCTGAAGACCGTACTGTGCTTTGGGGATAATATGAAAGTTCTCTCTATATGTTGCAGGTTTCCTTAGTATGATCTGCTCCATAAGATGATTGATAGTTGGTAGGTATTGCTATGGGTATGTAATTATTGACTAAATTTCTTTTTCAATGTTTGTATATGGTGTAATTATGGCAGTCTTCAACATACTTGGTCTTTGCCCGGTTTTAAATATTTTATTTATTAATATTAGTACGATAGTGCCTAGACTAGTTGCGTGTTAGTTGATATCCTTAAGTCTTATTCTATCGATTCCTGGGCCCTTGTTTGGTTTGATTTTTTGTATTACAGAGAGAAATTCTGATTATTTTATATTTGGGAATCTTAATGTCTGTTTAACTGGTGGTCCAAGTCAAGATCACATTTTGTGACTGAAGGGATATTTTTCTGTAGTTCTTGGATGGAGTCTACAAAGTATTGGTTAAACCTCTTTCATGAAGTTGTGTTTTATGGTTTAAGGGGTGGTGGTTGAGAGCACAATCTAGCATTTCAATGACCAGATGCCAGGTTTGTTTCATGTTGTTTTGTGCTGAAGTTAATTTATCTCTGTAGTAGTTTCTTTTTGCCTAGTAAAGCGATTCCTTGTTATTTTATATTTGGTTTTTGCGTTATTTGGATATTCGAATTCAGTATGTAGACATAGAATGTCCTTTATTGTCCATAGATTGTCTGTAAATCTAGGATTATGTTTTGCGTTATCCAAGGATTTGGCATATTTTTGAACGAATTGCGACTTTCTTTATTATTCTTTATTTTCTTTCTTCTATATATTTCCTCCAGTGGGAGCTTAATGTTTTGTATAAGGTATCTGTTGAATCTGGTGATGCCATGTATTTCCAGTAGATTTTTCTTATTTGGTGGTTGACTATTTCTTCGTCTGTTATTGTTTTATTTTGCTTTTTATATGTGGAGCATTGTATGGATGTTGTCTTTGTGTGCAGGTTCAGAGCCATGAAGTAATGGTCTGCAACTTTGCACTTTATGACTGCAGTGTAACTATTTGTTGGTGTCTAAATGTTTATACGATCTAGGTGGGAAGCAGTGAAATTATCTCCGACTGTTTCTTCTCTAGAGTGTGATTATGATTGGTATTGATTATGGTTGATTGATATTGATCAAGGTTATTATTGGTATATTAGGTTATACATGGATAGCATATCTAGGTATTGTACAGCAGATTGTGGTGGAATGGTGTTAAATACTCAGATAGTAAGATTGGTGTATTGCCCTTCGTTGGAGCCCTTGGCAACTGCTTTTCTTTTCAGTCTGCTGGCTTTTATGAGATTGTCTCTCGTGGGTTTGCTTGTAAGAAGAACTCTGACTGGTGTGAGTTGTGGCAAGCCTTGATTTTTGCTCTTCCTGTGAATTAGATGTACAGTCAGAATGTCGTTGTTCTGAGGGGGGGGGTGTCATTGCATGGCCTAACTTTAAAACTCTGTCTCTAAGGTTTTTGTACGTTGTTTCAGGTAGACAATTTACGAGAAGATCTTTATATTGTTGCTGTTTTAAAAGGTCGTAGCTTTAGGGAATTTAGTTTTTGGCGGAGTTCAGAGGTCTATTTATTATTATAATTATTATAACGGTGTCTGTATGAAGTCAAAAGACCAATCATGGGAAACCCTGCATTCACATCCTAACCATTATTCACACAATACCTGTCATACTTCTCCTCAAATTCATTCACAGACGAAGCATTCACAACTACTTCTGGCAATGCATTCCATCCATTATCAACCTTCCATGCAAAAAATCTAGTCCTAACACCCGTGTCTTACATAATCTCCAGGGATGGTGCCTTGTTCTCTTCCTTCCTGCACTGGTCTTAAAAAAATCATCAGTATCTATAATATAAATAATATAAAACCATTTTAATAATTTATATGCCTCTATCATATCTCCTCTCTTATTTATGTCAGCTAGTTTTTGGAGCCCACATATCTTCAATCTATCCTCGTAGGAAACATCCCACAGTCCTGCAACGATCTTTGTAACTCGCCTATGAATCATCTCCACCATTTCTTAATCACCAAGAAATCCAGGTAATCATGTCTGCGTGCAAAAGTCCAAATGCGGTCTTATTAATGGCTTATAAAGTGGAACAATAACTTCCCTGTCCCTGCTTGTCAGTGTGTTCTTCAACAACCATGTAATTTGATGTGATATTTTGGCAACCTTTACAATATACCCTCTAAACTTAAATTCTCTATCCACATAAACTCCCAAGTCCCTTGCCCTGTCAACTTCTTGCAATTCAGTTCCATTAACATAGTAAACAGCATGTGATCTTATCCTCCTGAAGGGCATCAACTCACACTTAGCCACATTAAACTTTCAGTCATTTACCTCAGACAAGTGAGCCTTAACCTTTTTAGTGATCGGCACTCCTTGAATCTAAAAATAAGTTGTTTCTTTTGCGAGCTGTGGATAAGGTATACACAAGGTTTTAACTGTGTACACCAGAATTGTTCTAAGTGCAGTTTTTCAAATTCCATTTGAATACGTGCATTGGCTCGTATTTCAATAAGATCGCCTTTTATTAAATAGCTGTCGTCCATCGAATCTGGGTCAAATAGAAATGCATGCATTATCCATCTCTGAACTTTGCTAATATTTCCTGTGGTAAAATATCCATGAAATGATTCACTCAATTGTTCGAGGTGTACTGCAATTTCATGTATAATTATTATTTTCTCATTTTCCAGAACGATTAAATCAAGCAAAGAAAAGTTTGAAAAATTCCCATTTTCAACTTGACGTTTCCAAATTTTTAGTTTTTCAATAAATGAAGATAATTTTTCACTAGCTGTTATTATGTTCTTACCAAATCCTCGCATTGATGTGTTTTATTCATTAAGGTGGCTAAATATATCTGCTACGTTGGCTAGTCGAAGTTTTGCTTCTCTTTTTTCAAAAGTTTTAACTAAATCACAATTTTGGTCAGTAAGAAACTGTATAATTTCCTCTCGCAATTCAAAAACACTGCTAAGAATGCAGGCCCTTGGAGAGCCATCGTACTTCAGTGTGATAAAGAAGCACAGTATGAACAGCACCTATTTCTTCACACAAAGCACGAAAGATGCACTCGTCCTCGGATATACTTTACTACATTTACTGCAGTAGTTTAGTGTTGTTTTAAATTCTCTGGCAGTTTTCGATGCAAGTGAATGACGGCGCAACATGCAAAGCATTATTGTAACTTGCGGTATTTCTGTCTTGATGTATGAAAAATCCAGAATTTTTGCCCAACATTGCAGGGGCACCATCAGTGCAAATTGTGCCTATCACATTCATGGGTATTTGATGTTTCAAAAAAAAAGTTATGATATGATTGAAAACATCAATTCCTTTTGTCGTCAATTCCAATGGCTCTCAAAATAAAAATTCTTCCAACATTAATTTTTCCGAGGCCAATCGCCGTGGCGTTTGCACACCACGGCGATTGGCCGCACGAGGAAGACTTCGTTTCGAGTCTAGTCGGCGACTAGAGGAAATTTTTCTAAGCCTTTTTTCGACTGGTTCCCGAGTTAGTCGATCTCTGGCATGGGCAAGCCGGTTTTTCGTCCAGTAAACTCAAGAAAATCGACCGTAGAACCCACATTATTTCTGATATTAAATATATTGTGTTAGTAGGGTTAGGGTCCACGAGATGGTGGCACATTTGAGCCGTCTCTCTTCACTGTGTACCGCTTAATTAGTGATAGCCTTGGGCCATCTATCTCTAATTGGTACCAGTGGAGATTGAACCGCCCAGTCCCACTCAGTCTCCAAAAGTTAGATAGGGCTAAATGGCCTCGCCTACTCCTGTATACGGGAATAAAAAGGCGTTAGCTGATTTTTTTTTTTTTTTTTTACCAACAACTGACTGCAATTATCAACATCAGTTGACTCGTCCAGTTGAATTCTCACTTTTAGAGGACTGGCTTTGATATCTTATGCAAAGGAAAATTCAGCACATCGTTCGATAACGGAATCTGCTGAATTTTCCTTTGTGCTTCAGAACGCAATTCAATTTTTGCTATGTCAAGCGCACATGGTTTTACCAATTCCTCAGCTATTCTATGACCATTTCTTTTCTTAGCACACAGATATGCCACTTAATAAGAAGCTTCTAACAAGGGCTTTTGAACTACCACAACGTCAAATTTTGTGATAGTACCAAATTTTATTTCAAGATGTTAAGAGTAGGTTCTGCAGATTCATCACCATGCTGATTGTTGAAATGCTCTAACAACTTTTGATGGTTTAAAATTGGAGTTTGAAAATATTTTGCAACATAAAATGCATTGTGGTCCATCTTTTTCTATTGTACAAGTGAATCCATAAGCAACATAATCGTCTTTCCTTTGGCGTTTTTTTCGACATAACGAGGGTTACTACAATCAATAAAATAATAATTATAATTTTCAAAATTTGCAGAAAACCTTTATGTAATCAATTGATTGTATCCGGTATGGGCTTTAGTCACTGATTAATGTTGGTAAATTAAAGAAAACGAGTATTCGTTTCTGCGTAGAACCACCTCGTTAACGTTCGTATTCAGAGTATGCGAACACGTGCGGGCATCAACCAGTTTCTTGTACTGCATGTGCTGGTAAGTGTGATGCGCTGGGGAAAAGGTTGAGAGAGTAGGGGTCACAAAAGTCGACGTAGCATTCACCAGTTTCTCACTGGCGGTAGTTTCCATCGAAAATTTAGAAACTTTTCTCGCACTCCCAGGAGTACACACATGCCAGATTAAGAATCACTGCCTTAGACCATATCGTCAGCATATTTAAGTCATCCTGCAAGATATCTACATCATCTGAATTGAATATCGCTCTTCCTAATTTTGCATCATCAGCAAACAAGTGGATATTTTCTTTCAAATTATTTCCAATATCATTAATGTACAAATTAATCAAAAGAGGACAAAGCAATGAGTCCTGAGGTGCACTGCTAGTCACATGCCTTCAGATATCATAAACCACTTTTTGATATCTTTTCACCAGCCACCCTTTAATCCAAATCACGAGCTTCCGATCCATATCAATTCGCACCAATTTATGCAACAGAGTTCCATGTGGAATTCTGTCAAATGCCTTTCCAAAATCCAGCAGTATCACTGAGTAAGGATCGTCTTTATCCAACTCCACTGTTACTTTATTATAGAAAGTAAGCAAGTTACTAAGGTAAGACCTACCCTTCACAAAACCATGTTGCCCCTTATACAGTATCATATTGCTGTCCACCCAGTTCTGAATTCTAATTTTTATCAATTTCTCCAAAACCTTAACCACCACTCCAGATATACTAATTGGTCTATAATTTTCTATCTGTCTTGGAGACTCCCTTATGCAGTGGAATTATTTTCCCCTTTTTCCATTCTATTGGAACTTTACCAGAATTGAAGCTTAAATTGAACAGCCTCGTTTGAGGAGGTGTTATTTCTATTGCACATTACATGGACTGATATATGCCATCTAATCCAATAGCAGTGTTAGCATTAAGGTTCTATAATATGCTAAGCAACACTATTTCATCTCTCTACACTCTCATCAGTCAATGACACGTTTGGCACTGCAATATCACAAACTTTTGAAGAATGATCACTAAGTAACTCAATGATTTGATTTGCTTCTGTAATTTCCCTACTATCAACACTTTTTTAAAGTCATCCTTCCATGTTTATTCTTCCTTTTACTTGCCACAGAGTGAAAGAACTCCTTAGGATTTCTTTTAGACTAATCAGCTAGCATTCTCTCATAATCAACTTTGGCCTTCCTTACCATACAGTTTACTCTCTTTGCCTGTACCTTGTACTGCTCATGGGAACGTTAACTACCTTTTTCTTTATACTTCCACCACCACCTTTTCTTTATCATCATCTCCTGCTTACTAATATTATTCATCCATCTTACTCCTACTCGATTTCTCCTCCTGACTCTGGGAATACGGTCTGATACAGCTTTCCTTAAATACTCCTTGACAATCTCCCATGCACCATCATTTCTCCCCTTCAAATTCTCATGCTATAGCACTGCTGAAAGCTGACTTCCCAGCTTGTCATAATCACTAGCCTTGTAATTCCACACATACCCCGTTCTTAACAGAACATTCAGCACATCTTACAATCTCCCAGGTCAAGACCACATGACCGCTTTCCCCAAGTGGAGACAGTGTAACTAAAGTACTTATTGATTTGTTCTCTGATGCTATGACCAGATCTAACACTCTTGTATCTCTTGTCCTTTCCATTGCATGCTGTCTCAGGTAGTTATCTCTTAACTGTATAAACTCCATTTCCTTGTGACCACAAATTAAATAAGGTAGGTGTGAAAAGAATGAAGAGATCAAGCATACAATACAGAAAAAAAGGCATTAAGAAGCAACATAAGAGGAGTGGTAATACCCAATGGCATGAGGAATACGCAAGGAGGGTGACTCAGTTGGTAAGAGTAGCAAAAGTTCAGTATGAACAGCAGTTAGCTAAAGAAGCAAAAAAAATTCTAGAGCATTCTTTCAATAAGTAACCAGCAAAAAGAAAAAAAAAGAATGATTATAATGATTATGGTAGGATGGCATGGCACTAACTGGGGAAAATGGTATAAGGACATCTGCAGCAGAGGATATAGTTGAGAGATTTAATGAGCAGTTCATAAGTCTTTCATCCCTGTGAAAGTGACACCATGGAGAGCTTGGGAGAAGAGACTGACTGTGAGTGAGGAAGAAGTATATGGGGAATTAAGCAAACTTGATATTAATAAGGTTATGGAGCTTGATGATATATCACCTCATGCATGATGATATATCACCTCATATTTTGAAGGAATGTGCCAGGGAGTTGATATCTGCCTTGACATATTTATTTAATGAGTCTTACATTGGGTCAAATTCTAAAGGAGTGGAAGGAAGGGAAGATTGTACCATTTCATAAAGGAGGTGACAGAATTCAGGAATCAAATTATAGGCCAATTGGTGTGTCAGGTGTTGTTATTAAAGTATTGGAAAGGCTGGTGAGAACTGGGATCCAGAATTGGGTTGACAAGAATGGTATCTTTGATGCACAGCATAAATTTGCGAAAGAGAGAGATCATATTGTAGTAATCTACTAACTTATTACAATAAGGTAACAGAAGCACTGGACATGGGAGATGGATACACAGTGGTATACTTGGACTTTGCAACAGCTTTTGCTAGATTACCACATGATAAGCTGATATGTCAAACTAGAGCGGATGAGATTGGATATTAGACTAGTGCATTGGATTGGAGACTGGCTCTGTGAAAAGTATCAACAAGTTTTGTACATGGGAGCAATATCCTAGAAGAGGAAAGTCACTAGTGATGTGCCTCAGGGGTCTGTTTTAGGGCCATTGCTGTTTAATGATATTGAGGAAGATTTTAATGGAGATATACAGCTGCTTGCAGATGATGCAAAGTTGGGATGAACTATGAGGAGTAGAGAAGATGTTGTGGCATTACAAGAATACTTGAACATATTGAATGATTGGGCACAGGAGTGGGGATGCCACATCAATATTGTGAAATGTAAGTCTTTAAAATTTAGAAAACAAAAATGGGATGTAAAATTTATGCTTGATGGGATATTGTTGAAGGTGAAAACAATAAGAGAGCTTGGGATGATGGTGGATAAAGATCTGAAATTTAGAGCACATAATGACAAAATTGTGAAGACAACACAATGAATTTTGGGAATGATGTGGAGACACTGATTTGTAGAAGGAGATTCTGATGCCGTTGTATGAGACTGATTAGCCCACATATGGCCTATTGTGCACAGATTTGGTCACCTAGTTTACAAAAGGATGAAGAAATGTTTGAGAGGATACAGAGGTGATTGACCAAAATAGTTTCTGATCTCCGGAATGTTGAATATGAAGAAAGGTTGAGCCGATGAAATTTGCAATCTAGTGGATAGGAGAAAAAGGGGTGATATGATATAGATGTACAAGTTAGTAAGGGATGTTATAGGATTAAGATTGAAGAGGTTTTCACAAAACGGGAGTGACGAGTGGGTTTTTGCATGGAGAATTGTGAATAGGGCCAGCATTACCATTTAGGCAAACTAGACAACCGCCTAGGGTGCAAGCCATGAAGGGGATGCAAAACTTTAAGCTATACTTTATTCATACTTTACTAAAATATCAAAATTAAATAGTGATATATGATTTAGCTATCAATTCTTTTTCCTTATCCCTCACACATCACACTATTTGACTCTTGGTTCTTTTTTGTTCCTTACCGAAACGATTTGAACTTACAGCTATTTAAAATTCAGTTAAGATAAATATTTTAAAACGTTAACATTTTAAAATATTAAATTTCAGTATTTTATAACTTTTTTTTTGTAAATGAATTATAACAGAGAATTTTCAAATTAATAAAAAAAGAAAATAAAAAGCCCTACTAATTTTTATTATATTATATTATTATTCAGGCCTCCATGGAGTCAAAAGACTCATCGTGGGAGATCCTTCCTAAGAACATAAAGTCTGTCAAGACTCATCGAGGGGAGGTCCCCCCCCCCCTAAGAAACACAAAGTCTATCATACCACGCCTTAAACTCATTGACCATTCTCACTCTCACCACTCCATCAGGAAATGCATTCCACAGTTCAACCACCCTCCATGCAAAGAAACCACTCCTCATCCTCTTGCTCACAGTTTCCTTTCGTAACTTCCAGGGATGGCCTCTTACCATCACTTCTTCCTGCTGTTCAACCAAGCGAAAGAACTCCCCAGTGTCAACCCTGTAACCACCTCTCAACAGTTTAAAAGTCTCAATCATATCACCTCTCCTTCTTCTATCCGCCAAACTCTGCAGTCCACATTCCCTCAGCTGATCCTCATAACCAAAATTGTACAGTCCTGAAACCATCTTTGTACCCTTTCCACAGTTAATTTATCCCCTTCAAATGCTGGGGACCAAATCTGAGAACAATAGTCTAAGTGTGGTCTGATCAGAGACTTATAACGGAATGATAACCCCTTTTATCTCTGCAGATCAGTGTCCTCATAATTGCAGCAATCCTGTAGGGAAAAGTTACTTGCAAATTAAAACAATACTGCATCCATATGTCATCTGTCACCATTAATAAAGGTGCGAGTATGGTGTGCCATTGTGTACCGTTCTAAAAAAGCATGTCAAAAGTAATAAGAGAAAGAAGTAGGAAATACAAAATGATGACCATGTTTCTTAGGTATGATAATGGGGAGTAGAGAAAGTAAATAATGATTACTTTCCTCCTATTACCTCCTCTTCCATCCAATACAAATTAGATGGAAGAGGAGGAAACTGAATGAATAAAGGAAAACTGCATATGAGGGAAAGTGTCACTGCATAGTCATGCCTTCTGTTTGAAAAGGTCTGGGTTTTAAATCATGTTTAGGATGCATAAAACCTTTAACAAAGTGCTTCAACTGAAGGGGAATTAGCCATTCTCATGGCAAGACTTCTATGAACTCAGCTTTTTACTCCTGCAGTACAGACAGTCCAACAAGAGAAAATAACCAATTGAAGTGATATAGTTACCCCAAAGCCTTAATCGCTTTAGTGATATAAACAGCAATTCTTATAGGACTGTGTTATTATGGCTACATCTAAAGATATTGGCAGCCTAGTTTTTTCTGAGTTGGTTAGGCAAAGTTAATGGCAACTTACTTTCACTTTCTTGGCAGTGTTGGTGCACTTTTGTATGAAGTCACTCTTGACGTTTCACATTCTTTATATGATGAGGTGTAGGGGGGGGTGATAAAGAATTATCTATAATTCCAGAAAGCTTGCACTATATAGAAGTCAGATTGTATACAGCTAGTATAGATCAAAAGTATGTGGAACTGATAGGTAGCTTTTAAGTAGAGCTACAGGGACTGAAGTTTAGGCTTAATTGTAATGCATATAAAGTTACAGCAACATTTAAGGAAAGACATTACAAAAAACCTGCAGTCTCAGTATATATGTCCTGTCTCTGATAATAATAAAATGAAGTTGTGGTGAAGGTACTGGAGAGATTGGTGAGAAGTAGGACACAGCAATGAATTGATAACAACAATATTCTCTGAGGTTATCAGCATGGGTTATCAGTTAAAGAGAGATCATGTTTTGCTAACTTACTTATGTACTATAACCAGGTGACAAATACCTTGGACAGGGGAGATGCATATACAGTGATGTACTTGGATTTTGCAAAAGCTTCTGATAGACTGCCCCATGACAAACTATTAAATAAATTGAAACAGATGGGATTGGATAACAGACTTCTGAGTTCGATCAGTGACTGGCTGTCAGATGGGTATCAAAAAGTTGTATATGGGGTGCAGTATCCTAAACAAGGAAGGTCAGTTTTGTGACCATTGTTGTTCAATTTGTATGTTAATATTGGGATGGATTTAACTAGTAATATGCACCTGTTTGCAGATGTTATGGCCTTACAAGAGGACTTGAATAGATTGCATGAATGGGCAGGTAAGTGGAACTATCAATTTAATGTTGCAGTTATCAATTTGATAAGCAACAATGGGATGCAAAGTATACACGTGTGTACTTTGCATCCCATTGTATGGAAACTTTAAAAGGAGGAGATGAGAGAGAGCTAAGAGTGATGGGGGACAAGGACCTGAAATTCAGGGGCCACACCGCACAAGTTGTGAAGATATCACATCAGATAATGGCAATGATGTGGAGGACACTAACATGAAGAAATAGAGAGGCTATGATTTGAGAAAATGTAAGTTGCAAAGCCTCTTGAATAGGAAGAAGAGGAGAATATGATTGTGACATATAAGCTAGTCGGAGATTGTTATCAGATTGACATGGAAGAGATTTTTCGTAGAATGGGAGAGGAAGGGGTAGAACAAGAGGCCATTGCTGGAAACTGTATAAAGTGGGTGTGAGCAGAAGAGTGAGGAACAGATTCTTTGCATGGAAACTGGAATGCACTGCCTGAGCGTGTTGTGAATGTAGACACACTGAATCATTGACAAAACATATTGCAAATAAGAATGGCGGCCAGTAATGAAGGTTCGCCATCGTTATCAAAGAACGGTAGCATAAAAGAAATGAGTCAGTGTAATAGCTGTGAAATGTACGCTTTGAGGAGTGCGGTCGGAGTGTGGTTAGATGATAATAAAGGATTGAATGTATGTAGAAAATGTAGGGAGAATAAGGAATTGAAGTGTATTTCGGATCGTGAGTGTGATATTTTTGTCAACCTTCAGAACGAAGGAAATAGGGATATGACAAGAAACGGCAAGGTTGTACATTAAAATTGTGAGAGTGTGAATGTAGAAAGTGTGAATGATAGTATAAATGGTTTCTCAGAGAACAAAAAAGATGAGATAGATGCATTGAGTGAGATCGCAATGTTGAATGGTGTGATATAAAGGGCAAAACAGCGGCTAGAGCGTATGAGCAAAAGTAGACTGAATGAACCAACCAATAATAAAAGGTATGACAGGAAAAATAGACGTATGAATGTGAACATGAACAAAATGAAGGATAGAGTGCTGTATGGAGACTCGTTAGTACGAGGTGTGTTAGTAGAGGATTTGACAAAATCGTACCAACCTGATGCGACCATAAAGGACGTAACTGCATCTATTAGAGAGCAAAAGGAAAGGGCGAAAGAAATGATTGTTGTGGCAGGTACGAATGATTTGAAAGGAGATAAAATGGAAATGATAGAAGACCTGAATGAATTGTTTGAGGTAGCAAAAGAAAAGAGTGAGAGAGTTAGAATGATTAGTCTTTTGCCACGGTATGACAGTGAAATGTTTAAAAGGAGGCTATAATTGCGAATGACTTTATGCGTGGGTTATCTATGACGAGTGGTGTGGAATTTGTGGATGTGTGGAGCGAGTTTGATGGGCGAAAGGATCTATATAAGATGGATGGCTTGCATTTGAATGGTTACGGTGTAAGAAGACCTGAGAAAGTGTTGCTGAATGTAGTGGATGTGCAAATTCAGGGAAACTAGATTTGTTAGGGGGGGGGGAGAGTAGAGATACAGTCCTTATGGAGGCAGTTGAATGTAAGAATGAATATAATATGCCAGAGCAAATAAGGACAACAAATCTGAGTGGGATAGTTAATATAAGGCATCAAGGTAGGGTTGGGGCTAATGGGGGTCTTAAATTCATGTACACTAATACTAGGAGTATTAGGAACAAGAAGGAAGAGTTTTTGGCCATGGTTGGCACTTCCAGACCACAGGTTATAGGTATTAGTGAAACATTGCTAACTGTAGATGATATAACTAGTGGGATTGAATGTGATGGGTATAGTGTGTTCAGGAATGACAGAGAGAATAAAATGGGGGGAGGAGTATTGTTGATGATAGCTGATGAGCTACAGCCACGGAGAATAGAAGTTGAATTGCAGGATAGAGAAAAGAGCACATTTGAGGCCATTTGGTGTGAGATTGTGGCTAGCAGAACTAAATATACAACTGGGTGCTGCTACAGACCAGGTGATGGAAAAGATGGTGGTGACAGTATGCACAAGCAAATAGAAGAAATGGGTGGAAGGAGGGTGATTATTATGGGAGATTTCAACTATGGTCGCATTGATTGGAGTGAGGAGAGGACACACGGGAAGAAGGAATTGGATTTTATGCGGTTATTAAGGGATAACTATCTGCGACAGCATGTAATGGAAAATACTAGGAGTCAGAGAGTGCTTGATCTAGTAATTACATCTGAGGATTTGGCTGTAACAAATATGACCACATTGCCACCAATCGGTGAGAGTGATCATAGGGTCTTAACTTGGGAGGTGGCTAAAGGTGTAGAATTTTCAATTAAGACAGGGTACATGTGGAATTATCGGGCTAGAAAGTATGACAAGCTTAGGAGTTTGATTGGTTCAGTACCATGGCATGTACAACTGCAAGGACTAGAAGTTGATAGTGCATGGGAGGTAGTTAAGAAGTGCTTGCATGAAGCAATGGCTGACTGTATACCTAGAGTCCGAATAATAAATCAAGTAGGGGTTAAATGGATGAATAACACCAAAAAGAAACAACTATGGAGGGAATTTAAGGAGAAGGGTGACCGGCAGGCACATGAACGGTATAAAGCACAGGCCAGAATGGTGACGAGTGTGGTAAGAAAAGCAAAAAAGGATTACGAAAGAACATTGGCCATGCAGGCTAAAGAGAATCCTAAACAGTTTTTTAGATATGTAGCAAGTAAAAGGAAAAATGTACATGGCAGTTTGATTTTAAAGAATGCCGATGGTAGGGAGGTAACTGAATCAGTTGAGATAGTTGAGTTACTGAGTGAGCACTTTGCAAAAGTATATCATCCAGGTGGTGACATTGCAGAAACGAATAAACCAGTAGATTATACGGGAATTGTGGTTAATGAAGTGGAGGTGAGTAGTCTATTGTATAACCTCAATGTCAATACATCTGTGGGATTGGATGGTATACCAGCTCGTGTTGTACGAGAAGCAGCTAAAGAATTATCAGTACCCTTGACCATTTTGTTTAATTTGAGTCTCGGGTCTGGATTAGTCCCAAGCGGGTGGAAAGAGGGGAAAATAGTTCCACTGCATAAAGGTGGTTCCAAGACTGCTGTTGTAAATTACCGACCGATTAGCATATCAGGAATCATTGTCAAGGTCTTAGAGAAATTAGTCAAGAAAAGAATACAGGATTGGATAGATGAAAATGGGATATTGTATGGGGGACAACATGGTTTTGTGAAGGGTAGATCATGCCTCAGTAACTTGCTCACGTTTTATAACACAGTGATGGCTGAACTGGATAGGGGTAATGGGTTTACAGTGATACTACTGGACCTTGCCAAGGCCTTTGACAGGTTATACATGGAACCCTAATCAGTAAACTGGAGCAGATGAGTATAGATATAGGGTTGGTGAGATGGATAAGAGGGTGGTTGAAGGAGAGATATCAAAGAGTGGTTTATTCAGGAGTGGAGTCTAAAAGACATCTTGTGACTAGTGGAGTGCCACAGGGCTCTGTTCTTCGACCACTACTTTTCAATTTGTTCATCAATGATATTGGAAAGGATCTGAGAGGAAGTGTTCACTTGTTTGCTGATGATGCAAAGTTGGGTAGAGCAATTGTGAGTGCACAAGATGTCAAAATTTTACAGGATGATTTGGATAGTTTGGAGGACTGGGCTAGGAAAAATGGATGTCAATTTAATGTGGCAAAGTGTAAGGTTATGCTTACACTTTGTAAGGTTAAAGTGTAAGGTTATGCACTTTGGGGTGAAAAGAATAGCAGCAGTATATCGCATTGGTGGAATCATACTCCAGGAGATTGATGAGGCCAGGGATTTGGGAGTGTTGGTGGATAGGGAGTTGAAGTTTAGGGGGCACATTGCAAAAGTAACTAAAACAGCTCACCAAATCACTTGGCTTCTGAAAAATACTTTAACATGCAGAGACGAATAAGTTGTTGTTCCTCTGTATCGAGCCTTGATAAGACCCCATCTGGACTTCTGTGCCCAGCTATGGGCACCAGGGTTTTTTCGTGATGGGGAGGAAGTGGAGAGGGTCCAGAGACGAGTGACCAAGATGATAGCATTTTTTCATTTCATTCTGTGGAATGAACGTTATGAGAATAGGTTGAAGATTTGTGGGTTGCAGAAATTGGACGATAGGCGAAGGAGGGGTGATATGATTGAGACATTCAAATTACTGAAGGGTTTTTATAAGATTGATCCAGAAGATATTTTTGAAAATATGACTGGTGGTGGGAGGACTAGGGGCCATGCATGGAAGCTGGGCAAGAGCGTGGTTGACAAGGGTGTTAGAGCTAGGTTCTTTACTTGGAGAGTGGTAAATGAGTGGAATAAGCTTCCAGAGTCTGTTGTGGGTGCTACGACCGTGAATGAGTTCAAGGCAAGGTATGATAGATACTGTGTGAATGTTGAATAGTTGTTCTTGACATGATGTTAGGGCCTCCCTCGATGAGTCTGTCGACTCCTTGGAGTTTCCCGGAACAATAATAAATAATAATAATTATTCGTGACACCTCCAAGGAGTTCGAAGGACTCATCACGAGAGGACACCGATTGTGCAACTCACCGTCTCCACCACTACACCGATCCTCTACTACCAATCACCAACATCAGCGCTATATACTGCCTACCATCACAGCTGGTATTTTTTGTCTGTAAATTGCATGTGTTCTTAAGGGCCGATTTGTCTGTATGCAGGATGAAAAACCTGAGTTTCCGGGAAAACAAACTCTGCTACCTCTGTATGAGATCGGCTAACTCACCTTCGATTGAAAAAGTCCATATAAAGATTCCTCCCATCATGACGAGAATCGAACTTAGGCCTTTTCCAATCGAATGGCACAATGTACCGTTGTTCTTCCAATTGCGCTACGGAGGCAACCCAAAAGACGCGCATAAGTTACGTTGCCGTTATTCTTAGCCCGGCCACCACACGGGATATAGTTTCCTTTTTTTTTTTTCTTCTATTTCTGTATGATGCCACTGTATAAGGCCTTGATCAGGCCACATATGGATTACTGGGCACAGAGTTTTCAAGGTGACAAGGATTTTGTTGGAAAGGGTTCAGAGAAGATTCACAAAGGTAGTCAGTGGTCTCTGGAATGTAGAGTACAAGGACAGATTGAGAGAATGTAAGTTGCAAAGCCTCTTGAATAGGAAGAAGAGGGGAATATGATTGTGACATATAAGCTAGTCGGAGATTGTTATCAGATTGACATGGAAGAGATTTTTCGTAGAATGGGAGAAGAAGGGGTAGAACAAGAGGCCATTGCTGGAAACTGTATAAAGTGTGTGTGCGCAGAAGAGTGAGGAACAGATTCTTTGCATGGAAAGTGGAATGCACTGCCTGAGCGTGTTGTGAATGTAGACACACTGAATCAGTTTAAGGCATGGTTGGATGAGCATTGTGTGCAATAGTGTGTGCTTCCCATGATGAGACTAACTCCATGGAGGTAGGATGATGATAATAATAATAAATAACACTGTACAATACTTGCGGGAAGTTATTGAAACCACATTATAATGAAAATAAAGAGTTTAATAAAAAATAAACAATTATGATCCTACAAGTTTCATAAGTCATCACACTTACATCATCAGGAGTACTGGTACAAAAAATGTTTTACACAACAAAAGACTATACACAATTAATTACACATAATAGATGTTATCATAACTTCACAACTGGTACATACAAATAAGAAACCAGTATAAAAAAAAAGTTAAATTAATTACCATATATATGTTGGAACACTGCTAGTTGCATGTTTCCTTAAACTTTCTTGAACAATTATGATCAATATAAGGCATTTCTGTTTGTTGCCAAACTACCTGAAGGCCTGTGGTAGTTGTGTGGAATGCCACCATTTGTGGTGTCTTCTTTTTTCGATGTCTTACAAGTTTAGTGAAGCCTCACAAATGCTTAGGATCTACACAAAATACAATAAAAATCAAGGCTTAATCTTACACCAATTATGGTCTGCTTTCATTAAAAATCTAACTGCCATTGACCTAGGATATGGCACATGTGATGTCACAAAACATAACAACTAGCAGTGTCCCAACATAGATAAAGTAATGAATTTAATTTTTTTTATTATTATTCTAGTTTTTTATTTGTATGCAGCAATTGTGAAGTTATAACACCTTATCCTTGTCAGATGTCATCTCCTTCCAGGAGGTTGACTACCATGAGCTTCCACCATGTAGTTTTGTGCTTCTCTTTTACATTCTTCATAAGACAAAAAGGTCCAGTCCTTAATATTTCTCATCCAATCTGTTCTTTGTCTTCCTCTTCTCCTTTTTCCTTGTGTCATTCCGTCTAGAAATGTTTATTTTATAAGGATTCATGCCTTAGTAGGTGACCAAGGTAGGTAGTTTTCCTTTTCTTAATGGTTTTCAACAGAGTCCTATCTTCTCCAGTCATCTCTAATATTTTTAAATTAGTCTTTTTGGCAGTCCATGGGACTCTACGGATTCTTTTGAGGATCTACATCTCAAAGGCTTTTAGTTTATTTTCACAATATTTTGATACTGTTCAGGTTTCTGCTCCATATAGCAATGTTGACCATACGTAGCATTTGGACAGCTTAATGCTACGTATTAGGCTGTCTTGTTCCTTGAGATCAGAATGTTTTTCATGCTAATGAAGGTTTGTTCTAGCAATTTCTATTCTTTTTATTTCCTTATCACACTTTCCATTCTCTGTAATTAGTTGACCCAAATATATATAACTCTCTACTTGATCTAAAGTATTTCCTCTGATCTTAATGTTTATATCGGGTATTTTCAATTTTTCTCTTGTTACCAGCATGGTTTTGGTTTTTTTGAAGTTGAAATTAAGTCCATATTTTGAATTTAGTTTCAGTGTCTTTTCTAGTAGGTTTTGAAGATCTTTTTATTTTCAGCCAGCAGTACTGTATCATCTGCATATCTTAACTTGTTTATTTCTGCCTCCTATGCTGACGCCTTTAAATTCTTCTAATTGCTGGAAGATATTTTCAGTATAGAGGTTAAACAATATAGGAGAAAGAACACAGCCTTGTCTGACACCCTTCTTTACTGGGAATTCCTCCAAAGTTTCTCCTGATATTTTTATTGAGGAAGTTTGCTCCCAATATAGATTTATCAGTAATCTGGTATCTTTACCATCTACTCCTAATTTTTTGATTAATTTTATTAGTTCTTCATGTTGTATATTGTCAAAGGCCTCTGTGTAGTAAATAAAACATGAACAACTAAGGTTGGATGATATATAATATAACTTTTGCTATCTGACTGAGACTGATTGTTCTATACACTTCACATTTGATTGTCTTAGATTTTTTTAGGTATTAGTAAAAATGTCGAGTGCTTAAAATCTTTTGGCAGATGTCCAGTTTCGTATAATTTTTACATGTCACTCAGTGATCTTATAGCCTTATCATTTAAAGCCTTTAAATATTCTGTCATAATTCCATCCATTCCTGGAGCTTTTCCTAGTTTCAATTTCTTAATGGCATTTGTTACTTACAATAGTAGGCCCATCCAAATTTTCTTGCAATGGCTTATCTATTCTATCATGACTGTAGAGTTCCTTTGAATACTCTATCCATATATCCCTTATTTTGTGTTTCTCCATTATGATGTTTCCACTGGTATCTTCAAAATGCAATGAGAGCCTACCCTTTTGCAAGATTTGCTAGTTAGCTCCCTAACTTTTTCATGAAGTTCTTTGGTTTTGTGCTTTTTGTCCAAAACTTCAATTTCCTTGCATTTGTTGTTGAGCAATAGTTCGCTTTTTGCAATCCTACATTCTTTCCCGATCTCCTTGTTTAAGTTCTTGTATTCAGGACGATTTTTGTGTTTCTTTCTTTCCTCCATTATTTTCATCATCCAGAGTTTACTCATCTTCTTCTCAAATTTAGGAATCATTTGTTTTACTGCCCTCTTTAAATTTCTGCCATCTATCCTCAATCTCATCTTTTGGGTAAGGATACATGGTGGAATCAGGAACATTAATAGCAGTGGATTGTGCCATTTCCTTTAAAAATTTATCTTGTATTTCTTGATTTTTAAGGGAGCCGAGATCATATTTTTCTATGTTTATAGGTTTCATTGTTTTCTTTAATTTTATTGCTGCTTTAATGACCACAGGGTTGTGGTCTGATCTAATGTCAGCCCCTGGGTATGTTTTGGCTTCTAAGATGTTATTCCGGAATCTTTTTTTTTAATCATTATATAGTCAATCTGGTTACTACAGCTATCTCCGAGACTTTTCCATGTGTAAAGCCTTCTATGAGGCTGGCTAAATAAAGCATTTATTACCAGATTGTTTTCTTCACAGAACTGTATCAATCTTTCTCCACTTGGATTTCTGTGACCCAGGCCTTGGTTTCCCATGCAGGAAGGGATCTTTTCCGAGCCTACTTTAGCATTTAGATTTTCCATAACAATAGTTATGTCATCTGATTTAGCGTTAAGTGCATTTTTAGTGCCTTCGTAGAAACATTCTACATCTTCATCTGGGTAATCAGAAGTAGGCACATATATTTGGACAATAAAAATATTAAAAGGTTGAGCTTCAATTTTTAAAGCAATTGCTCTGTCACTTATGGGCCAAAATCCAAGTATGGATTGGACAATCTTATTTTTTAGCACAAATGCTATTCCATTCCTACAAATGTCTCCACATGAGTATATAACTGAATGATCTTTCTGTTTATTTTTTCCACTATTAGTACATTTGACTCCACTGCTACCAACAATGTCAATTTTCATTGCTTCAAGTTCTTGTATAAGGTTATCTAACTTCCCAGCTTCGTATAAGGTCCATGCTGCAAGCCTTAAGAGAAGATTCTTGGTTTTTCAGACAAGAAGGATCAGGAAATACACCTCTCTGGAGGGTTTAGGGTGGATTCTTCATATGCTATCTTCATAGTATCTGTCTTACATTCCCTAGTTTCTTCTCTTCTTCCCTGTAATGCTTATAAGAGAAAAATTCGCAGAGGGTCCACCTTGTCTCTATTGCTTAAATTCAACATGGTTCTCTGTTTCATGGTTTACTATGGAAGATTACGTGGTGAGATTCCTGTCTCTTCCGGTGGCTGGCCACATCTCTGTTTTGTCTTGGAGTGTGCCCGGAGTATGTCACATCGTTTGCTGTCATGCCTTCCTTACCATTATCAAATTAAATTTTGGTCATCTGTTAACTCTGCCATTCCAGTCTTCAAGTGCAAAAAGGAGGAGACTCTACTTCACTACTGCATAAAATGCTGATACCCTCACTTAGTTTTGCATGCCAGTCGAGGCACAGTCCTAGGGTGTGACTGCTGGTGCACTCTACCAGCTACTTGGAGCTATAAGTGAGAGTTGCATGAGCAGTGGGGACCAATTCCACACAGCCACCAAAATAACATCTACTATGTGTAATTAATTGTTTATAGTCTTTTGTTGTGTAAAACTTTTTTGTACCAATACCCCTGATGATGTAAATGCAATGACTTACATAACCTGTAGGATTATAATTGCTTATTTTTATTAAACTCTTTATTTACGTGATAATGCAATCCCAATACTGAAAACCTCCCACAAAATTGCTAAACCACAGAAACCTACATTTTAAATTAATACTAAAATTTGTCTTCTGGGAAAAGTTGATAATATTAACAAAAAAAAAAAAAAAATTAAAAAAAGTGCACACACTAGATACAAAAATTACTTCCATAATTTTTGGTATGTCTTTTATTTGTCAGAGTTAGCATCACTGTCAGTTCAAGGTTGATACATCCCAAGAAATTAATGTTTGGAGGGATTATGACATCACATCATATCATCCGCCTTATGCCAAAAGTGACTGCTACTTCCGTTTAGCAAACATCTCCTTTCTTGCACAGCTAAAATAATACCATAAAATTATATATCAGTGGAAAGATAATTTAATCAAGAATGTAATGCAATAACTTTTATGAAGGATTTTTTATTAGAACAGCAGTTATAAAGAAGAAAAGTGAAACAGATAGAAAAAATGAGATATACAAAAATTCTCACACTGTGAGTTAATACTTAGTTGGGTAACCTTTAGCATTAGTTATGGCATTACAAAGCCTTCCCATGGAGTGAATCAAGTTTTTTAGTTCTGCAGCTGTTATAATGTGAAACCAAAATTGAATTATTGCTTCTATTAATTGGGTTTTATTGGTGGGCTGCTTCTGACTAACATGTTTCTTAAGTCGGCTCCATAGATTCTCGATTGGGTTAATCCCAGGCCATTCCAGCAGTGGAACATGATTATCGTGAAACCACTTTTTGCACACAGCAGCAACATGACATGGAGCTGAATCCTGTTGAAATATATGAATGCTTCATTATCTTGGAAAAGATCACATGCGGAAGGCTTCGGTTTGGGCTCAAGTATTTCATTTATGTATTTTGGAGCATTTATATTCCCATTAATCATGCAAATTCTGCCCACATCTTTTGATGTCATACAACCTCAGATCATAACACTAAGTGGGTGTTTCACGGTAGGTGTAATGCAATCAGGATGCAAATCTTCTCCGATTCTTCTCCTTACGTATTTTATGCCATCACTACCAAACAGGGAGATTTTGATCTCATCACTCCAAATAACACTGTCCCTTGTTCTGCTATCCTAAAAAACTGGATTAAACTGGACTAAAACCCAGTTAACATGGGTTTTAGTCCAGTTTAATCTTTTCAACCTTTGTTTGAGAGATAAAAATGGCTTTTTTTGTGGAATTCTAGCATTTAGACCAAATTCCTGCAGTCTGCGTCTGTGACTGTGTCTCTTATACCTCTTCAAAAATTCAGAAATGCCACCTTTGGTTAAGTTTCCACCAATTTTTCCTCTAATTTCTTCATAACTGCAGCCTTGTTCACTTAATAGTACTATTTTACATCGCTTTCTGGGTGACCAGTCAACTCTTTGCAGCATTTCTTTAATTTCACTACGTTTCACAAGCTCACTAAATGAAAGAACACACAAAAAAAATAAACCAACCAACTTGATAGCAATCACATAACACACTGACAAATGTCCTCCTCTCAGTTCCAATGCATGGCATCAACAGCTAAATCCTACTGTGACCTTACTGGCTCATTGCCAAAACAAGATGACACCTGGTTGGCTCTCTAAACACTCATGCTCATTGGCTACATTCATATGAAGGTTGATATGAAAGCTACTTCATATCAACCTAAACAAGTTGTGCTTCTTTTTTGTGGTTATTTGGCTATAACATTTCATAGAATATAGATAACTGAACAAACTTTGTTGCATTACACTTTTGATAAAATTATCTTTCCACTGATATATAATTTTATGGTATTACACACAAAAAAAAAGTGGTGTTATGAGCCATCAAACTTCAAAAATACACTTTTTCCAAAAGGTTTCCACAATTTTGGCCACTAGTGTATTTTTTTTTTGCCTATTCAGTTCATCGTCTGATTTTGCCTCCGGTATAATTTGTTGTACCGTAGGTGGTGGCAACGTTTCTTTGTTCTCCCTTAAGTATAGGCACTTCCATTCCTCGCGTTTTGCATTGGATTTACGTTGCCAGGTTGTTTCTGAAAGAACAGAACATATAAATTGAAGATTCCTAAGGCATTTCCTACAGGTTATATGATTTCCGTCAGACAACTGAGCCTTCGGGGACTTGTTGCACTTCATGACTCACCTTTCTTCTCTTGAACGACTGTAGGCTTGTATTTACTTTGTATCCAAACACAAGTAAGTGACTGTAAAGATGGCGACGTCCTTTGATCTTCGCTCGTTGGTGAATGATCAATGCTGTGATCATTTTATCATTTTAGAGCACTCAAAATTTGGATTCTACTTGGTTGATTTCGATGAATTATATATCACTGTCTTCGGCGAGATGACAAATAAAACTACTTTGCAACACTTTTCAATTAAAAACAGGAGTTAGAACCACTTTAAAACTATAAAAATGGGACCAGGGAAACCATCTTCTATCCATTCGTATGCCGAGCACACGCCCTCTAATAATAATGTTTTTTTTAAAAAATATTTTTTTAAAATTAATTAAATTAAGGGGATATTAGATCCCACATCGTTTTAAAACCGAATAAGAAACTCAAAGATTGGAATTAGAGAGTTTCATGCCGAATATAGTATAAAAAACTATAAAAGTATCGGCGAATACTAGCGTGAGCTAAATGTAAGTAGTCCTAGAACGTAGTACAAACACGGGCAACTCGTTGTAAAGGTGGGGAAAGTTCTAATCACTATTATTGGTATTTTCCATAATGTAAAAACACATTTCCTAGGAAATGTATGCTGTTATTACATTATGGAGGGAGGTCACTACCCAGACCGGTTTCAGCCTTTATTGAGGCTTCATCAGTGAGTAGCTAGACCAATTAATACCAAAGGGTATAGCTAAAAGAACTTATATACTCTGCTATACGAGTTGTCCAAAAGGTGCACCCATTAAGTTACTTAAATATAAAGAGCCAACAGGCTTCATTTCGGCGTCATTTTTTTTTTAAAGTTCATGATCATCTTCGCATGTGCAGAATATTTACAAATATACAATTGAAGTATGACATTATTATTATTATTATTATTATTATTATTATTATTATTATTATTATTATTATTATTATTATGTGACACCTCTAGGGAGTCCAAAGACTCATCGGGTAGAGTGTGCCAACAGCATCTGTATTACTATTACATTTTTGTTTACTACAAATAATCAGTACATATTAAGTGAATATTTTATTTAAATGTGTCTAAATAATTACTAAAATAAAGATCCAAAAGGCTTCAGTTCGGCGATGCAAAATTAAATAAATCAAGTGGATATTAAATCAAGTATTATTTCAAAGCCGAAGTCGAAAGTGTGCAAGTTTCGTAAAAAGGTTGACCAGAGAGAGAGAGAGAGAGCTTATGGGAATACGCTTTACGGCATTTACGATTTACCTTAGCACGGACCATATAGAAGACATGATCGCTTGTCCAACCGTCCATATATTCGCCTTTTAGTGGTCCATTTTGATAAGGTTTCACTGGCCTGACGTTTTGAACTGATTGGCTCTCTCAGAAACACTGTATAAGTAAAGGTCTCTCTAAAAATTATGCGATCCCCCAGACGACTCCCTACGAGAGAGCGAAGGATCGTCCAACTCAGCAGTGGTTCCACTCGGCAGTGCCATAACAAGGGCGTGGCGAAAGAGACGCCCGCCACGGGTGCAACTAGGTTTGGGGCAAAACGTAAAAAAATATAAAAATAAAAATAAATAAATAGATATAAAAGTCCTCTATTTTATACTTTCTTTTCAAATATCTGCAATACGCCAATTTAAACACTCAAATTCTGCCTTTGTCTATCACTAATAACACACCGCAATTCATTTTGATAGCGTTAAGAGTAACTAATTAACATATTGCATTTAGTAAAATTTAACTTGTTATATTTACATTTTTCAATTTTTTTTTCCATTTTTGGGTTGGGGTGCAAGTTAGACACTTGCCACAGGTGCTTCATACCCTCATTACTGTACTGCCACAGTGAGAGACTTACCCTACTGCTGAGCCGAACCGCTCACATTCCAGGGAAGAGCACCCACCGACATGGCCCAGCCAGAAAATATCAATCCTCAGAGACTCAAATGCTCTCTCAAGGCAAAACTACCAACTCACTCCCACGAAATCTTAAGTCCTCCCCCCCCCCTCAGCGGGAACCAGACCTGGAAGAAATAAGAGAGAAACCTTAAGAGAGCAAAAGCTCTCGTTCAGTACTAAGGAACTCGAACTGCTGGAGAGGTGTATTTTTCTTCGGTGCATAAAGTATTTACTAAATTAAAGAGTCAAAAAACTTCAGTTCGGCGAAGCAAAATTATATACATCTAGTGAATATTAAATTCAGCATTATTTTAAAGCCGAATGTAGAAACTATGAAAGCTTCATAAAAAAAAAAGTTGGCCAGAGAGCTTGCAGGAATACACTCGCCAGCATTTACGAGTTGCCCTAGCGCGGACCATATAGAAGACATGATCGCTTGCCCAAGCGTCCATATATTTGTCTTTTTATTGGTCCATTTTGATAAGGTTTCACTAGCCTGACAGCTGTTTCGAACTTGAATATGAAAACACTTGGGCAAGCAATCATGTCTTCTATATGGTCCATGCCAGGGCAACTCATCAATGCCAGAGAGTGCACTCCAGTAAGCTCTTTGATCAACTTGTTTATGAAACATTCATGATTTTTTTTTTGGCTTTAAAATAATGTTGGATTTAATATCCACTTGATTCATATAAATAGTGTATAAATAATAATAGTAACAATGTATTTTACATTTTTTCCCATTATATATATTTACAATGTTCATTGAATGTGTTAAGAGAGAGAGAGAGAGAGAGAGAGAGAGAGATTTCATATTAACCATATTGGATATGGAATTATTGTATACGTTTATTGGGTAAATTCCTCACTGCAATATGGTATCACCTGTTGGAAGGGAGATTACTACAGTATTTTGCTTCCATTGATACGAATACAAAACAGAATAATTAGAGCTATAGCCATTACTCATCTCACACGTTCAACCAACGATCTATTTGCCATTCATAATATATACACAATGGCAGCTTGGTTGCCAGAGTGATTAGCGTATCCACTCTCCAGCGAAAAGGCTGCGGGTTCGCATCCTGCCGTGGGCACGGATGTTTGTGATTGTCTGTGAAAACACTAGTGATGGTGATGGACAGTAGATAGTGTTGACGTAGATGATGCGGTTGGTGGATGAGGTTGAGTGGTGGAGACGGCGAGTGGTAGAGTAGGTGCCCTCCCACAATGTGTCTTTGCACTTCCTGGAGGTAAAATAAATCAGCTAATGCCTTTTATTCCCTTATAGAGAGTAGGCGAGGCCTTTATACCCTATCTAGCTTTTGAAGAATGAGTGCGCAGTTAAATCTCCACCGGTAGCCAATCAAAGATAACTAGCCCATGTCTATCACTAATTACAGCAGACACCGACAAAGAGACCAGCAAACAAGTGCTGCCATCTCTTGGTGCCTAACCCTAACAAGATAGGTTACTGTCTGAAATAATGTGAGTACTACGGTCTATTTTCTTGAGTTTACAGGACCAAAAACCCGAGTTTTCAGGAGGAAAAAATCGCTTGCCTGTGCCAAAGATCAAGTAACTCGGGAACCGGTCGAAGAAAGACGTCAAAAAAGTTCCTCTACTCGGCGACTAGAATTGAACTTTAGTCTAACTTCGAGCAACTAAGCACAGAGGGTACAAGCGCCACTTACACTGAGTTTATTTGTATCAACAACAGTAACTGTGTACATTTAAAAATAAATATATATACAGCTATTTACAATTTGTACATAGGCTGCCAATTCTATTAGGCATTTTCATTTACTCGTTACAATATACTTATGACACCTGTTTTACAATCACTGTTTAAATAAGATACAACATGTCACATGCTCAATTTCTATTTTCCTTATTGTCCTATGAATTGTTTGAGCTGTTATTTTTGTTGGTATATATTACATAGTGATTTCAGTCTATTTATAAGTTCCATTATCAGATCAGTCTATTCTCGTTTATATATATATATATATATATATATATATATATATATATATATATATATATATATATATATATATATATATATATATATATATATATATATATATATATATATATATATATATATATATATATATATATATATATATATATATATATATATATATATATATATATATATATATATATATATATATATATATATATATATACATACATATACATATATATACAGAGCGCCTCCGTAGCGCAATTGGAAGAACGACGGTACATTGCGCCCTTCGATTGGAATAGGCCTAAGTTCGATTCTCGTCGCGACGGGAGGAATCTTTATCTGGTCGATTTCAATCGATGGTGAGTTAGCCGATCTCATACGGAGGTAGCAGGGTTTTTTCTCCCGGAAACTCGGGTTTTTCATCCCGCATACATACAAATCGGCCCTTCAGAACACACGCAATTTACAGACAAAAATTACTAGTTGTGGTGGTGTTGGAGGTGGGCGGTAGATGGCGTTGATTCGTAGTAGAGGTAAGGTGTAGAGACAGTTGAAGATGTCCTCCCGCGATGAGTCTTCGGACTCCTTGGAGGTATCAGGAATAATAATAATAATAATAATAATAATAATACATCCACATACATATATACATATATATATGCATACATATACATACATATATATGTTAGTATTGACATTTTCCATAGGCAAATGTCAAAAAACGAATTGTACCTTTTCCATAGGTACAATTCGTTTTTTACATATATCTTCATTCTATATCTTTGTTCACATATTTTGGATGATTATTTTATTAACTTAATTTAAATGCACATCTTATTCTTAAAATACATACATTGCTTATGTTTTTATTTACATTTATATATGCATATATTTAGGTAGTTTCTCTATATCTCATGCAGATTTTATTTTTTTGTAGGCACTCTTATTTTTACAAAATGAATTCCATCTTGCTTTAACATTATATTGTTTGCTTAACTTAAGAGGTAAATCTGTAATTCTTATATACAAAGCTTTCTGAATTGCAGAATTAGTTACAGGTCTATAAATGGATAATATATCCTATTAACATTTTGGGTTATTATCATGTTATGAACTTATGTTATCTGCGTTTTTCTTACAAGTGACATTTCTACCGTCCTTGTGTCTGTATATACAATAACATATACATATGTCTGGTAGTATATCTTAATCTACATATTTATTACTAGAATAGTATTGACTTATCTTAAGGAGTAATTTGCTATTTACATTTACATTTTATTTATTTTTTTTATTTTTATTTATTTTTCCCCCTTACACAATTAGATATACATATATATAACATTCTTATCCCTTATATATAGGCATACCTATATATTATTATTAATATTATTATTATTTTTTTAAACTTTTATTTATTTATTTATTTCAATTATTATATATATATATATATATATAGATTTTTTTAAAATTTTTTTATTATTTTTTTATTTTTTATTAGATTTGATATCTTGTTGTCATTATTCCTCTCATTGTCACGAATGGGCCTACGTTAACAACATCTTTGTCTGGGATTATGCTTTTTGCACTTACACTGAGCTACCTGGAATTGTCAAATAATAATAATAATAATAATAATAAATAAATACACATATACAAATAATTCTTATCAACATTTCATCATTTACATTTATATTTCAATCTGCAGTTCTTTTTAATTCACAAATTATATATGCAGTTTATATTTTTTTATCAGCAGGGAATGCTGAATGGATTTCATTTCAATTTTTAAGATTGCTATTTTTTTTTTAATCAATGATAATAATTTTGCATGTTTGAGTGGCATTTCTGCTTTCTTCCTCGAAGTTTCTGCAGTGCTTATCTGTGGAAGATAATAGATGACGGTGGTTTTATGGTTTTGTTTCGATATCCATGAAGTCAGGTATTGATTTACCTGTTATTATGTATGTGTTTGGAATCCTATGTGAAAAAAATCAGCTAACGCCTTTTATTCCCGTATAGGGTGTAGGAGAGGCTGTTTTAGCCCTATCTAACTTTTGGAGACTGAGTGGGGCAGTTCAATCTCCACTGGTAGCCAATCAGAGATAGCTGGCCCAAGGCTATGACTAATTAAGTGGCACGCAGCAAAGAGAGGCGGCTCAACAAGTCCGCCATCTCGTGTTCCCTAACTCGAACACAATATATGTAATGTCTGAAATAATGTGGGTTCTACGGTCGATTTTCTTGCGTTTAGGGGACGAGTTTTCAGGAGAAAACATTCGCTTGCCTGTGCCAGAGATCGACTAACTCAGAAACCGGTCGAAAAAAGGCTTGGGAAAATTTCCTCTTGTGGTGGAAACATCCACTGAGCTACAGAGGCATGGTTGGTATCTTTAATGTTCAGTGTGAGAAAGATTGATGCTCCAAGAATATATGAATGCATGTGTAGACAAAAAGGGAAGGGGATGACCTGGGATCAAGGGAAAACAGTTGGATTTGAAGAATGTTCTAAGATGAATAAGGAGAAAAAGAAATGGCTCAAGTTAAGCATGGAGAAGTCAAATGAATAAAGTGGTATCTGTGGAACTCGCTAGAGATCCAAGAATAAGATGCTGTGTTTGCATACAAATGCTAGAAGTGTAAGAAACAAGGCAAATGAAATGGTTGCATTAATTGGGTCTGTTCACCTAAGAAGTGTTGGAATGAGTGAGACATGGCTCAATGAGGATGACATTCTGACAGGAATACAGATGGAAGGGTATGATGTGTTCATGAAAATAGAAAGGGTAATAAATAAAAAGGGAAGGGGAGTGCTATTGATGGCAGAGAAGGAGTTATGTCCATACAAAATAGAGATGCATGAGGGAAAGAGTGCCAGCAGTTTTGAGGCAGTATGGTGTGAGACAAAGGTTAATAGAATGAAACACTTAGTCAAATGTTGTTATAGACTTGGTAATGTGGATGGTAGTGACCATGAAATGTGTAATCGAATTAACAAAGCAACTAAGAAAAGAGTGATTTTAATTATGGTAATATAGACTGGAATGATGAGATAGCAACTGGAATCCTATATATATATATATATATATATATATATATATATATATATATATATATATATATATATACACAGGGTGTTCGGGATAAATTTGACATATTTATAATTAATTATATTTTTCCGTAAGTTACATGTATTAACACACACTTCTCTTCATTTAAAAGTTTGGACCCTTCTTCATTCATATACAAGATGTCAGAAAGGATGGATAGCTGGAACCCACCTGAATCATGGAAGAGAATAACTTGTATCATGATGATTCGTGCCCGCCATCAAAATAAGGATATTACGACTGCTGCCCAATGCTCCCTGAATACAGTAAAAACAATCAGGCATGAACTAGAGACTTTCAATGGTGACTACGAGGATGTAGCAAGAAGAAAGATCCCTAGCAGACGATCTGATTGCGTTCGTACAGCAGAATTCCTCGCAAATCTGCAGGAACAGGTGTTGAAGAACCCTGGCATTGGAATTCGGGCTTTGTTCGTGGAGTTGCTAACTGTAGTCAAGCCCTGGATAACAAGGGTAGCCAATGGTAAGCCGTATGTATGGCAGCAGGATTCGGCCCCTTGCCACACCTCTGGGAAAAGTCAAAAATGGTTGTCTGAAAATTTCTACGACTTCACCAGTCCAAATGTTTGGCCTCCAAACTCCCCAGACCTTAACCCCATGGATTATTTTGTATGGGGCGCAGTTGAAAAAGACACCAATCGCACTTCCAGTAATACAAAAGCCCAGTTAATGGATAAAATTAAAACAGTTTTTGCGGCCCTTCCCAGGGAGACTATAGCATCAGCTTGTTCGAGGTTCCGAAGCAGAATTGAAGCTGTGATCGATGCTAATGGTGGTTATTTTGAGTAAATCTTGTTGATAGTATTGTAATTAACTCTGCCTGTAATGTTTTTTTGTCAATTCATTAAATTTAATAGATACAAAGAAGATTTTCTTTTTCCTTACGAAACTGTCAAATTTATCCCGAACACCCTGTATATATATATATATATATATATATATATATATATATATATATATATATATATATATATATATATATATATATATATATATATATATATATATATATATATATATATATATATATGCTTTCTTTTCGGATTAACTTGTAGAAGCGAGTGTACGCACCCACAGATTAACACTTCCTGAACAGAGGTGTTAACTTCTTTGCAAGGGGAATTGGATTGGATTTGGCTTGTTTATGTCTTTGTAATGGTGTTTGTGAGATTGCGAATAGGATTCTAATAAGTTATACGAATATGTAAAAATGAATTAGGTATTTCGATTTGAATATAAGAACAACAATAATATTCGAAAAATTTCCTGAATAGGAATTGCGTTTCTTAACAAGAAAAGAAGAAAAATTCTCAATTAAAAGCTTTTTCTTTTATTAATCACTTAATTCTTATATTACTATTATTATTATTATTATTATTATTATTATTATTATTATTATTATTATTATTATTATTATTATTATTATTAATAATAAGCTTCGAGGATGAAAGCTGAGAAAATACATCTCATCTCATCCAAGATAAAAATAAAATAAATAAAAAATTAATAAATAAAAATAAATGTATCATATGTTATGAAATACATATAATGTACGTATTCCATGTAAACAAATGTATGTAATGTTGTTTCATATAATTATTATTATTATTATTATTATTTATTTTAACGGTGTCTCCATGGAGTCAAAAGATTCATCGCGGGAGACCCGAGATTGACACACTAACCATTATTTACACAATACCTGTCATACCTCTCCTTAAATTCATTCACAGTTGAAGCATTCACAACCACCTCTGGCAAAGCATTCCACCCATTCACAACCCTCCAAGTAAAAAATCTTTTATGTAATGTATGTATCATATGTTATAAATTATTATTATTATTATTATTATTATTATTAAAAAATATTATTATTTATAGGGCTAAATGGCCTCGCCTACTCCCCGTGTGGGAATAAAAAAGGCGTTAGCTGATGATTTTTTTGATTATTATTACTGGAGACCTCCACGGAGTCCGAGTCTCATTATAGTTATATAATTTTGTATACGAAGAACACAGAGAAATAGTTGTGTATGTGTTTTGTGATTGGTGGCATACATGACCATCCCTTTTCCAGTTACTTTAGAAATCCAGAAACAAGAAGACAGTTAGAGGATGAAGAGGAAGAAGATTTCGATGATATTGATCTAACTATGTTGTGAGTATCCAATTATTATTTTTATTATTAGGATAATTATTTGACACCTACATGGAATCAAGTCCTCATCAACAATGGCTATCCATCAGTCTTGATGAAAATCAGGAGAAGTGAATTAGACTTTGTGACTTACTTCGAGCGTTATTCCAAACAATCATCTGATATCATCAGTTGGACAGTTTATTAAAGTTAAATAGTCAAGGCATTTTTAAATAAGTTTTAAGAAGGGGGCTGCACTTTGTCATCTCAAACAGATAGATGAGTCAACAGGAAAAAATAAAAATTAGGGAGACGAATTCTTTAAGCATTCAATCCACTCGTAAGGAGCTGGATTATTCCGTAAAACCGAGCTTAGACTGCTTAAAACGTTATTCTAATAAATTATTTATTTACAACAGTGAATTCATCAGCTGATTTGTTTTAGGAATTGAAAAAATCTGGTTACTGGAGGACCAAGAGGGGATATTCAGTAGAAGGATAGACTCTTTGAAAATGACGAAAAATTCAAATACATTGAACATGTCAGAATGGTATAAAAAAGACAAAAATAATAAGACCTTTAATCAAAAATACGAAGGGTAGTTCTGTATTTTCTCAGGTTGAATACTCTGAAGTACAAAGAGGTGAAAGATTTCTAGAAAAACAAAATTTTTCTGGATATAATTTTTAGGTTGTTTTGAGAGAATTTTTAAAATCCATTCTAAAATGCCCTTCGATTGGAAAGACGCGAATAATGTTTACAAGGGATTCAAAAGTGAAGATGCGTTATCCAGTCTCATACGAAATAGAAGGATTTTTTTTCCTCCAGAAAACTGGGATTTCTCATCTTGCAAAATAGTCAAACCAGCCTTAACATATGCAGTTCTGATACTCTGGCCTCAAGGCAAGAATTGCTTCTACCAAATATCCAAAATTACCAAATGACAACGATTTTATATAAAAAAAAAATGAAATGCGCATATTCACTCGCATATTCATTCTATTCATTCATTTACGAGAGCTGCGCAGTGAGCTCTTATGATTGCCAATAAAATTGTAAGTGGCATCAAGTTATTGCAAGAGATGCGACCATCAGAAAGAGAGACCGTTCCACCGTTGTCATATCTTTGTGCCTTTGTGAACAAGAACGTAATGCATATAATGAAATGGTGACTTCAGTAGTCAGGAAGAAACATCTAATTTGGTTTCACTCCAAAGAAGGTTTGACTAAACACTTGAGTCTCTTTTAATATTATAGCAACAGCTGAAGGTCCTCACTTGAAACGTCATTTTAAATGTGCATCGAGGCCCAGAAGAATTTGAATTCATTATTCTTATGCCTGATTGCGAAGTTATTCCTAAAACCGGTTCATAGTCATCTTTAGTCTCAAGAATCTCAACTTTTGGTAAAAAAAAAAAAAAGTAAAAAAATAATAATAATACAAAAATAAAATAAATTTGTCTCTCAATTCTGATATTCTACAATGAATACTTTAAACGAAATTTTATACATAACATCTTCGTTTTCCCAAAAAATAATTCCTAGTTGTCTTTAAGTTCAATTTTATAAATAAATGCTGATAACATATTTGTGTATATTTTCGTCTAGCAAATTGATGGTACAAATGCGCGGAATCAATATCAAGCATGAAAAGATATATCGATCAGAAGAAGTAAATGACAAGATGTATTTCGAAAACAAAACCAAAGCCTGTACAGAATTCACCAAAGACAGAAAAAACGTGATTAAGCGAACTGGAATCCTGAAGTAAGTGACGATTATTTTATCATACACTTTATCTTATTTTTTCATTGATGCATTCAGTAGAAAAAATTTATTTGATTTAAGAACACAAGCAGATATGTGTCTTACACAGTATATTTCCTCCTCGGTTTTCAAATAAGAGGCATTTACTCCATTATGAGTTTTATGTAGGTTTCGTTCCTGGATTTGTTCATGTTGTAGTGTCCAATAAATTTGTAAAAAATCCCGATCCACAGCAAAATGCAAAGGACACCAACAGGATTGTAGAAGCTGTTCACAAATCATAAAGAAGCGATCATCTTATTGGTATGCAAATAACACTTAGGCTTCTATTCAAATATTGCAGAGAACAATTCAAATTTGTTGAGAACAAATTTATTGGACAAAATGATAGACAAAAATGTAAACTGCTCGAGACATGATAGAACAAGTTACATTGAACCACATTTTTTTTACTGTCTTGAGCTTTATTGAAACATGAGTACGCAAAAATATGTTTAAGATACTTAAAAACATATAAACAGAAATATTTATAATCAAAACAAAAATTGCAATATACGAGTTTCTGAAAAATAATGCTAGTATTCTGAATTTTTTTTCTGAATTTAATGGATGGAAATAATATGCAACCATAAAAGAAAAACAAATAATTAACTAAAATGCACTGTTGTGATTGACAGTTTGCTTTCCACTTGGAGATTATTAGTATTCAGGCTGATTGAGTCAATTTTAAGCTTGGTACATTGCTCGTTCATTGCTACAGCCATAGATGTAGCAATGAAGTCACTTTAGAACCAACCCTCATCCGTCGGATTAATCTGGAATAGTTTTTATTTCCTAAATTCGAAATTCGTTGACTCCAATTTTGCACACTGATAACTTTAAAAATAGTTCCACTTCCAGTTGAACTGTTGCCATTCTGATCCACAGCAGAATGCAAAGGACACCAACTGGATTGTAGAAGCTGTTCACACATCATAAAGAAGCGATCATCTTATTGATATGCAAATAACTCTTAGGCGTCTATTCAAATATTGTAGAATGCTTGGTGGCAGGGGATCTCCAGAGCACAGGCGGTGGTTCATCTTTTTTTTTTTGTTTGAGTGGCTGTTTTCCTGCATTTTCTTGCTCTTGTTCGTTATTTTACTCGTGTGGGTTGTTTGTTCCCTGCTTCCTTTTCGTGAGGGGTTGCTTGCTGATTATGCAGGCAGCGATTCTTCCAAAGTCACATTTTCTTTAACTGTATTTGATGTTGATTCCTTGGTATTTGAAGGAATGTTCTGTTTATGAGGTGTTGGTTCTTTCCTGGGAATTGTTTGATGTTTCTTGTTTTCTAATGTGCTAAATCTTGTGGTCTTGTCACCTGATGCCTCATTCTTAAGTATATATGGGCATGCTTTTCCTACATTGCCTTCTTCATGGCAATAAATACATTGCGCATCTATAATGATGTAGAAGGTGTAAGCTACTTTGTCAATGGCTATATGTATTATTTTCTACAGGGCCGATTGCATTGTCACCAAAGTGAATTAAAGTCTGTCTTCTTAAACAATGAACTCATGCTTAGTGATAGGGGCTTACAGTGTTTGGATTTTGATCATACCCTTACTTTCGTTGGAGCAAGCGCGATAGGTTATTCACTTATCTGCCATGCACCAACTAAACAGTACTTCTATATAGTGTTTTCGATTGCAAAATGAACTATTTCGTTGTAACCGGATGTGCATTTGGTTTGTTGTCCATTGGTATATGCATTAGCCGTTCCTGTATTAGAAATGTGGGTGAGTGAGCCTATTTCCTAAAATATTGGCATAAAAATACAGAAAGTACTGACTTTTGTCTGTTGTTTTTGGCAGGACTGCGTTTGGCGTCTTTTCCGAGATACGGATACGGATTGCATACGCTACAACAGCATACCCAAACGAAATGGGCATGCGACGTCACTGATATATATATATATATATATATATATATATATAAAACGGTAAGGGTAATATCAAAATCCAAACACTGTGAGCACCTATCATTCAGCCTGAGTTTGCCACCATCAATGTTTAAGAAGACAGGCTTTCATTCACTTTGGTGACAGTGCAATCGGTCCTGTAGAAAATAAAACATACAGCCATAGACAAAGTAGCTTACACCTTCTACGTCATTATATATGCGCAATGCTTTTATTGCCACGAAGAAGGCAATGTAGAAAAAGCATGCCAATATATATATATATATATATATATATATATATACTCTATAATATAAAATGATAAGCTTTCTTTGTAACGTTTTTGTGTCACGTTTTTTGTCAAGTTATTTGAAATGTTTTTGAAACTCAGGGGCTAGCCTGAGTGTCGAGTCTTCAAAATTCGAGTCATCAGAATTCAAGGAGAACCAGACTACCAGTCCGAACTCGGGGGGGGGGGGGGTAGGCGCCGTAGGTGCCAGCGGGACGCCCCCCTCCCCTTTCAAGTTTTCAAAATTCGAGTCATCGGAATTCAAGGAGAACCAGCCTACCAATCCGGAACTCGGGGGGGGGGTGGAATTCCCCTAGTATATATATATATATATGTGTTAATGAAAACCAAGCTATTTTAAATATAAACCTGGTTTTAATCCATTTCCCAAGTAAGCCAACAGACAAGTAAGTCAAGTTTGCACCTACAAGTAGTGCAAGTCTGGGTGACCTACACGTAGTGCAAGGCTTAGGCAACTCCTGGTAAAGATGGAATAAGTTCTGATCACCATTCTATTTAGTATTTACCCTTAATGCAAAGCACATCTCCTTGTGGAGATGTATGATGCGGGCAGCCGGCCAGTCCAACAGTTCTACTGTCAAGTATGGTGGAGGCACGGTCATTCAGTTGGATAGAGCTTGGTCCACAGGTGGATGTGCCCAAAACGATGACGTCTGAGTCCTGTATATAGCTAGACATGTAGAAAACTTCATGGTTTCAATGCTGTGAAAGTACTTCAGCAGTGACAATTGAATGTTTCAGCATGGCAATGCTTCATGCCATACTGCATTTCGTGTCCGAGACTAATTTCCATAACATAATGTAGAATTGTTGAACTCGTTGGCTCTGAGATCAGACCTCAATCCCATCGAACAACTTGGTAAGGAATTAGAACGCCAAATTCGTTTCAGACCACAGCGGCAGTCACCAACTTCAGCAATGGGTGGAGTGCAGTTTTTCGCAAGAAAAGAGAAGATTCTTCCTGTTACAATGTATCAGAAATTAGTTGAATGAATTCCCTAAATGTTGGTTGCTGCAATTTTGGCCAAAGTTGGCACTAATCGGAAATAGAAATGTGGTGAAAATTGCGTTTTAATTACAACTAGGTGTCCAAATAGTTTTGTCAACACGCTACACATATTTGGCCACGTAAAATACATAAACACAAGTTGAAGCTATATACTTCTTTACATCAGATTTGGAAGGGTATCTGAAGTGGAATATTTTGGAGATCATATAAATCTAATTCAAGTGCAAAGTTTACGCAACAATCAAATTGTTAAGGAATGGATGAAAAGCAATAATTCCTGTTTAAACTAAATATATTTGGCCGTTTAATAATTAAAATACAAACTTATTTAATACTGACCATTTACAAACAAACTTACATTATTGCCTACCAGTTTCGCAAGCAATCTGTCTGGCTTTTTCAAGGCGTTTATGGAAAGACATAAAAACTAGTAAATGCAAATTGAAAGGAACATAAAAAACGTTGTAAACCAACTAGTAGCTAAGGTTACACGTTCGCGTGACAGTGAGAACTTATTGTTCTTATTCATTTTCACGCATACGTGTTTGTTGTAAACGTGTAATGTGAGTACTGGCTAGCTGTAGTTCAGATTGATGTAGAGAGAGAGAGAATCAGGTTTTTCCACGAACTGTTTAGGATTGCACCCAGATTTCTGTTAAGGTTTCCGCCGGTTATTAACACTATTGTGGCTTCCTTGAATAAACGATGTCTGTAGTCATCATCCAGATATGGCATGGAGCTGTTTTGCCACTCTATCGTGTGGTTAGATGTACAGAAATGATGTACATAATATTATGTACATCATTTCTGTACATATGTCAGTATTAAAAACCGGAAGAGATACTTCTGTTGTGGTTTACATCACCAGCACGTTCTTTTTGTCTGATTTCTAAACTCCGTGAAGTTTGTCCGATGTAGACAAGACCAGAGGAGAAAGGACTGTAATATACTCTTGGATATTTGTAGAATGGCGCCTTATCCTTTGGGGATCCTAAAACTTGTCTGATGCTGGTGGTTGGTTTAAATACCACTCTGATGTTGTAGGCTCTTACTATTCTGGCTATTTGATAAGAAATTGACTTGATGAAAGGGATCACTACAGTAGAAATGTGCTGGGAGAGTATTTTTCTTGTCTGGGGTTGTCACCATATAGATATTTTTTGATGATGTTTGGAGGATATCCATTTTGGATAATCACAGACAGAATCCTCCTCTTCTGATATAAACTTTCTGGCCCTATATTTCAACATGTGGATAATGCTCAGTTTATGTGTGTTGTGATGGATTGAAGTATAATGAAGATATCGTCCATTATCTGTGGGCTTTCTGTAAATAGATAATTTGACACTATTTGATTGTTTCTTTATCAAGATGTCTAAAAAATGTAGTTGGCTGTTGTTTTCCACTTCTAGAGTGAATTTTATCTTATTATGTATTGAGTTGATTTTATCTACAAACGATTTTGGTTTTCTAAGCTGCCTTGCCATATAATGAAGATATCGTCAACATATCTCCACCATATAGATGGTGTAGGGGAGATTGTGGAGAGAATTTCTTTTTCAAGTTTTTCCATGAAAAGGTCTGCACTGCCTTCAACCTAATTTCTTCAAGGTTAACAACACCATATACCAACAATTAGAAGGCCTATCCATAGGAAGCCCATCAAAATCACAAAATCAAAACAAAACAAAGCGCTAGCAGCGGTCACCAAAACTACAATTACCTACACGACCAGCCAATTTCCATAGGACATCATGGATTTAATTAGAACAAAAAAAAATAAAGACACAAAACAAATAAATTGTAAACAACATGAATATTCAAGTCAGAGAAGCACTTCAAAGCCAAATGAGAAAACAAGCTAACAGCATTCAACCCAGAGGATCATATAATCTGAAAATTCCCGAGAACCCTTCGTATACCAAACGTAAGTCACTCCCACCGATGCAGGCCATACACGGTATTGCACACACTGATATAGAAAGAGCTGAAGTTTTTGTGGACAATCTGTAAAAACAATGTAGACCATCATATGAAAACATAAACATTAACCTCATCTACAAAGTTCATCAACAGGTTAAACGCATCTTAAGGCTGTCCAAGGACAACTCAGAACTCATTACCCCTCCTACTCCAGCAGAAATAAAGAACATCGTAAAGCATCTCAACAATAAAAAAGCATCACCAACAAAATTATAAAACTGTTTCCACGAATGGCTATAGTGCACTTAGTGAACATAACAAACGCAAAATTAAGAATGCAGCACTTTCACACTGCATGGAAAATCGGCGACATCATAATCATAAAGAATCCAGGCAGTGATTTCCCCCAAAGTTACCGACCCATTAGTGTACTATCCAAATTAGGAAAAGTCACAGAAAGAGAAAACCTCTCAAGATTACAACAGATAAACTAAAAATCACAACAAATGAACAATTTGGCTTCCGAAGAGAAAACAGCACAGCTTAGTAATTCCACCAAATAATAGAATACATCAGAAGAGGATGGATAGTAAAATGTGTCATAACCGGCGCACAATTAACCGGCAATACCAAAACAATGGGACTTTAGGTCTAAATTTAAATCTATGAGATAAGAAAAATATGCATCTTTGATTTAGTAATACATTCAGAGAAGGTTAGTGTTAATAAAGAGGAAGTGCAAGCTTGGGTGGATGTAGACAATTCCGTTCCGTCACTCTCTCTCTCTCTCTCTCGATGAAAACGAAATAATCGAACATGTACTGAGAAAGGAGAAAGATGACGAGGAGGAGGTCAGCAAGCAGACCAAGAAAGTTACGTTAAAGGAACTGATGATGGATTGCAAACTTTCATAAGATTTGCCAAGCAATGTTCATCTATGTCAGCACATGATGTTATGAAACTTCATTGCATACACAATGAATTTTTAAAGCTCCGCCGACAATCTTGTAAGGAGGCAGACATTCAAAATTATCCTAAGTGCTCACACAAAAAATTCACAACTTTCATGTGATAATGCATACTGTAATTTTTAAATGCTGTTTAAATTTGATTTTGTGAAATATAACATTATGTGTATGTTTTATATTTTTCAAAATCCGCACGATGTTTGATGTTATTTATTTAATGATGGCCGGCAGATCGAAAAACACGACCAACGAACTTCGCATACTGCAATTTCTACACATGGCACCGGAAAATATGAACAGGTAAGCTCTCGAAATATATATTCAGCAAATTCTATCCGTAATCGGCGAAATCCCGTTGTTGCCGCATAAGAGAAATTCTAATGTAATTGGAATTTGCATACCGGCGCGTTATTCTTAGTCGTCGCTAAGGCCTTTGACAAGATAAGGCACCAGGGCCTTCTCTATAAACTCATAAAAGCAAGTATGTAAATATATCTAATAAGATTAATAAAAGCATACCTCTGCGAAAGAACCATGCAGGTAAAAATCAACAGAGCAATCTCAACTAGGCGTAAAATCCTAGCAGGATTTCCACAGGGCTCCTTGCTGCCCCACTACCATTTACGTTCTACATCGCGGACATCCCACAAAACCGAGGACAACCATCACAGCCTATACACAGATGACACGGCAATTCTAGCAAGATCTCTCCGCCCACACCTGGCAATCCGACGCCTCCAGGACAGTATCAGTACACTGGAGAAATGGTTGTCCGACTGGAGGATCCGATTAAACCCCCACAAAAGCCATACTATTCTCCAGAGGGAAAGCCTCCATCAATGATGACATCCAGCTCTTCTGAGAAAAGATTCCACGGCAGACAGAAACCAAATATCTCGAAGTACAACTCGACAAAAAACTCCGAGTTAACAGTCACATCAAACTCATAGCTGTTAAAACATCGAAAACCATTGTTCATCTCCATCTCATGATCAACAGCCGCAGCAAACTGGATACACGAAACAAACTACTATTATACCAGGTGGTGACATGCCCTGTAATCACATACTCCTCCTCAGCGTGGAGCCATACCCCGAAATCAAGCATTCTAAAATCATGACTAAGCTGAAAGGTTCTTCTCAAAGGCAAGCATGCACCCAAATCCACTAGTCAGACAAGCTGCCGACTACAATGAATCTGAACACTGCAAACACAAAAGACCCGAAACAATGCTTCTCCCAGTTGAAGATAGCTAACTCCACATCCCCCAAAGAGCGAGCGTAATTTCACCCCCTTCCTTCAAGTTTCCTTACACAGATAAATGGGAATATGAAAAGCATAATTGCTTCACCCATCTTGTCATTGATATTGTTGTTGTTGTTGTTAATGTATGAGAAAAAAAAAGAAAGAACACCGAATTATGTTTAATATTCCGAACAATTTTTGTTATCTACTCAATGACACTTGTATGAAAACAATCCATTAGAGTACTACTACAAGGAGTTGGCAATAATAGCATATGGAAGGTTTTGGCCACATGATTTAAAGGAATCGAATTACGAAAATTAAGCCGGCCAGTAAACACAGTCCATTTCCTCAGTGAACCTTAGAGATCGTTATTAGATGAGAGAAAGTTATAAATTAAGAGTTTGTCGTGAAAATTAAGGGGTTGTGGAGTATTTCAGTTTTCATAAGAGTTTGCAATACACTATTGGAAAGTAAACCTATACGTAATCCGTAAAGGCTCGAATTTTGAGAATATAAAATAACATAACAATCGCATAAGAATACACTTGAGAAAGGATAAGTAAATTTGTGAAAACCATGTATAAATGAATTATTTAAATAGTTGTAGAACGACAAGATTAAGACATTTTTAGAATCCTATTTTAAGAGTTTAGCCCCGAAATGCAAGATTTGTGATTACATATTCCTGTTTCGATCAAGTCTAGTCGCCGATTGGAAGAACTTTTTCTAAGCATATCTTAGACAAGTTCCGGAGTTCGGCGATTTCTGTCAAGGGCAAGCGTGTATTTTCTCCCGGAAACTTTTGTTTTTCGTCTCGTAAACTCAGGAAAATAGACCGTAGAAGTCACATTATTTCATACAGTAACATTCTGGTACCTAACCTAACAAGAGATGGCAGTACTTTCTTGCCGCGTCTTCATCGGTGGCCGCTTATGCTTAGTGATAGTCATGGGCTAGCCATCTCTTATTGGCTACCAGTGAAGACTGAACTGCGCACTCAGTCTTCAAAAGCTCGATAGGGTTAATAGTCCTTGCCTTCTCCCTATAAGGAAATAAAAGGCGTTAGATTATAATAATCATCATTATAATAAAACATCACCATAAAATGTTCCGAATGTAAGGAAAGAAAATGAAGAACTAAAGTGCAGCAGAAAAAGATTAATTGCAGTGGTTTTGGTTAAATTACTTGCCCTATACTCGTGCTCGATTGCTTCAACAATTTACAACCTATTGTAAACACACTCAGCTGAAGTGTGAGTGATAATTGGAAGGTCAAATCTGATTTTAAAAAACAAAAAAACATGAGCTGTTCTGATTATTTACTGCCTAACTTGCATGCCAACAACAGTTAAGTTATCAACTATACCTTTAGCAGCTTCGCTTGGTTAACATTTATCACGATACTAACTTCTGTCTATAGAAAAAAAGGAGTGTTGCAAAAACTCTAGTCAATATGTGAGTGGAGTTTCTGGTACAAAACAAAAGTTGATATTTAACAAAATGATTTTGAAAAATCGGAAAAGAAGAAAATCCAGCTTATATATAACATTGATTTATTACCAGAAAGTATTCGATTCTTTCCCGAATATTTGAATTAGAAAATATCCAGAAATATTTGGAGCAAGTAAAAATATGAGAAAATTATTTCAAACTATAATGATCGTGTGGAAAACTCAGCTAATGGTCAACGGAGCAGTCTGGGTAACAGTGAATATCAAGATAGCTTATTTTCCAAGGTATCTCGCTAAAACCTTTTGGAAAATACTTCATCCTAGCGCTGACTCCTCAAACATTAATTTTAAAGAACATGTGCTTCGGATATCAAACATAAAAGCAAGCAGGAAATACACCGTGTCTGTTATACATTGGATGACTCAAAATAGTGATTCAGAGAAATTGAGTCACTGTTCAATACAGTCTGAACTACAGTGAAGACATTTGAATGGTATTGAGACTTGACATATGCTCATCACTCTCAATCGCCAGGGAAAATGACCAGAAAAAGAATCACATTAACAGATGGAAATAAAATGAAACATTTTTCTCAGAATGAATGTACAAATACCGACATATACCAAATACTGAATTAAACCTTTATGCAAATGTATAAACATTGCTCATGCAGCCTTTGTGCAAAATAATTGGTCACGAGCGTCACCCAGTGTTCTCTGCTACTATTACACAATTACACAATTACACAATGAAGCTGCTCATTATTCGAAAATAGTGTTAATCACAATGAGAAAAACAAGACGACCGTTTGAAGTTCAATAAAGGGCTTACCGTGGGTATCAATATGGCTGGAGCCACGATTTTGAAAACAGCACAGCTGACTGATTTCTGAACAGGTTAGATATCATGGGTGTTTAATCCGCAGAAAAAGAACCAATATTGATTGTCTAAAAGGTGTAAGTACAGTACTAAATTAGTCTGTCAGGAACGAGATCAAAGTCGTCCGAGATACTTCTATGGGCAAACATAACTTCCTGTGTGCAGCAGTTGACTGATGTGTTTAATGAAGGCTGTTCCTTACCCATAACTCACCAAAGGATGCACATGAAATTCAAGAGGATCGATATTTATAGTCGGGAGCCTATTCAGAAATCACTAATTTCTGCGAAGACGAACCGGAAAGTTCGTCTACATTGGTGTTAGGAACTCTGTGGCTGAACACTGGAAAAGATAATGTGATCCGACGAGTAACGGTAATCCTTGTTCTGTACAGATTGTAGTCAGAGGGTTTGGTGGGAAATATTTTCTCTGTCTTCATCTTCTTCCAAAGGGCAGAGTTCCACCTTACATCTCATCATCATTATCATCATCAAATTCTTGCCATGTACCCTCAAGGGGTGTACAGGATATGATAGTACTACATCAAAAAATTACATCATTACTAACTTCCTATCTACAATTTTTCTCCAAATCAGTCTGTTACCTGTCAAGGTAACAGACCGATTGTCTTCCTCTGGGTTGCTTTACTACCAACCTGGCAGAGAACACTTGTTTTGCTAATCTTTCTTCGCCCATTCTGTTTAAGTGACCATACCAACTGAGATTAGCTCTACTAACGCGTTCCTGAATGTTGACATTGCCAAGTTCTTTCCTAATATCCTCGTTTTTAATACGATATTGCCATTGATGTCATCTGTTCACGCCTCTAATGTTTCTCAGGACTCTCATATCTGTGGTCTCTAGTCTTTGGTCAAGTGTTTTACTTTCTCTCTTATTCCATATGAATTTATTCAATTCACTGCCTACCATACCAGCTTTTCTATATTTAATTTCCCATCTTCAGTAAAAATCGTGCCAAAGTAGCTGAAATGTTTTACTTGTTCCACAGGTTCTCAATTCACAACACAGTTGACATTTCAATAATTCTGCCTATTTTCATTGTCTTTGTCTTTTTAATGCTGACCTTCATACCATATCTATTACAACAGTTATTCGATTTAGTAAGAGAATCTTGCAGATTTGTAACGGATTTATTTAGAATTATAACATCATCCGCATGAAGCAAAAAGGTGACATTAACATCTACAATTTTGATATCATGTTTAATACCACTATCCTTCATAATGTGATCCATATAGATAATGTACATCCTTGTCTCACACCAGATTTAACATTAAACCATGTTCTTTCTTCAATTCTAACTGCTGACTTACAACTCACATAAAGACTAAGTATTGCTTGATATAATGCCCCATTGACACCATATAACTGCAGCATATTGAATAGCTTCTCTCTTGGCACCTTGTCATATGCCGTTTCCAAATCGACAAAATTTAAATACAGATCTTTGTTATATTCCCATGCTTTCTCGACTATTTGTCGTATAGTGAAGATCTGATCCTGACAGCCTCTATTTGGCCTGAATCCAGTTTGTTCTTCACCAAGCTTTTCTTCCAGAATTCTTCTCAACCGTTTCTCAAGCTTGCATAGATCTTGCCTTGTACACTCAGTAGGGAAATTCCTCTGTAATTCTCACATTCAGTTTTATTTCCCTTTTTATATACGGGTACTATGAAAGCTCGACACCTGTCATCGGGAATTCGTCCCTCTGTCCAGGCTTTCTGAACTATGCAGTGCAGCCACTATAAGACTTTTATACCACCATACTTCAGCATTTCTGTTCGAATATCATCTACTCCTGCTGCTGCCATTCCACATTTTAAGCCTTTAATGGCTTTTTCTACTTCAAGTATGGATATGTATTCGTGACTGCATGCCTGGTCAGTGTTTTTTACCGCTGTGGTATCATCAATGCTTGTTTCATTTAGCAGTTTTCAAAGTAATTACTCCTTACTTCAAGGATATCTTTTTCTTCCGTTTTACAGCACTCTTTCCTCCATTCCTAAGCTTCTTTAACAACCTCCAGAATATTTTGCCACTTTCTTGATATTTATTTTCTATATTCTTGCCAAAGTCTTCCCATGCCTTTTGTTTAGCTAGTTTTACACACTGTTTAGCTTTCTTACATTTGTCTCTGTATTCTCTAAGAGCACAAGCTGACTTATTTGCCAGGAACTTTTGATATGCTTTCTTCTTTTCCTTCACTGCCTCTTTAACTTCCTGTGTCCACCAGGGAGTTCTGATTGATTTTTTTATCCTTGCAGACAACCTCACCACATGCCTCTCTGGCAGAATCAATCAATGTTTTCTTCAGAGTTTGCGACTGAATCTCCAAGGTTTGGTTCCTGTTCTCAAACGCTTTTATTTTTTCTTCAATAATCTTTGTGTATTTTAGTCTACAGTTCACATCTGAGAGCTGCTCAACTTTTTTTCGCTTTAAAACTTTCTTACATGTTATTCTTTTCAATATGAAATTCAATTTTATGCTGCTCAAAACTAAATAGTGATCACTTCCAATTTCAAATCCTCTGTACACTCTAGTGTATTGCACCAGGGAGAAAACATTACTTTCAACAATAAGATAGTCAATGAGACTTTTCTTATTCCTTGCCTCTTATCTTCATGTGAATTTGTGCACACTTTTATTTTGGAACATGGTGTTAGTAATAACCAGTGCATGTCCTGAGCAGATATCCAACAGATATTTGCCACTATTATTAGCTTTGCTCTTTTCTCCAACTTTTCTCAAAATATTTTTGTATGTCTCACATTCGTTTCCTACTCTGCTATTTAGATCCCCAACAAGGACCAACGCATCTTGAAAGAAATATTATTATTCGCAGTAGTACTCCACTGAGTTAAAAGACTTATGGCAGGAGACGAACATCATTCATTAACACAATACATATAATACATTTCATCTCCTTTCGATGCTGGAATGCTGACAACTACATCTTGCAATCCATTTCACTAATTCACCACTCTGCAAGTAAAGATCTAGTCCGCACACTCTTTGAAAACTTCCTAGTGTGACCTCCCTACTCCCAGTGTATTGAAATATTTTTGTGTCATTCTTATAAACTCTTTTGTAACTTATTAGTTTCTATAATAAGTCTCTCAGCTAAATTCTGCAACCAACACATCTTCAATCTACCCTCATATGGAAAATTCCACAAGCTTGATCACTTGTCTCTGAATCCTCTCTGCTTCCTCCAAATCCCAAAGAAATGAATGTGACCAAATCTGTGCAGAGCAACATACGGGACGAATTATTGCCTTATAAAGAGGGAATAATGACTTCTCTATCTTTGCTTGACAATGTGTTCTTCAACATTCATGCAATAATCTAGCTATTTTGTCAACTCTTGCAATATGCGCTCTGAATTTCAAATATCTATCCACCATCACTCCCAGATCCCTAGCCTCATCAATTTCCTGTAATCTAGTACAATCAATATAATAACTGCATGTCAAAATGGTATACATAGTTATGATAATTAAATTGGTTGTACTTTACCTAACTTAGCATATTCTAATTTAGCCAATAGAGTATATTTTCATTTGTGGTTAGAATCAGCAGCATCCATTATTACAAAATCTCAGATTTCTTCTACTTTTTTTTACAATAAAGCACATCAGAGATATTCAGACTTTACGACAAATAGAAAAACTCTATATATGTATAAATGGATTAAATTGAAAAAACTCTCTGATATTGGTATATATGAGGACGAGGGCTTTCGGAGTTCGCTATTGACCTTTGATATGATCGGAAGTTGAAATTTAAATAAGGTTTTTCGGGAAACTCACATTGCACTGGTATTAACACAGTTTGAAACCTACTATCTCCCCCTCTGCATGAAATATGCACGAGGTCTGATGGTCTTGTAGGCCCCACCCGCTGGATGTATGGTATTTTAGGGAGGTAGGTTTTCACTCTGTGGCCAAGTGAGTTCTTGACAATCCTTTTCCCATTTTACTAGGGTAATATAAAACTAAAATTTCTGTTACTTCTGCCAACGCTTGATTTTGCAGGCAGTCTTTTGTGGCTGCAGGATTCTCTTTGCGGGTAGACCACTGAATGAGTCTACAGGACATCTATGTGGACTCAAGGACTCACATTCATAAAAAGCGATTTTGCACCTCGTTCTCTCGATATGAGTGTGATTGACGCAAACGCCCTGGTAGAGTCAATGGACAGAGCACTAACTATAAATATACTGAAAAAGATTCTCAAAAAATTTGAACTTAATTTTTACCCTATGTCGGGAAATGACGACGACAATGCTCCAGGAGATGAGAGGCGGGGCTTAGTAAACTCCGCCCCACATACTTCACGGAGGTACGCACGTACGCATTGCCTCTGAACCACCAAAAGAGGATGGAATGGAAGAAGACGGTTCCATTTGGGACTCTTCTCTCTCCACTAGAGAAAAGATACCTCCGATTATACTGTGCGAAAAACAAAGATGAATGTCTCTAAGGGCTACCATGTCCAATCTACAGATCTCTTATAACTACACAAAAAATGTCACTGACGGCATCAAGAATAGCCGTATCACACCTTTCCAATTGGTTCAGAGAAAAACCTGAAGGTAGTGCTCAGAGGAGTGTCTCAAAACATATCCACAGAAGAAGTGGCTTCTGATCTACACCAGCAGGACCTACCATCCATCAAGGTCAGCAGAATGTTCAAATAAAGGCAAGCGTCAGATGCCACTGGTTTCAGTTGAGATCAGTCAAGCTTACAAAGATATATATATGACCGACGTCCATCCGTGGACTGAAAATCAGCCAAGAACCATCAAGGAAAAGCGCTTCAACAGGTCAGTGCCACAGATGTCAAAAATTTGGCCATGCCCAGAAAAAGTGTATGGCTGAGTTTAAATGTCTAAAGTGTGTGGAGCCACCCAACCAATACCTGCAGAAAGTCGAAAACCACCCCTGCTAAATGTGCTAACTGTGGTGGACCAAACACAGCGAACTACAGGGGATGCATCCAAAACCCAAAAAACAGAAGATCGGAGACAGTCAGACACTCTTCCTCACCAGTAGATTCACATCAGAGGCCTCAGCTTCACAGCATCTCAAAGACCAGCAAAATTTGTCAGAAGCCTATCTGCCATAGCCAGAGGCCCTTAAAAGAACAACGACAGACAAGGACATATGCGGTCCGTTCTAAACAAATAACTCACGAACAGGATCAGCTAGTACCACATACAAACCTGACAGCTATTATCACCTCTTCTCTTGCAAATATGCTACTAGACTTCAGCAGATCTATCCCTACACCATCCTCTACTAATATTGAAAGTTTATTTTTCACTAGGTTAGACTATAATAAATTTAGTTTAATCCTTTAACCCAGTGAGAGCAAACAAAGTTTGCGCCTGAGACTGAATATAGTGTTGTACTATCTTACCTGGGTAAGTAGTGCAACACTAAGGCAACTCGTAGCAAAGGTGGAGCAAGCTGCCTGGCTCCCACTGAAGAGATCTCAATAAAGGTCGAAACTAGTCTGGGTAGTGGCCAATCCCTTAATGCATAACAGTATACATATCCACAAGGAGATGTGTTTTGCATTATGGGAGACACTGGGATAGGAACGTTGGTAGCTTGCTCCACCTTTGCTACGAGTTGCCTTGGTGTTGCACTACTAATCCAGGTAAGATAGTACAACACTATATTCAGTCCTGAAGATATTTTCAGGCGCAAACTTTGTTTGCTCTCACTGGGATAAAGGATTAAACTAAATTTATTATTCTCTACTAATAGATTCCTAAAGGATACACAAACCATCCTCACAGCGCCCACTCACGAACAGGAATAAACTAAACCCACACTCACTGCAGATTATCGCGTGGAATGAGAATGGTCTCACAAATAAGGTCTTGGAGCTCCAAGAGTTCACCCGAAGACATCAACCCGATGTAGTTTGATAAATGAAACGCATATGAGATCATCGGACAACCCCCAAATCAGAGGATATCATCTGTACAGAACTGACAGGCTGACCCACAGAGGTAGGCGCACTGTCATTTTAATCAAAAATTGCATTAGTCATCACTCTGTAAATATCCTACCTGCTACTTATCTAGAGGTTACAGGTGTAGAGGTTCTCATGAGCTCGGGTGGTAGACTAAAAATCTATGCAACATACAATCCTGCACTAAAACCATTACTGTTCCCGGATTTGGACGCCATCTTGGGCATCAGAGAGCCTGCCACCGTTGCTGGTGACTAAAACGCCAAGCATCCTGCCTGGAACAGTCAAACTATCCATAAAAACGGACACCTACTGCAGAATGTGAGACTTCAGTACAGTTTAATGACAATTAATGATCTTTAATCTGATCACAATCCAATACTGCTACAGTTGGAAACCAAGGAAAACTGTCTTCCCCCCCCCCCACACACATACTCATTCATGCTATGGAAAAGGTTGACCAAAGTACTCCCAAAATGTATTGATCCTGCTCGGCTTATAAAATCCAAAGAACAAATTGAAACAGCTCTTAAAGACCTGTGGCCAGTGGCATCTGACCCAACAAATTAACACAGCCTTTACGGCAGTCACTACTTCCACAACTATGCTCAAGCCCAAACACCTGCCAGAAGATATAATGAATCTGATCAAGGAGAAAATAAGGGTAGAAAAAGGTTTCACAATACCCGCACACCACAAGACAAACGAATCCTGAATAGACTAAATTCTGCAGTGAGAGATGCCCTTAAAGCACATAGAAGTCAGGGAAGAAAGATTGACTACTATCTCTTCTACACAACCACTCTATTTGGAATCTAATCAGAAAATTTAAAACAAAAACAAATCCGTTCCCCCCCTCTCCAAACAGTCTGGGCCTCATCCATACTGATGCAGAGAAAGCCGAAGCAATAGCAGAAAATTTAGACAAGCAAGATAAACTCTCATATTAACATCTAGACTTCAATCACATCTACAATCTTCCATCACCATGTCAGATGTTCTTTAAAATTATCTGTAACCTCCTCCAGTGAAATTGCACCAACATCACCACCAAAAATACATGATATAATCAAGAAATTAAAAAACAAAAAGGCTCCTGGACCCCTGATGGCATTACCAACAAGGTGATCAAGCTACTGTCTCGTATAGCTATTGCACATCTGACCAACTTAATAAATTCCATCCTCCGCTTCATACATTTCCCTTCCTGCTGGAAGGTGGCGGATATAATCCGAATCCATAGGACTGGAAAAGACCCGCACTTGTCTCAAAGTTATAGGCCAATCTGCCTCATCTCAAATCTGGGTAAAATTGCAGAGAAAGTTATTTTTACCAGATTCCAAGCCTCTGTACACAAGTTAAACATTTTTCCTAAAGAGCATTTGGTTCCATCAGTTCCATAGTACCACACAACAGATACATAGGCTAGTCGAATACATCTCCATGGGATACAATTGGCATCAATGCACTGGGGCTGTTTTCCTTGACATAGCCAGTGCATTTCATAAAATCTGGCATGTCGGATTACTGCATAAACTGATCTCAACTGGAATACCATTGGAAATGGTTCACCTAATTAAATGATACCTTTTTCACAGGCGTATGCAAATCAAGATCAACGGTGCGATATCAGCACAGAAACGTATCTCATCTCGGCTAGAGTCCCACAAGGATCCTTACTGGGACCGATTCTGTTTTCCATATCAAAAAAAAAAATCAGCTAACGCCTTTTTATTCCCGTACACGGGGAGTAGGCGAGGCCATTTAGCCCTATCTAACTTTTGGAGACTGAGTGGGCAGTTCAATCTCCACTGGTACCAATCAGAGATAGATGGCACAAGGCTATCACTAATTAAGCGGTACTCAATGAAGAGAGACGGCTCAAATGTGCCGCCATCTCGTGGTCCCTAACCCTAACACAATATATTTCATGTCTGAAATAATGTGGGTTCTACGGTCGATTTTCTTGAGTTTACAGGACGAAAAACCCGAGTTTCCGGGAGGAAAAACCTGCTTGCCCGTGCCAGAGATCGACTAACTCGGGAACCGGTCGAAAAAAGGCTTAGAAAAATTTCCTCTAGTCGCTGACTAGACTCGAAACCAAGTCTTCCTTCGTGCGGCCAAGCGCCGTGGTTGGCAAACGCCACATCCACTGAGCTACACAGGCTCCTAAAAAAAAGCTTATAAAAGTTTTCTCTAGTCGCCGATTAGATTCGAAACACCAAGCCTTCCTTCATGCGGTTAAGCGCCCGGGTATGCAAATGCCACATCCACTGAGCTATATAAGCTCATTTGTTTTCCATATACGTGTGTGATATCCCACACAATCCATTGTCATCTATCATGGCCTTTATGCGGATGATACAGCGATATCAGTTAGATCTCTACAGCCGCATTTCGCCATCAAGAAACTGCAAGAAAACGTACTACTGACTAAATAATGATTCGTCAAATGGAGACTGCAAGTGAATCCCCAGAAGAGCTTAGCCATGCTTTTGACTAGAAGACCAATGCTTCCTAAAGTGGACATCTTCCTGTTTAACACCAAATTCCTTGGCAAATGGAGGTCAAATACCTTGATGTACTGCTGGAGAGAAGGCTGACTTTCAGCTGCCATATCAAGGCTCTCTGTGTAAAGACTTCAAAGCCATTGCTCAGCTCTATCCTCTAATCAACAGGAACAGTAAGCTGAACACCAGAATCAAATTACTTATCAGCAAACTGATGGTTTGTCCTATACTCACGCTTCTCCGGCTTGGAGCCATATTGCTGAAACCAACATTCTCAAGTTACAACGCATGAAGTAAATTTCTGCGAATGATTCTAAATGTCCCATGGTTCGTAAGAAATGTGAAACTCCATCGGGACAGAAATGTCCCCTATATTTACACTTTCCTGTAGACTATAGCAAAAAAAGTTCTTTTCAAAAGCATCTGTACATCCCAACAAATTGGCTCAACTAGCTGCAAACTACGACTCAATACATTGCTTCAAACATAAAAGATCAAAGCCATCTTAAACCCGAATTCTGATGTCTAATCTTCAAGCCCCGCTCAGGGTGAGCAACTGGCTTATAAATTTTTCCACTCACTGTTTCCTTATCAGATAGCAGGAGTATGACAAGCATTTTGCTTCACCCTTTATGTCAGAAATGTTAATCGTTAATCTTATGGATATATATTAAAACTGTGGAGAACTCTTTCATCCTATGAAAATGACGTTTGCATCGATAACATTAGGATGACTGCAGAAAGAGCCTGCTCTATGTTCAGTTCTAGTAGGCAACTAGAAGGACGTTTTCTAAGCTTCGTTCGACCAGTTCGCGAATTAATCTTTGGCACGGGAAAGTAGGGATTTTACCTCGAAAATAACTGGTTTTAAATTCTACAATTCAAGAAAATCTACCACAAACCTCATCCTATTTCAGACAATAATATACTGTATAAGGTCTAGGGACCATTAAGTGGTGACAATTGCCTACCGTACAGTATTCTCCAAATCGGTAATATCGATTTGGAGAATACTGTACGGTAGGCAATTGTTTGGAGAATACTGTACGGTAGGCAGGCCTGCCATATCTCCAAAAAAGTTAGGCATAGAACCCCGTCAGTTGCTCCCTTTGGAGAATTAAAGGCTTTAAAGGATTTTAGTTTATGATAACCAATAACTGCGTCTGTTGTTATTATTGAAGTATCACATTATTTTAAATTATTATTCCTGAAAACATTCAAAAAACATTTGACCACAATGCTCATGAATGACTTTAGGTCAAAAATGAATTTAGCTGTAGTGTGAGATTTCCACTCTGCTCAGTAGAGTGAAGGCTAGCAAAGGTTCAAGCTTGGTCTTTATATCAGGAAATTGACTTTTATGATCGTTACTTTACCAACTGTGCTAAATACTTATATGCTGCCCAACCAGAGATGTTAAACCCCTCAACACTTCTGTGCATGGCAGAAGAAGACAGATCCATTCAAATACTAGGGTAGTCAGTTCTCAGCTAAACAAAATAGGCTAACGCCTTTTTATTACCGTATAGGGAGAAGGCGAGGCCGTTTAGCCCCATCTAACTTTTGGAGACTGAGTGGGCATTTCAATCTCCACTGGCAGCCTATCAGATATAGCTGGCCCAAGGCTATCACTAATTAAGTGGCATGCAGTGAAGAGAGATGACTCAACAAGTGTCGCCATATTGTGGTCCCTAACCCTAACACAATATATTTAATGTCTGAAATAAAGTGGGTTCTACGGTCGATTTTCTTGAGTTTATGGGACGAAAAACCCGAGTTTCCGGGAGAAAAAACCCGCTTGCCGTGCCAGTTATCGACTAACTCGGGAACCGGTCGCAAAAAGGCTTACAAAAATATCCTCTAGTCGATGACTCAATTCGAAACAAAGTCTTCCTTCATGCAGTCAAGAGCCGTGGTTTACAAACGCCAAATCCACTGAGCTACCTACCTAGGCTCTAAATTTCACATTTGACGTCCGTAGACGCCGTATATTCACTGCCGTACGTCACATGGTTTTGGCAATGATGACTCCTTCTGCTAGAATAAGTGGTAGGGTCGCAGATTCCCTTTCCACACAAAGTTTGTAGGACAATCAGAAACATCCATGCCCACGGCAGGATTCAAACCCGCAGTCTCTTGGCCAGAGAGAGGACACATTAACCACTTGGCCAACCAGGCCGACGTTATGAGTGTTTATTATTATAAATAGGAAAATTACCTTTTCTTTTATGATAATTTTAGTTTTTAAAGTGGTAACTATTTTGCTTGTTCAATGTTAGGAAATCTTAAGTATAAAGTACGTAATTTGCGAATATGGCGATTCGTACATCGCTTTATTCCTTTCTTCCATTCAACCCGAATTGACTCTTCTTGGAACTGTGCTATCCTGGGTTCTCTCATGTGTGGTCGGACAAAAAAAAAAAAAAGAGTATGTATAAATCTCGAGCTGCTTTTATTTCCAAAAGGAACAGACGACACTGAAATTAGCTTTATTTTTTTTTGGAAACGTATAAAGAGAAGGTCCTCGTCTGTCGCCGTCGCCGGGATTGAGAGGATTGCTATACTGTTCTAGATAAAAGGTGATGTTCCTTATCCTAACTGGTAATCTTGTATCGATTTTGCGGAGCATCAGGATTGAAAGTCCGATATTTTCGTAAAAAAAAAAATCAAATATCGACTAACTCTCTAATCTTCTGGAAAATGGCATAACGAAAAGTTTCTTCTAGTTGGTGAAGAGAATGAAACCTACACTTGTCTTTCCTTTCTTCTGTAGCTTCATAAAATAAAAATCAGGAGGAGACTGGGAGAACGGCTTGTTAATCTAATAATATACAAATATTTATAAATTGAAAATATCTTTTTCGATAAGTACGGAATTATTCGTGGGTGAGAAAATGCAAATATGCATTTTCGAATTTTAGGAAACTTCCCATGAAATAAAATGAAATTCTTCTCATTAGTCGTCTCTGAATGATGATCACAGAGGAGTAGTGGATGAACTTGTAACAGCGGCTGTGACTATTATTCGATCCTTCTCTCTCACAGAAGGTTTACTCAGTTATTCATTCCCCCACCTACATACACGTTGCAAGAGTTGACACTATAGTAGTTACGCTACACAGATGTGGACAATAATGTGATCTTTGATTTCAAAATTACATAAGAAATGCAAATTACATATTTGTTTCTTGCAAACTTTTATATTTTTACACTACTGTTGACTAGAGCCATACCATCGGTGGTCGTTTCGCGTATGTAATGATCTTAGGATTAAGATACTATGGAAAACAACAAACGAAATAATGTAATCGAGATCTCATGTTTGCGTGTATGTAATATTTGATAAGAGAGAAGAGCAAATTTATTTTTTGAGATGTTGAAATGGTGTTCATCAATGAGAGGTAGATGATGTATGCAATCATAGAAGTCGCAATGTAAGGTAAATTAAATGTGTCAGGTCAAAATGCTCTACGTAGAAGAACTTGTACGTGAACTGGTTGCATGACATTTTTTTTTACTGAAATTTAAAATATGAACGATTAAATAAAATATGAAAAATTTGATGAAGTATTTTAACGATCCCTCAAATGCAAATATACTCGTATATTGTGAATGAAATATCAATAATATAATGGGTTCTTGTGTTGGCTGTTGTTGCTGCTGCTGCCCCGAAGAACAGCAGCGGTAAGCCTAATTTTATATTTAAATATAAAATGACACATATTTTGCTTTTTGAGTTGTATATGCTTCGTTTATTATTTGTTCCAAAATATTTAATCCATTAAATTGCATTGCTTTCATAATAAACTTGAATAATGAAAAGCGCATTGGAATACTGATCTGCCTTGCTATATTTTATGTCATTCTTACTTCACTCATTCAACAAAACAGTTTCGGGTTACACTTATCCCTAGCGTATCAAAATATGTGCTATCAATTCGCGCGTACACACACCTTGTTACAAAATTATACCGATTTCCCCATCCCCCAATTTCTCCACTACTGCATACCAGCTACAGTCATAAGTCGCTTGTACATAGTAATTTAAAACTTGTGGTATGAGTAAACTTCTTAATAATTAACTGTACTATACTGAAACTGGGACAGGATGTAAAGTTCCATTGAGAAGCCATTTAATTTTATACCTTATCTTATTTGCATGCTTCAGCACAATCAGAGCAGCTAAATTCAGTAATGATGGACATTCTCTTACTATTATTATTAACACCTGACCTCTGTGGAGTTGAAGGAAGGACTCATCGCAGGAAGTCCATATTCTCTTATGGGCAAAGATCATTGAACCACCTTAAACCAATTCAGGGTTACCACACTTTTCTTTAATAAATTTAGTTTAATCCTTTATCCAAGTGTGAGCAAACAAAATCAAAGTTGTACTACCTTACCCCAGTCCTGAAAGTATCTTCAGGACTGGGGTAAGGTAGTACAACACCGGACAACTTGTTGCAAAGGTGGAGCAAGAAAACATCACTCCTATCTCAGTATCTCCCATAATGTAAAACACATCTCCTTGTGGATATGTATAATGTTATGCATTAAAGGAAGGGCCACTACCCAGACCTTATGTATAGGTGAAGTGGGCTCTAAAAATAAGACGATCCCGAAAGATCGCCAAACTCAGCGTTGTTCCACTCAATGACAGGCTCACCCCATCACCGAGAAGAACTTCTCAGCATTGGCTCTACCCTGTAGCAGGCTCACCCACCACCAAGCAGAGCCATAATCTCAGCAGTGGCCCCACTCAGAGACAAGCAAAAACCTACCTCCAAGTGGAGCCTCTCAAAGCCAGATCCGTCCCGCACTGGTTTCCACCATCATTGGGGTCTCATCAGTGAGTAGGTAGTTTCGACCTGTATTGAGGTCTCTTCAGTGGGAGCCAGGTCCAAGTGGAGATACCAGGTAGAAGCATTAGCAAGGTTATCTCTACCTATAGGAGTTGCCAGACGGTGTGCCACCTTTTTATTAAATTACTCTGGATTTAGAGAAAGATGTTGAAAGTTTATTTTTCACTTGGTTAGACTAATAAATTTAGTTTAATCCTTTATCCAAGTGTGAGCAAACAAAGTTTCTGCCTGAAAGTATCTTCAGGACTGGGGTAAGGTAGTACAACACCGGGAAACTCGTTGCAAAGGTGGAGCAAGCTAAATTACCACACTTTTCCACTTACCAATTATTAAAAGATGGAAATGTGATGCAGAAAAGAACTTTAATAAACAGTCGGTCAGACTGTATAATCTTATCAAAGTGGGTAGAAATGTACCAAACATTTGTTCTCTGCATCATGTGCTGATTAATTCTCTTTTCCAGGAGATCAGATCATCCAGAGCTGTAGAGGTTAATGGTAGATGACAATGAAGCTCTTGGTTTTTTTTTCTGATAGTCAGTATTTTCAGGATTTTTTCTCCTGAAAGCAGGTTTTCATCCCACAAATCAGGCAAACCATTCAGAAAAAAATCACTCACACAATCAGTGATATGACTTACTTGCTTTGTAGCTTTAGTTGTGCTGGTTGTAATTCCAAACATTGAAAGATGAATGATTTTATTATTATTATGGATATTATTTCTGGGAAAACTCCCATATTATTATTATTATCTCCATAGAGTCTTAGGACTTATAGCTTGAGGCTTATTCCAACTCACACAATGTGGGCGATTGTGGGCCTCTTACATATATTCTATCTCTTCTTAGTCACTCACAGCTTGTATAGCATAATACAGTGCCCTTCCATGATGAGTATACCTCAGACTCTTTGGAGGTGTCATGTAATAATAATAACTTATTCTGGTAACCAATCCACTCTTTCAGCATTCTCCAGGTAAACATCTAATTGTCATATCCTTTTTTGATCATAGCCTTATTTGGTTTCCATGTCATTCTTTAGCACCTCCATAATGCAGTCATGAGGATATCACAATGTTGGCCTTAAGTTGGAAGGACAGACTCAAATTCTAAATTATTATTACAATAACCTCCATGGAGTCAGCAGATGTGACAGGACCACTTAATTAGAAACATCTATTGTATTGAACTTTCAACTCATTTATGTTCCTCACATTCACAATGCATTTTGGCACCATGTTGCACTCAACTACCACCCCATGTACAAAATAATCTACTCCTCACACCCTTTTTCTCTCCACCTTTACACAACTTACCTTGCTCTCTTTTAATAATTCTCTGTATTAATCTGTAAAATTCCCTCTCTAACTTAAAGTATCACATCATTGTTTCCTCCTTTCCACCAAACTTTGAAATCAACAATTGACATTCCTTAAAACTCTCTGCACAACCAACATTTTGGAGTCTCAGTATTACCTTATTTGATAGTTATTTTTAAAAATTCTGTACCAGATGCATGTGTCCTGCTGCATATTTAAAAGTTTTCAAAGTTGATTTTTGTGTTGCAGCATGCATTAAAAGCATCTTTACCATACTTTTTCTCTGCTATGTGCTCAAGCAAATCTTGAATGCAACGTTTCCATAATGTAACGCTTTTTCATGATAACAATTTCTGGATAACGCCATCAGAGATGTTTTTAATTTCAATACAAATGTGGACAAAACAATTGGATGATGGATCCTAATGTTTCATGGTCTTAAAGGTCCAAAGAGAAAAAAAGAAGCCACTGCTAAGTCATCTTTTGATAATTTCATATGGAGATTTGAATGGCCAAATTACTTTTTTTATTGTTATTTTCTCATATTATTTATATTTTATTGTATTGTATTACTTTGCATTAATAATTATATATATATATATATATATATACACACACACACACACATATCTTCAGATTTTTTATTCTTATTATATAAGTGTATATTATTATATTGTTATTTGTCTTATGTAGTTGCTGTGTACTCGTTAATTTTTGATCTCTTCTTTAATCTGAAGTTACTCTTCAGTGCCTACTAGATATTTCAGAGAAAAAGGGGTAGACTTTCAGTTAAAGTACTCTGTTAAGACCACTATATGGATATGTCATCCCATATAGTAGGTCTTAACAGAGTGCCTTAACTGAAGGTGAGCTAGCCAGTTTCATGCAAAGATGGCAGGGTTTTTTAATCCTGTAAACAGGCAAAGTGACCAGAAGAACAGATGCATTTACAGGCACAGTATATTTGAGTGAGCATAAGACTAACCACCTTATCTTACTGAATTAAAGTTTTTGAAGTTAAGGATACTTGATCAGCAGGAGCCTAAGTCCCCTGAAAGTACTAAAAAAAACGTTCTATAAACACCCAAGTTTTGTAACTCATAAACCTTTAGCCTTTCATCAGAAACATTCTTTCGCATATCTGACACCATTTTGTTCACCTCTAAATCCTTCTCTTCACCACTTCCTCGTCACAAAGAGCCAGGAAACCAGATCTGAACATGTCTACAAACCTCTTAGTAAGGCTTTATCAAAACCTTAACTTCCCTCAGAATTTGTGTTTTTCAACATCCAGATGATCTTCTGCATTATTTGACTCACTTTTAAAGTGTCTTCTTAACTTCAACTCTGCCTTCACTGTCACCCTCAAATCCATAGTCTCACCGTTTTTTTAACGGTGGAATCCCATCAGTATCATAGACATATTGTGTCACATTTTGTGTAATCTTTTCAATCCATAGTATATAACTTTACATTTTGCAGTTTAGCATCAGCAAATAACTGGATATTCCTCTTCAAATCATCTCCAGTATCATTAATATACTAATTAAACAGCATTATCTCAAGTACAGAAGCTTATGTCATACCACAGCTCACCTCTCTTCTGCTTCGTTATAGCAGAACAATAGTATACCTATACATGTATATAAGTACTACTCTTTGACATCTAAAATTAAAGATACCAAGAAATTATATACTTGGTTTAATCCTTTATCCACGTGTAATCAAACAAAGTTTGGCCTGAATTATTTTCAGGACTGGGACAACTCTCTGCCCTGAGATATGAGAGGCTCTGCTCTGGGGGGTTTTTGCCTGTCTCTGAGTAGGGCCATCGTGGAGTTTATGGCTCTGCTTGGTGGTGGGGATGAGCCTGCCATCGGGCAGAGCCAACACTGAGAGTTCCTCTCTGTGGCAGGATGGGCTTGTCACTAAGTGGAACCACCGCTGAGTAAAATGATCCTTCGGATCGCTTGCACTTGCTGGGTTCAGAGTGATCTAGGGGATCACCTGATTTTTGGAGGCCACCCTTCACTTATATAGTGAAACCAGTCTGGGTAGAGACCCTTCCCATAATGCATAGCATTATACATGTCTGCAAGGATATGCTTTGCATTATGGGATACCAAGGCAAGTCATTAGCCTCTATATACATGTGAAGTCATTAGCCTCTATATATAAGTTGTCCCAGTCCTGATAATACTTCAGGAGCCAACTTTGTTTGCTTACTTGGATAAAGGATTAAACCAAGTATATAATTTCTTGGTATCTTTAATTTATAATATAACAAAGTGGAAAAACTTCCATCTCTGACATCTGTCAGCCATCCTTTTGGTTCAGTATACTCAACAGATTTACATGTATCTATCCTATCAAATACCTTTTGCAGAGTCTAATATCACTATAGTGTAGCCATTTCTGTTATTTAACTTAACTATCACTTTATTGTTGAAAATTGGTATCCGGAGAGTTCATCGAAAAGGCAAGAAAGACAATTCATCAAAAAGGCAATTCATCGAACGACAATTCGTCACAAATGCAATTCATCGAAAAAACAGTTCACCGAAAATTTAAAATGTTCGAAAATGTTATGAGAAAATAGATCCATTTGGAACAAAATCTGAACCGTGAATAAAGAGATTACAATGCTACTTTCATAGGGAAAAATTATAGAACAATATGGTTCTTAAAGTCTTTCTTGTCCGATAACTGTTTCATGTCTGTTCATGGGACTGATTTGCCTGTTTCCGGAAGAAAAGCCCAGCCGTATCTATATTATGCCTGCTAACTTACCTTTAGCAGAACAGGACTGATAAAAATTATGCGTAAATGGGATCCAACTACCCAGATCTTTCTAACTAAACGGCTTCGTTTTTACCAACTGAACTATGTGGGCTTCATTATTATTGTTGTTGCTAGTAGTAATATTCGACATCAATACAGCAATTATTATGGGATGAATTTTACTCAGATTCGCTATGTGAAACTTTTACAAGAAAATGTCGAACCGTTCCAGTTTTCAGTTCAGCTATATTCGGGGCGAAAAAGCAATAATGTGTCCAAACTATGTACTGTATTACAAAAACTCTCTGACTTAAATGACTTAGCAGAAGTTGTTGGTGTAAGAAGCTGTCTGCATGGTTCAGTTTTTGTTTTAAATGGATTACTTTTTCCATAACATTATCGAAAATTTAAAATTTTCGGTGAATTGTTTTTCGATGAATTGCATTTTCAACAAATTGTCTTTCGGTGAATTGTTCATTCGATGAATTGCCTTTCGATGAATTCACTTTTCGATGAATTTTCCTGTAACCTGAAAATTAAATTACTAAAATCTCTCTTTTCATAACAACGCCATGTGTGCCATAGAGTATCATATTTACACCCACTCACTTCTGAATTTTTTTTCTGCTTCAACCAATTTTTCTGAGATCCTCTTGAGATATTTGCATCCCTTTGTCTTGAAGTTTCTCCTCCCCTATGTAATGGAGCTATCTTTCCATTTCCTTTGGGACACTGAGTGCTGAAACTTAAAATAGCTTGTTCATTGGCACTACCAGTCCTCTTGCTCTTTCTTGTAATCCATCTAATTCTACATCCATATTCAATCTAGATTGCGCAGTACTGTATTTTAGACACCTCCAGTTCATCTACCTCCATTTTCATGTTGGTTATTATTACATCAGTCACCACTTATACAGTCTTCTGGATGATACTCTGATACACCCTTGAAAATGACCACTCAGTATTCCTTCTGCTGCTATTACTCTACCATTTGTATTAATTAAAGTTATTGTTTCATAATCATTCTTCCTTTTATGTGCCATCTGTTGAAAGAACTCTTTGGTCTTTTCTTTACATCTCATCATCTGATTTTGATTCATTCTGGTCATGCATTTTACCTGTGGTTGCTACTATTTGTGAGCTTACTCATCACATTTTCCATTATATTCCTTCTATAATATATTTTTGTGTGTGTGTGTTTCTTCCTTAATGATGCTATGTATCCATTTAACTCCCCTGATGTATCCTCATGACTCTGGCTATCACCAGATTTCTCTAATGCAACCTGTTTTTTAGAAAGCAAACAAAGAGTTATTGCAGCGTCATATTACAGAAATGATAGTGTAGTCTAAAATTTTTATTATTATTATTATTATTATTAGACATCTCCAGGGAGTCCAAAGGCTCATCGAGGGAAGGCACCTGCTCTACGACTCTGTCTCCACTACTCAATCCACCAACTGACTGCAACTACACCAACGCCATCTACTGCCACCCACCACCACCACCACTAGTATTTCCAAAGACAATCACAAACATCCATGCCCACGGCGTTTGAACCCGCAGCCTTTTGGCTGGAGAGCGAATACATTAACCACTCTGCCAGCCAGGAGGGCGCTCTAGATTTGCTCCAGATTTTTTATCTACCCCCACCTAGATAACCTTGTTGGTTGTATGACTCTGAGAAATTGATTCAGTATAAGAAAAAAGTTTATTTTATTAGCTTTTTTACCGAAACACTTGACTACTTGAAAAATACTTTCCAGATACCAAGAGAGTGAAGGATATGAATTTATCATCTTACTTACTGAATTTAAGAATGAATCACAAACTCAAATTATGAATACATAGAACCATTTTCAAAGCTTGAAAGCATTGTTTATACTTTTTCAAGAACGGACAAAAAGGTATTTTTCGAGTCTACAAAATAAAAAGATATCACGAAAAATAATACCTGTTCACCAGAACAAGATTAGGAACACTTTATACTTGACATAAATAAATTTGTAAACAGTGCAATAGGGAAGAGCATAAAAATATATGTGTGCATGCTTGCACTTTGCAGATGACATAGTTATCCTTACTTCACTGTGCATGAATTTCAGACTTGTATCCATGAATTCCAAATTGCTAGCAAAACAGCTAGCCTAAAGATAAATGTAAAGAAGACCCAAGTTGTGTTCAATAACTATGTCCAACCAGAAATAATAAAAATCAATAATGATGAAATGAAAGAAGTAGATCATTACATATAGTTAGGACAACAGATTCGATGGAACAAAATATCATGGGGGAAATTAAAAGATGCATGATGCTTGGTGGAAAGCATTCGGAAAATTACAATCAGTATTCAAAACCCAACTACCATAATGCCTGAAGAAAAACGTTTTTCACAATGAATTCTTCCTATATGGATGTATGGCTGTGAAACATGGACACTAAATGCAAAAGAACTTCAAAAATTAAGAACAACGCAATTTAGTATGAAAAAAAGACTACTCATACTTGAGTAGTCTTGTTGATACCAAGTATGCTTGGTATCACAAGACTAGATCACAAAAGGAATATACGAATAAGAAATGAAACCAAAGTCTCTGACATCATAGGAAGAGTGAAACATCTGAAGTGGCAGTGGACGACTGGGCATATTGCTTGAAGACAAGATCAGCAGTGGACAAAAGAAGTACTGGATTATATTCCACAAGAAGAAAAATGACCACAACACTGACCTAAATCATGGTGGATTGATGATATCATCAGATTTGCAGGGGTGATGGGAAAGGAGAGCCATGGACAAATAGTTTTTGAGTAATCTTGGAAAGGCCATCCGACAGTGAATTGACAATGGCTGTGTGTGCGCGTGCATGCATGCAGTAATAATGCAAACAACAACTTGTTTGCATGCATGCATGCAAACAAGTTGTTGTTCCTCTGTATCGAGCCTTGATAAGACCCCATCTGGACTACTGTGCCCAGTTATGGGCACCAGGGTTTCTTTGTGATGGGGAGGAAGTGGAGAGGATCTAGAGATGAGTGACCAAGATGATAGCAGGTCTGTGGAATAAACCTTATGAGAATAGGTTGAAGATTTGTGTGTTGCAGAAATTGGTCGATAGGCAAAGGAGGGGTGATATGATTGAGACATTCAAATTACTGAAGGGTTTCTATAAGATTGATCCAGAAGATATTTTTGAAAATATGACTGGTGGTGGGAGGACTAGGAGCCATGAATGGAAGCTGGGCAAGAGCGTGGTTGACAAGGGTGTTAGAGCTAGGTTTTTTTACTTGGAGAGTGGTGAATGAGTGGAATAAGCTTCCAGAGTCTGTTGTGGGTGCTACGACCATGAATGAGTTCAAGGCAAGGTATGATAGATACTGTGTGAATGTTGAATAGTTGCTCTTGACATGATGTTAGGGCCTCCCTCGATGAGTCTGTCGACTCCTTGGAGTTGCCCAGAACAACAATAATAATAATAATTCTTATAATTGAAGGGTCAGAGTCAGTTGACATGCAAGGATCAGTTGATTGTAGGTCAGATAAACTGTAGATTACTATATATTTGAAAGGAATTTTTGAAGAATCATTTATTTTATAGGAAAGGAACATCAATTTTGACAACTGTGTTGTTTGGACCAAATCTTAATAAAACTAGAATCCTGAATAAATAAATCATGTAACACCTTTTATTCCCCAAAAAAGAGTAGATGAGGCCATTTTAACTAGCTTTTTTGATGATTGTTGGGAAACCATTCTCTTAGCCAGCATTTCCCAGATTTTTTCTTCGGCAGAACACTTTACAAATTCTGAAATTTTCACAGAATACCTTGGTTATTTTGTAATGTATTAATAATTAATTATGACATAATCATAAAGAGTATTAGTACACTTATGTATACGATGTGACATATTGATAAATATAAAATTACATTTAAATCAGTTATTGATCACTGGACTAATGAAATCTTGTAGTATATTGTAATTTCCTCAGGCCAACATCATTAAATTAATTTGTGATAATTTTCATTGACATATCCCATGATGATCAAAAATTTATAATATCATTATAAGTACTTACGAGTGAATGCAGACTTTTTCTCCTGTGTGCTGGTAGTATTCCCCTCCTTTTGTACATCCTGGAGATTGCTTTGTAGGCTGGAGGTGGATGAATCACTGTTTGTTGTATTACAAACACCTTCAATAAGAAAGACATTTCTTAACACCAAAATTAAACAAAGTCCCTTGTCTCTTATTCATATTAAAATTTAAATCTGTAGGCCTATTATTTTTAAAAAATCAATGCACTATGGTTTCGAAACAAGCATTTTTACCCTACAATATGAACTTGCAAAGAAAGTATTCAGTATTACTAGATTTGAGAACCGGATACAGACTACCTTGATCTTCAATTTCAGTGGAAAAATTTTCTTTATACTTCCTTGCTGATTGGTCACTAACATTTGCAGCACAGATGTTATTTCATTCAGTTTTGAGAACAGAGTATATGCTGCCCATTGTTGTAATCGGCTTGCAGGCAATTTTTATGACCAGTCATAAACAGCGGTATTCCCTTTCCTGAATTACTTTCATGTTTAAAAATATACGGCTTGGTCACTGACATCACGGAACACTTATTCACTTTCCGAGTAGCACTGGTGTTCCGTTGAACACAATTTGGGAAACCTTGTTCTTAGCCATCATGATAGTTGGCCCAAGGAGAATTTTGCAGACAATTGCTGCTATTTCATTGTTCCATGCTATAATAGTTTTGTCTGAAATAATGTGAATTCTACATTGTTTTCTTAAGATGCAGGGCTAAAAATATTCATTCACAACATACTTGAGCAACATATTCAACTTCTTTTCTTCTTATTCACTAAAATAAACTAGCAATTTGCATTTTCTCAACTATTTTCCATAACCAACAATCAAGAGTCCTGATATTATCTTAGTCACTCATCTCTGGATTTTCTTCAGAGATTCCTTATAAACAATGAAATCAAAGTCACCAAATTTTCTCACAGCAGTCAATGAGTAGTTTGATCAAAGCCATAAGTGGTGCTACAACAACTTATCTCTGCTGGTCACTGTCCTCATTATCATAGGACAGTACACAGTAACCTTCATAACCCTTGCATATTGTGGAAGTTAGGAAGATTTTAACAACATCACCCCCTCCAGATCATGAATCGGATCCATCTTCTTCAGCAGTTGCATGCACATGCTTACACGTTTCTGCATCATTAATAAATAAGTTGAATAGTAGCAGTCCAAGAATAAAATTGCATTACACACCACTGGTTTCCTTCCTTTTAATTCCAGATGTTACCCCTACACAACTTGTCAGCATTTTTCACAACTAATGTTCTGTCCATCTGCATGGTCTGTTGTCCACCTTCCTTGTTTGTACACCAACTTTTCATGTGATAGTCTGTCAAATACCTCTCATAATCCAAAAATATCATTATATATGACTCCCCTTATCAGTATATTTGTCATTTTTTCATAAAATGCAAATAGATTATTTTAAAAAAATACCTTTATAAAAACCCATGCTATTAATCATAAAGAATTATGCATCTCAACTCAATCCTGTATTTTATTCCTGACCAAGTTCTCCAATACTTTAACCACAACTATATATAGATATACTGGTATGTAATTCGAAATATCTGTCTTACATAATTTTTGTACGCTAGCACTATTTTGCTAGAGCCTCTGTAGCTCAGTTGGTATAGATGAAGCTCTTTGGTCGGAAAGACCTGGGTTTGATTCCCATCCATGACGCGAGGAACCTTTATCTGGTCTCTTTTGATTAAAGGTGAGTTAACCGGTCTCATACGGAAGTAGAGGGTTTTTTTCGTCCCTTAGATCAGGCAAACTGGCCCTGTGAACACATGCTGCTACAAAAATACATACTTAATCCTTCATTAGGAGGGCTCAAAGGAGCGGTTGAGGATTGGGAGGAACCCCACACAAATAATAAAATAAACTACTTTGCCCTTTTTCTATTCCTTTGAGACACTTATTGACTACTATTAAACAACCAGGTCAAAGTACATCAAAGTTTTTAGCTCATTTCCTAAAACTTGTGGTTATATATCATCTGCTGCCACAGCTTTTTTTACCAGTCTAGCATATTCATTATTTCATTCACTTATGGTTTATTTACTTCTAATAAACCCATATATGAGAGGTAGAAGGTCCTATAGCACTGCAGTGCAGTGTGAAGTGCAAGTGAGGGTTAGGAAAGAAGAAGACACCATAATCAAATTCCTGTCATATACCCTCAAGGGGTGTCACAGGATATGATAGTACTACATGAAAAATGTACATTACTACTCACTTCCTATTTACAATTTTTCTCCAAATCAGTCTGTTAATTGTCAAGACTCCAATATTATCAAGTCTTATATTTCTATCTTCTAAGGCACTTTGTACTGTATCACTCCACCTATATCTTGGTCTTCCTCTGGGTCTTTTTCCTGCCAACTGGGCAGAGAACACTTGTTTTGCTAATCTTTCCTCTCCCATTCAGTTTAAATGACCATACCACCTGAAATTAGCTCTGCTATCGCATTCCTGGATGCTGACAATCTCAAGTTCTTTCCTAATATCCTATTTTTAAATATGATTTGACAGGATACCACATGGAGAGTGGTGAATGGGTGGAATAAGCTGCCAGAGTCTGTTGTGGGTGTAATGACCGTGAATGAGTTCAAGGCGAGGTATGATAGATACTGTGTGAATGTCGAATAGTTGTTGTTCTTGACATGATGTTAGTGCCTCCCTTGATGAGTCTGTCGACTGCTTGGAGTTGCCCGGAATAATAATAATAATAATAATGATATTGCCATTAATGCCATCTGTTCATGCCCCTAATCTTTCTCAGGACTCTCATATCTGCGGTCTCTAGTCTTTGGTCAAGTGTTTTGCTTCTCACCCAGCTCTCAGATCCATAAGTTAAAACTGGTTTGAACACAGTCTTGTATACAGCTAATTTAGTGTTTTGACCAATTTCTCTCTTATTCCATATAAATTTATTTGGTTGACTTCCTACCATACTAGCTTTGTTTATTCAGTTGTTTATTTCCATATTTAATTTACCATCTTCATTAAAAATGAAGTTTAATGAAGTTCAGAATTAATACTGAGTAGCTGAAATGCTTTACTTGTTCTACAGGTTCTCCATTCATAAAACAGTTGATATTTTCAATGCTTCTGCCTATTTTCATTGTCTTTGTCTTGTTATTGCTGACCTTCATACCATATCTATACAACAGTTATTCAATGTAGTCAGGGAATCTTGCAGATTTATTTAGAAGTATAATGCCCACCCAGGGCATTAAATGTTTTGTTGGCCTGGTTGGCTAAGTGGTTAGTGTCTCCGCTCTCCAGCCAATAGGCTGCGGGTTCGAATCCTGCCGTGGGCATGGATGTTTGTGATTGTCTGTGAAAATACTAGTAGTGGTCGTGGATAGTAGATGGCGTTGGTGTAGTTGATGCGGTTGGCGGATGATGGGTGGAGACAGACAATTGTAGAGTAGGTGCCCTCCCTCAATGAGTCTTTGGACTTCATGGAGATGTCAAATAATAATAATAATAACAACAACATCGTCTGTATAAAGCAAAGAGCTGAGATTCTCCAATTTTGATATCAGTTTAATACTACTTTCCTTCATAATGTGATCCATGTAGATAATGAATAACAGAGGGGACAGTGTACATCCTTGTTTGACACCAGATTTAACATTAAACCATCTTTCTTTACTTCCTTCAATTCTAACTGCTGACTTACAACTCAAATAAAGACTAAGTCTTGCTTGATATAATGCCCCATTGACACCATATAACTGTAGCATTTTGAATAGCTTCTCTCTTGGCATTCTTGTCATATGCCTTTTCCAGATTGACAAAACTTAAATACAGATCTTTGTTATTATTATTATTATTATTATTATTATTATTACCCAAGATTCCAAGGAATCAAATACTCATCTAGGAGGTCCTTTTATCAAACACATCTCATCATACCGTGCTTTAAACACTCAAATTCTCTGCAGACACCACACTCTCAGGCAAGGCATTCCAATCATTCACAACTCTGCATGCATAAAAATATGCTTCTCACTCCCCTACTCACACCCTCCTTATACAGCTTCCAGAGATGACTGCTGGTCCCCCCCCGATCTCCCACTATTTTCTGCAGAACCTCTCCAGCATTGATCCTATAACAACTCCTTAATAACTTGTAGGTCTCTATCATATATCCCCTCCTCCTCTTATCCACCAGCTCTGCAAGTTGCATCTTCTCAATCTTTCCTCATACTTGACATTCTAGAGCAGGGGTCTCCAAACTACGGCCCACGGGTCAGATGCAGCCCGTGATATGATTTTATCCGGTCTGTAATAATATAGGTCCTAAGTACTGAGCCCTGTGGGACACCACTTGTAACTCTCTGCCTCCTTGAAACTGCTCCACCATACACAACTCTCTGATACCTATCAGACAGCCAATCCTTAATCCAGTTGACCAATCTGACATCCAGATCCATATGCTCCAACTTAAATATCAGCCTATCATGTGGCACCCTGTCAAATGCCTTCGCTAAGTCTAAGAAAATTGCAGTTTATGCCTTTCCCTCATCTAATGTTCTTGTAACCTTTATTATAAAAGGCTAGCATATTGCTAAAACAAGAGTGCCCTTTCACAAATCCATGTTGACTCTCACAGATAACATTACCCTCATCTGCCCAATGCTGTATACGGTCCCTCACTACTATCTCCAAGATCTTAAGAACTACTGATGACACACAGACTAGCCTATAATTAGACACTTCCAGTCTGTTACCACTCTTACGTGGCACTATCTTACCTTCCTTCCATTCCCTGGGCACCTTTCCCACAGCCAGACTTTCATTGAAAAGCCAGGTTAAAGGCACTGTCATTTCCCTAGCACATTCTCTCAAAACTCGTGTTGAAATACCATCCAGTCCCAAAGCTTTACTGACATCCAGAGTACTCAGTATCTGAAACACACACTCTCCTCCTGTACATCTAAACCTCAAACCAGCCCTATCCCTCTAGCATTAAAACTGACTCCTCTAGAATGAAATACTCCAATAAAGTGTTCATTGAACAATTCCACTATGTCCTCTGCATCAGTCACTCTATTCCCATTTTTATCCCACATCATTCTTCCACAGTCATTTCTCCTCCTACTGGCCACATAGCTAAAAAATTCCCTAGGATTTTCTTTGGATCTTAGGGCCAATCTCCTCTCATATTCCAGTTTCGCTTTCCTTGCCACACTAGTCACTCTTCTGGCCTGTGTCTTATATTCTTCATGCATCTTCTCTTCACCTGTCTCCTTATATCTCTTCCATAGCCTCTTTTTTGCATGCAATTCCTGTTTAATATTGTTTGTTATCCACTTTACTCCCAATTGTGTCCTCTTCTTCACTCGTGATATACAACTTACCATTGCTGCTAACAAATATTCTTTCACAATTTCCCACGCACTAATGATATCCTGGCCTTCCAATTCCTCCCTCCATGAAACTTCCCGAAGTTGACGTCTAAGACTATTATAATCACCTGCTTTATAATTCCACATAAGTTCCTGTCTCTTTGATACTCTTGCATGTCTATTCATTTTCCAAGTCAAAACCATATGGTCACTCTCTCCACCTGGTGTGAGAGATGTCATCTCAGTTATTATCAACTCTTCTGATGCTATAACCAAATCCAAAACTCTTGAACCTCTTGTTCCCTCTGTTACAAATGCCTAAGACATTTGTCCCTCAAGAATTCTAGAAATTCCATTCCTCTATTGCTACATGCATCTTCCTCTCTCCAATTTATACTACTGTAGTTAAAATCTCCCATAACAATCATTCTTCTTGCACTTGCCAGACGTAACTGTCTAAACATATCCTGGTCCCCATCTCTGTGCTCCTGGGTCTGTAGCAACACCCCACTAAATATCCTGTCTTGCCTACCTCTACCTCACACCATATGCTCTCAAAATCATTTGTCTCACTTCCTTCCAAAGCCTCCACTCTTAGAGGACATAGGTCATCACTTATCATAAGCAGCACCCCACCACCACGCTTTTCCCTCTTATTCTGACGAAAAATGCTGTACCCAGTGACTTCTATTCCTGTTATTATATCCCCTTCTGTCACCCACATCTCAGTGATCCCAATAACTTTTGGCCAGGCTGATGCTATCTGCAGCACCAATTCCTCTCCCTTATTCTGGATACTCCTGGCATTAGTATAAAGCATATAAATGCCATTGTTTCTATACTCAGCTTTATCCCCTCTAGACTCCACTGGGCTCAGTGTTACCTGATGTCGTCCCCCTTCTCCCAAGTACCCATTCCCACAAGAGGCCACCCCTGCTATCATCCTCCCTGGGACACACTGACTTGTTCAGAACCGCAATCTCTCCAGATGCCTGCGTCCTTCCTCATTCAAATGTAAGTGGTCTCTCGCATACAATTCCTCTCTTTCATCAAATGCACTCTAAGCATCCACATATACCAGTCCTCTCTTGTCACACATTCTCACTGTTATGCTATTCAATATCACCGCTCTTCTGCTCAGCTCATCATTATCATACCCAGGCAACAAGCACACTATTTTTCCTCTCTCTGTCTTCTTCTGTACAGTCTCAATCAAAAATCTCATATCTCTCGCTGCCCGACTTACATTACCACTCAAGTCATTTGTTCCTACCATCACAATCATCTCATCCACCCTTTCACCTCTCTTAATTGCCATAGCCACCCTTTCTATTGTTCCTCCTGGTAAACACTCCTCACGCATCCTATCTTGAACACCATGGATCATTGAGTCGCCATACATTATTCCTCTTACCATTCCTTCTCTCCTATTGTTTCCATTCTCTCCTCTTCTTTCATTCCCATAGGTCTCTCTCATTTACTCTCCTCTACTGCTATTCTCTCTTCTAGCTTTCCCATACCTCTCTCTCCCCTACTGTTTCCATTCTCTCCTCTTCTAGCACTCCCATACATCTCTCTCATTCCCTTTTTCTTCAAGTATGGATTGTGTTCCTGACTGCATACCTGTTGAGTGTTTTTACTGTGCTGTCATTAATGCTTGTTTCATTTAGCAATTTTTCAAAGTAATTATTCCATACTTCAAGGATATCTATTTCTCCCGTTTTCATGTCACCTTTATCATATCTAATTCCTTTTACTGAACTCTTTCTTCCATTTCTGAGCTCTTCATCAATCTCCAGAATATCTTGCCACCTTCTTGATATTTATTTTTTATGTTCTTACCAAAGTCTTCCCATGACTTTTGTTTAGATAGTTTTACACAGTATTTAGCCTTCTTACATTTGTCTCTGTATTCTCTAAGAGCACAAGCTGACTTATTTGCCAGGAACTTTTGATATGCTTTCTTCTTTTCTTTCACTTCCTCTTTAACTTCCTGTGTCCACCATGGAGTTCTGAGTTTTCTATCCTTACAGACAATCTCACCACATGCCTCTCTGGCTGAATCAATCAGTGTTTTCTTCACTGCATGCCACTGAATCTCCAAGATTTGGTTCCTGTTCTCAAACTCTTTCATTTTTTCTTGAATGATGTTGTGCATAGGCTACTAAAATACACAAACAGTTCACATCTGAGATCTGCTCAACTTTTATTCACTTTAAAACTTTCTTACATGTTGTTTGTTTCAATATGAAATACAGCTTATCCTGCTCAAGATGAAGTGGTGATCAGTCCCAATTTCAAATCCTCTGTACACTCTGGTGTCCTGCACCAGGGAAATATATCACTGTCAACAATAACATAGTTAATGACACTTTTCTTATTCCTTGTCTCTTCTCTCCATGCGAATTTGTGCACATTTTTATGTTGGAACATTGTGTTAGTAATAACCAGTCCATGTCCTGAGCAGAAATCCAACAGGTAATTGCCTTTATTATTAGCTTTGCTTTTTTTCTCCAAATTTCCCCAAAATATTTTTGTATGTCTGACAATCATTTCCTATTCTGCTATTTAGATCCCCAACAAGGACCAACTTTTCCTTTTTCATTGTGTCAGTTGCTTTTTCTAAAGTGTCAAAAAATTCCTCCACTTCTACCTTAGTAGAACCTTCTGTGGGACTATAGGCAAAAATAAGTCTCATTGTCCAGTTCCTCTTTCTCATATTTGCCCACATCACTCTACTTGAGACTGCTTGCCATTCAAGAAGATTAGCCTCGTATTTAGTGTTGAATACTATGGCTACTTTTTCTTTTCCTTGATTGTTATTGCCTGAATATAACATTTTGTATTTATTGCTCAGAAGATCTCACCAGTTTTTGTCTTTTTTTGTTTCAGTCGTCCCTATTACGTTGGTCTGGTACTTATCTAATTCCTCAGCTAGCTCCATTTCTTTGCCATTCAGGCTTCTTATGTTGATAGTACCGATCTTTAATTCTGGTGATATTGTGTTGGGGTGTGCTTTCAGATTTTTTCCCGTAGCTGACTTTTCGCTATTCGCCCTGGTTCCCTGGCGAAAACAACGGGGGCCTTGTTTAACTGGGCGACAACCCAGCCGGCATGAAATTTTGTCATGTTGTACCATCATTTTGTATTTTATTTTGTTTTAAGCCAATAAGAATACAATTTGGTCGGCTAAATCCAAAATTGCCAGCCCATCCTCGTTTATTCAGCATCCAGGTAGATACCCAACAGGGTTCACCACGAGATGGCGAGGATTGGACATAAGGTCAGAAGCCCTGGTCTCCACATTCCTTTAACCATCTAATCGGCCATTATTGGTGAAATACACATCCTCATAGGTTTCGTATCCATCATATATTTCACTGTAATATGAATGGTATTACAATTTTAATATGCACTTCACATCCATGGTAATCTTGACATCTATAGACTCCTGGCCGGTTAGGTGGTTAAAGGCTATGTGGAGGTTTCTCAGTTATACAGCTTTCACCCTTAAGCACCCCAGAAGAAGACATCTATTGACATTTTCTTGAAGAGATGGATGTTATTAGTTTTGGGAACACATAATGAGGATGGCTGTTTCAGAGGAAATTGGAATAAAAGAGGAGAATGAGAAGCAGATTCAGTCGCTCTTCATTTGGACCGAAAAGGGATATTTAGCATATGTCACTCATTTTTTTTCAACAGGCTTTCTGGAAAGTAGAATTATGCCAGTCAGAGGAGAGGAGCAGTGTCCATGGAAGTACCTGTAGAAAACACACAGAGTCAAACCAGTGCATCTGTGATAGTTGTTAAATGAGTCAGTCATTAGCCAATTTGTTCTCCTCCAGATGTCATTCAGAATTTTTAGGAAGATTTCAGATTCACAACCCCCAAACATGTGAACAGTATTTTAAATATGGGTGGATTTGGGATTTGTAGAGTTAGTACCTGGATTGTTAAAAAGTAGTAATTGGGATAGAAAAGAATGCCTAGGTTTTTTGGTGGCTGAGGAAGCTATTGATATGATGTGTTTATATCATGAAAGGCCAAAGGTGTCAGTCTAAGTTGGGAGAGATCTGTCTCATGATTTATGTATTGCTGAGATCCTTTTTTATGAGCCAGAATGAGATCTTTATCTCTTCGATACTACCAGAATGCATCACATGTTATTAATATTATTAAGTGATACCTCCAGGAAATCCAAAGACTCATCAAGGGAGGGCACCTACTCTACAACTCTCCATCCCCACTGCTTCACCAACCACAACTACCTTTGTGATCTACATCAACACCGTCTACCACCAACCACCACTAGTATTTTCACAGACAATCACAAACATCCATACCCATAGCTGGATTTGAACCTGCAGCCTTTTGGCTGGAGAGCAGATATGCTAACCACTCGACCAACCAGGCCGGCACTGCCCCGCTGAAGAATAGTACAGAGATCAATGTTTAAGGCACTGGTTGCAGATGATCTTGAAGCTTGGGATGTTTTTCACTGCATGATGTGTTGTGAATGACATTGAATAGAAAGTGCTGTCATAAGCAGAGTTATAGTTGATTATAAGTGATTAAGAGTAGATCATTTATATATAGGAGATGGAGGACAAGTGGTAGAATAGAACCTTGAAGTGGGGCTTTGCATAAGAGAAGTCATCCACTGTGATGCACAGTGCATGAAAAAACTAGTTTCCCAGTTATAGATAGTGAAAGTTGGACTAAAGAATGGCAGTTTACTGAGTAGGCCTCTGTGCAGTACAATTAAATGCTCTAGAAATGTCAAAAGCAACAGCTCATATTTTCTCAAATCTTTTCATGGCATGTATCTAGTGGTGGATGATATAGGCTAGAGGTCAGCTGCGGATTTGGAGTGGCAGAATCCATACTGGTAGTTATTGATTAACTGATAGCCTCTGGTTAGTGGAAAAGTTGGATGGTGATGACTTGCTCCATTATTTTGGAGAGGATTCAGGTGATGCAATCAGGATGGCAGACTTTCCTCTTTTGGAACAGGTTGGATTTATGCTTGCTTGCATGCACAGAGATGAGTGCCAGCTGAGTATAAAGATTGTAGAGTATGATATAGGACAGGTGGTAATTATAAAATGGATGGTGATGACTTGCTCCATTATTTTGGAGATGGTGGTGGTGGTGATGGCAATCACCACCACCACTCATTCAGGTGATGGCAATCAGGATGGCAGACTTTCCTCTTTTGGAACAGGTTGGATTTATGCTTGCTTGCATGCACAGAGATGAGTGCCAGCTGAGTATGATATAGGACAGGTGGTAATTCTAAAACACAGTTTTCGAGTACAGCTGAGGTGATGTTACCTAAACCAGAAACTTTATGGTATCTAAGTTGTTTAATATTTTCCTTTTTTTTTTTTTTTTTTTTTTTACAAAAAAAGCTACAGGAAACATATGGTGCTTTGTTTCTGGTATTATACAAGGTAATTTGCCTTAGTCATCCATGCAGGAGTTGGAAGAGAAGAATGATGTCACATTATAGAGGGAAAACAACTTTGATTTTAGGTCAGATGTAATTCATATGTAATATCATATGAATGAGAGGGAGGGTGGAAGTGCAGCTAAGCAGAAGTTGCTTCTGATGACTTTTGCACTCCCATTTCTATTCCATATCCAGATGGCATTACTGGTACTCATCTAAAGAAAAAAAGAAAAGCTGACCTGCTGATATCACTCTTTCCTCTGCATAAATGACCCCAAGGCACATCACATCCTATATACTAGAAACAGACTACACCTCCTCTGTTTTTTCCCAAAAGCAAAGACATCAAAAAAGTCTTCCTCCAGATCAGATGCCATGACTTTTGGACAGGAAGTGATTCATCTGCTTTTGGCTCTTACAAAAGTCTGATTTGGATTTGCTGATTGTTTTGTATTTATTGTATGCTAAGTATGAAGCTGGAGTTCTTGTTGCCTGTGGTATGCTGATTTTTCTTGAACTGCCTTGGTACAATATTTAAACTGTGGGTTGGAAAGTGGGATGAGAATTTTGAATAGAATGAGGAATGAAGGCTTTTGTGCCTGTGACTTTCTTCAGTTCCATGCATTTGTTTTGGATCAGAAGGGTGGAAGCAGCAGTTTAACTATGGAAAGAAAATAGAAGTTTGGAGGTAGGTCTGTTTGGCATCTTTATAGTGCCCAAAGACTCAAGGTTGGGAATGGCTAAAAGGAGGGCATTCTGTGACAGAGAAAACTTTCACAAGATTGTAGTCTGATTTACCCGGAGGAGGAGGAGTGACTTCTATGGCATACCTGAAGGAGAACTGTTAAGAAAATACCAAGGGTAATGGGAGAGTAAAGAGGGTTATCAGGTATTAAGTTGTTAAATGTATAATTTGCATTAAGTTATTGCTTATAACAGGTACTTCTGCATCTCATCTAGCTTGGTCAGTAGAATTGGTAAAAGGAAGCCAGTTGGAGTTACAAACATGAAGGTCAACTACGAAGATGACCTTGCTATTTAAATAGATGGGATGCAGGAAGTTGAGCTTAAGGATAAGAAGGTGAAGAGGTCAGAGTGGTTTTGGAATTTGGAGAGTGGTAAGTAGCAGATAAATGCTATATCACATTTTGATGAATGTTCTAAATTTGGAATTTAGAACATTCTCTGCCAGAAAATGTTCTAAAACCATAAAAAATATTTATGGTTATTTTTGTTGAAATTAGGTTTGAGGGAGGTTTGTTTTAATCACAATTGAATTATCATTGTTTGTTCATTGTGCACTGCATTTTGATTAGGAAATGGGTGAAAAGGGCAATAATGACTGCAGTGAGAAGAGATAGACTCTTGGACCTGGTACCAAGAGCAACCAGTCTCCTTGTAAAAAATGTGGCCTTGATAGTGTCTCCCACATACCACTAGTCAGACTCTCTCCCCCCCCCCCCCCCACTTCTCTCCCAGGCATGACTTAGCTATGTGACAGTGGGATTATATGCTACCTGACCGGGAAGTTTCGTGACTCATTACTGACAAGTTTTTTTCCTGTACTATAACTGGCCTGTAGGCATCATATTATTGCTGTATCCTCAAAAGGGAGGAAAATTTTCATCTATTTGGTATGAGCCAGGGGGGGGGAGCATGTGTAATTGCCACTTCAAGCCTCCAATAAATGGTGGTAGTCCTTTCTTTTAGGCTTACACGGTGATGAGAATACATTTTGGGAAATTATGAAGACAACTACTGTGTTTGAGTAAAACTTTAGTTTAATATAAACCAAAATCAACACTCGACGTTTCAATCTTTATATCAAGATCATCTCGAGCATATACACTATATACAGAGAAACAAGCTGCACTACAATCTACATGGTTTGCTAAAGTTACTGACCAACCGTTACAACAATTATTGGCATGACCTCTGGTGAAAAAAAAAAAAAAACCTTGACTATATCAATGCTAGAGTCCTATTATTATTATTATCTATTGGTTACAAAATTACATTGGGCTGGAGAGCAACATGTTTATATATATATATATATATATATTAAAAACATGATTATACATATAAATTTCAACCAATTGGTATGGAATGGTTTCTAATACTAGCTGAAGGTTGCTCAAGGTCCTAAAGTAGTATGCTGGGTACTAAGTATTAAGTAGGCTGAGTATGTGACATCCAGATTCTTGGAATTTTCATGCTATCATTATTATTGATATTAGGATGGTTAATCAGAATTTCGCAGGCTTCTTTAAATTTTCTTTCATACCAGGTTTTTGTATGGTGTAGAGAGCGGGTACTTTTCCAATCAATTTGGTGTAAGGTGTTGAGAGCATGGTCTGAGAGGCCTGCTTCACCAAAATTGTTATATTTAATGTGTCTTTTGTGTTCTTTTTTCCTTATAGGGATTGTACGTCCAGTTTCACCAATATAAGGTAAGTTACAGGTGCAGTAGATGCAGTAAACTCCAGGAGTGCCAATTGGAGGAGAGGATCCTTAGAGGAGTTGAATATGTTCTTTAATTTTGTACGTGGCATTGAGATTATAATGGTGTAAGATTCTGTTGACGATGTTTTCGTTATCTGGCCACACGGGCGACAAATATTAGACACATTCCTTAGCCACCTGAACAAACAACATGAACACATACAATTTACCATCGAAATTGAAAATCAGAACTCACTCTCATTCCTAGATACACTGGTCACATGTCTTCCTTCAGGCAATTTATATATCCTTCACTGTCTACTGCAAACAGACACATATTGGCCAATACATACATGCTAAATCATACCACCACCACCACCCATCATAAAAATATGGAGTCATTAACACCCTTAAAAACAGAGCTACAACAATTTGCTCTAATCAGCAAGCTCTTAAACAAGAATTAAAAATTATTAGTAACACATTTATAAATAATGGCTACAACAAAAATACTATTAATAAAATCCTTCATCAAACTTCATCAAAAAAGAATTTAGATTACAATAAAATCATAGCCATCCCATACGTTAAAGTTATCAGAAAAAATCAACAGAATCCTACACCATTATAATCTCAATGCCACCTTTAAACCACCTTCAAAATTAAAGAACATATTCAACTCCTCTAAGGATCCTCTCCTCCCATTGGCACATCCTGGAGTTTACTGCATCTACTGCACCTGTAACTTACCTTATATTGGTGAAACTGGACGTACAATCCCTATAAGGAAAAAAGAACACAAAAGACACATTAAATATAACAATTTTGGTGAAGCAGACCTCTCAGACCATGCTCTTAACACCTTACACCAAATTGATTGGAAAAGTACCCGCTCTCTACACCATACAAAAACCTGGTATGAAAGAAAATTTAAAGAAGCCTGCGAAATTCTGATCAACCACCCTAATATCATTAATAACAATAGCATGAAAATTCCAAGAATCTGGATGGCACATATTCAGCCTACTTAATACTTTGTATTCAGCATACTACTTTAGAACCTTAAGCAACCTTCAGCTAGTATTAGAAACCATTCCATACCAATTGGTTGAAATTTATATGTATAATCATGTTTTTAATATGTATATATATAAACATGTTGCTCTCCAGCCCAATGTAATTTTGTAACCAATAGATAATAATAATAATAGGACTCTAGCATTGATATAATCAAGATTTTTTTTTTTTTCCACCAGAGGTCATGCCAATAATTGTTGTAATGGTTGCTCAGTAACTTTAGCAAACCATGTAGATTGTAGTGCAGCTTGTTTCTCTGTATATAGTGTATATGCTCCAGACAATGATCTTGATATAAAGATCGAAATGTCAAGTTGATTTTAGTTTATATTAAACTAAAGTTTTACTTAAACATGGTAGTTGTCTCCATAATTTTCTAAAATGTAAACGGTGGTAGTATTTCACCAAGTGATGATCATCTAATATTTCCTCCAACTAGAAGATATCCTTTTGCAGTAGGAATGTTGATTGAATACCCAAAAGTACTTTTATGGAAACAGGCCACACTACTAGAATGACATAGCACTATTCATGACACTATGAAATATACTGAGAAAGTGCTCATTAATAATCTCATTACATCCTCTGTGCCCTCCATTCTTTTTAACTTTACTCGTCTTCATCATTGATTTTCCTGATATAATTAGACACCTTCAGCAGCTGTCTAATTATATCAGAGGTATACAAGCTCAAAAAAATGCAAAATGTTTGGTCTTAGATAGGCATTATTACATTTTTTCTAACCCTTAGTTAGCTTTCCAACCAAGTTTGCAACCTTGCATGGGTAAAATTTGAAAATTGTGATCTTTAGGCAGGGCCCATAGATACCTGCAATGTATAGTATGTTTACTGAGGGCTGATTTTATCTTGAGACCCTATTCTTAACCTTTGAACTGTGAGTAGTTAACATCCTTCTATTTTCCAACTTCAAACTTAACTTCTTTTCCATCTTTTTTTTTTGTCTGTTCTCTGAACATCTTCTGTGCATCAGTTTTCTCCAATAACCATAACTTTAAACTTTTCAAAATATATTTCACCAAGCGAATTAAAAAGTTCTTAAAACCTTACCCACTTAGTATGAATATATGTGTGTGTGTGTGTGCATGTTTGCGTGTGCACACACACACACACACAGTGCTCGACAAAATACACTCACCTGTGGTGAGTAGATTTTTCCAGCTTGCAAGTAGCTGCAGACTAAAAAAAAAACAGAATATTTTTTGTAATAAAAATATTCTGATTTTTTATTACATAAAATAATTTATTTTATGTAATATTATATTATGATATTTTTTATGTAATAAAAAAAATTGTTTAAACAATTTTTTTTAACTTTAAGAAAACACAAATGAATATGTAATAATAAAGGGCCATTCTGGTAACAAAAATTGATATAACAAATTATATTTTCCAAAAAATCAATGTTGTTTTTACTGTTCTTTCTTCACATATTATTTGTTGACTTCACCTTCTTGAAATGATTCTTACACAATAGAAATATAAAAATGATATAGCACCACTAATCAATTTTTGGAACTTCTATTGATTTATTGGAACAAAATTATGCCAATAATTTTGCCAATTTTGTTATATACAGTAATACCCCAACTTACGCTACCCCGACGTGTGAATCCGGAGTTATGCGGTTTCTTATATGTACGTATTCCCGTCCCACTTCACGCCTCGCCACTTGTCGTACCTTTCCGGCGCTGGCTGCATTTGCCAATGTCGCACATGCTGTGAATAAGCACTGACGTGTTTCGCACGGTCTCCATTCATACACGATTTTTATAGTCTACAAACCTTGCGATTGTTTAATGTTATGTTCTTGATAAAAATTTTATCACATAAAAAATAATAATGTCATCCAAAAGAAGCAAGTCTGATTCTTCTATAGCTAGCAGGAAAAGAAAAACATTGACTTTGGAAACAAAGCCAATTTTGAAGGCGGAATGAAAATTTGTGAGCTAGCAAAGAAGTTTGATCTACAGGAATCCACAGTAAGAACAATCATAAAAGATAAAGAAAGAATTCTCACTGCTGTGAAAAATGCCAAATCATTGAATTCAAGCATAATTCGTAAACGGCATGGGATTATTGGTGAGATGGAAATGATGCTTAAATTATGGTGTGATAATCAAGTCATCATCATCATCAAATTCCTGCCATGTACCCTCAAGGGATGTACAGGATATGATAGTACTACTTGAAAAAAATTACATCATTTTTAATTTCCTATCTACAATTTTCCTCCAAATTAGTCTGTTACTTGTCAAGACTCCAACATTATCAGATCTTATAAGTTAAGGGGATAAAAATCCCTTCTTGTTTTATCAGCCAGTAAGCGAAACTAAGATCTAACAACTACGATCTGTAACGTTTCATGCCGACGAACTGTCAGCGTATCCAAGCGTAAGTGACCACTTGGTAGTGCCACACCACGGCAACTCGTTGCAAAGTGAAGTAGGTCTAGCTACTCACTGATGAGACCTCAAAAAAAAAGGTTGAAACCGGTCTGGGTAGTGACCTCTCCTCATAATGTAAAATAGTACTACATCTCTTAAGAGCTGTGTTTTACATTATGAGAAAATATCAAGAACAGTGAGGAAGCTTGCTTCACCTTTGCAACGAGTTGCCGTGGTGTGGCACTACCAAGTGGTCACTTATGCTTGGATACGCTGACAGTTCGTCGGCATGAAACGTTACAGATCGTAGTTGTTCGATCTTAGTTTCGCTTACTGGCTGATAAAACAAGAAGGGATTTTTATCCCCTTAACTTATATCAACCTCGCCAGAAAAAAATAGCCTTTTGGCTTCTCATTATCAGATCTTATATTTCTATCGTCTAAGGCACTTTGTACCATATCAATCCACCTATATCTTGGTCTTCCTCTGGGTCGTTTTGCTGCCAACCTTGCAGAGAACACTTGTTTTGCTAATCTTTCCTCGCCCATTCTGTTTAAGTGACCATACCACCCGAGATTAGCTCTGCTAATGCATTCCTGGATGCTGACAATGTCAAGTTCTTTCTTAATATCCTCGTTTTTAATATAATATTGCCATTAATGCCATCTGTTCACGCCTATAATCTTTCTCAGGACTCTCATATCTGTGGTCTCTAGTCTTTGATCAAGTGTTTTACTTCTGACCCAGCTCTCAGATCCATAAGTTAAAACTGGTTTGAACACTGTCTTGTATACAGCTAATTTAGTGTTCCGACTAATTTCTCTCTTATTCCATATGAATTTATTCAATTGACTTCCCACCATACCAGCTTTGCTGATTCTGTTGTCTATTTCTATATTTATTTTACCATCTTCAGTAAAAATCGTGCCTAAATAGCTGAAATGTTTTACTTGTTCCACAGGTTCTCCATTCACAACACAGTTGACATTTTCAATGATTCTGCCTATTTTCATTGTCTTTGTCTTTTTACAACAGCTATTCAATTTAGTCAGAGAATCTTGCAGACTTGTAGCAGATTTATTTAGAAGTATAACATCATCAACATAAAGCAAAGCGCTGACATTAACATCCCCAATTTTGATATCATGTTTAATACCACTTTCCTTCATAATGTGATCCATATAGATAATAAATAACAGAGGGGATAATGTACATTATTGTCTCACACCAGATTTAACATTAAACCATCTTCCTGTACTTCCTTCAATTCTAACTACTGACTTACAACTCAAATAAAGACTAAATATTGCTTGATATAAAGCCCCATTGACACCATATAACTGCAGTGCATTGAATAGCTTCTGTCTTGGCACCTTGTCATATTCCTTTTCCAAATCGAAACTTAAATACAGATCTTTGTTATATTCCCATGCTTTCTCGACTATTTGTCATAAAGTGAAGATCTGATCCTGACAGCCTCTATTTGGCATGAATCCAGCTTGTTCTTCATCAAGCTTTTCTTCTGCAATTCTTCTCAGCCGTTTCTCAAGTATACTTGCATAGATCTTGCCAGGAACACTCAGTAGGGAAATACCTCTGTAATTCTCACATTCAGTTTTATTTCCCTTTTTATATATGGGTACTATGAGAGCTCTACTCCAATCATCGGGAATTCATCCCTCTGTCCAGGCTTTCTGAACTATGCAGTGCAGCCACTGTAAGACTCTTATACCACCATACTTCAGCATTTCTGGTCGAATATCATCTACTCCTTCTGCCTTTCCACATTTCAAGCCTTTGATGGTTTTTTCTACTTTAAGTATGGATATGTATTCGTGACTGCATGCCTGGTCAGTGTTTTTTACCACTGTGCTGTCATCACTGCTTGTTTCATTTAGCAGTTTTTCAAAGTAATTACTCCATACTTGAAGGATATCTTTTTCTCCTGTTTTCATGTCACCTTTATCATCTCTAATTCCTTTTACAGCACTCTTTCCTCCATTCCTAAGCTTCTGTAACAATCTCCAGAATATTTTGCCACCTTCTTGATATTTATTTTCTATATTCTTGCCAAAGTCCTCCCATGACTTTTGTTTAGCTAGTTTTACACAGTGTTTAGCATTCTTGCATTTGTCTCTATATTCTCTAAGAGCACTATCTGACTTATTTGACAGGAACTTTTGATATGCTTTCTTCTTTTCCTTCACTGCCTCTTTAACCTCCTGTGTCCACCAGGGAGTTCTGATTTTTTTATCCTTACAGACAACCTCACTACATGCCTCTCTGGCGGAATCAATCAATGTTTTTTTCTTCAGAGTTTGCCACTGAATCTCCAAGGTTTGATTCCTGTTCCCAAACTCTTTCATTTTTTCTTCAATAAATTAGACTAAAATACACAAATCTTTGTGTATTTTAGTCTACAGTTCACATCTGAGAGCTGCTCAACTTTTATTCGCTTTAAAACTTTCTTTCATGTTATTCTTTTCAATATGAAATTCATTTTTATCCTGCTCAAGACTAAATAATGATCACTTCCAATTTCAAATCCTCTGTACACTCTGGTGTCCTGCACCAGGGAGAAAACATCACTATCAACAATAACATAGTCAATGAGACTTTTCTTATTCCTAGCCTCTTCTCCCCATGTAAATTTGTGCACATTTTTATGTTGGAACATGGTGTTAGTAATAACCAGTCCGTGTCCGGAACAGAAATCCAACAGATATTTGCCATTATTATTAGCTTTGCTCTTTTCTCCAAATTTTCCCAAAATATTTTTGTATGTCTCACAATCATTTCCTACTCTGCTATTTAGATCCCCACAAGGACCAACTTTTCATTTTTCATTGTGTCAGTTGCTTTTTCTAAAGCCTCAAAAAATTCCTCCACTTCTACCTTAGTAGAACCTTCTGTGGGACCATAGGCACAAATAAGTCTCATTGTCCAGTTTCCCGTTCTCATATTTGCCCACATTACTCTACTTGAGACTGATTGCCATTCAAGAAGATTAGCCTCGTATTTTGTGTTGAATACTATGGCTACTCCTTCTTTTGCTCGATTGTCATTGCCTGAATATAACATTTTGTATTTATTGCTCAGAAAGATCTCACCAGTTTTGGTCTTTTTTGTTTCAGTCACCCCTATTATGTCAATCTGGTACTTATCTAATTCCTCAGCTAGCTCCATTTCTTTGCCATTTAGGCTTCTTATGTTGATAATACTGATCTTTAACTCTGGTGATGTTGAGTTGGGGTTTCAAATGACAATATGTAGCCAAGCCAAGCTGATTTTTGAGAGGCTAAAAGTAGAAGCTGGAGAAGCGGCCAAAGAAGAAAATTTTGTGGCGAGTAATCGGTTGGTTCAACCAATTAAAAATCACTGTATCTGGCACAGTATCGCGGAGAGTGGAGAGGTGGCAAGTGCTGATAAAGAGGCTGCGTTTTCTTTTCCTGAGACGCTTAAGGCTATCATTGAGGAAGGTAGCTATAGCAGTCAAACCATATTTAATGTAGACGAGACCGGCTTGTTCTGGAAAAAGATGCCTTAGAGAACTTTCATTACACGTGAAGAAAAAATGTTTCCTGGCTTTAAGGCTTCCAAAGACCGGTTGACAGTAATGCTTGGTGGAAATGCAGCTGGTGACTGCAAGTTAAAACCTCTCTTAATTTATCGCTCCGAAAATCCAAGAGCTCTAAAAAACATCTAAAGCTGGCTTGCTAGTGATTTGGAAGTCAAATTCTAAAGCTTGGGTGACAGCTTCTATTTTTGAAGACTGGTTTGGTCACCACTTCATACCTGAAGTTTAACATTATTACCAGTTTAAAAAAAAATTCTGTTTAAAGTTGTAAAAGTTGTTTTCTTGTCTCCAAATTCAACCAGCTTACTTCAACCGATGGACCAAGGTGTTATCAAAACATTCAAAGAATACTACTCACGGCGTTTGTTTGCAAGTCTGAATGAAGCTATGAGGCAAAATGAGCAACTGTTTGTTAAAGTGTTTTGGAAACAGTTTAATGTTTTAGATGCTGTAAAGATTATTGCAGATTCTTGGGGTGAAATTTCCCAAAAAAACCTTGATTGGTGTGTGGAAAAAACTTTGTCCATCCTTTTTTAAATGCGAAACTGAAATGTTGCCAGAAATTAATCAAGTTGCTGAGGCAATAGAAGAAGTTGTCAACCTTGCCAGGCAATTAGATTTAGAAGTCGACAATGAAGATGTCACCGAGCTGTTAGACGTGCATAACAAAGAGCTTACAATCGACGAGCTCATAGAGATGAGTGAGCAAAACGCTACTGAAGAGAATGAAACCTCAGATCCAGTTCTACCAGAAAAGCACATGACAATTGCAAAATTAACAGAAGGTCTCAGCTTAATTAAGAAAGGTTTACAGATTTTGGAGGACATAGATTCTAACGAGGAACGAATTGTAGCCACAAGGCAAGGAATAAAAAAATCATTGGCTTCCTATGAAGAAATTTTGCATGACAAGAAAAAGGCATTATGCTGTCAGACGAATCTATTAAATTTTAAACACATAAACTTATTCTGATTATAAGACCATGGTTTAATACACATGTACAAGAACGCCGACTAGTTTCGCCAGCATACTGTCTAGCTTTGTCAAGACTAAAAAAGGTGAAAAAAATAATAAATGCAAAAAAATGAAAGAATACAGAACCGTTTACAACAATTAGGCAACCAAATTTGACAGCTCGTGTGACAATGTGTGCATGTAGCGAGATGCTTCAGTCATTATTGTGAATACATGTTACATAGTTTTTAGCGTACTGTAGTTCCGCTATACTTAATGAATTAATCAGATTTTTCCATGTATCTTTCAATACTGCTCCTTGATTTCTGTTCAGGTTATTTCCTGTTCGTAGGACCACTGCTGCTTCTTTGAATATTCGCCATCTGTAATCATCCTCTATATATGGTATTGAGCTGTTTTTCCAATCTATTGCATGGTTAGAAGTTGAGAAGTGATGCGCCAAACCTGAGGTATCCATTCTGTTGTGATTTGCATCTCCAACGTGTTCCTTCTGTCTGATTTCCAGGCTTCTTGAAGTTTGGCCTATGTAGTATTGAAAGATACATGGAATGTCCACAAGTGCATGGTATTCTATGAACACCTGCATATTTGAAAAATAGAATGCTGTCTTTAGGGGATCTTAAAAAATTGTCTAATGGTTGTAGTCGGTTTAAACACAACTCTGATGTTGTAAGGCTTCAAAATTCCAGCTATTTTAGCAGAGACTGAACCAACATAGGGGATGACTACAGATGAAACATACCGAGTAGCTATCTTTTGTTGTTGGAGGTTATTTTTATAAAGCAATTTGTTGATTATGTTTGGAGGATAACCATTTTGAGATAGTGATTTCGATATTTGAGAAAGTTCTGTTCATACATCTTCTTCGTCTGTGACTATGTTTTGGGCTCTATTTCATAACATATAGATGATGCTGTATTTTTGTGTATGATGATGATGATTGGAAGTAAAATGCAGATACCGTCCAGTATCTGTTGGTTTTTTATATATAGGTTTGGCGCATCACTTCTCAACTTCTAACCTTGCAATAGATTGGAAAAACAGCTCAATACCATATATAGAGGATGATTACAGATGCTGAATATTCAAAGAAGTAGCAGTGGTACTACGATCAGGAAATAACCTGAACAGAAATCAAGGAGCAGTATTGAAAGATACATGGAAAAATCTAATTAATTCATTATGTATAGTGGAACTACAGTACACTAAAAACTATGTAACGCGTATTCACAATAATGACTGAAGCATCTCGCTACATGCACCCATTGTCACGTGAGCTGTCAAATTTGGTTGCCTAACCGTTGTAAATGGTTCTGTATTCTTTCTATATTATTTTATATATTAGTTTCTGTATTATTTTTAGTCTTGACAAAGCTAGACAGTATGCTAATGAAACTAGTCGGCATTCTTGTACATATGTGTATTAAACCAATGGTCTTATAATCAGAATACGTTTTTGTGTTTATTACAGTATATAAAGACCAAATATGAACAGTCTATTAGATTTTAGGAAACCATCGACATCGAAATAACTTTCTTTTTTTTATGTATGAAAAACTACAATTATGATTATACAGTATTTCTTAAAAAATATAGGTGTTTTTGTAAACCTTTGGTCCCAGTTAACTAATATGTTGTATGTTTGCATATATAAATTACATGCAAAATTATACCAAGTTACGGAATTCGACTTACTCGCTTTTTATTGGTCACACCTACCGTGTAACTTCGGAGCTTACTGTATGTATATAAATGAAATGATTTCATTGTGAAAATAAATATGAAAAACATTGAACAGTAAATTCAATATCTTCACATTAATTTATAATTTCATAAATTTCTCCTAATAGGATTTCATGCTGGATGAACTGTGTAAAGCAAAAGGTAAGCCACTTTTCATCAATAATTCATTCTTTGTTGTTAAACATGTTTTAAAATTATGCTTATTTTCTTTTGTTACAAAAATCAATATATATATATATTGATTTTTATATATATATATTTATATATATATACACACACACACATCTATATGTTTTAAAATTATGCTTATTTTCTTCTGTTTCAAAAATCATATATATATATATATATATATATATATACAGGGTGTTCGGGATAAATTTGACAGTTTCGTAAGGAAAAAGAAAATCTTCTTTGTATCTATTAAATTTAATGAATTGACAAAAAAACATTACAGGCAGAGTTAATTACAATACTATCAACAAGATTTACTCAAAATAACCACCATTAGCATCGATCACAGCTTCAATTCTGCTTCGGAACCTCGAACAAGCTGATGCTACAGTCTCCCTGGGAAGGGCCGCAAAAACTGTTTTAATTTTATCCATTAACTGGGCTTTTGTATTACTGGAAGTGCGATTGGTGTCTTTTTCAACTGCGCCCCATACAAAATAATCCATGGGGTTAAGGTCTGGGGAGTTTGGAGGCCAAACATTTGGACTGGTGAAGTCGTAGAAATTTTCAGACAACCATTTTGGACTTTTCCCAGAGGTGTGGCAAGGGGCCGAATCCTGCTGCCATACATACGGCCTACCATTGGCTACCCTTGTTATCCAGGGCTTGACTACAGTTAGCAACTCCACGAACAAAGCCCGAATTCCAATGCCAGGGTTCTTCAACACCTGTTCCTGCAGATTTGCGAGGAATTCTGCTGTACGAACGCAATCAGATCGTCTGCTAGGGATCTTTCTTCTTGCTACATCCTCGTAGTCACCATTGCAAGTCTCTAGTTCATGCCTGATTGTTTTTACTGTATTCAGGGAGCATTGGGCAGCAGTCGTAATATCCTTATTTTGATGGCGGGCACGAATCATCATGATACAAGTTATTCTCTTCCATGATTCAGGTGGGTTCCAGCTATCCATCCTTTCTGACATCTTGTATATGAATGAAGAAGGGTCCAAACTTTTAAATGAAGAGAAGTGTGTGTTAATACATGTAACTTACGGAAAAATATAATTAATTATAAATATGTCAAATTTATCCCGAACACCCTGTGTATATATATATATATATATATATATATATATATATATATATTTATATAAATATATATATATATGGCTATTGCCAGCTTCACTAGTATTGTTAGTAAAGCTGTTACTTTGTGGAATAGCCATTGGCTCAGATCTGAACCAGCCTTCTTGGGCTTGGGGTACCATGAATGTACTGTATTCAACGGTATGTATAATTTATGGTACAAATTGGGGAGATGTAATTTACAAAGTTTGGTAAAGAGGAAGATGACATAATTGAAACATATGTTATTAAAAAAATAACTATCACTGGGTTTATGGGTTATAAAGATTTAATAAATAAATTTAACATTTTATATGAGAAGATTTTAAAATTGAGAGCTACTCTACCCGATGATAAGGTATTTTTTAACTTTTCAGATCACAACTTGACTTATTATTAAATTTTAAAGAAATAATTCAGTTTTGCAGTCACTCCAGAACACATTTCTAAAATAGATATTATGTGCAATGCAGAAAAGGCCCTTTACTTTCTAGTTGAACCTGTTGCAAATGATTAGATTAAAGTTTGCGATTTTTCTCTCATCTTCTTGTCCTCCTAAAAAGAATATCAACTCCTTAGAAAAAAAAAAAAAAAGAGCACTTCGAATTTAAAGAAGAATAAAGATATTATAGCACTTAAAGCTGATAAAGGCAATTCAACTGTGATCTTGAATATGACTGATTATATGTCCAAAATTTCAATTTTACTTTCTGACACCTCTACTTACTCTCCATTAGATTATGACCCTACTTGGACAAACCATGTAGAAACCAATAACCTTTTATGGATCTTAAAAAAAATTGAAATCCATGCATCCCTTAACTCCCTGTTTATATGGAATGCCCAAAGTACACAAGACTAATCCTCTTCGACCGATTGTAGATGGTATTAGCTTGCCTACTTATTTGTTATCAAAACATCTCTTGTTAATCTTCTAAAGGAGCACATCAGACACATGGATGCCTACATCAAAAATATGCAACACTTTGTAAAAAAACTACGAGAAATTTCTATCTCACCAATGGACTTTGCTAGTCTGGATATTGTATCGTTATTCACAAATGTTCCTGTGGACGAAGTTATGGTACTTATAGATAATCTATTCCCTCATGACATCTTTCACCTCTCTAAACACTGTCTTAACTCAAATGTTTTCCAATGGAATGGGAAAATCTACAAACAACTTTTAAGCCTTGCAATGGGAAGCCCTATATCTCTTCCTTGTGTGGACTTATTCATGGAAAAGTTCAAAAAAGATGTCTTGTTATCTACAAATTCTAAACAAAAATTGAAATCAATTTGGTGGAGATATGCAAACGACATATTCATAATATGGAAAGACAGTGTGACTGAATTGCACGATTTTCTGGCATCTATTCACTCCTTCCACCATAAAATCAAATTCACTTTAGAACTGGAAAATTACCTTTTCCAGATGTTCTAATTACAAAAAAAGCAGATGGAGGCATTTCTCTTGGTGTGTACCATAAGCCAACTCATACAGGTCGTTATCTACATTTCTCCTCATTGCACGTATTTCACAAAAATTAGGTATTGTACTGAAAAAGAGAGAGGGTGATCTCTCTTATAAGAGATGAAGGAAAACTAACAGAAGAATTACATTATATTCTCTAACTATTGATCAGCAATGGATATCCTTAAAAAAATAGCACAAAGAATACTACTCTCTAATCTGTCTCCACAACAGATCCATGACATTCATTACAGAGCCTTAATTTCCATCCCTTTTATTGGCAAACTTTCAGTAAAAATTGCAGATCTTCTGAAATCTCATGACATTAGAGTGGCCTTCAAACCCATTATGATGATACAAAATCTGTTATGCTCGCTCAAGGTCTACAACCCTTTCAACAAACATCCTGGAGTTTACAATATTCCATGTTTCATCATCATCATCATCAAATTCCTGTCATGTACCCTCAAGGGGTGTACAGGATATGACAGTACTACATGAAAAAATTACATCATTACTAACTTCCTATCTACAATTTTCCTCCAAATCAGTCTCTTACTTGTCAAGACTCCAACATTATCAGATCTTATATCGTTATTCATGTTTTTGTGGCCTTAATTACATAGGGCAAACATCGAGAAGTTTAGAAATAAGACAAAAGAAGCATATTGGAGATGTCAATAACAACAGAGAAGACAGCTGAGGCCTGGCATTCCATTTCTCCCACACTCACCACAACACTGAATGGAATAAGAGCTCCATGCCATACATAGAAGACAACTTTAACTCCTGCAATATCAAAGAGGTGTCAATGGTAATCCAATCACAAGGTACTTTAAACAGAAACCAAGGGATGATTTTGTGTGACATTTGGAAGTCACTCATTAGATCTTTAAACATCAGACTAATTTTTCTGCAAACTATCAGATGCACCTGCTGAACAATGACTAACCATGTGTCAGCATCCACACGCTACATGTTTCTGTTGTGCTTGTATTCTTGTGTAACGGTTCCTACACATTCGGTGTTTTTTAGTGATGTAGCGATTCATATTTAATGCTTGTTGCATATTTGTATGTCCACCCCAACCCAGATGAAGCCACCAGCTTAATTGGCAAAACTAGTAGATTTATTAAATCTTTATGACCCATAAACCCAATGTTAGTTATTTTTTAATTACATTAGTTTTTTGGTCGAAAAAAACAACAACATACTTATCATGAAACAAATGTTATCGAGGAGTAATCAAACAGAGGAGATTTTTTAAAGGATGAAACAAAGGAAAGGGCAAGGACCTTACTCCTGTTTGCAACTGCACTGTAAGTTGCACAAGAAGTGGAATTTTTGCATGGAAAATAGTGGATGCATGAAATGCATTGTCATTGAGGATAGTGAGTATACAGATGGGTAGTGATTTTAAGGTGTTATATAATAACTTTGTTTGCTTAGACCTGATCTGCAGTAAGTCTCCTGACAGTATGGAAAATAATATTTTTAGAAGTGGAGGGGCCACTCTCCATTGGGGGAATCCACATGTATAATAGACTTATCGAGTTTTAACCCATTTTCACTTAGATGTTTGTTGTATAAACATTCATCAAGCTGACAGCTAAGACTAATAGAATTGCTAAGTATTATGTGTGAATGTTGTATGTTGTATTCAGGGGAACTAATTGATTAAAAAGCCATTGTTATTAGAAGAATAGCAAGAACAAGGATGACTTTATTTGGAGTTTTAAGAGAACATGAGTTAAGAGTTTAAAAAAAAATTAAAGCAGGTTTTTTTTACTTAAATTTTTATTTTTAACTAAATGTCATTATAGTTACTTTTGCAACTTAGGAATACCATGTTTTTATTCAGCTTAAACAACATTCATGCTTATGGATGTCAGTTTGGACCAATTATTAGATACAGTTTTTGTTGGCCACTATTTTTTAGTTTTCTGTTTCCATTTGAATTGTTATTGTTGTAATTATTATTATTGCTTTAAGACCACGATTCCTTGGATGTGTGTGTAGTATGTTTTTTTAAATTTCATTATGTTGTACTTTTCTTTCATATCATTCAGTATCAGCGCATTCATCGCCTTCTCCTCTAGTATTGAAGGATTCAGCTTGTCCACTACTCCACGTAAGAAAAATCTACTCCTCGCTTCTTGTAGACCAGGCAGTGTAATTTTTCATTTCATCACTCTGTCCTTACTTACATGATATAGTTAGTTCCCTGTTATTATTATTATTATTAAAAGAGACCTCCAGGAAGTCAGGGACTCATGGAGGGAGGCCACATACTACATGCACCAGCTATCATACTTATTCTTGAATTCATTCACACTGCTTTGCACAAACCACATCCGATGACAATCCATTCCAATCACACACCACCCTATGAGAGAGAAACCTAGCCCTCACTTCCTTCTTAGCAACATTCATTCTCAGCTTCCAGGAATGCCCTCTTGTCTTTTCCCTGCCCTCCATAAAATGAAAACTTCCATCAACTGAAATCCTGTATGAGCTTTTCAAAAGTTTGTACATCTCAATCATATCGCCCCTCTTTCTCCTATTTACTAGTGTCTGCAGTCTACAAATTCTTAATTTGGCTTCATAATCAGTATTCCACAATTCTGATATCATTTTTAACACTCTCCTTTGCACTCTCTCTCTCTGCTATATCAGAATCGCAATGAAAACCAGGAGACCAGACCTGCGCACAATAGCCCAAGTGAGATCTTATCAAGACCTTGTAAAGGGCAAAATGACATCCTTATCTTTACATGTTAAAGTTTGTTTCAGCATTGTGATTATCTTTTGAGTTGTATTTGCAAGTCGAAGTTCAGGGTCAATGTAGCAGTGTCTATCCACTAACACTCCAAGATCCCTAGCCTGATCAGTTTCTATTAGCATAATCCCTCCAATATAATACGGCATTGGATATCTAATTGCACCAAACTGCATGACTTTGCATTTACTGACATTGAACTGATATCCATTTTCATATGCCCTTAATTCCAGCCTATTCAAATCGTTCTGCAAGTACTTCATATCAGCACAGCATTCCTAATTACCTACCTATCGTTGCATCATCAGCAAATAGTTGTATATTGCCTGTCAAGTACTTCCCAATATCATTAATGTACAGATTGAATAATAGTGGATCATGGACTGATCCTTGTGGTACACCACTAGTTATTATTATTATTATTTTTATTAATCTTTGTACTGGTTATGGGCAGTACTACCCTTACATCATGTCCAGACTTGATATAGGCCTAAGCCTTTACAAGTGTTTTACCCTATGCCTGTTCTAGTTACCATTGTAGTCATTCTCTGGTGGCAATGCCATGGCACCAGTGTGCCGTGTAGGGCCCTCAAGGAAAGAACTTTTATATCCTTCTGCGTAAGCCCAAGCTGTTTTAAGTCCTTATAACTATCTGCACTCCATATGCCATGTAAAGAGATGGTGGCACTGTTAAACCTTGGAGTTGCCCCATGCTCCTCCCATATCTTACTAACTAGAACTGAAAATACTGAACCATACTAGAACTGAAAATCTTACAGATACACATCCCCCATATACCACTTTTTGATATCTGTTAGTTAGCCATCCTCTTATCCATGCCAATAGCTTATAATCCAAACCCATTGTTATATCCCCGTTTTTCTCATGCTGACTTCTTTATCGTTATTTTATCTTTAATTTACTTTTCTTTACTTATAGTTTTGTATCTCTTACTCTCAGACTTCGGTTGCCGACAAATTTGTATAGATTTAAGACTGCGCCAGCCGGCAACTAGATTCTGATACACTATCTAAAGTACTTAAGGAAAATTGTGGGGATCAAGATATATGCAGTCATGGTCCCTATTCTCATATCACTATTGGTTTCCCCTTTAAATGCATGGTACGAAATTTTCCAAATGGTAATTCAAATCCGCAGAAGATATGACAAACTCAATTGATTATGTAAAAAGAAACACATTTATTATTTCACAAAGACAAGTATACATGTTATTTAAATTCTTAACCTTAAAAGAGTCTGGGTTTCCCCTTCTTAATTAAACACATTTAAACTTCTGCACTATGATCTCTTACTGGGCATAAATTCCTCACTTCTGCACATATATCTATCCTCAGACTCTCACAATTAAGTTTGATAATATCATACATGAAACATTACATATAAACACCAGACAATTCAATAAATCTGACATGTAATTCTATAGGACAATAGTACTTATTTCTACTTAATTCTCTCCCCCAAAATATCTGTTAAAACTTAATTATTTTCTGATCATATGACATTACTTTTCTTAAATCACTTAAACAGTCCGTAGCCCGGCCTCCTGTTCGGCTGGAGCCTAATATGTTTTCTTCTTAACAGTAGACACAAGTGTCCATATTGCAGACTGTTCTTATGGCACAACACGTAAATGGTGCGTGTTCTTAATTTCTGTTTGTTTACTCCACGGATACTTTAATCCTACATTAATATAAGAAAATCTTCGCTTACCGTTCTTGCTTTGACTAGGTATTCTGCCCTGTTCACTGTACCTCCTCTGATGGCGGGCTTTGTTCCTTTGTTCTACATGAACCGAAAGCGCTCATACACAGATTTATACGCTGATGTAAATTCCATCAGCGGCTCTTTCTCCTTATGTGTGTGAACACATTGTAGTTGCAGCTTTGACCGATGTAACATGCATAGCAAGGGGAGATACTTGCTACACGTGGCAGCAAGCTCTACATAGCTCTCCTTCGGGAAGCTTGGTGCCGACGAAACTCGAAGACAAGAGACAAGCGATGAGAGGTAAGAGACCAGAGATAAGAGAACGATTCGAACTCCCGCCGAAACTTTTCTACTTTGAAACAGCTCCCTCACTCGGCGGTGTCGTCATGCATACGGGGCAGCCGATTGGATGCCGTGGCTACGAACTGTCTTTACATGCCTTAAACTTGTACTTAGCTTATACATATTTATTTGTTAATACTACATGACTTTCTACTTTAATTCATTCACAATTACTATCTCAATAAACATATGGGCTATCTTAGCAGTGTTTAGAATTTACACATCTGGTTATTTACATTTTCTTAGGACATTATACAGTACACTTCCCATCAGGAGGCACAAGCATGTCCTTATCCCTTCCTTCTGAGGTAACGTAACGTTGGGTGGGAAAAAGGGATGACTCATCACTTTTTTCCGACAGATGGTGGCACTGTTAAGCCTTGGAGTTGCCCCATGCTCCTCCCATATCTTACTAACTAGAACTGCATATCAGAACTAGAACTGAAAATACTGAACCATACTAGAACTGAAAATCTTACAGACACACACATCCCCCATATACCACTTTTTGATATCTGTTAGTTAGCCATCCTCTTATCCGTGCCAATAGCTTATAATCCAAACCCATATACTCCAATTTATGTTACGGTCTTCCGTGCTGTATTCTGTCAAAAGCTTTAGCAAAATCCAAAAGTATCATGGTTTATCGAGTCCCCCTTGTCTAGTCCAGTGGTAACATTATTATAGAATGAGAGCAAGTTGCTAAAACATGATCTTACATTGTTGAAACTTTTTTTACTTTGGTTTTCTTCTTCTTCTTCTTCTTTTAAGCCATTTTCTGAATGGTTGAAAAGAAGAAGTTTCTTCATCCACTGCTGGATGAAGGCCTCCTCCAGTTCTTCCACCTTTCTCTGTTCTTGGCAGATTGTAGTCATTCTCTGGTGGCAACGCCATGCCACCAGTGTGCCGTGTAGGGCCCTCAAGAAAATAACTTTTATATCCTTCTGCGTAAGCCCAAGCTGTTTTAAGTCCTTATAACTATCTGCACTCTATAGGCCATGTAAAGAGATGGTGGCACTGTTAAACCTTGGAGTTGCTCCATGCTCCTCCCATATCTTACTAACTAGAACTGCATATCAGAACTAGAACTGAAAATACTGAACCATACTAGAACTGAAAATCTTACAGACACACATCCCCCATATACCACTTTTTGATATCTGTTAGTTAGCCATCCTCTTATCCATGCCAATAGCTTATAATCCAAACCCATATTCTCCAATTTATGTTACGGTCTTCCGTGCTGTATTCTGTCAAAAGCTTTAGCAAAATCCAAAAGTATCATGGTTTATCGAGTCACCCTTGTCTAGTCCAGTGGTAACATTATTATAGAATGAGAGCAAGTTGCTAAAAGATGATCTTACATTGTTGAAACTTTTTTACTTTGGTTTTCTTCTTCTTCTTCTTCTTCTTCTTTTCAGCCATTTTCTGAATGGCTGAAAAGAAGAAGTTTCTTCATCCACTGCTGGACGAAGGCCTCCTGCAGTTCTTCCACCTTTCTCTGTTCTTGGCAGTGGTTGACCAATTTTCCCCAACAAATTTTGACAGTTCATCACTCAATCTTCTTTTAGGACGTCCTCGGCCTCGTTTCCCTTCTTTTGGAACTTTCCAGTTCGTTAGTATAGTGGTCCATCACTCATCTTCTCTCCTAGATAGATGTGTCACCCATTTCCATTTTAGTCGCTTATGGTGAAGAATGATATCAGTGATGTGAGTCTGGCTTCTTATCCAGGCGTTTCGCTTCTTATCTTTTAATGTGATGCCTAGCATCAACCTCTCCATTTTTCTTTGAGTTGTTGTTAGTTATTTGTCAGTGCTTTTGTTAGCAACCAAGTTTCACAACCATATGTGATGACTGGAAGTATACACTGGTTAAATATCTTCCTTTTTAAACAGAATGGGAGAGAAAATGCTTTTCAATTTTCTGAATGCACTCCACGCAAGTTGAACTCTCCTATTTATTTCGATTTGGAGTCCACAATTTAGATCAATGAGATAACCTAAGTATGTATATGAAGAGACTCTTTCCAAGAAATTGTTTTCTATTATTATGTTTTTTGGTGTTACAAAATGATTAAACATGATTTTAGTTTTTTCTCTGTTTATTTTTAGACCTACTTTTCTACTATAAAGGTCTTCTGGAGCATTTGCAAAAATTATGATATCATCTGCATATCTTAGTTGTGTTAAGTTTCTGTTATTAATTTTTATACCAAGGTTTGTCCGGTTTATATTATTAAATATTTCTTGAAGGACTACTGTAAAGATTTTGGGTGATAAAGAGTCTCCTTGTTGGACACCTTTTTCAATTGATGTTTTATTGCTACTTGTGTGAAGTTAGATTGTTGCTGTTGCAGTGTGGTATATTTCCTGGAGGCGGTCCATATATTCTCCAGGAACTCCCTGATTCTGGAGTGCTTTGATTATTGCATTAATATTGATGGAATTGAATGTTTTTTCATAATCAATAAGGGCTAAACAGAGAAGCAATTGGTTTTCTTCTGCTTTTTCTAATATTTGTTTTACTGCATGAATATGATCAATTGGGTTAAAGCCTTTACAGAATCCTGCTTGTTCTACTGGTTGATTTGAGTCTAGAAGAGGGATTAACCTGTTTGTTATTACTTTTGTGAGAATTTTGTACAGATTGGAGAGAATACTAATTGGTCTATAGGTCTTTACTTTTTCTTTGTCCCCTTTTTTAAATAACAGTATCAGAGTAACATTTTTCCAGTTTTCTGGTATCGTCCCGTCTTCTAGGCATAGATTTAGTAAGTTTGTAACATGGTGAATGATATTATTTCCTCCCCATTTAATTAATTCTGTGTGAATTAGGTCTTCACCAGAACATTTTCCATTTGTTTTAATGCTTGTTTTATTTCATCTGAAGTGAATGGGGGATGAATTCTATATGCAATGGAGAAGAGTTATTTATATTTGATTTATCCATTGAAGGATCACTATAGAGTTCTTTATGAAATTCTTCTAGCCTGCTTTGGATTTGTTCTAGGTTCCTTATTATAGTTCCATTCTTGTCTTTTATTGCAGTTATTTGACTTTTGCCAACTGATAAATGTTTTATTAGTATTTTCATATTTTTATTGCAGTTATTTGACTTTTGCCAACTGATAAATGTTTTCTTAGTATTTTCATATTTTTATTGTTTTCAATTGTTTCTTTTATTTTTTTAGTGTTATGAGATCTTATTTCATTTCTTATCTTTTTCCTTATTGTTTTGCATAGTCTTGCATATTCAATTTTAGAAATTTAGTTTTTGTCTTGTTTCATATTTCGTCTCTTTTTTAGTAGATATATGATTTCCTCTGAAGGTTTATGGTCTTTTTATTGTTTGTTGCTGTTGAATTTGTTGGCTGCTTCTGTTAGGTTTCTGCTTATTTTATTTATGTCATCATCATCAAATTCCTGACATGTATCCTCAAGGGGTGTACAGGATATGATATTACTACATGAAAAATTTACATCATTACTAACTTCCTATCTACAATTTTCCTCCAAATCAGTCTGTTACTTGTCAAGATTCCAGCATTACCAGATCTTATATTTCTATCATCTAAGGCACTTTGTACTGTATCAATCCACCTATATATTGGTCTTCCTCAGGGTCGTTTTCCTGCCAACCTAGCAGAGAACACTTGTTTTGCTAATCTTTCCTCGCCCATTCTGTTTAAGTGACCATACCACCTGAGATTAGCTCTGCTAACGCATTCCTGGATGCTGACAATGTCAATTTCTTTCCTAATATCCTCGTTTTTAATATGATATTGCCATTGATGCCATCTGTTCACGCCTCTAATCTTTCTCAGGACTCTCATATCTGCAGTCTCTAGTCTTTGGTCAAGTGTTTTACTTCTGATCTAGCTCTCAGATCCATAAGTTAAAACTGGTTTGAACACTGTCTTGTGTACAGCTAATTTAGTGTTCCGACTAATTTCTCTCTTATTCCATATGAATTTATTCAATTGACTTCCTACCATATCAGCTTTGTTGATTCTGTTGTCTATTTCCATATTTAATTTACCATCTTCACTAAAAATCATGCCTAAGTAGCTGAAATGTTTTACTTGTTCCACAGGTTCCCCGTTCACAACACAGTTGACATTTTCAAATATTCTACATATTTTCATTGTCTTTGTCTTTTTAATGCTGACCTTCACACAATATCTATTACAACAGTTATTCAACTTAGTCAGGGAATCTTGCAAACTTGTAGCGGATTTATTTAGAAGTATCATATCGTCCGCATAAAACAAAGAGCAGACATTAACATCTCTAATTCTGATATCATGTTTAATACCACTTTCCTTCATAATATGATCCATATAGATAATGAATAACATTCTTGTCTCACACCAGATTTAACATTAAACCATCTTCCTGTACTTCCTTCAATTCTAACTGCTGACTTACAACTCAAATAAAGATTAAGTGTTGCTTGATATAATGCCTCATTGACACCATATAACTGTAGCGTATTGAATAGCTTCTCTCTTGGCACCTTGTCATATGCCTTTTCCAAATCGACAAAACTTAAATACAGATCTCTGTTATATATTCCCATGCTCTCTCGACTATTTATCGTAAAGTGAAGATCTGATCCTGACAACCTCTATTTGGCCTGAATCAGCTTGTTCTTCACCAAGCTTTTCTTCCACAATTCTTCTCAACCATTTATTAAGTATACTTGCATAGATCTTGCCAGGAACACTCAGTAGGAAAATACCTCTGTAATTCTCACATTCAGTTTATTTCCCCTTTTACATATGGGTACTATTAGAGCTCTACTCCGATCATTGGGAATTTGTCCCTCTGTCCAGGCTTTCTAAACTATGCAGTGCAGCCACTGTGAGACTTTTATACCACCATACTTCAGTATTTCTGATCAAATATCATCTACTCCTGTTGCTTTTCCACATTTCAAGCCTTTGGCTTTTTCTACTTCAAGTATGGATATGTATTTATTACCACTGTTTATTACCACTGTGCTATCACTGCTTGTTTCATTTAGCAATTTTTCGAAGTAATTACTCCATACTTGAAGAATATCTTTTTCTCCCATTTTCATGTCACCTTTATCATCTCTAACTCCTTTTACAGCACTCTTTCCTCCATTTCTAAGCTTCTTCAACAACCTCCAGAATATCTTACCACCTTCTTGATATTTATTTTCTTCTTTCTTCAAATATATTTATTAAGTCTAGTTTTTGATCGAGTTTTTCTTTGTAATCCTTCTTCTTGTTTTCAATAAGTTTTAAGTCAAAACTTCTTGATTTTTTGTTGTTTAGCCATTTTCTTCTTTTCAACTTGGGGTTTATTTTAATTTTGGCTCTCACCAGTCAGTAGTCACTTCCTGCTTTTACTTGATTTAGTACTTACATATCTTGAACTGTTTCTTTATTGGTACATAGTATATAATCTGTTTCATTTTTTATTTCTTCATTTGGACTTCTCCAGGTCCATTTTCTTTTGATGACTTTCTTAAAAAATGTATTCATAAAGTAAAGCTTGTTACTGATAGAGAATTCTGTAAGCCATTCCCGAGTTGCTGCCTGTACCATGTACGTATGGTCCTGTTAAATTATGTTGATTTTGTTAATTTTAAATTTTTGTTGTAATTTCCTATATCAGATCTTACTAAATCTCCAATTAAATCTTCAATTATTCTACCGGCTGCGCCAATGAAAAATTATGTTAATTTGATATACACCTTTACCTATCTACATTATTTACACATGTGTCTCTCTTAAGTCTCATTAATTCCTTACTCATACAAATCTTATTATTTCTCTATCTGCTGGCCACTATAAATGTATTGAATGATGGTGCACTGCACTGTTAACAAAGACACTGCTTCAAGCTAGAGCCAATCCCTTTGTTATAATTCTGGTATTAACCCATTTCTAATTTTGTAAAAATTTATTTGTTAACGCTGCGCTATCCAAAATTGTTAGACTAGAGAAGCTTCATCGTCTGGGAGAAAACACTCAGAATGGCACAATATTCAATATTCATACAATTACTATTCTAAATTTCACCAAAACTTATGTGTCTCAATTTTACTGCAGTCGTGGCTATCCCCGAGATTTTTGATTCGCACAGGTTCTACTTTATGAGTGGTGCATTGAGAACATAGATCAGGCAAGTTATTAGGTTGACAAGAAAGGATTTATTCATTAATCTGATAATGGTACAATTACTGATAATTACTTAACCAAACATTCAATCATGCAGGTGTAACCTGGGCATTCTTAAACTTTCTCAACATGAATCGATATCTAATACTAAACACATCATGAATTTCTTCTAATTACTTAACATTCTTAGGTAATCATTTACCAAATCTTAGTCTCAGGAACTAACTGACTATAACAAAACTTTATATTCAATCACAACACTTTGCAAGTCCTCATACACAGAGCTATAACATTCTATATGTGGATCAGATGCTAAAGTCCTATTACACTTTGAAAGTCCAATAACTTATCAATTCCTGTCTTTGTTACAATCTAACATTTCTGTATATACAAAGGATTTAAAAAGTTCTTACATTACCGGGGCATCAGGATCACTCTGGCTTTCTCTTTCGCTCATCTGTTATATTCTTACAGCTTGATGTTTCTTCCTCCTGTTTACTGCTTTCTGAAAAGACTGGCTAGCGAATTCGTTCACGATTCATTTCCTTCGATGTAAGCGAAGCTAGTCTGCGGGGATTGGTCCACGTGGTTCCGCATATCATCTCAGTCTGCTGATTATACTGCTGTGCCAAGGCTTATGCTTGCGCTGGATCTCTGTCTGACCACATAGCTGCCTATGGACATCATCCTTCTTGACGGCACTCGAACTTCCTTCTCTGGGAATGACAGGAACAAGATGAAAAAAGCCTCGAGTTGGCCTTGCCAAGCTCTATACATTCACTGCCATAATATTCTCATTGTTTTTACCCAGCACCTAATTCTTCTGCACTCTGTGCCGTCGCTCCTCTTTGCGTCTCCACAGGGAACTCCCACCCCTTTTCAACTTTCGTATGTGACTCCTCCAGACATGTTTTTTAATCTGTTTATCTCTTCTGTGACATTAATCTAAACTTTGGCATACTAATATTTTTTTCTTATTTGTAACCTCTGTTGTATTCACAAAGACACTTAATATTATATTACATAAGGAAATTTTTTTTTCATGGATTTTATCGTTATATTTTTTAATTAATTTCACCCTTACCAATATACAAGTATTTCTCCGAGACTTGTGATACTTGTTAAATCTGAATGAAATATAATACAATAAATTTCTCCTTTATTCAAGATTTAACAGTCCTATTGTGTCTATTTGGTGAATGGGATGACCTATTTTGGCATTAAAATGCCTTACTGTAGTAAAGTTTTGATTGCTATTTCTATTTTTGTCTAGAGTGTGCTGCAGTGAGTTATAAAATGCTTCTATCTCTTCGTCAGTGTGAGATGAGGTGGGAGCATATATTTGAATGATCCTAATTTTAAGTTTGGAGTTTATTTGGAGTTTAAGCGTGATTTCTATTATTCTTTCATCTGTATAAATAAATTCTTCTATAAGGTGTACAATTGTTTTCTTAATTAGAAAACAATTTATGTATAGTTTATATTTCTTGGTATCTTTAATGTATAGTAAAACCAAGGTTTTACTATACATCAAAGATACTAAGAAATTATATACTTTGGTATTAATCCTTTATCCAAGGAAATAATGTTTTGCATATGAAAATATATTCACATCTGAGCTACTTATGTATAGAGTCTAATGACTTCACTTGCCTTAGTATGAATCCTATAATGCAAAGCACAAACAAACCCACCCTTTTGAACGTGTAAAATGCAATGCATAATGAGAAGGACCACTGCCAACATCGGTTTTGACCTTTATTGAGATCTTATCAGTGGGAGCTAGACCCAGGAGAGATATCAAGGTTGAAGTAATGCAGAAGTCACATATATCTAATATACAAATAATGAAAAGGTACTAGACCTTTTTAATAAAAATCTCTAGATGAGAGAAAGACGTTGAAAGTTTTTTACCTTGGTTTTACAATACATTAGAGATACCAAGAAATTTGCTTCTTTGAGTAAAGGATTAAAACCAAGTATATAATTTCTTGGTATCTTTAATATATAGTAAAAAAAAAAAAACTTTCAATATTTTCTCTATTTTTTCCATTCCTAAGGAATCTTCCCTGTTCTGAGACTTAAATTATATAGCCTGGTCAAAGGAATAGGCAGTTCAGCTGAACACTCTTTTAGTATCTGTGCTGATATCCCATCAGTCCCTATTGCTTAATTCTTATTCAGTTTGTGCAACAGCTCTAATACCTCCTCTTGATATTGATACACCTGAATTTCTTCAAAAGAGGTAGCAATGAACTCGGTGTTGCATACACCAGCTTGATAGCTTTAGCAAAATGGACACTCATTTGTTGAACATCCTCTTCTGCATCTGTCACCACACCATCTGCATTTAGAAGAGTTATTTTTTCATATTCATTCTTTCTTTTACTTGCAGCATATATATATTTGCAGCATATATATATATATATATATATATATATATATATATATATATATATATATATATATATATATATATATATATATATATATATATATATATATATATATATCTTTATATCTTTATTTACTAACGTTCCTACGGACGAGGTACTTACATTACTACAGGATAAATTATCCAAAAAAATGTTCACTTTATTAAAACATTGCATTCATTCTGGTTACTTCAGATATAAGGACTCCATTTACCAACAAAAACAAGGCCTGGCAATGGGCAACCCTTTGTCCCCTGTGCTAGCTAACATCTTCCTTGAAGACTTTGAAAAGAAAGCCATATCTTCCTTCTCATTTAAACCAAAAGTTTGGAAAAGATATGTTGATGATATATTCATTATTTGGAATCACGGGCACACAGCTCTCACAGATTTTCTTCGTCATCTAAACATCCAACATCCTAATATAAAATTTACTGCTGATATAGAAAATAATAACTCTTTACCTTTTTTGGATGTTATGCTTACACGATACTCTGAAAGATTAAAAATCTCTATGTACAGAAAACCTACGCATACCAATAGATATCTGCATAATCTTTCTCATCATTTTCCACCACAAAAACTTGGAATTATATCTACCTTAGGACACAGAGCACGTTCTCTCTTAAATGAACAAGATGAACTACAAAAAGAAATGAATCACCTCACTCTTATTTTTAAACAAAATGGATACTCTGAAAAAACAATTAAGAAACTTCTTCTGAACCCTCCTAAGCAGTGCACAACAGAGACTATTAATTTTAAAGGTAGCATCTCTATTCCATACATTAGCACAGTCTCTAAGAAAATAGCTAAAGTCCTTAAAAAATATAATATCAGGACCTTCTTCACCACACTTCCAAAAATCCGCTCTCTAATCAGCCATCCAAAACCTACTCATCACAACCTTAAGTACCCTGGAGTATATAAATTGTGGTGTGATTGCAATATCCCATACTTTGGTCAAACTAACAAATCTATTGAACAACGCATAGAAGAGCATAAGAGAGACATCTCATACAAAAGATCTCATGCAACTGCTTTATCCAGTCATGTTCTTTTTTCAAATAATCCTAATGATGACCAACAAAGCCACTCTGTATGCTGGAATAGATCAGAAAATATTTTTCGCTGTGAAGATGAGTTTGAAAGAAAAATCGTAGAATCACGGGAAATCCTACTGAACCCGGTCCACTTAAATAATAATTTAAGTTATAACATCCCAGATAGCCATGCTGCAGTTATTCAATATTGGCGTTCACGTGAACTTGCACGCACAATTGCAACAAACAATGGCACGCCAGTTGGAACAACTTGAAAAATACAACGTTTTTATGTATCGATTATGTGAGGCAATTTGTACCTGTAATTTCCAGTTTGTTTATTTAAATAATTCAATGTTTATTAGTATTCCTTTCCTTTATAAATACCTGAAGAAGGCTGCTATATGCCGAAACTAGTAGTATTTATCATTAAAATCTTTATATGTTATCTCGGTCTTGGAGTCATTAAATCTATTTTTTGAAATGTATAACAACCGAGTAAAAACTAATCGCCACATATATATATATATATATATATATATATATATATGTGATATGCTAACCAAGACTATCACCTACAAGCCATGAATGACCCAACAGTCCATTTAGGACTATGGGAGAAGAAAAAAAAATATATATATATATATATAGAATTCTCGTAGGTTGTCTTTACCTTGCAGAGCCAGTGCCTTTTCATACTCAGACACTTAGATTTCTGTACAATAGAAGTGACTCTTCTGGTCTGCTGCTTATAATTTTCATAATGGACATCATCCTTATGCAGACATTATTCCTTCGACAACATCTGTTTATTACTTTTCTTTTGCTTAAGAAGATTACACATCTATTTGACTCCTACCCTATTTATTCTTTGAACTCTCAGGACACATTCTGATATTGCATCATTTAAGTATTTTTCAAATGCTTCCCATGCACTGTCGATATTCTTCCCATCCAGCAACTGATACCATTCTGCTGAACTCAGTATACAGCTCAGTTGGTCATAATTTCCTGCTTTGTAGTTTAACATGTAACCTTTTCTGAATGGAACCTTCATAAACATAGTCGCTTCCAAAGTGAGTACTGCATAATCACTGTCACCAACTGGAGGCAGAATAGTTACATGTTTAACTGAAACACCCTCTGACACTAATTAAATCTAACACTCTTGAACCTTGAGTTCCTTCTGTCACATGCTGCTTGAGGAAGTTGTCCCACAACAGCTCAATAAATTCATTTTCATTCTTCTCATGACATTTTACTACTACCTAATCAATATTTGGATAATTAAAGTCTCCCATTATGATTACTCTTTTCATGCCCATCCTTTCTATTTAGCAATGTATTTCTTCATCATTAGCAACTGATCTGCCAGGTCTGTAACAACACCCTACTATGTAATTGATCTTATTAGATTCCACCTCACACCAGATGGCTTCAAATTTACTGCCACATGAAATATTGTTACTAGTATTACAATTATAGTTCTCAACCCTAACTGTATTCAAGTCATTCAGTATCATTACAGCGCACTCCCTCTTCTCCTCTCCTGTCCAAATGAATGCTAGGAGTATCAGAAACAAAGGGGTTGTTTCTGATACTCCTAGCATTCATATATAGACATAATAAGCTACCTGCATGCTCTTTTGTATACCCACATCTACGGTCTGCATGATTGCAGCTGGACAACTTGCAGATCTCTATTCTTCTCTAGTGCCTTATACATGCAGATATCTTTGCAAACTCCAAACTCCCTCATTTTTCTCTAATAATTGTACTCAAGTCTACAATTCGCATCTGAAGGCTGCTTAAGTTTTCTTTTTAAAACTTTCTTACATGTTTTTCTTTTCAATATGATATTCAATTTTATTCTGCTCAAAACTAAATAGTGATCACATCCTATCTTGAATCCCTGTATACTGTTGTGTCCTGAACCAGCATGAAGATTTTGCTATCCACAATAATGTAGTCAATGACACATTTCTTATTTCATGCATCTTCTTTTCATGTATATTTGTATACATCTTTATGTTAGAACATGGTGTTAGTGATGTCTGGTAAACAGAAATACAGCCAATACTTACCATCATTTGGAATTGCAAAATCTGTAATTTGGAGAAAATATGTATTTATATTTTTTGTCTTTTTATTGCTGATTTTCAGGCCAAATTTGTTTTATATTCAATTTACTTCAAGTTCTGAGGACTTTACGGGACAGTTAAGATTATAACATGATCTGCATAAAGAGCTGAGTTGATTATCTCCAATTTTGATATCAGGTTTAATGCTACATTCTTTGATAATGTGATCCATATAGATAATAAATAAGAATGGAGATGGTATACATCTTTGTCTTATAACTAATTTTCAATTCCAATCATGTTCCTGTATCTTTTTCAGTTCTAACTGCTTTTGAATATAGCTTCAGTAAGGTATATATCTATGCAAAGTGGAAAAATAAGTCAGCTGGTATGAAGTTGCAGACTAGTTTTATGTTATTTCTTTAATAACTGTAATCCATAAATTTGATAGCAGTACTTTTAATCATTAAGCAACAGCAAAATATAAATTTCTTAGATGTGTACATAAGTCGATGAGTAAAACAGCATTCAGATTTTGATATGCATGATCAAAAGAAACATTTTCTACTTAATAAGAAAAGCTTTATATAAACATTGATATATTATGTAATTAGTTATCAATAATTTTTAGCTTGGTATAGATGGGATCTTTGTGACCTTTTGTTTTGTTTTGTTTTGTTTTTTAATATTTGTTTATTTTTTTATCATTTAGCAAAATATTTCAATACTATTTAATATTATTTCTTTCACTGATTTCTCCTTATTTTTGTTTTCAGTATTAAGTTACACTGTCTATTGAGAAGAAAAAGTCCAAGCTTTACTTAAGAAGATATGTGTAATTGTTGCTGATATGATTACATCATATCCCTTGTTTAGAACCATTTTATCTTGTACAGAATTAATTTTTGTTGTTTCTTTACTTTTTTTCTCTCTTCCATCTTAGTATAAATGTAAGTATACATACTCAGTAGTAAATTATGATAATTTGGAAGTTTTATTTCCTTCCTTTCTGTCCCCCAGTTTACTGCTATGTTTTCATTTAATGAAGAGCTTATTAAAAATTAATAACTCACTTTAGAACATTGTATAATTTATGATAGTGATACTGATATCTCACATAAGATGAGATATCAGTAGTCGTGTTATGTTATTTAGTTTTATAAATATAATCTGCTTTCCTAAATTTGTTTTTGGTCTATTTATAGTTCACTACAAAATATGGAATATACTTAGAAAAGGCATGGCATTTTAATGTATATAAGGTCATTATTTTTGATTCAAAAGTAAATTACAAATTCTTTCTTTCTATTTTAAATGATTTTTTTTCAAATATGGAGTTTTGGAGTTTCCCATGTTTGAGCTAAAAGAACGCTTACGGGACAGTAGTAATGTAATTTGTAGGAGATACCTGATGGATGAAATTTCATATGACTATATTTTGTTATGGAAAGGTGCATACGACCAATAAAAAAAAAATGGTGTTTTATCATCAGTAAAGAAGAAAAATGACAGACTTATAAAGTGTGATGGAATTAGTGATAGGATAATGAGTCTTATATTTAAATGTAATGGAAAACAAATCTCACTTATGCAGGTATACTCACCACAACAAGGTTTAGAGTAAAAGAAGGTTTTGCCACAGAAGGTTACTGCATCAGAAATGCTCTTAAAATTGGAAACAGTTGGTTTGTGAAAAAAGACAAAGTCACAGAATGAAAAAGTATAGTTAATGGTGAGAAAAAATCAGTAATAGATTATTTCATCTTTGATAAAGAGTTGAACAGCGGTGAATATCAAAGTTTTGCCATCATTTGCCTTAGAACAAGATCAGAGGCTTCATATAATATTTAAGGAGAGAGTATACTATTTGAGGAAAATAAAATAGAGCCTGTGTAGCTTTGTCATTTTTGAATGCCCTTTCATTGGAAAGAGCTGGGTTTCAATCCCATCTAGCACCTGAAGAACCTTTATCAGGACTTTTCAAATGAAAGTGAATTAGCTAGTCTCATACAGAGGTAGCAGGGATTTTCATCCCACAAAGCAAGCAAACTGGCCAGAAGAACATACACAATTGGCAGCCACATTATACTGTTATGAAGCATTTTATTAGATAATTAAGAAGCCAAGTTACTTGGCCATGACAGGCCACTGACCCTAACATTCAAGGGAAGATGGGATGGAAATAAAAAAAGGATAGCTTAAGTTATGGATGTTGAAAAACAGATTGAGGTGTAGTTGAGATGGTGAGCAGAAATTGATAATAGAATCATCCATTGCTAAAGAATGGAGCAGGGAAGTCATGGACATTCCCTGCTCCAGTGCCTTAAATGGAGATCATAGGCTTCTTATACCACCTTTAAGGGGTGTATGGAAAATAAATATGGCATGTGTGTGTGTGTGTGTGTGTGTGTGTGTGTGTGTGTGTGGAGGGGGGGGGCAAGAGATGGCTAGAGCTGTGAATGTTGAAAAAGGGTCAGGTAAAGCAAGAATTTGAATCTCAGATCGGGTCCAAGGCTTGAGTTAATTATAGATAATTTAGATGAAGAATGGAAAAAATTTTCAGATATCACTTTGGTTATATGTCTTTGGACCACATTTAGTGTTTTCACAGTGAAAACTAGAAAAAGTACAGAGGCAGATACCAAAGATGATAGCACGACTGTAGAATGTTAGCTATGAGGATAGGCTGAGGGAATGTGCATACTACAGAGTTTGGTGGATAGAAGGTGATATGATTGAGACTTAAACTGTTGAGAGGTGGTTACAGGGTTGACACTGGGAAGTTCTTTTGCTTGGTGGAACAGTGGAAAGAAGTGAGGACAGGGGGCCATCCCTGGAAGTTACAAAAGGAAGTTGTGAGCAAGAGGGTGAGGAGTGGTTTCTTTGTATGGAGCTGTGGAATGCATTGCCTGATAGAGTGAGTGGTGAGAGCACGAATGGTCAAGGAGTGGTAAGATAAACTCTGTGTTTTCTAGGATGGGCCTCCCACAATGAGTCTTTTGACTCCATGGAGGCCTGAATCATAATAATAATATTAATAGCAAGAAAAGTGAGAGCATGGTTTTAAATCATAGGTAATTTCTTAAAGAAAATCAAAAACTTCATATATTTGGGAAGTGTCGTTTCTAATGATGGATGTTTACATTATGAGATATAAAGATTTCATTGGACCAAAGCTTTTTTTAACAGTGTAATTAGTCTTCTTTGAGACAGTGGCATGTAATGTTTTTGATTAACAGAAGATACTTCTTTTTTGCCAATGTTGTCGTATGGAGCAGACTAACAAACATGACTTAACTAGAATATGAGCAATGGAAATGAAAGTTTTGAGGTCAGTGTGGTAAAAAAAAAAAAACAAGAAAAGACAGAATATAGAAATGCTGACATTATGAATGTTTTGGGACCAGAATGCATTGGAGAAGTGATTGTGAACTCATACTTGAAGTGGTTTGGGCAAAATGAATTGAGAAAGAATAAGAAAATGCCAGGAGAAAGACAATGGAAAAGGTGGAGAGACCAGATAATAGAAGACTTAGGGAAAAAAAAAACTGAGTTGGTACAGTGTTCATGAAGGAAGAATATAAGAGGATAGAAAGAACTGGAGAGCTTTGAATCGCCTGACCTGACAGTTTCTGTGTGATCAGTTATTGACAAAGAAAGAAATATGGAGTTTTGGAGAAACTTAAAAGCCATTTTCACATTAATTCAAGTATTTCAAAATACCTTCTTCTCTCGTTCTATAATATTTTCTTTAAAGAGTATTAATTAAACTAGGAAATTGAAATAGGAAACCTATTTCTATCACTCATTTTCAGGAAAAAAAAGATTGAAATTATAAATTCAAGGGTAATTTTTGAAAATTGATCCAAATGACAAGAAAAGATTTTAATTCGTAGTAATAAATCAACTTAAGACTGTATCAAAATTTATATATTCAGATAATAGATTGTGGATGTTATTTATTAGTTATAAATATGTGGAATTAGCATGTTGTACACATTGTAGATAAATTGATAATGTAATTTAATTATAAATAATTTTAATTACAGTTCATTAAACATTCAGTGTGCTATGATTCTTATATTTGAATTATCTTCAGGTAAGCATATATATCGCTAGATATGTATGGTATGAAAATGGTTTACATGAAAAATGATATCTTTAAACCAACTGTTTAATAAATAAATAGAAATGTGAACAAACTGGGATAGTTAAATTAATTTTAATATGTGGCTACATAGCAAAGGTGAATAAATTAAGTTAGGAAAAAATGCATTATGACTGTAAGTGTATAAGGCTTAAATTTGGTCATCCTTCTCTAACACTTCGACTTCACAGCCATCCTTCCTACTGTCAGCCACGTCTTCCTATCTTTCCAAACACTCGGTTTAGTAGATATGTGATTTAATTGCAGTGGCTTAATATTTTGAGTTTACCTGACCTGCTTCTTCAAAGAAACTTTACTTGTAGGACTTGGGATATGCAGGACAGATATTAGATGATCCAGTTTCCCAAACTGGTGGTGCATATACCTCTTGAGATATACAGGAAAGAATCAGGGACACTTCCTGTTTAAAATGAATATTTTTTGTTTATTTGACACCTATTTATCAACTATATAGCTCTTCAAAGGGAAATTTATAAAAATATAACTTCCTTTCATTCTGATGCAAAAATACTAAAATTTTTTTTGATGAACCTGATATGTCTGATGGGAAGAGCATAGTTGGCAAAATTCATTTAGCTGTTATTTTGCGAATACATTTAAGGTTTTGTATAAACTCTTCTATTAATGCTAATTTTAAGGATAAGGATTTTCTGTCAGTTATCTTAGGTCTAGTTCTTGATGGATGATATTATTTATTATTATAACAGAGGCACAATGGAGTGTCAGCACCCTCATACTGAGAGGTCCAATCAATTAACTGGCAACATATTTACTATATTGATTCTTAACTTCATTAAGGTTCTGAGCATTCACAATACATTCTGTTAATGCATTCCCATGTAAAAATATACTCATCAAACCCCCTCCTTTTTTTTTTTTCACTGCACGACTTCCATGGATGGCCTGTTGTTCTTACCATTTCCACTCTTTTTATAATTATCTCTGTATTAATCTAGTTTATTATTATTATTCCGTAACCTTCATGGACTCAGTAGACTTATTGTGGGAGGCCCAGTCAACCACAACATGGCTATCATAATGAGCTTTGAAGTTATTTACACTACCTGCACTCACAATGCATTCAGGCAATGTATTCCACTCGCTAACAACTCTCCACGTAAAGAATCCGTTCCTCACACCCTTCTTCATCACATCTTTATACAACTTATAGGGATGACCTCTCATTCTTCCCATCTTAACATCCACTCTTTTTATAATTTTTTCTGTATTAATCTGATAGAATCCCTTACCTAACTTGAAGGTCTCTATCATATCTCCTCTTTTCCTCCTATCCACCACCCTCTGTAATCCACATTCTCTCAAACACTCTTCATAACCAACACTCCAAAGTCCTGATATCACTTTGGTTATTTCTCTTTGGACCACATATAGTGTTTCCACATCGCAGTGAAAACTAAGTGACCAAATCTGAGCACAGTTGTCCATATGTGGTCCGATCAATGCCTTATATATTGAATTTTTTTTTTTTTTTATTATTATTATCATTTTTTTTTTGTCTGGGTAGTGACCCTTCCCTTAATGCATAACATTAGACATATCTGCAAGGAGATGTGTTTTGCATTATAGGAGATACTGAGACAGAAGTTGTTGGTAGCTTGCTCCACCTTTTGCATCGAGTTGCCCTGGTGTCGTATCACCTTACCCCAGTCCTGAAGATACTTTCAGGCACAAACTTTGTTTGCTCACACTTGGATAAAGGATTAAACTAAATTTATTATAATGCCTTATAAAGAGGCACCACCACCACCTCCTTATCCCTACATGTCAATGTATTTTTTATCATAGCAGCAATACAATGTACAGTCTTTGCAACACATGTGATGTGCCCTCAGAACTTCAATCCACTGTCTACTATCACTCCAAAAATATCATCCACTTCCTGAAGTACAGCTGTCTTTTGGAGATCTTAGTAGTTTACGAATAGATTCTATTGGTTTAAATGTTACTCTTATTTTGTGTTGTTTGAGGAGGCTGGCGAGCTTGTAGGAGATCTTAAACTACTAAGATCTCCAAAAGACAACCACCCTTTCTATAAATATGCTGGAGTTTATAATATTCCATGCTCGTGTGGCTCTAGTTACATTGGACAGACTTCGAGAAACCTTGAAATTGGGCAAAAAGAGCACATTGGCTATGTTAAACAGACAGGACAATTTCTGGCCTATCGTCTCATTTCTCTACAACTAACCATGTCATCGAGTGGGACAAAAGTTGTTCCCCTTACTTAGAGGAAGATTACCATTCAAGAATTTTCAAAGAAGCAGCCACAGTCGCTCGTTCTACTGTCAACCTTAACAGAAATCAAGGCTTAATACTCCCAGAGATATGGAAAACCCTAATCAAATCTTTAAAAACAAAAGAAATGAACTTTAATACGAACTATAGAAAGTTCCTTTTACGCGATACCTGTTTCACTCACGTTCGATACTATTTTATTTGCAATCATTCTAGTCAGTTTTTTACAGTTATTCTTGTCAGTTTTATAGTTACACATAATTGTGAGATTGTTTCAGCCTATATGTAAGTGCCCTGAAGATGCCAACAGTTAAAGTTTGGCGAAACTAGTTGTTAAGTTAATAAAATTGATCAACACTTGATCTGCAAACCAAAAATATTATTACTAATTCTCAGGATCAAGAAAATAAACCTTCATTATCAATATACTATCTATTCCTATCCTCTGCAGTTTGTACATCTTATCATGCCTTTTGTCATTACCCACTAAACTGTAATATACATTCCTTCAACACCTCTATCCTTAAGCAGTTTTCCCTTCATCACCATCATCAAATTCATGTTATGTACCCTCAGGGAGTGTACAGGATATTATGATAGTACTACATTTAAAGTTTACATCATTACTAACTTTCTGTTGGCAATTTTCCTTCAGCTTAATCTGTTATCTATCAGAACGTCAGTATTGTCAGATCTTATATTGATACATTAAGACACTTCTTAAAAATATAAAAGAATTTCATCAACAAACATTCACTTTTTGCCTGGGTCAGTTCTTCTTAGGGGACCTTATTATGTTCATTATAATTCTAGAAACACAAAATCTTTGATGTACGTTGAGCATGGGAATGTCCTTATCTTAAGAAGAAGCAACCAAGGCAAAATTAAGTTCATGTTTGTTGCAAAATAATATTCCTGTAAATAGGACTCCAGAAGTCTACTCACCACAGGTGAGTTATCAGAGACAAGTGGTGAGTGAATTTATTTTCAGCCTCATTCTAAATTCATTTAAAATGTTATTGACTTATTTTCTTCACATAATTTACAAGTTTTTTTCTTCCCCATTTTTAAACATCTCATTCCACTATCAAGTTATTTGATCATATGCAGCCTCCAATGAATGTAATAAAAAAAGTTTTATCTTCGACCACAAGTTAGTAGCTTATGTAATTAATTTAATAAGCTAATTCATTCATAGACTGTTTTTCCCTATTTGCTTGGAGATACCCTCAATGATAACCTTGCTGCTGTTTCTGAAATGTGAATTAATTCCTATCTATTACAGTAGGTGCACTATTTAGCTCTCATCCTCTGTTATAAACTAAAACCTATCCTTTGTGATTTTCATTTGTTTCACTACCAATGTAATTCTTCATTTTGGAGGTTTAATGGAGTATTGACAGCACTAGGAAAGGATTAAAAATTAAATTTAATGTTTCCAATATTTCATCTTCAGAGAGTACAAATAACACTTGTAACACACACACATGCACAAAGACAACACAATATATGCTGAAACATGTGGGTGACTCTAAAGTCCTATCTAAGTGGTGCGCCTTCTTTAGGCATTTATAGGTAGCCTGGGATGTAAACTAGGACTTCTGATAATTATTGTTTCCCAAATGTTCGGAAGTTTTGTGCCTCTGTATTTGTTTAAATTGGGTTGATTTCTGAGTGCCACTGCAGATTCTAAAAACAGTCTTTCCTTATTAAATTTACTATGGTGGAGCATTCCAGAAGATTAGGAGGTTACCTTCCTAATGGAGGTTACCATTAGGAAGGCATGTCACTAACTATAGAGACACCTTCACACAACACCTTCCTTTCCAATGGTTAAAATGGCTAAAAAATGTAAGAAAGCAAAGCATTGTGTAAAATTAGCTAAACAAAAGTCATGGGAAAACGTTGGTAAGAACATTGAAAATAAATATCAGGAAGGTGGTAAAATATTCTGGAGACTATTGAAAAAGCTCAGAAAAAGGAATTAGAGAATAAAGGGGATAAAAGGGGACATGAAAACTGAGGATAAAGATATTCTTGATGTATGGATGCTAAACAATAATGCCAACTGGAATATATATCTTTACTTGAAGTAAGAAAACTATCACAAACCTAAAATGTGGGAAGGCTGCTGGAGTAGATGATATTCGACCAGAAATGCTCACGTATGGAGACATAAAAGTTTTACATTGGCTACACTGCATAATTCAGAAAGCCTGGTCAGAGGGGAGCCAAATTCCAAATGATTGGAGTAGAGTGCTCTTAGTACTCATCTATAAAAAAAAGGGAATAAAGGTAAATGTGAGGAATTTCTCTACTGAGTGTTTCTGGTAAGATACATGGAAGTATTCTTGAGAAATGGCTAAGAAAAATTGTGGAGGAGAAGCCTGGAGAAGAACGACCTGGGTTCTGACCAAACAGAGGTTGTCAGGATCAGATTTTCACTTTAAGACAAATAGTTGAGAAATCATGGGAATATAACAAGGTTCTGTATTTAAGTTTTGTAGATCTGGAAAAGACATACGACAAGGTGCCAAGAAGAAAGCTGTTCTTCAAATCGCTCCAGTTATATGTGTAAATAGGACATAATATCAAGTAATACAGTCTCTATTTGAGTTGTAAATCAGCAATTAGAATTGAAGGAGGTACAGGAAGGATGATTTGATGTTCAGTCAGGTGTGCAACAAGGATGTACATTATCTCCACTGTTATTGTTCATCTCTATTGATCATATTATGAAGGAGAGTGGTATTAAACCTGATATCAAAATTGGAGATGTTAATCTCAACTCATGGAGGAGAAGAATTGGACTGTAAAACATTTGACACACAGATGATGTTATACTCCTAAATAAATCCAGGACAAGTTTTCAGGATTCCCTAACAAAATTGAATAACTGCTGTAATAATTTTGGTATGAAAATCAACATTAAAAAGACAAAGATAATGAAAATAAGCAGAAACATTGGAAACATCAACTGTATTCTGAATGGAGAACCTATAGAACAAGTAAAACATTTTGGCTATTTATGTACATTTTTAGTGAAGATGGTAAATTAAATTTGGAAAGAGACAGTAGAATTAGCAAAGCTGGTATGGTAGGAAGTTAGCTGAATAAGAGAGAGATTGTTCAAAACACTAAACTAGCTATACAAAATTAATAACGGAAAACTCACGTACAAAGATTATTTAATAGTATAATTTTCGCCTGTGTGTCAGTCATCTTCAGTACATATTAAGCTCAAATTAAACAATAACTGACAATTCCAAAAAGCACCACCTAAGTAGCTGGTGTAAGATAACTAAAAAGGTCAATAAATTTCCTAACAAAAAAAAAAAATCTATACAATAAAAAGTTAGGAAAGATTAGCTGATTTGTAAAGTACTATCTCCCATAAAGGGGATAGACGTAAGCCGTCGGATCTGTTTAAGTTAGGAGAATGAAGTAAAGTTTCACATGTTTCTTTATAAAGGCGTTCCACGAGGAATCGACTTTTGTGAAGGATTCCTGTCTTTCTCCAGTGAACTCTATGTCTAGTGAAGATGGCATGTTCTGCAAGTCCAGACTTTTCAGGTTTAAAGTATTCAATATAAGATTGGTGTTCTTCTAGCCGAATAGAGGCAGATCTTCCTGTTTGTTCGAAATAAGATAATCCACAAGAGCACAGAATCTGGTAGACACCTGGATAATTAAGATGTGAAAGCTTGTCCTTAGGAGAAGTGAGAAAGGTGGAGATTTTTCTAAACGGTCAAAAGGCAACAAAAATATTCAGTGGTTTTAAAACTTTTGCTATACGTTTACTGAAGATGTCTGTGACACACAGGCGAAAATTATACTCTTAAATAATCTTTGTACATGAGTTTTCCGTTATTAATTTTGTATCGATATGTCTACTCATAGTATATCTCTTTTAAAACTTATTAAACTAGCTGTATATAAGACAGTGTTCAAACTAATTTTAAATTATGGATTTGAGAGCTGGGTTAGAAATAAAACTCTTAATCAAAGACTGGAGACCACAAGATATGAGAATCCTGAGAAAGATTAGGGAATTGAACAGATGGCATCAATGGAAGTACCATATTAAAAATGAGTATAGTAGGAAAGAACTTGATATTGTTAGTATTCAGGAATGTATTAGCAGAGCTAATCTCAGGTGGTATGGCCACTTAAACAGAATGTGAGAGGAAAGATTAGCTTAACAAGTGTTCTTTGCCAGGATGGCAGGAAAAAGACCCAGAGGAAGACCAAGATGTAGGTGGATTGATACAGTAAAAAATATCTTACAAGACCAAAATGTAAGATCCGATAATATTGAAATATTGACAGATAACAGGCTAATCTGGAGGAAAATTGTTGATAGAAAGTTAGTAATGATGTAACTGTTCATGTAGTACAATCATAAGATTCTGTACACCCTCTGTGAGGATATATGTCAGGAATTTGATGATGGTTAAATTTTCACAAAAAAATGCTGTGACATATTTATGGCTAGAAATCTCTTGGAAAACAATCTAGCTGCTTTTGAAAGGAAGATAGATTCTAAAATTTTTGAACACCTGAGTGCCTTTTTAATATAGCCTATTATAAAGCTAAAATTCAATAAACCATTTATTGACTTCAAAAACTTCACATGCCCAATAGTAGAACAGTATCAAAATGACATGGAATGTAAAGAATTTGTGTCTATTATTGCTGATGTCATTAAACAAAAATTTGTTAAGGAAATCAAAGACTATTAGTGAGTCCTCTTCTAGATACTGTATAAATATTTCAGATGAGAATAAATTTGTTCGTTATGTGAGATAAAAATTAGAAGTGGTATTTGTTTATATAATTCCTCTCCAAAACTCAGCTGTAGTGTACTTTGATAAATGAGAGAGAGTGAAATGAACTTCCATGCTTGTCATGGAAGACTAGTAACCCGTGTGTAGAGGCTTAAGTGCTGTGAGGACATCATATTGGAGGCTTAATGGATTGTATACAGCACTCAGAAAGGATTAAAATGGAATTTAATACTTCCTATATATTTTGTCTCAGTAAATGAGACATCTTCAGGGATTACAAAAAACTAATGTAACATCAGAAACAAATAACACACAATACTAAGCACAACCACGTGGGTGACACTAAAGTCCTATCTAGGTGGAGCACCCTTTAAGGGCGGTTGTAGGTGGCCTGGAATGTAAAGTGGGACCTCTGGTGATAAGCGTTTCCCAAATCTTAGGAAACACTACTATGGTCAGCCAAGCCTGACTGACCATAGTAGTGTTTGCAGATGTATGACTTATGTTCCTCCAGGCGGATAGTGGCCTGATCTGCCCGTCTGTCCAAAGTATGCCAGTTTACATGAACAGGGTACTTTATAGACTCCAGGCACTGAGAGCGGAGGGAACTGATGTTTTGTAGAGCGGATAAGGGTAGCACGTTTGCGGTGGGGCTTAAATGTGTGTAGGTTGTACTTTTTTAAAATCTTGGCTATTTTTTCTGATGTGCCACAGATGTAGGATATGGTGATGGCATTTCTAAACTCTTTCTGAAGAGAAGTCTGAGGGGAGGGGGAGTACCTGATTATTTTTTTAATACTGTGATCATTGTGGCCATTGGAGAGGAAAGTGTTGTGTATGTGGTCAAGCTCAGTTGTAAGGGCGGTTCCACTGGAACAAAGATTGTGGGCTCTCTTGGTAAGAGTTTTAATAATGCCATATTGTTGAGCCATTTGTGAATGTATCTGCCTGTGTGTGTGGGTTTTCTATATACAGTGAAGGAAAGTGTACCGTTGGAAGGCATGTAACTAAGGTGTCTAGGAAGGGTAAACAGTTGTTCTTTTCCTTTTCCATTGTAAACTGGATTCTTGGATGTAGGCTGTTGAGGTGACCGAGGAAAGAGTCTAATAAACACTCTTAAAAAAACGTTTTTCCTTCTGACATCCTAGATCTCTTTTCCTTTTCCATCAATTCTGGTTATTTTTCTTGGAAGAACAAAATCTACAAGCAGATAGAGGGAACTGCCATGGGTTCCCCCTTTCATCCCCTGTTGCCAATTTTTGTATGGAAGAATTTGAAAAATGAGCCATAGACTCAGCCCCTCTCAAACCTTCTATCTGGCTAAGATATGTAGACGATGTGTTCTCTAGTTGGCCTCATGGCCCAGACACATTAGACTCTTTCCTCAGTCACCTCAACAGCCTACATCCAAGAATCCAGTTTACAATGGAAAAGGAAAAGAACAACTGTTTACCCTTCCTAGACACCTTAGTTACACTCAGGAACTCAGGAACGTTCCTGAGAACTTAGCTCTCAGGAACCAACCAAATCTCAACAAATATGGTTGCATTAAGCTTCCTAAGATTTGAGAAACGCTTATCACTAGAGGTCATACTTTACATTCCAAGCCACCCCGCCCCTAGATGGCGCTCCACCTAGATAGGACTTTAGTGTTACCCACGTGGTTGGGCTTAGTATTGTGTGTTATTTGTTTTTGATGTTACTTTAGTTTTTTTGTAATCCCTGAAGATGTCTCATTTACTGAGACGAAATATATAGGAAGTATTAAATTCCGTTTTAATCCTTTCTGAGTGCTGTATACAATCCATTAAGCCTTCAATATGAAGACTAGTAACTGATTAGCAGAAATTGAAACTGAAACATGTAACATGCAAAAAGAAGAGGAAGAAGAAGAAAAAAATGCTAGTGTCCAAAATTAAATGAATACATGCAAGATCTTACAAATTATCACATGTAATTTGAATTTTGACTGTTTTAAATTCTATTAAGATGTTTCTTTGTTGCTGAATTTGAAACAGTGGTAATATATATATAAACCTTGTACCATAATTCATATTATGGACAAGTGAAATTTTTTTGTGACCAGTAGATTTAAGTGGTATTTCTGGAGTCTCGCTGTAAAATTGCTAGCAGAGATCTCTACATAGGCTGTTGCATAGGTAAGTGGGCAAAGGAAAGGAAGCACAAAGGATACCAAAATAAGTGCACCCCTGCTGGATTGAATTGCATGTTGTTTTACAGTTTTTAACCATTGTCAGTCACAAAATTTAAACAGTTGGCTCATGTGAGCCAGCTCCAGAACACCATAAGTTGTAACTTTTGAGAATATCCATTTCACTAATTGTAGAAATTTCTGAAGTAGTTCAGATGAGGAATAGATGATATGAGCTCTTGAAAGAAGATATTTAATAATATCATGCTTTTGTGATCGATGGTGAGCAGAAGTGTGATGGATATACTAACCTGAGATTGAAGATTTGCAAAAGGCAGACAAAGAACAATCTAATTCCCTTTCTGTAAGAAATCTAGAAAAGATATAGCCCCATTTCAGACAAATTATGCAGACTACAACGATGTTAGAGATAATTATTTTAATTTCCCGACATTTCGACCTCCATATTAAGTTAATCATCTGGCGTATATGCATATATATACAGAGACAAGCTATGTTACATTTCACACAGTATGTCAAAGAGACAATGATTTGATCAATGGTTATTCTATTGGACTGACCTCTAGTGAAAAAATAAATAAACAAATACATAAAATAAAATAACTACATCAATAACTATAACAACATCCAAGAACAATTTCGATAGATAGTTTTATTACAGCAAAAGTGATGTCCTAATTTAGCATGAGAGTTGTTATATTAGAGCTAAGATCTATAATCTATAATGGATTCTGTAATTGTAGTATTTATAATTGACTCTTAGGCAGAAAGATTATCCAGGTAGAATATGTGCCTTCCATGTTCTTGGGATTTTTAGACCATCATTATTGTTAAGATTAGAGTGGTCGATAAGAATTTCACAGGCCTTCTTAAATTTACGTTCATACCACATTTTGGTGTAATGTAAACAACAGGTGCCTTTCCAGTCAATTTTGTGTAAATGTAAAGTGTTCAGAGCGTGATCAGAAAGGCCGGCTTTACCATAGTTATTAAATTTAATGTGCCGTTTATGTTCCTTTTTTCAGATAGGGATTGTGCATCCTGTTTTCCCTATATATGGGGCAAATTACAGGTGCAAGATACAATTAAAAAATTACTTCTGCACTGTGCTCCTTCCTCAAGAATTTACGTTTTTACCAAAGATTCACTAACAGAACGTACTTCTCCAGATGATGGTCGAAGGTATAGACAGCTCCAATTATCAACTCCTTTAGTGTTGATGCTAGTTGAAACTAGCATCAACACTCAAGTAGTTGATGGGTCATTCCCTCTCCTATATTAACACACAACATTGTAAAAAAATCAAAGACATCACACTGGGAAAAAAGTGATTTATTAATCAGTTTGGACGTCTCTGTCCTCTTTACAAATGTCCCAATCAGTGACACAATTCATCTGTTAAAGGATAGATTCCCTCCCAGTATCACAGCGCTCTTTGCAAATGTACTACGTTCTGGCTGTTTTGTTTAGCAAGACACTTTCGACCTACATAAAGAAGGCATAGCCATGGGCTCACCATACCCCCCCCCCCCCATTGCTAACTTTTATATGGAAGCTTTTGAGCAATGTGCTCTAGATTCCTTTCCTTTAATAAAACCCAAAGTCTAGCGCTTAGATATGTCGACGATGTGTTTGCTATCTCCCATGACTGCCAGACATTAGACACAGCAACCTAAACAAACAACACAAACTCTTACCACCACTCAACACAAAAACTAGGCATCATTAACACACTAAAAAACAGGGCTTTGAAGATTTGCTCCAATGAAGAAGTACTTAAAAATGAATTAAAAATCATCAACAATACCTTCCTAAAAAATGGCTACAGCCAAAATAGAGGAAAACCTCTTTTTTACACTTTTCAGGGGACTAACGGAAAAAAGTGTAAATAGCAGGAAATGTAAAAAACATTTTATAAAAAGGCTAAAAGTGGATGATCCATAACATGGATCATCCACCACCGCAACTTGAAAACAACCATCACACACTAAATTACATAGCAGAAATTCTGCAATATACCACGTGCTTCTGAATTGTGACCACGAACACCAACACTGCATGCTAGTGAAGCGATATTTCACAAACTGTGGTTTATTCACTGATATCTAATATTCACGAGTAACAACTGTTATTGGTAGAATATGTGATTGTGATTTCACAATTTGTGTATATCCTTGTTCACAATTTCAATATAGCATTGTGAATGTGAAATCACATCACAACACGTTACGGGTGCCACTAGCTAATGACAATTTAAAATTACTGATATGACAACTTCACGGTATCAATTCGTACTGTGGTTGAAAAATCACGGTATCGCTCATCACTACATCACTGCTGCAAGCGTGCAAGTCACCATTAGGGTGAAAACAAAACTACAGCTGAAAGCAACGCCATCTGGGAACAGAAATGCAGAGATTTCTGCAGAAATGAAATCGATTTGAATGAGAGGAAATCGATTCGAAAATCAATGTTACCACCCGAGAAAAAATCGCAAATCATGGGAAATAATGTCCACATCAAGTTGTTAATGGTGGGAAAACAATCTATCGTAAGAATATGCCTTGAGACGGGACCAAACAGAAAATTACATAAATGGCAGGAAAACGTAAATTGCAGGAACGTAAAAACAGGGTTTTACTGTATTATCAACAAAATTCTTCACAAGACCTCGCCTAAAAACAAACATAAATTAGACTACAATAAAACTGTAATCACTCTATACATTAAAGGGATATCAGATAAAATAAACAGACTACTACATAAATACAACCTTAAAGCTGCCTTTAAACCTCCTGCAAAATTAAAAAAACTTGCTCAACTCGTCTAAGGATCCACTTTCTCCCCTGGCCCACCCTGGAGTTTACTGTATTCAGTGCGCCTGTAATTTGTCCTATATAGGGGGAAACAGAATGCACAACTCCTATCTGAAAAAAGGAACATAAATGGCACATTAAATTTAATACTGTGGTAAAGCTGGCCATTCTGATCATGCCCTGAATACTCTACATAGAATTGACAAAGGGAAGGTGTTGTTTAGATCACACCAAAACATGGTATGAATACAAATTTAAGGAGGCCTGTGAAATTCTTATTAACCACCCTAATCTTAACAGTAATGATGTCTAAAAATCCCAAGAATATGGAAGGCACATATTCTACCTGCATAACCTTTCTGCCTAAGAGTCAATTATACATACGATTATAGGTAATCCAAGATTTTAACTTTAATATAACAACTCTCATGTTAAATTAGTACATTACTTTTGCGGTAATAAAACTATCTATATGAAATTGTTCTCTGATGTCTTCATAAATAGAATATAGCTTTGATGTAGTTATTTTATTTATTTATTTTATTTATTTTTTTTTCACTAGAGGTCAGTCCATTAGAATAACCGTTGATCAAATCATTGTCTCTTTGGCATACTGTGTGAAATGTAATATTGCTTGTCTCTGTATATATATGTGCATACTCCAGATCGGGGTTTCTCAAACTTTTCCTACGACGGAACACTTCACAAATCCTGAAATTTTAACGGAACACCTTGGTTAGAGTCGGGTATCATCAGTCTCGTATTCAGTGTAAAGCTAAGTGCACACAATCACCACAGCAGGCTGTATCGCATTGCAAAAATGTGACAGCGCACACTACAGGCATGCCAGGCCACAGCGTATTGCATCACATTGACCTTGCTTGTGACCACACATTTCCTAGAATAGATACCTCTATATTTTACTTGCGCTCAGAGGCGTCGACAACACTGTCAGCTGTCAGCCAGCGGCTGAGTCAAGGCCAGCGCATGCTGGCCTTAATAGCACAATCCACACCCAAAGCGAGGAGCGCCTGATTTTCGACCATGTTTGAACTTGTCACAGCATTTAAAACCATTCCAGGCTCATATTAATTTTGATAATTTTTCACGGAACACTTATTCACTTTCCGTGGAACATAGTTTGGGAAATGCTGCTCCAGATGATGACCTTAATATGAAGGTTGAAACATCAGGAAATTAAAATAATTATTTCTAACATGGTTTTAGTCTCCATAATTTGTTGGAAATGAATGTTGATGACTGTGTAACACTAAAGAAATGGATATAGTTCCATTTGGTTCATTTCCCATAGTGAATCTCATCACAGAATCAAATTCAGTGATGAATGTTATTTTTTGTAAGAAGACTTCTTATTGTGGATGTGATTTATTCTAAATAGCAAGAATATCATCCACATAGCAATGCAGCCAAATATAATAGAATATTGCCTTTGTTAGCTTTGGTGACTTATTTTTTTGAAGAGCACATAAAGCTTTCAATTCTGCATATGAGATATTTTGAGGTGGAAGTTTAGGATTCTGAATAATTTTAGCAACATCAAAATATGTCTTTTTGTCATCATGTGATAAATTAGAGATGTTGTATCTCAATATTGTACATAAAATACAAATGAGGAAATTTTTATTTATTCGTATGGGATTTCCCCCCATTCCTCCACCATCTCTTAGGACTAGTTGAGTCCTCCTAGTGAAGGATTAAGTATATATTTTATGACTGTAGATCTGTGTGTGTGTTTATGGGCTAGTTTGCCTGTTCTGATGAAAAACCCGAGTTTTCAGGTGAAATAAAAAGCCTCTATCTCTGTATGAGACCAGCTAACTCATGTTTAATCGAAAGAGACCAGATAAAGGTTCCTCATCCATGGACAGGAATCGAACCCAGGTCTTTCCACCCAAAAGGCTTCCTATATACCAACTGACCTACAGAGGCTCATGTGGAAATCATTTTGGCCCAATAGAAAATTTCTGGCATCTGGCTGGAATATTGATTTTGCCTTCCAATTAGTGGAAAGTTAGAAAGATTAACTGCCCACTTATTGTGCGGAAGCTTGTTGGAATTAGTACAGCATTGTTGTTGTAGTTATTTAATGGTTGCTGTGGATTAGTTCCAAAGGGTGGAGAGGAAGGAAAATAGTTCCACTGCATAAAGAAGTCCAAGACTGAGGTAGCAAATTATCAACCTATCAGCATTTCAAAAATGTGCAAAGGTACCGGAGAAGTTCGTTAAGAGCAAAATACGTGAACAGGAGAGATACTAGACAATAGGTTTTGAAAATGTTACACTTTATTATATATTATAAAGCTTGTTGGAATTAGTACAGCGTTGTTGTTGTAGTTATTTAATGGTTGCTGTGGATTAGTTCCAAAGGGTGGAAAGGAAGGAAAATAGTTCCACTGCATAAAGAAGGCCAAGACTGAGGTAGCAAATTATCAACCTATCAGCATTTCAGAAATGTGCAAAGGTACCGGGAGAAGTTCGTTAAGAGCAAAATACGTGAACAGGAGAGATACTAGACAATAGTTTTTGAAAATTTTACACTTTATTATATATTATAATTAAGGATGCCAAGAAATTACATTCTTGGTTTCATCCTTTATCCAAATGTGAGCAAACAAAGTTTGCGCATGAAGTAACTTCACAACTGGGCTACTTGTATGTAAAGGCTAATTACTTCACATCAATTGCCATCATACTAATAAATTATATTACACAAAAGATGTGTTATAAATTTCGTACAAGTTAAATTGCAGTACGTTTTTGGCAAAAGTTACAAATTTCCTAAAGACATAGTTAAGGAAATTTGTAAGGAACTAATCTATAGTACTTACAGAAAACTGTGTGAATAAACATTTCAATATGGAACCACCCTGAACTGTTATGCACCTCTCATAGTATATTCACATGGTACCATTCTTACCACCAAGTGATTCAGAGCAAGGATAAGGATAATTCAAAAATCTTGGTTATTTTCTGGAGGGAATTTTAAGCAGCAATGTATTCTCCCTATTGCATCCCAAATATGTTCTATGGGGTTGAGATCTGGGGAGCATGCTGGCCACTCGATTCGATTAATATCTTTGGTCTCAGGAATTATCTCCACTGCTCGTGTGCAATGTGGTGTGGCATTGTCATTCATAAAAATGAATTCTTCAATGAATTTGCCTACAGCACCATGGAACAATCAAACATGACATGAAGAACTTGGTTGCAGCATCATTCACCAGTCATAGACACTTTCTCCAGCACTTGTAGCTCGGTACATTGATTAAGCATAATGCCTTCCCACACCATGATCCTAGTATCTATTCCTTTAGTATCCCTACACCACAGTCTCTATTCCTTTTAAGAAAATTCTCGTGATGGTAAGCAGTACCACTTTCATGCCAGATCAAGTGTCATCTAGAATCAAAGGAAAGACTAAAACAACTCTCATCTGTAAAGAGTACATTAGCCTATTGGTGTCTTGTCCAATTTTTGTAGATACAACACCACTGAAAATGTGCTTTTCGATGAGCTGTTGATAAAGGAACGCAGACTATAGTCCTTCTGGCATATAGGCCTACCTGTTGCAGACATCTTGCCACAATTTGTTGAGATATCTGTGTACATGTGTTTGAATGCAGCTGACTTGTGTGGTGTGTCAATTATGTTTTGCTGTTATAACCAAAATCTGTCTTCATGCTCCAATCTTAGAATGAAGGCGACCTCCGAGCAAATGTAGGTCAACCCCCCCCCCCCCACCACCAGAACACATTCCATTGGTTTGAAATGCTGACCAGAGCCTGGATACAGTGCTATGTGAGATTCCAAACTCTCTCTTTCTCTCTGGCAATATCAGTAATTATGCAGCCTTCTTCAATCTTTCCAGTAATTTTTCCCTGGAAAGCTTGAAGAAGGCCATAATCTTGCAATCTCTCAAAGACATTATAGTTTGCAACTCTATTCCTTCATGAAAGGAGCTCCTTCAAACACATCTTTTGGCTTTTTCCCTGTTGAGTGCTACCATGTAACCCCTTTTGCAGGTAATTTAGTTATACAAATTGCCATGAGCTGATTCATCTGAATTCGTGGTTGTAATCTTCAGAAATAGTTTTTTTTATTGACTGCTTATATTTCGTGTGACTTCCTGGCCAAAAGAAATAAAAAAAAAATAATAATAAATAAATAAAACCAGTTCATGTTAAACCACTCCGTATTTATGGATTACCAAAAATCCACAAACCTAATATCCCCCCTATATCCCCATAGTCGATAGCATAGATAGTCCCACATATAAACCGGTTGGCTAAGTCACTTTCTCCCCTTACAGGCAACTTCTCTACTTTTGTAAAAACTTCAATCCATTTCAAAACACTAGTTTGAAAATCATATCCTTAAAAATTCAGACATAATGGTTAGTTTTGATGTCACCTGTTTATTTACCAATGTACCACTTATAGACACTCTTGATTTGATCAAGTCTAAATTTCCCCCTGATATCTTTGAATTATTTAAATTTACTATGTATGCAGGTTACATAATTTTCTCCCCATGCAGGTTTACATGGGGAGGAAAAATCTAAAATCTGCAAACAGATTAATGATACTGCTATGTGTTCCCCCCCCCCTCATTTAGCAAACTTTTACATGGAACACTTTGAAAACAAAGTACTTGCCACAGCTACATACAAGCCACTAGTGTGGTTATGCTATGTAGAGGTTTTTTTTTATCCATTTGGCCCCATGGACAAGACACTGTGGATGCATTTGTCACCTACCTAAACAGCTGACACCCCAAAGTCCATTTCACAGTAGAAAAAGAATCTAATAACTGTTTACTATTTCTTGACACATTAGTCACCCACCTTTCAGATGGATCACTATCTTTTTCCATTTACAGAAAGCCAGCACACACACACACAGGAAGATACCTACATATACAATCACATCATCATCATCCAGTCCAACAGTATGGCATTTTAAAAACACTTACACACAGTGCCAGAGCCATTTGGTCTAACAATACAGCTCTGTTCACAGAACTCAAATATCTGTGCCATACGTTCTTGGCCAACAGCTACAATTCCTACATTACCCCTCTCTCCGCTAATACACAGGAACACAACATTACCATTTTTATTCCCTGTCAGAGGTTCATCAGAAAAGATAGCCAAAGTTCTGATGAAACATTATCTTTACACCACATTTAAACCTCGTGTTAAACTAGCAACTCTGATCCACTCGCCTAAGTATAAACTTCACCCTCTAGCATATCCTGGAGCATATGAAGTTCCCTATGACTTGGCCTACTATGTGCAAACAGGGAGATCAGTTAACATCTGCCTGGAAGAACATAAAAAATACATTCACTAACTACTATTACTGTGGCAAATCAGGACTGACAGACCATGCTTTGGACATCCCTTCACACAGGATTAGATGGAAGAAAACGAATGAGCTGTTTAGGAGCTGGTACAGACCTGAAAGATTATTTTTTGAGTCAGCCATGGCTTTAAAGAATTCTAACCTGAATAAATATTGTTGCATTAATTTGCCAAAAATTTGGGAGACTGTTATCTTAAGAGCAACTCCCACATAGTTATGTTTTTTTTTTTCTTACAACATTAGCAGGGTTTACACGCAATTTACAGACAAAAATTACTAGTTGTGGTGGTGTTGGAGGTGGGCGGTAGATGGCGTTGATTTGTAGTAGAGGTAAGGTGTAGAGATAGTTGAAGATGTCCTCCCGCGATGAGTCTTCGGACTCCTTGGAGGTATCAGGAATAATAATAATAATAATAATAATAATTAGAGGGTGCCAAAATAGGACTTTAGATCTTTTGTCTATTACAATTACAACTGTATTGTTTCACTTACTCACTATAGCATATACAAGCTGTGTTGTGCTCTAATGATACTGATTTGAGATTCAGCAAAATATAAGCAGTTAATAAGACATCTTTTGATAAAATTGTTTGGTCTTGTTAATACCATTAAAACTAAGTCATGAATAATCATTAACACATAAAACACATAAGCTAATCTGTTAGATCTTCAGAAATAGTGTTCGTCCTTAGGTTTTGGACACCAGTTTATGTCTTTATAAAGACTTGGTAGACTCCATTTTGAGTACTGTACACAGACCTGGTTGCCTGGGTATCTTGGGGATGAGTAGATGTTGGAGAGATCCAAGGTGAGTGTCCAAAATGGTGGCAGATCTATGGAATGCACCTAATGAAAATAGGTTGGAGATTTATGGGTTACAGAAATTGGTTGACAGAGAAAAAAGGTGTGATATGATTGCAATATACAAATTACTGAAGGGTTTTTCAAGATTAACATAGAAAACATTTTTCCGAACAGGCCTGGTGGTGGAAAACCCTTGGAAGCGGCCACCCTTGAAAACTGAGTTAGCATTTGCTCCTACAGAATCTAACTCAATTCCCAAAAAATTTGATCCTCACATCTCCACTAACCACACTCTTGACAGCAAGGGTGTAGTCAGTGTAGTTAGCAGGTGTGCGATGACTTGGTCAGTTGTAAATGAGTTGAATAGGCTTCCAGATTCTGTTGTGAGTGCCTTGACTATGAATGATTTCAAAGCAAAGTGTGATAGAATGGACAAAGGATGTCAGTTCAGTGCGGAAAAGTGTAAGGTTATGCATTTTGAGGTGAAAGTGAGTGCAACATGTATGCTTGGCAAAATACGAAGGATGTGTTTGTGAACAGACTAAACAGGAGACGAGCAAAAGTGTGGATTTGTAGAAAGTGCAATATTTTGTGACTACAAGTTAACAAATGAGAAACAGACTGAAGTAATGAAAGAAATGAACACTAGTGAAACTGAGGGAGTGAAAAAAACTGCAAGAATGAAGAGGCAAAAGTAAGTGATAAGGAAGCAAAAGGAAATATGAATGAGGAAATAAGGTGCAGAAGAATGGGAGGCAGCGAGACTCTGGAAGCGGCAGAAAGTGAAATTGCTGGTGGGTCACCATAATGATCAGCAATCTGCTTACTTATTATAACAAGGTGATAAATACATTGGACAAGGGGATGCATACACAGAAGTGTGTTTAGATTTTGCAAAGGCTTTTGATTGATTGCCACATGACAAACTAGTAGTTAAACTGGATGGGATAGGATTGGATAGTTGATGAGTAGATTGGCTGTCTGTCTGATAGGTTGTGCATAGGGGAGTGATATCCCAGAAAAGAAAAGTCACTAGTGGTATGTCCCAAGGGTTTGGTTTGGGACCATTGTTGTTTAATTTGTATGTAAATGACATTAGAAATGGCTTAAATTGTGATATATATATACAGTTGTTTTCAGATGATGTAAAGTTGGAGAGAGTTCTGATATGTACAGTAGATATAGCTTTCCAAGAGGACCTAATTAGACTGTCTGAGTGGGTGAGTGTGTAGAGATCAATGTTGCAAAGTGTAAAGTTTTAAAATTTGGGAAGCGAAGATGGGATGCAAAGTATAGGATTGATGTGGAAAATTTGGAGGTGGTTGAGGAGATGAAGGATTTGGAGATTGTGGTGGATAGAGACTTGAAATTTCATAGGCATTTAGCTAAAATTGTGATGATGACATGGCAGATTATGGAAATGATGCAGAGAGCATTGACATGTAGAAGCAAGGATGTTTTGATTCTGTTGTACAAGACTTTGATCAGACAGCATATCGATTACTATGTAGAGATTTGGTTGCCAGATTTTCAAAAGGATGATGAGATATTGGAGAGGGTCCAGAGATGATTGACTTAGTTGGTTTCTGGTCTCTGGAATGTGGAATATGAGGACAGATTGAAAAATGCAAGTTACAGAGCTTGTGGATAGAAGGAAGAGGAGAGACATGATCGGGATGTAAAGTTGGTAAGAGATAATTACCAGATTAGCATAGATGAGATTTTTCATAGAATATCTGGAGACGAGGATTAGGGTGAGAACGAGAAGCCATCCTTGGAAGCATGGAGAGTGGTGGATGTGGAATGCATTACTGAGAGTGTGGTGAGCACAGGGACAGTGAGTGTTTTTAAGTCGAGGTGTGATGAGCTGTACATGTGAGAGTAGGACCTCCCAAGATGAGTCTCTTGACTCCATGTCGATTCTGTTGATAATAATAATTTGTAGGAAATTTATGACATATTTTGTGTAATATAATTTATTAGCATGCTGTCAATAAATTTATGTCCACATTTGGCTGTAGTCATGCAAATGCTTTCAGATACAGGTAAAAATGTAGTGTGTCCTTTTGGACACCAGTGGACTTGTAGATGAGTCTCCCTTCTGTAGATGAGTCTCCTTCTACAAGTCCACTGGTGTCCTTTTGGACACCAGTGGACTTGTAGAAGGCTGTTCCAGAGGATTGCAGTAGATGAAATGAAAGACAAAAGGAGAAGCAGGCTCATCATGTTTGTATTTGCACCATAAAGGGATGCTGAGCAGCTGCTGCTACTCTTGTATTTAACAGGTGCTGCAGAAAATGGAAGTATTATGGTTGCCAGTTCACTTGAGCATTGACCATTGAAGTGCCTGTAAAATAGATACAGAATCAAAACATTGCAGCTGTCAGATAGTCTGAAGTGAAGGGTCACATACGAGCCAGATTGCCATCCTCTGGACTGCATCAAAAATTTCTAGAAAAGTTTTTTTACATGTACCATCCCAAATACCAGAGCAGCATTCTCTGGGTGGGCAGATTTGTGATTTGTATGAAGTGAAGAAGGTCCGTGTAATTAGCTGAGTGGCTATGCACTTCGCAACCATATGGCTGGGAAAGGAGTGTCCTGGGTTCGATTCCCATCGTTGACATGAAGAGCTTAGGATCTTTCTGAAACTCCCAAGTTAGCCGGTCTTGGGCATGGACTGCAGGGTTTTTCTCCCCAGTTTATCTGGGGTTTTTCATCCTGCAAGCAGGCAAAGAAGTCCAGATCTTGAGAACTCAACACTTCTACAGACATAGGATACACCGGAAGGCATAGGGCTAACCACCTTATTCTTGTGTACGGTTGCGGTTAAATGAATAGAAAACCCTCAACACCACAAGGTAAAAGAGGGAAAAAGGAAGAAGATGAAGTGAATAATTGGATACATAAGAAGGGAGATATGAAGGCTTGCAAGAACTATAGAATTATTAGTTTAATATCTCATTTAAGCAAAATTTTATTCAAGATCATGCTGAATAGGATTGAGGCTAAAGCTGAGGAAGAGCTGCTCTAAAACAAGCAGGTTTTAGGAAATGTAAGGGAACCAGAGATGAGATCCTTTGCCTTAGACAGATCATAGAAAAATATAAAGAATTTAGACTCCCTCTGGTAATGTGTTTCATAGACTACTCTAAAGTTTTGACTGTGTTCAGTATGTGAAACTGTGGGAAGTAATGAAAAGAATGGGCTTTCCTCAACACACTATCAGCTTGATAACCAACTTGTAGAGTAAGCAAGAAGCCACAGTAAGAACAGATGTTAGATTGACTGATTGGCTTCAGGTTGGAAAGGGAATTAGACAAGGATGTTTACTTTCTCCTCACTTGTTTAGTATACCAGGTGTGGCAATTTAATTCCAGAAATGTACCTGTAAAAAGCCTACGTTTGGAACTGTACATTAGTGGCTACTGTCATCTTCAAAGTAATCCCCTTGTGCATTTATACACTGGTTTAGACTGTGTTCCCATTTTTGGAGACAGACCTGGAACTATTTTTCTAGAATACTCTTGAGTACCTTTATCACATTATGCTGGATATTAGTGATGTCAGAAAATCTTTGTCCTTTTAGTGCAGTCTTTAATTTTAGAAAAAGCCAGAAAAGTCGAGGGAATAAGCAGGATGACCTAATTCGGTAATCGATTTTTTGACCAGAAACTCTCTAACGATAAGTTCACTATGACATGGCGCATTGTTGTGATGGCTGATCCACTTGTCAAGCCAAATTCAGGTCTTTTTCTCCAAACAGAATTTAGTCATCTTTTCAGCACATCTAAATAGCATTGTTGGTTGATTGTTTGTCCCTGTTCAGTGAATTCATAGTGGACTATCCCCTTGTGATCAAAGAAACACACCAACATGGTCTTGAATTACAAACTTGACATGCGTGTTTTTTTCGGATGTGGTGAACTCGGGGGTTTTCCACTGCATGCTCTGGTATTTTTGTAATTTCCTAAAACACTGTAATTTTGTAATCACTGTGTTTATTTGAAGAAAGATCAGTCGCAACTTGATGCTGCCACTGCTTCTGTTCGTCTGTCAAGATCCGAGGCACAAACTTTGCAGAAATCTTTTATATACCCAATTCTTCAGTTAAAATTACCCTGACTGTTTCTCAATTCATTTGCAATTCATCAGCCATTAATTGCGTACTTAATCATCTGTCAGACCACACAAAATCTCACACTCTGTTCACATTTGCGTCCATCATTTTTGTTTTTGGCTGACCACTTCTGGGGGTTGTCATTCACATCTTCTTGCCCACCTGTGAATCTCTTATGCCACTCAAAGACACTTGACTTTTTTCAGAGCATCCACACTATATGCCCCTTTCACCAGCTCCAATGTTTTTGTAGCAGTTTTGCTGATTTTCACACAAAATTTGATGTTAACACGCTGCTTCAAATTTCGATCACATATTTTTACCCCAAAGTTTGCACGCAGATCTCTATTGTATTGAGGTTTACTCATGCATTAGTTAAAAGATGTACAAACCCGATTACTCACGACTCCAACCAAATTACCACACAGATGACGCCACATGCCTGTTCCGGGAATTAAATTGTCACACCTCATATGCTGAGGATATCGTGTGTGAAGCACTGGATGAACTTAAGAGAGCAATCAGGATAGGTGGTATATTATCAGTAATCTGAGGTATGCTAATGATAACATACTCCTCTGTAATGACAAAGAAGGACAAATTCTTGATAAAGTTAACAAGATCAATAATAACAGAGGACTTCAACTCAGTCCTAGCAAGACAAAGATTATGGTTCTCAAAGGAAATACAAATGGGGAAGCTCTTGAGAAACAAGTGTATCTTAATGGAGAAAGAATTGAGGAATCAGCATGTTTGGGTACCTGGGATCCATTATTAATATGAAGAATTGCTGTTCAGAAGATGCCAGAAGAAGATTAGGAATGGCTAAAATAACAGAGACTTGTCTAAAATCTAGAAAGATGGATCTATTTCCATGGTAACAAAGTTGAGGATTTTGAATGCAGTTGTTTTTCCAACAACGAGTTATGGATGTGAGACTTGGAGCCTAAAGAACTCAGATAAGAAAAGGAAAGCTACTTTTTGAGATGTGGTGTCATAGAAGGATGTTGAGGATATCACATACTGAAAGTTGTACAAATGAATGAGTGTTAGAAAAGATCAGTAGAACTTTAAGGATATTTTTAGAAAAAAGTTAAAATATTTTCGACATATTGAAAGGATGGAAGGAGGACTTCTCAGAACAGTATAGAAGATAAAGTTCCTGAAAAGGAGAAAGGGATAGGCTGTCAGTGAGATGGATGGTATGTGTTTTCCTTCAACTCTTCAGAGAGTTGAAGGCTAAAGCATACAACAGGACTACATGGTGAGGCTTGGTTTTGCACATCACTGAGCATCGGAGTGACCATACAACATCTGTGGATGCCCATTGAACAGATGGGAAGAATTGGATGGGTGAAATAGCATCTTGAATGAAAGAGAATACCTAGTTTTTTGAATGCTAAGTAAGCTACTGATGTAATGTGTTTATGGGAGGAGAGACTGGATGTAAGTTTAAGTCCAAACAGGGGGATCTGATCTTGTCTGGTAATTTGTGTATTACTGATGGTAAGAGAATGTGAGCTGAAATCTAAATCTCTTTTGCAATAGAACATACAAGACCATGTTTTGGTGGCATGGAATGTGGCCAGATTGTCCTTACCCCATTGAAGGATGGTACATAGATTAATGTTTAAGGCACCAGTTGTAGATGATCTTGAGATGACTGCACACTACGTGGTTTGGCAAATGAGTGGGATGAATGGAGAGTACTGTCATTTGCAAAGCTGTGGATAGGATTTGCAGTGATCGAGATTAGGTCATTTATACACATGAGAAAGAGAGTAGGTGATTGGACAGAGCTCTGAGGTACTCCTGAATTGGTGGTGAAGCTTGAAGAGAGAAAGCTATCCACCAATGTAGTGAACAACCAGAAAGAAAGCTGGCAAGCCAGTTACAGAGTGGCAGGTAGACCATTGAATGGAAACTTGTTTAGTAGGTCGATTCTACAGAGTCAGAAGTTCTGGAAATGTCAAGAGCAACAGCACAATTTTCTTCAGACCTTTTCATGGCACTTATCCAATGGTGGGTGATGTAAGCTAAGAGGGCAGCTGTGTGCCTTGAATGGCTGAATCCGTATGGGTGGTTACTGATTAATTAGTGTGCCTCTAGGTAATAGAGGAGTTCACTATTGATGACTTTCCCATTAATTTGGAGAGGATGGAGGTGATGGTGAATGGTCAGTAGTTTGATGGTGGACTTCTCTCCCTTTTTCGGGACTGGATTGATATTTGAATATTACTGAATATTGCTTCCATGCATTAGGATAAGATACCAACTATGTATAATTGATTACAGAGATGATACTGGAGCGCAGCATTGAGAACAATTGGACAAATGCCATCAGGATTAGAAGACTTTTTAGTCCTATCCTATTGGTGGTCCTAACGGACACTTAAACACCCATGACCTTTTCAAGTGTTCTTGGACTTCACAACTGTAACTCAAGGATAAGGTGGTTAGTTGTATGCCTCCTAGTGTGTCTTATGTCTGTAGATGCATGTGTTCATAGGGCCCGTTTGCCTTTTCTGGGGGACGAAAAAACCGAGTTTCCGAGTGAAAAAAGCCCCCTGTAAACCAAGTTAATAATTTGCTGATGTCTTTTTGCTGAAAAACTACTGGGGACATGTGATGCTCAGATTTTGGTGTGGTAGGAGGCAATTTCTCTTGGTCATCTATGCAAGAGTTTGAGGAAAAGAGTGATGTTAGGTCAGTATTATCTTTGGGTCGAGTAACAGTGTTACCATCAGGATGAAAGACAGATTGAGAGAAAAAGAGAGGTGGAATTGCAAGTGAGAAGTTTCTGTATTCAACATTTTTAATAAGGGACCAGAAGACGTGGTTTCTATTTGGACAGGAGGCTAGATTTTCTACTGTTGGCATTTATGAAATCAGATTTAGATCTGCTGATGACTGCTTTGCATTTGTTGCATGCTTGAAGCAAGCCACCTGTGGTAAGCTGGATTTTTACTTTGACTGCTGATCTAGGGATTCGAAAGTGGATGAGGATTTTGAGTAGAATGAGGGGACGAAGACCTTCATGCCAGTGAGGATAGTTTCTGTGACCTGTTTGGAGCAGTTGTTGGTGTCAGATGAGCTGAATCAGCATTCAGACCATGGAGAGGAGGAGAAACAGTTCTGGAGGTCATCCCACTTGGCCCCTGTATAGTGTCAGAGAATGGGAGATCAAGAGTATTTTGAGGAAGGGCATTCTGTGAGAAAAGAGATTTAAGAAGATTTCTGTTAATGGATTGGAATGGAGTGTCATTCTACAGTCAGTCCTGAGACTCCTTGGGAGGTATTGGAGGTTGTGTAATAATAATAATTTAAGTAAACATTTATTTGTTCAGTAATTTTCAAAGTGATAAAATTAATGGAATTTCAAATAATGTATATTTAATGAAAATCTGTATGCTTATATGATGATTCCACATTGTACCTAATTATAGAACTTTTCTTGAAATTCAGAAAACTTCTCTTTCTCAAAGATTATCAGCCAAATATGCTGATGATGATAGAGTGATTTTTCAACTAGATTTCGATAATAATAATAATAAAGATATATTTTTAATTCATAAAAATAGTATGAATTAAAAATATTGTTTTAATGACATAGTTATTAGAGATACTTATTACTATATAAATTAGGGTACATAAGCATCTCTATGGAGTCCTAAGATTCCTCATGGAAGACCCAAACTATTAACCCAATATCTATCTTACCTCTCCTTGAAACCATCAATAGACAAAGCACTCGCAACTGACTCAAGAAATCCATTCCATTCATTCTCCACTCTCCAAGCAAAAAATTTAGTCCTCACACTCTTGTTAACCACACTCTTATCCCATTTCCAGGGATAACGTTTTGTTTGCCTTCCCTTCCCCCAGTCAAGTGCTGAAATGTTCCCCTGCATCAGTCCATTAAAATCCTTTAAGTAACTTAAATCTTTATATTATATCCCCCCCCTTTTTTTTTCTTATCAGCTAACTTTTGCAACTCAACCCCTTAATCTATCATCATAAGGAGCATTGCACAGGTAACTCACCATCTTGATCACTTGCTTCTGGATTCTCGCCACCAATTCCTCATCCCCCAAGAAACCCAGGAGACAAGAAATGAGCACAGTAATCCAGATGTGGGCATATAAAGGCTTTATAAAGAGGAATGATAACTCCCTCATCTCTTGTTAGTGTGTTTTCCAATAACCACGTAATCCAGTGAGCTACTCTGGCTACTTTAGTGATATACCCTGTAAACTCTCTATCTCCTCTCTATTTACTATTGCTTCCCCCAAATCCCTGGCTTCATCAGTTTCTTGGAGTACATTTCCCCTCAGCATGGTAAACAGCTTGTAATTTTGTATCCCAAAATGCATAACTTTACGCTTTTTCACATTAAATTGACATCCATTATGTTTAGCCCATACTGTCAGCCTATTGAAATCATCCTGCAAACTCTTTACATCACTTTGATTAACTATTACCCTACTCAACTTTTCATTATCAGTAAACAACTGAATATCCCCCTTCAAATTATTTCCTATATCACTTATGTACAAATTAAACAGCAGTAGTCCAAGCTCAAAGCCCTGTGAAACACTGCTAGACACTTGCCTCCTCTTGGATTCTGCAATTCCATATACTACTTTTTGGTATCTGTCTATGAGCTACCCTTTTATCCATATCATCAGTCTCATATTCATCCCCATTTGTTGCAGTTTGCATAACAGAGTTCCATGTGGTATTATCCTGTCAAACGCCTTTGCAAAATCCAGCAGTAAGTATCATCATGTAGCTATTCCAACTTGGTTTATCCAACTCAGCTATCACTATGTTATCAAAAGTTAGCAGATTACTAAGGTATGACCAACCCTTCATAAAACCATGATGCCCCTCATGGAGTATCATATTATTAAACTGAACACATATATTGATCTTTAATTGGCCATGATTTATAAACATCTAATACCAACAAGTTTCTCTGACGGGACTGTCTGGCTTCTTCAGGGCTTATAACGGTAATAGAAAAATACTCAAAGTGGCTAGTACAGAGAAAATGGAGTAACACTATCGTATAAATTAAACATTAAAAACATTTCTCTGTACTAGCCACTTTGAGTTTTTTTCTTTTACTGTTATAAGCCTGAAGAAGCTGGACAGCCCCGTCGGCGAAACTTGTTGGTATTAGATGTTTATAAATCATGGTCAATTAAAGATCAATATATGTTTCAGTTTAATTATATGTTTGAATGACCAAATATAATCTAAACAATGGAGTATCATATTCTTATCCACCCATTCCTGAATTCTCTTTTTGACTCACTTTCCATACTTTTACCATCACTCCTGAGATAATGATTAGTCTATAATTTGCTACAAGATTTAGATCCTTCTTTATGCAAATGAATTATTTTGCTCTCGTTCCGCTGTCTTGGGACTTTTCCAGAAGTGACACTTACATTAAACAACTTAGTCAAAGGCATAGCTGTTTTCCTGCAGATTCAAATAAAATGCAAGCCAATATCCCATCCAATCCCACAGCTGTATTTGCATTCAGATTCTGCACAATCCTAAATATCTCTAATTCATCAACCTCTATTCTCACATAGTCCCTGTTGCCTCTGCCATAACAGTATCTTTCTTTGTATGATGTGCACTTGCCAAGTGGTCACTCAGTAGCGCGACAATTTCATCTGCTTCTGTTACCTTTCTATCATCTGCACTCATTAAAGTTATCCGTCCATAGTCATTCTTCCCCCTACTTGCCACATAACAAAAAACTCTTTGAGATTTCCTTTTAATTTCTTCTCATAATCTGATTTTTTCCTTACCATGTTGTCACCTTTCCCCTTGTATATCTTTCACAGTATTTCCCTTTATTTTATTTTATTTATTTATTTTTTCCAGCTCAAGCTTAATGATACTATCCATCCATCTATCCTACCTGATTTATCCTCTTGACCTTGGCTACCATCATCATCAGTGGCTTTTAACAGGCACTTAACTGCCCATGGCCTTCCAAGTATCCTTGGATTTCCTAACTGCAATATGAGGATAAGGCGGCTACCCCTATGCCTCTAAGTATTCTTGTCTGTAAATTGCATGTTCTACTGGCCAGTTTGTCTGTTTTGAAGGGAAAAAAAACCCTCTACTTTCGTATTAGACTGGCTAACTCACCTTTCGTCAAAAGAAATCAGACGTCAAAAGGTTCCTCACGTCACTGACAGGAATCGAACCCAGGTCTTTCCAACCAAAGGATTTTGTCTATGCTGACTGAGCTAAGGAGGCTCTTGACCTTGGGTATACAGCATAATATTGCTTCCTCCATATGCCTCATGCACTGTGAACATCCTTCCCTGGAAGATCTTTATGCCATGATGCTGCTTTAAACTGCCTCCTAAGTGTATTATTTTATTAAGTAAGTATATTAATTGTCTGCCTTGTAGTTCCTTTATGGTAGTTTCACATATACCCCTTCTTAATTTGAATTTCTGCATAGTTTGCTACCTTTCAAGTCAAGACCACATGATCATTTTCCTCAATTGTAAGCAATGTAGCTACCTTAGTTATGGACAAGTCTTCTGATTCTGTGATGACACCCAACACTATCGTGCCACAAGTCCCTTCCATCACATTCTGCTTTCAGTAATTATATAAATTCCATTTTCTTCTTATCATGTGATCATTCTTTCCTCCAGTCTGTGTGTCCATAGATGAAGCCCCCTCATAATAATTACTCGACTTACACTCATTGGATTAATCTGCTGTGCATGTCTTCCACACCATCGCTTTCCAATGGCAGAAACCAGTTTTATATTTTGTCCTGTTGGCCTCAGTTTCACATTAGATTAACTCAAAAGAACTGCCTTCTGCTCGACTGAGGCCAGCAATGTCCTGTCTACTCTGTCCTCTCTGAAAATGCTAAATCAGTCACATTCTACTAACTACATCATCTGCTGCCAAATCTCACTAATGCTTATAACTTTGACAAGGTTGCACTAACCAATGTCAAAAACTCCTCCTGCTTAATTACTGATGCTTCTAGAGCATTAGTATATAGAAACTGTAACATCTCTTTTGTTTCCCCATCAACTTTTACATCATGAATTGACTATCCCATTTGATGTCATTGCCTGAGAGACTAGATTCTGCATTTTTTGTTTATTGACACACATTTGCTTCATGGGTGCCTTCCCACACACTCATCTGCATCTGACCTAATTTCTTTTGTTTTCCTGACTTTGCACTCCCACACTCACAGTGAATAAAGCTCTCTCTAGACACTTAACACTCAATTCTTTCATCTTTCCTTTCTGCATTCTAGCAGCATTACTAATTACATTATTAATTTTTGCACCAGGGAAACAAAATTTTGTTTCCCTGGTGCAAAAACAGTACTCCCCATATCATAGAATTACCTTAAAAATTATCTGCTTATGCTCTTTCTCTCATTTATTGTTACAATTTTCTTTTGAGCTTCAGACCTCTTGCATTTTTCTGTTGTTCTCAGTTTGAAAAGCTGCAGCAAGATTGCTGCAAGCTTTTCAATCCTGCACTTTGTCCTGTGAAGGACTACATGCAAGCACATTATTTCTTTATTCAGGCCTTCTACATTCTCTTGAACTTCCATCACTGCACTTTCAGTATTATCACTGATATTTACTTTTTCTGGTCTTCTATCAATGCTCTCTACTCTACTGTCACATGATTTGTTCTCTTTGCATTTACTCTCAAAACATTTATTGCATACTCGTTCACCAGTTTAGCTTTCCTTCCACAAATCTTTCAACTTTTGCAACAAATACATCTCACAAATTTTAAGCTGGACAAAATCACACAAATTTAGCTTGCCGAACAAAGACGTCTTGCCTGCCATTGTTCTGCTACACATAGGTGCCATATCAGCATTATATAGTTTAAGGAAGTATATGTTTTACTTATGTCTAAATAACTCATTCTATGTTGCACACTTAGAAAACAAATAAATACAATACATTAGCTCAATATTATTAACAAACATTTTTGAAAAAATTACATATCTTTCTGCAGCATTACGAATTGGCAATGTTCACCAAATATCCTCATACCCAATTATCAGTCTGCATTTGCATAATAAAATTTTTCTCTCATTTCTATGTTGTAAATGCATATGGTGTATTAAGATCTTCTTTTTCGAAGCATCCTCATCCTCTTTCAATGTGATTTTTTTTTCATAAATATTGTAGCATGGAAGTCAAGAAGAACTTGAACTAGAAGATAAAGCAGATATTGAAGCAAGAAGAGAGAATAATCAAACTGGACGTTTAATTCATTCAGCACAGACAATGAATCCTGCAAGATTAATGTTTAGAAAAAGTCAGTTATACTGGTTGGGAAAGGATAATCATGGAATAACTGGGTAAATAAAAAGAAAATGTTTCACACTTTAATTAATTAGTTACTGTGAAATGTGAGAACTTATTTTAATTTTGGCTATATTCTGTCATTAAATTTATAGAATTTAAGATATTGCTGTTATAGAATGTTATATTTTATGTTCTAGCATCATCATAATGCATGTATCTTCTAATGCAGTCAAGACTTCATTAAAAAAAGTAAAACTGATCATTATTAGCAACTAAAGGACCAATTTAAACTACATAGGCATATGTTAGGAAATTATGAATTTTATAGATTATTACTTTTACATCAAATTTTATTATTTTCTGAGGCATCTCCATGGATTCAAGACTCATCATGGGAAGTCCATACTAACCATTATTCACACAATACTTATCATACCCCTTCTTAAACTCATTCACTAACTAAATAACCACTGATCATTATTCACATGATACTTATCATATCTCTCCTTGAACTCATTCGCTAACAAAATAATCACAACCACCTCTGGCAACCCATTCCACCCATTTTCTCCTTTCCTGCCAGGTACTGAAAAAATCTTTAGTATAATTCTATAAAACTTTTTAATAATTTGTGTTCCTATTATGCACACCTATTTTTTTACTATAAACTAGTCTTTGTAGTCTACAAACCTTCAGTCTATCTTCATAGGGAGCATTCTGTAGATTTACCACAATCTTGGTTGTTTGCCTCAGAATACTCTTCACCACCTCCTCGTCCCCATGGAATCCAGGCAACCACATCTGCACATAGTAATTTTCAGATATAAAGGAGAATAATAATTATTATTCTCTGATAGGCCAATTATAATCAGCCTTATCTGCTTATCAATATGTTCTTCAACAACCAAGTAATCTTATGTGCTATTTTGGCCACCTTTGCAATGTGCCCTTTAAACTTCATCTCCCTATATGCAGTCACCCCAAATCCCTGACTTCATTCATCACTTTCATGAGGTTTATTTCCCATCATTGTAATCATAGCTTGTGATTTCTTCATTCCAAAGTGCATGAGTTTACACTTGTCTATGTTAAACTGGTAGCTGTTAATCTTTTGCCCACATACTGCCAGTCTATTCAAGTCATCTTACAGATCTCTACATTAACTTCATTGACTATTGCTCCTCCTAGCTTTGCATTATCCATAGACAATTGAATATTTCCCCTTCAATTCTTTCCTATATAAATGATGTACAAATTAAACAGTAGTGAACCAGGAACTGAGCACCGCATAAACCAGAAGTCAGCTGCTTTCTTCTGGATTCCATTCCTCCACATACTATTCTTTGATGTCTGTCCATCAGCCATAAAATCACAAGCTTTACATCTAACCTCTTTTGTTACAATTTATGCAACAAAGTAGCTTGTGGTATCTTGTCAAATGCCTTTGTAAAATCCAGCAGTATCACACCATCATTCCTGAATTCTAACAATGGCATGTTCCTTCCTAATATCTTCATTTTTAGCATTATTCTGCCATTAATGCCATTTCTTAACTCCTCTAATTTACTGAGACCTCTCTGTGGTCTCCAGTCTTTGATCCACTGTTACTTTTAACCTGTCTCTCAGATCCATAAGTTAAAACTAGCTTGTACGCCATCTTGTACTACTAGTGTTCCGGCTAATTTCTCTCTTGTTTCTTATAAATTTATTCCATTTGACTCATCGCCTCATACCAACATGACTGATTCTGTTGTTTATTTCTATGAATTGTTGGCATCTTCACTGAAGCTTTTGACTAAATACCTGAAATGTTTTACTTGTTCTATAATTTCTCCATTCAGAATGTGAAAATTGGCTGGAATAGAAAACATAGTTTTCTATGTTCTGTTATTGTCGCAGTTGTGTTTTTATTACTGATTTTCATTCCATATTTGTAACAGCAGTTATTCAGTTTGGTATATTCACACATTAAATAAACTCCGACATTGATAAAATTAATAAAATTAAATACTGTATTTATTTAGATGTATAACATCATTTGCATTAAGAGCTGAGATTAACTTTTCATTTTATAAATGATCAGTGACAGTGCAGATAGTATGCACCTTTGTCTCACATCTGATTTCACATCAAACCACCTTCCTGTGCCTCCTTCACTTCTGAGAACTGAAATATAGACAGTGTCCCATTTACACCACATAATTGCAAAGTTCTGAACAGCTTTTATCTTGGAATCTTGTCACATGCCTTTTTCAGATCTACAAAACTTAAATATAGATCCTTGTTATATTATCATGATTTCTCAACTATCACTCTTAAAGTGAAAATGGTACACCCTGCTAATAGGTGATAGTTACCAATGAATAATGATGGACTGGCAGTTTGGGATATTCCTATCCCAAATTCCTATTCCTATTTGTCATTGAACTGACAAATCCTTCATCTCCTTCAAAATATCCACACCAATCCTATACTCCGCATCCCATTGTAAAAATAATCATATTAAAAATTCTGAATATTTTTACGTATTAATTATGCTCGTTAGTTTTTGTTTTCATACACGCAGTGTCTGCACTGCATTTTCACGTTATGAAAATGTTATATTAGAAGTAACATGTAAAGAAGTAAAAATATTGAAGTACTTACTAAACTGATTATTTGTGTTACTTATAAGAAAGTTTGTTGTATTTTAAAATGTTGAATTTTGTGTTTGTGAAAGACTTTCTTTTAGCGCTGATGGATACAGCGAGTCAGCCATTTTATTGCAGTGCGTAGTTTCTGACTTTTGTGAAGTGCGCATGCTCCCGGAGAGAACTTGATGTGTGATTGACAGCTGACAAGGAAAGCGTTGCGTATCCAAGTTACAGTTGTAAACAAGAGAGCGTTCGGAAGTTTTTTAGAACACTGGCCAAGGAATATTCAAGTTGGAAGGAACTTGATTTTTTTTGTGCGGCAGTCAAAGGGAAATTTCATAATGTATTCCGAAAAGGGAATAGTGAAAATAATAGGTTTCAAGTAGGAATAAGTAATGAATAAAAGGGAAGTCTTGAAACTATAAGTTTTATAAATTGGCCGGTAAATATTCAAGTTAGAAGGAACTTGATATTTTTTTGTGTGTGGCAGTCGGAAGATATTTTATAGTGTATTCCGAAAAGGGAATAGTGGAAATATTAGGTTTCAAGGAGAAATAAGTAATGAATAAAAGGAAATCTTGAAACTGTAAGTTTTTATGGTGAAATAAGTTAAGACTGTCAATTTAGTATTGTGAATGAAAGAAGAATTTGTTGCTTACATTCTAAAGTGAATGTTTTTCTTAGAGAAAATATTGATAAGGAAAATCTATAAGTATTAAGAATGCCTGAAAGTGAAAGTTTAGAAAATATATTGATTAAGAAGATTTTTAGGTATTAAAGGTGCCTGATCTGATGAGTATTACTACTAAAAGGAAAACAGGATATAGTCAAGAAGACTTTGTGTGTGTTATATAAAAGAAATTTATATAATATTTCATCTCATAAGTATATAGAGAGAATAATAATATACATAAAGAGGGAAATATATATAAAATACCCATTATAAATAACAATGGCGCAGTCGACAGGATTATTATTATTATAATTGTAATCCCTCTTTATGTATATTATTATTCTCTCTATATACTTATGAGATGAAATATTATATAAATTTCTTTTACTAACAATTATTTTTATTTTTGACTCCGAGTGTCCCTATATGTTATTATATTTGCACAAAGAGTTCACTCCAATTGGTGCAATGACTTTAACTCACTCTTTCAGAATCCAACTAATCATTGACTCAATACCAAGTACAAAATAAACACATTTAATAAAACTAAAACAATATATATACACTTCTAGTAATAATACATAACTATAACTACAGATTATATGGATCCAACGCCTTATTTAAAAATATAAACTTACTCTTAAGACTAAACACTTTTTCTTTCACAATCACAAAAAAATGTTCATAGTCTTTTTCTCTTTCTGTTAAGGCTCTTTTCCAGAAGTTACAAAGCTCTGTACTTCATTTTCAGGATCCTTTTCATCAATTAATATAACACACACAAAGTCTTCTTGACTATATCCTGTTTTCCTTTTAGTAGTAATACTCATCAGATCAGGCACCTTTAATACCTAAAAATCTTCTTAATCAATATATTTTCTAAACTTTCACTTTCAGGCATTCTTAATACTTATAGATTTTCCTTATCAATATTTTCTCTAAGAAAAACATTCACTTTAGAATGTAAGCAACAAATTCTTCTTTCATTCACAATACTAAATTGACAGTCTTAACTTATTTCACCATAAAAACTTACAGTTTCAAGATTTCCTTTTATTCATTACTTATTTCTCCTTGAAACCTAATATTTCCACTATTCCCTTTTCGGAATACACTATAAAATATCTTCCGACTGCCACACACAAAAAAATATCAAGTTCCTTCTAACTTGAATATTTACCGGCCAATTTATAAAACTTATAGTTTCAAGACTTCCCTTTTATTCATTACTTATTCCTACTTGAAACCTATTATTTTCAATATTCCCTTTTCGGAATACATTATGAAATTTCCCTTTGACTGCCGCACAAAAAAAAATCAAGTTCCTTCCAACTTGAATATTCCTTGGCCAGTGTTCTAAAAAACTTCCGAACGCTCTCTTGTTTACAACTGTAACTTGGATACGCAACGCTTTCCTTGTCAGCTGTCAATCACACATCAAGTTCTCTCCGGGAGACTTCACAAAAGTCAGAAACTACGCACTGCAATAAAATGGCTGACTCGCTGTATCCATCAGCACTAAAAGAAAGTCTTTCACAAACACAAAATTCAACATTTTAAAATACAACAAACTTTCTTATAAGTAACACAAATAATCAGTTTATTAAGTACTTCAATATTTTTACTTCTTTACATGTTGCTTCTAATATAACATTTTCATAACGAGCACATCACAAGTGCAGATACTGCGTGTATGAAAACAAAAACTAACGAGCATAATTAATACGTAAAAATATTCAGAATTTTTAATATGATTATTTTTACACCATCTTTGCTTCCCAAATTTTAAACCATACACTTTGCAACATTGAACTGATATCTCTACACACTCACCTGCTCAGACATTCTAATTAGGTCCTCTTGGAAAGCCACAACATCTGCTCTACGTATCATAACTCTCTCCAACTTTGCATAATCTGCAAACAATTGTATATCACCATTTAAGCCCTTTCTGATGTCATTTACATACAAATTAAACAACAATGGACCCAAACCAGACACCTGGGACATGCTGCTAGTGACTTTCCTGTTCTGTGATATCATTCCCTCATACATAACTTGTTGAAACCTATCAGAGCCAATGTCCAATCCAGTGCACTAATCTACTATCTAACTCCCATCTATTCCAGTTTAACTACTAGTTTGTCATGTGGCAGTCTATCGAAAGCCTTTGGAAAATCTAAATATGCCACTGTATGTGCATCCCATTTCTCCAATGTATTTGTCCCCTTAAAATAAGTAAACATATTGCTAAAATACAATCTTCTTTTAGTAAATCCATGCTGTCCATTAAAGAGAATGCTACTGCTATCAACACAGTTCTGAATCCTTTTCCTCGCTAACTTTTCCAACACCTTGACCACAACTCCAGACGAGCAGATTGGCCTATAATTTGAAGCCTTAGTCTTATCACCCCCCTTTATGAAGTGGAACAATTTTGCCATCTTTCCACTCCTTTGGAACTTGGGCTAATCTAAGATGCATATTAAAAATGTAAGTTAAAGCTGTTGTTAACTCCCTGGAGCATTCCCTAAGACAAAAGCTGTTCAGATATACTATCAAGTCACATGGCCTTGTTGATATCAAGTTTACTCAATTCCTCATATACTTCCTCCTCACTCATCATCAGTGGTTCCATCCCCATTCCCACTGCTGTCAAGTTCTGCATTATGTTACAGTCACAAGGATGGATTACTTTAACACGTTCATTGCCAATCACGCGATGCAAGTTCTCACCAAATGGCCGATCACGCGTTATCGCATGGATGTCGTTAACTAAATAAAAAAATATAAAAAATTTGGCCACCACACGAAATTCCAATTTTCAGCTTGGCAATGAACGATATTGTGCGATCACACGATGCGAGTTCTCATCAAACGGCTGGTCACGCGTTATCGCGTGGACGTCGCTAACTAAATAAAAAAATTTTAAAAATTTGGCCACCACACGAAATTCCAATTTTCAGCTTGGCAATGAAAGTGTTAAAGAACTACTATATCTCCTCCTCAGTGTTTATCATTCTCCCATTATCACTGACGAACATCATCCTCCCATAATCATTCTTCATTCTACTGGTCACATATCGGGAAAAACTCCCTAGGATTTCTTTTAGTCATTTGCTAATTACTACTCGTACTGCACTTTTGCTACTCCTACTTCCTACCCCTAAATCGCCTTCTTTGCTTGCTCTTTTTACTCCTCAAGTAACTGATTATCTACTCATTTTGTGCTGCCTCCACAATGCCTTTTTCTTCCAAATTGCATGCTTCAGTCATCCATTTTACATCTACCTTATTTAATTGTCTGACCTTTGGAATACACTCTGTCATTACCTCAGACAAATAATTCCTGAGTAGAGACCAAGCAGCATTGATTTCCTTTCCATGAAATTCCTTATTCCATGATATCGCTGCCAGCTGCCTCCTGAGTTTGCCATAATCACCTGCCTTGTAGTTCCACATATAACTCTTTCTCACAAAAATCCTGATATGGCTGGCCTCTATCCAAGTGATTACTTCATGGTTGCTTTCACCAACTGGAGGATGAAGTGATACTTCATTTACAACACTATCTTCTGATGAGATAATCAAATCCAAGACTCTCAATCTACGTGTGGCCTCTGTTACATACTGCTTAAGGTAGTTATCCCTTAAAAACTGAAGAAATTCATTCTCTTTGGCTCCTGATGCCATCTCTTCATTCCAGTCTATATTACCATATTTGAAATTGTCTGTAATAATCACCTGTTTTTTATTAGCCAGACCAATTTGTCTAAACATTTCCTTCTCACTGCCTTCCACATTACCAGGTCTATAGCAACACCCTACTAAACATTTCATCCTGTCCACCTCCACTTCACACCATATTGCATCAAAACTGCTGTCAGTATATGCTTGCATCTCCATCAGTGCACGCCGATGAAAATTTTGAGTTGGGGTGCTGCATATACAAAAAAAAAAAAAAAAAAAAAACACTTTTTTTTTCGTAATCATTAATGAATTTATTAATAAATAAATTTACATATTAAAAATTGCTTTATTAAAAATATTTCATCCTCACTACGAACAAACACCAATAATAAATGTTTCGTATCAATAGCAATGACAAGTGCAAACGAATATTGGCGTTAGATCGCGGTGCATTTGTTTCGTGTAACGATAATTGAAAAAATATAATTCTTTTCATATTTTCAATAGTGACACCCATCATAATTCAGCCTTGTATCTATAATAAATAAATAATTATATGTTATTTTAACAAAATAAAATAAGATTTACAAAAAAATAGTTCACCATGAACACGTACCAATAATAAACATTTCATATCTCACAGAAATAACAAGCGCAGGCATAAGATACACTGCCCAAGCGGCAGTGTATCTAATGACGTAATGTGCAACGACAGCAAACGAATATTGTCATTAGATTGCAGTGCATTTGTTTCGTGTAACGATAACTGAAAAAATATTATTCTTTTCATATTTTCAACAGTGACACTCATCATAATTCAGCCTTGTATCTATAATAAATAAATAATTATATGTTATTTTAACAAAATAAAATAAGATTTACAAAAAATAGTTCACCAGCACATGCACCAATAATAAACGTTTCATATCTCACAGAAATAAGGCGCGTAATCATACTAAAAATACACTGCCATTTGAGCAGTTACAGTTGGGAATGACGTAACATGCAATGATATGAGCAAACAAATATTGGTGTTAGATCGCAGTGCATTTGTTTCGTAATCTAACGCGTTAATCGAACAATTCCAATTATTAACTATTCAGTCAATGTCAAAACATAAGCTGTAACCTTTAACATGTTGTACTGCATTTATATAATGTTGTAAACATTGTTATTATTTATAAACACAAACAAAATTTAATTTTTTTCATTTTTTCCTTGGGGGGGGGGCGGTGCAGTGTCACAGTGTTTATGTATGGGCCGCCACTCATCTCCATCCTAAATGAGCACAACTCCTCTGCCATCATTAATAACACTCCTCCTCCCTTGTTATTTTGTCTGTGTTCATGAAAAATGACATATCCCTCCATCTCTATTCTTGTCAGAAAGTCATTCTCATTCAACCATGTCTCACTTATACCAACAGTTTTTTGGTGAATAATCTCTCTCATTGCTACAGTTTCATTCCCCTTGTTTTGAATACGTCTATCATTTATAAACGTACACACTAACTCATTTCTGTTTCTATAATAAGTCCCACTAACCCCACTTCTTGGACATGACTTCTCTACACTCTCTCCTGTCCATTCTTGTCTATCATCACTGATATTACACCTCTCTACAGACCTAAATATCACCCCCACATCCTTGACTGTCTTAATCCTTTCTTTTGCACTCACAAATCTACTCATGCAACCATCATCTACCCTTTTCATGCTGTATCACCCTGTCCACTCTGTGTTCCTCCTCTCTTATTCTGTTCACTCATGACATTCACCTCTCCATCCACAAACTTGCCTATATTACTCTCCTGCTCTTCCACAATACTGCTGGCTTCCTCATTGCTTACATTCATCAGTCATTCTCTCTTGCAGCAACAGTTTATCCAAATGACTTACACCATATCCATTCAAATGTAGCCCATCTCTTTTATACAACTCTATCTGCCTCTCATACTCATCTCACACATTCACAAAATTAACTCCTTTCTTCTCACACAACTCTGCTAGCATAACATTCATAATCTTCACTTGCCTTCTCAACTCATCATTACCATACCTAGGCAACGCCGACTGCCTTATCTACCACACTGTTATCTTTCACTCTCCTTAACAGACTCAAGACATCTCTCTTTACATTCTTCTTGTTACCAGTCAGATCATTTGTGCCAAATACCACTGCCAACTCTTTTGCTTGCGTACTCCTCTTACCCAATGCTTCAACTACCCTGCTCATTCTATCTCCTGGAAAACAGACCTTGTGCACCTTTTCACCATTTAGCTGACCAAATTATATATACTATATTGGTTTAAACCTAAAATGATGGTACAACAAGATGAAATGTCATTCAAATGAAATTCAGTTTTATTCAGAAAACTGGGTGAACAATGAAAAATCAGCTGCTGGAACAGAATCCAAGTCAACATCAGAAGAATTCAAGATAAGCACCATCAGTGAAGTGTACATAATTGGTAAAACAAAGAAGACAAAACCAGGTGAAATATTTTTAATTAACAACTGCAAGATATTATCAGTGATTAATGATCAGTGATAGGAAGAAGTATAGTATTCAATAAATATGAGGATATTCTTCTTGGATGGCAAGCAGTTTTTCATATAAAATGATATGGGCAAACATCATTATTGAGAATGGGGATAAGACTTATTTGCTCTTTTTTTCTTTTCTTTTGCTACAGGGTGTTGTAAAATTCACCCCTGTAGCAAAATTAATTAATTATATTAATTTTAATTAATATAATTAATTAAAACATCTTATTAAAATCTTTTATTGTATCGTAATTTCTTTTATTTAAATCTCCCTGTAAAATCCTATTTTATCTCACTTAAACATCTGACTTATGGCTGCAATTAATAAAGCTCACATGTGCAAAACTTACAGAACAAAGTAATTGCTTCAGGCTAGAGCCAATCCCTTTGTCTGACCTACTGGTGTTTATTCTCAACTGAAATTGGAAAATTTATTCAGTTTCTAGCTGTGCCACCAATTTTGTGGGTGGGAGTTGAATTTCCCTCCGAAGAAAAACACAGTAAAATGTACGGAACTTTCCTCTCTTATCTGTCACTAAATCTATCAACCTATATTTACTAATCCACAGTCGTGGCAATCTAACTTTAGGACATACAGATTCCAATTAATGAGTAGTGTATTGGAAATAGAAATCAGAGAAGTTATTTAAACATGAGAACAATTTATTTATCATCAAAGAAATGTATAAAAGGTCAATAGAAAATTCCAAGTAAATCAGATTCTGTGCTTCAATGACAATTCTCTATACCAATTACAATTACTATTCTACTCTTATGAAGACAATTCTTGTAAGACCATATGTCTATAATTTATGTCCATATGTTAACCTTATCACACTTAGAGCAATCTCAAACAAACTCAGGCATAGCTACTAGCAATAATATTAAACACGTGATATTTCACCTTAAAAATTAACTAAGTTTTCTCTCACATATAATTTAACAAGACCATTCAAAGGTTAGTATAAAGCCTAAAGTCCTCAAGTATCATAACAAACAAACAAACTCTACAAGTCACCATCACAATTCTGTCTATAGCTAAAACAATAGAGTTCTTACTTTAAAACAGTTGTCTGGTCCTCTCTGATTGATCCTTGGAATCACTTCCTTCTATTACCTTCCGACCTTAAGCAATGAACACGGGTTCTTTCTCTGGGATTATTGAGATCTCCTCTTACTTTTTTGCGAGCGTCGGGAAAACTTGGCGGCATTGAACTCCAGTATCTACTTTCTTCTAGGAACAACTTAAATTAGTTATTTCGCACTTCTGGCATCTAATCTGGAACGCAGGTCGTATTGGCGATTGCGAATCATCTTCTATGATGATTAGCAAAACTCCGTCGCTGTAACGTACATCTTATCCCGGTAACTGCTCGACCCTCTCTGACCTCGTCGCCTTCTCGAGCCCGTAACTTCACATGACCTCGTGACTTCTCGCTGACCAAGGAACCACTAAAAAGCCCCCTATCGCCGTAGCAACCCCCCTCTTATATCTCTCCAACGACCTTGGGTTCTGCTACGTATTAATCCCCTGGGTATTACATTGTTCTGCACCTGCCACCTTTTTTTTCGGTCATTGCATTAAGGTGGGAAACCCCCTTGCAATGTTGACCTTCGTGGTTGCAGTTGCCCCAGGTCATTAGTTAATACCTTAATCCATCTCGAATTACTGGTGACCAAGAAGTTTCTTTAGACAATTTATCTTACACTTATATTCCTTTGTTCTTTTACAAAAACCCTTTGAGGTGACAATATTCAGTAATATAGAAAAAATATTATTTCCAAATTAAAAAATATGAAAATTTCTCTATCAACCCACAAGTATTTTTAGTGAATTTTGTTTACCAGTAAAATCGGTATGTAAGGTATTTTTGTATAAAAATCCTTCTATACACGATTTTACAGTGTGGACAGTATAACTTATTCACTCTTAGATAGTTCCACTCTGTAGTTGGCTCAGGAAGGAAAAAATTATGTAAGGTTACTAACAAGCTCACCAACATGATGGTATAGATAGAGGATTTATTTATTGCTGATTGACTGGACTTCACCAGAGTGTAGCACACACGCACCCACCCACATTGTAGTTGGCTGAACAGGCGTGTGTAGCAACCACAAACCTTAATTACACTGCAAGTAATGCATTCTGTATTGGTTATCTCAAGAAGGACAACTATTGCTTTATTAAATGGAATGATATTAAGATGCATCATTTTTCACATCCAGATATTTGAAACCTAATTAAAAACTTTTTGAATGGACCTGAGAGCATACGAGAATACAACCTTTGACATTTGAGTAGCCTTGGTATAGTGCTACTTAAAAGATAAACTTTTGCAGTAATTCTGGTATGATCACAATAAATCTGTGAAGTAAACATCCTTTAATTATTCATGTGGTTTCTTACATGATATGGTATACTTCATCATCAGGAATAAAGATTTTTTTTTTTTTAAATTTGAAAACATATGGTAGCAGAAAGATTTTCAGTACATAAAATGACAATAAAATAACTGCTAAACTGATATGTCATATTCTGTTCATATGTGATATGTGCATTTTATGTTCTTTATTTTAGCCAACTATAGTTGGCATAGGATAAGGCCTTTATTTTTATTACATTCTTGGACATCTTGTCATTTCAGATAGCTTGTGATTATATAGCTGTTTAATTCAATATATAGCATTCTTGTCAGTTCCCAAATCACTTAATGTTTTTCATTAGTTGTATGTTGCATTAGAAGTATCTTATTTCCTTTTTCTTCTTTCTTGTTGCACACAACTTTATTTAGTCTCATAGAGAACAATAAAAAAAAATTCCTTGCTAACTTGTTTTGTTAAGGGTAGATCCTGCCTTAGCAATCTATTAACTATTCATAATAGAATAACATCTGAGTTGGACAAAGGAACTGGCTACACAGTGGTACTTCTGGATTTTGCTAAGGCTTTTGACAGGATACCCCATAGAACACTGTTACGCAAATTGGAGCAGATGGGAATGGATATTAAATTGGTGATATGGATAGGAGAATGGCTCAGGGAGAGATACCATAGGGTGGTGTATGGAGGAGCCGAGTCCAGAATGAGGCAGGTGACCAGTGGTGTGCCTCAGGGCTCTGTGCTTGGGCCAATGTTGTTTAATTTGTATATAAATGATATAGGAAACGGCTTAAAGGGAGATATTCAGTTGTTTGCTGATGATGCAAAGTTGTGTAGTGCAATAAAAAATCAAGCTGATGTTGAAAGTTTGCAGGAGGATTTAAATAAGCTGGTAAAATGGGCAAAAGAAAATGGATGTCAGTTCAATGTGGAAAAGTGTAAAGTCATGCATTTTGGGATTAAAAGATTACCAGCTGTGTACTACATCGATGGAAAGGTACACCAAGAGATTGATGAGGCTAGGGACTCAGGGGTATTGGTAGATAGGGAGATGAAGTTCAGAGGACACATTGCTAAGGTGTCCAAGATTGCACATAGGATTACTTGGTTGTTGAGGAACACACTGACATCCAGAGATAAAGAGGTTATTATTCCCCTTTATAAAGCATTGATACTTCCACATTTGGATTACTGTGCTCAGGTATGGTCACCTGGATTCCTTGGAGATGAGGAGGCTGTGGAGAGGGTTCAGAGAAGAGTGACCAAGTTGGTGAGTGATATAAAAAATGCTCCCTACATTGATAGATTGAGAGCTTGTGGATTGCAGAGATTAGTTGATAGGCGAAGAAGAGGGGATATGATAGAAACATTCAAATTACTAAAAGGTTTTTATAGGATTGATGCAGGGGAAATGTTTCAGCTGTGTGACAGTGATGGAAGAACAAGAGGTCATCTCTGGAAATTAAAGAAGAGTGTGGTTAACAAAGGTGTCAGAACAAGGTTTTTTGCCTGGAGGGTGGTGAATGAGTGGAATTCATTGCCTGACTTAGTTGTGAGCTCTTCGTCTGTAAATGAATTCAAGAAGAGATATGACAGATATTGTTTTGCTAGTTTGGGTCTCCTGCGATGAGTCTACTGACTCCATGGAGATACCTGTAATAATAATAATAATAACTGTTTTCCCCACCACATATATATACAGTATATATAAATATATGTCCTTAGGCGTAGGAGTTACTAAAGGCAATAAAATGGAATAAATAAATAAATCTAGAAGAGAATATTAAACATCTAAAGAAGAAATTAGTTAATGAGAAAGAAGAAGTTAGTATTATGAAGAAAGAGTCAAAGGATAATCATATATCATTGTGTGTGTGGGGGGGGACTCGATCATTAGAGGTGTGATGACTAATAAAGTGCACAAAACATGCTTTCCTGGTGAAACAATGAAGGAAATAACTGATGTGTTACAGAAAAGGAAAGACCAGGCATCAAAATTAGTGGTATTTGTGGGCACAAATGACTTGGGGAAAAAAGAATGTTGATAGAGACTTGAGGAAGTTGTTACAGCAAGTAAAGAAGAATAGTGTTGTTGGAAAAGTGATAGGCATGTTACCCAGATATGATAACAATGGATTGAGAAGGAGAGCAGAGATAATGAATAGTAAGATGGCTGAGTTGTGTGACGCAAAAGGGGTTCAATTTGTAAATCTGTGGAGTGAATTTGAAGGAAAGTTGGAATGGTTTGAAGTTGATGGATTGTTTGAATGGATTTGGTCAGACATTTAGAAAGGCTATTGTTTCCTGAGAAAGCATGGAGTCAAGAAGTTAATGTAGTAAATGATTAGAGTCTAATTGTGAAGCAGGATAGCACAACTAAACAGATTGTATAACAGGAGGAAGATGGATATGAAGTTGAAGATGTGGTTGCAGCAGCACAAAGTGATAGAATGCATAAAGGTGAGGATGAGACAGGTAGGAATGGAAATCAGGATATCAGAAACAGGAGTGGTCAGACCAAAGAGAGAGAGAGAGAGAGAGAGATAGGTGTGGTATAGCAGCTAGAATAGAGAATATTAATGCTGGTGGAATGGCCTCAAAGACACAGGGGATTGTTATGTGTTGCGCACAAATGTAAGGAGTATTCGAAACAAGAGAACTGAGTTTGTTGCACTGATTGAGTCAGTATGCCCAAAGATAATTCAAATAAGTAAAACTTGATTGTCTGAGGTGGATGTGATGTCAAGAATACAAATAGAAAGATATATAATCTTCCAGAAGGATAGAAAGTGAAAAGAGGAGGGAGAGTGCTGTTAATGATTGCAGAGGAATTGTGTCCAGAAAGTGTGGAAGTTGATAGTGCCTGTTTATTTCAACTTCACGCCACACAGATTTTGAATCTGTGTTGTGAAGTTGATATAAACAGGCCCTAAGAAACATGCCAAACCTCAACAAATTTGGATGCATGAGACTGCCCCAAATTTGAGAGATGTACATCTTGAGAACTTCAGCCCAACGGCCAAGAATACCTGATATAGCCTGCTAGGGCACCATCAGGACTTTAGGAAAAACAGTAGTTTCCTCGCTTTGACCTCATTTGCTGTTTTTAGTGCCTGCACGCACATGTCTTAATCTTATGTTCCCATGAAGATGGCAATGTGACGTTGTCGAAATATAGGAAGTATATATTAAAGTTTATTTTAATTTATATTCCAGTATACATTGTGAATTCCTTAAGTTATTTAGTAATCATGTGCAACCAACGTATAAGCCTTTCTACAAGAACCACTTGGTTAGACTATAATAAATTTACTTTAATCCTTTATCCATGTGTAAGCAATGATACACTTTATCCAAGTGTAAACAAGTGATGAGAGCTTAGTCCACCTTTACCACAAATTGCCTCAGTCCTGAAGATACTTCAGGTGCAAACTTTGTTTCCTTACACTTGGATAAAGGATTAAACTAAATTTATTATAGCAGAATAACAGTTGCATAGGATATAGTGGAATTATTGAATGGGCATTCTATCAGCGTACAGCATATGGGTGTAAATGATGCAGTGCAATATATAGAAGGAGACAAGTATTAGGAGAATTGGAACTGAAAGAATCAGAGATGTATCAGATATTGGTTGGGTTGATGTTAATAAGGCTGTGGGAATGAGTTTGGGAATGACATATCACCATGTATTCTTAAAGAATGTGCACCACAGTTGGCTATGCCCTTCACCTGGTTATTTAATGAAAGTCTTGCAGTGGGAAGGGTTCCTAAGAAGTGGAAACAAGGGAAAATAGTACTGCTCCACAAGCTTGTTTCTAGGACAGAAGTTTTCAATTATAGACCAGTCTGTATAACTGCAGTTGTGTCAAGGTGTTGGAGAGATTAGTTAAGAATAGAATACTGGATTGTGTTGATGGACATAACATACTTCATGATGGTCAGCATGGATTTGTACAGGGTAGGTCCTGTTTTAGCAATTTACTAGAATTTTATGATAGGGTAACGAGTGTGTTACGTTGACTTTGCAGAAGCGTTTGAATGATTACCACATGATAAGGTGGTGTACAAACTGTAGAGGATGGGAATAGATAGTATATTGCTTTTCTGAATGATACCAGCAAGTTGTGTATGATGGAGCAGTGTCTCAAAAAAAAACGAGGGTAACCATTGGGGTGCTTCCGGGTTCTGTTCTTGGGTCCCTACTTTTTAACTTATTTGTAAATGATATATCATGTGGAGTGACTGGGGATTTTCAGTTATTTGCTGATGTAAAGTTGGGAAGAATTATAAGTAGCACTGCTGATGTTAATTCCCTTCAGGAAAATTTGAATAGACTTTTGACTTGGACAAAGGAGTGGAGTTGTAGTTTTTATATGAATAAGTGCAATGTGTATTGCATTTTGCAGTGCAGAAATATAAGGCTGTGTACTATATTGAAAGTGCTGTACTGTAGAAAGTGGATGGGATTAGAGATTTTGGAGTGATGGTTGACAGTAGATTTAAGTTTAGAAGATATATATATTGCTAGTGTTGCAAAGGCTGCACATTGTAGTGCTACTATGATAAGAAGTACTCTAACATGTAGGAATAAAGAAGTGGTTGTGCCACTGTATAAAGCACTGGTCAGACCACACTTGGATTATTATACTAAAATTTTAGAAATATATACACATTTGCACAAGAATAATGTCTAATTTGCCAAATATTTCAGTCTGAATATTACAGACCATCTTCAGTGGCTACATAGGAATAGTTTTAAAAAACAAAGTGGAATACGAACAATCACTTTGTTTTTTTAAAACTATTCCTATGTAGCCACTAAAGATGGTCTGTAATATTCAGACCGAAATATTTGGCAAATTAGACATTATTCTTGTGCAAACGTGTATATATTTCTAATCATTATGTCACAAGTATCATTAAAAAATCATACTAAAATTTTGTCAACTGGTTTTCAGTGTGATGTGAAGACCTTGGAGAGGGTCCAGAGGCAAGTGACTAAAACAATTTTATTATTATTATTATTACGGGCAACTCCAAAGAGTCCTTAGACTCATCGAGGGAGGCCCTAAACATCATGTCCACTATCTATCATACCTTGCCTTGAACTCACTCACCGTCATAGCACCCACAACGGACTGGCGGCTTATTCCACTCATTTACCACTCTAAAAGTAAAGAACCCAGCTCTAACACCCTTGCTAACCACGCCCTTTCCCAGCTTCCATAGGTGTCCCCTAGTTCTCTCACCACCAGTCCTGATCTCAAAAATATCCTCTGAATTAATCATATAGAAACCCTTTAGCAATTTGTATGTCTCGATCATATCTCCCCTTTTCCACCTATCAACTAATTTCTGCGACCCACAAATTTTCAACCTGTTCTCATAAGGTTCATTCCATAGACCTGCTATCATCTTGGTCACTCACCTCTGGATCCTCTCCACCCCCTCCCCATCAAGAAGAAACCTAGGTGACCAAATCTGGGCACAGTAGTCGAGATGAGGTCTTATCAAGGCTCGGTACAGAGGTACAATAACTTGCTTGTCTCTGCTCGTCAAAGTATTTTTCAACAAGTGAGTCGATGAGCTGAGTTAGCCACTTTTGCAATGTGCCCCCTAAACTTCATCTCTCTATCCACCAACACTCCCAAGTTCCTGGCCTCATCAATCTCCTGGAGTACAGTTCCACCAATGTGGTATACTGCTGCTAATCTTTTTACCCCAAAATGCATAACCTTACATTTTGTCACATTAAATTCACATCCATTCTCCTTAGCCCAGAACTCCAATCTATCCAAGTCGTCCTGCAAGAGTTTGACATCTTCTGCATTCACTATTGCCCTACCCAACTTTGCATCATCAGCGAACAAATGAACTGTTCCTCTTAGAGCCTTCCCTATATCGTTAATGAACAAATTAAACAGCAGTGGTCCAAGAACAGAACCCTGCGGCACACCACTAGTCACAGGCCGTCTTTTGGACTCTGCTAATGAATAAACTACTCTCTGATATCCCCCCATCAACCACCCACCTATCCATCTCACCAACCTTATATCCATTCTCATATGTTGTAGTTTATGGATTAGAATTCCATGTGGTATCCTGTCAAATGCCTTAGCCAGGTCCAGGAGTATCACTGGAACCCCATTACCCTTATCCAGTTCAGCCATCACTGTGTTATAAAACTTGAACAAGTTACTGAGGCATGATCTACCCTTCACAAAGCCATGCTGTCCCTTGTACAGTATCTCATTTTCATCAATCCATTCCTGTATTTTTCCCTTGACTACTTTCTCCAAGACCTTGACAACGACTCCTGATATGCTGATCAGTCGGTAATTTGCAACAGTAGTCTGGGATCCTCCTTTATGCAGTGGAACTATTTTCCCCCTCTTTCCACTCCTTCAGGACTAAACCAGACCCGAGACTCAGATTAAACAACATAGTCAAGGGCACTGATAATTCTTTAGCTGCTTCACGTAAGACCCGTGCCTGTATACCATCCAATCCCACAGATGTATTCACATTAAGGTTCTGTAATAGATTATTCACCTCCACTTCATTCATCACAATTCCCATACAAACTAATGGTTCCTTCATTTTTTCAATGTCACCACCTGGATGATATACTCTTGCAAAGTGCTCGCTCAGTAATTCACTATATCGACTGATTCAGTGACCTCCTTACCATCGTCATTCCTTAAAATCATTTTGCTGTGTACAGTTTTTTTTTTTTTTTTTTGTTTGCAGCATATTGAAAGAACTGTTTGGGATTCTCTTTAGCTTGCATAGCTAGTTTCCTTTCATAATCCTCTTTTGCTTTTTTTACCACACTCGTTACCCTTCTGGTCTGCACTTTATACTGTTCGTGTGCCTGCAGGTCACCTCTTTCTTTAAATTCCCTCCACAGTTGTTTCTTTTTTTGCAGCTCAAGCTTAATGGTGTTATTCATTCATTTAACCCCTACTTGTTTTACTATTCAGACCCCTAGGTATACAATCAGCCATAACCTCCTGTAAAAAGCTCTTGACCTCTTCCCATGCTCTATCGACATCCAGCTCTTGCGGTTGTACATGCCATGGCACTGATCCAAGCAATCTCCTATGCTTGTCATACTTGCCAGCATGGTAATTCCACATATACTCTGTCTTAATCGAAAATTCCACACCTTTAGCCACCTCCCAGGTCAAGACCTTATGATCACTCTCACCAATAGGTGGCAACATGGTCATATTCATTACAGTCAAATTCTCAGATGCTATTACCAGGTCAAGCACTCTCATACCCCTAGTACTTTCAATTACATGCTGTCTCAGATAGTTATCCCTTAATAATTGAATAAAATCCATTTCCTTCCTCACGTGTCCTCTCCTCCTTCCAATCAATGTTACCATAGTTGAAATCCTCCATAATAATTACCCTCCTTCCACTCATTTCATCAATTTGTTTATGCATACTATCTCCACCATCTATTCCATCACCTGGTCTATAGCAACACCCAACCGTATATTTTGTTCTTCCAGTCTCAATCTCACACCAAATACCCTCAAATGAGCTCTTTTCACTATCCTGCTATACAACTTTGTTCATCGGCTATCATCAATAACACTCCTCCCTCCATTTTATTCTCTCTGTCCCTCTTAAACACACTATAACCTACACATTCTATCCCACTAACTATCATCTTCTGACAGCCATGTTTCACTAATGCCAATAACCTGTGGCCAGGAAGAGCCAATCTAGGCCAAAAATTCTTCCTTCTTGTTCCTAATACTCCTGGCATTAGTATACATGAAATGCAGAGGTCCCTTTGTCCCACCCCTATCTTGATGTGTTATTCTAACTATCCCATTCCAATTTCTTGTCCTTAGTACTGGCTCAGGTACATTATATACATTCTTGCACTCAACTGTTTCACTTTTGTTCGCATATCCACTTCCCCCCTCCTCCTTTTAGTTCTAGTTTCCCTGGTTCTGTACATCCATTTTCACTTCATTCAGCAACACTTTTTCCAGTCTCCGCACATCAAATCCATTCAAATGTAGGCCATCCATCTTGTATAAGTCCTTTCACCCATCAAACTCATTCCACACGTCCGTGAATTCCACACCACACCATCTGCATAACCTACACATAAAGTCATTTGCGATTATGGCCCTCCTTCTAAACTCTTCTCTGTCATACCGTAGCAACAGACTCACCATCCTAACTCTGTCACTCTTTTCTTTTGCTACCTTTAACAATACTTTCAAGTCCTCTCTCATACAAAATTTATCGTCTTTCAATTCATTCGTACCCACCAGAACTATCAATTCTTTTACCCTCTGTTTTTGCGCACTAATACTCTCACTTACATCCTTAAATTTCACGCACGGTAAGTACGATTTAGTTAAACTCCCATCTATCACTCCTCTTAATAACGAGTCACCATACAACACTCTTTCCTTCATTTCAGAAACTCTCCCACTCTTACACATATAATATCATGACTTTGCACTGTTGAAAAATTTGAAAAAATGTGGATTGCAGAGTTTAGTGGATAGGAGGAAAAGAGGTGATATGACAGAGACATTTTAAGTTAGTAAGAGGATTTTACTGGGTTAATCCAGATGACATTATAAAAAGAGCAGGAGGCAGGCGAGAAGGGCAAAAACAGAAGTCATCCCTGGAAGTTATGTAAAAGTATGGTGAAGAGGGAGGGAGGGGGGGAGATATAAGGAGTAGATTTTTTACATTGAGAATGGTCAAAGAATGGAATGCATTACCAGAATGTGTTGTCAGTGCAAAGAATGCTAAGGATTTTAAGATTCAGTATGATAAGTATGTTGTCAATAGAATGAACCTGACATGATGAGTGTGCCGACTTCATGGAGGGTGCAATAATAATAATAATAACAAATAATTCCTTTCTGTTGTCCTTAGAAACCCCTATTCCTTTTATCTTCTCTCTCTCTCTCTCTCTGTGTGTGTGCGTGTGCGCACGCATGCTCAGCTGTTTATATCTTGTTTCTCTGTTCATGTGATTTGGAGAGACCAATAATGAAGCAAGCTTGTTCAGAATATAACCATTTCCTTCCCCTCCTTTTATTGCAAACATTAAATTCCTTAGTTCTCACTGGTTTATGTTTTATAAATGGCAATATCACTCTCATAAAGATAAAGTAATTCGTTTAATTACAATAATAATGTATCATACCTTATATCATACTGTTATCTAACTACATTTAGAAAACATTATGATATAAGGATATTTATTGTTAATGCAACTTTTTTTTTTCACTACAAATATAATTATAAAAAAAAAGCTTTGCTGGTCGAGTAGTTAGCATATTCGCTCTCCATCCAAAAGACTGCAGGCTCGAATCTTGCTGTGGGAATGGATGTTTGTTATTCTGTACACCACTTGAGGGTATATATCAGGAATTTGATGATGATGATGACTTCAGATTTTTGTAAGAATTCGTGCAAAGAAATTTTATTTTGTAAAACATTGATTCTGGGCATGTATTTTTACAGGCCATTATATTTGTGTTTACTTTAATTACAAAGTGATCAAAAAAATTTCCAGACTGACCAAATGATGCTGCTGCAATTAGCATGCAGTTCTTCTGTTTGCTGTAGCTAAACTAGATTTTACTCAGCTGTTATATATTTCCAAGTTGTAGCTTGCTTTATGGAGAAGTAATACTTTGTAAAAGTATGTTTGTGTTCTTAGAGTTTCTGCTCCATCAAAAAATGGAGCATAAAGATTTGTTTTTCTTTCAAATACAACATACATGTGTTAAGTTCTAATTCAAACTGGGGAAAAATGACACAGAAACCTTCACGCTGTTAAAACTTGCTTTCAGAGAAAGAAAACAGCAATCAGAACTGAAATGTTTGATTGATTTTCCAAGTCTAAAAGTGGAGTGATGTCTTTTGATACGCTGAATGTTAAGGATGTTCATCAACAAATAACAGATGAAAACATGACACATTGAAATACATGAATCAGGACAGTGAACAGGCATATGACAAACTGCAATTGATCAATTGGGAATCATTCTGGCACGATATGCAAAATATGCTGGATCACTGCAGAATTTATGCTGTTGAATGATGGGTAAGTAGACAGAATCAACACTGAACTTGCAGAAGAAAAAAAAAAAAAACTGTAGGATCCTCTTGAAAGCTGTCATAAAGGGATGAATGGAACATGAGTTTATGGAGTATGCACAAAGTAACAATCTCAGTGGAAAAGACCATCATCTTCGAGGATCAAATAAGTCTCAAGTGTATGACGTGCTTATTTACATTATTGTAAATTATTTTATTTACATAATTGAATTGATTTTTGAGTGAATTCACTATTATGAATTCATTCCTAAATATGATACTGTGAAGCAGAATTTCTTTTTGGTCTATTTTCAGTCTATTAGATATTCCACAGCAACTATTGTGGAATACAGTGGAACCTTGGTTGTCGAACCTAATTCATTCCTGAAGGTTGTTCGGAAACCGAATTGTTCGAAAACTGAAACCATTTTCCCATAAGAATTAATGTAAAATGGATTAATCCGTTCCCGAACCCCAGATGATTATTTATTTAAACCTTTACAACAGTACTTCATGCATAAGAATGTATGCAAACATAATGAAAATGCATAAAATCTTACATAAATAGATAAAATATAGACGAAAATTGATCTCTTCTTTATTTTTGAGTATTGTACAGATCGTTGATTTCACCATACCGAACTGCATAGCAAGATCCGAGACATGAATGCCATTTTTATGTTTGGATATAATTTCTTTTTTCATCTCTATCGTGGCAGTTCTAACAACTTTTCTTTTCGCTTTGCTGCTATCACCATGGTGGCTTAATTAATAATAATTTATGAAAAAAAACAACAAAACACAAAGAAAATCAAGAAAACTCACTGCAAATTCGAGCAGGTGTCTACACTGAACGAAGACTGCCATGTAACTGACGCTTTCCCACCTTACAGCTCAGCACGTGGTTGCTGTTTGTCTGTTCAGGAACTGAAATTCTGTTCGGAAACCGGGGTGTTTTTTGTTCAGAAAATATGTTTGGGAACCGAATTGTTCGAGAACAGAGGCATTCGACAACCGAGGTTCCACTATATCTATATTAAAAACTTGAAAAGCAATACATTGAAAATTTTCTGCAGCAGCTTCTGTCCCAAAACATCATAACATTTGTGCCCCTCTCCCACTACCCAGATCTAGTACCCTATGAACTTTTTCATTTCCTTTTTCAAAATATAAGTTGGTACTGATGACACCATCATGATTAAAAAAAAAAAATGCAGTTATTGTTTAGCAAGTTCATATCATGGGATTTCAGCATAAAGTAATAGATAAATGAAGAGGATTAAAAAAAATAGTCTGGAAATTTTTTTGACCACACTTCATATTATCTGTGCATCAGGTGTTTTTATATAAAGCTATTTGTTACTTTGCTGTATAATGCTAACATGTATCTTATATAATTTTTCATCATATTAAGAACTGGAGGGGAAGGAGTCGATTGTTTGTCACCTACAGATGCAGTTCCATTGTTACAGAGTAAGTTTAAGACTTGAAAAAGTTACAGCACTTTTTATTATGACTCAAGATTCATTCAACACTTTTTTTTCCCCCTTATGCCAGTATTTGTATCATAGTTAGAATTAGATCCAACTACTTTCACATATTTGGTACAATGATTAACTTTCTTGTTTACTCCCTAAAAACTGTTCAGTATATAAAAATCTCTTTTAGTGATGTAGGTTACCCTAATAGCTCAAAGCAGTTAGAATTTTGACTAATTTTCATCCAGTCCAGTGTTAGTTTTCAAAGTTGACACTTATTGGAGGCCTGAAGTGGCTTGAAAGGTTCCCATTATTGGTATATAAAGCTGGGTTTCTGGATTATTAAAAAAAAAAAAAAATAGCCCATCGACAGTACTACTGTAATATACAACTTTCATAGCCTCTCAAGGGCTCACTAAAGTGAGCATGGGAGTGGCAAACCTGAGGTAAACTGACAAACCTCAGGTACCTGAGGCACCTGATTCTGGACCATGCCTTACTTCCCATTTGTTATATTATCTGTAGACTAGTCCCTTACCCATCTTTCTTTTTTTTTTTTCCTTCTTGCTCCTTCCCACAATGCTATTAGAGTATCTGAAGGCTAAGAGTGAATTTTTTCTATTTTGCTATTTCTTTTCATCTCCTGCAGTTGGTGTCTGCCTTTTTTCCCAGGTATTTGCCTTACTTAGTAGGGTGAAGTCCCAGCCTGCTTTTCAGTGTGGGATGGGGATCCTGCTTGAGAAGTATATTACAATCTCCAGCACATGTCAGTGTCACTGTGATTGAGGAATGCAGAAGACATGGGATTAACCTTAGAGGTGAACTTTACATGGGTACATACAATGTTCAGGAGCTCTTGATATTGTCTGTAAAGAGGTAGAGAGGTATAGAAATGACATCTTGGGAATTACAGAAACTTGATAGAATGGAGAAGGGCATTTCAGAAGACAAGATGGTGAGCTAGTTGTTTATTCATGAGGTGATTCAAAGCATCACGGAGTTGCTGTTGTAATGAGGAAAGAACTCTTGCCTGTAATCAGGCAAGAGCGCTTCTTGGTTATAATCCCATTAACGACAGGATATTTTTTTTATTAGACTTAAGGCTCATTCTATGAATGTGTCAATCATGGTTTTTATGCACCCCTACATAGATAGGCCTGATGAAGAGAGTGAAGAGTTCTATGAAAACCTACAAACTATTTTGTGCTACCTACCAAGGAGTCATGTACTTTTCATCTTACGGGACTTCAATGCAAACAGTTGCATACCAAGCCCACAACATGAATGTGGTGGGCTTGGTATGGGAGAACATAACAGCCATGGTGAAACACTGTTGGAATTCCCCCATGCTAACAGATCAGTTATTACCAATACCTGATTCTAGAAACATCCACGACGAACCTATACTTGGATATCTAACATTGATAGGTGAAGTCACCAGATTTATTACTTATTACATCTTGGCATTCCAGCAGTGGAAGACATGCATCTTTGATGTGCATATACTTGTCCTGTAGCAGACTGGTACAGACCATAAGCTAGTAAAAGCCAAACTAAGACTCTGAAACTGTCCAAGTTAGGCCCATTCCACTAGACTGGATGTCAAAGTAATCCTTAATGGGTTTACAGAAGAAATATCAAAATGGTTGAATGCTCTTTTGGAGACTAGTGAGAACACACCTGAAATGTTCTGGGAAGGGGTCACGGTTTTAATACAGGATACAACCATGAAGTATCTAGGTCCAGTTAGAAGACCATGGATCTCAAATTCAACATAGGATCTGATCGAAAGTAGTTAGAGAAACAGAGACACGGGTGACTGTAGAATATGAGGTTACATAGAGAGGTCATAAAAGCCATCAGACAGGACAAGAAACATTATTATGCTAAGAAATAGGAAGAAATAGAGTTTCAGATGAGGAGATACAATTATAAAAGAATATTTCAGTTAGTTCTTGACTTAACCACAAGTTTAAGCCCAAATTGAATGTTATCAAAGGCAGAATGAGCAGTACTAACAGAAGGACTGGAAATCAAAAACAGATGGAAAAGAGTAATGTACTGTGAGGAACTATAAGAAAGAATAAGGAAAATTTGAGCCCTCTTACCAGGAGAATTTTGATTTGGAACCACCTCTACTTATGCATGAGGTTGAAAGAGCAGTTAAAGAACTTAACTAAGGCCTCAGGTGTAGATGGAGGGATAGAAGTGTTTCATAGATTGATTACAATGATATGGGAGACAGGATTATGGCTTAGAGACTGGAAGAAGTCCTTATTCATATTACTGCAGAAGAAGGGAGATATGAAGGATTGCAATAATTACTCATGCAAGCTTTATAGATCATTTATCATTCTGATGCCTGAATAAGCAGGTTTTAGGAAAGGCAAGAGTACCAGAGATCAGATTCTTTGTTCTAGACAGGTCATTGAGAAGTATAAAGAGTTGAGACTTTCATTGATAATGTGTTTCATATACTACTTCAAATCTTTTGACTGTGTTCAGCATGTGAAATTGTGAGAGGTAATAAAAATAATGGATTTTCCCTCAACACATTATCAGGTTGCCTACTTTTCTCCTTACCTGCTTAATATCTATGCTGAGGGCATCATGCCTGTAGCATTGAATGAGCTTAAGACAGGAAGTAGGATAACTAGCAAATGGATGGGTCAGCAATCTGAGGTATGCTGATGATACAATATTCCTTCAGAACAGACGCTCTTCATGGCACTCATACGACCCACTATGGAATATGCCTCATCAATCTGGGCTCCAGCTTCTACTAGCTCAAAAGTAAACTTGACAGAGTACAATCAAGAGCAGCAAAAATTATCATAGGTGCAATCTCATCCACAAATAATTTAAAAGCTCAACAAGAGGCTTCACATACTAGAAGACAAAAGAAAACTCTCCACAGTCAAATTCAATAACAGAATCAGGAGCGACCAACAGGATCACATCTCACTCAGGACTTTCGATGCCTGAACAAGAACATCTAGACTAAAGAGATCTGTGTTACAACATGATCAAGAAATCAGAAAACAGATTGACTTAGAGCACCTATCCACCATTGAAATAAGCAAAGAGCCATTCTTTTCCACTATTCTACCAAAAAACACAATGAGACACTTAAATCTCTTCGAACCTTGTTAAAAAAAGGATTCACAGCAAGAAAATAAAAGAAAAGGACAACACTATGACTTAAATAATCCAAACCACGTCATTGTCTACACTGATGGATCATCTGATGAAGTACTCAACCAATGAGGTTCAGGGGTTTTTCTAACTCTACCTGAGGTGAGGAAATGCAAATCAAAACCAGCTGGAAAAATAGCTTCAAACTTCACTTGTGAATTAACAGTCATACAAACAGCTCTCAAATTCTATCTCTCAAATCCAGTAGAAAACATTACAGAAGGAATAACTATCTACAACGACTCAAAATCTGTACTTGAGGCATTAAAAACAAAACTCACACAGGAAATTCATGAACTACTAACAACCTTAAATTTGAAAAATAAGAACTGCACCCTGCAATGGATACCAGCCCATGTAAATATTGAAGGCAATGAAAGAGCAGACAGACCCAAGATACCTCAAAAATTACGCCCACTATCACTAACTGATGCTAACTATGTCACTAAAAGAAGAATGGTAAAGCAAACTATCAAGAAGAATGAAATCAGTGAAATTAATGAAAATAGAGAAATAACCACAATCATCACCAGACTAAGGACGGAACATTTTAAAGGCATGAAAATTCAGCCAGACGGTAGTAGGAGCTATGAAACATGCAAAAACTGTCCAGGAGTTGAACTACCACCTGTCCATATTTATTTTTGTCCAGCAATTACTGCTGCTCTACAGACAATTGACAATAACTAGAGAAAAACTCTACTCCACTCTGTTGTTGTTGAGTCAATGGACTCAATATTCCTTTGTTATGACAGAGAAGAACTACGATGAATCCTGGACAGAGTTAATGAGATCAGACAGAGGACTTAAACTCAATCCTAGCAAAACAAAGATTATGGCTCTCAGAGGAAATATAGACAGGGGACACTCCTGAAAATGTGTGTAACTTAATGTGTGTGCCTTAATGGAGATATAATGGAGGACATCAGCAAATTCAGGTACCTCGGATCCATCATTAACATGAAGAAATGCTGTTCAGAAGATATCAGAAAAAGATTAGGAATGGCTAAAACAACAGTCAGAGATTTGTCTAAAATCTGGAGGGATGGAGCTGTCTCCACAGAAGCAAAGCTGAAGATTTTGAGTGCAGCTGTTTTTTGGATGTAAAACTTAAAACCTAAAAGTTCTGGTAGGAAAAGGATAGCTGCTTTTGAGATGTGGTGTTACAGGAGACTGTTGAGGATCTCATTTATTGAAAGGCAAACAAAAGGATTGATGCTAGAAAGGATCTGTAGAACTTTAAGGCTGCTTAGGGGTATTTACAGAAGAATGCTGAAATACTTTCGACACCTTGAAAGATGTAAGAAGGACTTCTAAAAACAGTAATAGAAAGTAAAGTTCCTGGTAAAAGGAAGTGGTACACATCATCCATCCACAATGAGATGGATGGTATGTCTGCCCGACTGGTTTTCAGAGAGTTGAACTTTCAGGAAAAGCATACAACGAGACCACTTCATGAGGACTCGTGTGGCAAATCCCACCAAGGAGAGGAGTGACTATACTGCACCTGATGATGATGTCCAATGAAACTATGAATGATACCCTTCATAGGTGGGATTAAAAAAAATATTGTCTAAAGCAGTAATATCTAATAATTTCTTGCGGTTTTACTTATCATATATCTATAATATAGTTCTGCATTTTATTTTTAATGTAAATCCTAATCATTCACAAAAAGTTATAAACCCATTGCACATTTAGTGCCATGGGTAGGATAAGGATTATATAATCCAGTAATTTTCTTAGCACATATTAACCTTGAAAATTCGTCTTTTTTTTTATTTGTGCATACATAAATAAATACACACATTTCATACATAAATGCACACACACACACTTCCATTTATATATACACACTGCTTGGAAAGAAGTCAGCAGACATGACCATAGGTAAGGTTCATTGTGTCATGTAACAAGTCATATGTTTGTACCTGGTATAAACTGGAGGAATATGATGTTCCCAAGTCAATTCAACTGTGTCCTGGTGAAATGGTTGCGAGAAGGGAATTGACAGAGTTTAAAAGAGGCATTGTGATAGGATTCCATGTTGCAAGCCTATCTGTTTGTCCAATTGTTGACAAATTGGACCATCCCAAGTCAACATTCAGTGATACCATACTGAGATGGAAGGGCAGGGAGTCAACTGCAAGTGCTACCAATATTGGATGACCACCACACTCACCGAACATGATTATAGGATGCTACAAAAGATAATATGTAAAAACTGCCATTTGTCGGCCAACACATTGAATGTGGTTCTAGGAATTGACTGGAACACGAATCTGCACTGAAATATTCAGAACTGAGGCTCACCACATGAATTTCCATGGTAGGAACTTCAATATGCAAGCCACAAACCAACATACCATTTCCATGACATGAATTTCCATGGTAGGAACTTCAATATGCAAGCCACAAACAAACTTGCAGCATCATTTTCAGTGGTGCAAAGAGCGTGTACAACAGAATGTGGAAGCTTGGAAAGCTTTGTTATGGAGCAATGAATTGCACTACACCCTCTACCAAGCTCTGAATGTCTCTTACCAGAATGCAACCTCAACTATGATATTTCGATGTAGTGGTGTGATGGTACTCATTTTAGTAAAATTATGGAGACTACAACCATGTTAGGAATAATTATTTTAATTTCCCAACATTTTGATCTTCATATTAAAGTCATCATCTGGAGTATATACATATATATAGTGGTATCTTGCTAATCCGAACTAATAAAAACCATGCTCGTTCGGATTAGAGATCTGATTAGTGAATTTTCTCCCAAGAGACAACAATAAATATAATTTAAGATGAAAATAATCAGATTCTAATGGTACATCAATTTAATTCTGTAAATAAATGAAGTAACTGACAGAAAAAAAGCTACTGTATTGTAATGTAAAACTTAAAAAATAATACAATACACAAGTTTAGTAAAAAATTTAGTTTGTATGTATCTATATTGTTGAGGATTCTGATTTAATAAAATTGCATAGTTCAGTACATAACTTCATTTGTGTAAAAAATATCACTTTCTTGTACACAACACAAAAAAAAAGTTTTATTTCTTTGTAAAAAAGTCATTGATTTTCTTTTGCTTCTTGGAAGCTAAACTTTTTTCAAATGCTTCTTCTCAGAGCTGCATTAGCAATAAAATTTTGTGGAATGGTGTATCATTTGGGGTGCTTAAGGGTCAAAGCTGTATAAGTGAGAGGAGACCTCCACATAGCCTTTAAAGGAATGCGGAGAACCGACCAGGGCTTCTGACCTAATGTCCAATCCTCACCTTCTCATGGTGCACCTTGTTGGGTATCTACTTGGATACTGAACGAGCGAGGATGGGCTGGCAATTTGGGATTTAGCTGACCAACTTGTATTCTTATTGGTTAAACCAAAATAAAAAAAAAATGATGGTACGACATGACAAAATTTCGTGCCGGCCGGGCGTTGCCCGGTTAAACAAGGCCCCCATTGTTTTCGCCAGGGAACCAGGGCAAACAGCGAAAAGTCAGCTACTGGAACAAATCTGAAAACAAACCCCAACTCAACATCACCAGAGTTAAAGATCGGTATTATTAACATAAGAAGCCTGAATGGCAAAGAAATGGAGCTGGCTGAGGAATTAGATAAGTACCAGATCGATATAATAGGGGTGACTGAAACAAAAAAGACCTGGTGAGATCTTTCTGAGCAATAAATACAAAATGTTATATTTAGGAAATGACAATCAAGGAAAAGGAGTAGCCATAGTGTTCAACACAAAATATGAGGCTAATCTTCTTGAATGGCAGTCAGTCAGTCCCAAGTAGAGTAATGTGGGCAAATATGAGAGAATGGGGAACTAGACAATGAGACTTACTTGTGCCTACAGAAGGGTCTACTAAGGTAGAAGTGGAGGAATTTTTTGATGCTTTAGAAAAAGCAACTGACACAATGAAAAAGGAAAAGTTGGTCCTTGTTGGAGATCTAAATAGCAGAGTAGGAAATGATTGTGAGACATACAAAAATATTTTGGGAAAATTTGGAGAAAAGAGCAAAGCTAATAATAATGGCAAATATTATACTATCATATCCTGTACATCCCTTGAGGGTACATGGCAGGAATTTGATGATGATGATGATGGTGTATCATTCTGCTTAGTCCATTCTATACACATATTAAAACTGTCAACTGCCTCTTCATGTTTTACTTTTTTTTCCTTCGAGTTCTTTATCGTCAGCATCGTCTTCTAATTCATTTTGTAATGTCATATTTATGTTTATAATTTCAGCGTCTGATTTGATTTCGAATTCATTTTCAGTTCTACCTGTAATCCATTCCATAATATTGTTTGTGAAATTTCAACATCTGGATTTATATTTTTAACCAAATTATGCACATTTTGAATTTCCTGTTATTGTTTATCACCGTAGTTATCTTGGTAAATTCTAGACGGCCACAGTTTTTTCCATGACACTTGAATTGCCTCAGGTTTGACGGATTTCCAATCAGCAGCAACTGAGAATGCTACATCCTTAATTATTAATAGTACACAAAATAATAATACTTAATAAATAAAACTTTTTTTTTCTTTCAAACTGTAGTTCGGATTACTGGAGGGTTCGGACTAAAGAGGTACAGATTAGCGAGATACCACTATATACAAGCAACATTGCATTTCTGTGCAATGTTGCTTGTATAACAGTAAGCTAAAGTGACAATAATTTGATTGATCGTTGTAGGCATATGTGGTTTAGCAGCTCATAAGAAAGATTCTGGTAATTGAACCACATATTTATTAAGATAAATAACAATAAAAAAACAAACCCCGACAAGTTTCGTAAGTCATTTGACTTACATCTTCAGGGGTTAATGGTAATTAAAAGTTTAAACACAAGAAATGAGAAATTACTCAAAATAGTTCATTCAATGCAGTTGTGGCCTTCTATCTGTTCATTAAATTAAATATCCAAATGCAGGTTCAGTGCAGTGCTAAGTTTGAACAATGCTGGATTCTGTCACGTTCTGTTGTTCACATTCACATTGTCCGAGGTCGTCGTCTTCTTCTTTCGCTGTGCCTTATCCCGTGTTAAACGGGGTAGGCATTCACATCTTTAATCGTCTTCTTCCAGATTCTCCGGTCCAGGGCATCTTCTTGACTCCATTCTTTCTCCCTAAGATCCTCTGCCACCTTATCCCTCCATCTGAGTTTGGGCCTGCCTCTTTTCCTCCTTCCCTCCACCTCTACTCTTCACTCATTTACCAGCATACTCCTCACTCCTTCTCTCTACATGACTGCACCACCTCAGCCTGCTTTCTTGTACCCTCTTACTGATCGGTCCCACCTTGATCATCCCTCTGATGTAGTCATTCCTTATCCTGTCCTTCTTTGTCACACCACTCATCTATCTCAACATCTGCATCTCCACCACCTACATCTTCCTCTCCTGTGCCTTTGTTATAGGCCACGTCTCCACACCATGGAGCATCACCGGCCTCACCACCATCTTATACAGCTTTCCTTCATCTTACAACTCACTCTCTTGTCGCACAGGACCCTGCTCATCTTCCTCCAGGTAACCATTCCTCTCGACGACTGACCCAAGTTACTTGAATTTCTTCCCTGAAGTTAACCTTTCACCCTGTAGTCGTATGATCATATCCTCATCACTCCCTGTTGACATATATTCGGTCTTTACCCGGTTAATATTCATACCTCTCTCCTCCAATACCTTTCTCTACTCTTCCAGGATCTTTTCAAGCTTCTCTTGGGATGATTCGCAGAGAACAATATCATTGGCAAACATCATGCTCCCTGGCGCCTCCTTCTTGACGTCCTCCACTAGTACATCCATGACCAGATCAAAGAGGTAGGGGCTCAGAGTTGATCCCTGATGGAGCCCTACGACAATGGGGAACCCACTCTGTCATGTCAATACTAGACCTGACCTGAGTTTTCACTCCCTCATACATCTCCTTCACCAACCTTACGTCCGAGGTCTGACTTGGGTATATTTTTTTATCAATGCTGACCAAACTTAGCATAGAATTAGGCCTGGTTTTTGTTATATTGTGTTGGAATTCTAAGCATGTTTGCAGCTTCTTTAAACTTCCTTATGTAACAGTTTTTTTTTAAATGTAATACATGTTTGTTTTTTGCCAGAGTACATTATGGCTGGTGAAAGTTGTATGGTATGCTAGGCCTGATCTGTGTTTTTTTTTTTTTTTTGCATGTCTTTTTGGTGTTCGTTCATACGAATTTCCCCTGATCTTCCTGTCTGGCCTACGTAGCAGATGCCACAGGAACAATGAATTTTATAAATACCTGTTTTTTTTTAAGGGATGATGTGGAGGTTTTGGGGCATGTAGAAATCTTGACATTTTTTCCACACACACACACACACACATACATATATGTATATGTGTGTGTGTGTGTAATAATTAGACTGTAATAATACCACATGAGCCTCTATAGCTCAGTCAGTATAGACAAAGCACTTTGGTCAGAAAGACCCGGGTTCAATTCGTGTTGGTGATGTGAAGAACCTTTATCTGGTCTCTTGCAAAGAAAGGTGAGTTAGCTGATTTCATATGGAGGTAGGGGATTTCTTTCTACCCGAAAACTGAGGTTTTTTGTCTCCCAGAACAGAAAAAAACCAGAGCTGTGAACACACACACAGATTACAGTCATGAATATGCCCCAGCCATATGCCGGTCCCGAGCTTGGATAAAATTAGAGGGGTTGGGGAAAGCAATGGTGAACTATCCTGTAAAAAATCTCACTAAGAACACTTTGTGGGCAATGCCTACAAATTTCTGATACTGGATGTTAAAAAGGTAATGAGGAAAAGAAGAAAGCATATCAAAAGTTCCTGGTGCAATCAGGAATATATATCCATAGTTGAGGTAGTAAAAGTTCATCAAAAGCCTGAAATGTGGAAAGGGAGTATATGATATTCGACCAGAAATGCTCAAGTATGGAGGTATAAAAGTCTTACAGTGGCTGCACTGCATAGTTCAGTAGGCCTGGACAGAGGGACAAATTCCAGATGATTGGAGTAGAGCTCTCATAGTACCCATATACAAAAAGGACAATAAAACCGAATGTGAGAATTGGAGATGTATTTCCCTACTGAGTGTTCCTGGTAAAATTTACCAGAAACACTCAAGTATACATGAGAAACAGTTGAAAAGGATTGTGGAAGGGAAGCTTGGTGAAGAACAAACTGGATTCAGACTAGATAGAGGCTATCAGGATCACCAATTTTCACCTTATGACAAATAGTTGAGAAATCATGGGAATATAACAAAGATCTGTATTTAATTTTGTACATCTGGAAAAGGCATATGACAGAGTGCCAAGAGAGAACCTGTTCAAAGTGCTGCAGTTGTATGGTGTCAATGGGGCATTATGGCAAGCAATACTTAGTCTTTATTTGAGTTGTAAATGTACATTATCCCTTCTGTTATTCATTATCTATATGGATCACATAATGAAGGAAAGTGGTATTAAACCTGATATCAAAATTGGAAATGTTAATCTCAGCTCTTTACTTTATGTGAATGATGTTATACTTCTGAATAACTCTTGTAATAGATATGGTATGAAGGTCAGCAATAACAAGACAAAGACAATTAAAATAGGCAGAAGCATTGAAAATATCAATTGCATTGTGAATGGAGAACCTATGGAATAAGTAAAACATTTCAGCTACCTAGGCACGATTTTTAGTGAATATGGTAAATTAAATATAGAAATAGACAACAGAATCAGCAAAGCTGGTATGGTAGGAAGTCAACTAAATTAATTTATATGGAATAAAAGAGAAATTAGTCAAAATATAAATTAGCTGTATACAAGACAATGTTCAAACCAGTATTAACTTATGGATCTGAGAACTGGGCTACAAATAATACACTTGACCAAAGACTAGAGACCACAGATATGAGATTCCTGAGAAAGATTAGGGCGTGAACAAATGGCATCAATGGCAATATGATATTAGGAAAGAACTTGACATTATTAGCATCCAGGAATGTGTTAACACAGCTAATCTCAGGTGATATGGTCATTTAAACAGAATGGGAGAGGAAAGATTAGCATTCTCTGCCAGGTTGGCAGGAAAAAGACCCAGAACCAAGATATAGGTGGATTGATATAGTAAAAAGTATCTTAGAAGACAGAAATATAAAATTTGATAATGTTGAAGTCTTGAAAGATAACAGATTGATTTGGAGAAAAAATGTAGATAGGAAGTTAGTGGTGATGTAAATGTTTCATGTAGTACTATCATATCCTGTAAATCCCTCGAGGTTACATCTCAGGAATTTGATGATGATGAAGTGCTCGACAGTGGAAACAGTAGTATTGTGACCACCTCTTGCACTATTCCCACCGTCATTCATTCATTCATTCATTCCACTCTTTTGCTTGTTCACATCACTTCTTGACTTCCTCTGATCCCTTGTTCACATTACTCATTACACTTCCTTCTAGCAAGCCTCTCCAGTTGAGTCATACCAAAGCCATTTATATGGGACCTGTCTCTTTTACATTTCCATCTGTCCCGCAAATGCATTCTACTTATCAACAAATTGCATCCCTTTTCTCTCACACAGCTCTACTAGCATATCGTTCATGATTTTTGCTTTTCTCTCTCTCTCTCTCTCTCTCTCTCTCTCAGTGTATCTTTGTCATACCTGGACAACAGATCCTCTGTTTTTTTTTACCCTGCTGTTATCTTTCATTGTAATTGATAATCTGCTGATATCCATCCTCACATTCTCCCTATGTCCAACAAAATGATTTGTTTCTGCCACCAATGCTACCACCAATTTTCTTACATGTTTTCTTCTCATATCCAGTTCATCTATCACCCTGTTCTTCTTTCTTCTGGATAATAAATCTTATATACTCTCTCATCCACTACACCTTTAATGATGGAATCTCCATAAAGAGTCACTCTTGAATCATTTGCTACCTCTTTTTTTTTCTCCCCACTATCTTTCATTTTATTATTATTATTATTATTATTACATCACACCTCCAGGGAGTCCAAAGACTCATCGAGCGAGGGCATCTACTCTACAACTCTTCGTCTCACTACTCCACCAACCTTCATCATCTAACACCAACGTCATCTACTGCCAACTACCACCACTAGTCTTTTCACAGACAATCACACATATCCATGCCCACAGCGGGATTCGAACCCACAGCCTTTTGGCTGGAGAGCGGATATGCTAACCACTCGCCAGCCAGGCCAGCAATTTTATTCTTTTGCACTCTTCTGTTCATATACACAAATTGTCTATTTTTAGTTTGTATATGCCTCAATTCATTGCCCATCTTATTCATCTCATTCTTCAACACTTGCTCTTTTGCAAGTGTTGAAGAATGAGATGAATAAGATGTTCTTATTCATCTCAGTAAGTTCTTATAAAGACAATCTTTATAAGATGATTCTGTGAACTTATGTTGCTGAAGAAATTTTGTATCAAAAACATAGAAGAAAGAGGCAGTGTCTCTTGTTCTTCTGCAGGAAAGTTGGATGGTGAATATTTTTTTAGTAATTAATTTTGTATAAAATGATTTAAAATAAAGGTCATTACAAAAGAACATTACACAAGCGAAATGCCATAATATATAAAAATTTTAAAGTTGGCAGGTGCGAAAATGCCAAATTTTGGCATTCACACCTGCCAACTTTGGTTAGCTTGATGAAATTTGGTCAGCTTGATGATATATTTAGGAGCTGTCCTTATAATAATGATATTATTATTATTATAAGTATTATTTACTAAACTAAGCATTTACAAATAATAATGATGATATTATTATATTATTATTTTTATTATCACATCAACATTCATGGAATCAGCTCACTTGTGAGAAATTCTTGCTGATAAATTTATATGTTGGTTACACATGGTTTAAAATTTTTCAGGAAATGATGACATATACTAAAATATTAATTTAAAATCTTGAATCAGCATCTTCTAATATTTCAGCAATGTTACATTACCGTTTTCTGGGAACATAAAACTGTGATATGTGCATACAGGCACTAACAACAAACAAATGAGGATGAAGAAGGTTACTGGTGTTGGTCCTAGAGTCCTAAAGGTTCCCCCTGGTGCAGACTAAATTGAGTTGTCTGGCTGTTGGGCTGATCTTAGCTTCCCAAATTTGAGGCAGTCTCATGCACCCAAATTTGTTGAGATTTGGAAAGTTTTTTAGAGCTGAGGTTGATTCCAAGAACAATCTTTCATATTTATATTTGCTACGGTGTAGTAAAGTGGCTTTCTTCCAGCATATTCTGTGGTGGGTATCTAGTGCATGGTCCGCAAGTCCTGAGTGGCCGTATTGGTGAAACCGTATATAGTCTTTGTGTTTGGCACAAACTGTCCTACTATGGCCAAACAGGCAGGACAGCTAATATTAGGATATCTCAACACAAAGACTAGATGTAGTCTTTATCAGAAATATCAGGATATAACAAAAATACTATTAATAGTATTTTTGTTATAGCCATTATTTATAAATGTGTCGCTGATGATTTTTAGTTCCTGTTTCAGAGCTTGCTGGTTAGAGCAAATTGTTATAGCTCTGTTTTTAAAGCTGTTAATGACTCCATATTTTTGTGATGGATGGTGGTATGAATTACCATGTATGTGTCGGTTTGCGGTAGACTGTGAAGGATAGACTGCCTGAAGGAAGATGTGTGTCCAGGAACGGGAGCGAGTTCTGATTTTCCATTTCGATGGTAAATTGTATGGATTCATGTTGTTTGTTCAGGTGGCTAAGGAATGTGTTTAGCATTTATCGCCCATGTGGCAGAACGAACACATCGTCAATGCATCTAAGCCACACTGTAGGTTTTAGAGTGGAGGAATCAAGAGCACTTTGCTCAAAAGTTTCCATATAGAAATTAGCGATTGGGGGGGATAGTGGTGAACCCATGGCCTTACCTTCTTTTTGTAGGTAAAATTGTAGGTTATTTTGCCAGACGAAGTAAACGGAACGTAGTACGTGGACAAAGAGGGCTGTAATGCCAGGTGGAAATTTGTTCTGTAGGAGAAGAATTGTGTCATTGATTGGGATATTTGTGAAAAGGGCAGACACGTCGAAACTGACTAATAAGTCATCTTTGTTGAGTGTTATGTTTTTAATTTTGTTTATAAAGTGTTGCATGTTTTTTACATAGGAGGGGGAATGACCTACCAACTCCTTGAGTGTTGATGCTAATTTCTTGGCTAAGTGGTAATTAGGGCTATCAATTACACAAAAGTACACAAACAAAATGTGCTGCTTCCACAATAGGTCGAAGCAGCACATTTTGTTTGTGTACTTTCAGGACACCATATATTCTGGGTGAAAACTATATTCGGATCACCATGTAAGCCTAAAAGAAAGGATTATAGTTAGTTGCTTATGACAGAGGATGCAAAGAGAGATGTATTATTATTATTATTATTATTGTTCCGGGAAACTCCAAGGAGTCGACAGACTCATCGAGGGAGGTCCTAACATCATGTCTGGAACAACTATTCAACATTCACACAGCATCTATCATATCTTGCCTTGAACTCATTCACGGTCGTAGCACCCACAACAGAATCTGGAAGCTTATTCCACTCATTCACCACTCTCCAAGTAAAACACCTAGCTCTAACACCCTTGTCAACCACGCTCTTGCCCAGCTTCCATGCATGGCCCCTAGTCCTCCCACCACCAGTCATATTTTCAAAAATATCTTCTGGATCAATCTTATAAAAACCCTTCAGTAATTTGAATGTCTCAATCATATCACCCCTCCTTCGCCTATCGTCCAATTTCTGCAACCCACAAATCCTCAACCTATTCTCATAAGGTTCATTCCACAGACCTGCTATCATCTTGGTCACTCGTCTCTGGACCCTCTCCACTTCCTCCCCATCACGAAGAAACCCTGGTACCCATAACTGGGCACAGAAGTCCAGATGGGGTCTTATCAAGGCTCGATACAGAGGAACAACAACTTGCTTCTCTCTGCATGTTAAAGTATTTTTCATAAGCCAAGTGATTTGGTGAGCTGTTTTAGTTACTTTTGCAATGTGCTCCCTAAACTTCAACTCCCTATCCACCAGCACTCCCAAATCCCTGGCCTCATCAATCTCCTGGAGTACAGTTCCACGTATGTGATATACTGCTGCTATTCTTTTCACCCCAAAGTGCATAACCTTACACTTTGCCACATTAAACTGACATCTATTTTTCCTAGCCCAGTCCTCCAAACTATCCAAATCATCCTGTAAACTTTTGACATCCTGTGCACTCACAATTGCTCTACCCAACGTTGCATCATCAGCAAACAAATGAACACTTCCTCTCAGAACGTTTACTATATTGTTAATGAACAAATTGAACAGTAGTGGTCCAAGAACAGAACCCTGCGGCATACCACTAGTCACAGGCCGTATTTTGGACTGTAGTCCTGAATAAACCACTCTCTGGTATCTCTCCTTCAACCACCCTCCTATCCATCTTACCAACCCTATATCTATCCCCATCTTCTCCAGTTTACTGATTAGGGTTCCATGTAGTATCCTGTCAAACGCCTTGGCAAGGTCCAGTATTATCACTGTAAACCCATTACCCCTATCCAGTTCAGCCGTCACTGTGTTATAAAATGTGAGCAAGTTACTGAGGCATGATCTACCCTTCACAAAACCATGTTGTCCCCCATACAATATCCCATTTTCATCTATCCAATCCTGTATTCTTTTCTTGACTAATTTCTCTAAGACCTTGACAATGATTCCTGATATGCTAATCGGTCGGTAATTTACAACAGCAGTCTTGGAACCTCCTTTATGCAATGGAACTATTTTCCACTCTTTCCACCCCCTTGGGACTATCCCAGACCCGAGACTCAAATTAAACAAAATGGTCAAGGGTACTGACAATTCTTTAGCTGTTTCTCGTACTACACGAGCTGGTATACCATCCAATCCCACAGATGTATTGACATTGAGGTTATGCAATAGACTACTCACCTCCACTTCATTCACCACAATTCCCGTATAATCTACTGGTTTATTCGTTTCTGCAATGTCACCACCTGTATGATATATTCTTGCAAAGTGCTCACTCAGTAACTCAGCTATCTCAACTGATTCAGTTACCTCCCTACCATCGGCATTCTTTAAAATCATTCTGCCATGTACATTTTTCCTTTTACTTGCTACATATCTAAAAAACTGTTTAGGATTCTCTTTAGCCTGCATGGCCAATGTTCTTTCGTAATCCTTTTTTGCTTTTCTTACCACACTCATCACCCTTCTGGCCTGTGCTTTATACCGTTCATGTGCCTGCCGGTCACCTTTCTCCTTAAATTCCCTCCATAGTTGTTTCTTTTTTTGCAGCTCAAGCTTAATGGTGTTATTCATCCATTTAACCCCTACTTAATTTATTATTCGGACTCTAGGTATACAGTCAGCCATTGCTTCATGCAAGCACTTCTTAACTACCTCCCATGCACTATCAACTTCTAGTCCTTGCAGTTGTATATGCAATGGCACTGAGCCAATCAAACTCCTAAGCTTGTCATACTTTCCAGCCCAATAATTCCAAATGTACCCTGTCTTAATTGAAAATTCTACACCTTTAGCCACCTCCCAAGTCAAGACCCTATGATCACTCTCACCGATTGGTGGCAATGTGGTCATATTTGTTACAGCCAAATCCTCAGATGTAATTACTAGGTCAAGCACTCTCTGACCCCTAGTATTTTCCATTACATGCTGTCGCAGATAGTTATCCCTTAATAACCGCATAAAATCCAATTCCTTCCTCCCGTGTGTCCTCTCCTCACTCCAATCAATGCGACCATTGTTGAAATCTCCCATAATAATCACCCTCCTTCCACTCATTTCTTCTATTTGCTTGTGCATATTGTCACCACCATCTTTTCCATCACCTGGTCTATAGCAGCACCCAATTGTATATTTAATTCTGCTAGCCACAATCTCACACCAAATGGCCTCAAATGTGCTCTTTTCTCTATCCTGCAATTCAACTTCTATTCTCCTTGGCTGGAGCTCATCAGCTATCATCAACAATACTCCTCCCCCCATTTTATTCTCTCTGTCATTCCTGAACACACTATACCCATCACATTCAATCCCACTAGTTATATCATCTACAGTCAGCCATGTTTCACTAATACCTATAACCTGTGGTCTGGAAGTGCCAACCATGGCCAAAAACTCTTCCTTCTTGTTCCTAATACTCCTAGTATTAGTGTACATGAATTTAAGACCCCCATTAGCCCCAACCCTACCTTGATGCCTTATATTAACTATCCCACTCAGATTTGTTGTCCTTATTTGCTCTGGCATATTATATTCATTCTTACATTCAACTGCCTCCATAAGGACTGTATATCTACTCCTCCCCCTTAACAAATCTAGTTTCCCTGAATTTGCACATCCACTACATTCAGCAACACTTTCTCAAGTCTTCTTACACCATAACCATTCAAATGCAAGCCATCCATCTTATATAGATCCTTACGCCCATCAAACTCACTTCACACGTTCACAAATTCCACACCACTCGTCATTCATAACCCACGCATAAAGTCATTCGCAATTATGGCCCTCCTTTTAAACATTTCACTGTCATACCGTGGCAAAAGACTAATCATTCTAACTCTCTCACTCTTTTCTTTTGCTACCTCAAACAATTCATTCAGGTCTTCTATCATTTCCATTTTATCTCCTTTCAAATCATTCATACCTGCCACAACAATCATTTCTTTCACCCTTTCCTTTTGCTCTCTAATAGACTCAGTTACATCCTTTATGGTCGCACCAGGTTGGTACGATTTTGTCAAATCCTCTACTAACACACCTCCTACTGACGAGTCTCCATACAGCACTCTATCCTTCATTTTGTTCATGTTCACATTCATACGCCTATTTTTCCTGTCATACCTTTTATTATTGGTTGGTTCATTCAGTCGACTTTTGTTCATGCACTCTAGCTGCTGTTTTGCCCTTTCTATTGCACCATTCAACAACGCGATCTCATTCAATGCATCTATCTCCTCTTTTTTACTCTCTGAGAAACCATTAAGACTATCATTCACACTATCTGCATTCACACTCCCATAATTCTTATGTACAACCTTGCCGTTTCTTGTCATATCGCTATTTTCTTCATTCTGAAGTATATGGCATGACAGACCAAGTAACCATTACAAAGGGATTTCAACTATGCCTACATAGACTGGAAGGAAGAAATAGCACACGGGGTTAAAGAAAAAATGGAATTTATGCAGCTAGTGAAAGATAATTAACTAAAACAGCATGAATCCAGTGTTTGAGAGCAATGAATCCAGTGATAGCAACAGAGGATTTGTCCTTAATCAAGGCAGCCACTTGAATTCTACTTGAGGAGCGTAATCATGTGGAATTTTCATTTAAGAAGAGATATATGGAATTAAACTGTGTTGACCCACAGGCTAAACTAAGCAATGGTAGCCAGATATGGTGATCTCAAGCAGTGACTGTAATCAGTGAATTGGCTGCAAACAACAACTGAATTCAGGTCAAGGAGTGTTGGTTGACACTTGACAAACTTAACCATTGAAACTGAATGAACTCAAACCAACCTAAAGAAGCATGCCGGCTTGACCATTTCCCAATCAAACAAGGATCGCACCCACTAGTAGGGAACCAAGATAGTGAAGGCAAAAAATATGTTATTGGAACAAAACATCACCTAGTAGACAGGAAAAAACATAACAAGCATAGGAACATGGAACATAAGAACCCTTCACTAGGAAGGAGCATTGGAAAGACTACTGCATGAATTAGACAACTACAGAAAGTGATTGGAAAACAGATGGACTGTAAAAGGAGAATTTCACAATGGACAGTACAAAATTTTAACTTCAGGGAGGACAATAAACACCAAGAGGGAGTAGACTTATATTAAAACCAAAGGCTCAAACTCTATTGTTTTGCAATCCTATCTCACCTAGGATAATTAAAGCAAGATTTAAAACATCATTTGGATCACTGACTATTATTCAAATATACTCATCAACTTCAACATCATCAGAAGACATTGAGGAGTTCTATACAGGTCTGCATCGTCAAGATCGCCTAATGGGAGACTTAAACACAAAAGTACACAAAGACTGGGATACCTGGCCAAGAGTAATCGGACGGTTTGGGTATGGAGAAAGCAATGAACTTGGCGAAAGACTGCTAAACTTCTGCTGAAATAATAGACCAACACTCTCTTTAAACAACAAAAACCCCAAAGAAAATGGACATAGATATCACCAGACAGACAAACCAAGAATATGAGAGACTATATTATTGTAAACCAAAGATGGAAATCAAGTATCCTAAATTGCAGATCCTTTGCTGCAGACTGTGGATCAGATCATAAGCTAGTATTAGCTTATGATCTGATCCTAAGAATAAAGTTAAAATCTGAAAGGACTTTTAGAGGCAAAAGGAGCCTGAATGTAACTACAAGACAATAATATTCTAAGAAAATATCAAGTAGAACAAGATAAAAACCTGAAGGGACTACCAAAATAGAATATAAGCATCGAAGAACATTGGTGCAAATTAAAGGAAAAACTATTAAAATTGGCAGAAAATACAATAGGTTATGCAGAAAGAGAAAATAAAAAGGATTGGATCTCGAATGAAGTGAAGTAAAAAAGGTTATGTGACCAAAGGAAAAGTATGAAATTATAACAGAAATGAATATAATAGATTAACTAGAAAAATTAGAAAACTAGTTAAAAGAGGCAAGAATAACTGGTTAGAAGAAAAATGAAACATGCAGAGAAGCGATCAAAAGAAATTAACCTTCGTGGATTATATATATATATTATATATATAATCATGTATAATCAATGTATATATATATATATAATCAATATAGATCAAATTAGTAAGACACGGACAACAAAAGAGGGACAACTAATTGAAAGTAAAACAAAAAGAATGGCCAGATGGGAAGAATACTTTAGAGACTTATATAATAAAAACATCTCTCAGAATATTATTATTCCAGCTGCTGAAATGGAAGAGGAAACAAATATCCTCACCAAAGAAACAATAGCACACAACATAGATAAACTTGAAACTAGTAAAGCACATGGTATTGATCAGATACGTGCAGAATTCTTAAAAGCAGGAAAAGATCAACTTCTGGAACCATTAAAAACATTATTTGAAAGGATCTACAAAAATGAAGCAATACTTACTAATTGGACCAAATCAGTTATAACTCCTGTATACAAAAAAGGAGAAAAAACAGAATGCAATAATTACAGTGACATTAGCCTTCTCAGTATTCCAAGTAAGGTTTTTTCAAAAGTACTCCAAAAACAAATTAAGCCATATATAGAACTAGCATTAGGAGAAGAACAAGAGGTTTCAGACCAGGACGAAGCACAACTGATCAATTATTCACCTTAAGACAACTAATAGAAAAGATGCTAGGGTACAACCAAAGTCGCTATATAAATTTCATAGACTTTCGTCAGGCATTTGATTCAATCCATAGAAGAAAACTATGGGAAACTAAAACTATGAAAGAATTTGGAATTCCCAACAAAACTATAAGAATAATAAAGAATCTATATGAGAAATCTGAAAGTGCAGTACAAGCGGATGACACATTAACCAACTGGTTCCACACAGAAAGTGGAGTAAGACAGGGATGCAATCTTTCACTGGACCTGCTCAGTTTTACACTGGAAGATGCAACCAGTAAGACCTTAAACAAAGAAGACTTTACAATCAAAATATATGGGAAAAATATAACACACTTAAAATTTGCAGATAATATTGCATTACTTGCAAGCAAGGAAGAAGATTTACAACAAATTTTTGATAAAATAAAGGAAGAATGTATGAAATTTGGATTAAACTTAAATATAGACAAAACAAAAATTATGCAAAATAGGAAAAAGAAACACCACCCTGAAAATTGAAATTGATAGTAAGAATCTAGAGCAGGTAGAAAACTTCACCTACTTTGGAGGAGTAATTGAGTGCAATGGTGAAATTACAAAAGATATAAACAGATGAGTTAGCCAAGCATCCCAAACTATTGGATGACTAAATAAAATATGGAAGTCAAGAGACATCAGACAAGTAACAAAAGTTAGAATCTATGAGACAATGGTCCTCCCAATACTTCTCTATGGAAGTGAATGCTGGAATCTCAAAAAAGCTGGAGAGAAAAAAATTATTAACCACTGAATGGTTGACTAAGAAGATTACTTGGAGTATCTCTATTGGATAGACTAAGAAACAAAGACATAAGGAAACAACTAAAACAAGAAATAGCAATAATAGACAAAATCCAAGAAAGAAGACTGTGGTAGTTTGGCCATGGGAACAGAAAAATTACCAACTAAAGCCCTGTATATAACGATGGAAGGTAAAAGATCCAAAGGGTGGCCCAGAATTAGGTGGATAGACAAAACAAAAGAGGACCTGAAAACCAAATCACAGCATGTGACACCAAACTGGACAGAATTGTTCAGACTCTCCAAGGACAGAGAGAAGTGGAAAGAGTTCATTCGACCACATCATCATCCACATAGATGATGATGGAAGAGAGAAGAAGAAGAATATGGAGCCAGTGATTATGACAAGTGCCATGGCATAAGGAACTGCAAGGAAGAGATGTTAGCAATGCATGGAAAATGTTTGAGAGAAATAGTATCAGATTGCATACCCAGGATCATGAGAATAAATCAGGTGGGAGTTAAAGAGATGAGTAACATCATCAGGAAAGAGTTGCAAAAAAAATGTTATGGGAGGAATATAAAGAGAAATGTGATCAGCAAGCTCACGAGCAGCTGCAAAACACAGACAAGGGTTAACTGAGGTTAGTGAAGTAGGTCAAGCAAATCCCAAAGAGTTTTTTTACTATGTAATGAGTAAAAGAATAATCATGGAAGATTAAATTTAATGAATACAAATGGTAGGTAGTTGAGAAAAGCAAAAGAAATTGTTGAATTACTCAGTGATCACTTTCTGAGGGTATATCATCTGAATGAAGATAATGCATTAACTGATGGCAGAGTCAAATATGGTAGTAGAGGTAAATGAACTAGAAATGTTTAGGATGTTATGAAATCCCATTGTGAATACAGTTATGAAATCCCATTGTGAATACAGTTATGAAATTGGATGAGTTACTGGCCTGTGTATTACAAGAACATGAAGGAGAAATGGTATTGCCTCCACACAGTCTGTTGAAGTCTAGGTAATACAGCCAAGAAACATCTGGGTCCAATTAAAAGACCAAGCAACCTGCAGATCTCAGAGTCAACTTCAGATGTAATCATTAGAAGCAGGATGGAAAAAAAACAGAGAGAGACACAGGAGCCGATTACGTACAGAAGTCAAGAAACACATCCAGAGGATAAGCACTACTAAGAAATGTAAGGAGATAGTACCAAATGAGGAGGCACAATTACAAAAGGATGTTTGAGTTAGCTTGCAGCTTAAGCTCAAATTTAAGTCCAAATTGAATGTTATCATAGAGCAGAATAATACTAGAAGAATAGGAAATCAAAACAGATGGAAAAAGTAATGTGAGGAACTATACAAGAAGGTGAATTTGGAAAGGATCCCTCCAGTGGGGAATCTTGAGTTATAACCACATCCACTTAGACAATAACAGTATGGCCCTGGGTGCAGATAGAATCAAAGCAGAGCTAATTAATGCCATAAACAGTTCAGGAAAAAGAGTATTTCATCAATTGATTATAAAGATATGGAAGACGAGTATTATTATTATTTATACGGGTACTCCTGGAATCAAACTGCTCATCACGGAAGACCCACTCCATCCATTAACACAATACCTATCATATACCAACTTAAACTTATTCATTGTTGGGATGCTCACAACCACCTCTAATAATTTATTCCACTCATTCACCGCTCTCCACATTCTTAGTAGAGTGTGACCCCCTTGTTTTCCCTCTACTCTCCATGCATTGAAAAAATTCTTTTGTGTTTTTCTTATAGAATCCCTTTAGTAACTTATAAGTTTCTATCATATTCCCTCTCCTCTGTCTGTCAATTAAACTCTGCAACCCACACACCTTCAATCTGTCCTCATGGAACATTCCATAGACCTGTCATGAGCTTAGTCACTCATCTCTGAATCCTTTCCACCACCTCCCATCCCCTAGAAATAGAGATGACCAAATCTGTAGTCAACTTTATAAAATATGATAATAACCTTCCTATCTTTACTCGTCAGTGTGTTCTTCAATATCCAAGTAATCCTCTGAGCTGCTTTGCCAACTCTTGTAATATGTCATCTGAATTTCACATTTCTATCCACCATCATCTCCAGATCCCTAGCCTCATCAATCTCCTGTAATCTAGTACCATCAATATTATTATTATTATTAAGAGAGACCTCCAGGGAGTCAGAGACTCATCGAGGGAGGCCACATGCTACACACACACAGCTATCATACTTAATATAATAAGTGCATTACACTAACATTTTACAACATTAAATTAACAAACATTGCCCTTTGCCCACACTGCCAATTTATTTAAGTTATCCTGCGTGATACAATATCTATGTCACCTTTATCAACTATTGCCCTGCCCAGTTTTGCATAATCAGCAAACAACTGAATATCCCTTTTCAAATTTTCTGCTGTATCATTAATTTTTTCCCATTTTTTCCTTATGTAATAGTTTTCCATCTGGCATTCTGTCAGATGCATTTGTAAAATCCAGCAGTATCATGGTGTAGCCATTTCTTTTATCTAGTTATACTATCACTTTATAAAATATGATTAAATTACTGAGACAGGCCCTACCTTTTACAATGCCATGCTGGCCCCTATAGAGTATCATATTCCTATCCCCACCTAATGAATAGTCTAGGGAATGGAAAAAGATAGTATTCATATCACTCCATATGACAGGAGATATGTTATGGGGGGAGGAGTCTATAGAATTATTACTTTAATCTGTCATGAAACAAGAGGCCAAGATGGCTGAGTAACAACTAAGTTTCAGAAAAAGCAAAGGTATCAGAGTTTAAGATTCTTTGTGTTAGGCAGGTCATTGAGAAGTAGAGTTGAGACTTTCTTGGATAATGTGCTTCATAGACTACTCAGTTTTTGACTATATTTAGCATGTGAAATTGTGGGAGATATTAAGGTAAAGGGTTTTCGTCAACATATTATCAGGCTGACAGACATATTTGCATTGTGAGCAAGTTATGCCTAAATTAAGTGATTGTCTTCAGTGAGCAAGGGAGTCAGTGAGAGAAAGCAGGCATGAATGCCTGCTTTCTCTCACTTGTTCAGTATTTATGCGAGGAACATCATGCATTTAGGATTGGATGAGCTGAAAATAGGAATTAGGATAGTTGGCAGTTGGAACAGGCAATCTGAGATACACTGATGATGCAATGACAGGAAAGAGATAGGCTGAATCCTTGACAGAGTTAATGAGATCAGCATAATCAGAGGACTTACACTCAACCTTTTCATTATTATTCTTCTTGAACAAACTGCAAACAGAAAAGGTACTGAGATACAAATGTACTTTAATAGAGGACACATGCAATTTACAGACAAACAGTGGTGGTGATGGGCAGTAGATGGCATTGGTTTAGATCAGCATTTTCCTATGACGGAACACTTCACAAATCCTGAAATTTTAACGAAATATTTTGGTTAGAGTAGAGTATCACCGGTCTCGTATTCAATGTAAAGCTAAGCGCACACAATTGCCGAAGCAGGCTGTATTGCTTTGCAAAAAGGTGCACACGCAGGCATGCCAGGCTGCAGCGCACCGCATTGACCTTGCTTGTGACTGCACGTTTCATAGAATAGATACCTCCGTACTTCACTCTCTCTCAGAAGTGTCGATAACCTCGTGTGGCTGAGTCAAGTCCAGCGCATGCTGGCATTAATAGAACAATCCACATGCAAAATGAGGAGCACCTGGTTTTCAAATATGTTTGAACTTGTCGCAGCATTTAAAACCATTCCAGGTTCATATTAATTTTGATAAATTTTCACGGAACACTTATTCACTTTCTGCAGAACACCATTGCTCTGCAGAACACAGTTTTGGAAACTCTGGTTTAGATGATGGAGATGGATGGAAGGAAGTGGTGGAGATGGAGAGCTGTAGAACAGGTGCCCTTTCATGTGGTTATATCAGTTGCTTTAATATTATTTTTGTTTTAAGTGTTTATCAGAACTTTCCAGACCCCCCCCCCCTCACCTCATAAAGCCTCAACAAAAGCCCACAGAGCTACCTCATATATGGAGTGATGAGTGAGTGGAATAATTGCTGAAATGGGCTGTGTAAGTGCTTTGTGAATGAATTTAAGTAAAAGTATGATAGGCTTTTGTAAATAATGGTGAGAAGACACATTGTGAGAAGACCACACTAATGGATCTTTAGATCACTTCAAGCACCTATGTAATAATAATAATAAATAATAATAACAGTAATAATGCTGTACTAATCCCTATATCTTACTGTTATAGGAGATGACTCATTAACTGATGCCAGTAGCCAGAGATGGGATTTTTCAACAGTCAACTGCACTCCTACTTCATCAGTAGATTTGGAATGGGAAAATGAAATTGGTAAGTAAGAAGAATTAAATAGATGAGTTTTTAAATTGGAAATAACAGTAATAGTGCTACCAATTACTTTTTTTATGTACAATTCTCAAATCTGTTCATAATTCCATCCTGGCTGAATCAACTTGAATAAAATTTAAATCTTTCCTTAAATTTTTTGTCATCTCAATTTTAGTTTAAAATGGACATTTTTAATTACAAAACTAGACAAAATAATTCAGATTGATGCAAAATTATACTGAGCAGTAAACTAAGACAAGAAGACACAAGTGGCTTTATATTCACTTGCTACAATAATAAAGGTCTCCATTGTCCAAGAATACTCTTATATTATTTGTCAATTGAACTGTCTGTCAATTTCATCATTTCAATCAATGGCAATAGTTTTTTTTTTTTTTTTTTTTTTTTTAACAGTTATAAAAGTGGCATTAGAAGTTCCAGGTGTAAAATGCCCTTTTTTTTTTTTTTTGCACATTATAAAGTAAACGGTATGCATTAGCATTACCATTTTTGTTTGTTTATCTCTTTGTGTGAAACAGACTAAAGAATAAATAAATTGATTTTGATAAAACTTTATATTTCAGACTTTGAAGAAGCCATGTAGTTTTCATATTTGTCAAAATAGATTTTTTAAGCGATTAAAGTACCTTCACTGCACAAGTGATGTAGGCACTGGAATTCCTGTTGGGTGCCAGTAATTTTAATTGTATTATCAGGATATTAATCTCACTTAGTCAATGTAATCTTGTACTTTCCTGCCTTTTGTTTATTAAGTCATTAATTAACATAATTTAATATTGTAAACATTGTCTATGATGTTGTGTGTGTATGAGTGCCTCTGTATTGCAATTGAAAGAATGGTGGTACATTGTGCCCCTCAATTGGAAAAAGCCTAAGTTCAATTCTCGTCATAATGAGAGGAATCTTTATATGGCTTTTTTTTCAATTGACAGTGCGTTGGCTGATCTCATATAGAGATAGCAGGGTTTTTCCCCTCCTGGAAACAGGTTTTCATCCTGCCTACAGACAAATCAGCCAATTTAGAGACAAAATATATTAGTGGTGGTAGGCAGTAGTGGTGTCTAGATGATAATGGTAATGGAGGTTCAGTAGTTGGTGTATTAAGTGGTGGAGACGGAGAGTTGTGGAGTAGGTGTCCTCCCTCGATGAGTCCTTGGAAGTGCCACATAATAATAATAATAATGTTTCCTAACTAGTTTATGATTTTCTTGAATAGTTTCCATACAGCAGGGCCCAACATCTGATTGCAATTTCTTCCACAAAACCCATTGTATGTTCAAAATATTATAAGTCAAAATCAGTGATAGTGGATTTCCTGTAATTCATTCTAAACCCTTGGCAGACAATCTCAACAACACATAGAATAGATATTTCTTACATATTGTACTTGATGATTTTTATATTAAAAATGAGTGTTGGATGAAGATTATTTAATAAATAGTTATCACATATCTTACTGTTTAAAAAAGAAACTTGTGATCAGCCTCACACAGATCTGCATTTCAAAAAATACCAAGCTGAACACTAGTAAAGATGTTGATTGGTTGAGGACAGTCATACAAGAACATATGAGTAAAATTCCTCACCGATTGGCCAAGACTCCATCCACGCTTTTGGAAATTTCCACACATGCATTATTTTCAGCATGTATTAGAAAGGCATTGGTTCCTGAAGGACCAATGCTATCATTGGTCCTTCAAATGAAATCAGTTCCTAGGAATATTGATTGTTGATGTTAATGGAAGTCAGGACACTACTGTATTTGGCTCCTCTTTCAAAGATTTAGGTAATAAATAAGTAGCAGTGACACTCAAGATTTTCTTCAAAAAGGGAGGGTCCATGGGATTCAGTTTTCTTTTGCCTCCCTAGGATGAATGAGGTGAATAACGAGAAATGAACCATCGACCTTCGCCACACTACCCACACTCAGTGGGATTTTATTCTCATAAGTGCAAAATGATTACAGAGCTGTTATAAATCTTTTGATAGGTTTTGTGACTCACAGTCAATTAAATATTCATATGAGATCACTTCCAATAAACTGTTCAATTTTCTAGAACCTTGTCTTGAAAGCTTCTGTGCTCAGTATTAATATATACATATTGAAACTGGCTGAGCCCTCTAGCTTCACCAAGGTGAAGTTATTCTGCCAGCAGTTCACTTCAGAGTATTTACTTGAGTATTTGGTGCTTTTGTCATGGTATTGAATTGTGAGTATTATAACACTGATTTGTAAACATTAGAAGTTTCATCATCCTGAACAAAAATAATTCAATTCTCAGGACTGCTAGCTCAAGAACATGCTACATGTAACTACCCATGTTCGAAACATTCATCTCTTAAATCTAAACTTGCAAATCTAAGGGTATATCCTTAGGCTTTATTAATCATCATTGCAAAGCAAACTCTTATTGGAAATTGTAACCATTTGAATGCAAATAGATAGCCTTGAAGTAATGAGGGATATCCGAGGAGTGAAGACAATTTCTCTGAAAGCAGGACCTGTAAATATCACAGCTTCTATCATATTCAGTTTCAACGATTTTACTTGAAGCCTAGTTCCATTGCAAAGATTTGAAGGGGAGGGGTGCATATTTTGGAACAACATAATAGGAACACCTATTTTCAATTTGATTTCATGATTAGGCAATCCAGGTGGATTAAGAGAATTTAAAAATTCCATGGGAAAATGAACTGCATCATCTACTACATCCACAGGAGTATCTACTGATTTGTAAACACTAACAGATCCATTAACCCTATTAAGAACTGACTTGTTCATTATTGACATGCCGTCATTTCAAGGTGTGAGGATAGCTCTCTCCCTGAACCAAGAAAATGACTTTTCTGTTATGTTCTCAATAGATGGGTAGACACTACAACAGTTCATATGCAGTGTAGACAATTTTCCCAATATTTAGGTGTGTTAATATAATTTTTCCATCTCTTCACCATTGCCAATTTTTAGCAATTTTGAGGAGAAGGAATGTGCATTAGAGTCTCCATGTAGGTGAATGTGCATGTTGGTTTTAAGAGAGAACTTCTCTATATCATGCCATAGTGACGATTTCTTAAGGCAGGCATGCACTTCATCACTAGTTCTACAAGATACAGTGGGCTGTGTTTCAAAAATCACTAGCATATAAAACAGTTATTCCACCCATTCTTCAATCATCTGATCTGATATCCTTAGTGTTCTGTCGACTGTTTGAACTCCCAAACAATCAAAGAAACCCTTTGTAATAATTTTGACAAATTATTTTGTTTTGATATATTGCACATAGGTTATCATTAGTTACATTTGTAAGTGGTACTTTGAAAGTAGAATGAGCAGTTTGACCACCTTGCAATAGATTAACTGCTATACCTGAGGATGCCACAGCCAGAGTGATTTTACCTTGGCTTCTCAACTTAGCTAATAACAATTTAGAAAAACAATTTCCCAGTACCACCTGGAACATTGAAGAAAAAGTTTCCCTGATTGATTGTTCACAACTTGTTAAAACATTGTGAAAAACTTCAGCTTCATCTGAAGTTAGTGATTGTTTGTGCTGACTTAGTAAATCCTGAAGTTCACTGAAATCATTATGAGGTTTCCCGGATTAAATCTGTATCTAGAGGCAAAGGATTGTTCGGTATCTGAAGACCAAAGTATCTTTAACACTTTTGTCACATATTGACTTAACAATTGATTCAAGCTCAGTAATGCCTCATAATCTTCATTAAACTGAGCCTGAGAATGAGTAGAATGTTCTTGGTGTAAGAGATCTTCCAAAAAATGATTTTTTTAAGTCGACATAGTGAAAGAAAGTCAGTAATGTTGCTGTGAAACAACATTACAGTGAACAAAAGGTGTAAAGATGGCAGTGAGTTTGAAATTATTGCATCATCGATACAATCAGACCAGTGAGAATCATCTTCTAACAAATTCAAAGCCTTACATGAATCCCGGTATGTCAGATGTACTACATCATTTACTGTTCTTGGATTGCTGAATGATTTTGTTCCTTTCACATGCATCAAGAGCATTCATAAATAAAAGCATTCAGCTTATTGGGATGTACACTATAAACATGACCTAGACCATTGCTCTTTTTCACACCAGGATAACCATCCACGTCGACACCCTGTCTTCTTCGTTGAAATTTGTTTGGATGCCAGGTGTAGTATGTAGGTACTTCATTATAGGTCATTGTTTGGGCAAAATTATCTTCTATGCATAGTTTAAAAAAGACTGTTAATGTTGTGTCTCTTGATGACTCCACTATGCTGAGTGCATTACTTTCTGTGAAGTATACTCTTTTACTATTTTCGAGATGAACTATGGTTGGATGTTGCTCGTGAATATCAAAAGATAAAATCTGCTATACGGCTTCAGAGGTTACTGATGTGTTGTCCTATTTTGTATAGATCTACTTTGCTATATTTGTTTTGCAAACCAAACATAGTTTGGTCTGAGTCCTTGTTGATATACTTGCATACATATTTGATGAATTTCACAGAACTGCAAATTTCAACATTTATGTTGAAATTTGTATATTTGGATTATAAGGCACTATATGGCGATTATGAATTTCAGAAGTTCCTTAGCTATTATGTATGGTAGCAATTCACCCACCATCTGAAGGAGCACGTTGACGATATCGTGAATATCCATCTTCATCTGTTTGAGTTTCAACAATAAATGATCTTGAATATTCATTGTGCACTTTCCTGACTTCATGCATGGTGAGTTTGGATTAACAGGTCTGCATGGACCATGTACCATCTGTTTTGTTATGATATTGAACAATCTTTGTCACATTGAGGAGAAGGTATCTTGGCACATATAATGGAATCAATTTCATGACTCCTGATTTTACCTTCGAGCCAAATCAATATGTGAGTGTGTGGCAGTCCCCTTTTTCAGAAAAGGGATTGATACATATATCTATACACTGAATAGGCCCTAAACACTGAACTAAATCACATCCTCAACACTTTCTCAGCCAATGGCTACCCCCCAAGAAAAGTCCAAAAAATATTAGAACCTACAAACCACAGATCCCCTCCACAACAAGGATTACTCTAAATCCATCACCATTCCCTACATCCGAGGCACCTCAGAAAAGATTACCAAAATCTTAAAAAAGCATGACCTGACCTCCTGTTACAAACCTTACAGAAAATTGGCATCCCTTATCCGCTCCACTAAAGACCAACCACTTCCCCTAGACCTACCTGGTGTATACCAGGTCCCTTGCAGTTGTAATCTGTCTGGCCAAACAGGCAGGACAGCGAATATCAGAATTTCTGAACACAAGGACAACATCCAGTTTCACAATTCAGCCATTCTGGTCTTGCGGACCATGCTCTGGATACATGCCACAGAATACAGTGGAAGAAAGCTACATTAATACACCATAGCAAATACAAATACGAAAGACTATTTATGGAATCAGCCTCAGCCCTAAGAAATTCTCCAAACCTCAACAAATTTGGTTGTATGCCACTGCCCCAAATTTGGGAGGCTTACATCAGCAGACCTTCAGCCCAACGGCCAAGAACACCTTCTTAGCCCGCTAGAGGGCACCATCAGGACTTTTAGGAGAACAATAGCTTCATCTCTTCATTCCCAGTTACTGTGTTTTCACACTGCACGTGCACGTACACGTGCTTTTTTGTGTAAGTTCCTTTAGAAGATGGCAATGTGACATTGCCGAAATATCGGAAAATATTTATTAAAGTTTAATTTAATTTATATCCTTAACTACGTTGTTCTATTCCTTAAGTGTTTTAATACTAAAAGTTCGGTTTCTTTTTGGACAGAGGGTGTGTATATATATATATATAGAGAGAGAGAGAGAGAGAAAGAAAGCCTCTGTACCTCAGTCGGTATAGACAAAGCCCTTTGGTTGGAAAGACCTGGGTTCAGTTACCATCCATGGCATGAGCAACCTTTATCTGGTCTCTTTTGACTACAGGTGAGTTAACCAGTCTCATACAGTGGTGGAGGGATTTTTCTTCTGATAACTTTGGTTTTTTCATCCCTTAAAACAGCTACAGTCATAAATACTTATGGCAAGGAAAGCAACAAGAAACCACCTTACATCATATCTCCCTAGTAATTAGCTGCAATCCTCTCAAAGAGAGGAGGACACAGAATTAGGATTAGAATATATATATATATATATATATGTTACATTTATTTTCACACTGCATTATGTGAAAATATATTTTTCATTATTTATGGTTTGTATTTTTAATAACTTGATCCAACTTATTTCACTCATACAGGATTGACTCCTCCTTCAAGCTTTCTTCCATCAGAAGATATCAGATGGGTGGGTACTGAAACAAACAGCAATCCTTCTCATCCTCTGACTCCTGTTTCCCACAGTAATGGATTAGAATGGGATGGTGACTTTATTAGGTAGGTGACATTCATTCACATCAGAAAGTATAGGTATTTTATTTTATTATTATTCATTATTATAATGGTCAATGTTTTGAATTCACTATTTTTTTTTTTTAATATAGAGTCATTGAAAAAGAACTCTGGTATTTCAAAGAGTACCAGATCGATAAATTTGAGATGCAAAATTATGCTGTTGGTTGAAGAACATCCAACTTTTTAGATTAATTCATCATCATCAAATTCCTGCCATGTACCCTCAAGGGGTGTACAGGATATGATAGTACTACATGAAAAATTTACATCATTACTAACTTCCTATCTAAAATTTTCCTCCAAAACAGTCTGTTACTCGTCAAGACTCCAACATTATCAGATCTTATATTTCTATCATCTAAGGCACTTTGTACAGTATCAATCCACCCTATATCTAGGTCTTCCTCTGGGCCGTTTTCCAGCCACCCTGGCACAGAACACTTGTTTTGCTAATCTTTCCTCACCCATTCTATTTAAGTAACCATACCACCTGAGATTAGCTCTGCTAATGCATTCCTGGATACTCACAATGTCAAGTTCTTTCCTAATATCCTCGTTTTTAATATGATATTGCCATTGATGCCTCTGTTAACGCCTCTAATCTTTCTCAGGACTCTCATATCTGTGGTCTCCAGTCTTTGATCAAGTGTTTTACTTCTGACCCGGCTCTCATATCCATAAGTTAAAACTGGTTTGAACACTGTCTTGTATACAGCTAATTTAGTGTTCCGACTAATTTCTCTCTTATTCCATATGAATTTATTCAATTGACTTTCTACCATATCAGCTTTGTTGAGTCTGTTGGCTATTTCCATATTTCATTTTCATTTACCATCTTCACTAAAAATCGTGCCTGAGTAGCTGAAATGTTTTACTTGTTCCACAGGTTCTCTGTTCACAATGCAGTTGACATTTTCAACAATTCTGCCTATTTTCATTGTCTTTGTCTTTTTATTGCTGACCATCATACCATATCTATTAAAACAGTTATTTAATTTAGTCAGGGAATCTTGCAGACTTGTAGTGGATTTATTTAGCAGTATAACATCGTCCGCATAAAGCAAAGAGCTGACATTAACATCTCCAATTTTGATATCATGTTTAATACCACTTTCCTTCATAATGTGATCCATATAGATAATGAATAACAGAGGGGATAATATACAATATCCCATTTTCATCTATCCAATCCTGTATTCGTTTCTTGACTAATTTCTCTAAGACCTTGACAATGATTCCTGATATGCTAATCGGTCAGTAATTTACAACAGCAGTCTTGGAACCACCTTTATGCAGTGGAACTATTTTCCCCTCTTTCTACCCCCTCAGGACTAACCCAGACCCGAGACTCAAATTAAACAAATTGGTTATGGGTACTGACAATTCTTTAGCTGTTTCTCGTACAACACGAGCTGGTATACCATCCAATCCCACAGATGTATTGACATTGAGGTTATGCAATAGACTACTCACCACCACTTCATTCGCCACAATTCCCGTATAATCTACTGGTACATTCGTTTCTGCAATGTCACCACCTGGGTGATATATTCTTGCAAAGTGCTCACTCAGTAACTCAACTATATCAACTGATTCAGTTACCACCCTACCATCTTAAAGCAAAGAGCTGACATTAACATCTCCAATTTTGATATCATGTTTAATACCACTTTCCTTCATAATGTGATCCATATAGATAATGAATAACAGAGGGGATAATGTACATCCTCATCTCATACCAGATTTAACATTAAACCACTTTCCTGTACTTCCTTCAATTCTAATTGCTGACTTACAACTCAAATAAAGACTAAGTATTGCTTGATATAATGCCCCATTGACACCATATAACTCTAGCATATTGAATAGCTTCTCTTTTGGCATCTTGTCATATGCCTTTTCCAGATCGACAAAACTTAAATACAGATCTTTGTTATATTCCACTATTTGTCGTAAAGTGAAGATCTGATCCTGACAGCCTCTATTTGACCTGAATTCAGCTTGTTCTTCACCAAGCTTTTCTTCCACAATTCTTCTCAGCCATTTCTCAAGTATACTTGCATATATATTACCAGGAACACTCAATAGGGATATACCTCTATAATTCTCACATTCAGTTTTATTTTCCTTTTTATATATGGGTACTATGAGAGCTCTACTCCAATCATTGGGAATTCGTCCCTCTGTCCAGGCATTCTGGACTATGCAGTGCAGCCGCTGTAAGACTTTTATACCACCATACTTCAGATTTCTGGTCGAATATCATCTACTCCTGCTGCCTTTCCACATTTCAAGCCTTTGATGGCTTTTTCTACTTCAAGTATGGATATGTATTCCTGACCTTATATGCCTGTTGAGTGTTTTTTACCACTGTGCTGTTATCACTGCTTGTTTCATTTAGCAATTTTTCGAAGTAATTACTCCATATTTCAAGGATATCTTTTTCTCTGTTTTCATGTCACCTTTATCATCTCTAACTCCTTTTACAGCACTCTTTCCTCCATTTCTAAGCTTCTTCAACAACCTCCAGAATATCTTACCACCTTCTTGGTATTTATTTTCTGTGTTCTTGCCAAAGTTCTCCCATGACTTTTGTTTAGCTAGTTTTACACACTGTTTAGCTTTCTTACATTTGTCTCTGTATTCTCTAAGAGCACAAGCTGACTTTTTTGCAGAAACTTTTGATATGCTTTCTTCTTTTCCTTCACTGCCTCTTTAATTTCCTGTGTCCACCATGGAGTTCTGATTTTTTTATCCTTGCAGACAACCTCACCACATGATTCTCTGGCTGAATCAATCATTTCTTTGCCATTCAGTATCTAATGTAAGATAACTGAAAAAGGTCAATAAATTTCGTAACTTATTTAAAAAAAAAAAACACATAAATAAATAAATTTATATATATATATATATATTTACTAAATCTATTAGTGCACTTTTTGCAGCTAGAACCCAAAACATCAATAAATATACGATTAGGAAATTTGATTCCCTCAAACATATGCAAGACCGTTTATCCTATAATATTGCTTCACACACTCTTAACAACGTTGTAGTTAATAAATCTTCACATATTCTTACAACAGCAGAAATAAATGTATACTCTCCAAGGGGCTTAATTTTGTCTCTTCACCTAAATCTATTCCTAGAGAAATTTTTCTTACAAAAATAGAAAAAGCTACCTCCAGTCTACCAACACAGGGTGCAAATCTACTTAGGATAGAAGCTATTTTTGCAGTCAACAATAGTAGACCTCCCACTGACAACGTCTCCCGTTCGGAGAGAAAAGCTATTCATCAACTGCGGAGTAATATTTACTCTGAAGTTCAAAGAGATCCTACGAGAGAACTATGTAATTGAACAAATAATCTTCTCAAATCTACCTTTATAAAGGGATTTACCATCCTCCATTCTATTAACAATTTCGCCAGTAAAATAGCCTTTCGGCTTATTGAATTAGTAATTAACAATAAATATAGGAGTACACCACTTCTTCGGTAATTCGATAGTAGAGGTATGTAAGTTCGTGTTCACTTAAAACCTTGATATTCCAGGTCTACCTACTCACTGATGAGACCTCAAAAAAGGTTGAAACCAGTTTGGGTAGTGACCTCTTCTCATAATGTAAAACAATATATATACATCTCTTAGGAGCCAGGTTTTCCATTATGAGAGAATATAAAAGTTAGTGATGGAGCTTGCTCCACCTTTGCATGGAGTTGCCCTGGTGTTGTACTACCCAAGTGATCATTTACACTTGGGCTCGCCAATAGTTTTTTTGGCATGAAACTCTGGATTTCGATCTGAGTTTCGTACCCGGCTATAAAAACATAAAGGGATTTACCATCCTCCTTTCTATTACACTATAATCCTGTTTCTGGCTACCTAGTAGTGCACTAAGCAAACCACCAGCATAAGTAACCGCTGATACTTTTATAGTTTACTATATTCGGCATGAAACTCTCTGATTCCAATATTTGAGTTTTTTATTCGGTTTTAAAACAATGTGGGATTTAATATCCCCTTAATTTGAATAATGTTTATATTGCCGAAATGAAGCCTATTGGCTTTTTATATTTAAGTAACTTAATGGTTGCACCTGTTTGACAACTTGTATAGCAGAGTATATAAGTTCTTTTCGCTATACCCTTTAGTATCTATTTGGTCTAGCTACTCGCTGATGAAGCCTCAAAAAAGGCTGAAACCGGTCTGGGTAGTGACCTCCCACATAATGTAATAACAGCATACATTTCCTAGGAAATGTGTTTTTACATTATGGAAAATACTAAGATTAGCAATTAGGACTTTCCCCACCTTTGCAACGAGTTGCCTGAGATTGTAATACGTACTAGGACTACTTGCATTAGCTCACACTAGTAACCGCCGATACTTTTATAGTTTACTATATTCGGCATGAAACTCTCTGATTCCAATCTTTGAGTTTCTTATTCGGTTTTAAAACAATGTGGGATTTAATATCACCTTAATTTGAATGATGTTTATATCGCCGAAATGAAGCCTAATGGCTCTTTATATTTAAGTAACAATACTTTAAATTGACAGTCACAGAGGATGAACAAGTCCCTTTTTGCCCATCCATGGTACTATAGGTTGACTAGTCTCTCATAAATGAGTTCTTTGTAAAAAAAAATAAAATAAAATAAAATAAAAAAAATCCTGATATCTTCATCAACATTTTTCATTTCATCATTACAAATATCCTCTGAGTTGTATTCACAATCTTTGCTCTCTTGCCCTTGATCTTCAACTTTGATCTTTTAAAACTTCAAGATCCCTAGCCTGATCAATTTCTTCTAGCATATTACCCCCAATATAGTATTCTATTGAATATATCATCAAACAAGGATGCATAACTTTACATTTACTAGCATTGAACCGATAGCTATTTTCACATTGTAAACAATCCAGCTTATTCATATCATTTTGCGATTATTGCATGTCACTCGCATTCTTGATTACTTGCCTATCTTTGCATCATCAGCAAATAGCTGTGTGTCTCCTGTTAGATCCTTTCCAATGTCATTAATATAAAGATTGAATGACTACGGACTGATTCCTGGGTACACCTCTGGTCACTTTAAATCTTGTCAGTTCACATCCCCATATACTAGTTTTTGATATCTGACAGTCAGTCATCCTCTTATGCAAGCCAAGAGTTTATAATCCTATTCCACATCATCCACCTTATGCAATAGCCTTCCATGTCGCATCCTTCAAAAGCTTTAGCAAAGTCCAAAAGTATCATAGTGTATTTGTTCCCCTTGTCTAACTCAACTGTAATGTATTATAAAATGTGAGCAAGTTACTCAAACATGACCTTCCCTTAGTAAACCAAAGCTATTCATTGCAAAGCATAGATCAAGCCATTTCTGTATATGATCTCTTACCAAATTTTCCAAAATCTTCATCACTATTCCAGAGATTCTGATATATCAATAGTTATACACAACAGTCTTTGTGCCACCCCTGTGTAATGGGATTAGTACTGAGACTCAAGTTATACAGTCAGGTCAAATGACCATTTCAGCTGAACAATCTTTCATCATCTCTGGTGATTTCCCCATCAATATCTCCTATTTGCCAAATTCTTATTCAGTTTATGCAATGGCTCTATTACCTAAATCTAATACCTAAATTCTACGATAACAAGCAAAATGACTCTCCAGACCTCGGCAAACAAGCATTCTTCAATTAACATTTGGATCCATATCCATTATTTGCTGCTTAAGCGATTCTAAACTGCGAAATATTCCATCCAATTCTTTGATTGTTATCCCCTTTGGAACCTCATCTTCGCATTCCATTTGTTCATTGTCTTCATATGCACGTTGTTCAGTTTCAAGAAGATGGTTGTCACTGAAATCTTTTGAATTTGAATCCAGTAATTCTTTAACATCTTCTGCATCAACTCCATCAAAACCAGGGTCTTCATCAGTTGCAAATTTATTCAACCATATTGTTCACAGAATTTTGAAAACCACCTAAGTCATTAGTGTGTTCTGGCAAAAGGTTTTTCCAAACAGCTCTCATGCAGCTAGAAGATACTTGCTCCCACGAGTCATGAATGTTTTCAACTGTGTGTTTAATGTTAAAATTTGTCCGAAATTCTTGGAGCATAATTGCATTTTCTCCTGTTGTTGTTTCTACTGCCTTTGAGAGTCTTTTTAAGAAAATAGAATTTGATAGTTGCAGTGATGCCTATGTAGTATTTGGTGGAAAAAATAAAGCTTTCGCATTCTCACACAGATCATTAAGAGAATTTGGACGACCAGGTGCATTATCTAAAAGAAAAAGAGCTTTGAAAGCTAAGTTATTTCTTTTGCAATAAGCTTCAACTGCCAGTGGAAGATAAGACTTAAACCAGTCTTCGAATGGGCTTTGGTAACCCAAGCCTTCTGATTCGCTCATCAAATTACAGGTAAAGAGTTCTTGTTACATCCTTTTAAGCCCTTAGGTTCAGAGTTCAATAGACAAGCAGCGACCTCGATTTAAAATCTCCATTATCATTCCCTCCAAGCATAACAGTTAAGCAATCTTTTGATACTTTATAGCCAGGCTGTGCTGCTTCTTTTTTTGATATAAAAGTTCTAGATGCCATTATTTTCCAATAGAGGCCAGTTTCACCTACATGGAAATTATGGTGGTAATCATAATAATTTTCTTTGATAATTTTCTCCAGCTCAGCAGGAAATGCAGATGCAGCATCTTCATTGGCACTTGCAGCTTTACCTGTTATTTTCACATTCTTTAGTCCAGCCCTAGATTTAAAATTTCCAAGCCAGCCTTTGCTAGTTGTGAATTGTGAATTGTCTTCTTTACATTTAGTCTCTTTAAGTCTTGAAAAGCGGCTAAGAGCTTTGGCTGTGATATTATAGACACTAATTGGAATTCTCTTTTGATTGCAGTCTTCCAGCCAAATAATCAACAGATCTTCCATTTCAACCATTATAGCACTTCGGTTACGCGTGTATTGCATACTTGCAGACGTAGATACAACTTTACCTTGCTCACAATACTCATCAGCTTTGGATAAAATTGTCCATATTGTAGACTCGTTAAAACCAAATTGGCTTGCAATCTTACTTTTACTTTCACTACGTTTAAATCTTTTAATTATATCAAGTTTTGTATCTAAGGTAATTACTTTCCTCCTCTTTTTTTCACCTGATGGTTGTGGGATTGCTCTTATTCTTTGAGATGCTTAATGGGCTGTATAACGTAAGTTGTAAATACAGCAGAACAATTGGAGCTTGTAATACATCCACTCTTAATACTTAATGGGAGGAATGACGTCATCATGCTCATGACTTTCTTTCTCTTGGACAGGAAACACTCCTCGAGGCTTGCATGTTTTTGCATGGTAAATTTAAAGGCACATTAATTAAAACTCTTGCTGCATATATAAAGGGATTGTCACAATTAATTTCACTGTGTTAATCAAATCCTGTGTTAAGCAAGGGATACCTGTATATACTTAATCCTTCATCAGGAGGGCTCAACCCATCCCTCCCAAAGGGATGGGGGAGAAACCCCCATATTATTATTATTATTGCTAGCTGTAACTTCAAGCCATAATTCATCAATGTTTTCAACATTTTTGATATTAAAATGTGTTCAAAAATCTGTCCAAGCTATGGTCCCATCTCTCATTGTTTCTTTTATGACTTGAGATAAAGTTCATCTCAAATAATAAGCCTTAAACATAGCAATGAGACCATAATATATTGGTTGCAATAATGATGTGTTGGGTGAAAGAAAAGGATTTTAACATTTTCATGCAAGTCAGAAATAGCAGAAGGGTGACCTGGTGCACTGTCTAAAAATAAGTTGTAAACTATTTTTAAAACATCTGTCATGTTACCCATGCTTTCTTATTAGATCACCATATTGCAGGAAGAGCACCTTTACAAGCCCATGGATATTCAGGTTTCCAAACAAGCAAAGGCTTTAATTTAAAGTCACTAGATGCATTTCCACTTAATAAAAGTGACAAACAGTCTTTGGAAATTTTACATCCTGGTTGTGACTTTTTCCTTTTATGTTAAATAATGTGCAACGGCATCTTCTTCCTAAAACAAACCTGTTTTGTTGACATTAAAAATTTGTTTCCCCTTTCTAACCTCCCTTTTTTCAATCACTTCTTTTAACTCATTGGGAAATGTTGCAGCAACAGCATCATTTAAATTAGAACATTATGGATCCCCATATGCTTTTTAAAATTATAAAACAGCCAAAACTTTCCAAAGAAGTTTCCTGTTCATCTCCATTTTCTTTTTCTATCTTATAAAAGACTTGTTGCTTTGGCTTAATTTATTATGTTACTTAATGGAATTTTTTTCTGATTGTGGTCTTCAGTTCATATCATTAAAAGACATTGCATATCATCCACTGACACCTTGATGAATTTTTATGTTTATTGATCACTTTTGTCATATAAGATGCTGTGGCTATTCCTTTTTTTTGTTGGAGCTTTCTTCTTAATTAGTGTTCATGCCAATGACTCATCATTCATTTGTCCTGTTTTTTTTTTTTTTTTTTTTTTAGGGGGGGGGGGACCCATTCACAAGAACCTGGTCTACCTATACCGCACTAGTACTGTAGATGGGCAAGAATTGTTCACATTTATCTTGGATAGCTGTGGATTGTTTTCCCAAGGAATATAATGGATGGTAGACTGTTCCCAGAGAACAGCAGTAGAAAGGATGAATGAAGCGGAGAAATTTATTCTGTGAGTTTGGAGATGCACTGTGAGGAAGTGTTCATTATTAGTTACTGTATGCATTTGAACTGATTTGACAAAGAGTGAGGGTATTATTGATGCTAATTCTATTGAATAGCAGCCATAGAAGTATTTGTAGAAGATGAAAGCAGCAGAAACTGAGCACCTATGTGAAAGCAATTGAAATGTATTAGTGAGTGAGGGAAAATTTATCAGTCTGACTGCCCTTTTCTATACAAAGTCTTGAGGGAGCTTTGGGACACCAACCTTGATATTTGAGCAATATGCAATGGTTGGATGGCTTTGTGATTTGTATAAAGTTAGTTGTTTGGAGTTAAAGTAACACTTTGAGTAAAATAGAAAACCTAACTTTTGAAGGCAATATTTGTAACATGTTTGTGCCAAGAGAGATTTGAGGTTAATGTAATCCCAAGAATATAAATCTCATCATGCATAGAGATTTGGATGTTGTCAAAAGTAAGACTGGAAGAGAAGGGTTCTTTGTTGTGTGAAATAAGACAGAGTTGTGTTCTGCTTGCATTGAAATTGGCCAGATTATCCAACCCCAACTTACTTCATGAAACTTTATAATTTCAAGTTTTTGTTCTAGTGTTATCATTTATGTTTGTTATTAGCATCAATAATACCCTCACTCTTTGTCAAATCAGTTGAAATGCATGCAGTAACTAATAATGAACACTTCCTCAGTGCATCCCCAAACTCACAGAACAAATTTCTTCACAAGCTTCATTGTATTTCCTTTACTCTTCCTACTCATAATTGCATATAAAAAGGTACTCAGATGTAATAAAAAATATAAAAAAATTGTAGAGCAACCATGACTTTGTTCCACCAGAGCTGAATAATACAAAAGCATGTATTGATACAGCTGTTACTGTGGTATGCTAAATTTAAATTGTTATGGTACTGTTTTAGTAGAGAGGTTGGATTGTCTGTAATATAGTGCAGTACCATGCTACTGTTAAAAATTAGAAACCATACTGTTCAAAACCTCGTTATGCAAGGTATTGCTGTGTATATATATATATATATATATATATATATATATATATATATACATACATACATACATACATATACACACACACACACACCTAATTTCAATAATATATATATATTATTGAAATTAGGATTTACTCGGGATGTATACATTTATAAAAATAAATTTAACTGACTAGAACCCAAGAAAGTATAACAAAAACCTTTAATACATCATGACAGTTTCATCGGTGCTCCGACTTCTTCAGGTGAGAAATAAAAAACATAAGATATAAAAATAACAAGGTAAAAAACATGGCCTTTCCAGCTTAATAAAAAGCAGAATAGTAACAGTCATGTTTGAATAGGTGACCGCATGCTACCGTTGGCATGAGCTGAATGTGTGCGACAGCTAATTTTAGAGTGCCAGTACTGGATTACTGCGCTATGGGAATCAAGCAAATTGTAGCTTAGATTGTTGTTCAAATGTGAAGGGTCCAGAACTATTTCTTTTGATTCGATGATTCTTCTTTTGAATTCATCCTTGCATATATATAAATTAGTAGTGCGTTCCCAGTCAACTTGATGTGGCTGTTCTTCAAGGTTAGAGTTTGCCGAGAAGAGGACATGACTGGAAAGGGCGCTCGCTTGTGTTCTACTGTAAGAGATGTCATGTCTATGTTCCTCAAGACGAAGTGAAACAGATTTATCTGTCTGGCCAAAATAAGGTCGACCACAGTCGCACAAAACTTTATAAACACCAGGAAAATGAAGTTGGTTGTGTTTTGGTTAACTCAGAAAAGAACGAAGTTTTGGCAGAGTAGTATAGTCAGTCTTTATGTTGAATTTCTTCAAAATCTTAGCTAGTTTTGGGGTAAGAGAGCTGATAAATAGTAACTGTATATGAGTGATAGGGTTGGAATCATCTTCTTGTCGAGGATGTTGGCGTGGTCTCAAACGTTTAGTGATGTTACAAGACGAATATCCATTATTTAAGAAGGTGTTTTTCAGGAAGTTAAGCTCTGTTTGAAGGTCTTCTTCTGTGGAAGTGAGACATCTTGCTCGATGGGCAAGGGTGGAGATGATGCCCAGTTTCTGAGGTGGGAAATGATGAGAAGAACCATGTAAATATCTATCAGTGTGGGTGGTTTTTCGAAAAATTGAAAATTTAAGACAGTCAGGAAATCTGTTGATCTTTAGATGCAAGAAGGGGAGAATGCTGTTAATCTCTAGTTCTGAGATTATCTCTAGTTAAGTCTAGTTAATCTCTAGCTCTAGCACACGGTCCCCTATTCAAATATGAATTTAATGTTCTGATGTTGGTTATTTAAATGGTTTAGAAAGTTTTGCAGTTCCTCTAAACTATGTCCCCAGATAAGGAAGACGTCATCAATGTAGCGTAACCACAGTTTAGGTTTCAAAGTAGCTGAGGAAATAGCTTTCTCTTCAAAATCTTCTAGAAATTTTCGACCACAGTCGCACAAAAACTTTATAAACACCAGGAAAATGCAGTTGGTTATGTTTTGGTTTTGGTTGACTGTGGGTGGTTTTCCGAAAAATTGAAAATTTTTCAAACAACCACCCACACTGATAGATATTTACATGGTTCTTCTCATTGCTTCCCACCTCAGAAACTGGGCATCATCTCCACCCTCGCCCATCGAGCAAGATGTCTCACTTCCACAGAAGAAGACCTTCAAACAGAGCTTAACTTCCTGAAAAACACCTTCTTAAATAATGGATATTCGTCTCGTAACATCACTAAACGTTTGAGACCATGCCAACATCCTCGACAAGAAGATGATTCCAACCCTATCACTCATATACACTTACCATTTATCAGCTCTCTTACCCCAAAACTAGCTAACATTTTGAAGAAATTCAACATAAAGACCGACTATACTACTCTGCCAAAACTTCGTTCTTTTCTGAGTCGACCAAAACCAAAACATAACCAACTGCATTTTCCTGGTGTTTATAAAGTTTTGTGCGACTGTGGTCGATCTTATTTTGGCCAGACAGATAAATCTGTTTCACTTGGTCTTGAGGAACATAGAAATTGACATCTCTTACAGTAGAACACAAGCGAGCACCCTTTCCAGTCATGTCCTCTTCTTGGCAAACTCTAACCTTGAAGAACAGCCACATCAAGTTGACTGGGAACGCACTACTAATTTATATATATGCAAGGATGAATTCAAAAGAAGAATCATCGAATCAAAAGAAATGGTTCTGGACCCTTCGCATTTGAACAACAATCTAAGCTACAATTTGCCTGATTCCCATAGCGCAGTAATCCAGTACTGGCGCTCTAAAATTAGCTGTCGCACACATTCAACTCATGCCAACGGTAGCACGCAGTCACATATTCAAATATGACTGTTACTATTCTGCTTTTTATTAAGCTGGAAAGTCCATGTTTTTTACCTTGTTATTTTTATATCTTATGTTTTTTATTTCTCACCTGAAGAAGTCGGAGCACCGATGAAACTAGTCGTGATGTATTAAAGGTTTGTGTTATACTTTCTCGGGTTCTAGTCAGTTAAATTTATTTTTATAAAATATATATATATATATATATATATATATAAATAGATAAGCTGAAATTTGAAACATTTTTATGTCATGATTTTTGTCTCTTCATTGTTTTGAGCTGGGTTAAGCCATTAAGCTGATAAGCCAAAATTTGAAATGTTTCACGTCCAACAATGTGTTTGTCTTCATGAGACAACAATTTGTTGGACATTTCAAAACAATGGAGAATCAGCTTACCCAGCCCGGAACTCGGGGGATTGGGCGCCAGGGGGGGCAGAGCCCCCTAGTGTGTATATATATATATATTTATATAAGATGAGAATCAGTCTTCCAGTTCAAATTAAGCTGGTGTAAAAGGGCTTCACAACTTTCTTTGAAAAGATGTTCGTATTTAAAATTGCTTCTACGGAGAAGATAAGCCTCATTCCAAGGTTTCAAGGTTTTTGGTATTCAGTGTATTATTGATGTTTGCTGATTCTTTTTTCCATAGAAAGGCCTGTCTCTGTCTAAAATATGTTAAATTACTTGAGACAGAGTGTTCATGAAATCTGGTAAAAACCTTCTGAAGACAGAAGCAACAATTTTAAATTTTGTTTACAGTTTAATGTATTTTTCTCTCCTGGGTGCCTTTAAAGATTAGATTCATTAATTTCTCTCTCTCTCTCTCTCTCTTTCACACTCACTCTAGCAGCTCTCTCACCTCACTTTTCCTTTAAAAAACATGCACACTGTTGAAATAAGTTAACATTTCTAGGTTACCTAGTCTTTTAGTCAAAATAAGCTAGAAATCACAAATATTAGGCATTTGTGGGTAAGAAATTTTGTAGCCCCTGTAGCTGTTTTCCCAATGAGTTAAATCTAGCAAGGCTTTTTAACATGACAAAATTAAATTTAAATAAACATAGATACTGTCAAGTATTGACTGCTACTGCCCTCACCAGTTTACTTTTCTATAAGTGTAATGCAATTTTCTTCATAGTGTTCATATGTCAGATGTTACCATGGAAACTGAACAGTTAATAAGTGACATTGAAAGAATGGCAGCAAGGATGCTGCAAGATACAGATTCAACCAGGTGACACAAACTTGTAAGTTGACTGATGTATATTTTATATTGTTAGGACTTAATTAAAAAAGTGTGTGTGTTTGTGTAATAAACACTGAGTGGTAAAAATTTATTATATGTGATCAAAAAATACCTAGAATATTTTACATAGGTACCAATGACGAGCCTCCATAGCTTAGCTGGTTTAGAGCCCTTTATTGGAAATACCCGGGTTTGAATCCCATCTATGACATGAGGAGCCTTTATCAAGTGTTTCAATCAAATGGTGAGTTAGCAGTCTCATATGGAAGAGGAAATTTTTTTCTCCTGGAAATTCAGGTTTCTTTTATCCCTCAAAACAAGCCAACTGACCTATGAACACACATCTACAGACATAAGACACTCCCAAAATAAGGATTAACCAGCCTACTTGTCAGAGTTTGGTTTTGAATGCCTGTACAGTAAAATGTCAGTCTATGCATGAGTGTAAATCAGAATCAGGACAGTAAAAGAAATAGTAGGATAGTTCATGTCACTCCCACTAACAAAAGGTATAAACTGTGGTGCATTAGTATCATGGATGAGCTATCCAAAAACCTGTCCCAGACCAAAATAAAACTTTTTCAAGCCATTTGAAGTCTCCATTGAGCAAGATGGTGTGAAAATCGTCTACCACCAGTAGTTCACAAAATATCCACAGTGTGATTCAACATAGCCTGTTGGTTAAAGAGAAGATAAGCTGTCTACTTAGCCAAGCAGTCCAACAGATGTGGAAAATTGTTGCAGCACACTCCATAAATAAGGCAAGTATAAAGGAAAGAGGGCCAAGAATAGTGTTCATTGATTTAATTACATGTTAGAACTCAAGTGACTGTTTCAGAAATGAACAACAGATGTTCTTTGACCAGTGAAAAGCATATCATGAAAAGCACGTTCTCTTTGATACAGTTCTAAAACAAAATGAACCACATTTTTCATAATGTATGTAATGAGAAAGATGGTGAACAAAGAAGTTCTACAGCACTCTGGTTTGAAAATAATTCAGTGAGGTGCTTCATAATGGGGTACAAGATTAAGGTTTATAACTGTGATCCAGAAACAAAGATTTATTGTCGCACTGAAAAACATTACACTCATGAAGGCGAAAAAAAAAAGTTATTTGCTTTTGGCATCACTTTCTCATGACAACAAATGCCATTATTATTATTATTATTATTATTCCGGGCAACTCCAAGGAGTCTACAGACTCATCAAAGGAGGCCCTAACATCATGTCAAGAACAACTATTCGACATTCACACAGTATCTATCATACCTCGCCTTGAATTCATTCACGGTCATAGCACTCACAACAGACTCTGGCAGCTTATTCCACTCATTCACCACTCTCCAAGTAAAAAACCTAGCTCTAACATCCCTGCTAACCACATTCTTGCCCAGCTTCCGTGTATGGCCCCTAGTCCTCCCACCAATAGTCCTATTCTCAAAAATATCTTCTCGATTAATCTTATAGAAACCCTTCAATAATTTGAATGTCTCAATCATATCACCCCATTTCTGCCTATCGACCAATTTTTGCAACCCACAAATCTTCAATCTGTTCTCACAAGGTTCATTCCACAGACCTGCTATCATCTTGGTCACTCATCTCTGGATCCTCTCCACCTCCTCCCCATCAAGAAGAAACCTTGGCACCCATATCTGGGCACAGTAGTCTAGATGGGGTCTTATCAAGGCTCGATACAGAGGAATGTTTTATATATTATTATGTTTATATAATTATGTTAATATAACTGTGATCCAGAAACAAAGATTCATTATCTCATTGCAAAACATTGCACTCATCAAGGCTGAAAAAAAAAAAAATAAATAAATAAATAAATAGAAAAGAAGGCTGAATGGCAAAGAAATGGAGCTAGCTGAGGAATTAGATAAGTACCAGATCGACATAATAGGGATGACTGAAACAAAAAAGACCAAAACTGGTGAGATCTTTCTGAGCAATAAATACAAAATGTTATATTCAGGCAATGAAAATAAAGGAAAAAGAAGGAGTAGCCATAGTATTCAACACAAAATACGAGGCTAATCTTCTTGAATGGCAGTCAGTCTCAAGTAGAGTAATGTGGGCAAATATGAAAATGGGGAACTGGACAATGAGACTTATTTGTGCATATGGTCCCACAGAAGGTTTTACTAAGGTAGACGTGGAGGAATTTTTTGAGGCTTTAGAAAAAGCAACTGACACAATGAAAAAGGAAAAGTTGGTCCTTCTTGGGGATCTAAATAGCAGAGTAGGAAATGATTGTGAGACATACAAAAATATTTTGGGAAAATTTGGAGAAAAGAGCAAAGCTAATAATAATGGCAAATATCTGTTGGATTTCTGCTCAGTACATGGACTGGTTATTACTAACACCATGTTCCAACATAAAAATGTGCACAAATTCACATGGAGAGAAGAGGCTAGGAATAAGAAAAGTCTCATTGACTATATTATTGTTGATAGTGATGTTTTCTGCCTGGTGCAGGATACCAGAGTGTACAGAGGATTTAAAATTGGAAGTGATCACTATTTAGTCTTGAGCAGGATAAAATTGAATTTCATATTGAAAAGAATAACACGTAAGAAAGTTTTAAAGCGAATAAAAGTTGAGCAGCTCCCAGATGTGAACTGTAGACTAAAATACACAAAGATTATTGAAAAAAAAATGAAAGAGTTTGAGAACAGGAATCAAACCTTGGAGATTCAGTTGCAAACTCTGATGAAAACATTGATTGATTCTGCCAGAGAAGCATGTGGTGAGGTTGTCTGTAAGGATAAAAAAAATCAGAACTCCCTGGTGAGCACAGGAAGTTAAAGAGGCAGTGAAGGAAAAGAAGAAAGCATATCAAAAGTTCCTGTCAAATAAGTCAGCTTGTGCTCTTAGAGAATATAGAGACAAATGCAAGAATGCTAAACACTGTGTAAAACTAGCTAAACAAAAGTCATGGCAGGACTTTGGCAAGAATATAGAAAATAAATATCAAGAAGGTGGCAAAATATTCTGGAGGTTGTTGAAGAAACTTAAGAATGGAGGAAAGAGTGCTGTAAAAGGAATTAGAGATGATAAAGGTGACATGAAAACGGGAGAAAAAGATATCCTTGAAGTATGGAGTAATTACTTTGAAAAACTGCTAAATGAAACAAGCAGTGATGACAGCACAGTGGTAAAAAACACTGACCATGCATGCAGTCAGGAATACATATCCATACTTGAAGTAGAAAAAGCCATCAAAGGCTTGAAATGTGGAAAGGCAGCAGGAGTAGATGATATTCGACCAGAAATGCTGAAGTATGGTGGTATAAAAGTCTTACAGTGGCTGCACTGCATAGTTCAGAAAGCCTGGACAGAGGGACGAATTCCCGATGATTGGAGTAGAGCTCTCAATAGTACCCATATATAAAAAGGGAAATAAAACTGCATGAGAGAATTACAGAAGTATTTCCCTACTGAGTGTTCCTGGCAAGATCTATGCAAGTATACTTGAGAAACGGTTGAGAAGAATTGCAGAAGAAAAGCTTGGTGAAGAACAAGCTGGATTCAGGCCAAATAGAGGCTCTCAGGTTCAGATCTTCACTTTACAACAAATAGTCGAGAAAGCATGGGAATATACAAAGATCTGTATTTAAGTTTTGTCGATTCGGAAAAGGCATATGACAAGGTGCCAAGACAGAAGCTATTCGATACGCTGCAGTTATATGGTGTCAATGGGGCATTATATCGAGCTTTACTTAGTCTTTATTTGAGTTGTAAGTCAGCAGTTAGAATTGAAGGAAGTACAGGAAGATGGTTTAATGTTAAATCTGGTGTGAGACAAGGATGTATATTATCCCCTCTGTTATTCATTATCTATATGGATCACATTATGAAGGAAAGTCGTATTAAACATGATATCAAAATTGGAGATGTTAATGTCAGCTCTTTGCTTTATGCGGATGATGTTATACTTCTAAATAAATCTGCTACAAGTATGCAAGATTCTCTGACTAAATTGAATAGCTGTTGTAATAGATATGGTATGAAGGTCAGCAATAAAAAGACAAAGACAATGAAAATAGGCAGAATCATTGAAAATGTCAACTGTGTTGCGAATGGAGAACCTGTGGAACAAGTAAAACATTTCAGCTATTTAGGCACGATTTTTAGTGAAGATGGTAAATTAAATATAGAAATAGACAACAGAATCAGCAAAGCTGGTATGGTGGGAAGTCAATTGAATAAATTCATATAGAATAAGAGAGAAATTAGTCGGAACACTAAATTAGCTGTATACAAGCCAGTGTTGAAACCAGTTTTAACTTATGGATCTGAGAGCTGGGTCAGAAGTAAAACATTTGACCAAAAACTAGAGACCGCAGATATGAGAATCCTGAGAAATTTAGAGGCGTGAACACATGGCATCAATGGCAATATCATATTAAAAACGAGGATATTAGTAAAGAACTTGACATTGTCAGCATCCAGGAATGTGTTAGCAGAGCTAATTTCAGGTGGTATGGTCACTTAAACAGAATGAGCGAGGAAAGATTAGCAAAACAAGTGTTCTCTGCCAGGTTGGCAGCAAAATGACCCAGAGGAAGACCAAGATATAGGTGGACTGATACAGTACAAAGTTCTTTAGACGATAGAAATATAAGATCTGATAATGTTGGAGTCTTGACAAGTAACAGACTGATTTGGAGGAAAATTGTAGATAGGAAATTAATAATGATGTAATTTTTTTCATGTAGTACTATCATATCCTTTACACCTCTTGAGGGTACATGGCAGGAATTTGATGATGATAAATAGATTTGCTATTTGTATCACTTTCTCGTGATAACAAATGCCATTATAGTTAATTTACTTACTTAAACAGACCACCAAAAAACCCCATAGCATCAGTGCTATAGCAGGCTATCTACTATAATAACTGTTTCTTTGATCCCTATGACTTCAAGTTGTCACTCAAGTCTTACAGAACATTTTCGAGAAGATGGTTATCAGAATGGGGGAGGGGGAGAAAAAGGCAATAGATGTGACATTTAAACACTGTAACCGGCCTTGACTTTTAGTTACACGGTTGTGAAGTGTCCATTGAAGTCAGTATAACCTTTGGGTATTATAGAAATAATATGGATATGAAGCATGTATTTTATTCTTGTGGTCATTTGGGTGGTTATTAGAATTTTGCATTACAGTAAACTTTTGTAACATCATTTCTGCACTCTTGTAATAATCAACGCAACATTCTCATCAACTGAAGGAGTTGAAGAATATCTCATAAAAAACACTTGGGAAATAGAGCAGAGCAAAGAAATCCTAGCAACAGTGCATATCCAAAGAGATTTTGAAAGGGTGAAGTAGTAATTGGTATCAGTATTAAGCAATTAGTTTAAAAATAAATAAATATATATATATGAAGTGTGACAATTTAATTCCCAGAACCGCCGCATAGTGTCGCCTGTGTGGTGATTTGGTTGGAGTCGCATGATTAATCGTGCTTGTACATCTTTTAACTAATGTGTGCATAAACTTCAAGCCGATAAAGCCATTTGGTAGTTGGTTATTGCAAAAATGATAAAGATCTGCATGTAAACATTGGCATAAAAACGTGCGATTGAAATTTGAAGCAGCACGTGTTAACATCAAATTTTGTGTGAAAATCAGCAAAACTGCTACTGAAACCTTGGAGCTGTTGAAAGTTGCATATAGTGTGGATGCTCTGAAAAAGTCAAGTGTTCTTTGAGTGGCATAAGAGATTCAAAGGTGGGCAAGATGTGAATGAAGATCCCAGAAGTGGGCAACTAAAAACAAAAATGATGGGTGCAAATGTGAACAGAGTGTGAGATTTGATACGGTCTGACAGACAATTAAGTGTGTGATTAATGACTGATGAATTGCAAATGAATCGAGAAACAGTTAGGGTAATTTTAACTGAAGAATTGGGTATGCAAAAGATTTCTGCAAAATTTGTGCTTCAGATCTTAACAGAAGCAGTGGCGAATTCAAGTTGTGACTGATCTTTCTGCAAATAAGCACCTTTCTGAGAGTAATTACAGGTGATGAAACCTGGTGCTTCCAGTATGATCCTGAAACAAAACACCAGAGCATGCAGTGGAAAACCCAGAGTTCGTCACATCCGAAAAAAGCACACATCACGTTCCAAGTTCATGACCATGCTGCCGTGTTCCTTTGATCACAAGGGGATAGTCCACTATGAATTCATTGAACAAGGACAAAACAATCAACCAACAATGCTATTTAGGTGTGCTGAAAAGATGACTAAATTCTGTTCGGAGAAAAAGACCTGAATTTTGGCTTGACATGTGGATCATCCATCACAACAATTCACCAAGCCATAGTGAACTCATTGTTAGAGAGTTTCTGGCCAAAAAATCGATTACCAAATTAGGTCATCCTCCTTATTCACACGACTTAGCTCCCTGTGATTTCTGGCTTTTTCCAAAATTAAAGACTGCTAAAAGGATGAAGATTTTCTGACATCACTGATATCTAGCATTATGTGATAAAGGAACTCAAGAGTATTCCAGAAAAAGAGTTCCAGGCCTGGCTCCAAAAACTGGGAACACGTCTAAACCATTGTATAAATGCATGAGGGTACTACGTCGAAGGCAACAGTAGCCGCTAATGTATAGTTCCAAACAGTTTTTTTACAGGTTCATTCAGATAATTAAATTGTCACACTTCGTATGTACACATACACACACACTGTGTATTTCTTTATCATACCTTGTGTTGTGCTAAGCAGATAGCTCTGTAGTAGAAAAAAAAATTTTTTTTCATTATTTAAATTCAAAGCAAGTAAACAGTGTTTACCTTTAAAACTACTTTCAATTCCCTAAATAACTTAGGGAATTGAAACAACGTAGATCCGAATATAAATTAAATAATACTTTAATAGATATTTCCGATATTTCGGCAATGTCTCATTGCCATTTTCTAAAGGAACTTACAAAAGGCAGGAGCACAACAGGCTCTAACAATATAGTAACTGGAAATGAAGATATCTTTCTCCTAGAAGTCCTGATGGTGCCCTCTGGCGGGCTAAGTAGGCATTCTTGGCCGTTGGGCTGAAGGTCTGCTGATGTATGCCTCCCAAATTTGGGGCAGTCGCATACAACCAAATTTGTTGAGGTTTTAAACCTCAACCTCAAACCAAATTTGTTGAGGTTTTAAACCTCAACAAATTTGGTTGTATGCGACTGCCCCAAATTTGGGAGGCATACATCAGCAGACCTTCAGCCCAACGGCCAAGAATGCCTACTTAGCCCGCCAGAGGGCACCATCAGGACTTCTAGGAGAAAGATAGCTTCATATCTTCATTTCCAGTTACTATATTGTTAGAGCCTGTTGTGCTCCTGCCTTTTGTAAGTTCCTTTAGAAAATGGCAATGAGACATTGCCGAAATATCGGAAATATCTATTAAAGTATTATTTAATTTATATTCGGATCTACGTTGTTTCAATTCCCTAAGTTATTTAGAAATGCATAACCAACGTATAAGCCTATCTACGAGAAAAGTTCTGAAAAGTGAGTGATTGATAGTATTTGGCAAATTGTCTTATTTCAATTAAAGGTTTCACTGATCTGGCAGCACTGTTTTACTCAATGAGTACCTAGTAATGCTAGCTTAGCATTAATTTTTGTGTATATTTATTTTGACATTGTCAGTTTACAGGCTGAAGTTAACTCTGTGAGAATGGCCAGTCCTCAGCAGAATGCCAGCAGCATCTAACAGTTGAACCCCTTCCAACTACTAACTGCTCAGACTTGCTTAACTTTTTGCATGAGCCATTAGTAGCAGAGGCTCTACCAATCAACCAACCTTTGCTGGCATATTTATTTTATCAATTAAAATAAAGTATCAAGTTCACATCTTATATATCCCAAAGAACATTAACATGGATATTTATAATTTTTTGTTTATTTATTTAATATTACTTCCATACATGAGAAATTGCAGAACATACAGGGTTATTCAGAAGTCCATAAAACATTTTATGCAACAGATGGTGGTGAGTTTTACACTGAAAGAACAACAAGCTCTCCAAGTTTGTTTGAGGAAACCACCTGCATATAGTTGTTTCTCACTGAATAAGGGTGAGAAACCATTATGTATGTTGGAATATGCAAGAACCACGTCTGCTGTGACAGTGCAGCAATGATTTCGAGCAGAATTCCAAAAAGAACCACCTGTGTACAATAGTATCAAGAAGTGGTATGAGAAATTCTGGGATGAAGGCTGCCTGTTTTCACCAGTCCTCGGTTGGGATGCCCAGGGCCAAATGAAGAAACTGTGGATTGTGTTAGAGATGCCTATGTGTGCATCCCACACAAGTCCACTACATGCAAGTTTTGGAGTTGGTGCCTTGCAACCAACAGTATGGCAAATTCTCCAGAAGAGACTGAAGGTTAAATCCTTCAAGCTTCAGCTGCATCATGCTCTCAGCATTAATGACAAAGAAGTGTGTCTTAATTTATGCAGTGACTTACAGGAAAAGTTTGAAGTTGATGGTTTCACGAAGTCGTTCATCTTTAGCAACGAAGCAACTTTTCATGTGTGTGTGGGAAGGTGAATCAACACAATGTGCAAATCTTGGGGAACAGAAAATCCCAACACAGTCATTGAGCATGTGTGAGACTTGCCAAAGGTGAATGTCTTTTGCACAGTTTCAAAGGTGAAGGTGTACGGACCATTTTTTTTCACAGAGCCCACTATCACAGGAATGATGCATGGACATGTTGGAGAATTAGCTGATGCTACAGCTTAATGAAGACAGTGATGATTCCATCTATCAACATGACAACTGTCTGCCTCATTACCTCAACGAAGACTTGCCACAACATTGAATAGGACATGCAAGTCAATGTAATGATTAATCTCATGGAACTTTGCAAGCGTATCACCACAGCTGTGACACTGATCGATCGTTCCATGCTCACACAAATGTGGGACAAAATGGATTATTGGCTTGATGTTTGCCACATCAGCAAAGGTGGGCATATTGAGCATTTATGAGGTATGTAAAAAAAAATTGGACAGTTTACCTTTATTTCATTCAATGTAATAAAATATAGCATTAGTGGTGAATGTTTAAAATGTTTCACAGACTTCTGAATACCCCTGTATAACAGATTAATGTCCTTTATGAAGAGCTGGAGATTGTAGTATTTGGAGAAAGGCTTTTCCAGAGAACAGAAGTAGATTAAGATAACTAACAGGTTTGGTGGATTAGCAGTTGAACTATAAATGGATCCTGGGAAGCTGTTATTAATGTTATTATGAACATTTAACGAAAATAGTGGTGGTTGGGGGAATGGATGCCATTTCTGATGAACAGCATCCATAGTAGTATTTATAGAAAAGGCATAATGCACAAATTGACCAGCTATGAGACAATGGCAATAAAATCTTTAGGAGAGGAGTTGTCACTTAGCTGAATTATTGTATTTCAGACAGTATCAAGGATTTTTAAAGAAGTATTTGGTGCATCATCCCAAATGTGAGAGTAGTATTCTAGGATTGAGTAGGTTTGTATTCAAATTAGCAGTTGATTAGGTGAAAAGTAATTTCTTGAGCAAAAAATGATGCCAAGTTTTTAGAGCTGAGGATACTAGAAGAGCAATGTATTCATGGCATGAAAGATTAAAGATGTGACTGTGAGTTCTAGTCTTGACTGTTGTTGATATGAGTGTCAGAGAAGTAGTAATTACCATTTATCCAACCTTCAAAGCAACAACCCTTCAATTAACCAGTCCTTGCATGTCAGCCAACTTCTGGTAGAGCAGAACATAATTGTACTTGAATTATCTGATCCTTCAGTTATTAGAACGGTGAGATCTGATAAGTGAAAGGTCAGATAAACTGTGACAAAATCGTGTTTTGGAAGCATTCAAGGTGACTAGATTGCCATCAGTCCATAGAAGGATGGTATGGAGATCAGTGTTTGTAGACCATCCTTCTACAGACTAATGACAATCTAGTCACTCTGAATGCTTCCAAAACATGATTTTATCACAGTTCATCCAACCCTTCACTTATCAGAACTCACCATTCTAATAACTGAAGGATCAGATAATTCAAGTACAGTTATGTTGTTTTTCGTGTATGAGTAGGAAGAATGGAGATTATTATCATTGGCAAAGCTATAAATTGGATTTGAAGTCAGTGTTTTTGATGTGTATTAGAAAGAGGGTGAATGAAACAGAGTCCTAAGGAACACATTTCTCTACAAGTAGTAGAGAAATCCGAAGAGAGAAAACCACACACACAATGCACAATGAGAAAAAAAGCTGACTACCCAATTACAAAAGGTGAAAGCAGACCATAAGATGTCAATTTGCAGAACTTTTATGCCAGCCCCTGTCAGGTGCAGCAGTACAGATTTCTTCAAACCTTTCCACAACACATTCAGAGGAGGGTGATGTAGAGAAAAATAACCACTGTGGAATCCATGCGTTGTCAATGATTAGCTTGCAGTCGACTGCTGATGAAGTTCTCCATTACTGCATCTTACATAATTAAAGTACAAACATACACATAATTAAAGTACAAATATACACAGTGGGGTGCTTAAGGGTCAAAGCTGTATAACTGAGAGGAGACCTCCACATAGCCTTTAAAGGAATGCGGAAAACCGACCAGGGCTTCTGACCTAATGTCCAATCCTCACCTTCTCGTGGTGCACCCTGTTGGGTATCTACTTGGATACTGAACGAACGAGGATGGGCTGGCAATTTCGGATTTAGCCGACCAAATTGTATTCTTATTGGTTAAACCAAAATAAAAAATGATGGTACAACATGACAAAATTTCATGCCGGCTGGGGTGTCGCCCAGTTAAACAAGGCCCCCGTTGTTTTCGCCAGAGAACCAGGGCAAACAGCGAAAAGTCAGCTACTGGAACAAATCTGGAAACAAACCCCAATTCAATATCACCAGAGTTAAAGATCGGTACTATCAACGTAAGAAGCCTGAATGGCAAAGAAATGGAGCTAGCTGAGGAATTAGATAAGTACAAGATCGACATAATAGGAGTGACTGAAACAAAAAAGACAAAAACTGGTGAGATCTTTCTGAGCAATAAATACAAAATGTTATATTCAGGCAATGACAATCAAGGAAAAGAAGGGGTAGCCATAGTATTCAACACAAAATACGAGGCTAATCTTCTTGAATGGCAGTCAGTCCCAAGTAGAGTAATGTGGGCAAATATGAGATTGGGGAACTGGACAATGAGACTTATTTGTGCCTATGGTCCCACAGAAGGTTCTACTAAGGTAGAAGTGGAGGAATTTTTTGATGCTTTAGAAAAAGGAAAAGTTGGTCGTGGTTGGGGATCTAAATAGCAGAGTAGGAAATGATTGTGAGACATACAAAAATATTTTGGGAAAATTTGGAGAAAAGAGCAAAGCTAATAATAATGGCAACTATCTGTTGGATTTCTGCTCAGGATATGGTCTGGTTATTACTAATACCATGTTCCAACATAAAAATGTGCACAAATTCACATGGAGAGAAGAGGCTAGGAATAAGAAAAGTCTCATTGATTATGTTATTGTTGATAGTGATGTTTTCTCCCTGGTGCAGGACACCAGAGTGTACAGAGGATCTGAAATTGGATGTGATCACTATTTAATCTTGAGCAGGATAAAATTGAATTTCATATTGAAAAGAATAACATGTTAGAAAGTTTTAAAGCGAATAAAAGTTGAGCAGCTCTCAGATGTGAACTGTAGACTAAAATACAGAAAGATTATTGAAAAAAAAAATGAAAGAGTTTGAGAACAGGAATCAAACCTTGGAGATTCAGTGGCAAACTGAAGAAAACATTCATTCTGCCAGATAGGCATGTGGTGAGGTTGTCTGCAAGGATAAAAAAAATCCAAACTCCCTGGTGGACACAGGAAGTTAAAGAGGCAGTGAAGGAAAAGAAGAAAGCATATCAAAAGTTCCTGGCAAATAAATCAGCTTTTACTCTTAGAGAATACAGAGACTAGCTAAACAAAAGTCATGGGAGGACTTTGGCAAGAATATAGAAAATAAATATCAAGAAGGTGGCAAAATATTCTGGAGGTTGTTGAAGAAGCTTAGGAATGGAGGAAAGAGTGCTGTAAAAGGAATTAGAGATGATAATGGTGAAATGAAAACAGGAGAAAAAGATATCCTTGAAGTATGGAGTAATTACTTTGAAAAAGTGCTAAATGAAGCAAGCAGTGATGACAGCACAGTGATAAAAAACACTGACCAGGCATGCAGTCAGGAATACATATCCATACTTGAAGTAGAAAAAGCCATCAAAGGCTTGAAATGTGGAAAGGCAGCAGGAGTAGATGATATTCGACCAGAAATGCTGAAGTATGGTGGTATAAAAGTCTTACAGTGGCTGCACTGCATAGTTCAGAAAGCCTGGACAGAGGGACGAATTCCCGATGATTGGAGTAGAGCTCACATAGTACACATATATAAAAAGGGAAATAAAACTGAATGTTAGAATTACAGAGTTATTTCCCTACTGAGTGTTCCTGGCAAGATCTATGCAAGTATACTTGAGAAACGGTTGAGAAGAATTGTGGAAGAAAAGCTTGGTGAAGAACAAGCTGGATTCTGGCCAAATAGAGGCTGTAAGGATCAGATCTTCACTTTGCGACAAATAGTCGAGAAAGCATGGGAATATAACAAAGATCTGTATTTAAGTTTTGTCTATTTGGAAAAGGCATATGACAAGTTGCTAAGAGAGAAGCTATTCAATACGCTGCAGTTATATGGTGTCAATGGGGCATTATATCAAGCAATACTTAGTCTTTATTTGAGTTGTAAGTCAGCAGTTAGAATTGAAGGAAGTACAGGAAGATGGTTTAATGTTAAATCTGGTGTGAGACAAGGATGTACATTATCCCCTCTGTTATTCATTATCTATATGGATCACATTATGAAGGAAAGTGGTATTAAACATGATATCAAAATTGGAGATGTTAATGTCAGCTCTTTGCTTTATGCGGATGATGTTATACTTCTAAATAAATCCGCCACAAGTCTGCAAGATTCTCTGACTAAATTGAATAGCTGTTGTAATAGATATGATATGAAGGTCAGCAATAAAAAGACAAAGACAATGAAAATAGGCAGAATCATTGAAAATGTCAACTGTGTTGTGAACGGAGAACCTGTGGAACAAGTAAAGCATTTCAGCTACTTAGGCACGATTTTTAGTGAAGATGGTAAATTAAATATAGAAATAGACAACAGAATCAGCAAAGCTGGTATGGTGGGAAGTCAATTGAATAAATTCATATGGAATAAGAGAGAAATTAGTCGGAACACTAAATTAGCTGTATACAAGACAGTGTTCAAACCAGTTTTAACTTATGGATCTGTGAGCTGGGTCAGAAGTAAAACACTTGACCAAAGACTAGAGACCGCAGATATGAGAGTCCTGAGAAAGATTAGAGGCATGAGCAGATGGCATCAATGGCAATATCATATTAAAAATGAGGATATTAGGAAAGAACTTGACATTGTCAGCATCCACGAATGCATTAGCAGAGCTAATCTCAGGTGGTATGGTCACTTAAACAGAATGGGCGAGGAAAGATTAGCAAAGCAAGTGTTCTCTGCCAGGTTGGCAACAAAACGACCCAGAGGAAGACCAAGATATAGGTGGATTGATACGGTACAAAGTGCCTTAGATGATAGAAATATAAGATCTGATAATGTTGGAGTCTTGACAGGTAACAGACTGATTTGGAGGAAAATTGTAAATAGGAAGTTAGTAATGATGTAATTTTTTCATGTAGTACTATCATATCCTGTACACCCCTTGAGGGTACATGGCAGGAATTTGATGATGATGATGACATACACAGTGCAAAATGAAGACATATTACTAAATGATAATATGTACCCGGTACGGTGCAAAAGTTGAGTATGGCATAGCCAAATTGGATTCTTAATGGTATAAGAACGTTCATCTCAGCCTCTGTAGAGTCCTTCAAAAATCTGTGATTTAAGTTTTCTTCCAGTGATGAGTTCAAAAAATTTATGTAATACTCAGAAGTTAGCAGACAATGATAATTCAGAACAAAGTGAGGTGGTCTGGTCAGTTTTGCTAAGCCCCACTTACCTGTTGTATTTGTTCCTTTCTGTTATGTCTTATTTTGCATTGTGTAATGTTTATTTGTGGATTGAGGTGAGTCTAAACTGATTGTCAGTGAAGTAATCTCACAAAAAAAATCTCAAATCTTCAGATGACATTTCAAGTACCTTAATGAACTACTCCAAGTTTATGAATCTGGCTTCTTCATGTTATGTTGAGTCTCATAATTTGAGAGATAAAGACAAAATGTAATTTGATGGAAAGATGCATTGTTTCTAAAATAGAATAAAAATATTTCCCCAAAATATTAACATATTGATATTAAAATTATTATATTAACTGTTATTTACAAATAAAAATTAATACCACATAATAAAATATAAATAACTAACAATGTGAGTAACACTGTAATGAAAGTAGTCCTTAGCTAACCTTAAAAGAAGAATTTGTGGAATTCCATTATTTGTCAGTGTAGTTGCCAGTAAATATTCTAGCATCAGATTTTCATGAATGAACTGTAGCTTGAAATACTTCCCAAAATGCTATAGGTGTATGAAAGATATTTATTAAGTTTATAGGGGAAAACTTAGCTGGGTTATAATCATTTTAAGTAAATAATTAAGGTTGGAATTAATCGTGAAGAATAATTTGATTTCAGACTTTGCACATTTGGAATATTTCACCATTATTCTGTGTTTATATAGGTTGAAGAACATGCTGCTTGGATGATTTAAAGAAGAATTTTTTAAATATTCATTTACTTAGAATTAATTCTGAAATGTATTTCAATTGTATCAACAAATGTAAATAAAACTGATACTTTGAAAGTAGTTTCCCTTTTAGTTAGTAATACACATTATTCAGCATTTTTTTTATTCAAAAAAATATCAGTAAAAATGAGATACTATGACTTCACATAGTCCTGATGACTGCTATTAATATATTTATAAACCATCGCAATCACATGCAATCATATATTAATCTTCATTCATGCAGTTCTTTGTCATTCTTGAAAAATAAAAATAATTTCATTATTAGAAAAAACTTTCATATATATATAAGTTGAAATACTGGGGAAGCCTGAAACCCCCACATCCCCCATAGACAGATAGTAGGAATGGTTCTTGGATATAAATGGTAAGAGGGAAATGAAATACCTCCTGTGATCAAAAGGAGCAACAGCATCTGCTCCACATTAGGAATATCTGAAATAACCACTAAGGTTGGTCAGATGAGTTTGCTGTGCTAAACTTGACACATAATTGAAATCTGGTGCAGTATGAGAGTACAGCATGCTAGCTCAGACTGGATAAACAAGGTTCATCTACATACCCAAAATCAGGATGTGACATAATTATTACAAACATCAATTGCCTGTACTTTATAGGCTCTTGGAAAGCAGACTTACTATGAGCAATATGAATATGACATACCCAAATAGAATTGGGTAAGCGAAAGGTGAGAAAAAAACATGAAGCAATGGTCAGATTTCTTCTCAATAAAAGAGGCAAAGAAATGTTATTGGATACAATCAGTAAATGAATTAATCATAATGGCAAGATTTGCAGCAAGATATACAAGGGTGGTCTGAAAAGTTCTCTGCCTAACAATGAATTTATAATTTCAAAATTATTTTTATTTTTCAACACAATCTCCTTTAAGACTAAATACATTTATTCCAGCACCATTATCCTGTCCCTGTAGTGATTCTCAGTATTATCATCATCATCAAATTCCTGCCATGTACCCTCAGTGGGTGTACAGGATATGATAGTACTACATGAAAAATTTACATCATTACTAACTTCCTATCTAAAATTTTCCTCCAATAAAGTCTGTTACTCGTCAAGACTCCAACATTATCAGATCTTATATTTCTTTCGTCTAAGGCACTTTGTACCATATCAATCCACCTATATCTTGGTCTTCCTCTGGGTCATTTTCCTGCCAACCTGGCAGAGAACACTTGTTTTTGCTAATCTTTCCTCGTACATTCTGTTTAAATGACCATACCACCTGAGATTAGCTCTGCTAACGCATTCCTGGATGCTGACAATGTCAAGTTCTTTCCTAATATTCTCGTCTTTAATATGATATTGCCATTGATGCCATCTGTTCACACCACTAATCTTTCTCAGGACTCTCATCTCTGCGGTCTCTAGTCTTTGGTCAAGTGTTTTACTTCTGACCCAGCTCTCAGATCCATAAGTTAAAACTGGTTTGAACACTGTCTTGTATACAGCTAATTTAGTGATCCGACTAACTTCTCTCTTATTCCATATGAATTTATTCACTTGACTTCCTACCACACCAGCTTTGTTGATTCTGTTGTCTATTTCCATATTTAATTTACCATCTTCACTAAAAATCGTGCCTAAGTAGCTGAAATGTTTTACTTGTTCCATAGGTTCTCCGTTCACAACACAGTTGACATTTTCAATGATTCTGCCTATTTTCATTGTCTTTGTCTTTTTATTGCTGACCTTCATACCATATCTATTACAACAGTTATTCAATTTAGTCAGAGAATCCTGCAGACTTGTAGCGGATTTATTTAGAAGTATAACATCATCCGCATAAAGCTGAACATTAACATCTCCAATTCTGACATCATGTTTAATACCACTTTCCTTCATAACATAATGTGATCCATATAGATAATGAATAACAGAGGGGATAATATACATCCTCATCTCACACCAGATTTAACATTAAACCACCTTCCTGTACTTCAATTCTAACTGTTGACTTACAACTCAAATAAGACTAAGTATTGCTTGATATAATGCCCCATTGACACCATATAACTGTAGCATATTGAATAGCTTCTCTCTTGGCACCTTGTCATATGCCTTTTCCAGATCGACAAAACTTAAATACAGATCTTTGTTATATTCTCATGATTTCTCCACTATTTGTTGTAAAGTGAAGATCTGATCCTGACAGCCTCTATTTGACCTGAATTCGGCTTTTTCTTCACCAAGCATTTCTTCCACAATTCTTCTCAACCGTTTCTCAAGTATACTTGCATATATCTTACCAGGAACACTCAATAGGGATATACCTCAATTCTCACATTGTTTTATTTTTCTTTTTATATATAGGTACTATGAGAGCTCTACTCCAATCATTAGGAATTCATCCCTCTGTCCAGGCATTCTGAACTATGCGGTGCAGCCACTGTAAGACTTTTATACCACCATACTTCAGCATTTCTGGTCGAATATCATCTACTCCTGCTGCCTTTCCACATTTCAAGCCTTTGGATGGCTTTTTCTACTTCAAGTATGGATATGTATTCCTGATTGCATGCCTGGTCAGTGTTTTTTACCACTGAGCTGTCATCACTGCTTGTTTCATTTAGCAAATTTTCAAAGTAATTACTCCATACTTCAAGGATATTTTTTTCTCCCGTTTTCATTTCACCTTTATCATCTCTAACTCCTTTTACAGCACTCTTTCCTCCATTCCTAAGCTTCTTCAACAACCTCCAGAATGTTTTGCCATTTTCTTGATATTTATTTTCTATGTTCTTGCCAAAGTCCTCCCATGACTTTTGTTTAGCTAGTTTTACACACTGTTTAGCTTTCTTACATTTGTCTCTGTATTCTCTAAGAGAACAAGCTGACTTATTTGCCAGGAACTTTTGATATGCTTTCTTCTTTTCCTTCACTGCCTCTTGAACTTCCTGTGTCCACCATGGAGTTCTAATTTTTCTATCCTTGCAGACAACTTCACCACATACCTCTCTAGCTGAATCAATCAGGGTTTTCTTCACGACTTGCTACTGAATCTCCAAGGTTTGGTTCCTGTTCTCAAACTCTTTCATTTTATTTTCAATAATCTTTATATATTTTAGTCTACAGTTCACATCTGAGAGCTCCTCAACTTTTATTCACTTTAAAACTTTCTTACATGTCATTCTTTTCGATATGAAATTCAATTTTATCCTGCTCAAGACTAAACAGTGATCACATCCAATTTAAAATCCGCTGTACACTCTGGTGTCCTGCAGCAGGGAGAAAACATCACTATCAACAATAACATAGTCAATGAGACTTTTCTTATTCCTTGCCTCTTCTCAAAAAAAAAAAAAATCAACTAACGACTTTTATTCCCTAATAGGGAGTAGGCGAGGCCTTTATACCCTATCTAGCTTTTGGAGACTGAGCGGGCAGTTCAATCTCCACCGACCTTGCCTCTTCTCTCCATGTGAATTTGTGCAACATTTTTATGTTGGAACATGGTGTTAGTAATAACCAGTCCATGTCCTGAGCAGAAATCCAACAGGTATTTGCCATTATTATTAGCTTTGTTTTTTTCTCCAAATTTTCCCAAAACATTTTTGTATGTCTGACAATCACTTCCTACTCTGCTATTTAGATCCCCAACAAGGACCAACTTTTCCTTTTTCATTGTGTCAGTAGCTTTCTCTAGAGGCTCAAAAAATTCCTCCACTTCTACCTTAGTAGAGCCTTCTGTGGGACCATAGGCACAAATAAGTCTCATTGTCCAGTTCCCTATTCTGATATTTGCCCAAATCACTCTACTTGACACTGCCTGCCATTCAAGAAGATGAGCCTCATATTTTGTGTTGAATACTATGGCTACTCCTTCTTTTCCTTGATTGTCATTGCCTGAATATAACATTTTGTATTTATTGCTCAGAAAGATCTCACCAGTTTTGGTCTTTTTTGTTTCAGTCATTCCTATTATGTCGATCTGGTACTTATCTAATTCCTCCGCTAGCTCCATTTCTTTGCCATTCAGGCTTCTTATGTTGATAGTACCGATCTTTAACTCTGGTGATGTTGAGTAGGGGTGTGTTTTCAGATTTGTTCCAGTAGCTGACTTTTCGCTGTTCGCCCTGGCAAAAACAATGGGGGCCTGAAATTTTGGTTTAACCAATAGGAATACAATTCGTTCAGCTAAATCCCAAATTGCCAGCCCATCTTTGTTCGTTCAGTATCCAGGTAGATACCCAACAGGGTGCACCACGAGAAGGTGAGGATCGGACATTAGGTCAGAAACCCTTTTCGGTTCTCCGCATTCCTTTAAAGGCTATGTGGAAGTATCCTCTCAGTTATACAGCTTTGTTCTCAGTAAGATCTGTAAAACATCCCTCTACAGCCGCAATCACCTCTTGATTCAAAGAAAACCGCTGACCAGCGAGGAATAGTTATAGTTTTGGGAAGAGATAGAAGTCAGAGAGAGCCAAATCTGGGGAATATGGTGGCTGTTCCAGCAATTCATAGTGCAGATCCCTAAAGTTTCCCATGGCCAAAACACCTTTGTGGGTAGGTGCATTGTCCTGATAAAAGATGATTTTTTCTTCTGCAAACCAGATCTTTTCTCACAAAGTTTTTTGTCTAATCTGGTTAAAAGATCGGAATAATATTTCCCAGTTATTGTTTTACCCTTTTAAGATAATTAATAAACAAAATGCCTTTAGCATCCCAAAACACCAATGCCATGACCTTTCCTGCTGATGGAACCGACTTTGTCTTCTTTGGTGCTGAACAACAGGCTTCTGTCCACTGTTTTGACTGCTGTTTGGATTCTGGTGTGTAATGGTGAATTCAAGTCTCGTCCATAGTAATAAATCGACACAAAAATCAGTTTTATTCTTGTTAAAATGCTCCAAGCACTGTTCAGAGATTTTCATGCAAGTGCGTTTTTGATCTGCTGTGAGCAAGTGCGGCACCCATCTTGCGCAAAGCTTTTTCATTTGCAATTCTTCATGCAAAATATATCCTACACGTTCTTTTGAAATGGGTGTAGTCTCAGCAATTTCACGGCCTTTGACTCGCTGGTTATCCAATACTGTATCGTGCACTTGATCAATGATTTGTGATGTTGTTACACTTTTTGGACATCCTTCACGTGGATTATCTTCAAGGCTGGTACAGCCATGTTTAAACTTGACAGCCCATTTCTTAATTGGCGATAACGAAAGAGAAGAGTGCCTATAAACTTTTATGAACTTTGAATGAATTTCTTTTGCCATTAAACACCTTCTTTTACAAAGAATTTTATAACCGCACAATACTCCATTTTATCCATTTCAAGGGATACAGACAACACTTTTGCTTCAGGCAGCTGTAGCAAAAGTGTAGAAAACAAACTACTTGATAGAATGACTTACAATTTCACATGGATGCTTATGACAGATGTACCAACTTAGAAAAAAAAAAATCTTGCCAATAGTTTTGCCATCTATGGTCAAGGCGCCGAGAACTTTTCAGACCACCCTCATATATAATTTCCTTATATTTCATTTATTTGCTGCATCATGCAGCATCAATGAACCTGTTCTCCAAAGATTTGAAATCTTCCTGAATTCAGAAAATCCACTAATATAGTTTTTGTGTTTGCATGTGCGTGTGTGACTCAGATAGTTTCTTTGATTGTTACAATGATTTTAAATATTTTTACCTTCAGCATTTGTTTATAATGACAAAGAAGAAATTGTTATGTTGTAAACGCAACATGTAAACGGGAGAAATTGTTATATTAATTTTCATGAAATAAGTGATTCAAGACATGCTGTAAGTGTTAGAAACTGAGAACATGTGAAAATAACTGTGATAAATAATAAATGTCCATGCATTACTGATAAAATGTATGAATTTGTGTTGGTGTGTGTTACAATTGCAGTCGATTGGTGCAATGGATACTGTTTTTTTATTAATTTTAACATAATTCATAAACCTTGTTATAGAGATCAAATAGAATTTTCCCCTCCCAGGTTTTCAATAAAGGGAGCAATGGTGTCACACCAGGCAATGAAATCATCTCCCACCTAAAAGTTAACAAATTTGTTTGACATTCCTAGTTACTGATAAAAACTGGTTACAAGTTTATAAACTGACCAAGAACAAAATGGAACATGAAATGTGATATATTAGGTGACTGTAGTACTCCATTCAGGCTGACACCGACTACTAAGTTGGCATAAAACTTTTCAAGTCCTGAACATAAAGGTGCCATTTCCTTACCAGATATATGTAGAATTTCGAGACATAGAGCACAGTTTTTAAAAACTGCTTTTAAACCTGTTCACCTCTCACTTAATTTTCTACATTCATCAAAAGAGAGAATTCCTTTTGAAAACCACTCTGAGATATACAAGATTCCACATAATTGCAACAAAGCTGACATTTGACAGACTGGAAAAAGTTGTGAAATCCATAGCCTGTGCAATGTTGATTGTAAAAGGAAAGATAAGTGGCCTCACTGCACGTGTCATCTAAGAACATCCTGAAATGGTCATCTGCCTCAATGCCTTACCTAAGGACAATCTCTTTTAAGGAATCATCTGAAGTGATATCGCACATACCTTAAACAGAGACTAAAGCTTCATATTTCATGATATTTTGGATGTCTCTTGTTACATAAATATACATCAGACCACCACCATTATGCTAATAATAATCTGAAGGCCTTGTGCAACAATAAAATGTCTGCTTGATATGCCAAATGACTCACCTATCATTATTGTTAAACATTTCAAAAACTGCTGTTCAAAATTCTGCCTCTTGTATGTGTGTTCTTCCTACTGATGAAGTTGTTAACTAATGAAAGATGAAGTATATTTTTACAACTTATCTACAAGTAAATCCTACAGATGTAATTGTTATTTTACTCAGTTCGGTTTTTCAGTAGGAATCAAAAATGATAAAGATGACATAAAGAAGTTGTCAGAAATCTTAAAATCCACCTGGAGTAGAAAATTACCAGAAATATCGAAATACCGAAGTTTTGGACATTTCTAGTTGTGGCTTAGTCAGAAGGTGAAATTCCAGATGGTTACAATCAAATTCTCATGGTATCCATCTATATATATGTTAAAAGTATTAAATGACTAAAGACCGAGATTAACATAAAAGGTTTTAATTGCAATTAGTTTTACATAGACTTCTTCAGATGTTAAAAAACATGTAAGAATTCCAGTAATAAACTGTAGAGGAATTTGATCCGAACAGTATTAAAATACGTAGCAAAAAACACTCTAGAGGCTAAAGCCTAGATGAGTTTAAAAAGAAGAACAATCTGCAACTGTATTATTAGGCACATGCATGCATCCACAATCTCATGCACACCAATATTGAATGGTAGAGATGTGGCAGTCTGATAAGCTGTAGCTTAAATTACTATTGATATGAACAGGGTTTAGGATTATTTCTTTTGACTCCAAAATTTTTCTTTCTACCTCATAATAACAATGGTAAAGATTGTTAGACTTTTCCCAGAGTACTGGATGTGGGAGGCCCTCCTCGTTCGAATTTGCTGAAAACAGGACAGCTGGATAAGGCAGTGGCTCGAGTTCTTTTGTAGTTGATGTCTCTTTAGTGTTCTTCAATATGGAGTTCGATTGATTTTTCCATCTGTCCAAAGTAAGGTTTACCACAATTGCAGAAAATTTGATAAACGCCGGAATATTTGAGACTGTTATGATTAATCTTTGGTCAACTAAGAAGGGAATGTAGCTTAGGCAGTGTTGTGAAGAAGATTTAAATATTAAATTTTCTTAAGATTTTTGCTAATTTTGGAGAGATAGAGCTGATGTAAGGAATAGAAATACTGCCCTTAGAAACTGTGGTATCTTCATTACGGCATGGGGGGAGGATCGAAAAGGAGTTTGTTAATAATTTTCTTTGAATAGCCATTTAACTGAAATGTGCTTTGAAGATGATTAAGTTCGTTGCTAAGATCCTGTTCATCCAAAAGAAGTGAGCGAGCCCAGTGTCCAAGAGTAGATATGATGCCGAATTTCTGTGGAGGGTAATGGTGAGAATCAGCTTGGAGATATCTGTCTGTATGGGTTGGTTTCCTGAAAATAGTGATTTTGAATTTCTCATTTAAATGGGATAATTTTACATCTAAGAAAGAAAGATTTTTTTTATCTTCCAATTCAGCTGTAAACTTAATGTTAAGATGTATATTATTTAGGTATTCTTGAAAGTTCCGGAAGGTATCAATCAAGGCCATGTTCCCAAATTAGAAGGACGTCATCAATGTAGCATTTCCACTTTAGGTTGATGAAATGGCCTTTTCTTCAAAATCCTCCAGGTAAATGTTGGCAAGAACTGGGGATAAAGGGTTTCCCATAGCTAGGCCTGAATTTTGCTTATAGATTGTGTCTTAGAATTTGAAGTAACCGAAGGTGACACAGTATGTCAATAAGGCCATGATCTTCTTAGATACTTGTCTTTTAAAAGGAAAAGTACTTCTTCCGTTGGAACATTTGTAAACATTGAAACTACATCAAAGCTGGTCATGATATCTGTATCTTTGATTGTAATATCTTTGCACTTAGATACAAAATCTGTGGAGTTTTATATGAAGGATGTAGATTTCCCGGAGAAACATTTTAGAGAAGAAGCGAGATATTTAGAAAGCTTGTATGTTGGAGAATCAATACCTTCGACTATGGGACGAAGCGGGATATTCTCTTGTGAATTTTTGGAAGGCCATATAGCCGAGGAATTAGAGGATGGAGAGAACGGAAGAAAAGGCATAAATTTCTTGGTAATTCTGTTGTTGTTCTCAGTAAATTGTTTGTACAGTTCTGAAATTCTCTGGTAGGATCTCTTTCGAGAATTGAGTAAGTGTCATATGTAGTAAATCTTGTATCTTATGCTGATAATCTGTTTTGTTGAGGACAACTGTAGCATTTTCTTTATCTGTGCCGGCAGAATAATAATGTCTTAGTTATTCTTTAGTTGTTTAATAGCTTGTCATTCTGAAGAGAGAATGTTGTCAATAGGAGATTTAGCATTGTTAATAGTGAAGATAGACTCACAATATGGAGTAGGTTTGCATCCTGGGTAGGAAGAAAAGAAGCAGCTTTTTCAATTTTGGTTAGTAATAATTCTTTAAGAATAGATTTTGGTGACAACAAAATTGAGTCCCCTTGAGAGAACACTTTTTTTAGTGGCCGATAGGTTGTGACTAGACTTGTTCATAACCACTTTCTCCTGAGACAGGTGAGGTTTGTTGAAAAAAAGACTTCTCTTGTTTTTCTCGGAGAGAATAGAATTTCCTGATTAGTTTTAACTTGTTGACATTTTGAGATTTAGAGGCAAAAAATTCACTTACCTCCTTAATATGGTTCCAGATGCTATTATCAACTGAATGCTCTATGTTATTAGAGATTTAAGAAAGAGAGAAAACCAAATGTGAGCAATTACAGAGCAAGTGCCCTACTAAATGTTCCAGGTAAGATTTATGAAAGCTTATTTAAGAGGCATAGAGAAACTTAGGGGGGAAAACGAGGTATATTCAGGCTACATAAAATCTTGTTCTGACAACTCCTAACTTTAAGATAAAAATGAGAATACAACAATCTGTTTTCGATTATTAGATCAGGAAAAAATATGTAATAACTTGCCAGTAGAAAAGCTCTTTGAAATAATGCAGTGCTATAGTGGGACATTATAAAGAACCATGTGGGAATGCCAGCCTGGTTGGCCAAGTGGTTAGTGTATCTGCTCTCTCAGAAGGCTGCAGGTTCAAATCCCACATTCATTCATACAACTGTATATACAATCTCCCAATATGGAGTGGGTTACCATGGGAGAAGTAGACCCAGTCCTCCTGTAATGGACCATAATGGGAGAGGCCTCCACCCAGCAGTGGAGGAAGATACTGGCTGAATATCATCATAGGGAAATAGAATGTGCTAAACTTATGTTTTGCACATTCATGCTGGGCTGTGTTGCATATCTGTCAATAGTTCATTTGCCTTTGTAATGTCCCTTCTGTTTCAGGGCACATTTGAATTTGTAGAATCTGTGAACTATCTTCATGGTATACATATACTTTTAGAAATTTAAAAATATAAACAGTTATAGAATTTCTCTTAATTATTGATGAATTATACAATCAGAAAGCAAAAAGTCTTTTCCCTTCTAACATAACTTTGGTTTCCATAGAAAACATATGTAATGATTTTTTGCATGCCCAACAGATGGCAAACCAGAGGTTTGAGACAATCTGTCACATTCTACACCATGGATGAGTACCAAACAACACAATTTGTGTTATTCTTGGCACGAACATGTTATGTTACATATCATCAGTTGATATATAACATGCATATTTACAAATGCAATCTACATATCACACATCTAACTAGCAACTTTCATCTATTCTCCTAAGGATCATCTTCATGATCTTGCACAACCTGGAGTGTATAAAGTTCCTTGTGCCTGCAACTTACCCTACTTTGGACAGACTGGCAGATCTCTTAACATCCAGTTTAAAGAATGCAAAAACATATATCTGTGTTCATCTGTACAGCAAATCATGCTCTGGACTTCAGTTCACCTAATTAAATAGAAGAAGACAGCTGTGCAATAGGTCTGAGAGACTTAAATGAAAGAAAACAACTGTGCTGCATAAAGTTTCTAGAAAATATTTTTTGAATTATCATCAGCTATGAAGCACTTCCCCAACCTCAACAAATACAGCTACATTAATTTACCAAAGATCTGAGAAAACGTTAATCAAAGACCACATTTATACAAACATGTCTTCCTTTATTTAGCCTCACTTTTCTGAATTAATTTCATTGTCTTCTGGCTCCTAGAAGGTACCCTGTTGAAACAGCAGTTCCCACAGCTATCTGATTAAGTGCTGTCTGTTTAACACATTTGTAATTTGTGCTCTGAAGGATACTAGTAGGAAATCCAGAAAATTATCAATAAGTTTGATAAATTATTTATTTTCTTCTCGTTTTTATACTGCAAAGCACTGTTATGAATAACAACCAGTACGACAGCATTCTTATTACCAAGATCACATAAAAATAAGATTTAGGTGAACTGATGTAGTTAGTCCAGAGAAGACTGAAATGTACTTATAGTAACAAAGAACTGACAAAGTAACAGATTAATTTGGGAGAAAATGTTGTCAAGACACTAATAATGTAAATTTAATTGTGTGAGGTTATCACAGTATGTGTTTCAAAAATGAGCTACTCTTCATTCCTGACGGATTTGAAAACAGGCAGCACTATCCATAATGTATTTTCCAAATGACAATATTCTCAAAGTGACACTGATGTGGCTGTAGGTGCTTTTATAACCATTATGTATATTAAAATTGTGTTTTGCTCACCACCCTTGCTTTTTTTTTTTTTTTTTTTTAAATAAGGCTAGCTAAAATTTTTGTGCTAACCAGATTTTAAAATTTTATAAAGAAACCACTTTTCTCTTTACTCAATATTAAACATTAAAAAAAAAAAAATCACATCTCTTTATAATAAACAACTTTTATTAAAATAACAATATGGCAGTGTTTTAGGGAGGCACAAACCAAGGCACATCACCACTACCACTGTAACATTACAAAACATGTTTGAACATCATTTAACATAAAATTTACTAAAAAATAACATTCCTTCTATAGCATAATTTTTACTAATAAAGTATTGTAATATAAAGTAAGTATTATGAAATGCTGGAATGTGTTTAGTTTCACCTTATATTTCTTTCACAGTCATTTAAGTAGTGTACACACACATACAAAAAAAAAAAAAAGGTAAAAATTCAAGGAACTATAAAATACATTAAAAACAGCTGCCTCCATGAGTTATATCCTTCCTTCGTGTTAGATCAGCCTTTTCTTTCAATAAGATAGGCACATTTGTCTTCTATTTCATCTGTAAAATATGTTATAAGATTAGTTTAAATCTAAATACCAGAAATGTTATTACTAAAAAAAAAGTTTCATAGTTGGAATAATTTGAATACTAAATAACAATCAATGCAGCTCTTTATGTTCGTGTTATGTAAACAGTTTCATTCTGTGTGGTTTTTCATGCGACATACTTTTCTATAATACGAAAAAAAAAGCTATATAAGTACAGTGGAAAAGGAGCTGACCAGCCCATAAGGATTAAAATTAAATGCTTAAAATTATTGATTAAAAAATTTATTTGTTATGACTAAAAATATACCTGAATATGATCTAGAATTTCTGTTATGTTGAAATTTTTGAGAATTTCAGTATAAAGACTAACAAGTTAACAAATTTTTCCTGTAACAAGTTAAACGAAATTTTTTTTATTACTTCTCCAATTCTTTACTAGTTTCACATAACTTTTGTGTATGCATTTTTTTTTTTTTTAGAAAAGTGTTTTAAAAAGGGTGCACAGCAATATTTTTTTTTCATATTTAATGCTTTATCCAAGTGTAAGCAAACAAAGTTTGAGCAAGAATTTCTTCATGAGTAGGTTACTTGTATATAAAAGCTAATGACTTGACATTAATTGCTTTAGTACCGTGAAGTCATTAGCTTTTGTATACAAGTAGCCTAGTCATGAAGATACTTCAGATTTTGTTTCCTTAGATAAAGGATTAAACAAGAATATAATTTTTTGCTATTTTTAATTTATAACCAAGTGAAAAAACTTTCTATGAAGGGGAGAGAAATGAAGAACTGATTTTTTTTTTTTTTTTGCCCTTTTTTAATCTTAAACTTTATGTGGTCCTTATACTGAATACTCCTGAAGGGAAAATGTTCACCATATTTGTTGAACTTCCAGATTTGGTTACTTAAAAGCTATTTTAATTTTAGTACTGAATTTAACAAGGGTCTGAAACAGAATTAGACTGAGAAAACAAAACCAATAAGCATATGCTGAATATACATTTAATGGAACATTACTGTGACTCTACTATCTCCAATATGTGACATACATCAAATTACAAAGCAAAAATACAAACAAAAGAAATTAGAATAAAAAAAAAATCACACTTTGAAAGCTCAACAAGAGTGATTATCTTTTCCTTCAAGAATATTCAGGTACACATTTTCCTCAATATTCTCATTTTAACAATTTTAAATCAGCAATTTTAAATCTTACAGGTTGTTTTCTGGAGCCCAGTTTCTTGGGAATTTATCTGAATCTTTTACAATACAATTGGTAGCATTCTACAAACAAAGTACATGTTATGCATACATTTAAAAAAATTGTTTTTTGCAGCCAAATATTTAATCATCTTAAACTATTTACATAACATATGCTCTCTAGAGAATAATACAAATATAAGCAGCATAAATCCCCCCCCCACCACCACCATGCACAAGCTCACCAGAGTCTCCATATAATATGAGCACTATATTATGAGGACCAACTTTCATAATAGTAACTGTTAGTCATATTTTACTATAGCAGATTTGCTAACTAAAACTACTATAAAATTCTATATAAAAGGAAATTCAATATAACAAACCAGTCCACTGATCCCCACAGGCTTGGTAGTTAAGATTATGAAAGTTTATTTTTCACTTGGTTAGACTATAATAATTTAGTTTAACCATGCTACTGGCCAAGACATCTATAGATGTCAGTTATCATGGATGCGAAGTGCATATTAAAATGTAATACCATTGATATTACATTGAAATATATGACTGATACGAAGCGTATGAGGATGCGTATATGATCCATAATGGCTGGTGAGGTGGTTAATCCTTTATCCAGGTGTGAGCAAACAAAGTTTGTGCCTGAAAGTATCATCAGGACTGGGATAAGGTGGTACAACACCAGGAAACTCGTTGCAAAGGTGGAGCAAGCTAACATCAATCCTATCTCAGTATCTCCCATAATGCAAAACACATCTCCTTGCAGATATGTATAATGTTATGCATTAAGGGAAGGACCACTACCCAGACTAGTTTCGACCTTTATTGAGGTCTCTTCAGTGGTAGCCAGGCCCAAGTGGAGATACCAGGCAGAAGCATTAGCAAGGTCATCTCTACCTGCAGGAGTTGCCAAACGGTGTGCTACCTTTGAAGAGACCTCAATAAAGGTTGAAACTAGTCTGGGCAGCGGCCCTTCCCTTAATGCATAACATTATACATATCCGCAAGGAGATGTGTTTTTGCATTATGGGAGATACCGAGATAGGAGTGATGTTAGCTTGCTCCACCTTTGCAACAAGTTGCCCGGTGTTGTACCACCTTACCCCAGTCCTGAAGATACTTTCAGGTGCAAACTTTGTTTGCTCACACCTGGATAAAGGATTAAACTAAATTTATTATAGTTAAGATTAAATTATTATTATTATTATTATTATTATTATTATTATGCAAGTTCCTCCAGAGAGTGAAAGACTCACTAAGGGAGGGCCTTTTCCAGCTCATTCAATTCCTAAATACCTATAATATTTTTCTTTAAAAATATTCACCAAAGGTACACTCACAATATCTGCTGCTAGCCCATTCCACAGGCTCACTACACACCAAGAAAAATTTTCAGGGAGGAGGGCACTGACAGTTGCTTCAAGCCTTTTTTGATAATAGATAAACTACAACATGGAGAGGCTGAATTTGAAGTTGCACTTTTGAATTCAAAAGGCTGTTGTTACTTTCTAATATGTCTATTTCTCACTTTTATGAATTGTTTATGGATAAAAGTGTCAGAAATGTCTGAAAGAATCATCCAGCACTGAAAATCGCCCAAAGTTCAGAATGTAATGAGCTGACAGCTACATTAGTAGTAATAGCAGCGAGGCTAGTACAAATAGTGATGATTTGCATGCTCCACTTCCTCTTTATCTCTTCCTCACAAAATACAATGAACCACAACCCAAAGAAATGCAATTTTACTGTGGATCTCAAAAATTCTCCCAGAAAAAATAGTTTACGTAGTTGAAACCTACAGTCTAAACCAGAAGTACTATTCCTAACAGAACCACAACTGGCAACCTCAATAGCCCAGTTGCTTTCAGGGCAACTACACATTACACAGCTCTTTCCACCACAAGGGCAGCACTTATAAATCCATCAGAACTGACAACATAAGTGAAGCAAAAAAATTAGAAAGTGTGAGCTTACAAATGTTGATGAAGTATTGTGTCAATGGTTCATTACACAAAGAAGTGCTAGATACTTGGCAGACAGTCTGATCTTGAAGGCTTAAGTAAAAAATTTTGCTAAACAATTTGTACACAAAGGTTTTGTATGTAACAATGGTTGGCTGGATCAATTTAAAATCTGACATAACGATGTTATATCAGTTTTTAAAAAAGACTAATTGAAGTTATGTTTATTGTAAATTAGTATTGTTTTTAATTATGGAGAAATAAACTGTGTTTAGTAATAAGTATATTTTTTTGAAATTATGGACAAATAAACTGTGTTTAATATTAAGTAGAGGGGAGAGAACTAGGTATTTGTATAATACCTAGATATTATACAAATAATATCTAGGTATGTAATTACATTATTTTTCCAAATACTTCATTTTTTTATAATTTTTTTATCAAGTTATTAATAGGAAGCAGATTTAACTTATCACTAATATAGTGAGTAATGGCTATAACAAGGAAATTTTGTTGGTCTTGTGGTGTTCATTACAACCAAGTTTGACTCTATTTGTTTCCTTATGTCAAGTTATGAGATGGTTTGGCTATGTGACCAGAATGGAAACAGAAAGATTACCAACTAAAGCCATGTATATAATGATGGAAGGTAAAAGATCCAAAGAGTGGCCCAGAATTAGATTGATAGGCAAAATAAAAGAGGACCTGAAAACCATATCACAACATGCAACACAAAACTGGACAGAATTGTTCAGACTCTCTAGGGACAGACAGAAGTGGAAAAAGTTCATTCAGCCTTATCATCATCCACATAGATGATGGAAGAGAGAGAAGAAGAATGTAATGCAAATTCAGAGAAGTGTAAAATGTTACAATTTACACCTGCCTAGCATAAAATTTATGCTTCCTAGCCAGCCTGAAGACCATAAGAATGCTTTTCTTAATGGATCTTTGCAGAGGACTAAAATAAACTTGCTGAAATACAGACTATAATACAATTATAATTGTATTATAGTCTGTATTCTCACTAAGCAAATTTCATGTTTATCAAATGAAGTGTTACAGACATTGATGGCATGCAAAGTTGGATATAAGATCTACTTTAGCAGCCTGAAGTCCTATAAAAATATTTATTTCAGTATCTAAATATTATCCAAAACAGAACTAACAAGATAATGGAAGGTGAAATTTAATATTTAGACAGTATGTCAAAATATCAAAACTCCAAAATAATTAGCTATATAGTCTTGTGTATATTTGATAAATTGGGGCCTGCTTATAAACATGAGTAAATATCTATTCTCTCCTTCTTTTGAACTACTTCTACAGAAAAAAAGCCAAAGTACAACTAGTTTCCATTTTACTTACCTTCCTCTAAGCCCAAGCATTTGCCCCATTCTAACAGAGTAATCATGTGATCATCATTTGCATCACAACCATCCAAGAAGGGCGCTATACAGTGTTCCATTGCCATAAGAGGTGCTCTAATTGGAAAAAGTTCATGTCGAGAAACAGCCCTACAGATTAAAAAAAGAGATACATACTATAACTTGAAAGATATACACATATAACTTATTATGCTAATCTGATTGTTTAGATCAATGTATTACGTAAATTACGGAAGATAAAAGATGCACGTTACAGAATAAACATAAATTAAAGTGTACTTTTGAATTTTCTAATTTTCATAGCTGATATCTTCAGGGAATTATGCTAACACTAAGAAAAAACACTTCCACTGTGTAGGCAAAAATAATAAATAAGCAAAGCCATTGCTTACATTTTATAAATGATATAAAATGCTTACACTATGGTGCAAACATCTTATATCAGTGCACCCCCCCCCACAAATAAGTCCACAATCCTGTCCTAAAGATAAAACAATTTTTTTCATACCTCTTCAGGCTTTTAATAAAGCAGATGATAGTATAACATACAAAGGAAATAACATTTCTCACCATCCTCTGCCTCTTCAAAGAAATGAAACAGAAATAGTAGAACGAAGACATTTCTTCCTTACTTCCAACATCTTTTCTAAAAAGAAGATTATATTATATAATATAAACCAAGCGGGAAAAGGACTAGGCTTTCATAGTGCCACCTGGAGACTTAAGTGTTTCAAGAGTGGCAATGGCTCGACTCACATTTACCCAAATTCATACTTCATCATCAACAGCTTTCTTCAGTTCACTGCTGGACGAATACTTCTCCATGCTTCATCATTTTGACCAGTCTTGTGCATCTCTCTATGATAAATGTCCATAACATCTTGTTGTCTTATTGTCACATCGTACTGAGAAACAACCCTGCAGATTAAAAAAGAAATACATACTATAACTTGAAAGATATACACAGACAACTTGTTATGCTAATCTACCTGATTTCTGATAACCAGTTTTTGGTGTCCATTCTATTGTTCTCTTTGTCCATCTGTTGTCAGACATTCTCATCACATGTCCTGCCCAGTGCCATTTGTTGCCTTTTATTACTAATGCAATGTCCATTACCTTTGTTTGTTTCCTTATCTAAGTATTATTCTTCTTATCTACCTGGGTTATTCCCAAAATGGCTCTTTGCATGTTTCTTTGTGTTGTTTTCAGTTTCTCTAGGTGTTTTTTTTTTTTAGTGAGATTCCAGGTTTCACTACCATAGCTCATTGTTGGGAGTACACACTGGTTGTAGATCTTTCTCTTTAGGCAGTTTGGTAAATTGCTTTAAATATCTCTCTATGATGATAATTACTGCTACTAATTCCTACCATAGTGAGGGTTAACTACAGTTAACTCTAACTGCACCAGACTCAAATTCATAATATTCCACATCTAAGATCCTTGTGGTTCATCATTTAATATCAGAAATTAATTTATAATTTCTTGAATAAATGTTGTACAATTTTCTAGATGGATAACAGATTGATTTCTCTATAATTATCTCCTTTTTATGTTTTATCTCTTTCTTTTTAAATAACTGGCACCGTTAAGATTTTTTACTCCATCTGGTACTATTGTTTTAAGAAAACACTTTACTTTAATGGTTAACATAAATATTACTTCATTTCCTCTATATTTTAACATTCTAAGGTCAGAAAAAAAAAAAGAAATCAGAAATTGCATTGCATAATACTATACCAATTATTTTCCTCCCTTTTTTAATTTTTCCTAAAATGTTTTCTGTTTGTTGTGATGTTATTTCACTGTTCAAGTATTCAGGGAAAGTTATTCTTTCTTTCCATCATTTTCTTAGCCAACCTCACCTACCTTTGAATATAAGCCATAAAAAAGGTTGGAGAAACTTGAGCAGTTGTTCTTCATATTGCCAAGACATTTGATTGAGTCTAGCATCATGTCTTTTTTACTCCTTCCCTTTGTGAATGGAATGCCAGCTTCCTCACTGGTCATTCACTGTGAGTCATGGCAGAAAGTTTTCTTTCAGATTTTTCAGTCACTGCTGATATACTTCAGGGCACCGTGCTTTCACTTACACTTTTTCCTCTTTACATCAGTGATCTCTTCTCTCTGACATCCAATCCTATTCACAGCTTTGATGATGAATCTCCACTTCTCTTTTTCATTTTCAAAATCTTGGTGCTCAGGAATTCACACTTCAAAATCTTCTTCAACCAATACCTTAAACACTGATCTCATTGCCATTCTCAAGTGGGATGAGGATAACCCGGTGAAATTTAATGCCACCACAGTGCAATTCTGTGCCATTTCCCAGAAGGAAACCCATGCTTCACTCTCCCTCACGTTTGACAATATCCTGCTCACCAACTGGGTTGATTTTCACATCTAGCCTGCCCTTGGCACAAATGCATCAGATTCATAGCTGCTTCTGCCTCTAAAATACTCAGTATTTTTTTCATTCTAAGCAGTTCTTTTCTCCTGCTCAACTCCTGACACTTTATGAAGTTCAAATCCACCCAACTTTAGAATACTGTTGGCACATTTGGGATAGCGCACTTTGGAACTTCCTCAGAATAATATTCAGAAGAGAACAATCCACTAAGTGATGACCTCTCTCTCATCGACTCTCTCCAGTTGCTTCCCCCATAGATGCTCTGTTGCTGCTTTATGTATTTTCTATAAATATTTCCATGGGCACCACTCCACCAAACTCCATTCTCCACTTTCTTCTAATCACGTACAAACACAAGCAATTGCTGGTTTACACTCATATATATACAGTTCAGCTTCACTCATCAAGCCAATTTCTCATCTACTTCCTTCATTTCCCCATACCTCTACTCTCAGTCTTCCCAACAATGTTTTAATCAATGATCACAACCCTCCAGTCTTTAAGAAAGACAAACAAATTCCCCTTTTTTTTTTCTTTACCACTTGCCCATACACACACTCCACTGTCATGTCATCAGTCTTGGGACTTCTTGTATGCTCGGTTTAAAAAGGAAAAAAAAAATTATTGAAATATTCTTCCTAATATTTTTTTTATCTCAATTAAAGCTGTGTTTGGCTAATTAATCTTCATATTTGTTTCTGTGTAATAAAAGACATGTTCAAGCTGTTTCAAATAGTTCTCATAATTCTGATTTTTATTTCTTCATTAGATTTATTTTCTTTAGTGTTATCCTTCAAGCTGTTCAGCCAATTTTGTGAGATGAAAATCTGAGTTTCCAGGAGAGAGGAAACCCAGCTATCATCATATGAGACAAGCTACCTCACACCTTCAGCTGAAAAGTCCTTATAAAGGTTCTTCACACCCGAGATTAAGGATTAAGAATTATAAACACATTAACACAAGAATATTTTAATGTTTGCCACATATTTCAGTCTGAAACTAACACACTATCCTCAATGGCTTGATAGGAACAGTTTTTACAAGGTGGAATACAAACAGCTGATCATTCAAAAGTAGAACGAGCTACATGATGTTACATTGCTAAGCATTAAAGAGAGGTAAATTTCATCAGAGTGATGAATAAATTATAGGTATTAATTCACAATTTTATATAACAATCTTAATTTATAAATTCAATTAAAGATAACATTAGACTGATGTAAGAATTAAAGGTCTCAATTAAAAAAAAAAATTAGTGTGTTATCCGAATTAAATGTTCCCATATTTTTGACAAGGATATACAGTCATTTCGATTCAAGTTAGGGCATTGAAATAAGGCCTCAGCACTCTCTTTGAATAGGCATTCAAATTTATAGCAACATCTGTGTAGAAGGTGAGTCTTGGGCCAGTAAATGTTGTGGCTTGTCTCTATCCCGTGCTCCAATCCAGACTTATTGGATTTGTTGCGAAGAATGTATGATTGATGTTCTTGTATTCTTTTTTCTATAAAGCGTCCGGTTTGTCCAAAGTACAACAGATTGCAGTTACAAGGAACTTGATATACACCAGGCAGAGACATAGTTGAGCGTTTATCTTTAGAAGAGGGAGAAATAGGTGTATATTTTGTTAATAGGGATAAAAGTGGCTGTTAAATCATATTTCTTCAGAATTCTTGAAATTGGTTCTGAAATCCCGGAATTGGAACTCGACGTATTGATTCTTTGTTGTTCTGGATTGGATTTTAGGAATCGAACAGATGTGTAGTTTTTTCGGAGAAGCCATTTAATTTCATGTGATGTTTGATAGTTGAAAGTTTTTTCTGTAATTCATGTGGAGTTTAGCAATTAGTTCTAGCTCGTCGAATAAAACATTTTATAATTCCTGTTTTTTGATAAGGATGATGGGCAGATTGTTTGAGAATGTGACATCCAGTAAAAGTGGGTTTTCTGTAAACTGTTGTTGTCAGAATACCTGAAGGTGAGCGGATGAGGAGGATGTCTAAAAATGATAACTCGTTGTCTTTTTCAATCTCCATGGTAAACTTCATACAAGGATGTAAGGAATTGATTGTGGCTAAAAAGGAAGGTAAGGAATCTGTTGTGAGGCCACAATGAAAAGCTGTTGTTTATATATCTAACCCAAAAGGTTGGTTGAGGGAATATAGATGAAAACAGGACTTCTTCTAGATGTTCCAAATAAAATTTGGCTAAAGCAGGTGAAAGTGATTTCCCATGGCCATTCCTTCCACTTGGTTGTAGAATTTGTTTTGATACCAACAGAGTGCATCACGAAATAGGATAATTTTATGATATCTTGTGGGAAGATGTCAGCAAGTAATTGTAAAGTCTCTTTGAGAGGTACATTAGTATATAGAGATTCTACAGTGAAGCTTACCATAAGATCAATAGGTTGTAAGATCAGATATTTTTTAATTTATTTAAGAAATCCAAAGAGTTTTTCAATAAGAGTTTTTCCAAAGCAATACTTAGTCTTTATTTGAGTTGTGAGTCAGCAGTTAGAATTGAAGGAAGTACAGGAAGATGGTTTAATGTTAAATCTGGTGTGAGACAAGGATGTACATTATCCCCTCTGTTATTCATTATCTATATGGATCACATTATGAAGGAATGTGGTATTAAACCTGATATCAAAATTGGAGATGCTAATGTCAGCTGTTTGCTTTATGCGGATGATGTTATACTTCTAAATAAATCCGCTACAAGTCTGCAAGATTCTCTGACTAAATTGAATAGCTGTTGTAATAGATATGGTATGAAGGTCAGCAATAAAAAGACAAAGACAATGAAAATAGGCAGAATCATTGAAAATGTCAACTGTGTTGTGAATGGAGAACCTGTGGAACAAGTAAAACATTTCAGCTACTTAGGCACAATTTTTACTGAAGATGGTAAACTAAATATAGAAATAGACAACAGAATCAGCAAAGCTGGTATCGTGGGAAGTCAATTGAATAAATTCATATGGAATAAGAAAGAAATTAGTCGGAACACTAAATTAGCTGTATACAAGACTGTGTTCAAACCAATTTTAACTTATGGATCTGAGAGCTGGGTCAGAAGTAAAACACTTGACCAAAGACTAGAGACCGCAGATATGAGAGTCCTGAGAAAGATTAGAGGCGTGAACAGATGGCATCAATGGCAATATCATATTAAAAATGAGGATATTAGGAAAGAACTTGACATTGTCAGCATCCAGGAATGCGTTAGCAGAGCTAATCTCAGATGGTATGGTCACTTAAATAGAATGGGAGAGGAAAGATTAGCAAAACAAGTGTTCTCTGCCAGGTTGGCAGGAAAACGACCCAGAGGAAGACCAAGATATAGGTGGATTGATACGGTACAAAGTGCCTTAGACGATAGAAATATAAGATCTGATAATGTTGGGGTCTTGACAAGTAACAGACTGATTTGGAGGAAAATTGTAGATAGGAAGTTAGTAATGATGTAATTTTTTTCATGTAGTACTGTCATATCCTGTACACCCCTTGAGGGTACATGGCAGGAATTTGATGATGATGATGATGATGAAAGAGTTTTTCAAAAAAGAGCGTGATTTGCCTATATGTGATTTCAATAATTTCGCTAAATATTTGGCTATGCGATAAGTAGGTGAATCAATACAGTCAACTATAGGACGGAGAGGCATGTCTGTCTTGTGAATTTTAGGTGGACCATAAAATCTAGGAGGTCTTGCAAAATGTGTTTTTAACCTTTCTATTGTGTCTGCATCTCAACTTATCACCTCATCTAGAAGGGAATTTAATTTCTTCATTTGCCTGTTGGTGGGTTCGTGATCAAGTTCTTGGTATGTTGAGTGATATCAAAGTAAAAGAGTAATTTTTCTTCTGTAGTTTGAAGAATCCATAATTACTTTCACTTTTGCTTTAGTGATAACAAGGTGACTGTTGCTTCTTAAGGAATGTAGCGCTTTCTTTTCAGAAGGAGATATGTTGGAAAGAGGAAGCTTGGCTTTAAGTAGCATAGAAGCAACTTCTAGGCAGAGACAATTAGCCTTTTCACTGGCGAGATGACTAAGGTTCCGTTCAATGTTAACCAGAAAATCTAAATAAGGAATCTTTTTAGGGACTATAGCAAAATCATGTCCTTCTGAGAGGATGAGTGTTTCACTACTCATTAAAGGGCGACCGGACACGTTGCTGACCCAATTATCTGGAACATGGAAAGGCTTGATTTGTCTAGATACAAGGACATAAAATTTGCGGTTTAGATGCCGATTCTGTTTTTTATATGAATGTTGTATAGAGCGTTTAGCCACATTAAGCAGCTTGACGAATGTTAATAATCATGTTTAGCTGCTCTGAGTTGATTACGGTTTAATCCAGATAACACATTAAAAATTTTTTTTTAAATTGAGACCTTTAATTCTTACATTAGTCTAATGTTATCTTTAATTGAATTTATAAATTAAGATTGTTATATGAAATTGTGAATTAATACCTATAATTTATTCATCACCTAAGGATCAAAGCTATATCACTGAGAGGAGACCTCCACATAGCCTTCAAAGGGCAGAGAACCAACCAGGGCTTCTGACCTAATGTCCAATCCTCACCTTCTCGTGGTGCACCCTGTTAGGTATCTACCACGATACTGAATGGACGAGGATGGGCTGGCAATTTGGGATTTAGCCGACCAAATTGTATTCTTATTGGCTTAAACCAAAATTTCAAAAGATGGTACAACACGATAGAATTTCATGCCAGCTGGTGCGTCGCCTGGTTAAACAAGTATCCCATTGTTTTCGCCAGGGCAAACGGAGAACCTGTGGAACAAGTAAAACATTTCAGCTACTTAAGCATGATTTTTAGTGAAGATGGTAAATTAAATATGGAAATAGACAACAGAATCAACAAAGCTGGTATGGTAGGAAGTCAATTGAATAAATTCATATGGAATAAGAGAGAAATTAGTCGGAACACTAAATTAGCTATACAAGACAATGTTCAAACCTGTTTTAACTTATGGATCTGAGAGCTGGGTCAGAAGTAAAACACTTGACCAAAGACTAGAGACCGCAGATATGAGAGTCCTGAGAAAGATTAGAGGCATGAACAGATGGCATCAATTGCAATATCATATTAAGAATGAGGATATTAGGAAAGAACTTAACGTTGTCAGCATCCAGGAATGTGTTAGCAGAGCTAATGTCAGGAGGTATGGTCACTTAAACAGAATGGGCAAGGAAAGATTAGCAAAACAAGTGTTCTCTGCTAGGTTAGCAGGATAACGACCCAGAGGAAGACCAAGATATAGGTAGACTGATACGGTACAAAGTGCCTTAGACGATAGAAATATAAGATCTGATAACGTTGGAGTCTTGATGAGTAACAGACTGTTTTGGAGGAAAATTTTAGATAGGAAGTTAGTAATGATGAAAATTTTTCATGTAGTACTATCATATCCTATACACCACTTGAGGATACATGCCAGGAATTTGATGATGATGATGAGATTTTTTTGGTAAAACTAGCATACTTATGTGATATTTTTGAAAAGATGAATGCTCTGAATCTCTCCCTGCAGGGATGCAACATGCACCTTTTAAAGTTGATTGAGAAAATTTCAGCTTTTATAAAAAAACTAAAACTATGGAAGAGAAAAATGAATGAAGAAGGAGGCAGAGAATGTTTCCCCTTGTTGCAACAGTTTTTGACCTCCAATGGAGTTGATTTCTCTCGGGGTATGAAATCCATTTTTGAAGAATACTTATCACCTGGTTTGAGAAATATTTTCAAAATGATAACATTGGTAAATCTGCATAGATTTAAGATCCATTTAATGTGTGCTCCATCTGAATTTACTGCTGCAGAAGAAGAGAATCTTATTGAGTTGTCTTGTGACAATACATTGAAAACAAAATTTAGCAGCATGGAGTTAAGTGAATTTTGGATATCAGTAAAAGATGAATATCCCTTTCTGAGTGAAAAAGTTCAGAGAATTTTTCCATTTGCGACTTCTTATTTGTGAAAAGCTGGATTTTTGGTGGTCGCTGTGATAAAAACTAAGTATTGCTTAAAAATCAATGTGGAGAAGGAAATGAGGGTGGCTGTGTCCAGTTTGATTCCAAGATTTGAGAAAATGTGCGGTGATCAACAGGCTCATCCATCCCACTAATGATAATTAGTTGAATTTATTCAATTACTTTCTTTTTGTGATCTTAAATACATGTTTTATTTATTTTTACCTAACCCTTTAATTAAAAAAAATTATTTGCTATTTCGCAAAGTGTACTTATTAGAATTTGACATAAGGTGCCTTGGGAAAACCTGAATTCAGCAAGGGCATCTAGAATCGAAAAAATTTGGGAACCAGTGTTCTAAGGCAATTATAACTGAATCAATCCACCTAGACCTTGGTCTTTTTCTGGGTCTCTTTCCTGCCATCTTGGGAACAAACATCAATTTTGCCGACCTTTTCTCACCCATTCTATTTAAGTGGCCATACAACCTTAGATTAGCCCTGCTGATACATTCTTAAATGCTAATAATGTCAAGTTCCTTTCTGATATCTTCATTTTTAATATGATTCTGCCATTGATGCCATCGGTTCACTCCTCTAATTTTTCTCAGAACACTCATACCAAGTGCTTTATTTTTAACCCCAGCTCTTAGATCCATAACTTAAAACAGATTTGAACATAGTCTTCTATAGTTTGGTGTTTTTGACCAATTTCTCTCTTATTCCATATAAATTTATTCAGCTGGCTGCCCACCATACCAGCTTTGCTTATTCTTTTGTCTGTTTCCAGATTTAACCTGCCATTTTCAATAAAAATTGTGCCTAAATAGCTGAAATAATTTACTTGTTCTATAGGATCACCATTCAGAATGCAGCTGAAGTTTCAGCTGCATTCTGAATGGATGTTCAGTTGAATAAATTCAGATGAATATATTCAACTGTCTATTTTCATAGTTCTGGCCTTTTTATTACTGGTTTTCATGCCAAATTTGTTACAGCTGTGATTCAATTTAGTTAGAGAATTCTGGAGACTTGCACTAGATGTGTTTAGGAGTACAACATCATCTGCATAAAGCAAAGAGCTAAGAGCAAATATGTTATGTGGCAGTAATATAGATGTTTTGTGGTGCATCTGCAGCTGTCAGAATTTTTTCTATTAAATCATAACATTAATCCTTAAACATGGGTATAAATAAAAATAAAAACTGTTAATTGAAGAATGGTAGACAGTTGAATATATTTGTAAAAATAATCATAATTAAAATTCTGAATATTTTTACATATTGTTTATGTTAGTATGTTTATTAGTTTTGTTTTCATAACACGCATTGTCGGCACTTGCGATGTGCCCGTTATGGAAATTGTTTTGTTAAAAGTGATATGTAAAGCAGTAAAAAATTTAATGTACTTACCGGATTTGAATAGTTGTGTTACTTTAAACAAATTTATTATGGTTTGAAATATTACGTTTTGTGTTTTATGAGGACATTCTCTTGTCGCTAACGGAGACAACGTGTCAGCCATTATTTATACCTAACTTCTTGCTTACCAGTTTCATGGAGTGCGCATGCTCACGGAGAAGTTTGATGAGTGATTGACAGCTGACAAGAAAAGCATTTGGTATCTAATTAACGGCTGTAAACAAGAGAGCTTTCAGAAGGAATTGAGAATACAGGCCGGTGGATTTTTTAGGTTCAGAGGAACTTAAGTTTTATTGTGACAGTCGGAAGAAAATTAATAGTATATTCCGAAAAAGGAATCGTGGAACTATTAAGTTTTAATGTGGATAAATAAAAGGGAAATATTGCTATAGATCGTTTTAAAAGGATTATTGGAGGAAACACTAATTGGAAGATTTATAGTAGATTCCAAAAGGAAATCGTAGAACTGTAAGTTTTTTTAAAGTGGAAAAGTTAAGACTGTCATTAAGTATAGTGAATAAAAGAAGAATTTACTATTTACATTCTAAAGGAATGTTTGAGAAAACTTTGATTAAGAAGTTTCATCAGTATTAAGGACGCCTGATCTGACTATTATTTCTACTAAAATGAGACAGAATTAAGTCAGGAAGATTTTTATGTGTGCTACACAAGTGATGAAAAAGGATCCTGTAAAATGAAGAATAGAGTCATATATCTTCTGAAAAGGGCCTTGACAGAGAGAGAAAATGGCTATGAACATTTTGTCATTTTGAAAACAAAGTGTTTAGTCTTAAGTGTAAGTTTATTTTAAAAAGGCCTTGGATCCAATTAATTTGTAGTTATAGTTATGTAATATTGTTTGAAGTGTATATATATTGTTTTAGTTTTATTAAATGTGTTTATTTTGTATTTGGTCTTGAGTCAGTGATTAATTGGATTCTGAAAGAAAGAGTTAAGATCATTGCACCAATTGGAGTGAACCCTTGTGCACATAATAAAATATAGGTACACTCGGAATAAAAAAATAATTGTTAGAAACAGAGATCATCTCTATGGTAGGATTAAATATTAAGATAAATATGAATATCCTCAATATAAAAATCCACCAATTATTAACATATTCATTCATATTTTTGGTGTATTTGCAGTGTTGCAGTTTATCCTATACAAACAAGTTTTCTTCATAATGGGCAGGGATGCACAATACATATACAGCTTCTCCCTGTCAAATCAACCCCACCTTCTGGTGGTGTGGCCTATTTCCACAAAAGGGGCTCTGGTGTTTGCAGCAAGCATTCTCGCTGCAAAAGGATATCTTTCTAGTTGGAGGAAATGTCAACTAAACCACTAGGTGGTAGATGACTTTCATTTCATGCCACTTCAGATGATGACCTTCATCGCCCATGTTTCACTGGGCGATGAAGGTCATCATCTGAAGAGGGGCTGGCCTCCATTCCCCCCCTCCTTCTCCATGCAGTGTGAGTACCCTTCAAAAGCATGACTAACATACATAGTGACCCAGGCCTTCCTCCATTTCAAGAGTACATGTAAAATGGTGGTAAAGCAGGCCAGCCACCAGATAGAGTATGAACCCAATTCAGTCAGTAGGATTTGCAGTCAACTGGTGCATAATCCGGCTGCCAGGTCATGCCTTGTGGGGAGTCCGAGTAATGATATGGGGAAGTCACTGTTGAGGCCACATGAATGGCAAGGAGACTGATCGTTCTCTGCATGGTGTCATGTTCACAAGTCTACCCACCCCCACTGCATGTCCCCAATTTTTTCTTTCATCTAATAATAAACCAAAAATGATGGCAACATTGCAAACATAATAAATCTCCATCATTGGATGGAGGTACATTGGATGAACCAGTTCACCCAAACAATTCAAACCAAACAGAATATTTGAAACCTACCAGGATTCCTAACAAAAAAAAAATCATTTCCACATACTTCACAAACATCTGCGGCATAAATTCCAATATTAACAACATTCACTTACACATATCCAAACCAGACCTCCTTCTCTTAACAGAAACCCAAATTACAGCTACATCAAGCAGTTCACCTTCAATACCTAAATTATATTCTTAATGATTCATTTTGCCACAAAGGTGACACCTGTACCTTTGTACATTTTAACACTGCCTGCTAGAGAATGCAAATTCAGAATCCCCTGTTTTTGACTTATTCTGGCTGAAGGTTTCCTTATCCCACTTAGTAACATTTATCTGCTGCATTTACAGGTCTCCAAACTCTGAAAACCACAAAGACCTCTTCACCTTCCTCTCCTTGAAACTCGACCATCTACAATTCAGCTACCCAAACAGCAAAGTCATTATCCTAGATGACCTCAATGTCCACAACTCCAACTGGTTCTCCTTCTCCAACACTACAGATCAAGCTGGACGTGATGCAGTAGTTTTTGCTATAAGCAATTATCTAAATGCAAAATCGTGCAACTACCTGCCCAAATTCCAGATAATTCCCTTCACTCTTCCAATATCCTTGATCTTTTTTTTAACTAGTTCTCCTTCCAGACACAGTGTAGAAGTTACCCCTTCTCTCAACAACTCAAATCACAATCTAGTGCAAGTTTCCAATCTCACAGAACACCCCTTCTCCTCTGACCACACCCAACCTTGTGTCTTCTGGAACTATAACGGTGCAAAGTGGAATGATCTCCAGAACTACTATTCTTCTTTCCCGTGACATGACTATTGCTTCTGCTCTTCTGACCCAGAACCTGCACTCAGTGAATCAAAAAAACATTCTCAGTGGCATGAAGGCAATCGATACAAAATTCCCATCCACTTTCCAAGCCCTAGTTCAACAGAAGATGTATGAAAGCAGTCAAAGGAAAAAACTTGGCTTACCACAGGTGGTTTTGCCTCAAGAAACCCAAGCTCCATACTCGCTGTTTGATTCTTGCTACAATCTGTACTAATTTATTTATTAGAATGCCTTTAATATCTAATAGCAATGATCAGATCATATATTCTAAAGCTAAGTTAAAAAATATTGGAGCTGCACTATCACCTTATTTTAATCCTCAAGTTATTGGAAAGGGATCTGTTAAATCATTTTGTGCTTTAACCTTTGCTTCTGAATTTTTCATTGTTAACCTTGTAAGTCTTGATCTTATTTGGTATTCCAAAATGTAACATCATCTCATATAATTTTCCATCTCTTAATGCTGCCATATTCAACTGTTTATTAATAAATATGGCATGCAAATCAACAATAAAAAACGGTAAATTCATGAAATCAGTCAGCAGTATGGAAAATAAACTTCATTCTCAATGGAAAACCTACAGAACAAACAAAAAATTTCAACTATTTAAGTTTAATTTTTAGTGAAGATGGTAAAATTAAATATGGAAATAGATAACAGAATAATCAAAGATGATATGATAAGGAACCAAGTGAATGAACTGATATAGAATAAAAGAGAAATTAGCCAAAACACAGCAGTATACAAGACAGTGTTCAAATCAGTTTTAATTTATGAGAGTTAACAAATGACATCAACAGCAGAATCATATGAAAAATAAATATATTAGAAATAAACTTGATCGTGTCAGCATCCCAGAATGTATGAGCAAAGATGTAATCTAAGGTGATATGGTCAATTAAACAGAATGGAAAAAGTTAGAAAATAAGTGTTTGATTCCAGGATGGCAAGAAAAGACTCAGAAGAAGATCAAGATCTAGACAAATTGATGCAGTTAGAAGTAGAAGATTGAAATATATGATATATATATAACAATACTGGCAAGCGGGTTTTTCATCCCATAAACTGAAGAAAATCGACCGTAGTACCCGCATTATTTCAGACAGTGACATATCTTGTTAGAGTTAGGTACCAAGAAATGGCAGCACTTGTTTATCAGCCTCTTCATTGGTGGCTGCTATAATTAGTGATTGGACTGCCCACTCGATCTCCAAAAGCTAGATAGGGTATAAAGACCTCGCCTACTCCCTGTAAGGGAATAAAAGGTGTTAGCTGATTTTTTTTTTTTTTTTTATATAACAATACTGGAGTCCTAACAAATAACACACTAATCTGAAGAAAAATAGTGACAGGAAATTAGCAGTAATGTAAACTTAATCATGTAGTACTATCATAATATCCTGTATCCCCCTTGATGATACATATCAATAATCTGATGATGATAAATGGTAAAAGCAGTCAGAAAAATAAAAGTATCAGCAAATGTATTCTATTTCAAAGTTGCGTTTTATTCTCAGATAATGACTTATCTCACTTCTATTAAGAAACATCATTTGTTACTACAAGGTGAGACAAAATATCAAACATAACAGCAAAATGATGGGTTTATGACAGCTAAATTTAGAGCTTCTGTACGATGGCATTCCATAAAGAAATTATACAAGGGAAAGGAAGAAATGGCAGCTTTGTCAGAAGAGTAAAAAATTTAAATCAATTTGGATTAATCTGAATGCCTCTAAAAGCACAACTGGTAAGGGCACTGCTCCCTGATAGGAAAGGTATGGGTTCATAATCTTCTCTTTATAAGAGCTTTGAACAGAAAGTGAGTCAGCCAGTCTTATAAAAAGTCAAGTTTCAAGCCCCCCCCTTTTTTTTGAATTTTTTAATTCCTCCTGTAATACATGCAAATTACATATGATATGAAATTAAGCTTCTTTTGTTTTCAACAATTAAATTTATAAGAACCAAGTTTACTTAGCCATGGGAAGTCTTTGGACTTAATATTTAAATACAGATGAGATGTGACAGGCTATTAGCCTGCTTTATACAATCTTTGATAATTATATTTACTATGAGAAAAGAAAACTATAATTAAATAATACTATATATTTATATGAAGTGCCTGTCAAATGAAACATGAACTTGAATTGTTGGATACAAGATTTGTATCCAACTAATCTTTTCAGTTCTGAATTCAATGTCGAATATATACAACTCAAAAAAGCTAATAAGATTATAATTAATCTTGACTAATATAATCATCCTGCCAGACAAAGTAGTCTAAATTCATTGCTGTGTACATATATAGTCTACATCTGAAATTTTTTTTCAAAAACTAGCTAAGTACAACCAACAGATTTACTGTCATATGTATCCTTTATACATATTCTGAAAGGGTCTTAACCCAATTCCTTGTCAGTGTGAAGAGTTTAGCATTGGATACATATAAAAATCTGCAAGTACACAGCAATACAAAGAAGCAGATTTAAAGAATATGGAACTGTTGAAATTTCTCTCTTTCAGACACCTGTAACATGTCCAATAAATATGATTCATTCATGTTATCCAAGATTTGGGGAATGGTTATTACATTATTAACATCTGACCTCCTAGGAGCCAGAGACTCATACATGCCAGGAAAATTATACAACTACATTGGCAATGTCCTTAAAACTATGTCTAGAAGACATAGTGTATTATGATTTGAGAGAGAAAGAGTAAATCAGCTCTCTCTCTCTTTAGTTTTTGATCAACCTAATTCACTCATATTGATTATGTCACAGTAACCAAATATACACACACATGCAAAAAAATGATGCCAAAATGTGCAGAACTACAATAATTATTTTTAACAGTAAAAACAAAAGAATAGAGACTGCAGATATGAGAGCCCTGAGAAAGATTAAGGGCATGAACAGATGGCACCAATGGCAATATCATATTGAAAATGAGAATATTAGGAAAGAACTTGACATTATTAGCATCCAGGAATGTATTAGCAGAGCTAATCTCAGGTGGTATGATCTCCTATTCTGTTTAAGTGATCATTAAGCAGAATAGCAAAACAAAAAGATTAACAAAACAAGTGTTCTCTGCCAGATTGGCAGGAAGGTCAAGATATAAGTGGATTGATACAGTAAAAAGTGCCTTAGAAGACAGAAATATAAGATCTAATAATGTTGGAGTCTTGACAGGTAACAGATTGAGTTGGAGGAAAAGTGTAGATAGGAAGTTAGTGGTGATATAAGTTTTTTTTCATGATAGTTCTAGAATACTATCATATCCTGTACGCCCCTTGAGAGTACTTGTCAGGAATTTGATGATGATGACGAACAAAAGCAATATGCACAAAGCAGCAGTGATTACTGCACATCTGAGAGCCAACTACAGGAGTAAGTGCTACTGACCAAATCTCGGTTCATGATATAGCAACTAGAATAGAGAATGTTGGTGCTAGTAGAATTGCCTCAAACACACAGGGATTGTTATGACTGTACACAAATGTAAGAAGTATTCGAAACAAGAGAGCTGAGTTTGTTGCATTGATTAAGTCAGTATGCCCAAAGATAATTTGGAATAAGTGAAACTTGGTTGTCTGAGGAGAATGTGATGTCGGGAATAGAAACAGAAAGATATATAATTTTCTGGAAGGATAGAAATGTGAAAAGAGAAGGGAGAATGCTGTTAATGATTGCAGAGGAATTCTGTCTGCAAAGTGTGGAAATTGATAGTCCATGCACAGATTTTGAATCTGTGTGATGTGAAGTTGAAATAAATTGGTTATTATATCTGATAGGATGCTGTTATAGGCCAGGGAATGCAGAGAATACGGAATGTGAAATGGTTAGGCAAACTAGCTTGACAGGTAAAAAGGTGATCCTGATGGAAGACTTTAATTACAGGAATATAGAATGGAAGGAAAAGATAGTGTATGGAAACAAGGAGAATGAGTTTGTGGAATTTCTGACATAAAAGTATCTTAAGCAGCATGTGATTGAAGCAACTCATCATCAAATTCCTGCCATGTACCCTCAAGGGGTGTACAGGATGATAGTACTACATGAAAAAAATTACATCATTACTAACTTCCTATCTACAATTTTCCTCCAAATCAGTCTGTTACTTGTCAAGACTCCAACATTATCAGATCTTATATTTCTATCATCTAAGGCACTTTGTACCGTATCAATCCACCTATATCTTGGTCTTCCTCTGGGTCGTTTTGTTGCCAACCTGGCAGAGAACACTTGCTTTGCTAATCTTTCCTCGCCCATTCTGTTTAAGTGACCATACCACCTGAGATTAGCTCTGCTAACGCATTCCCCGATGCCGACAATGTCAAGTTCTTTCCTAATATCCTCGTTTTTAATATGATATTGCCATTGATGCCATCTGTTCATGCCTCTGATCTTTCTCAGGACTCTCATATCTGTGGTCTCTAGTCTTTGGTCAAGTGTTTAACTTCTGACTCAGCTCTCAGATCCATAAGTTAAAACTGGTTTGAACACTGTCTTGTATACAGCTAATTTAGTGTTCTGACTAATTTCTCTCTTATTCCATATGAATTTATTCAATTGACTTCCTACAATACCAGCTTTGTTTGATTCTGTTGTCTATTTCCATATTTAATTTACCATTTTCACTAAAAATCGTACCTAAGTAGCTGAAATGTTTTACTTGTTCCACAGGTTCTCCATTCACAACACAGTTGACATTTTCAATGATTCTGCCTATTTTCATTGTCTTTGTCTTTTTATTGCTGACCTTCATACCATATCTATTACAACAACTATTCAATTTAGTCAGAGAATCTTGCAGACTTGTAGCGGATTTATTTAGAAGTATAACATCGTCTGCATAAAGTAAAGAGCTGACATTAACATCTCCAATTTTGATATCATGTTTAATACCACTTTCCTTCATAATGTGATCCATATAGATAATGAATAACAGAGGGGATAATGTACATCCTTGTCTCACACCAGATTTAACATTAAACCATCTTCCTGTACTTCCTTCAATTCTAACTGCTGATTTACAACTCAAATAAAGACTAAGTATTGCTTGATACAATGCCCCATTGACACCATATAACTGCAGCGTATAGAATAGCTTCTCTCTTGGCGCCTTGTCATATGCCTTTTCCAAATCGACAAAACTTAAATACAGATCTTTGTTATATTCCCATGCTTTCTCGACTATTTGTCGTAAAGTGAAGATCTGATCCTGACAGCCTCTATTTTGCCTGAATCCAGCTTGTTCTTCACCAAGCTTTTCTTCCACAATTCTTCTCAATCGTTTCTCAAGTATACTTGCATAGATCTTGCCAGGAACACTCAGTAGGGAAATACCTCTGTAATTCTCACATTCAGTTTTATTTCCCTTTTTATGTATGGGTACTATGAGAGCTCCACTCCAATCATCGGGAATTCGTCCCTCTGTCCAGGCTTTCTGAACTGTGCAGTGCAGCCACTGTAACACTCTTATACCACCATACTTCAGCATTTCTGGTCGAATATCATCTACTCCTGCTGCCTTTCCACATTTCAAGCCTTTGATGGCTTTTTCTACTTCCAGTATGGATATGTATTCCTGACTGCATGTCTGGTTAGTATTTTTTAAAACTGTGCTGTCATCACTGCGTGTTTCATTTAGCAGTTTTTCAAAGTAATTACTCCATACCTCAAGGATATCTTTTTCTCCTGTTTTCATGTCACCTTTATCATCTCTAACTTCTTTTACAGCATTCTTTCCTCCATTCCTAAGCTTTTTCAACAACCTCCAGAATATTTTGCCACCTTCTTGATATTTATTTTCTATATTCTTGCCAAAGTCCTCCCATGACTTTTGTTTAGCTAGTTTTACACAGTGTTTAGCATTCTTGCATTTGTCTCTATATTCTATAAGAGCACAAGCTGACTTATTTGACAGGAACTTTTGATATGCTTTCTTCTTTTCCTTCACTGCCTCTTTAACTTCCTGTGTCCACCAGGGAGTTCTGATTTTTTTATCCTTACAAACCTCACCACATGCCTCTCTGGCAGAATCAATCAATGTTTTCTTCAGAGTTTGCCACTGAATCTCCAAGGTTTGGTTCCTGTTCTCACTGTTTCATTTTTTCTTCAATAATCTTTGTGTATTTTAGTCTACAGTTCACATCTGAGAGCTGCTCAAATTTTATTCGCTTTAAAACTTTCTTACATGTTATTCTTTTCAATATGAAATTCAATTTTATCCTGCTCACGACTAAATAGTGATCACTTCCAATTTCAAATCCTCTGAACACTCTGGTGTCCTGCACCAGGGGAAAAACATCACTATCAACAATAACATAGTCAATGAGAATTTTCTTATTCCTAGCCTCTTCTCTCCATGTGAATTTGTGCACATTTTTATGTTGGAACATGGTGTTAGTAACAACCAGTCCATGTCCTGAGCAGAAATCCAACAGATATTTGCCATTATTATTAGCTTTGCTTTTTTCTCAAAATTTTCTCAAAATCTGGAGAAAAAAGCAAAGATACATGTCTACTCTGCTATTTAGATCCCCAACAAGGACGAACTTTTCCTTTTTCATTGTGTCAGTTGCTTTTTCTAAAGCCTCAAAAAATTCCTCCACATCTACCTTAGTAGAACCTTCTGTGGGACCATAGGCACAAAATAAGTTTCATTGTCCAGTTCTGCATTGTCATATTTGCCCACATTACTCTACTTGAGACTGACTGCCATTCAAGAAGATTAGCCTCGTATTTTGTGTTGAATACTATGGCTACTCCTTCTTTTCCTTGATTGTCATTGCCTGAATATAACATTTTGTATTTATTGCTCAGAAAGATCTCACCAGTTTTGGTCTTTTTTGTTTCAGTCACCCCTATTATGTCGATCTGGTACTTATCTAATTCCTCAGCTAGCTCCATTTCTTTGCCATTCAGGCTTCTTACATTGATAGTACCGATCTTTAACTCTGGTGATGTTGAGTTGGGGTTTGTTTTCAGATTTGTTCCAGTAGCTGACTTTTCGCCCTGGTTCCCTGGCGAAAACAACGGGGGCCTTGTTTAACCGGGCGACGCCCAAGCCGGCATGAAATTTTGTCATGTTGTACCATCATTTTTTATTTTGGTTTAACCAATAAGAATACAATTTGGTCGGCTAAATCCCAAATTGCCGATTGAAGCAACTAGAGGCTTTAATGTTTTGGATTTGGTGATAATTTCATAAGATGTGGTTGTTAATGAGGTGTTGATGCTGCCACCAGTTGGTGAGAGTGATCAAGAGTTACTTGTTTGGGAAGTGATGAAACAAGAAAAGCTTACTGCCAAAAATGGATATATGTGGAATTATAAAGCAGATGATTATAGGAAGCTCTGTAATCAGTTAGCATCAGTATGTTGGGTAGATGAGCTAAGCAGAAAAGAAGTTGACAATGCATGGAAACTCACAAGGCAGTATCTGACAAAAAGCAATATAGAGAGACTGGAGAGACTTATAACTGCATACCAAAGGTTAAATGAGTAAATAGTGTAGGAGTGAAATGGATGAACAGTGAAATCAAGCAAGTTGTGCTGGAAAAGAAAATGTTGTAATTATTATTATTATGTGACACCTCCAGGGAGTCTAAAGACTCATCAAGGGAGAGTGTGCCAACAGCATCAAACGATTGTTCTCCTTCCAATTACTAACCACATTCAAACTTGCTTAACTTTTTGTGAGCCATTAGTAGCAGTGGCTCTACCAATCAACCAACCTTTGCTGGAGGAAGTGAAGATGTTGGTGGTGATTGGATCCATTTAGAGTATAAAGTGCAAGCTAGGAAGGTGACGAGAATGGAAAGAAAGAAAAGGTTCAGTATGAGAGGAGATCGGCTGGTCAGGCCAAGGTTAACTCAAGGGAATTTTCTGCTATATGGCAAGCAAGAGAAAGAATAATTATGGCAGGTTAACACTGGCGGATAGTCATGGCAGCAGAATAACAGTGGCAAAGGATATAGTGGAATTCCTGAATGAGCACTTTATCAGCATATACCATACATGGAGTAAATGATGCCATGCAATATATAGAAGAGAGGCAAGTATTAGGAAAATTGGAAGTGAAAGAATCAGAGTTGTATCAGATATTAGTTGGGTTAGATGTAAATATAATCGTGGGAATGGATGACATATAACCATGTATTCTTAAAGAATGTGCACCATTGGCTATGCCCTTGACCTGGTTATTTAATGAAAGTCTTGCAGTGGGTAGGTTTCCTAAGGAGTGGAAAGAATGCAAAATAGTACCACTCTACATGCATGGTTCTAGGACAGAAGTCTCCAACTATAGACTAGTCTGTATAACTGCAGTTGTGTTCAAGTTTTGGAGAGACTGGTAAGGAATAGAATACAGGATTGGGTTGATGGACATAGCATTCTTTATGATCAGCATGAATTTGTAAAGGATATGTCCTATTTTAGCAATTTACTTGAATTTTATGATAGGGTAATGAGTGTGTTAGATAAGGGAGAATCATACACATTGGACTCTGCAAAAGCGTTTGAATGATTACGACATGATAACTTGGTGGATCCATCTAACCAATATAGGAATAGATACTATATTGGTTAGATGGATCAGAGATTGGCTCTCTAATGATACCAGCAGGTTGTGTATGATGGAGCAGTATCATCATCATACACAACCTGCCGTTTAACTTGTTAAGGGGTGCTTAAGGGTCAAAGCAATATAACTGAGAGGAGACCTCCAAATAGCCTTTAACATGTTCATTGCCAATCACGCGATATCGCGCGATGCGAGTTCTCACCAAACGGCTGGTCATGCGTTATCGTGAGGACATTGTAAACTAAATAAAAAAATAAAAAAAAGTTGGCCACCACACGAAATTCCAATTTTCAGCTTGGCAATGAACGATATCGCTCGATCACGCGATGCGAGATCTCACCAAGCGGCCGATCACGCGTTATCACGTGGACATCGCTAACTAAATAAAAAAAATAAAAAAAATTTGTCCACCACACGAAATTCCAATTTTCAGCTTGGCAATGAAAGTGTTAAAGGATGCGTAAAACCGACCAGGGCTTCTGACCTATTGTCCAATCCTCACCTTCTCATGGCGCACCCTGTCGGGTATCTACCTGGATGCTGAACGAATGAGGATGGGCTGGCAATTTCGGATTTAGCCGACCAAATTGTATTCTTATTGGCTTAAAACAAAATAAAATACAAAATGATGGTACAACATGACAAAATTTCATGCCGGCTGGGTTGTCGCCCAGTTAAACAAGGCCCCCCATTGTTTTTGCCAGGTAACCAGGGCGAACAGCGAAAAGTCAGCTACTGGAAAAAATCTGAAAGCACACCCCAACACAATATCACCAGAGTTAAAGATCGGTACTATCAACATAAGAAGCCTGAATAGCAAAGAAATGGAGCTAGCTGAGGAATTAGATAAGTACCAGCATAATAGGGGTGACTGAAACAAAAAAGACAAAAACTGGTGAGATCTTTCTGAGCAATAAATACAAAATGTTATATTCAGGCAATAACAATCAAGGAAAAGAACAAGTAGCCATAGTATTCAACACTAAATACTAGGCTAATCTTCTTGAATGGCAAGCAGTCTCAAGTAAAGTGATGTGAGCAAATATGGGGAACTGGACAATGAGACTTATTTGTGCCTATGGTCCCACAGAGGTGTAGGAATTTTCTGATGTTTTAGAAAAAGCAACTGACACAATGAAAAAGGAAAAGTTGGTCCTCGTTGGGGATCTAAATAGCAGAGTGGGAAATGAGTGTCAGACATACAAAAATATTTTGGGAAAATTTGGAGAAAAGAGCAAAGCTAATAATAATGGCAAATACCTGTTGGATTTCTGCTCAGGACATGGACTGGTTATTACTAACACCATGTTCCAACATAAAAATGTGCACAAATTCGCATGGAGAGAAGAGGCAAGGAATAAGAAAAGTCTAATTGACTATGTTATTGTTGATAGTGATATTTTCTCTCTGGTGCAGGACACCAGAGTGTACAGAGGATTTGAAATTGGAAGTGATCACTATTTAGTCTTGAGCAGGATAATATTGAATTTCATATTGAAAAGAATAACATGTAAGAAAGTTTTAAAGCGAATAAAAGTTGAGGAGCTCTCAGATGTGAACTGTAGACTAAAATATATAAAGATTATTGGGAAAAAAAATGAAAGAGTTTGAGAACAGTAACCAAACCTTGGAGAGTCAGTGGCAAGCCTTGAAGAAAACACTGATTGATTCAGTCAGAGGCATGTGGTGAGGTTGTCTACAATGACAGAAAAATCAGAACATCATGGTGGACACAGGAAGTTATAGGGGCAGTGAAGAAAAAGAAGAAAGCATATCAAAAGTTTCTGGCAAATAAGTCAGCTTGTGCTCTTAGAGAATACAGAGTTAAATGTAAGAAAGCTAAACACTGTGTAAAACTAGCTAAACAAAAGTCATGGGAGAACTTTAGCAAGAACATAGAAAATAAATACCAAGCAGGTGGCAAAATATTCTGGAGATTATTGAAGAAGCTTAGAAATGGAGGAAAGAGTGCTGTAAAAGAGTTAGAAATGATAAAGGTGACATGAAAAAGGGAGAAAATATCCTTGAAGTATGGAGTAATTACTTCGAAAATTTGCTAAATGAAACAAGCAGTGACAGCACAGTGGTAAAAAACACTCAACAGGCATACAGTCAGAAATACATATATACACTTGAAGTAGAAAAAGCCATCAAAGGCTTGAAATGTGTAAAGGCAGCAGGAGTAGATGATATTCAACCAGAAATGCTGAAGTATGGTGGTATAAAAGTCTTACAGTGGCTGCACTGCATAGTTCAGAAAGCCTGGACAGAGGGACGAATTCCCGATGATTGGACTAGAAAACTCATAGTACCCATATATAAAAAAGGAAATAAAACTGAATGTGAGAATTACAGAGGTATTTCCTTACTGAGTGTTCCTACTGAGCAAGATTTAGGCAAGCATACTTGAGAAACGGTTGAGAAGAATTGTGGAAGAAAGGCTTGGTGAAGAACAAGCTATATTAAGGGCAAATAGAGGCTGTCAGGATCAGATCTTCACTTTACGACAAATAGTCGAGAAATCATGGGAATATAATAAAGATCTGTATTTAAGTTTTGTCGATCTGGAAAAGGCATATGACAAGGTGCCAAGATAGAAGCTTTTCAATAAGCTACAGTTAGATGGTGTCAATGGGGCATTATATCAAGCAATACTTGAGTTGTAAGTCAGCAGTTAGTATTGAAGGAAGTACAGGAAGATGATTTAATGTTAAATCTGGTGTGAGACAAGGATGTACATTATCCCCTCTGTTATTCATTATCTATATGGATCACATTATGCAGGAAAGTGGTATTAAACATGATATCAAAATTGGAGATGTTAATGTCAGCTCTTTGCTTTATGCGGATGATGTTATACTTCTAAATAAATTCGCCACAAGTCTGCAAGATTCTCTGACTAAATTGAATAGCTGTTGTAATAGATATGGTATGAAGGTCAGCAATAAAAAGACAAAGACAATGAAAATAGGCAGAATCATTGAAAATGTCAACTGTGTTGTGAACGGAGAACTTGTGGAACAAGTAAAACGTTTCAGCTACTTAGGCACGATTTTTAGTCAAGATGGTAAATTAAATATGGAAATAGACAACTGAATCAACAAAGCTGGTATGGTAGGAAGTCAATTGAATAAATTCTTATGGAATAAGAAAGAAATTAGTCGAACACTAAATTAGCTGTATACTAGACAGTGTTCAAACCAGTTTTAACTTATGGATATGAGAGCTGGGTCAGAAGTAAAACACTTGACCAAAAACTAGAGACTGCAGATATGAGAGTCCTGAGAAATTTAGAGGCATGAACACATGGCATCAATGGCAATATCATATTAAAAACGAGGATATTACGAAAGAACTTAACATTGTCAGCATCCAGGAATGCATTAACAGAGCTAATCTCAGGTGGTATGGTCACTTAAATAGAATGGGCGAGGAAAGATTAGCAAAACAAGTGTTCTCTACTAGGTTGGCAGGAATATGACTCAGAGGAAGACCTAGATATAGATGGATTGATACTGTACAGAAATATACAATCTGATAATGTTGGAGTCTTGACAAGTAACAGACTGATTTGGAGGAAAATTGTAGATAGGAAGTTAGTAATGATGTAAATTTTTAGTACTATCATATCCTGTATACCCCTTGAGGGTACATGGCAGGAATTTGATGATGATGACAAACAAGTTAAACAGCAAGGGCATCTTCAGTTGTTTGCTGATGATGCAAAGTTGGGAAGAATTATACGTAGCACTGCTCATGTTAATTCACTTCAGAAAGATTTGAATAGACTTTTGACTTGCACAAAGGAGTGTAGTTGTAGTTTTAATATCAATAAGTGGAAAGTGTTGAATTTTGGAGAGCAGAAATATATTAAGCTGTGTACTACATCAAAGGTGCTGTACTGCAGGAAGTGAATGAGATTAGAAATTTGGAAGTGATGTTAACAGTACACTGCTGCTTAGGAGGCATATTGCAAGTGTATTGCGTATTGCCATTTAAAAGGCATATTGCTAGTGTTGCAAAACCTGCACATCTTAGTGCTGCTATAATAAGAATTATTCTAACATGTAGGGATAAGGAAGTGGTTATGCCACTGTATAAAGCACTGGTCAGACTACACTTGGATTATTGTACTAAAATTTGGTCACCTGGTTTTCAGTGTGATGTGAAGACATTGGAGAGGGTCCAGAGGCAAGTGACTAAAACAATATCAGGACTTTGGACTGTTAGCTATGGAGAGAGCGGTTAAAAAGATGTGGATTGCAGAGTTTAGTGTATATTAGGAAAAGAAGTGATATGATAGAGACATTTAAGTTAGCGAGAGGATTTCGTTGGATTAATCCAGAGAGGTTTATAAAAAGAGTAGAAGGTAAGAGGGGAAGAACCAGAGGGTCATCCCTGGAAATTATGTAAAAGTGTGGTGACAAGGGGAGTAAGGAGTAGATTTTTTTTTTCACATGGAGAATTGTCAGTGAATGGAACACATTACCAGAATGTGTTGTTAATGCAAAGAGTGTTAAGGATTTTAAGATTTTATGTGATAAATATGTTGTCAGTTGAATGAACCTCCCACGATGAGTCTGACAACTCCATGGGGGGGGGGGGGGGAGTAATAATAATAATAATTTACAGTAATTATATTAGTTTCTAACAAAACAGTAATGATTTAGATAAATAATGAATTTTTTAAGAGAAAAATTAAAAGAAAAACACACACACACACACCTGTCATGTGGGTGAGTGTCTAAGTCACAAAATTTCCATATAACAGCATTGACCCATTTTCTGCCATGCTGTTTCTCTGCTTCCTTTTCCATACGGAGAAATGGATCTTCAAGCTCCTCTCTTCGTGCTAGATCTTGCATAACATTGAACAGCCATTCTCGCATCCGGCGTGGAAAATCAGCCATTTCTTCCTCAGCACAAGTCTTTATATCTTAAAAAAAAAAAAAAAAACGATAACATATATGATTTTTTTCTTTTTTTTTAAATCAGGTGATTAATTTGATTTTGGCTACATATTACTTCAATTTCCCACAATATTAGAGTAGGAAGCACCTGTAATTCATATGTGGTTAATTATTAACATTTAAGTTCTAGGTTTCTTTCAATAAATTACTCTGGAAAAGACACCTTTGTAAAAATAGTATGCATATTTATTTAAAATAATAAGCAAGAAAAAAATTGCAGACAATTATAAAAACAAAAAAGTGCATTTCATAATAGCATTCTTCTATGGTGATACCATTCTTTATCACAACAATTTAACCCAGAGCTATTTTTTGACATATGCATGGCATACATCATTTTGTTTTGAGCAGTTTTGCCATTAAAATGATCCAATAGAAATGATTTAACAAATATTTAATATTGATATTAAATTCTAGATAGCCAGAGAGGGATTAACATCATAATTTTGAATAACTGTGTTGATAAATGATCCATTATGGTGAATAAAAGTAAACAAAAGAAACAAAAAAAAAATGTTGCAATAAAGCAGAATATAATGGTAGGAAAGAGATTTCATGAACCAATTTTGAAAGTAAACCTGGCTGAAGGACAAAAATCATTGCACTGTAATTTTATTTTCTTTTGTTTGCTTTTTTTTTCACTATAATGGCACTGCAATGTATCCAATATTAGCCAATAAACATGGGCTTAGCAATTTGCATAAGCTTAGCAATACAATACAGGTAAAAATTCTTCAAAGTTTCATTTTCAAATGCTTGTTATTTCTGTTTGTTTGTTTTTTTTCCCCTATAAATCTGAATTATTTAAAAATAGCCCTATTAAATGATAATATTTTATAAAAATCAGTACATCTGAATGTGTACATCTTCTTGTGTACACCCAAAGTCCCAAATTTTAAAAAAAGAGGAGGAAAATATGTTGATTCAGAAAGTTTGAAGCTGGACAGCAAGTGCAAGCTGAACAGCAGCTATTTATGGTCTTATAAGAAAGTGATGTAATGATGGTGGTGGTCAGTTCAGCAGAATGCAGTCTACAAAAATACCTACAGAGTAGTCATAAGGCAGAAGCAGAACATCTATAAGAGAATAGATGCATCATAATATATGATGCATCTATGCAGAATCACACAGTGGATTCAAATATTAGTAAACTACAGATAATCCAAAACCAATGTTTATGAATAGCAATCAATGCTCCGTGGTTCATAAGAAAAGTACAACTTCACTGAAAGCCAATATCCTAAATATCAAACTTTCCTATATGAAAAGAGTGCAAATTTTTTTTGCAAATGCTTCCATCTACTATAATCCATGAATCTGCCAAGCAGTAGGCATGACCCTGCAAAACACAAAGTCCCAAAACAATAGTGAACAGGTAAATTGTTTTAAATCCATTGAAAGAAGGCCAAAATTGGCAAGCCAAAGTCTCAATAATATCCCAAGTCTGTTACGGTCTATCACTTAGTGGTAGACACTAAAACAAACAATTATCAAAAACCTCACTAGCAGGCCTGCAATGGGTAAGCCAAGTACTCAATAATATTCCTTAATCCAAAAATTTCAGTGCAAATTGAACAAAGAAATAGAGAAGCACAGGTCCAATCAATCCAACTTGCCAGAAAAGTTAACAGTTGAAGAGAAAATTATACCTAGCTTTTGGAGACTAACCCAAAAAACTAGACCGAGATGTGTTTGTGCCAGGAAAGGCTAGAGGTTTAAGTCAGCCTAAGAAGAGAAATCAGATTATATTTAAAGATCTGTAATTAAGCTATGATCTCAATGTTCTTCATAGAGATCAGAGCTTAAGGCACCAATTATGGAGAATTCAATAATTGCGACCATACGGTTTGTCAAATGAAGAAGAAGAATGAAGTAAACTATCATCAGCAAACATACGGATAGGATTTTATTTCAGTGAGATAAGGTCAGTAATATACACTGGTGTCCAAAACCTAAGGATGAACACTATTTCTGAAGATTACAGCCAGAAATTAAGACGAATCAGCTTGTAGCAATTTGTATAATTGACGATTTCAAGTAGAAAATAGGTACACAACTGCACTCAAAAGGGTCATGTGGTAGCACTCAACAGGATAAAAGGCAAAAGGCTGCGTTAAATTAATTGTATGTGAATCGTATTCTTTTCACAAAAGAATAAAGTTACAAATTTGAATGTCTTGTAATGTCTCAAAGACCATCTAGATGATTTCATGCAGGGAAGAATTAATGCAAAGCTTGAAGAGGGCAGCACAATTACTGATATTGCCAGAGTGTTTGGAATCTCACATAGCATATTCAGGCTCTGGGCAGTGTTTCAAATCAATGAAATATGTTCCAGATGTTTGCTAAGAGGTCACCCTCACTTTACTGTGGAGCATGAAGACAGATTTTTCGTTATAATACATACATAATCAATGCAACATGGCAGGTCAGCTTGTATGTCTGCTCCGTTCAAGCACAGGTACATAGATATCTTGATAAACTGTGGCAAGACATCTGCAACAAGAGATCTACACAGAGCACATTTTACTGGTATTGTATCCATAAAAATTAGGTGACACCAATGGGCTAATGTACTCTTTACAGATGAGAGTCGCTTTAATCTTTCCTGTGAATCTAGATGACACGATTTCCTGCTTACCATCGCAAGAACGTTCTTGAAAGGGATAGATACGATAGTGCTGGGGTCATGGTGTGGTGTGGTGAGGCATTATGCTTGATGGACACACTGAGCTACACATCCTGGAAAAAGGAATGCAATGCTTCTCAAAATTTCCCTCCAGAACACAAATAGGGCATTATCCTTTGCTCTGAAGAAGTGGGCCAGTTTGCCTCAAGAACTGAATCACTTGATGCTAAGCATGGTATAACATTATGAGGGCTGCAATGCACTTCGTGGTGGACACATACTCCATTCTGAAATGTCTCTCTGCATAGTTTTTTTTCTAAGCACGGTACATTAATTCCTTAACTACGTCCTTAGGAAACTTGTAACTTTTGTCAAAAACATTGCAATTTAATTTGTATGAAATTTATAATGCATTTTTTTGTGTAATATAATTTATGCTGGCAGTAAATTTATGTCCACATTTGGCTATAGTCATGAAATTTTTTTCATATACTTAGTTTGTTCTTAGCTTTTGGACACCAGTATATGATGTCATCTATCATTCGTTTCTGCTAAGTAAAAAAATTAAGCCAATCACCAGAATGGAATAATTTTGTTTCAGCAGGTCCCACACAAAGGACTTTGAGCCAGAACTATGTAATGTAATATTTCATGTATAATATATAATGATCCATGGATATATTGAAAATGTCTATTCATATGCTATACCTCATATCATACAGCATATGAGATAAATCTTGTATACATTATTTAGATATTCAATAAAACTATTCTTTACTAAACACCATATAAAAATATTGAATATTTCATGAATAAGTTATTGAACTATATCAAATAAATCCTTTTCTAATTAACAAAGATTATCTAATTAACAGTGTCCAAAGAAAATTTCAAAATTTACATGACCATACACTTCCCCTCAAGGGCTCACTCACTAAGTGAGCATGGGAGTGGCAAACCTGAGGTACCTGATACTGAACCATGCCTTACTTCATGTAATATACATCTGTTATATTATCTGTAGACTGGTCCCTTCCCTTCTTTTCTTCTTGCCCCCCCCCCCAATGATATTAAAGTATCCAAGGCCTAGGGGTGAATCCTTTCTATTTTGCTATTTTGTCTTATGCAATGGGAGTGTCTTCTAAGTATTGGCCTCACCTAACAGGCTGAAATTCCAAACCACCTAGCCAATATGGGATGAATAAGGACTGAAACCTCCCAGATATGTGGAAAGGGCCTCTACAACCCTACCGCTTTTTTTTTTCTTGCAGTGAATTCACTCCAAAATGCTAATATGGTTGTACCTTATAATACATTTCATGCTGCATCGGTTGTCGTACAGAATAATCAGAGCCGTGTTCAGGGCTTAGGCAAAGGGTCCTGTCCAGAAGTATATTAGTCTCCAATAAAAGTCAATGATATTATGAATGAGGAATACAGAAGGTATGGGATTAATCTTAGAAGGGAACTTTACATAGGCACATGGAATGTACAGGGTCTACAGACTGGTACTCTTGATACTGTCTGTAAAGAGATGGAGAGGTATAAAATTGAGATCATGGGAATTACAGAGACCAGACAGAATGGAGACGGTCACTTCAAAAGACAGGATGGTAAGCTGACTATTTATTCAGGAGGAGACTCAAAGCATCTTGGGATAGCTGTGATACTGTAGGCAGTTCAGGCAAAAGCTCTTCTTGGTTATAATCCTGTTAAAACAGGATACTTTGTATTACACTTAAGGCTCATTCTATCAATGTGTCAATTGTGGTAGTTTATGCACCCACACAGGTAGGCCTGATGAAGAAAGTGAGGAATTCTATGACAACTTACAGACTGTTTTGGACTGCCCACCATGGAGAGATCTACTTTACATCTTGGGGGACTTTAATGCAAATGTGGGAAAGACTATTAAAGTTAGGCCTGAGTGTGACAGGTTTGGTGTGGGTGAATGTAACACCTATGGTGAAAGACTTGGAATTTTCCCATGTTAACAGATTAGTTATTACTAATACCTGCTTCCAGAAACACCCACAACGGACTTATACTTGGACATCTAACATTGATAGGTAAAGACACCAGACTGATTACATCCTGGCTCTCCAACAATGGAAGACAAGCATTTCTAATGTGCATACCTGTCCTAGAGCAGACTGTGGTACTGACATCAGCTAGCAAGAGCCAAAGTAAGACTAAGACTCTGAAATCTTTCAAGTCAGGCACATCCCACTAGACTGGATGGCAGAGTAATTTCCTAGTGGGCTCACAGAAGAAACATTAACTCAGTTGGATGATCTTTTGGAGACTAGTGAGAACTGACTTGAAATGCTTTGAGAAGGAGTCAAGGTTATAATATATGATACAGACAAGAAGTATCTCAGTCCAATTAGAAGACCAAGAGATCCATGGATATCAGATTCAGCATGGGATCTAATCGAAAGGCAGTCAGAGAAACAAAGAGACACAGGAAACAGAAAACAGAGAAATCAAATGAACCATCAGACAGGATAAGAAAAATTTTTATACTAACAAATGGGAAGAAATAGAGTTCCAGATGAGGATGCACAATTATAAAAGGATGTTTCATTTAGTTTGTCATCTAAAGCAAGTTTCAGCCCAAACTGAATTAACACAATTATAAAAGGATGTGTCATTTAGTTTGTAATCTAAAGCACAAGTTTTAGCCCAAACTGAATGTCATCAAAGACAGGAATGGAGAGGTACTAACAGAAAAGCTGAAAATCAAATAGAAAGAATACTTTCCTTATCCTCCTTATCCTCTCTGTATAGCAGAGAGGATAAGGAAATAATGGAGGAGACCTCTCCAGGGAGATTTTGATTTGGAAGTCCTTATTCATACCACTGCACAAGAAAGAAGATATAAAAGATTGCAAGAACTACAGTACTATTATGTTTAATCTCTCATGCAAGCAAGATTTTATTAAAGATAATTTTAAATAGGATTGAAGCAGAGATGCCTGAGGAACAAGCAGTTTTTATGAAAGGTAAGGTCCTTTCCCTTAGACAGATCATAGAAAAGTATAAAGAATTTAGACTCCCTATGGTAATGTGTTCAGCATGTGAAACTGGGAAGTAATGAAAATAATGGGTTTTCCTCAACATGCTATTAGGTTGATAGCTAACTTGTACAGTAAGCAAGAGTAGGTGCTTATTAATTGATTACACAGTAAGAACAGGTGTTGTATTAATTGATTGGCTTCAGGTTAGAAAGGGAGTTAGGCAAGGATGCCTACTTTCTCCTCCCTGTTTAGTATATATGTCAAGGAAATCATGCGTGTAGTATTAGATGAGCCTAAGACAGGAAAGAACTAAGACAAATTCTTGACAAAGTTAATGAGATTAGTAAGAACAGAGGACTTCAGCTCAATCCTAGCAAGGCAAACATTATGGTTCTGAAACAAGAAAGCACCTGAGAAACAAGTGTACCTTAATGGAAAAAGAACTGAGGATGTCATCAAGTTCAAATACCTTGGATCTATTATTAATGTGAAGAATTGCTGTTCAGAAGACATCAGAAGAAGAAGATTAGAAATGGCTAAAACAACAGTCAGAGATGCGTCTAAAATCCAAAAGGATGGATCTATCTCCACAAGAGCAAAGTTGAGGACTGTAGATGCTGTTTTTTAAACAGCGACTTATAGATTTAAGACTTAGAATCTAAAGAAGTCTGATAGGAAAAGGATAGCTGCTTTTGAGATGTGGTGTTATAGAAGGCTGTTGAGGATATCATATACTGAAAGGTGGACAAATGGACGGGTGCTAGAAAGAATCAGCAGAACTTTAAGGCTCCATAGAGATATTGACAGAAGAAAATTGAAATACTTTGGATTAAAAGAATGGAAGGAGGACTTCTCGAAACAGTAATAGAAGTTTACCTGGAGTGACTGATCTTCAGAGAGTTTAAGGCCTCCAGAAAAAGCATACAACAGCACCACCTGGTGCGGACTGGTGTGGCACATCATCGAGCATCTGAGTGATCATATGGCATCTGTTGATGTCCAATGAATAGATGATGATACACGTCTAAGTACAATGAACACCGTTTATTTCCAAACATATTGCAGGCTACTTTTGCCAAGTTGGTGATATATTTCAAGTCGTAAAATTTCAAAAAATGTTCCGGGAAACAATCAGTATAGAGCTATTTACAAAAGAGATTTAGAAGACTGTTAAATACAAAGATTCAAAAACTATGGATCTCAAACCTAAACATAAAGAATATTACAAACTCCTTAAGAATTACCATTAATGTACCACTCAGCAAAACTGAACTCAACTGACTGAAGTAAAATTTTAATTTTTTATTTTTCTTTACTTGTTTATGAATACTTTGGGAGTCACAAACTACTGTAAAGATGTTGCATAAAATTTATAATATATTTTAAGGGAAGGGATTCTCACCAAAACAAAACTTCAAAGTTATAAATGCATAAAATCTAATTTTAAAAAATTTCAATTATCCAAATATTTCATAAATTCTATATAATAATACCTCTGCAAACACCATAATAATCCACATGAGTGTGCTTATATTTTTTATGATGGCAATCCTCAGCTCCTTCATTACACATACACCTCATCTTATAGAGTTCACAGTCACTGCCCCATGTTTCATTGTGATTACTGCAAACCTGTTAATATTTTTTAAAAAATGGAATAATTTTAAAATATTAATAAAAACCAGATATTCTATAAACAAAAACAAGTAATATCCTTAACATATATATCATTTATGTACTTTTTTTTAATAACAATCCAATCCAAGAAGTGCTGTGAACCATTACACGTTACTATCATAGGCGAGCAAGGCTAAATGATTAGATAACCCAAGAACCTTGCTTTATAGACCAGACAAAATACAGACCAAGATGTCATGGAGCCACTTCAGGCCTCCATTACAATGGTGGTAGTCTCACAACAGGTAAAATCACCTACTATCTCAAGACATTCATTAATATCTCACAATGGGATTCAAACCTACAGCCCATTATTGGAGAGTGAAAGCACCTATCTTCTCATTCAAGTTTGTTTTGTTCGGTCTTACTTCTGATCTAGTAACTGTGTACAGATCAAAAACTGTTCTAGCATAGACTATCATCCCAACATCTCAGGTAGCATTCACTGAAAGCTTCTTGTAAATTCTCTGTTAGGTTCAATTGAAATGAGATTAATTCATAATTCATCCCCCCCCAACACACACACACACCAATAGATGTGTAAGCGTGCGTGCACACACACACACACATGACAACACTCCATTTCAGTTGCACATTTTTACTGACACTTCATTGATACTTTTAATCAAGCAGAACCGGTATTCATATATATGATTCCTTCCAAACCACATACACTGTTTCCCTCCATGGAGCAACTATTTGCAGGTCAACCTTGAAACTTGCAACTATATTTTCTTATTTCATGGTTATTTCCAAAAAATTGTAATCTGTAAATATTCAAAGCCAATATTAGTTGGTTTCTTTCTTCTTCCTCCTGCCAACTTTCTAAAACATTAGAGTATTATTTTTAAACCAGCAACTTTTTTCTGTTTGCATTATCCATAAAAGAAAAGTGACCTAATCTGCATAAAATACAGAGTATTGCCAAGTTGTTCTGGCAAGAACATTATTATGATATGCCAATTATGCTAATTAGAAAGATATACATAAAACCTTTTAATACTAACAAATATTGATGAATAATGCCAATATTATTATTATTACCCTAAGATCCCATGGAGTCAAAGACTCATCTAGGAGGTCCTTTTTGTCATACATACAGCTCATCATACTGAGCCTCAAACCCAGTCAAATCCTCTGCAGACACCACCCTCTCAGGCAAGGGTAGTCCAATCATTCACAGTTCTAAATGCAAATAAACTGCTTCTCATTCCCCTGCTGACACCCTCTTTATACAGCTTCTAGGGATTATCTCTTCTCCCCTGATCTCCCACTGTTTTTTGTAAAACCTCTTCAATATTGATCCTATAACAACCTCTTAATAACTTGTCTCTATCATATCACCCCTCTTCCTCCTATCCACCAGACTCTGCACATTCAATCTTCTCAACCTTTCCTCATATCTGATACTACCTTAGTCAGTCCCCTCTGGAGCCTTTCCAACATCTCTTTGTCCTTTTGAAAACCAGGTGACCAAATCTGCACAATAGTCCATGTGTGACCTAATCAGAGCCTTATACAATGGAGCAAGAATCTCCTTATTTAAAGAAGTCAGTGTCCTCCTCATAATTCCCAGAATTCGTTGTGTGTTGTCCTCACAATTTTGGCAATGTGTCCTCTAAATTTTAGATCCTTATCTACTATCACCCCAAGATTGTCAAATACAAGATCTTTTCATATTTCCTCCACCTCCAATAGTATATCCCCACCAACTGTAAATTCTACATCACATCTTTGTTTCCCAAATTTTAAACCCTTGCATTTTGCAACATTGAACTGACATCCCCATTCCTGTGCCCATTCACTCAATCTATTCAAGTCTTCTTGTAAGGCCACATCTTCTCTACTCTTCATAGTTCATTCCAACTTTGCATCATCTGCAAACAACTGAATATCCCCATCCAAATCTTCACCAATATCATGAACATACAGGTTAAATAGCAATGGCCCTAAAACGGATCCCTGAGGCACACCAGTAGTGACTTTCCTCTTCCGGAATATTGCACTCCCATACACAACTTGCTGATACCTATCAGATAGCCAGTCTCCGATTCAATGCACTAATCTAATATCCAACCCTATCTGCTCTAGTTTGACTATCAACTTATCATGCAGTAATCTATCAAAAGTCTTTGCAAAATCTAAGTATACTACTGTGTATCTCTCTCCTCTGTCCAAGGAAGCCATCACCTTTTTGTAATAAGTAAGTAGATTACTAAAACATGATCTCCCTTTAGTAAATCGATGCTGTCCATCAAAGATAATACCATTGTTGTCAACACATTCTGGATCTTGGTTCTCACCAGCCTCTCCAACACCTTAACCACAACATCTGACACAAATAGGCCTATGATTTGATGCTTAAGTTCTATCATCTCCCTTATGAAGTGTCATAATCTTGCCCTCCTCCATTCCTTTGGAACTTGACCCCAGTGCAAGACTCATATTAAAAAAATACATCAAGGCAGATGTCAACTCCCTGCCATATTCCTTCAAAATACATGGTGATATATTATCAAATCACACAGCTTAATTAACATCAAGATTGCTCAATTCCCCATATACCTCTTGCTCATTTACAGTCAGTCTCTCCTCATCACAAACTGCTCTCAAGCTCTCCATGATGTCACATTCACAAGAACAAAGGACCTTTATGAACTGCTCATTAAGTATCTCCACTATATTTTCTGCAGCAGTTGTTCTCATGCCATTTTCTCCAATCAATGTCATTCTTCCATAATCATTCCCTTTTTTGCTGGCTACATATGGAAAGAACTCCCTGGGATTCTTTTTGGCTTCATTAGCTAACTGCTGCTCATACTTCACTTTTGCTACCCTTACCAACCAAGTCACCCTCCTTGCCTGTTCTTTATAATCCTCATGGAATTATTACCACTCCTCTTATGCTGTCTCCATAATGACTTTTTCATTATGGAGACAGCTTAATCTTTTTATCCATCCATTTCACACCTACCTTATTTAACCTTTTGACCTTTGGAATACATTTAAGACATTGCTTCTACAAGACAATTCTTGAATATCCCCCCCCCCCAAGCTGCTCCTTTTCACCTAACTTCTCATTTCATGCTACACCTGCAAGCTGTCTGCTGAGCTCCTCATAATCACCAGCCTTGTAGTTCCACATATACCCTTTCCTCACAGAGGCCCTCACACTGCTGGCAACCACCGAGGTAATCACTTTGTGGTCAATCTAACCAAGTGGAGAGTGATTTGACACCTTCTTTATAATTGCATTCTCTGATTAGTTGATCAAATCCAAGATCCTCAATCCTCGTATGCCCTCTATTACATATTGTCTGAAGTGGTTGTCCCCTCAAAAACTCATTTTCTTTACTTACAGTTGCTATCTCATCATCCCAGTCTATATTGTCTTAATTAAAATCACCCATAATGATCACTCTTTTCTTATTTGCTTGGCTAATTTGATTATACAGTTCATGGTACCATCCACATTACCAGGTCTATAAGAACACCCGACTAAGTATTTCACACCATATTGCCTCGAAACCACTGGCACTATTTTCCTCTTGCATTTCTACCTTGCATGAACATAACTCTTTCTCTATCATCAATAGTACTCCTCTTCCCTTTCTATCTTCACAAAACACATCATACCCTTCCATCTCCATGCCTGTCAGGATGTCATCCTCATCCAACCATGTCTTACTTATTCCAGCAATTCTTGGATAAACAGACTCAATTAATGCAACCATTTCATTTGCATTGTTTCTTACAATTCTAGCATTTGTATACAAAGAGCAGCTCATTCCTGGATCTATAGCTAGTTCTACCGATACCACTTATTTGATGTGACTATGTGACTACTCCATGCTTAACTCGAGCCTTTCTTTTTCTCCTTATTCATCTTAGAACCTTCTTCAAAACGAACTTGTTTCTCTTGATCCCAGGTCATCCCCTTCCCTTTTTGTCTACACATGCATTCACATCCTCTTGGAGCATCAACCTTTCTCAAGCCGTGTTCTTCTGTCCACTCTGAGCCTCCCCATTTCCCTGTCTGTCTTGCACCTGTTCTCTCATTCTCTATACTCATGTCACTCACTTATTCCATAACCACCTCTTCAATCTCTCCTATCTTACTCTCCCATTCTTCCACATCATTTTCCACTTGATCAGATTCATTCTCTGCACTCACTTCTCTACCTCCCAGCAGCAGTCCCTTCAAGTGACTCAAACCAAAATCATTCAAATGAAGTTCATCACTCTTATACAGTTCACTTCATCCTTCAAACTCATTACACACATTAACAAACTGCACCCCTTTCTCCTCACACATTTCTGCTAACATATCATTCATAATCCTTGCTCTCTGCCTCATCTCACCACTATCAATACCTGGGCCACACACTTATTATCTTTCCTATCACACTATTATTTTTAATCCGTCTCGACAACCTCCTGATATCCAATCTGATATGTTCCTTTTTCTCGGTCAAGTCATTTGTCTCTAATACAACTACCAACTCTTTTGTTTGTTTACCATATCCAATGCCTCAAACACTCTACGTATTCCACCTCCAAGAAAACAAACCTCTTGTCCAGCACATCTCTAATAATTGAATCACCATACAATGCCACTCAAGGGTCTTTTGTTACCTCTTTTATGCCAATATTGTTCATTTTCATCATTTTCACTCTTCTATACATATCTCAAATTCTCTTAACTTCATTCTGCATCCATTTCATCTCTTACCTCATCTTAACCAACTCAACTTTCAAATCTTGCATGACATTTTCACTCTCATTCACTCTCTCAATTTTGTTGCTAGCCATACATGCTTGCTTGCAGTCAATGCTGCTTGTTCCCTTACCTTTAACTGTACTTTGTTTTTTAACTTCTGCTATATTTGTATCGCTTTTGTCCTTCTTACCATCAATTGTTAAGTTTATCAGATTGTTTGTTCTCTTTTTTAAAACTTTTTTACCATTTTTTCATTCCTCTTTTACACCATCCCTCTTTTCTATCAGATGAGCACTAATCCTCCTTGTGGCATTCTCATTACTAGCACTTTCAGTTATCAACAATTGGCATCCATGAAATCCTCATTCAGCTCACACTTTGCACACACACCCTCCTTCAGTCTACTTTAAATATCCATAATTTATCTATATAATCAGATGAATACATATAGCACACCTCACATTTCATGAATCGACTGAAATCGAAATTAAATTCCTGCATGAACAAAGCTACCATCATCTTTCCTTTGCTGGTTACTAAGATCTAATTTAACAAATTAGAGTTTAAAATAAAATCCATAAACAAACTTAAACAAGCCCACACACTAAAAACACTACAAATGCACAACTTTTACAGCACCACTTACTCATAATCACACACTTATTTACAATTAATTGTTCCAAAAAAACTTATCCGAAACAGGAGCCTTCTTTACACACTGCTACTTCTCTCATGACACTCTTTATACATATAGTTGGAATGCTGTTTATATGCAGAAGGATGCCATATTTAACTTTTGATTAGTAATATTGTACATTTTTTGTTAGATTTAATTTATCTAACATATTGATTTTTTGTGCAGTGTTTGTTGGACTTATGTGTTTATAAGCTTATATATTATAATACAACTAATGGTGACAAAATGATCCAGGACAATGGGTCTTCATGAGATGTACTGTATGAATGCATTGCATTTATTATCCAAAGTGAGTGATTTGATTTGCAATTAATAAATGAAGATGATGAGAAATTTTATCAGAAATGTTATGTGAGCAAGTGTAAAAAGCATGTATGTCTAAAGGAAGATAGCAATAATAGGTGTAAAAATGCAAGTGCTAAAGAACCAAGAGAGAGAGAGAGAAATAAGTGAAGAAAAAAGTAAAGAGGATGAGAATAACAAAGCAGCTTTAATGAGTGAAACAAAGCACAGTCTCATAGGATAAAACATGAGTAAGAGCATATCAAGAAAAAAATCATCTGGCAAATGATATGTCAGAAAAGAGAAGCGAATGGAAAGTATAAAATAGCAGGGGAAAATAATAATAATAAAATAATAAGGAAAGAATATTGTATGGCAATTACATCATTAGGAGTATGCTTGATATGTGACTAAATTGTACTTTCCAGGTGCAAAAATTAAGATACTAGTAATGCAATCAAATTTTAAAAAGAAAAGTAGAAATTAATAATTTTAACTGGAATGAATGAATTATTTAAAAGGAGAAAACTATGGCATGTGAGAGAAAAAGTAAGAGAGAAATGTTTTTAAATCTCTTGCTGTGGCATGATAAGAGTGAACTGAGAAGAAGGGAAATGATAGCAAATGAAAAAGATGCATAGATTGTGTAAGAAGAATGGTATAAAAATTTTAGATGTCTAGAGTGAATGGACAAAGGACTTGTATCTATCTGATGGACTGACCTTGAATGGATGTGAAGTTAGATGCCTGCAAAAGTTTTGCTAGGTGAGAGAATAGATGTGCAAAATCAAGGAAAGAAAATGTACTGGGAGGATGTAAATGAGCAAATATCCATGAAACATGAGGTGAATCAGTGAGTATAAGATTTAGAAAAATCATAGAATAGTGACTGCAGTTTCTCAGCTTGAAATAATCCATTCATTAAAAGATTCAAGGGTACTTGTGAGGCCCATGAAGATAACAATGAATGTATACTAATGCCAAAAGTCAGGATTGAGGAGTTTTTAGCACTGGTAAGCTTGATTTAACCAAAAATTATAAGATTAGCAAGATTTGGTTAACAGAAGATGATACTACTACAAGGTTAGAATATATGGGACATTGAATTTTCAGGGAGGATAGAGAAAACAAGACTGAGGGAAGTTTTCTTGATGATAGCAGAAGAAATGTAACCAGCAAAAGCAAAAGATCAGCAGTAAGACAGAGTTGGGGAAGAGAATAAATTTGAAATTATTTGGTATGAAATGAAAGTAGAAATGACAAAATACAGCTAGTTGCCCTAATTCTCCTCATGCTATGAAAAACCTTACTGACTTTGACCTGATAATAACCTCTTACCAGTTTATATGTTTCAAATGTATTCTCAAACTCCTCCTCTCCACCAGACTCTGCAAATTTCATTCCTTCAATCTATCCTCATAATCAATATTGTAAAGACCAGTAAACACAACAGTCAATCAATAGTCTCTAGTCCTTTTCCAATATTACTAAATCCTTTTGAAAACCAGATGGCCAATCTGTAAAAAATAGATCAAAGCCTTAAACAACGAAACAAGAACATCCTTACTTCTACACATCAATGTCCTCTGCATCATTGTCATAATATGCCACGCTGTCCTCATAATTTTTAGAAACATATCTATGAAACTTTAAGTCCTCATCCATCATCAATAAGATATCTCTCATTTCCTCTGCCTCCTCTAAGATCTGCCAATCAATTGCATGTTCTACATTCCATCTGTGCCTCCCAAATTTTAAAACCTTACACTTACAACACCATACTCATTTCCTCAGTCTATTCAAGTCCTTTTGCAAAGCTACAGCATTTGCTCTACTCCTGCCAGTTTTTCCCAACTTTGCATCATCTGCAAACAACTGCTAATTACCATCAAACCTCCTTTCCCTGTATCATTAACATACAAGTTAAACAGCAACAGCCTCCCCCTCCAAATAGACCCTTGGGGCACACTACCTTTTCTGGGATACTTCTCCATACATAACTTGCTGATACCTACCAGAAAACCAATCTACTATATCCTTTTTAATTTAATTATCAACTTGTCATACAGCAATTTATCAAAGGCCTTTGCAAAATCAAAATGTACCTCTGTGTGTGCACCTCACTGGTACAATGCATTGTCATTTTGATAGCGAGTGTGTTGCCTGGCTGGTTGGGTGTTAATTCAAAGGCAGTTTTATCACCTCCCTTATAAAGCAGATTGCTAGAACATGATCTTCCTTTAGTAAATCCATGCTATCCATTAAAGAGAATGTTGCTGTTATCAACCCAATTCTGAATATAAGTCCTAACTAAACGCTAACACTTTAACCACAGCTCCAGACACTGAGATGGGCCTTTAATCTCTCTACCGGCTGAGGTTGATGAAATAGTGAGACCAACTTGCACTTCTTATCCATGTTATTCAATAGGTGTTACAGAATTGTATCCAGATTTATCTGAACGTATACATCCTGGCTGGTTGGGGTGTTAATTCAAAGACTTAGTTTTATCACCTCCCTTATAAAAGGGAACGATTCTGCTCTCTTTCCATTTGCTTTGGAACCTGCCCAAATCTAAGATCCATGTTGAAAAGGTATGTTAATGCTGCTGTTAATATTCTAGAACATTTCCTTAAAACACATGGTAACATATCATTCAAGTCCTACAACCGTATTCACATCCAGTTTACTCATACTTCCTGTTCACTCACTGTCAGTGCCTCCCCCCCTCCTCCTCCCTGTGCATTCAAGTTCTGCATGATGTCACATTCATGAGGATGAAATAACTTTATGAACCTATCATTTAATATCTCAACTATATCATTACACAGTGGCATTCCACCATTTTCACCAATAATCACCATCCTTTCATAATCATTCTTTCTTCTTCTGAAATGTATAGTCAGTAACGACAATTAAGCGAGGTGAAAGAGTGGATGAGATAATTGTGATGGTGGACACAAATGACTTGAGAGAGGCAGTGTGAATTGGAGAGCAAGAGATCTGAGGTTCATGCTTGAGGTTGTACAGAAGAAGACAGAGAGATGGAAGATAGTGAGTGTGTTGCCCAGATATGATAATTCAGAGCTATGGAGAAGAGCACCAATAATAAATAGCATGATAATCAGAACATGTCAAAAAAGAAGTTTGAACTATGTGGCTGCATTGAGGGCATACGAGAGACAGCTTCCATATGAACGAGGAAGGAAGGAAGAACAAGGCATCTGAAGAAAATGTTGTTCTCCAAACAAGTCAGTGTGTCGATGCAGGGAAACTATAATTATCAGGATGGATAGTAACAGGGGTGGCCTCTTGTGGGAATAGTTGCTAAGAAGAAGAGGGAATACATTATGTAATGCTGAATCCAGTGAAATTAGAGGGATAATGATAGTAGAGAAACAGTGACAGTGCCTTGATGATTCTTTATACAAATACTTGGAGTATCCGGAATAAAGGAGATGAATTGGTGGTGTTGATAGCATTAGCCTGTACAAAGATTATTGGAGTCATTGGGACATGGTTGGCAAAAGATGATATACTGACAAAAATAGAAGTAGCAGGGTATAGCATTTTTTGGCAGAATAGGAAGGGAAAATGCAGTACTGGAGTACTACATAAGTGGTGAATTGTGTCCTCTCAGAGTGGAGTATTTGAATAGTAATGGCACTAATGGTTTTGAGAGCATATATATGGTGCAAGGTGAAGGTGGGCAGGACAGGATATTTAGTGGGGTGTTGCTATAAGCCAGGGAGCATAAAGAGTGAAGAGCAGAAGATGTTTAGGCAGTTGAGCTTGGTGAATGCAAAAAGAATGATTGTTATGGGAAATTTTAACTACAGCAGTATAAGTTGGGAAGAGGAAACTGCACGCAATAGTAAGAGAATGGAATTTCTGGAATTCATGAGGGACAAAGCTGATATTTAAGCTGCAGCACATGAGTTTGGATGTAGGTGAGTGAACTGGATTGGGGATTGGCTATCTGATAGGTATCAGAGAGTTGTGTATGAGGGGAGGCTGTATCAAAGAAGCAGAAGGTTACAAGTGGGATTTTAAGCAACATGTAGTAGAAGTAACACAAAGTTTCAAGAGTTTTGGATTTCATCATAGAATCAGAAGATCTGATTATAACTGATGGTATCTCTGTCCTCCTGTTGGAGAGAGTGACTATGTTGTTTTGACTTGGAAGATGAATAGACACACAGGAGTATCAAAGAGAAAGGAATGTATGTGGAATTATAAGGCAGATGATTATAATAATCTTAGAAATCAGTTTGGGGCAGTTCCATGGGCAGAGGAATTGGAAGGGCGAAATATCATCAGTGCATGGGAACTGGTGAAGAAATATTTATTAGCAGCAATGGCAAGTTATATACTGAGAGTGAAAAAGGAACACAATTCAGTGTAAAGTAGATAAACAAACAATATCAAATGGGAACTGCAGATGAAAAGGAGGTTATGGAAGAGATATAAGGAGAGGAGTGGAGAGCAGATGCATGAAGGATATAAGACTCAGGTTAGGAGAGTGAACAGTATGATAAGGAAGGCAAAACTGGAATATGAGAAGAGATTGGCCTTCTTCATCTGTGGTGCATCAATCCAAAGATTGGTTAGTTATAGCAGCACATCATAATATCCTGTCTTGTGACCTCCTTTTTATCTCTTCATAACTTTTAATGCCAGTTAGCATCATTATGTTATTTATATATGAAAATTTTGGTCTGCCTTGTGGCCTCTTTCCTTCTACAGTCCTCTCCATTATTTCTATAATCAGTCCCCCATGCCTCAGATGGTGTCCAATTAGGCTTTTTCTTCTCTTATTGATGTGGTTCATTAGTGACCACTCTTTATGAAGTATATTTAGAACTTCTTCATTACTTTTTCTTTCTGTCCAACTTAATTTTCATCATCTTTCTCCAGCACCAAAGTTAAAATGCCTCCAACTTTTTGATATCTTGTTTTGTTAGCGTCCAGGCCTCACAACCATATAATGAAATGCTCTATATGTATGTTTTCACTAGCCTTTTTTTGAACTGGGTGCTAAGTCTTTTACTGGTAAAAATGTTTCTTCTGTTGTGTAATGCTTTTTTGGCTAAGATTATTCGTGCTTTAATATCTGATTGGTTTCTTCCATCTTCTGTGATAAGACTTCCAAGATATTTGATAAAAGAGGATACCTGTTGTATTAGGTTACTATTTATTTCCAGGTTTATTTTCATTGGATTTGCTTTACTTGTAATTAATAGTTTTGTTTTCTTATAATTAATTTTTAGGCTGTACTGTGGGAAAATTTCTTCCATCTTTGTCAGAATGGATTTCAGTTTGTTTTCATTATCAGCTATAACTGCTATATCATCCACAAACTGTAGCCAGTTAATATCAATTCCATTTATCTTAATTCCTGTTTCTATTAGTTCTCTCAATTTATTTATTGCATCTTCAATTTAGAGATTAAACAATATGGGTGAAAGAGAGCACCCCTGTCTTACACCTGTACGTATTCTTGTTATTGTGGTTTTTTGTTTTATTGCTGGCTGTTTCTATTGGACTTCTTGGTGCTTGTAAAGATTGGCCTTGAGATCCAAAAAAAACCCTAAGGAATTCTTTCATTATGCAGCCAATAGGAGGAGGAATGATTGTGGAAGAATGACATTACTGGAAAAAAATGAGAGCACAGTGACTGATGCAAAGGGTAGTGGAGTTGTTTAGTGAACACTCTGTTGGGGTATTTCATCCTAGAGAAGTAGGTTTAAATCCTAGAGGGATGGGGCAAGTTCAAGGTTTAGAAGTGTAAAAAGAGATCATGTTTCAAATACTGAGTACTCTAGATGTCAATAAAGTGATGACACTGGATGAGATTTTGCCCTGGGTTTTGAGAGAATGTACTAAAGACTTGATAGCTCGACTGACCTGGCTTTCAGTGACAGTCTGGCAAGGGGAAAGATGCCCAAGCAGTGGAAGGAGGGTAAGATAGTGTCATTGTATAAGGGAGGTAGCAGAATGGAAGTGTCAAACTGGTGGTCAAACTATGGACCACCAGTTTGTATTTCATCAGTAGTTGTTAAGATTTCGGAGAAATGAGTGGTCATTGACAGTATTGGGTAGGTGAGGGTAATGTTTTCTGTGAGAGTCAGTGTGGATTTGTTAAGAGACAGTTTATAATAAAATTGCCTTTTATAATAAAATAACAAGAGCAGTTGATGAGGGAAAGGCATATTCTGCCATTTTTTGGATTTTACAAAGGCATTTTATAGAGTGCCACATGATAAGCTGATATTTAAGTTGCAGCACATGGGTTTGGATGTCAGGTTAGTGAATTGGATTGGCTGTCTGATAGGTATCAGAGAGTTGTGTATGTGTATGGGGCTGTATCAAAGAAGTAGGTTACAAGTGGGGTCCCACTGAGATTAATACTGGAACCTGTATAACCTGTATTGTTTAACCTTTATATCAAAGACAGTGTCAATGTATTGTGGGGGAAGGGGAGGTATTCAGTTGTTTGCAGATGATGTGAAGCTGGGAAGGGTTATTAGTAATAGTGCAGATGTAATTGACCTTCAAGACTTGAATAAAATGGACAGATGGGCAAACGAATGGGGGTTCAGTTTAATTGAGCTAAATGTAAAGTCTTGAAGTTGGGGATACATCGATGGGAAGAACTTCCTTCCTGTTGGAGGAACTGTACTGGAAGAAGTGGGAGAGACAATAGATCTGGGGCTGATGTTTAATAGAAACCTGAAATTCAGGGAACATATTGCAAATGTGGAAGATAATCCAGAACTGCTGCAATTCTGAGGAAGACACAGACCAGAAGAGATAAAAGAGTTGTCATTTCATTATTTAAAGCCTTGATCAGACCACATCAAAACTGATCCCTATGATATGAAAGAGGTAAATTAACCTTGGAAAGAGTGCGGAGGCAGATAACAAAGATGATATCACAACTGTACAATGTTATTTATGAGGATAGACTAAGGGAATGTGGATTGTAAAGTTTGGTAGATAGAAGGAAAGGTGATATGATTGAGACATTTAAACTACCGAGAGGCAGTTACAGGGTTGAGACTGGGAAGTTCTTACGTCAAGAAATTGGCTCTTATGTGGAACAAGAGGAAGGAGCGAGAGCAAGGGGCCATCCCTGGAAGTTGCAAAAGGAAGTCATGAGCAAGAAGGTGAGGACTGGTTTCTTTGTATGGAGGATAAATGAACTGTGGAATGCATTGCCTGATAAAGTGATGAGAGCACAGATTGTGAATAAGTTCAAGGAGTGGTATGAGACAGACTTTTCATTTTCTAGGATAGGCCTCCCACAATGAGTCGTGTGACTCAATGGTGGTCTTGAATCATAATAATAACAAATAATAATGTATCAAAAGAAATCTCTGAGATGTCTTTTGGCCACATTTCTCATACTGCACTTCTGCTATCTTTACAAAGGAAGTCACCTTTTTTTTTATTTTCTTTTTTTTGGCCTGCTCTTTGTACTACTTGTGCAATTGATTATTGCCATTCATCTTGTGCTGCTTCCATCATGCCTTTTTCTTCCAGATTGCATGCCAACTCTACAGTCATCCATTTTACTCCTAGCTTATAAGCTTCTGATCTTTGAAATGTGTTCAGACATTGCCTCTACTAAATAGTTCCTGAGTGAGGAATTGGATGAGCAGGAGATCAGTGCTGAGGGCCCAAGCAGCACTGATCTCCTGCTCATCCAATTCCTCCTTCCAATAGATAGCTACAAGCTATCTCCTGAGTTTGTCATAATCACCAGCCTTATAGTTTCACATATATCCCTTTCTCACAAAAGTTCACATATGGCTGGCCTCCACTCAAGTGATCACCTCATGGTCATTTTTACCAACCACAGAAAGATTTGATGCCTCATTTATAATAATATCTTTTGATGAGATGATCAAATCCAAGATCTTGTGACATACTGCCTAAGGTAGCTGTCTCTTAAAACTCCAGAAAATTATTCTCTTTGCCCCTGATTGACGTCTCTTCATTCCAATCCATAAAACCATAAATAAAGTTACCCAAAATGATCACCCTTTTCTTATCTGCCAGACTAATTTACCTATATGTTTCCTTTCACCATTCTCTACATTACCAGGTCTATAGCAATACCTAACTAAATATTTCATCCTGCCCACCTCTATTTCACACAATGCTGCCTCAACATAACTGTTGTGTCCTTTCACCTCGAAAGGACATAACTCCTCTACTACCATTAACAGCACTTCCGATCCTTTTCTGTCCTGACTGTCTTCACAAAAAAATGTCACATCCTTCTATTCCTGTCAGATGTCTAACTCATCCAACCACATCTCACTTATTCCAACAATTTTTGGGCAGATGATCTCAATCAGTACAACAATTTTATTCCTCTTATTTCAGATACTTCTGGCATTCGTACAAACATAACAGCTCACTTCCAGATCTATAAGAAGTCCTAAGCACACCACTACTTAGATGTGACCTCCTCTATACCTCCCCATGCCTATTCTTCTCTAGCACCGGCAATCCTACAACCCTTACCATACTTACACACTCTCAGCATATCCCAGGCCATCTCATTCTTTTCCTTTCCACTCACACATTCACTTCTAAACCAGCAAATGCATACTTCTGAAGCAGTACCTCACCCTAATTTACCCACTCCATTTCCCTGTCTGTCTGTCTGTGTTCTTGTCCTATAATTTCCTCATCTCTCCATTCACAAGCTCCTCTACTCTGCTTTCTTGATTTTTCACATCACCTTACACTTCCTCAGAAGGATAATGACTGTAGTAGTGAATAGGGCTTCTATTCACTACTACAGTCATTATCCTTCCTTCCAGAAGCAACTTCTCTAGCTGACTCACACCAAAACCATTTAAATGCAGCCCATCTCTCTCTCTCTCTCTTATATAGTTCCATCTATCCCTTAAATTCATCCCACATGTTCACAAAATGCACTCTTTCTCCTCACACAGCTTCATTAGCACACCATTCATAATCTTTGCTTTCCACTTCAATTCACTGACATCATACCTGGGCAAAACACCAACTACCACACAGTTATCCTTTACTCAACAATCTATGTGCAATAACTTGTGTACCCACTTTCCAACATTAGGCTGTGGGTTTGAATCCTGCCATGGACGTTTGTGGTTGTATTTAGGTGGTAGATGAATTTCATCATCCAGCATGAGACGCCACTACTTCCTCCTGATCTGGGATATAGAGTTTGATATTGATTCCTCCAGGTAACCCTTGACTATCCCTGCTCCATGCACTGTAAACATCCTTCTCTTGCAGATCTTTATGCCATAATATTGCTTCAAGCTGCCTCCTAAGTATATCATAATCATCTGCCTTGTAGTTCCACATATACCCCTTCTTAACTAGAATTTGCACATGTTTTGCTACCTCCCAAGTCAAGACCATGTGATCACTTTCCCCAAACAGAGGTAATGTAGCCACCTTATTTATAGACAAGCCTTCTAATCCTATAACAGGACCCAAAACTCTCGTACCCCAAGTCTCTTTGATCACATTCTGCTTCAAGTAATTATCTCACAGGAAGTGCATAAATTCCATTTTCTTTCTGCCATGTGATCTTTCCTTCTTCAATCTGTCTCCAAAGTTGAATTCCACTATTATAATTACTCAACTTGCACTCACTGTATTAATCTCCTGATGCATGTCTTCCACGTCATTTCTGGCACTCCCTGGCCTATAGTAGCAATCAATCTTATACTTTGTCCTACTGGCCTCAGTCTCACACCAGAGTGACTCAAAAGAGCTGCACAACTGACTCCTACTCTTGTTGGCTGCAATTCGTCTGCTATCATCAGCAGTCACCCCTGTCCTGTCTACTCTATTCTCTCTGAAAATACTAAAGCCATTACATCCTATTCCTGTAACTACATCATCTGCCGTTAGCTAAATCTCACTAATGCCTATAATGCTTGGTAAGGTTACACTAACCAATGCCAAAAATTCCTCCCTCTCGTTCCTGATACTTCTGGCATTAGTATATAGAAACTGCAGCATCTCAGTAGGCTTCAACCATATTTACTTCCTGACTTCCCTATACAACATTTTTGCTGAGAGACTAGATTATGCTCTTGTTGGTCACTCTCACACTCGTCTGCATCTGCCTTAATTTCTTTAGCTTTTCTGACTTTGTGCTGCCACACACTCTCAGTGAACAAAGCTCTCTCTCTAGACACCTAACTTCGAATCCATTTAAATGCAGTCCTCAGCATTGTACAAATCTTTATGTCCATTAAACTAACACCCTGGGTCCACAAACTTTAGTTCATTCCTTCTGCACAACCTGCATATTGATTCATTGGATATCATCACTTTCCTTCTTGGTTTGCCTCTATCACAGCACGGCAGCAGGCTCACAAACTTCACCTTTTCGTTCTTTTTCGCTTCATCCAATAACTTTTTTCACATCCTCCGTCATTTCACCTCTCGAGTCATTGGTTCCAGCAAAAACAATCAATTCTTTCACCTTCCCTTTCTGCATTATAACAGAATTACTAACATTATTAATTTTTGCACTAGGGGGAAACAACGCTGATCATAGAATCAGCATAAAAAAAATTATCTGCTTACAACTCTTTGTTGTTTATTCTTACAATTTTCTTTTTGGCTTCAGACCTCTTGGTTTTTTCTGTTCTCAGTTCGACTAATCTCTTGCTGTTTCTGCAGCCTTAAGCTCAGTCTTATTAGGACTAACACAGAATTAATTATGTTTATGTCTGTGAAGATAAGACTGGGTTTAATACTTTAAGAATAAGATTAGATACATACATAGATACTCCTTTGGATATATATACATTTATTGTTTATAGTTTAAAAATGGATATTCCTTTTACATTTTTTATATACCTTGTTTTCTACCCACTACAGGATGAAGGCCTCTCCCACTGCCAGAGGGTTGGGTCTACTTCTCCCATGTGACCCAGTCCATCTTGGAAGAATGTATTTATACTTGGATGAATGAATGTATGAAGTTGGAAGACAATCACAAACATCCATACCTAGGTGGAATACGAACCTGCAGCCTCTTGGCTGGAGAGCGGATACACTAACCACTCAGCCAACCAGGCCAGCACACACACACACACACACACACACACACACACACACACACACACACACACACACACACACACACACACACACACACACAAAAACACACACACATTCAGCTAATTAGCTTACCTTTCTTCTTTCATCTCTTTCAACAGGACAAGATTTTACACAAGCACAGTGTGGTTTCCCCTCTTCATTAAGTACACACTCTCGGCCTGCACCACAATGATGTTTATCGCAAGGATCTAAAAAAATAAAGATAATGAATTTGTGAAATGAAAAAACAGTAGTGATGACAGTTTCCTTAATGCTTTTCAATGCAAAGACAAGAAAAATAAGAAATATTTTTTCATTGCAATATAATGATTGATTTTTAATGGTCTTACTTTCATAAATTAGTCAGTAATTATGACATGAAATTAAGTTGAATAATAGGATTCTAAATGATTTATGCTACTTTACAGTAAGATAAATAAATACAATATCTTTATGCATGTGAATTTCAGTAAAATTCTCAATATTTTATAGCTCAGAAATATAAGTTCTTGTTTGCTGTAACATTATATACTACCTTATGTTAGTACATAAGAAATCATCTGCAAATAGTGCTATATTCTTTGTAGACGGGGAAAAGTAGGTATGAAGGACATGCAGGTAGCGTGTAAAATTCTTCTAGTTGCTCTACTAAACAAAGCCAGATGATAAAAGTCCACATAGTACAACCATGTTTTTAATTTTAGATGGTAGCTGTCAAAGGCTGTTTTTAAATGATTCCATAAATAAACTGGTTAGAAGAACCCACAACCAAGACCATACTTATGCACAGGCACTGGCCCCAAAAAATTAGGGCCCATTTAAGGGCCTCAAACAATGAGAGGCACCCCTGGAGCAGTCTACAGCCTCGGGAAAAGTGTAAGTACAATCCTGATCACAACTCTCTCTTTTGTTCACAACATTTTCCTTGAAACTAAAGAAAGTTTTTCTTTTTTTTTTAATGCAATGTTTGAGCAGTAAGATGGTACCTAGCAGAAAAAGACTGCATAGCTAGTCTAAGGTTCCTTCTCTGAGTGCACTTGTATTGCAATTCTTCAAAAACCATCATCATCATCAAATTCCTGACATGTACCCTCAAGGGGTGTACAGGATATGATAGTACTACACGAAAAAATTACATCATTACTAACTTCCTATCTACAATTTTCCTCCAAATCAGTCTGTTACTTGTAAAGACTCCAACATTATCAGATCTTATATTTCTATCGTCTAAGGCACTTTGTACCGTATCAATCCACCTATATCTTGGGCTTCCTCTGGGTCGTTCTGCTGCCAACCTGGCACTTGTTTTGCTAATCTTTCCTCGCCCATTCTGTTTAAGTGACCATACCTCCTGAGATTAGCTCTGCTAACGCATTCCTCGATGCTGACAATGTCAAGTTCTTTCCTAATATCCTCGTTTTTAATATGATATTGCCATTGATGCCATCTGTTCACGCCTATAATCTTTCTCAGGACTCTCATAGCTGTGGTCTCTAGTCTTTGGTCAAGTGTTTTACTTCTGACCCAGCTCTCAGATGCATAAGTTAAAACTGGTTTGAACACTGTCTTGTATACAGCTAATTTAGCGTTCCGACTAATTTCTCTCTTATTCCATATGAATTTATTCAATTGACTTCCTACCATACCAGTACCAGCTTTGTTGATTCTGTTGTCTATTTCCATATTTAATTTACCATCTTCACTAAAAATCGTGCCTAAGTAGCTGAAATGCTTGACTTGTTCCACAGGTTCTCCATTCACAACACAGTTGACATTTTCAATGATTCTGCCTATTTTCATTGTCTTTGTCTTTTTATTGCTGACCTTTATACCATATCTATTACAACAGCTATTCAATTTAGTCAGAGAATCTTGCAGACTTGTAGCGGATTTATTGAGAAGTATAACATCATCCGCATAAAGCAAAGAGCTGACATTAACATCTCCAATTTTGATATCATGTTTAATACCACTTTCCTTCATAATGTGATCCATATAGATAATGAATAACAGAGGGGATAATGTACATCCTTGTCTCACACCAGATTTAACATTAAACCATCTTCCTGTACTTCCTTCAATTCTAACTGCTGACTTACAACTCAAATAAAGAATAAGTATTGCTTGATATAATGCCCCATTGACACCATATAACTGCAGCGTATTGAATAGCTTCTCTCTGGCACCTTGTCATATGCCTTTTCCAAATCGACAAAACTTAAATACAGATCTCTGTTATATTCCCATGATTTCTCGACTATTTGTCATAAAGTGAAGATCTGATCCTGACAGCCTCTATTTGGCCTGAATCCAGCTTGTTCTTCACCAAGCTTTTCTTCCACAATTCTTCTCAATCGTTTCACAAGTATACTTGCATAGATCTTGCCAGGAACACTCAGTAGGGAAATACCTCTGTAATTCTCACATTCAGTTTTATTTCCTTTTTTATATATGGGTACTATGAGTTTTCTAGTCCAATCATCGGGAATTCGTCCCTCTGTCCAGGCTTTCTGAACTATGCAGTGCAGCCACTGTAAGACTCTTATTCCACCATACTTCAGCATTTCTGGTCGAATATCATCTACTCCTGCTGCCTTTCCACATTTCAAGCTTTTAATGGCTTTTTCTACTTCAAGTATGGATATGTATTCCTGACTGCATGTCTGGTTAGTATTTTTTAAAACTGTGCTGTCATCACTGCGTGTTTCATTTAGCAGTTTTTCAAAGTAATTACTCCATACCTCAAGGATATCTTTTTCTCCTGTTTTCATGTCACCTTTATCATCTCTAACTCCTTTTACAGCACTCTTTCCTCCATTCCTAAGCTTCTTCAACAACCTCCAGAATATTTTGTCACCTTCTTGATATTTATTTTCTATATTCTTGCCAAAGTCCTCCCATGACTTGTTTAGCTAGTTTTACACAATGTTTAGCATTCTTGCATTTGTCTCTATATTCTCTAAGAGCACTATCTGACTTATTTGACAGGAACTTTTGATATGCTTTCTTCTTTTCCTTTACTGCCTATTTAACTTCCTGTGTCCACCAGGGTGTTCTGATTTTTTTATCCTTACAGACAACCTCACCACATGCCTCTCTGGCAGAATCAATCAATGTTTTCTTCAGAGTTTGCCACTGAATCTCCAAGGCTTGATTCCTGTTCTCAAACTCTTTCATTTTTTCTTCAATAATCTTTGTGTATTTTAGTCTACAGTTCACATCTGAGAGCTGCTCAACTTTTATTCACTTTAAAACTTTCTTACATGTTATTCTTTTCAATGTGAAATTCAATTTTATCCTGCTCAAGACTAAATAGTGATCACTTCCAATTTCAAATCCTCTCTACACTCTGGTGTTCTGCACCAGGGAGAAAACATCACTATGAACAATAACATAGTCAATGAGACTTTTCTTATTCCTAGCCTCTTCTCTCCATGTAAATTTGTGCACATTTTTATGTTGGAACATGGTGTTAGTAATAACCAGTCCATGTCCTGAGCAGAAATCCAACAGATATTTGCCATTATTATTAGCTTTGCTCTTTTCTCCAAATTTTCCCAAAATATTTTTGTATGTCTCACAATCATTTCCTACTCTGCTATTTAGATCCCCAACAAGGACCAACTTTTCATTTTTCATTGCGTCAGTTGCTTTTTCTAAAGCCTCAAAAAATTCCTCCACTTCTACCTTAGTAGAACCTTCTGTGGGACCATAGGCACAAATAAGTCTCATTGTCCAGTTCCTCGTTCTCATATTTGCCCACATTACTCTACTTGAGACTGACTGCCATTCAAGAAGATTGGCCTCGTATTTTGTGTTGAATACTTTGGCTACTCCTTCTTTTGCTCGACTGTCGTTGCCTGAATATAACATTTTGTATTTATTGCTCAGAAAGATGTCACCAGTTTTGGTCTTTTTTGTTTCAGTCACCCCTATTATGTCAATCTGGTACTTATCTAAATACTCAGCTAGCTCCATTTCTTTGCCATTCAGGCTTCTTACGTTGATAGTACTGATCTTTAACTCTGGTGATGTTGAGTTGGGGTTTGTTTTCAGATTTGTTCCAGTAGCTGACTTTTCACTGTTCGCCCTGGTTCCCTGGCAAAAACAACGGGGGCCTTGTTTAACTGGGCGACGCCCCAGCCGGCATGAAATTTTGTCATGTTGTGCCATCATTTTTTATTTTGGTTTAACCAATAAGAATACAATTTGGTTGGCTAAATCCCAAATTGCCAGCCCATCCTCGTTAGTTCAGTATCCAAATAGATATCCAACAGGGTGCAGCATGAGAAGGCGAGGATTGGACATTAGGTCAGAAGCCCTGGTCGGTTCTCTGCATTCCTTTAAAGGCTATCTGAAGGTCTCCTCTCAGTTATACAGCTTTGACCCTTAAAAACCCCTTCTTCAAAAACAATTCATTAAAAAGAAGCACTTCATTGAATTGGTTATTTAAAATAACTGTTTTGGTGAATTCATTATAAAAACAATTCACCAAAACAGTTATTTTATGTCCAAAATACTGTTTATGATTTTCATTAAAATTACTTACATGTTATAGATAACAGGAGTAAGTGGGATTCGAGGCTTATTCCACATTACTTCATAGCAAGGTTTGTAACTGATCCACTGTTTGCTATATTTTAACTTAACTGATAGCTACTGTTTTCATGGAACAAAACATGCTACTTTAACTTTTTGGTTCTGCAGTCAATAGAACTATCACCAGCTGCCAAAAGATGTCAACACCAATTCTGCATTACTTCCACCTTAGTATCACCACCTCTGGGTCTGGCTTCCACTGACGAGACCTCAATAAAGGTGAAAACCGGTCTGGGTAGTGACCCCTCCCTTAATGCATAGCAGTATACATGTCTGAAAGGAGATGTGCTTTGCATTATGGGATACTAAGGCAAGCGATCAGAACTTATACCACCCTTACCACGAGTTGCCCCAGTCCTGAAAATACTTCAGGTGCAAACTATGTTTGCTTACACTTGAATAAAGGATTAAACCAAATATATAATTGGTAGCATAGCCAAGTGAAAAAACTTCCATCAACTATCTCTAATCCAGAGAATTTTAATAATAAGGTGTTGACACCTTTTGGCAACTGGTGATATGACTTTTCATTACTTCCACCCTAGTATCACCACCTCTGGATCTGGTTCCCATTGATGTGCTTTTGCGCAGAAGTGGCTGCTTTTCCTGAGATGGGAAAGGCTCTGTTTGTGGGTAAGTATTTGCCTGTCTCTGAGTGGGGCCACCACTGAGATTATGGCTCTGCTCAGGGATAGGTTTCTGCCTATCTCTGAGTCGGGCCACTGCTGAGTTTACGGCTCTGCTCGGTGGTGGGGTGGGCCTGTCACTGAGTGGAGCCACTGCTGAGTTGGATAGTCCTTCAGTCACTTGTAGGGGAGTCGTCTGGAGGATTGCCTAATTTTTAGAGAGGTCTTTACTTAAACAGCACCTCAATAAAGGTCAAAACCGGTCTGGGTAGTGACCCTTCTCTTAATGCACAGCATTATACATGTCCACAAGGAGATGTGCTTTGCATTATACGATACTAAGGCAAGTGATCAAAACTTATACCACGAGTTGTCCCAGTCCTGAAAATACTTCAGGTGCAAACTTTGTTTGCTTACACTTGGATAAAGGATTAAACCAAATATATAATTTGTAGTGTATGACTTTGCTAAATTTAGCATATCTATTTTATTATGATGCAATAATTAACATATTCACACCGAGCACAACACAAATTGTGTCTTTCAGTACTTGCCCATGGATTGGGACGTGACAATCCCAATCCATGGGCAAGTACTGAAAGACACATTGGGATGTGAGAGAGAGCTTGGTCTCATACTCCTAGTTTGCCATCTGCTGGGTACATGACGAATCATTACACGTGCTTTCTAGAGAAACCAGTTATATTAAAAGGGAAAGACTCTTTGCTTTTTGGCTGTATAATTCAATGATAAATAAAAGAGAAATTTTATAATTGTTTATATTTTTACATAAGAGCCTGTGTAGCTCAGTGGATGTGGCATTTGCACACCATAGCACTTGACTGCATGAAGGAAGACTTGGTTTTCAAATCTAGTAAGCAACTAGAGGAAATTTTTCTAAGCCTTTTTTTGACTGGTTCCCATGTTATTCAATCTCTGGCATGAGCAAGCAGGTTTTTTCTCCCAGAAACTTGGGTTTTTCATCCTGTAAACTCAAGAAAATTGACTGTAGAACCACACTATCAGACGTTAAATTTATTGCGTTAGGGTTAGGGACCATGAGATGGTGGCACTTGTTGAACTCCTCTTCACTGCGTGCCACTTAATTAGTGATAGTCTTGGGCCAGTTATCTCTGACTAGCTACCAGTGGAGATTGAACTGCCCACTCAGTCTCCAAAAGTTAGATAGGGCTAAAATGGACTCGCCTACTCCCTATACGAAAATAAAAGGCATTAGCTGATTTTTTTATATATATTTTTACATTTCTAAAAGTGTAGGCATACCATGAAGACAGTTCACTGTCTTCATGGTATGCCTAATATCAATTTTACACAAAACAACTTGAAATTTCTGAGTCATACATATCCCCAAATGAGTAAAAATGTGTGAAACCACCTACAGAAGAGCCATGTTACAAAGTCAAGTAAGCTATCACCAGATGAGCAACACATGCAAAACAAAGCCTACCATGAACATGTTAAACAGATGTGGTATCACGTACAGTGGCCAAGTTATGCTTGAAAAGCATGAAGGAGTACAACAGAACTGCTAAGCTAATTTTTTTATTTCATGTGCAAACTACAAGAAAACGTAAGCGCATACATAGAAATGATTAAAAACATACATTAAAAGACAAAAATAGCACTTGCATAAAATATCAGATTTCACTCATCTAGTGATTAATATACTTTAAAGCTGTTTCATTCTTCTTTCACTATGCGTTATTCCCACTTCCTATGCAGGGCTGCATGTTACTTAGATGCAACTTCTTGTTAGTACCACTCCCAACCGACCTGTCACCTAGTCTGCCACTGGGGGGGGATATATTTTTGGCTGTAGAAGAGTATGTTCACGGTTAGCCTAGTGGCTTTGCACTTTGCAACCATATGCCTGGGGGAAGGAGTGTCCCAGGTTCGATTCCTGTCGAATGTGAGAAACTTGAGGATCTTCCTCAGGGATAGCCAAGTTTCTGGTCTTGGGCATGGGCAGTAGAGTTTTTTCCACCAGTTTATCTGGCATTTTTCATCTGAAATGTCTTCACAACCTTTGCAATATGTCATTGGAACTTCAAATCTCTATCCACAATCACCGCAAGATTCCTTGCTTCCAAATGTAAGGTTTTAAAATTTGTGATCCACAGCTGGGATGCTTCATACTTACTTGATGGAGTTATACTGGAAGAAGTATGAAGCATCCCATCTGTGGATCACAAATTTTAAAACCTTACATTTAGTTGAATTAAAATGAAATTTCCATTCATCTGCCCACCTTTCCAGCTTATTCAAACATTCTTGAAGAGCCAAAACATCAGCACTATTGCTAATAATCCTTCCAAGTCTCACATCATCTACAAACAATTGAACATCTCCCTTAGTCCTGTGGCAATATCATTGACATAAAGATTGAACAGTAATAGTCCTAGGACTAACTCCTGTGTAATTCCATTTTTAACCTTCCTATGCTTTGATACTGCTCCTCCATATACAACTCTCTGATATCTATCAGAGAGCCACTCACCAATATAATCCACTAACCTGATATCCAAACTCATATGATGCAACATAAAAATCAACTTGTCATGTGGCATCCTATTAAATACCTTGGAAAAATCCAAAAATGACAATGTATACCTTACCCTCATCCACTGTTCTTTGTAAAAGGTAACCTGCAACTTGTAAGTTAGCCAGATTACTAAAACAAGAGTGCCCTTTAACAAATCCATGCTGGCCTGCATAAATAATATCACCCTCATCTAACCAATTCTGTATATGCATTCTTACCAATTTCTCCAAACCCTTAACTACAGAAGAAATACAAACAGGCCTATAGATTGATACCTCCATTCTACCACCACCCTTATGTTATGATGCTATCTTACTCTCTTTCCAATCTCCTGGAACCATTGCAAGACTTTCGTTAAACAGCCAAATTAATGGCACGGTCAGTTCCATAGCACATTCCCTTACAAACACGTGGTGAAATTCCATCTAGTCCACCTTATTGACAGTTAACATACTCAGTATTCAGAATACATCCTCACCCAATTCCTATCTCCACCCAGCAAAGTAATCTGCCCACTATCATTTTTCCTGCTACTTGCCACACAGTGGAATAAATTCCTTGGGATTCTCCTTGGATTGCAGTGTCAGTCTCCTCTCACATTAGAATTTTCTCTCATTACAATACCAATAACTTCTTTCCTAGCCTGAGCCTTATACTCCTCATGCAACTATTCTCCACTTCTCTCTTTATAAGCTTTCTATAATCTCTTTTTCTTTTGCAATTCCCCTTTTATTCCTTTTGTCATCCATCTGACTCCAAATTGCTTTATCTTTTTCACTCGAAGTATACAATCTGTCATTGCTGTTAACAATTCTTACTTAAGTATCTCCTATGCACTAATAATGAAAGAATTCCTTCAAATTCTTTCATCCACTGTACTGCTGCAAGCTGGTTCCTAAGTTTATGAGTCACTTTTCTGATAATTCCACAAATTCCTTTTGTTTTGATACCTCCACGTGCCTATTCATCCTCCAAGTCAGAGCTACATGGTCACTCTCAACAATGTGGAGCAAGTATGTCATCCCAGGGGCAATCAGGTCCTCTTCCTTGTATAGTGAAACCTGTGGAGTATTCATAACACTAACACCACAGTAGATGACTTTTTAATATGTAAATGGCCTGGTTGGCCGAGTGATTAGCGTATCTGCTCTCCAGCCAAAAGGCTGCGGGTTCAAATCCCGCCATGGGGCATGGATGTTTGTGATTTTGCGTTTGTCTGTGGGAATACTAGTGGTGGTGGTGATAGGCGGTAAATGGCATTAGTGTAGTTGCAGTTAGTGATAGTTGGTGATTTTAGTGGTGGAGACAAAGTTGTAGAGTAGATGCCCTCCCTCGATGAGTCTTTGGACTCCCTGGAGGTGTTACATAATAATAAAAATTAAATATTTCATCTTATGTATCATAAAACATTTTCAGTATAATTATAAGATTGTCTTATGATATATAAGACAAAATATTTATATATTAAAAAAAGTTATCTACTGTGACATATGTGTTATTTTATAGTTAAGCAGGTATGCTGATTCTCTGACAAAATCCAAAGCTCTTGATCCTTGTGTTCCTTCCATCACAACCTAAGACAGTTGTCCCTCACGAGATTCAAAAATTCAGTTTCCTTATTACTGCATGCTGTAATCTTCTTCAGTTACTTTTTAGGTTATTCCAGTATGCCTGTATATGAGGGTGTGTGGAAAACTTGTGATAATCACCATAACGGAATTGCAGTAAAACCATGTAACTTACACATTATTCTACATATTCCCCACAAAGTGTTACAACACTGCTGCATCATTTGCAGTCTTCTGAGAAAAAAAAAGTATTTTTCTTGTTGCACAAATCAGTCCTCAGCTGCAGATATGACTTCATCATCTGTGATAAATTTTGTTCCTTTCAAGCATTTCTTTAAATTTGGGAATAGGAAATAGTCAGATGGAGCCAGATCTGGTGAATAGGGTGGTTGAGGTAGACACTAAAAATCCAAGTTGAGAGTCCAAGAGTGTCTGTTGAGTTTCATGAGCAGTGTAAGCAGGTATTGTCCTAAAAAAGCAACATGCCTCTGCTCAGTTTCCCATGGTATTTTCCCTTCAGTACCTCTTCCAATTCCTTCAAAACTGTTGAATCAACTTCTGCTGTAACAGCTGCACTTTTTTTGAGCTACTTGGTAAGGATTGCACCATCCATATTCCAAAAGACAATGGCAGGAACCTTCCCTGCTGACTTTTGGGTTTGGAAATTTTTGGCTGTGGAGAACCCTTGTGTCTACACTCCATTGACTGTTGTTTGGTCTCTGGGTCATAGTGATGAAGCCATGTTTCATCAACAGTCACAATATGAGGCAAAAAATTTGTACCTAATTTCTCAAAATGACTCAAATCTCTTGAGACGACAGCACACATTCTCTCTTTTGGTTGAGATTCAAACATTGGGGACCCACTCACTGAGAGCTTCTGCATATCCATTAGTCGGCAGATAATGACCCCAACTCATTGCATTACCTGGATATTCCACCAGAGTCATTGCAATGGTTTTGGGTGGTATTCATCTATCATCAAGGATAATAGCATGCACTGCATCGATGTTTTCAGGTGTGATTGCTGTGGAAGGTTTTCTGACCTGGAAACATCTGTTGTCTCAGCCCAGCTTTAAATTTGGCCACCCATCTGGTAACTGTTGGATATGCTGGAATACAGCCACCGAAAGTCTCACACCAAATTTGGTGAATCTTAGTTGCAGACTTTTCTTGCAGCATGAAAAACCTGATGACGGCCTGCACCTCTGAATCTTCAAATTTCTTCAAAGCCTCTGACATGTCTTCTTATATATCCTAAAAGAAAAAGAACAAATTATTACAATTTGATGAAACAGTAGATAAAGGGTTTTAAGATGTGTTCTTTTTTGTGGTTATATCTGTTGCTTTAATATCATTTTTGTTCTCGGTGTTTATCAGACCTTTTCAACCCCTCCCCTCCATAACAGATGAATTTGGAGGAAAATTGTTGATCAGAAGTTAGTAATGGTGTAGCTTTTTCATGCAGTACTATCCCCCCCCAAGGCTACATATCAGGAATTTGATGATTATGAGATATGAGAGTTAGTTCTTAGAAAAAATTAGGAACCTGAACAGACAGCATTGTGGGCCGAATCATATTAAAAATGAAGACATTAGAAAGGAACTTGACATTGTTTGCACTCAAGAATGTGTGAGCAGGGCTAATCTGAACACCCTTTGAGGGTATACATCAGGAAATTAATGATGATGGTACTGCAATAGACTGATCACTATTATGGGATTAAGTAACTGATATGCATGAAATCAGTGGCAGTCACTTAAAAAAGGAAACAACAAGTGAGACACTTATTGCCCTTGTTACTAGAGTTTTCTGTACTTGAGGTATTGCTTTCAAAAGTGCATAACCCTATTCGATACAAAAATGGTGGCAATTATGCTCAATAATCTAATGTGTTGTCTCTTACCATTCCACAATCAGTTGCAGGAGATATATGTAAGCATGTTAGCAAAGTGTTTTGAGTACAGGATTTATCACTTTGGGCCACACAGATAGTGTAATATCATCAAAAAACATCTCACTTATATTAGTGGGAATGCATAAAAATGTAAGAGGGAAGAGATATAGGCTAGTAATAAATAAGAGGTGAGATTTATACGATACATAGTAAAAAGGATAAAAATAACCAAGACAAATTACACATCATCATCAAATTCCTGACATGTACCCTCAAGGGGGTGTACAGGATATGATAGTACTACATAAAAATCTTACATCATTGCAGATTTCCTAGACAACCTTTGTAGAACTTTCTATGGGACCATAGACACAAATAAGTCTCATTGTCCAGTTCCCCATTCTGATATTTGCCCACATCACTCTACTTGATATTGCCTGCCATTCAATAATTCAGTGATATTATTTATTTCTAAGCAATAAATATTCAATATTATATTCATTGCCTGAATATAACATTTTGTATTTATTGCTTAGAAAAATCTCACCAGTTTTTGTCTTTTTTATTTCAATAACCCCTATTATGTCTGATACTTATCCAATTCATCAGCTGGCATCATTTCTTTGCCATTCGGGTTTCTCATGTTGATAGAAGTATTGCAGAAATATTATTTCTGCAATACTTCTATTATAATAATAATAATAATCATCATCATCATCAAATTCCTGCCATGTACCCTCAAGGGGTGTACAGGATATGACAGTATTACATGAAAAAATTACATCATTATTAACTTCCTATCTACAATTTTCCTCCAAATCAGTCTGTTACTTGTCAAGACTCCAACATTATCAGATCTTATATTTCTATCGTCTAAGGCACTTTGTACTATATCAATCCACCTATATCTTGGTCTTCCTCTGGGTCGTTTTCCTGCCAACCTGGCAGAGAACACTTGTTTTGCTAATCTTTCCTCTCCCATTCTATTTAAGTGACCAAACCACCTGAGATTAGCTCTGCTAATGCATTCCTGGATGCTGACAATGTCAAGTTCTTTCCTAATATCCTCATTTTTAATATGATATTGCCATTGATGCCATCTGTTCACGCCTCTAATCTTTCTCAGGACTCTCATATCTGCGGTCTAATAATAATAATAATAATATTCTATTCTAATAGTTTTTGCTACTCTTAAGAATGGCACCAAAAACTCGTTGTAACAAGGCAGTGTCTAAAGCTCAAGTTCTTGCTACCGAGGAGAGCATTTGTCCTGATGAACAAAAGTATTGATGATAATTTATCTGAGGATAAGTTGATATTAGAAATATCTCGATTAAAAGAAATTATTAGAAAAAACGACCAGAGAATTGGAAAGGGGGAAAAACGTCTTATCCTGTCTAAGTTTGACTAAACTTAGACAGGATCCATTCCCCCTGTCTAGTTCAATGGTAACATTGTTACAGAATGTGAGCAAGTTGCCAAAACATGACCTTCCCTTAGTAAACCTATGCTGTTCATCACAAAGTAGAGATTCACTGTCAACCCATTTCTGAATGCGAGCACCAATCAACTTTTCCAAAATCCTCACCACCACTCCCGAGACACTAACTGATTGATAGCCGGACACATCAGTCCCTGCACCACCCCTGTGCAACGGAACTACCATACACTTTCCCCACCCCTGTGGAATGGGGATACCCATATTAAAAGCCTGGTCAAAGGAATGGTCAGTTCAGCTGAACACTCTTTTAGCACAAGTATCCCATCAGCCCCTACTGCTGAATTCTTATTCAATTTGTGCAACAGCTCTAATACCTTGTACTCATACAACTGTGTTTCTCCATCCAGTGAAGAGGCAACAGTGAGCCCAATGTTGCATACACCAGGTTGATAGCTTTTAACAAAATGGGCTCTCATTAACTGAATAACCTCTTCTGCATCTGTAACCATCATGCCATCAGGATTTAGAAGAGTTATTCTTTCATATTCATTCCTTCTCTCACCCACAGCACATCGACATAATTCTTGTGGGTTGCACAGTGATACAAATACTGAAAGTTGATACAAAAAGTAGCTAAGCCACTGCAAAAGTGCTGTCCAGATCATATCCAGATTAACATGCATAGATCTGACTGAGATGAAGAAACATCAATAAAAGAGCACTCCACCCAATAGGCTATACATAATAGCCTATTGGGTATGAATCTCAATATATGTATAGATATTTGTTATTATCTTTAGGTGACAGACAAATTTCACAGCCAGGTGAGAGACCATATCACCCTGCTTACTGAAGACCTGAGGAGGATATTGCACAAGTTCCATGTTTAATCTCTAGAATAGGGTTTGCAGATTAACGAACTCTTAACCAATCCTAAATGATAGGTTTACTACTTTTTCTGGGTATAGAGATGGAAAGGACAAAATGTTGATGTATTAAAATAAATCTTCCCTGGAATTAGTAAGTAGTGGTTTCTTTGTATGAAGAGTGAGAGCATCAATATTAAATAAATTTAAGGCAAGGTATATACAGATTTACCAGTTACAACATATTCCTTACAATGCATTTATGATATTGTGGATGACAACTGAAAGGTGTAAAATAATACCAATAAGATTTTTTTCTTTGTACATATCTAAGAAATCTCTACAAAAGAATAATGATTTTTAAATTATTTAGGTACTATGCATACAACTCAACTCATATAATTATCACTCATATTTATGAAGTAAAGAATAACCTGGTATGTATCCTCCTCCATGAATGTGATTTCTCTCCGCTTCTTCCAATTTTTTCTCCAATTCTTTCTTCTTTTTTAATTCATCTGCTTCATCATCAGCCAATAATTCAAAAACATCTTTTTCATTCTCCACTTCTTCAGTCTTAGGAAAGTGTTTCTTTTCATGTTTGTTTTTATGAGCCTAAATACAAAAAATTGTAATTATTATAAAATGTATACATTAATATAAAATATTTTCCATTTCACAGTACTGAAGAATATATGAAATAGGTAACTAGAATTTAGTATGACTTATTAGTGCAACTTTTTCATGTAGTACTATCATAGGTATCTCATATCTCAGGGTATGAGATAATTAGGAGCCTGAACAGATGGCATCAATATTCCAGTTCACAAATATATTCTCTGGGGGACTCAGATCTCTTTCAGAAACCTAATTTTCCATGAGTTAGACCAGCGCTTCCCAAACTGTGGGCCGTGGCCCCCTTGGGGGGCCGTAGGTTTTGTTGAAGGGGGCCGTGAAATAATGAAAACAAATTTAAAATGTTTTAAGACTAAGTAGATTTTTTTATTTAAAAAAAAAACTTATTTAACTTTTATTATTTATGATTTTTTTTTGTTATTTTTTTATATTTTAATGGAAAAATTCACACATTGGTGTTGGTTCACAAACTGCTTCCTGCGTATTTCGGCGCTTAATGAATATTAATAAATATTGCTTATTCATATGTTTCATTTCAAAGCAGTGGTTAATTGTATTTACTTCGAATGCTCTCCAGGGAAGCTCCAAATATTGTCCCTTTCATCAGGCGTTCGTAATCAGGGACTGTTGATATTGACTTTATATACATATCAAAACTCATTTTATATTATCACTCTCATCCGAGCTAGTTTTCTGTTACCAATAAAAGTTTCGCACATACTTCACACATGAAAAAAAAGCTTAAACAAGTTCATGTGAGGAGATAGTAACTCCCTTGCAGTAGGCCCTCCCTAACAGCCACTATACTGCAGAGGCAATAAAAACAAATACTTTTATTATGCCAGTGAATAAGGTATGAGGAGTCTGTGTAATATATTTCTCGACAAATAGTGCAATTAGAGACAACAGGGATAAAAACACACTAATTAATGAATCACATGTCCCCTCATACAGAAATTTTGCTGTATAGACTGAAACAAAACCATATGTTGCATGGGCAAACACAGTATCTAACTAAAAACTATTGTTATTAATTAGATGTGTGTGAGTTCGATTTCCCAAGGCAGCAATAAAATTCAACGGAACGTGTTAAAATTCGTAAAAGTGTTAAAACTAAGTAATATATATATATATATATATATATATAATGATCTTGTGTTGTATACAAGTTATGGAAGTTTCACATATGGAATTCGGTTGAAGAGAGTTAGCATTTCAACTCAATTGTCAGCTATGCTTTTATCTTTCGGTTGTGTGATCTTTTGTTAATACCGCACCAATCACGTTTTAATAACCTTCCTTTGCTGTCTGTTTCGCATTAGGCTTAATTACCTTAAAGGGGAGAAAAGTCACAAAAGAGAAAAATGTTCCTGGTCCAGGGATTCCCTTATTCAAGTAATATTCACTAATTTCATGTTATCAGTCTGAGGTGTGCCAGTATCGGTAAGTGGTGATATTATTTGATCTATTCTATGTCAAAAAATTTAATCCTGAGATGGATAAGTGACTGATAAAAAATTTAAAAAATTCCCACGAACAATCAGAAGAAGCAGAAACAGACTCAAAAAAAAAAAAGGGCAGTATTCATATTTTACCAGAACAGCCCATAGAACAGGAATCAGAAACAAACGGTAAGAGGCAAAAAATGTAATATTTGCATTTGATTTTTGCAATATTCGCTGTGTACGTTTTGTATTGAATATAAATACAATAAATATTATAATAATACATCTCTCTATTACGATTTTTTTTCGAGGGGGGCCGTGAAATATTTTAATTTTTGCAAAGGGGGCCTTGACATCCAGAAGTTTGGGAAGCACTGAGTTAGACACTTACTAGCCTGTTTTCCATAGAAAAAGCATTATTTTGCTGAATATTCTTCTTATACACATGGCACTTGGGGTTTTTTCTGAACTATGACTAAAGATCCCATTCCAAATTATGAAGAGCACCAACCTGCACTGTGAAACCTCTACTTCACAATTCACTACTCTGACAAATGCTCTCTATGAATTCAAATTCAGAGAGACAGAAAAAGAGAGAAAGTACTAAATTCAGAGAATTTGAATTCATTATGGTCTATGGATGTTTCTGAATGTCTTTGGCAAATCATGAATCACCTGGTGCATGACTTCCACCTTGCTTTATTATTAGAAGGCTGAAATGGCTTTAAAAGTAAAACGTTTGTCTCTATTATTATTATGTGACACCTCCAAGGAGTCCTTGGACTCATCGTGGAAGGGCAGGTTACTCTATTATGCAGCACCTACCATCTCTTCTGCTTAATCCTCCTATATGCACTATTACACTACCACCATTAATATTTTAATTAGTATTTAACATTTGTATTTTTTATTGTAAATTGTTACAGAAATATTATTATAGAACTATTGTTATTTTTATTATTCAGGACCTCCATGGAATCATATGACTCATCATGGGAAGCCCATTTTAAGCAACACAAAGCCTATCACACCATTTCTTAAATTCATTCATTGAGTGTAATCTCTGTACCCATGCACTGTCTTTCATGGTCCAACCACCCTCCATGCAAAAAAAAAAAAAAAAAAAAAAAAAAAAAAAAAAAAAAAAAACCACTCTCACACTCTTACTCACCACTTCCATTTGTAACTATCTCTCAACAGTTTAAATGTCTCAATCATTTAACCTCTCCATCTCTCTGCCAAACATTGCAGTCCACATAGTCCTCAGCCTATCCTCATAGCTAACACTGCACAGTCCTGATAACATTTTTGTTACCTGTCTTTGTGCCATCTATAAGGTTAATTTATCCCCATCAGATCCAGTGACCAAATCTGAGAACAATAATCCAGATGTGGTCTGATCAGGGGTTTATAGAATGGATTCACCACTTTGCTGGTCAGTGTCCTAAGTACTGCAGCAATCCTCTGGGTTACCTTCACCACCTTTGCAATATCTCCCCTAAACTTTAGGTTTATATCAATCATCATCAGAAGGCTCCTTGCCTCCTCCAGCAAAGTATGTAATTCCCAATCAATAGTTCCCAAACCTCATTTAGTTGCATTAAACTGACCCCCCCCCTCATTTACCTTGGAATCCACTGATAATGTCATCAACATAAAAGTTCCAATATTGGGCCCTAAGAAACCCCACTTGTAACCCACTGCTGTTTGATATTGCTCTGTTATACACACTCTATCAGGTAGCTAATCCCCAATCTAATTCACTAATGACATCTAAACCCATGTGCTATAACTTAAATATCAGCTTATCATGTGGTACCCTGTCAAATGCCTTTGTAAAATCCTTCTCTCATCAGCAACTCTTGTTACTCAAAAGGCAAGAGCATCCCTTAACAAATCCATGCTGAAATCATTATTATTATCACACCCTCCATGGAGTCGGCAGACTCATTGGCGGGAAGTTCATTAAACTGACAACATATTTAGCCTGTAGAATCTTAAAATCCTTAGTACTCCTTGCATTAACAACACATTCTAGTAATGCATTCCATTCGCTAACAATTCTTCATGTAAAAAATCTACTCCTCACACCCCCTCTTCACCACACTTTTACATAATTTCCAGAGATGACCTCTGGTTCTTTCCCTCTCACCTTCTACTCTTTTTATAATCCCCTCTGGATTAATCTGATAAAATCATCTCACTAACTTAAATATCTCTATCATATCACTTCTTTTCCTCCTATCCACCAAACTCTATAATCCACATTCCTTTAACCTCTCTCTCTCCATAGCCAGCATTCCAAAGTCCTGACATTGTCTTAGTCACTCACCTCTGGATCCTCTGGATTCAATGTCTCCACATGACCAGATTTGAACACAATAACCAAGTGTGGTCTGACCAGTGCCTTATACAGTGGCACAATCACTTCCTAATCCCTACATGTTAGAGTACTTCTTATCATAGAAGCACTACAATGTGCAGCCTTTGCAACACTAGCAATATGCCCTTTAAAGTTAAGTCTACTGTCAACCATCACTCCTAAATCTCTAATCTCATCCGCTTCCTGCAGTATGGCACTTCACATAGATTACATTAACTACAGAAGGAATATAAACTGATCTATAGTCAGACAATTCCATTCAACTACTACCCTTATGCAACAGTGTTATACCCATTCCTTGGGCACCTTTTTCAATTTTGAAAAGCCAAGTCAATAAAGCTGTCAGTTCCTTGGCACATTCTTTTAAAACTAGTGGCAAAATCCCATCCAGTCCCATTGTCTTAATTGACATGCAGAGTACTTAGCCAATGTTCTCCCCAGAAATTTTTACCAGTCAGGTGGAATGAAGCATTAGCCGGGCATACAAAAATTTTGAATGAGTTAAGAAAGACCTTTTTCATAACAAATTAAAATAGTAATTTTATTAGAAATTACTTCAAATAAGAATAATATTTTATATAGTAATTATAACAAACAAGACTAGGATTTTTCTTATTTTCTCATTAAGTAATGAAAAACCTTGTAATGCTCACAGCTTAAAATTCTATACATTAATTCTTCTCTTCTTCTTAGAAGCCCAGTTGTCAGCAGCTTTTTCGTAATTAAAATGTTTTGAATCTGGTCCCTCCAGTGAAATCAGCATCAGATTATTTAGAGTATTCTGTCTGATGCGATTCCTCATACAGATTTTTATCCTTTTTAATGCAGAGAAACTCCTTTCACATTCAGCTGTGCTCAGGTATGGCCAGTCCAACTAGTTTTGCTAAATTTGGGAAAGACTCTTTGAGCTCAAATGGTGTTGCTAATTTCAGCAGTATTTGTCTTGGATCTAGATTTTTGTATGACTACCGATTAATCATTTTTGATGCAACTGCTCATTCTAGTTTAGTACTTTCATAGTTTAAAACTGCAGGACTTCCATTTCTAGAATAATAATCAAAAAGAATCTCAGAAGCCTTACGTTGATCACAACTTTCTGCATTGAAAAGTCTTGAAAAGCAGGAAATGATTGGTATATCTGGAAATATTGCTTCTAGGTGTTTAATAACCGTGCCTATGTATTTATCATATATTGTAGTCTTGAATGTAATAACATTAGAATCCGAATAATCAATGTGAAAGTCTGACCATTCACCTGAAAGATGCTGATGAAGATTTTGAAAATGACTGCCAGGAGTGTCTTTCAATTCCATGATGGATAGTTTTCTGGATTCTAAGACTGGCTCTATTTCAGTTAAGTCAACATCTTGCCTTTGTCATGATCTAGACAAGTTAGATAAATGCGGTAACACATCTGAAAGCATCATTAGTGAAGCTATGAAATTGTATGTTCTGATATATTAACTTAAACCTTCAACTGTGACATCATTTCATTCAGTGGTCTCTCTTTCCAATGCAGCTATAACATTCACCGTGCATTCTCTTAGAGACTGTATTGCAAAATCATGAGACAGCCATCTAGTGTCACTAGCATTTTAAATTTAATCTGAGGACCGTTCAGTATATTTTGGATTTAGGTTAAACCAGCCATCCTGACTGAGGAATTTTGGAAGAAGAAAAACAACTGCCTTAAGATATCATTAAACATGACTAAATAAGACACTTCAACAGCTGCTTGGGCACTAGCAAGAGAGCCAGTCGGTGGTTTACACAATGACAATTGACCATGAGTCCATCTGTTTTATCTTTGAGCAGTTTTGTAACTCCCTTTTGCTTTCCAATCATGAATAGTTATAGTCTCAGCTTTGCCATCAATAATATTGCAAGTTGATACAAAACTAACCCTGACCTCTTTTCTAAGTTGACAAACATATTTAATGTACACAATCAGCTGTTTTAAAACTGAGATGTCTGTAGTTTTCATCACATAAAACACTGAAATAATCTGCAGAATGTATATTTTTCAGTATTTCAGATCTAATTTCTGATGCTAAAATATCAATCAACTCTTGCATTATGCTTTCTGAGGTATAATGTGCATTTTTACCAACGGTTAAGATGTTCTAAGTAGGACCAGCCCATAGCCTTGCAATGCTCAGGCAATCTTTCAAATAATGTAGTATGTGGTAACTCATTTTTCGCTAACCAATATATAGATCTTAAAGCTACCAGAAAAGCATCTCTCTGCAAGTTATTCAAAATTGAAACTGATTTTTCAATTTACCCTATTCCAGTTTCTTCTGGTATATGTTTTTCAATTATATCTGAACAAGAATCAGTGTGTAACTTGCTTTGTTCATGGTCAACCAAGCTTTCTTTTCGAAGTCTTGGGCATGGCATAGTTGCCCAAGTCACTTCCTTGTTTGTGGGTCATCTCTTTCCATATCTCATACATGTGGAACACATCATTCCATTATTTTTCACCACTAACAATGGAATTTTTTAAACCACTCGCTGTTAATACCTGATAAGCAGTGTTTAGACGCGCATTTTACATTTGAAAGAGACTCTGCAGAAATTGATGATTCTGTTGTTGGTTTGGTTTTTGACTTCTATGCTTATTGGTTTCATCTTTCTTAAAATAACTTAAGAGTGTGGCTTTCTGACTTGACTTTTTACTCATTATGGGGTAATTTAATAAATACAAAATATCAATGTTATTAAATTAATCGGAACAAATCACTGAATTGTGAACCGACAGTAATACTCAAGACACATAATGCGCGTTATGTCGCAATTTTACTATTTATAAGTATTAATTACTAGGAATGGGAATTGGTATCACTCGAGACTGACGTCATAGTCCTCGCGAGTTTCGAGAATTCCCTGAGATCACAATTATATTTGATGTGCAGGCCTATTTTCTTTTACAAAATAAAATATTAAATACTTGACTCACGATCTTCGGACAAAAACCATTATTAAGAAAAATAAATGTAGATTTTTAACATCGATTTTTGCCTTAGATCCGAATTCACTCAATTTTCACAATTTATTTATTTCAAACATCAAAATTATGTCTCTTTCGTAAAAGATCTTCTTTGCAACCGATACTGTTGTATTTGAAATTCCAATTTTTGTCTTTTTCCACATACGGATTGGTGTGCATCAAAGTGAATATCCGAAGCTCTCGAGATTGGCTTGCAATGCAAGAAATTGAGCTGGTCTCATGAGTATCGAGACTCTCCGGTTTGATTTTTCATCACTATTAATTAAAAAATGTCTTAAATTATTTTTTCCATTCTTGCTCATTATTTAGCCATGTCAATTCACAACATTAATTAGCCAGGCGGTTTGCCCATTCAAAAGGTCCTGGGGAGAACATAGTTAGCATTTGTAAACCTTTTCTCTTGCACTTCAAATCCCGAACCCTTCCATACTTCTAATAATAAATCTCTTCAGGATTAAATACCCCAATAAAGTGATCATTAAACAACTCCACTATAGCTTCTTGATAATTTCTCTACTTCCATTTTCGTCTAACAATCTCATTCTTCCACAATCATTCCTCCTCTACTGGCCATATAATAAAAGACTGCATTCAGATTTTCCTTGGGTCTCAAGGGCTAATTCTTCTCATACCATGCTGGTCACTTTCCTGTCCTAAGTCTTATATTCCTCATTCAACTGCTCTCCATACCTCTCCTTATCTGTAACCTCTTTTTCGTCTGCAATTCCCATTTCACATCATTAGTTATCACTAGTCATCAATATTTCTTCACGAGTTCCCATGCACTGGTGACATCTCACCCTTCCACTTCTTCCACTCATGGAACTGCCCCATTAATGATTTTTAAGATTATAATAATCACTGCCTTATAATTCCACATAAATACATTTCTTCTCAATATTTCTGCATGCTTATTTATCCCCCACCTCCAGTCAAGACTACATAGTTATGTTCTCCAAATAGGGACAGGGATAACATTTCAGTTATAAACAGGTTCTCTGATGCCAGAACCAAATCCAAAACTCTTCTTGTATTCCTTCTACTACATGTTGATTGAGGCATTTAACCCTCAAGAATTCCAGACATTTCATTTCATTTGCTTACTACTGCATGCTGTTTCCTCTTTCTAATTTATACTTCTATAGTTTCAAATCTCCCATAATAATCATCACTCATTTTGCATTTGTCAAACTCAACTGCCTAAACATCTCCTACTCTTCAAACTCTGTATTCCCTAGACTATAGAAACATACCACCAAATATCATCTCCTGCCCACCCCACTGTTATGTCACTACTTTCTTTATATTACTTTATTTTTACTTTTATCTTTTCCTTGCTACACTTAAGATTTTAATATCCTTTTCTATCTTAACTAACTTCAAGATCTAAATCAATACTTGCCTATCATGCACTATGTAGAAAGGTAGTCTAAAATTCTGGCTGATTCCTAGATTATTCATGTGTACCTCTTAACTGATAAAGGTTGTTTCTTAGTTAGGAGCAAACCCTTAATGATTACTATCTGACATTGCCTCCTGATCAGATATTGGCAAATTTATTTGATACATTGCACCAGCCAATATCTTAGGATAGAAGGGATTCTTATCCAAGGAGACCTTCCCAGAATATTATACAGAGGTGAAGAATCTAACACTAAATCTTATTAACAATATACTCTACTTCAGCTATGTTTAACTTAGTTTGCAACCGTGGCTTCTAGAACATCATATTTTACCTTTTGGTAAAATATGATGTTTTGGTTCTAGTTTATGAGTGGTAAATTGAATTCATATCTCAGGCCAACATCAGGTTTACAATACAAAGCATATTTATTGAGATCTTAAATTTTACACAATCAGATATATTATACATTCAGTCAATTCATTATCACTACACATTAAATTAGATAAAAATCAACTAAAACTCAATTGGAGATGATCGTTAACTCGATCTATGAGATTAAACATTAATACACACAACATTAGGAAGTCCACTAGAGGGAGTCATGGTGTGTAGTGTTTGTTGAGAGCTCCTAATAAGATAAGTGTTATTTTAAGTTATCATTGGCAATTTTGCTTGAATATTACGTAGTTATGTTTGTTTTCGTATCTTAGTGTGTCTGTTTGTGTGTTTTTGGTGTTGCTTCAATTATTAATTTGATAAGATATGATAGAAGCATGCACATGACACTGGTAAGAAGGAAAATGGCGGCTAGTAATAATGGTTCGCCATCTTTGTTCAATAACTGTAACACAAAGGAGATTTAATGATATAATCACGTAATCACAAAAAAGATATTTATTTAACCAAATATTTCGGTCTGGAAATAGCAGACCATCGTAGGTGGTATTACAAGAACAGTTTAAAAAATATACAAGCTAGAATAATAACAATAGATCGTTGAAATTAGAACATGCCGCGTGATGTTATATCACTAAGTATGAAACGAAATATTTTGAAGTAGAAACATGATTGAATTTGCTATTAAAAAAAAAAAAAAAAAAAATCTTCGTCCAATAGTAGATTGCATTGATTCTCCTACTTACCGTATAGCCAAATATCTAGCTAAATTACTGAAATCTTACATTGGCAACTCGAGTTCTTTTTTAAAAAACTCCTCAGATTTCTTAGAAAAATTAAAAGATGTCTCATTACAACCTACAGATCTTATGGTTAGTTTTGATATAGAATCTTTATACACCAATGTACCTCTTAAGGAAACTTTAAAACTACTTGCTGACATCTTTCCTCAAGATATTATAAAACTATTCGATTTCGTTATACATTCTGGTTATTTCATATGTCAAAACAAATTTTATAGCCAAGTAGAAGGAACAGCCATGGGAAGTCCTCTTTCTCCAGCTTTAGCCAACTTTTATTTAGAACATTTAGAAAAAGTCCTCTTCACATCTAGTTTCCCTCTACCATCTTTTTGGGTAAGATATATAGATGACATATTTGCTATTTGGCCTCACAGTAAAAACACTTTATCTTCCTTTTTAAACAGTATTAATTCCTTACATCATCGCATAAAGTTTACTATGGAATTAGAAGAAAACAACCAGTTATCTTTTTTAGACGTTCTCCTCATCCGATCATCTTCAAATATTCTTACAACTACAGTATACAGGAAACCAACATTCACAGGTCGTTATATTCTGAAAGAATCAGCCCATCATCCATGTCATAAAACAGGAATTATAAAATGTCTCATCAAAAGAGCCAAAACTAATTGTTCTACTTTTGATTATCTACAGAAAGAACTTTCTACTATCCAGCAACACATGAAACTCAATGGCTTTTCTGAAAAAAGTATTCAACGTCTTCTTACATCTTATAATCCTCCACAAAACAACAAAGATTCAATACGTCGAGTACCTATTCCTTATATCTCCGGTATTTCAGAACCTATCGCAAGAATTTTGAAGAAATATGATTTAACAGCTACGTATTCTCCTATTAACAAATTGTCTTCTCATTTTCCTTCTCCTAAAGACAAACGCTCAACTTTATCTCTTCCTGGAGTTTATCAAATTCCTTGCAACTGTGATCTCTCTTACTTTGGACAGACTGGACGTTCTCTTGAAAAAAGAATCCAAGAACATCAATCATCCATTCTTCACAATAAACCTGAAAAGTCTGGTTTGGCTCAACACGGGATTGAAACTGACCACAGCATCCTTTGGTCCAAGACGCGCCTCTTACATAGATCCCGTTACAGGTTCGAACGTTTGTTCAAGGAAAGCGTGGAGGCCTTGCTCCATCATCCCAACCTGAATCGTAATGACTGCATATCTATATCAAAAATCTGGGAAAGCCTAATCAAGATTACTCATTAATTTTTTTTTTTTTTTTTTTTTAATAGCAAATTCAATCATGTTTCTACTTCAAAATATTTCGTTTCATACTTAGTGATATAACATCACGTGGCATGTTCTAATTTCAACGATCTATTGTTAGTATTCTAGCTTGTATATTTTTTAAACTGTTCTTGTAATACCACCGACGATGGTCTGCTATTTCCAGACCGAAATATTTGGTTAAATAAATATCTTTCTTGTGATTACGTGATTATATCATTCAGTCTTATGTCGCAAGTATCCTTAAAACAACAAAAGGAGATTTAAAAAGTTTTTTACCTTGGGTATAATATATGTTAAAGATGTCAAGCTATTTTAAACCTGGTTTTACTCCATTTCCCAAGTAAGCAAACAGACAAATAAGTCAAATTTGCGCCTGCATGTATTGCAAGTCTAGGTGACCCGTAAAGTAGTACAAGTCTAGGCAACTCGTGGTAAAGGTGGAATAAGTTTTGATCACTATTCTTAATATTTACCCTTAATGCAAAGCCCATCTCCTTGAGATGTATGATGCTATGCATTAAAGGCAAGGGGCCACTACCCAGACCGGTTTCAACCTTTATTGAGGTCTCATCAGTGGGCGCCAGGCTTAGAAATACCGAGGTTAAGTAATACAGAGCTTATAAGTATTTTACCAAAACAAGTTATGATAAGGTGCTTTGACCTTATTAAATAAAAATCTCAGGATGAGATATAGATGTAAAAAGTTTTTTATCTTGGGTATAATATGTTAAAGATGCCAAGCTATTTTAAACCTGATTTTACTCCATTTCCCAAGTAAGCAAACAGACAAATAAGTCAAGTTTGCACCTGCATGTATTGCAAGTCTAGGTGAATGGAGTAAAAGAGAGAGGATGATTAGTCTTTTGCCGTGGTATGACAGTGAAGAGTTTAGGAGGGCCATACTTTCAAATGACTTTATGCACGTGTGGAGTGAGTTCGATGGGCGAAAGGATCTATATAAGATGGATGGTTTGCATTTCAACGGATTCGGTGTAAGGAGACTTGAAAAAGTGTTGCTGAATGAAGTGGATGTGCAGAATCAGGGAAACTAGATTTATTAAGGGGGGAGAGAAGATATGCAGACCTTAGGGAGGCAGTTGAGTGTATGAATGAGCATAATATGCCCTAATGAATAAGAAGGACAACAAATCAAAATGGGATAGTTAGTATAAGGCATCAAGGTAGGGATGGGGCTAAGGGGTCTGCAATTCATGTATACTAATGCTAGGAGTATTAGGAACAAGAAGGAAGGATTTTTGGCTGAAGATGATATAGCTAGTGGGATTGAATGTGAAGGGTATAGTGTGTTCAGGAATGACAGGGAGAATAAAATGGGGGGAGGAGTATTAATGATGATAGATGATGAGCTGCAGCCAAGGAGAATATAAGTTGAACTGCAGGATAGAGAAAAGAGCACATTTGAGGCCATTTGGTGTGAGATTGAGGCTAGCAGAACAAAATATACAATTAGGTGCTGCTATAGACCAGGTGATAGAAAAGATAGTGAAGATAGTATGCATAAGCAAATAGATGAAATGAGTGGAAGGAGGATAATTATTATGGGAGATTTCAACTATGGTAGCATTGATTGGAGGGAGGAGAGGCCACACGGGAGGAAGGAATTGGATTTTATGCAGTTATTAATGGATAACTATCTGCGACCAATGTAATGGAAAATACTAGGAGGTCAGAGAGTGCTTGACCTAGTAATTGCATCTGAGGATTTGACTGTAACGAATATGACCGCATTGCCACCAATTGGTGAGAGTGATCATAGGGTCTTGACTTGGGAGGTGGCTAAAGGTGTGAAATTTACAATTAAGACAAGGTACATGTTGAATTATCAGGTTGGTAAGTATGACGAGCTTAGGAGTTTGATCGGTTCAGTGCCATGGCATTTAAAACTGCAAGAGCTGGATGTTGATAGCGCATGGGAGGCGGTTAAGAAGTGTTTGCAGGAGGCAATGGCTGACTGCATACCTAGAGTCCGAATAATAAATCAGGTAGGGATTAAATGGATGAATAACACCATTAAGCTTGAGCTGCAAAAAAAGAAACAACTGTGGAGGGAATTTAAGGTGAAAGGTGACCTGCAGGCATATGAACGATATAAAGCCCACGCCAGAAAGGTAACAAGTGTGGTAAGAAAAGCAAAAGTGGATTGTGAAAGAACATTAGCCATGCAGGCTAAAGAGAATACCAAACAGTTTTTTCAATATGTTGCAAGTAAAAGAAAAAATGTATATGGCAGATTGATTTTAAAGAATGCCGATGGCAGGGCGGTAACCGAATCAGTTGATATAGTAGAATTACTGAGTGAGCACTTTGCAAGAGTATATGACATTGCAGAAATGGAAGGCTCAACAGCTTATATGGGAATTGTGGTGAATGAAGTGGAGGTGAGTAGTCTATTACAAAACCTCAATGTCAATTCATCTGTGGGATTAGATTGTATACCAGCTCATGTCGTACGAGAAGCGGCTAAAGAATTGTCAGTACCTTTGACCATTTTGTTTAATTTGAGTCTCGGGTCTGGGATAGTCCCAAGGGGGTGGAAAGAGTGGAAAATAGTTCCATTGCATAAAGGAGGTTCCAAGACCGCTGTTGAAAATTACCGGCCGATCAGCATATCAGGAATTGTTGTCAAGGTCTTGGAGAAAATAGTCAAGAAGAAAATACAAGATTGGATAGATGAAAATGGAACTGTATGGGGGGACAGTATAGTTTTGTGAAGGGTAGATCATGCCTCAGTAACTTGCCACGTTCTATAACACAGTGACGGCTGAACTGGATAAGGGTTTACAGTGATTCTACTGGACCTTGCTAAAGCCTTTGATAGGATACCACACTGAATTCTAATCAGTAAACTGCAGCATATGAGAATGGACATAGGGTTGGTGAGATGGATAGGAGGGCGGTTGATGGAGAGATATCAGAGAGTGGTTTATTCAGTAGTAGAGTCCAAAAGACAGCCTGTGACTAGTGGTGTGCCACAGGGTTCTGTTCTTGGGCAATACTGTTTAATTTGTTCATTAACGATATAGGAAAGGATCTGAGAGGAACTGTGCATCTGTTTGTGGATGATGCAAAGTTAGGTAGAGCAATAGTGAATGCTCAGGATGTCAAAATTTTGCAGGATGATTTGGATAGTTTGGAGGACTGGGCTAGGATGAATGGATGTCAATTTAATGTGGAAAAATGTAAGGTTTTGCATTTTGGGATGAAAAGATTAGCAGCAGTATATCACATTGGTGGAACTGTACTCCAGGAGATTGACAAGGCCAGGGATTTGGGAGTGTTGGTGAATAGGGAGTTGAAGTTTAGGGGACACATCGCAAAAGTGGCAAAATCAGCTCCAAATCACTTGGTTGCTGAAAAACACTTTAACGAGCAGAGACAAACAGGTTATTGTTCCTCTGTATCGAGCCTTGATAGGACCCCATCTAGACTACTGTGCCCAGATTTGGTTGCCTGGGTTTCTTCTAGATGGGGAGAAGGTGGAGAGGATCCAGAGGCGAGTGACCAAGATGATAGCAGGTCTATGGAATGAACCTTATGAGAACAGGTTGAAGATTTGTGAGCTGCAGAAATTGGTTGATAGGTGGAAAAGGGGTGATATGATTGAGACATTCAAATTACTGAAGGGTTTCTATAAGATTAATTCAGAAGATATTTTTGAGAATAGGACTGGTAGTGGGAGGACTAGGGGCCATCCATGGAAGCTTGGTAACAGTGTGGTTAGCAAAGGTGTTAGAGCTAGGGTTTTTACTTGGAGAGTGGTAAATGAGTGGAATAAGTTGCCAGAGTCTGTTGTGGTTGCCATGACTGTAAATGAGTTCAAGGTGAAGTATGATAGATACTGTGTGAATGTTGAATAGTTGTTCTTGACATGGTGTTGGGCTTCCCTCAATGAGTCTAAGGATTCCTTGGAGCTGCCCATAATAATAATAATAACATGCTAGTCTTAAATTTTATCCATTCTAAATTTCTCTAAGTTATGATAATCTCTCACATTAAATATTGTCACAATTCACCTATAATCTTTTCAGATAAATTATCCAGTGGAGACAGGCCACTATCAAATATGATAATTATGTACGAGTTCTCTATAAATTGTCCAAGTTCAACAGTTACACAACACTTTCCCTTTTTATCTACTTTAATTGGGGAGATTATAACAAAATTCTGTACATTATCATCTCTTGGCAGGATTACCAGATCCATCTATTCTGTTCACTGCTTTATCTAGCACAGCTTGATCCCTCTTTTGCCTTTTGCCAACGTGGTGGGTCATGGTGGTCGTCCTGTTAGGCTTTACTGTGTGATGGACAGTATGTGCACGTCTCTCTCTGGATCTGTTGCCGACGATTCTTGTCATTGCTACCGGTTTGATAGTTGCTTTCTGTTATTTCACTCCATGGAGATGTACAGCCAAGGGCTAGGACTGTAGGTGCTGACATCTAATGTCTCCGTATGGTCCGGAATCCATCAGATACTGGAAGAGGTCAGGAACGAGCAGGTACGAAGAAGAAAAAAGCCCCGAGAAAAGGGTACAAACCCCTTTTATTCTCGTACTCCGTGAGATAATCCGTCACTCGGATTATCTCACGGAGTTCGATGATTATTCACGTCACTCGTACTCCATGAGATAATCCGTTACAATAGTTCTCCTCGTGCAGCGTTCTTTGCCAAATAATAAAAAATAAAAACAATCAGCTAACGCCTATTTGTTCCCGTATAGGGAGTAGGCGGGGCCGTTTACCCTATCTAACTTTTGGGGAGTGAGTGGGCAGTTCAATCTCCACTGGTAGCCAATCAGAGAGATAGCTGGCCCAAGGCTATCACTGATTCATCGGTATGCAGTGAAGAAGGTGGCAAGCTAGTGCTGCCATCTCGTGGTCCCTAACCCTAACAGAATATTTTTAATGTCTGAAAATAGTGTGGATTCAACGGTTGATTTTCTTGAGTTTACAGGACGAAAAACCCGAGTTTCCGGGAGAAAAAACCCGCTAGCCCGTGCCAGAGATCGACTAACTTGGGAACCGGTCGAAAAAAGGCTTAGAAAAATTTCCTCTAGTCGGCGACTAGATTTGAACCACTAAATCCTTTCTTCGTGCGGTCAAGTGCCGTAGAGTGTAAACGCCACTTCTACTGACCTACACAGGCTACAGAGTTCTTTTTTAGGAAAGCAAAATAGTGCCACTTTCGGTGAAAGCTCTTGCCTTAAGCCAGACATTCAACCAAACGGCTCGCATGCAAACTTTGGACTTTTGTTTACATCTTATTCAGTTATTCACTTTACATAGAATACCCTTTTATAACTATATTCAATGCTAAAATTCTTTACTTCATTTTGAATAGACAAGATTGCTTTTATAACTCTACATCAAAGTATTTACGGCAATACATACAGTTATTACTTAATTCTTTTTCTGCTCAAGTACAAGTTTTCTCTATGTAGACCTATTAGACTTGTTAAATCTTGAATGAATAATTTCTTATAAAATTTCTCCATTCAAGATCTAACACCACCCCGCACATACACTCTCAAAACCATTAGTGCCATTTCCCAACAAATCTACTCTGTGAGGATACAACTCATCACTTATCATAAGCAATACTCCATCACCATGTTTGCTCTTCTTATCCTACCAAAATATGCTATACTCTTCCACTTCTACTCCTGTCAGTATCTTCAGTTGACCATGTTTTAATGATCCCAATAATCTTTGGACGGGCTGAAGATGTCAGTGCCACTATTTCATCTTCTTTATTCCTGACACTCCTCGCATTTGTATATAAAAAGAAAAAGCCAGCTTGGTTGGCTGAGTGGTTAGCGTATCCACTCTCCAGCCAAAAGGCTGCGGGTTCGAATCTTGCTGTGGGCATGGCTGTTTGTGATTGTGTGTGAAAATACTAGTGATGAAAATGCTGCGGTAGATGCCATTGGTGTAGATCAGTGTTTCTCAAACTTCAGATATCTGCGTACCCACTTCTTAAATTTTCATTATTACCAAGTACCCTCTAATTAATTAATTAAAAATTAATTAATTTTAATTTAAAATATTAATTAAAATTAAATATCTATTTTATTTGACTTTATATGTTCATGTAAACAAAAAATATGATTTATTTTTAAATTTTGGTTCTCTAGAGATGTCAGATGACACACTCATAAATTTCATTTGATCAGATGCAATATCAACGTTTTCTTGTTGCTTACACTTGTATTTGCTATATTGCTCTCTTTTTGGGATTTTATAAATCCAATCGTTAACCAATGATCCATACATAAGAATTTGAAAGCTAAAAAAAATACTGTGTTTACTCGAATATAACTCTAACTTTTTTCCCAAACTTAAAGCTAAAAAATCGTGTTGCAAGATACGTGCGGGAAATTTTGGAAACTAAAGTTTTCAGAAAAAAACTGAAAATGGTGCAACTTACCAAGAAGCTCCTACTCGCTATCACTACTTTTGGCATCCAGAAGAGTTTCTTTGTGTGCACTGTCAAAGTCATCTACCCAAATAGCGTCATCTTCTTTCCATTATTTCAAGCAAAAATTACGAGTAATTTACAAGACTTGAGATACGTAGAGCAGCGAAGAACTGCATATGATATGATTGGTGCAGTATTAACAAAAGATCGTGCAAACCTAAGCCAAATTAGCATTTCAACAGTTGAGTTTAAATGCTAATTCCTTTCAACCGAATTCCATAATATCTGAAACACATTCACTATATATTTCTTAGTTTTAACACGTCGATGACGTGTTAAAATGTTCCACCGGCAACATATGGTTTTGCTTGGTCTAGACAGGTTTCTGTTGGAGAGAGGATGTGATGCATTAGTTAGTGCCACGCACCCCTAACGACCTTTTGTGTACCCCCGGGGGGTACGCATACCACACTTTGAGAAACTGGTGTAGATGACGAAGGTAGTTGCAGTTGGTGGAGACAGAAACTTATACAGTAGATGCCCTCCCTCAATGAGTCTTTTGACTCCCTGGAGTTGTTATAAATAAAATAATAAAAAAAAAAAAATGCATTGTCAGTATTTCTATACCTATTATTACTCCCTCCAGACTCTGTATTATACTATATGATTCCCCATTTGTCTAGTGACTATTCTTACAAGAGGCCAACCCTGCTTCCATTCATCCTGACAACTAGTTGCCCCACACTAATACTTTCACTTGCCCCAAGGACAATGTCCACTCCACATGTGTACATCCTTCTTCATACAAATGCCATCTGATAATCATGTACAGCTCCCTTCTATCCTCAACTGCGCTCCAAGCATCTATGGCCTGTTGGCCGAGTGGTTAGCGTATTCGCTCACCAGCCAAAAAGCTGCAGATTCAAATCCTACCATGGGCATGGTTGTTTGTGATTGTCTGTGAAAATGCCAGTGATGGTGGTGGTCAGGTAGTAGATGGCATTGGCATAAATGATGATGGTAGTGGTGGTTTGGAGGAGACAGAGAGTTGCAGAGTGGGTGCTCTCCCTCGATGAGTCTTTGGACTCCTTGGAGGTGTCACGTAATAATAATAATAATAATACAAGCCTCTCTTTCAACACATTCTTGCTATCGTGCCATTCATTTTTGATACTTCTCTTCAACTGTGCATAAACATATCTAGTAACATGTTTAATATCTTTCATCTTGCACTCTTCTGCCATATAACATCAAGCATAAATAAACCTCAAATTTCTTGCTACCCGATTCACAGTACCTTTCAGGTCATTTGCACCCACGATCACAATCATTTCATATACTTTTTCAACCTTGTTTAATTGCAATAGTCACATTCTTTATCATTCCTCCAGGCAAGCACTCTTCTAGCATTCTATTTTGCACTACACAAATCATTGAATCTCCCTCCTCTGACTGCTCTATTCATTTCTTGCTCACTTGTGTGTACGCATGCGTGTGTGTGTATGTCTCTCTCTATCCTTGCACTACCACTTCCCTGCTGTCCCTGTCATCTCACCATCCCTAGTTCCTGCACTATCCTGTCTTCCTCTTGTTCATTCTTGTCTCCTGGTTATCCCATTCTCTCTCTCTCTCTATCATTCCCAGGAGCCACTCCCAATCTTGTTCATTTCACATTAGTTCACTGGAGACTTTCCAATCTCCAAATCTCTTCTATCATTTTCACTCTTTCCAGTCCAGTCTCCTAATCTATTCTGTATTCATTTTTCATACACTCTACTTCTCTCAGCATCTCTCTCTCTCTCTCTAAGCAACCTACTCTCCCTTGACATTCACCCACTCAACCATTACCGCCTCTAAATCTACTACACTCCCTGATAAAATATCCATTATCCCATATATGTCTCCAATTGCCTGGTGACTATTCTAACAAGAGGTCAACCCTGCTCGAGGGTGAGGAAGATGACCATGATCCACATGATAGTCATCTTCCTTACTCTCGAGCAAACTACTCATCTCCCTGTCTGCCAGCATACACTCTTTTCTAATACACTGCTAACACAGCCACTTAATTAATACTGATATCAACACTGCCAAGCTCTTCCCATTTCCTTCAGATCAAGTCTCCTATCCACCACATTTCCAACTGCTGGAATGCAAACATACTGCATGCCACAAAAGCTTGTAGTCTGTATGCAGTGCAAAACACAGTCTGAATGATGGCAGGATGGGCATAACTTATTGGTAAACAGCCTTACAGCAGTCACCATTATTGAAACTGATAATAAATATTTCTTCACTAGTTCCCATCCACTGATGATATCTCACCCTCCCACTTCTTTCACTCATGAAACTGCCCCAACTAATTTGTGCTGCTAATGGTACAAAGACACTGACAAGATGTACTAAAAAAAAATGTACTCTAAACCAGTGCTTCCCAAACTTATGGATATAAAGGCCCCTTTGGAAAAATTTAAATATTTCACCCCCCTCATCGAAAAAAGCATCGTAATACAGACATATATTATTATAATATTGTATTTATATTCAATACAATTTATATTCAAGATTTTGCGTTTAAGCTTTTTGTGCTTCTTATCAATACCTTTTGAAATGAAACTTATAGGAATAAGCATATATTTACTAATATTCATTAAGTGCCCAAATATGCAGGAAGGAAGCAACATTTTTTGAACCAACACCAATGTGTGATTTTTTCCATTAAAATATAAAAAATAACAAAAAATAAATAATAAAAATTAAATATGTTTCTTTTAAGATTAAAAAAATCTACTTAGTCTTAAAACATTTTAAATTTGTTTTCATTATTTCACGGCTCCCCTCAACAAAACTTACAGCCCCAAGGGGACTGTGGCCCAGTTTGGGAAGTGCTGCTTTAAACAACAAAATCTCAAAACAAAGCACAAACCAAAAAACTATCCACAGCCAATTATGATTTAACCAGACAAAGCCCCTTGTAAATTTAGAACAAATGCTCTAATCATTTATATCGAAAAATCTTTTACATTAACGCTTCTGAGGCTGTTATAATAAATTTAGTTTAATCCTTTATCCAAGTGTGAGCAAACAAAGTTTGCACCTGAAAATATCTCCAGGACTGGGGTAAGGTGGTAAACACCAGGCAACTCGTTGCAAAGGTAGAGCAAGCTAACATCACTCCTATCTCAGTATCTCCCATAATGCAAAACACATCTCCTTGTGGATATGTATAATGTTATGCATTAAGGGATATTTTTACTTTCAGGTGCAAACTTTGTTTGCTCACACTTGGATAAAGGATTAAACTAAATTTATTATAGTCTAACCAAGTGAAAAATAAACTTTCAACATCTTTCTCTAAATCCAGAGTAATTTAATAAAAAGGTGGCACACCGTTTGGCAACTCCTACAGGTGGCATCTGACCTTGTTAATGCTTCTGCTTGGTATCTCCACTTGGGCCTGGCTTCCACTGAAGAGACCTCAATAAAGGTCGTAACTAGTCTTAATGCATAACATTATACACATCCACAAGGAGATGTGTTTTGCATTATGGGAGATACTGAGATGGGAGTGATATTAGCTTGCTCCACCTTTGCAACAAGTTTCCCGGTGTTGTACCACCTTACCCCAATCGTGAAGATACTTTCAGGTGCAAACTTTGTTTGCTCGCACTAGGATAAAGGATTAAACTAAATTTATTATAGTCTAACCAAGTGAAAAATAAACTTTCAACTTCTTAGGCTGTTGTTGTCCTCTCTAATACTAACCTTCTGTGAGTAAGAAAAACATGAAAAAAAAATTGTCCAATCCAATAAGTTTAGTATTTATTTATGTTATTGATGGAATTGTTAATAGCTATATTTCTGATTTACTAGAAATAATATAATTATCAGTTCTAAAGGATGTACCAATTCCTACCCCTAACCTTTTTTTTTTTTTAAATTTCTACCAGACCCTTTCTTATTTGAGTCATAGCAGCTACTGGTATATTAGTGATGCCTTCTGTACCCTTCTATGCCTGTTCCATCTATGTTCATGCTTGCATCCCACTGTCTACTACTTTGAGAAATCCTAATCATTTCCCAGTATCTTTATCTCTTTCTCCCTCTCTCTAACCTACTCTCATTCAGCATTCATCTGCCCAATCATTACCACCTCAATATGCTACAACGAGAAAGTAAAATAAAATTGCATATTATTATTATTATTATTACGGGCAACTCCAGGGAGTCATTAGACTCATCGAGGGAGGCCCCAAATCATTTTCATCACAACTATTCGACATTCATACAGTATCTATCATACCTCGCCTTAAACTCATTCACTGTCACAGCATCCACCACAGACTCAGGGAGCGCATTCCACTCATTCACTACTCTAAAAGTAAAGAACCCAGCTCTAACACCTTTACTAACCACACTTTTGCCCAGTTTCCATGGATGTCCCCTAGTCCTCCCACAACCAGCCCTGTTCTCAAAAATATCTTCTGAATTAATTTTATAGAAACCCTTCAGTAATTTGAATGTCTCAATCATATCTCCCCTCCTCCGCCTATCAACCAATTTTTGCAACCCACAAATCCTCAACCTGTTCTCATACGGTTCATTCCACAGACCTGCTATCATCTTGGTCACTCGCCTCTGGATCCTCTCCACCTCCTCCCCATCAAGAAGAAACCTAGGTGACCAAATCTGAGCACAGTAGTCGAGATGAGGTCTTATCAAGGCTCGATACAGAGGAACAATAACCTGCTTGTCTCTGCTTGTCAACGTATTCTTCAGCAACCAAGTGATTTGATGAGCTGATTTGGCCACTTTTGCAATGTGTCCCCTAAATTTCAATTCCTTATCCACCAACACTCCTAAATCTCGTGCCTCATCAATTTCCTGGAGCACGGTTCCACCAATGCAGTAAACTGCCTCCCATCTTTTCACCCCAAAATGCATAACCTTACATTTTGCCACATTAAATTGACATCCATTCTCCCTAGCCCAGACCTCCAATCTATCCAAATCATCCTGCAAAATTTTGACGTCATCTGCATTCACTATTGCCCTACCCAACTTCGCATCATCCGCAAACAAATGAACTGTTCCTCTCAGATCCTTTCCTATATCATTTATGAACAAATTAAACAGCAGTGGTCCAAGAACAGATCCTTGTGGTACACCACTAGTTACAGGCCGTCTAGTGGACTCTACTCCTGAGTAAACCACTCTCTGATATCTCTCCGTCAACCACCCTCCTATCCATCTCACCAACCCTATGTCCATTCCCATATGCTGCAATTTACTGATTAGAATTCCATGTGGTATCCTGTCAAAGGCCTTAGCAAGGTCCAGCAGAATCACTGTAAACCCATTACCCTTATCCAGTTCAGCCGTCACTGTGTTATAATACGTGAGCAAGTTACTGAGGCATGACCTACCCTTCACAAAACCATGCTGTCCCCGATACAGTATCCCATTTTCTTCTATCCAATCTTGTATTTTCCTCTTGACTATTTTCTCTAAGACCTTGATAATGATTCCTGTTATGCTGATTGGCCGGTAATTTTCAACAGCAGCCTTGGAACCACCTTTGTGCAGTGGAACTATTTTCCCCTCTTTCCACCCCCTTGGGACTGACCCAGTCCTGAGGCTCAAATTAAACATAATGGTCAAGGGCACTGACAATTCTTTGGCCGCTTCACGTACGACACGAGCTGGTATACCATCCAATCCCACAGATGTATTGACATTGAGGTTCTGTAATAGACTAGTTACCTCTACCTCATTCATCACAATTCCAGTATAAGCTGTTGGTTCCTCCATTTCCGCAAAGCCACCACCTGGATGATATACTCTTGCAAAGTGCTCGCTCAGTAATTCCACAACATCGACTGATTCAGTTACCTCCCTACCCTAAGCATTTTTTAAGATCATTCTACCATGAGCATTTTTCCTTTTACTTGCAACATATTGAAAAAACTGTTTGGGATTCTCTTTAGCCTGCATGGCCAATTTCCTTTCGTAATCTGCTTTTGCTTTTCTTACCACCCTTGTTACCATCCTGGCCTGAGCTTTATACTGTTCATGCACCTGATGGTCACCCTTCTCCTTAAATTCCCTCCACAATTGTTTCTTTTTTTGCAGCTCAAGCTTAATAGTGTTATTCATCCATTTAACCCCTACCTGATTTATTATTCGGACTCTTGGTATACAGTCAACCATTGCCTCCTGCAAACACTTCTTAACCACCTCCCATGCACCATCAACATCCAGCCCTTGCAGTTTTACATGCCATGGCATTGAGCCAAGCACACACCTAAGCTTGTCATACTTACCAGCCCGGTAATTCCACATATACCCTGTCTTAATTGTAAATTCGACTCCTTTAGCCACCTCCCAAGTCATGACCTTATGGTCACTCTCACCAATTGGTGGCAACATGGTCATGTTCGTTACAGCTACATTCTCAGTTGCAATTACTAGGTCCAGCACTCTCTGCCCCCTGGTATTTTCCAATACATGTTGCCGTAGATAGTTGTCCCTTAATAACTGCATAAAATCCAATTCCTTCCTCCCATGTGCCCTCTCCTCTTTCCAGTCAATGTTACCATAATTGAAATCACCCATAATAATTACCCTCCTTCCATTCATTTCTTCTATTTGCTTATGCATACTATTCCCACCATCCACACCATCACCCGGTCTATAGCAGCACCCAATTGTATATTTTGTTCTGCTAGATTGTATCTCACACCAAACAGCCTCAAATGTGCTTTTTTCCCCATCCTGCAGTTCAACTTCTATACTCCTTGGCTGAAGCTCATCAGCTATCAATAACACTCCTCCCCCCTTTTTATTCACCCTGTCACTCCTGAACACGCTATACCCATCGCATTCAATCCCACTAGCTTTATCATCTTCTGTCAGCCATGTTTCACTAATACCGACAACCTGTGGCCTGGAAGTGCCAACCATGGCCAAAAACTCTTCCTTCTTGTTCCTAATACTCCTGGCATTAGTGTACATGAATCGCAGAAGCCCATTTGTCCCATCCCTACTTTGATTCCTTATACTAATTATCCCATTCTGATTTGTTGTCCGTCGTACTCGCCCGGGCGTAATATACTCATTCATACACTTAACTGCCCCCCCTAAAGTCTGCATATCTACTCCCCCCCCTCTTAATAAATCTAGTTTCCCTGAGTCTGTACATCCACTTCCACATCATTCATCAACACTCTTTCAAGTCTCCGTACACCAACTCCATTCAAATGTAACCCATCCATCTTATATAAGTCCTTTCGCCCATCGAACTCATTCCACACATCCACAAATTCCACACCACTCTCCATGCATAACCCACGCATAAAGTCATTGGCAATTATGGCCCTCCTTCTAAACACTTCGCTGTCATACCGCGGTAAGATACTCACCATCCTAACTCTCTCACTCTTCTCTTTTGCTACCTCAAACAACTCCCTCACATCCTCTATCATTTCCATTTTGTCCTCTTTCAAATCATTCGTTCCTGCCACTATTATCATCTCTTTCACCCTCTGTTTTTGCAGTCGAATAGATTCGCTGACATCCTTTATGTTCGCACCCGGCTGGTACGACTTCGTTAAACTCTCAATTATTACGCCTCTTAATAGCGAATCCCCATACAGCACTCGCTCCTTCATTTTATTGACGTTTACGTACATTCTATTTTTTGCCGTCACAGACTTCCGCCGGTTATTTGTCGGTACGTTCAACACACATTTTTGCATACGCTCCAGTTGTCGTTTGGCTCTGTGTATCGCGCCATGTAAACGGGCAATTTCGCTACTCGCATTTATCTCACCAAAGAATAATAATTCCGTCGAGCCGGAGTCGAACCAGCGACTTATGGATAACCGTAATAATCCTCTACAGTCCACCGCTCTGCCAACTGAGCTATCGACGGCAGCTATCACCATAGATGCTGGTTCTATACTGGATAATGTTATCAGTTACTTTCTGAGTAATCAATGAAAAATTCCAAAATCAACATAAATAACAGTCATGTAATTTTTTCCACATAATATGAGTATATCTTCTGCCTGTGATCAATATTTCATTCAAGAACATTTTTACATATTCCAAAAGTTACATTTTAATGTTGAGCAGTATTAACACAACATAACACAAACAAAAACAAATAAGATTATTTAATTTGTTTAACATATTTTGCTGGATTGTAAACTAGCAATTTCAAAGCACATGTTTATCATTGGCAATGTGCCCAGGATGTGTAAAATAGTTTTGCTTGAGTCTTCTGTGTAGAAAGGGGAATGGGACATAGTGAGACATGCAGTATTTTATCTATTTTATAAGCACTGCAGACTGTGGCTAGGAAAAAAAAAGTTGTGGTGAAGCTAAATGGATGTGGCATTAGAATAGGTTACCATGGTTATAGGTGTGAGTGTTCCAAAGATACTCAACTTTTATGGATGATGATTTGACTGTTTATGTACCTATCTGACTATGTACCTAATGTGCCTATGTATCTGACTATAATTATGTACCTATGTACCTAACTGACACAATGAAAAAGGAAAAGTTGGTCCTTGTTGGGGATCTGAATAGCAGAGTAGGAAATGATTGTGAGACATACAAAAATATTTTAGGAAAATTTGGAGAAAAGTTAATAATAATGGCAAATATCTGTTGGATTTCTGCTCAGGACATGGACTGGTTATTACTAACACCATGTTCCAACATAAAAATGTGCACATATTCACATGGAGAGAAGAGGCAAAGAATAAGAAAAGTCTCATTGTTGTTGTTGTTGTCTTGTCCTTTGAAGAGTCTTAGATGTTTCCGTGCGCTCCTCGTACTGCTTTGGCTATGTCTGTGATTTTGTTTGTATAGAGCTGTTGTTCAGGATTAGGATCTATTTCTTGCAAGGCTGCTGTAATTGCTGGACAGGTAAAGATGTGAGTGGGTGTCAGTTCCGTATTGGGGCAGTTGTTGCAGTTTCTATATGTTCTCGTATCATCTGTATTGATCTTCATTCCTCTATAATGTCCTGTTCGTAGTCTTGCTATCGTAGTGGAGGTCCTTCTGTCAGCATTGATCTCGGGAATTTGATGTTGTATCACTGATTTCAATGGAATTAGTTTAGCTTTTGCTAGTGCATTGGCATCAGCAAGAGTTATCATATGAGTTTCTTGGTTGAGTTCTCTGGCCTCTTTTGCTAATTTATCAGCTGCTTCGTTGTGATCAATGCCTACATGAGCAGGAATCCATTGTAGAATGCAACTTTTACCTAAACACTTTAGATGATTTAAGAGTTTATGGATGTCTTGTGTGAGCTTGGTATTGCCATTTTTGATTGCCTCCATAGCTGATCTTGAGTCACTGTAAATTATAATTCCTTCAGATTGTTGAGATGATGATAGATTTAAGTAGGCTTCTAGTGCTTTAATTATTGCGTAGAGTTCGCTGGTAAAATTGGAAGCGATTCTCCCAGATCCAACTTTTATTGAAAGTTTTTCACCTTTCGGGAGTAGAAGGAGAACACCAGCGCCTCCATTAATCATATTGGTGTCTGATGATCCATCGGTATAACAAATAACCTGTTTGGAGGATGAAAGAAGGTTGATGGTATTTAGGCCTTTTTCTTTAAGCATAATGAGACTTTTTTATGAAGAGTCATAAAAAAGTCTCATTAACTATTAGATATGTGAAGAGCCAAAGGCTTCAATTCGGCGACATATAACTTGTTTAAGTTAAGGGATATTACATCCCATATAGTTTCTTAGCCGAATAAGAAACTCAAAGAGTTTCATGCCGAATATAGTAGAAACTATATAAAGTTCGGCGATTCCAAGCGTAAGCAAATACCTGGATACTGCAGCACTGATCCCAAAGGGTAGTGCAAGCTGGGGCAACTCGTGGTAGAAGTGGAGCAAGCTCAGATCACTATTCTTGATATTTGCCCATAATGTGAACTTAGCTCCTAGGAACTGTATTTTTGTTCACATTATGAGAGAAGGTCACTACCCAGACCGGTTTCAACCTTTATTGAGGTCTCATCTGTGAGTAGCCAGACCTAGTTAATATCAAGTTTGTAGCGAACAGAACTTGTACCCCTTCTACGAGTATTGCCGTGAGGTGCTCTAATAAATTATTAGATATGTGAAGAGCCAAAGGCTTCAATTCGGCGACATATAACTTGTTTAAGTTAAGGGATATTACATTCCATATAGTCTCTTAGCCGAATAAGAAACTCAAAGAGTTTCATGCCGAATATAGTAGAAACTATATAAAGTTCGGCGATTCCAAGCGTAAGCAAATACCTGGATACTGCAGCACTGATCCCAAAGGGTAGTGCAAGCTGGGGCAACTCGTAGTAGAAGTGGAGCAAGCTCCGATCACTATTATGGGCAAATATCAAGAATAGTGATCGGAGCTTGCTCCACTTCTACCACCAGTTGCCCCAGCTTGCACTACCCTTTGGGATCAGTGCTGCAGTATCCAGGTATTTGCTTACGCTTGGAATCGCCGAACTTTATATAGTTTCTACTATATTCGGCATGAAACTCTTTGAGTTTCTTATTCGGCTAAGAAACTATACGGGATGTAATATCCCTTAACTTAAACAAATCTCATTGACTATGTTATTGCCGATAATGATGTTTTCTCGGTGGTGCAGGACACCAGAGTGTATAGAGACTTTGAAATTGGAAGTGATCACTATTTAGTCTTGAGCAGGATAAAATTGAATTTCATATTGAAAAGAATAACATGTAAGAAAGTTTTAAAGCGAATAAAAGTTGAGCAGCTCTCAGATGTGAACTGTAGACTAAAATACACAAAGATTATTGAAGAAAAAATGAAAGAGTTTGAGAACAAGAATAAAACTTTGGAGATTCAGTGGCAAACTCTGAAGAAAACATTGATTGATTCTGCCAGAGAGGCATGTGGTGAGGTTGTCTGCAAGGATAAAAAAAATCAGAACTCCCTGGTGGACACAGGAAGTTAAAGAGGCAGTGGAGGAAAAGAAGAAAGCATATCAAAAGTTCCTGTCAAATAAGTCAGCTTGTGCTCTTAGAGAATACAGAGACAAATGCAAGAATGGTAAACACTGTGTAAAACTAGCTAAACAAAAGTCATGGGAGGACTTTGGCAAGAATATAGAAAATAAATATGAAGAAGGTGGCAAAATATTCTGGAGGTTGTTGAAGAAGCTTAGGAATGGAGGAAAGAGTGCTGTAAAAGGAGTTAGAGATGATAAAGGTGACATGAAAACAGGAGAAAAAGATATCCTTGAAGTATGGAGTAATTACTTTGAAAAACTGCTAAATGAAACAAGCAGTGATGACAGCACAGTGGTAAAAAACACTGACCAGGCATGCAGTCAGGAATACATATCCATACTTGAAGTAGAAAAAGCCATCAAAGGCTTGAAATGTGGAAAGGCAGCAGGGGGTAGATGATATTCAACCAGAAATGCTGAAGTATGGTGGTATAAGAGTCTTACAGTGGCTGCACTGCATAGTTCAGAAAGCCTGGAGAGAGGGATGAATTCCCGATGATTGGAGTAGAGCTCTCATAGTACCCATATATAAAAAGCGAAATAAAACTGAATGTGAGAATTACAGAGGTATTTCCCTACTGAGTGTTCCTGGGAAGATCTATGCAAGTATACTTGAGAAACGGTTGAGAAGAATTGTGGAAGAAAAGCTTGGTGAAGTATAAGCTGGATTCAGGCTAAATAGAGGCTGTCAGGATCAGATCTTCACTTTACGACAAATAGTCGAGAAAGCATGGGAATATAACAGAGATATGTATTTAAGTTTTGTCAATTTGGAAAAGGCATATGACAAGGTGCCAAGAGAGAAGCTATTCAATATGCTACAGTTACATGGTGTCAATGGGGCATTATATCAAGCAATACTTAGTCTTTATTTTGAGTTGTAAGTCAGCAGTTAGAATTGAAGGAAGTACAGGAAGATGGTTTAATGTTAAATCTGGTGTGAGACAAGGATGTACATTATCCCCTCTGTTATTCATTATCTATATGGATCACATTATGAAGGAAAGTGGTATTAAACATGATATCAAAATTGGAGACGTCAATGTCAGCTCTTTGCTTTATGCAGATGATGTTATACTTCTAAATAAATCCGCTACAAGTCTGCAAGATTCTCTGACTAAATTGAATAGCTGTTGTAATAGATATGGTATGAAGGTCAGCAATAAAAAGACAAAGACAATGAAAATAGGCAGAATCATTGAAAATGTCAACTGTGTTGTGAATGGAGAACCTGTCGAACAAGTGAAACATTTCAGCTACTTAGGCACGATTTTTACTGAAGATGGTAAATTAAATATAGAAATAGACAACAGAATCAGCAAAGCTGGTATGGTAGGAAGTCAATTGAATAAATTCATATGGAATAAGAGAGAAATTAGTCGGAACACTAAAGTAGCTGTATACAAGACAGTGTTCAAACCAGTTTTAACTTATGGATCTGAGAGCTGGGTCAGAAGTAAAACACTTGACCAAAGACTTGAGACTGCAGAGATGAGAGTCCTAAGAAAGATTAGAGACGTGAACAGATGGCATCAATGGCAATATCATATTAAAAACGAAGATATTAGGAAAGAACCTGACATTGTCAACATCCAGGAATGCGTTAGCAGAGCTAATCTCAGGTGGTATGGTCACTTAAATAGAATGGGCGAAGAAAGATTAGCAAAACAAGTGTTCTGTGCAAGGTTGGCAGCAAAACGACCCAGAGGCAGACCAAGATATAGGTGGATTGATATGGTACAAAGTGCCTTAGATGATAGAAATATAAGATCTGATAATGTTGGAGTCTTTACAAGTAACAGACTGATTTGGAGAAAAATTGTAGATAGGAAGTTAGTAATGATGTAATTTTTTTCATGTAGTACTGTCACATCCTGTACACCCCTTGAGGGTACATGGCAGGAATTTGATGATGATGATGATGTACTTATCTTCTAGAGAAAGCAACACTGAAAAATACATCAGTGTGTAATGTGCCCTGTGCCTATAATTTGAACTATTATGGACAGATAAGATCTGATAACACCTACTTCACAGAAGATAAGATATACATTTGTCACCATCATTATACATAGTCATGACTGGCAGACTATGTCTTGGACAACAATTACACAGAATTAGATGGGGGAAAAAAAACTATATAGAATAGTAGCTGTTACAAGTGTAAAAGGTGGTTTTTGGAATAAGCAGCAATAATCAAACATTATAACAAGTATTTATTCATTTATGCAAAATTCAGGTGATAGTCATGTTTAGACCAACTCCAACTAACAGCTGTAAACTTTTTTTAATCCAACATTATTTAAATTAAAGGCACCAGAATTCAGGTATTTTTAGAGGGTCAAATTCCACAACTGGAGTAGAGCTCATAGTACCATGTATAAAAAAAAAGGGAAATAAAACAGAATGTCAGCATTACAGAGGAATTTTCCTATTTCACATAAAAAGCTAAGAAAAACTGTGGAAGGGATGCTTTGAGAAAAACAAATGGAATTAATGTCAAACAGAGGTCATCAGGATCAGATTTTCACTTTAAGACAAACAGTTAAGAAATCAAATGGGACATAAAAATCTGTATTTTAGATCTGTAGATCTAACAGGATACCAAGAGAAAAGCTGTTGAAAATGTTACAATTATATAGTGCAAACAATACATTATATTGTGCAACAATACATTATATTGTGCAAACAGTACATTATATTGAGCAGTACACAGTCTATATTTCAGTTATAAATTAGCAGTTAGAACTGAAAGAGGTATAGTAAGATGGTTTGATGTAAAAACCAAGTTTGAGATAAAAGTGCATATTATCACCACTCTTACTGATCATCCATTTGGATCACCTTATGAATGAAAGTGACAATAAACCTGATATTAACACTGAGATGTTAATCTCAGCTCTTTACTTTATATGCAGTCCGTATGGTTAGCCTAGTGGCTATGCGCTTAGCAACCATATGCCTGGGGAAGGAATGCTCTAGGTTCGATTCCCGTCGATGAGATTAAGGATCTTTCTCAGCCATAGCCAAGTTAGCTGGTCTTTGGCATGGCCAGCAGGATTTTTCCCCCAGTTTATCTGAGGTTTTTCATCCCGCAAGCAGGCAAACCAGTCCCATGAACACACAGGCTACAGTTGGAGGGCTCAACCAGTAGGCAGTCGAGGAACAGGAGGGACTCCACATAAATAAAAAAATAAAATAAAATAAAACTTTATATGCAGATGGCATTATACTTCTAAATCCAGTACAGTCTGCAGGATTCCCCGATTAAATTAAATAACTGCTGTAATAAATATGGTATGAAAATCAGCAATCAAAAGACAGACCAAAAATAAGCAGGAACACTGAAAACATCAAATGCATCCTGAATGGAGAACCTACAAAACAAGTAAAACATTTCAGCTATTTAGACACAATTTTTAGTGAAGATTGCAAATAAAATATGGAAATAGTCCACAGAATTAGCAAAGCTGGTATGGTAAGAAGTCAACTGAAGAAATTTATACAGAATAAGAGAGAGAGAGAATTAGTTAAAACACTAAATTAGCTATATACAAAATGGTATTCAAGCAATTTTAACTTAGGGATCTGAGAGCTGGGTTAGAAATAAAACAAAGATTGGAGACCACAGATACAGGAATTCTGAGAAAGATTACAGGGAGTGAACAGATAGCATCAATTGCAGAATCATATTAAAAATGGGATATTAGGAAGGAACTTGACATTGTTAGAATTCAAGAGTCTGTGAGCAGAGCTAACCTGAGGTGACGTGGTCACTTAAAGAAAGTGGGAAAGTTAGTAAAACGAATGTTTTTTGTTAGGATGGTAGGAAAAAGACCAATAAGGAAAACCAAGGTCTATCTGGATTAAATGATAAAGTGCTCATTAAATAATTCCACTACATCTCTTCACCATGGTCAATCTGCTACCATAAAGTGTCACCCTTCCATAATTATCATTCCTCTTACTTGCCATATAGCAAAAAAATTCCCTTAAGTTATCTTACCCTGACTAGCTAATCTCCTGTCATACTACACACTTGTTCTTTCTTAAGAATGATTTTCTAGAAACTTGTTCTTAAAAAAGAACTTGTTCTAAAATGCAAACTAGAAGCTTACTTGTTTCTAGTTTGCATTTTATATTCTTCATGCATCTGATCATTGACGACTGTCCTGCACCCTCTCCATATCTTCTTTTCCAACACCACTTGCTTGAATGCATTGTTCATTCATTTCACACCTATTCTATAACTCTTGGTATAGAGATGTACGTTGCATAAGTCAGATGCTGCTTTATCAATTCCTGTTCTCTGTAACTTTTTTCTGCACAACTCATCAACCTCCTAGGCTCTGCAGTCAACTAGCATTAATAAGTTGCTAGTTGACTGCTCATAATCATCTACCGTATAATTATACATATATCGCTTTTTTGACAATAACCTTTTCCTTTTGGCCACCTAATGTCTAATGATCACTCATGAACTGGCAGCGTTTATCTCATTAATAACCACATCCTGTGAGAATATCACCAAATCCAACACTCTAAAATCTCAAGTTGCTTCCATCACATTCTGATTAAGACTTGTTCCCATTAACTACTCATCCTCCTTTCATTCCACATTGCTATAATTAAAATCTTGCATTAAAATCACTTTTTACCCAACCAACTTGCCTAAATATTTCACAATCAGCACTCACTTCTTCTCTAGGATTTAAACTCGCAGCCTAGCAAATGGAAAAGCAGAGATGTTATCTATTTGGCAAAAGGTCATTATGCCTAATTCTATATTACTGATCCCAAAGGCATTGCATAGAATTCCTTTCTTGATGTAAAGTAATCACCATTGTTAAATTCACTGCAGTGCCTTCTGGAAGAATTATATATTGCTGGTCTGGTTGGCAAGAGGAGTCTCCCCATTTCCAATCCAACTATGAAATTTACAAGATATGCATTTAAGTGATGAATTTTCACTGCTTAGCATGAGACTATCACCCTGCTTATTAGAAGCCTGAAGCACTTTCAAAAAGTACCATGTTTGGTCTCTAGAAAAAGATTTAGAATAATTCCTTCCCCCTTCTATCACTGTTTTACACATTACTTGACTGCTTGTAACCTGATTACATTAGCTATCTAGCAATACATAAGTGTGCATTTAATAGAAATACATCTTACACTTCATAACTCATATTCATCATGATAATGTTAGTAAAATTGTACTAAACATTATAGCAACATAATAATAAAAAATAGTAAAAATAAAATACTAAAAGAGAATCAAATGGCTTCAATTTGGCATACAAGTAAAATATTGAAATTGATGATATTATGGATGCTAACCGAAACCTTTCAGTTCTATTTAGTATGATTCTATTAGTAAGCACCTACTGAGAGCTCACTTAGTATGAATTTAACTTCATGACATAAGATTACTATGGTATTGAACAGAAGGTTTTGCCTTTTTAAGGGTTCCAACTGGTCTCTGAAGAGGAAAAAAACAGTTCAAAACAGCTGTTAGGACAATGAAACTTAATTTAAGCACTGAATATACAGACCCCTGGGCAGTGTAAACCAAAGCAACTGTGATATCAAAGGTTATATTTTTATAAGCACACAGGTAAATTTCAAAAGTTGTTTTTTTTTTCTATATTTTGACTATAAAATATGGAAAGAGCCAAAATATCTTCCATTTTAGTAAAAATAAAGGTCTCCTGCCCCCCCCCCCCACCTCCTATTACTACAATGTTTTCTAGTTCTAGTACCAAGCTCAATATTGGCCACCTAGAAGCACAAAAGAATAAGCTGATTAGAAAAAAAAAAAGAAATTTAAAAGCACTTACCTTTTTTGCTAATGCTGTTGCCAGTACTAATAAACACAGAAGTAGCACAATACTCAACTTCATTGTTTATATAGATAAGATTCCTGAAAAATGTAATATGACAGTAAATACTTTCCAATGCAAGTTTAATGCATTATTACCATGCTAAACTACATAAAGGGCATAAAAAATAAATAAATTAGGCCTGATATTAGAATTGGAGATGTCAAACTTAGCTCTTTACTTTATTCAGATGATGTACATACTCCTAAACACATCCAGTGCAGGTCTCTAGAATTCTCTAACTAAATTGAATAACAGCTGTAACAAATTTGGCATGAAAATCAGCAATAAACAGACCAAAACTATCAAAATAGGCAGGAGCATAGAAAACTTCAGCTGCATTCTAACTGGGGATCCTATAGAACAAGTAAAATATTTCTGCTATTTAGGCACAGTTTTTAGTGAAGACAGCAGGTTAAATCTGGAAATAGACAACAGAATAAGCAAAGCTGATATGGTGGGTAGCCAGCTGAATAAATTTATATGGAATAAGAGAGAAATTAGCCAAAACACCAAACTAGCAGTATACAAGACATCGTTCAAACCAGACCAAAGTTTACATCTGAGAGTTAGGTTAGAAATAAAGCACTTGATCAAAGCCTAGAAACCACATATATGAGGATTCTGAAAAAATTAGGGAAGTGAACCGATGGCATCAATGGCAGAATCATATTAAAAATTAAGATATTAGAAAGGAACTTGATATTATTAGCATTCAAGAATGTGTCAGCAGAGCTAATCTAAGGTGGTATTGGCCACTTAAATAGAATGGATAAGGAAAGGTTAGAAAAACAGGAGTTAAATTCCAAGGTGGCAGGAAAGAGACCTAAAGGAAGACCAAGGTGAATTCAGTCAGAACTGCCTGAGAAGAACAAAATGTTAGATATTGGAGTACAAGTAATACATTAATTTGGTATTAAACTGTGGATAGGAGATTAATAATAATGTAAACTTAGTCATGTAGTGCCATCACAATAACCTGAACACTCCACACTCCTTGGGGATACATATCAGGATAATGATGATAAAAATAAATAAATAATACAAATGATAAACCCAGAAAGTTATTTCTAAAGGGATATATTATAATGCTATGAAGTTTCATATTAGTTAAAACTGATTTTGTGAATACACTCATACATTTTTTTCACCATACTACAACTATTTAAATGCATCTGATTGGAATTTAAGATAACTAAGTCATGAATGAATAAAATAAATCTGAATAATTTTACATAATGCTTGTATATGCCTTTATAATTCAGAGATTCCATCAACCACTGTCCTGAGGAATGAACAAGAAAAATTTTAAATAAAAATCATAGACATGAAGTGTTAAAAGAGTAATACAGAAATAAGAAGGAAATGCTGAACTGTGATGCTGTGTGATGGCATCATGTGGTTACATTGGGTGTACTGAAGGAACTTAACAACAATGATGTCTCATAATAAGACCAGCATAAGTTTTCAAAAGAAGAGCTGGTATTAATAGTTTGATCACATTTGATAAGAATATGACAATGGTTAACAAGAGAAAGAGGCGTATACATCAAGATTTTGAAAAGGCTGATTATTGTAATATTGCAGGTTGTTATTTAAACTGAGGACTGGTTAGCTGTTAGATATCAAGAAGCTGTATACGAAGGAAAGTATTCTAAGAGGAGGAAAATAACAAGTGCAATAACAGAGAGCTCTGTTCTTGGTTCACTTTTTAATTTGCTGCCATCTGGATTTTCGAGGGGAAGGGGGAATTTCAATTGTTTACCACCCCAGGTTGCAAGTGGTTAATGTATTATCTCTCCAACCTGTGGTTTTGGATAATAAATTAATATAGTGGAGTGGGAACTGGCTATCTAATAGATACTCCTTGATATCTATATTGAGGAAACAAAAGAAACAAGATAGAAACAAGTTCTAAGAGAAACAAGATAGTTGGAAGTTTTTTCCCACTTGGTTAGACTATAAATTATATATTTAGTTTAATCCTTTATCCAAGTGTAAGCAAACAAAGTTTGCGCCTGAAGTATCTTCAGGACTGGGGCAACTAGTGGTAAAGGTGAACAAAGCTTCACATCACTTGCCTTAGTATCCCATAATGCAAAGCACGTCTCCTTGCGGACATGTATAATGCTATGCATTATGGGAAGGGTCATTACCCAGACCAGTTTCGACCTTTATTGAGGTCTCTTACAGAACCAGACCCAGAGGTGATACCAAGGTTGACGGCAACTCGTATAGGTAAATATGACTTCTGCATTGCTTCAACCTTGGTATCACCTCTGGATCTGGCTCCCACTGAAGAGATCTCAATAAAGGTCGAAGCCAGTCTGGGTAGTGACCCTTTCCATGATGCATAGTAGTATGCATGTCTGCAAGGAGATGTATGGGATACTAAGGCAAGTGATGGTTATGGGATACTAAGGCAAGTGATGCGAAGCTTTGTCCACCTTTACCACGAGTTGCCCCAGTCCTGAAGATACTTCAGGTGCAAACAAAGTTTCTATAAATTTATATATATTTATATATCTATATATTTTTTTCTATAAATATATAATTTATAGAAACAAGATAGCAAGTGGAATATCACAGAGTTCTGTTCCTGGGTCAATGTTATTTCATTAGTATGTCATTTGGATTTGTGTGTGTGTGGGGGGGGGGTTCAGTTGTTTGCCAACCTGGTTGACCAAGCTATTAATGTATCCTCTCTCAAACCTGTAATTTCAAATCTCACGATGGACGTGGATTTTTGAGATCGTCTTGAAGTGGGATGAAGATTTTCATCACCTGGTTGAAATTGGGAAGTGGGATTCAGTTGTCTGCCAGCTTAATTAGCCAAGTGGTTTGTAGTTTTGAACCTCAATGTGTGGATAGATATTTGTAATTCTCTTTAAGTAGCAGATGAATTTCACTGTCCTGGTGTGGGGTAACCACAATGATTATTAGCTCAGAATGAAAAAGTTTTGTTTGGAGCAGGGTTTCCAGGTTATGTAAAAAATAAATAAAAATAGAGAGAGAAAAATCCTTATCCACCCATAGTACTAATGTATTATAGGTCCACAAACTTTTGTGGATGGAAATCAAATAAAAATAAAAAAAAAAAAGACAATGTAAAATTGGAAAGGATTATTAGTGACAAAGTCTGGTTTACAAGATAAAAAGCCTATATTTCTGACAGGAAAAACTGCATCACTTCCATATTTTTTTTTCTTTTTATGTAACTCTCACATACAAACGACTGTAAACTTATTTATTTTTGTTTACAGAAAACCAGAAACAGTGTTCTAGAGGTTAAACAGAAATATTTTGAGCCACTTCAGGCATCCAATAAGCGGAGGTAGCAGCCTCACACTGGGCAATTAAATTCACCTTCCACCTAAAGACTCACAAATATCCATGCCCATGCCATGGATGTTTGTGAAAACCTATTGGTTGGAAAGTAGGTATGTTAATCACTTGGTCAACAAGGCTAGCAAAACTCTCCAGCTGAAAAGCCCTAATAAAAGTTTGTTGAGTCCTAGCTTCATTAGAATCTAGGTCTTTCCGACCAAAGTGAAATGCTGCATTATACTTGTAAATGTATTATGAAAGTGCTCCTTTTGATTGAAGCCGTTCAATAATGAAGTAACTCTTGTACACAGGTCACCATTACTTTTAAGCTGTAGCTATCTCTTCACTCACCTTTTTCATTCTGATCTAAATGCAATCTACTGTTTGCCAATGCATAGTAAAGGAGATTTCTAAATGATAAATCCTTATCTTCTAATGAATGAAAAAAATTTCATCGTATCAAAGGCACTGAGAGAAATGCACAAAATTCTGCTACTGCTCCTACACATTAAACTTGGTTTGGTAATAAACTTCGTAAAAGCCATGGACCAGACTGCATCAGCTTTCAAGTACCTGATTGACAAATTCCCTTGACTCAGTGAAGTGAAAATTAAAGAGGGAGTTTTTGTGCATCCTCACATCTGAGAGCTTTTCATTGATGAGATGTTCAACAACCTGCTATAGGATGATGAGGAAAAAAAGCTTGGAATGCATTTCGTCTGGTGTCAATTAATTTCCTTGGAAATGCCAGAGCAGAAAACTACAAGGAACTTGTCTCTATATCACAAACTTGGCTACAATATATCCTTAAAAAGACACTTGCTCCATTCCCACTTGGATTTCTCCCCCGACAACTGTGGCATGGTTAGTGATGAGCATGGTGAACGTTTCCATCAGAAAATTGCAATGATGGAGAAACGATACCCAGGAAATTGGTCCACTTCCATGTTGGCTGACTACTGTTGGATGCTCTCTAGAGATGATCCTGAGTAGCTATACAAGCAACAGGCAAAGCAACGTCGGATGTAGAAGCAGAAATTTACCGGTATATGTGATAAGTATGTATTACTCTATTATATAAGAAACTATTACCGATCTCTCATAAATCATAGCCAATTTTGCATTTTCATTGTCATATTTGTATTCAGCACCTCCAAATCTATAAGAAATTACTAAATTAATCTGGAGGGGCATGACTTTTGTAAAATTTTATTGTCCAGTGAAATTATTCTCACTGGAATGAAGGCCTTCATTTCACACTCCATTCAAAATTCCATCCCATTATTCAAGCTTATCAGTTTAACAAATGTACCAAGGCAGTCCATGAAAATATTAAATAAATAAAATAAAATACTACTATTAATAATAATAATTCAACATATCAAAAGTGATTTGAATTCTAGTTTCATTCTTAGTCATTCTGAAGCATGCACCAAATGCAATACAACCATCAACAAATCTAATTTTGATTGATCCAAATGAAGTAACTGTCTTTTGTACAACTGTCAGTGCAAATGAAAGTGACTTCTGCTTGTCTTTGCTCAATTTAAGTTAATTATCCTTCAGGAACTTAAAAAATTCACTCAACCTGTTTTTATATACTATCTCCTCCCTCCCATCCACATTCCTATATTAAAATCTCCCATTAGGTTCAGCTTTCTTTTACATGCTCACCAATGTGTAGAAACATTTTGTAATTAATGCTTTCAAACCTATAACAATATTCCATTAGATATATTATACAATTAATTTCAACCTCAAACACCAAATACAATAGCACCCACTCCTCTTTTCCCCTTCCTACATTTCCAGAAGATTATATATATATATATATATACAGGGTGTTCGGGATAAATTTGACAGTTTCGTAAGGAAAAAGAAAATCTTCTTTGTATCTATTAAATTTAATGAATTGACAAAAAAACATTACAGGCAGAGTTAATTACAATACTATCAACAAGATTTACTCAAAATAACCACCATTAGCATCGATCACAGCTTCAATTCTGCTTCGGAACCTCGAACAAGCTGATGCTACAGTCTCCCTGGGAAGGGCCGCAAAAACTGTTTTAATTTTATCCATTAACTGGGCTTTTGTATTACTGGAAGTGCGATTGGTGTCTTTTTCAACTGCGCCCCATACAAAATAATCCATGGGGTTAAGGTCTGGGGAGTTTGGAGGCCAAACATTTGGACTGGTGAAGTCGTAGAAATTTTCAGACAACCATTTTTGACTTTTCCCAGAGGTGTGGCAAGGGGCCGAATCCTGCTGCCATACATACGGCCTACCATTGGCTACCCTTGTTATCCAGGGCTTGACTACAGTTAGCAACTCCACGAACAAAGCCCGAATTCCAATGCCAGGGTTCTTCAACACCTGTTCCTGCAGATTTGCGAGGAATTCTGCTGTACGAACGCAATCAGATCGTCTGCTAGGGATCTTTCTTCTTGCTACATCCTCGTAGTCACCATTGCAAGTCTCTAGTTCATGCCTGATTGTTTTTACTGTATTCAGGGAGCATTGGGCAGCAGTCGTAATATCCTTATTTTGATGGCAGGCACGAATCATCGTGATACAAGTTATTCTCTTCCATGATTCAGGTGGGTTCCAGCTATCCATCCTTTCTGACATCTTGTATATGAATGAAGAAGGGTCCAAACTTTTAAATGAAGAGAAGTGTGTGTTAATACATGTAACTTAAAAAATATAATTAATTATAAATATGTCAAATTTATCCCGAACACCCTGTATATATATATATATTTCCACATTTCTATTCCTACTAGCATATCATCTTCAGATGACCAATTTCACCTATGCAAATTATTTTCAGGTACATGGACTCAATCAATGCCACAAATCCAGTTCATTTATATACTTGCATTAGTATACACACAACAATCCCATTCTCTTTGAGGCTATTCCACTAACACTACTCCATCTAGCTACAATACACCTCTCTCATTTACATGTTCCTTTACTATGATTTTTATTCATTATCCCTCTCGTGCATTCTGTCAATTCTCAATCTCCCTGAACCTTAGTCACATTCACAATCTTGACTCTGTACTCTCAGCAAACAGTAATTACTCCAAAAGTCCAATGCCAAACCCATTCAAATACAGTCCATTTATCTTAAACGATTTCAACTTCCATTCATATTCACTTAAAATCAGCTAACGCCTTTTTATTCCCATTTAGGAAGTAGGCAAGGCCATTTTAGACCTATTTAACTTTTGGAGACTGAGTGGACAGGCCAATCTCCATTGGCAGCCAATCAGAGATAGCTGGCCCAAAGCTATCACTAAATCAGTGTTTCTCAAAGTGTAGTACGCAAAAGGTCTTCAGGGAGTACGTGGCAATTTTCGGCTATGCATAATTAAAGGAATCATTATATTTCTCAACAAACAATGAAATTAGAGACAACTGAGATAAAAATGGCACTAACTAATGAATCACATCTCCCCTCCAACAGAAGCTGCTGTATAGACTCAAGCAAAAACCATATGTTGCACCGGCAACATATGGTTTTGCTTGACAGCACCCTGTCGTGAATGTGTTCAAACTAAGAAATATATAGGGAATTTGTTTCAGATATTATGGAATTCAGTTGAAGGGAATTAGCATTTCAACTCAACTATTGAAATGCTAAGTTGTCTTTGGTTCGCGCAATCTTTTGTTAATGCTGCACCAATCATATGCACTTCTTCATAACTGCTCTAGGTATCTCAAGTCTTGTAAATTACTGGTAATTTTTGCTTGAAATAATGGGAAAGAAGATGAAGCTATTTGGGTAAATGATTTTCACGATGCACACAAGGAAACTGTTGTCGATGCCAAAAGTAGCGATAGCGAGCAAGAGCTTCTTGGTAAGTCGCACCATTTTCAGTTTTTTTCTGAAAACTTTAGTTTCAGAAAAAAACTGAAAACTGAATTCAGCATATATCTCACATTGCAATTTTTAGCTTTAATTTTTGAGAAAAAAGTGCGAGTTATATTCGAGTAAATAGAGTAATTTTTTTAGCTTTCAAATTCTTAAGTATGGATCATTGGTTAAAGATTGGATTTATAAAACCACAAAAGAGAGCAATATAGCAAATACAAGTAGCTGTAAGCAACAAGAAAATGTTGATATTGCATCTGGATGAAATAAAATTGATAAGGGTGTGTCCTCTGACATCTCTAGAGAACCAACTAGGAAGAAGATGAAAAATCTTCATAAGTATGATATGAATTACTTGAAATGTGGATTTTAATGGGTGGGAAATGAAGAGGAACCTATTCCAAATTTTGTTCTATTAAAAATAAATCATATTTTTTGTTACATGAACATATAAATTAAAATAAAATAGACATTTACAATGAAATATACTTTACTCATTTATTTATTTATTATATTTTGATAAGGAGGTACTTTGTAATAATGAAAATTTAAGAAGGGGTACGCAGATATCTGAAGTTTGAGAAACACTGCACTAAGTTAATCACCATGCAGTGAAGAGGTGGCTAACAAGTGCCACCATCTCATGGTCCCTAACCTTAACGCAATATATATATATATACATATATAAATTTTTTTTTTTAATGTCTGAAAATAGTGTAGGCTTGACGGTCAATTTTCTTGAGTTTACAGGATAAAAAATCCGAGTTTCCCGGAAAAAAACTCGTGCCAGAGATTGACTAACTCGGGAACTGGTTGAAAAAAGGCTTTGAAAATGTTCCTGTAGTCAGCAACTAGACTTGAACCCAAGTCTTCATTCATGCGGTCAAGCGCCATGGAGTGAAAACACCATTTCCACTGAGATACACAGACTCACTTAATACATTCATAAATTGCACACCCTTTACAGAGTTCAGCCATCTTGTCATATTTCTCAGCACTCCTTTGCAACTCACTTATACAAGATAACCAACAAGACTGTTATCACCTCCTGCAACTTCCTTAAATCCCACTCCACATGCTTTTTTTTTTTTTCACCCTTCCATGTCATTTGTGTCCACGACTGTCACTAACTCTGATGCTTGTTCATTCTTTCCATGCAAACCTCAGCAACCTTCCTCACTGGGCAACCTGAAAAAACATGCTTTATGTATTTTGTTATTTATCTCGCTTCTAATTATTGAATTTTTATACAATGCTACATAATCATAATTTGACAAATAAACTCTTCATCTTATTACTTTGTCTATCTCTTTCTTTCAATTCATCTGTCAATCACTTTAATTTCATTCTCCACATTACTTTTCCGCTCTTCATTTCACCCACTCTCATCTTCCACTCCATTTCCATGTTACAATTAATAGGCACTTCCATTCATTTTTGGTTACCTCTGGTCTCACTATTCTCATTTTTTGAATGCTCCAATCCATCACTGCAATATTTTTTTATATGAATCCTGCCCACAAAAGGTTGTAAGCCTATTGAACAAAAGTACCATGGGTTAACCAAATGTTAAATACTCTAAAAACCCTAATCTAAAGACTAAATATTGAAATATTTCAAGCTTTTCTTCAGATCTTTAACAGGCAGGGCAATGAAATTTTTCTTCCACCTAAAGACATTTACAAACATCCTTGTTCACAGTGGGATTCAAAACTATGACTCGGAGATTCATTCATTCATTTCATATGGCGATTCAATGGCCGTGAGCCACTTTTAAGGGGAGGTATGGCACCACCTCAATCCCTCTATTTTTATCCAGGCTCAGGACTGGCTAAGCTGACAATTCAGACCTACGGCTGGAGGGATTTTAAGTATTCCTGACTGTATCTGTGTGCGTTCATGGGGCCGGTTTGCCTGCTTGCGGGATGAAAAACCCCAGATAAGCTGCAGGAAAAACCCTGCTATCCATGCCCAAGACCGGCTAACTTGGCTATGGCTCAGGAAGATCCTTAAGCTCCTCACGTCGATGATGTGAGGAGCTAAAGAATCGAACCTAGGACACTCCTTCCCTGGGCATACGGTTGTGAAGTGCATAGCCACAAGGCTAACTGAGCAGGCGACTCAGAGATGAAGAGTGGAGAAGCTATTTGTTAACTTCTCAAACCTTAATACTCTTTCTTTTCATTCATCTCAGTCCATAAATCTGTCACATTTTTCTATGCATTCATAAATGGTTTTCAGAGCACATCCACCCAAATCCAGTGCAAAACTCAATCTTTGAGTTAAAACCTTTTCACTCTGCCGAATTACTCTATGGTACACTAAATATACATATTTAGGTTGGTATTTATACCATGAATGCTGGCAAAGTTAATAAGCAATTATTTTGGTATGGTTTTCTGAGTTTTTTAAATTTTGGGAAACTTTTTTGAGAGAGGTTTGTGTTTTATTTTAACCCCAGCAACACTATATCTATTTAAGCATATACTGTCATGTCAATATTTCAGAGGTGTAGAGATAAAAAGAGCAGGAGAACATACTATTAGGAAATAAATACTTAAGCAGCCTGCCACCCATACAGAGAGCATCCAATATCCATGCCCTCAATGCCCTAATCATACTACTACTACTGCACAGCCCTCCTTCCAAGCACAATCTGGCAGCACAGATGATACAAGATTAAATTACAACAAAACAGAAAACCAAAATGTATTCCTGTCAGATTTGGTCCCATATACCACATGATAAGTTGGTGTACAAGCTGCCGAGGATGGAAATAGACAGGCTGAGTATGATGGAGCGGTGTCTCAAAAACGAAGGGTGACCAGTGGCATCCCTAGTGTTCTTTTCTTGGGCCCCTGATGTTTAACTTGTTCGTAAATGATATATCATGTGGACTGAGTGAGGATCTTCAGTTATTTGCTGATCATGCAAAGTTGGGAAGAATTATAAGTAGCAGTACAGATGCTGAATCCCTTCAGGAAGATTTAAATAGACTTTTTACTTGGACAAAAGAGTGGGGTTGTAGTTTTAATATCAATAAGTGCAAGGTGTTGCATTTTGGAGTGCAGAAATACAAGGCTATGTACTATATTGATGGTGCCGTACTGCAGGAAGTGGATGAGATTAGAGATAAAATGTAGATTTTTTACATGGAGAATTGTCAGTGGATGGAGTTCTTAATGCAAGGAGTGTTAAGGACTTTAAGATTATATATAATAAATATGTTGTTAGTTGAATGAACCTCCCACAATGAGTCTGTCGACTCCATGGAGTGATGGTTGACAGTAGACTGAAGTTTAGAGGACATATTGCTAGGGATGTAAAGGTTGCACATCGTAGTGCTGCTATGATAAGAAGTACTCTAGCGTGCAAGGATAAGGAAGTGGTTGTGCCACTGTATAAGGCACTGCTCAGACCACACCTGGACTACTGTGCTCAGATCTGGTCACCTGGTTTTCAATGTGATGTGGAGACATTGGAGAGGGTCAGAGACGAGTGGCTAAGACAGAAGTCTGGATGCTGGCCATGGAGAGAGGTTGAAGAGATGTGGATTGCAGAGTTTGGTGGATAGGAGGAAGAGAGGTGATATGATAAAGATATTTAAGTTAGTGAGAGGATTTTATCAGATTAATCCAGAGGGGATTATAAAATGAGTAGAAGGAAGAGAGGAAGAACCAGAGGTCATTCCTGGAGGTTATGTAAAAGTGTGGTGAAGAAGGGTGTGAGGAGTAGATTTTTAACATGGAGAATTGTCAATGAATGGAATGCATTACCAGAATGTGTTGTTAATGCAAGGAGTGTTAAAGACTTTCAGATTCTATATGATAAATATGTTGTCAGTTGAATGAACCTCCCACGATGAGTCTGTCGACTCCATGTTGGGTGTAATAATAATAATACTATCTGTTGCCCAGCTTGAGGAACTGTTAGTATTAGGGTGGTGTGGAAACTAAACATGATAAACAGCCACTTCAGCCTTCAATAATCAAGGCAGTGGTATTTCACTGGCTAATGAAGATCAAAAGAATCAAGTTGCATAGCATCAGTATGATGTTCAGGATCATTTTCCTCAGACAACGCAATAACTGCTTTGCCTTTTTAATTCCTTCTACAGCTCTATGTTTGAGCTTCATTTTTAAAAAATATAGGGTGCCAACAAAGTGAAATACATCCCACATATTTTTTTGTTTACAAACAATCCAGAAATCCAAAAAGTTACTTGCATTCAAGCAAAACACTGGAAGTATGAATGAATCTGTTTGCTGTAAATATACATATTTCCCTTTATGAAACTTATATTTAGGATTTGAAAAATTTTGTGCTTGCTCACCAGTTAGCTACACTTATGCATGAGTGTGTGCATCAGTCTGTGAGACACAAACAAAATCTCATACATTTTATCAGTGATACATCACCATTTATTATTATTTATTACTAATACATGAAACAGTGCTGGAGGAGGATTAACATTAGAAGTTTACAGGAAACAAACCCACATGGGCAGGTATTTACATGCAAGCTCTTTCCATCACCTTAAACAAAAATTATATATTATCAGAACCTTAAAAAATAGAATTTTAAATATACTCCATAATTACTAAAGAGAAAGCCATATAGCTTCATTTCGGCAATGTAAAATTACGTAGGAAAAGTGGATATTAAAGATTCAACATTATTTCAAAGCCATATGTTTGTAAAAACTTATGAAAGTTTCATAAAATTTGACCTGAGAGCATAAGATAATACAATCTTCAGGGCATTGGAGTTGCCAAGGATAAAAGGTGAACATACGGGGCCCTTGGGCAGTGGTCACGTTCATTTAAGTAGTGCAAGCTAAGGCAACACCAATACTGAGGATTGTGTTCTTGTAAGCTGAGTATTCTCATAAGTTGCTACAAACTATTCGAAGTTGCTATAAACTATTCATTCAAATTTCACGAAACTTTCATAAGTTTTTACAAATATTTGGCTTTGAAATAATGTTGGATCTTTAATATCCATTTTTCCTCGATAATGATGGGGGAAAAAAAACTTCAAATCCTATTTGGTAAGTTCCTCCAAAATGGCTACTCAAAAAAGTTACTAAAGAAACTTTTATTTTCCAATGAACCATCCCATGTTAGCCTAGAAATTAATTACAAAAGGCATTGTCTCTTTCCCACACATTGGCAACACATCAAGAAAAATAGTTATTAAAATTATTAGCTTATTATCAATTATTAAAATCAGTCAACATCAGGAATGGTCTTCAAACCAGTTAACACCCTACAAAGTTTCTAACATTCCATTCTATAAGCATCTTGGGGTACACAAGATACCTTGTTCCTGCAGAAAGATGTACACGGATCAAACTGGGAGAAGTTTTGAAATCCGTAAAAAATAATGCGTAAGCAACGTTGAAAGCAAGAGAGAAGAAAAAAGCAGAATCACAGCAGACATCCTCACAGAACATCACTTAGTAGATTGGCAAGCTTCCTCCATGCTTTACTTAGAAGGGAATACTTCCTTCAAATTTTATTGTTTAAGGAGTCTTTCAAGGTCATTCACTCACACAGCAGACAAATATGAACCAAGGACTTGTACTTCATAGTGTCTGGAAGTCATTAATTAGTGTATATAACATTCATGACCTCACTTATGGCAGCAGCAATCATAAGCAGAGTTTACACAATATACAGACTGCACATGATGTGCCCAATGATAGATGTCATTAAAACTATCAATTCAGTATTTTTCAATTTACAAAAATAATGGCTGTTGGAAATGTTTGAATTTTTTGTTTGTGTTAAATATCTTTCTGAATATGCTGTCAGCCATAAAGAGAGCAAAACATTTCGGAGAAACTTATTGGAAGTTTTTCCACTTGGTTTTAGTATAAATTAAAGATACCAAGAGATTATATACTTTGCTTAATCCTGTATCCAAGTGTAAGCAAACAAAGTTTGCACCTGAAGTATTTTCAGGACTGGGGCAACTTGAATATAAAAGCTAATGACTTCACATCATTTGCCTTAATATCCCATAATGCAAAACACAAATCTTTATGGACATGTGAGCATATGTGCTTTGTACCTAAGTATCCCATAATGCAAAGCACAAATCTTTATGGACATGTAAGGATATATGCTTTGTACCTAAGTATCCCATAATGCAAAGCACAAATCTTTATGGACATGTAAGGATATGTGCTTTGTACTAAGGCAAGTGATTAGCCTCTATATACAAGTTGCCCCAGTCCCGAAAATACTTCAGGCACAAACTTTGCTTGCTTACTCTTGGATAAAGGATTAAACCAAGTATATAATTTCTTGGTATCTTTAATTTATGTTGGAGAAACATTCAGTTTTAATGAATAAAAAGCCTACAAGTCAAACCTGGTTAATCATTCAAAGTTGCTATAAACTATTCATAGTGAATTACTTAAAAAATAAAATCTTCTGTATGGTGTGCATTGAATTATGGATGTGAGATGTGGACAGGGCTGGCGGAAGCGGGCATGCGGTGCCGCTACGAAGGGGGGTGCCGGGGCATGGGTCATAAGTTCATTTTTAAGAAACAAAATTTTTATCATAAAAACAAAAAATTCTTAGAATGATCAATATTAAAATAAATAAAGCCAGATACACTGAATAAAAATTTTTAAAAAATTGTATATTGCCGGCTGTTTACAATTTTGCAGCAAGAGCAGGCTAAAGGCTTGCCTCCAGAATCTAAAGTGAAACGGTGAACAATTTTCATGTGCAGAAATGAATTTTCGTACAAAACATTTGTTGCTACGTAACCAGTCATATGGTACTGTAAAAACTCGAATGAAGCTTAAATATTCCAAAGCACATTACATTCGATTGTTTACTTAGGTCCCATGTGAATATTGTAAAAATAAATTTTGCTTGTCTCTGTATAGTTTGTTTTAGATGTTATTGTAAATAACACTCTGGAAGTTAACTGTATATACTGCTTTAATAAGAATATGTTAGAGTGTTAAAAACAAAGGCAATGTTTATATCGCCGAAGCCATGTAATAGATCTACATGGCGGCATTAGAAAGATTGTTATTAAAATTTGTTTGTATGAGAAAGGCTTGCAGGCTCTAAGTGTAAACATCTGCTAAGTCAGTCAGAAAGGTTCAAACAACTTTCCGATGGCCGGTAACTTACAATTAAAAGAAAACGGAGGAGAACAAAAGGCGTGCCGAACTTGAAACTTAAGATGAAAGAATCATACTGATTCTTTGTGGGTTGCCAAACTTCATGCAAGGTCTCAGAGGAGGTATAATAAAAAGGGACCGAAGCAAACAGAAGGGGCTGCACGGATCTAGAGATTGCTGCAGAAGTAGAGGGGCCCAGTTCCAGAGACGTCTACAGAGAGACAGGAGAGGCTGCCCAGTTTCAGACACTGTCAAAGAGGAGGCAGCTCAGTTCCAGCCATTGCTAAAGCTGCCAAGTCCCAGACGTTGCCAAACAGAGACAGGGCTGCTCAGTTCCAGACATCGTCAGAGAGCATCCCAGATCCAGATGTTGGTTGAGAGAGGAGTTTTCCGCTTCCAGAAAGGAGCTTCTCGGTTTGAGACGTCACTAGAGAGAAAAACGACTTCTAGGCCACAGACAGGGCTTTCAAATTGCCAAAAGGAGAAGTCCTCCCAAATGCCGTGGAAGAAAAGTTTCCAGTCCAGAGGGATCCTGATTGACAGTTGACAACAGTTTCATTTTTCTTGGAGGCGGCATTTTCAGTTTCTTAGAAGCAGCAATTCAAGCTACTTGAGATGGCAGTCCAGGTATTTTTGGCGAGCCCAAGTAGAAGAGAAAAGGCAAGGCAAATTTCCCGAAGTACCTTCACTCGTAATTTTTTTTTTTCGCCGCGGGAGAATAACATTTTTCCGGACCTGTACGAGTCCTGCTACATTCCTAATTGATATAGCTGAAGCCAAAATTCCAGATGAAGATCTGAGATGAAAGAATTGCCATAGAACTTGTAGGGAACTTTTGACTAATTGTGAGATACAGAACCTTTTGTAAGTTCAAAACTTTTATATAATTCCTCTTATAGTTGTATTAGAAAGACTTTTAAGATATATGTTTAATGTTTAATAAGGTTAAGAAGTGTCCTTAAGAGAATCAATTGGCATGTTAGAAGTGATATCAAATTTGTAAAGGTAACTTAACAGAGAGATTTAGGTAACCTCTTTGTGAGTAAAATTGGAGTTTAATAAGTAAAATTTGTAAACTGAGAGTAGATAACATTTTATGTTAAAGAAAGTATTTTAAAGTTGAAGAAAAAAAGGTTCTAAATTTTGCTAAAGAGTTTTTATAGAAAGATAGAGAAAGCAATCTCCCTAATATTTAAATCCATGTACATTTCATAGTAATGTAAATAAATGTTATTTGACTTTCTTGTAAACATAGCATGTAATAATATAAACAAGAGAGATTCTGAGAGAGAGAAAGCACGCACAGCTACATTAGAATAATGGAGAATAAAGTATAAAGTAAAGAAAAAAGACATCACAAGTAATTAATAGAAATTACAAGTATACAAAGTTAAAATAATAATAAATTTTACAATGTCACAGTAATGACAGGATAGCAACAGTAGATTTATAACAGTATGCATCTAAATAGGCTACTGACAGTAGTGCAGTGCGGACTATTGTTTCGTCTCTGTGACGTGTTGTGTAATAATTTTGTGTGGGTATAAAATAGAAATGGAATCAAAAATTAAAAAAAGTTATCTGGTGCACAAAATCGTAAGCGTCATGCTGCGAAAAAAGCAGATATTAATAAACAAACTGGGGCTCTTAATTTGTTAAAATATTAAAATATTCTGATGCAGATTGTAACCAACTCGATACATCAGAAATCAGAGTTGACGAACCGTGCACATCATCCAGTTTGATTGAAAGTACTATTACAACTGTTGAACAAGATAACAAGATTTAAGTGAAAAACAGTTAGGAGAAGATTTAGTTGTAGTTGACTGTGAAACTAACACGTTGTTAGTCTCTGTAAATTTAGATCCAGGTGAATGGGGAAATATTGATGAAAAATTATGAGTTGTTTTAATTGAAATGGGGCCTGCTCAAAAGAAAAATATAATATATCCCAGAGATACATATGGTCGTAAATTTGGTGACAGGTATTATAATAGAAAAATCGAAAATGGAGAGCTCATGCCAAGAACATGGCTCGTTTATTCCGAAACTTTAAATTCTGTTTTTTGCTTTTGTTGCAAACTTTTTGCACTTACTGAATCAGGTAGTCTTGTAGAAGGTTATAACGATTGGAGAAATGTAAGTACAACTTTCCATAGACATGAGACTATTTTAGCTCACACGAAAATTTCTTAAAATGGAAGGAACTTGATAAAAATTATAAAAAACAAAACTACTATTGATTTCCAGACTCAAAGCATGTATGAAATGGAAAAGAAACATTAGATGAGTGTTTTAGAACGCTTGATTGAAATTATAAAATTCCTTGGTAGCCAAAATTTAGCTTTTTCCAGATCATCTGATAAATTATATGAAAGGAATAATGGCAATTTTTTAAAATTAGTCGAAATGTTTGTGAAGTTTGATCCCGTTATGGAAAATCATGTTGAAAGGGCCATACAACAAAAGAATAGAGTACACTATTTGAGTAAAGACAGTCAAAATGAAATATTGGAAACTTTAAGTAATGCAATCAGGGATACAATTTTATTATCAATTCTAAAATCTAAATATTATTCCATAATTTTAGACTGCACACCTGATGCAAGTAAAACAGAACAAATGACCATTATTATTCGCTTTGTTTCCTGTGACAATGGAATTGTCAAGATCAGGGAAAACTTTTTAGGTTTTGCAGATATATCAGATTCCATAGAACGTGGTTTATGTGCAACAATAATGGAACAACTGGAAAAATGGAATATTCTCATTGAAGACATGCGAGGTCAAGGGTATGAAAATGGGACAAATATGAAAGGGAAAAAATATGGACTCCAAAATTTGCTTTTGAAAAAAATCCTCGAGCTTTTTACGTGCCATGTGCTGCTCATACTCTAAATTTAATCATTAACGATGCAGCCAAAGTGAATGCAGATACAATTAGTTTCTTTGCAATTATTCAAGAAATATATAATTTCTTTTCATTCTCTTACAAACGTTGGGCAATCCTTTTAAAGTTAGTAAAAAATTTAACATTGAAACAGCCATCAGAAACGCGATGGGAAAGTAAAATTAATGCAATCTGCCCTCTACGATATCAGTTAGGAGAAATTTATGATGCACTTTTTGAAATTTTAAATAACGAAAATTTTAATAAAGAAACTCAGCATGAAACAAACATTATGTGCTAAAATGAAGGACTATAAATTTATTTGTTCTCTTATAATTTGGCATGATTTACTTAACAGAATAAATCGTATGAGTAAAATGCTTCAAGACAAAAATATGAACATTACACTTGCTTTAGAATCTATCGAAAACTTAAAAATATTCTTACAAGAGTACCGATCAGATACAAATTTTAAAGAAGTTCTAAAAACGACAAAAGAACTGAGTGAAGAGGTGGATGGAGAACAAGAATTTAAAATTGGTACGGAAGTTCAACAACGAAAGAAGACACGACAATTTGATTACGAGCATCATGACGAAATGACACAATCGCCAGAAGATAAATTTAGAGTGAATGTGTTTTATACACTTCTAGAAGTTGCAATGTGTTCGTTAATAGAACGTTTTGAACAACTAAAAACATATTATGATAATTTCAATTTATTGTATAGATTACTACAAATTAATAACGAAGATTTAAGAAAAAATTGTGATGATTTAGAGATTCAAAGACAGTGACAATAAAGACATAAATGCAATAGAACTATATGATGAGTTATGTGCTTTCCGGGATATTTTTTCGGATGGATAATTTAAATATTCAAAACCCTTTCGATATTCTTAATTTTATTTTGTCCAATAATTTATATTTCCCTAACTTTTCAATTGCTTTAAGAATACTATTAACCTAACCTGTTAGTGTAGTGAGCGGTGAATGTTCCTTTTCCAAGTTGAAATTAAAACCTATCTTAAGAACAAGTATGTCACAAAAAAGGCTTGTTAGTTTGGCGTTAATAGCTATTGAAAATGATGTATGTGCGGAATTAGACGTTAAGACCATTATTTCTAATTTGGTGAATATGAAATCAAGAACCCTAAAATTTTAATTAAGAAATTTCAAGTATATTTATGTAATTTAATTTATTTTCTGTTATTCTGTAAAGATTTTATTTTTTGAATACTTATATTAATATTAATAAAAGTTCTAATTATTACTTCTGAATTCTTTTCTTATTTTCTCATCTATCTTGAGTTTCTTTTATTTTCCTAAAAGATAGATCCACTTATAAAAATTATTAAAAAATTTTTACAACATACTAAGAATTTAGTAAAATGCAAGAATTTTTTCAACTTTAATTAAAATAAATTTTAACCTTAATTAAAATTCATTTTAATTTTGTTAGCGATTCGGGCCGGTGAGAAGGCTATAATCCCTGTATCATTATATTCAACGATTAAAGTGAAGTAACTTTATCAAAATTTGCTTTAACTTTTGAGAATTTTTTGAATATTCAGGTTTTTAATGATTATCCTGCCTAGTCAACACTCCCGGTTCGTTACATTTAGCGAACCAACGTGTGGCTGTTCTGTCAAAATTTATTTAAGAAATTTCAAATAATTTAAATTTTTATTATTGTAAAAGAACCACACACACCTCTGTCATTATAGGGGTGCTTAGATAGACATTGCATGTGGGCGGCAAAGACCCTAGCACCAGCTCTGGATGTGGACATATACAAAATCCATAATCAGGAAATTGCAGGCCTTTGATATATGGTGTGATAGACAAGCACTGAAGATTTCTTGGAAGGAGAAAAAAACTAATGAGCATTGAAGTTAATGGGAATCAAAAGAGTGCTCGTGGAAGATCTAATAAAGAGAAAGTGCAAGATGGCAGGACACATTTCAGCAGGGAAAAAAGTCTCTGGCAATACTAGAGGGAAAATTGGAAGGAAGATCTCCTAATAGACCAAGAACTTCTTAAGTTAATGATTTAAAGAAATGGATGGGTAAATAGAGCTATTATAAGATTAAAAGGATGATAAGAATGGTCATTCTAGCATACATTATTACTAATCTCCAAATTGGAGAAGTAGTTACTTAATAAAAAAAAATAAAAATAAAAATAAAAAAGGAGACAATGTCATTTTCTGTTATCATAAGCAAATGCTGAAAGTAAAAGTATTCAAATAAAGCTCAGGTTAATATGCATACATGTACACTATCTACTAATAATTGTATTTACACCCCTGTTATTTGAAGTTATGGAATATGCCATGTTTGTTAATATCATAAAAATTAGTAAACAGATAGTAGGAGCAGTATTTCATTGTAGCAGTTCAATACAGGTAATATGGCAACACCACATAAATTCAGTGACTTTGAGAGAGGTGTCAGCAGTCATGTGAGTAGTCAGATTAGTGGCATATCCATACGTGCTGTTGCCACTGAACTAGAGCATCCAAAATCAACGGTTGTCGATGAGATCAACAAATGGACCATTCTGGCTTCACTAGTGCAGGAAAACACCCAGGGTGGCTGCCAAAAATGACTGACAGAGAAAAGGGGGTGTTAAAATGAGTGGCACACAAAAACAGGCTACAATCGGCATAGACCATCTGTGATGTTACAGAGTCAGTAACAGCATGGTGAGCACTAAAACTACAAAAAGAACTCCATTTACTGAGTTTCCGGAGAAGAGCAATGGCACACAAGCCAAACATCAGAATAATGAACAAGGTGGCTCGTCTGGCCTGGTGCAAAGAGCATGTGAACTGGACAACTGACCAATGGAAAATGGTACTCTGGAGTGATGAATCAAAGTTAAACAGTTTCCAGTATGATGGCAGGGTGTGGGTGTGGAAGCAGCCTGGTAAATGCTTGCTACCACTGTGTATTATATAGTTCGCCCCACCGTTTGTAGGTCTCGGTTTGGCGTCTTGCAAAGAATAGTCGATTCATGCTGAAGGGGAGAAAGAAATGAAGGACGTATGAATTGGTCGCCAACACACGAAATCACGTGCTTTATAGGTAAAATTTTCCAACTGTTATACAAGCAACATAGTTAACTACAATAATCATAAAAGAGAAGTTAATTTTCTGACCTGTAATAATAAACAACTCATCCCACAATACGGACTGATTACCCTATTATCGGAATGGATTCTCCTTTTTCTGACATGCACAGAAGTGTCGAAGAATCGCTAATCAGTGGGTGAACTATACCCACAGTAAAGTTTGGTGGTGGAGAGTAATGGTATGGGGTGCATTCAGATGGTTTAAAGTGGGACTAGTCATTGTCCATGAAATCAGCTCAGTACCTTCATATTTTGGATAATGGGTGGTGCTTACACTGTGGAGTTTTTATGGAACGCACCCTTATTATCAAGATAACAATGCTCCATGCCACAAAGCTGCAGCTGTTATGGAATGGTATGAAGAGATGGGTCTTAAACAACTGCCCTGGCCTGTGCAGTCCTGACCTCGATCACATGTGAGAAGAATTGGAATGGCAACTGGGGTCCAGAGTAGCACACACATTGGTGGAAAGCCTCCCTCAAAGGGTGCAGGAGGTGATCAAAGCCATGATATTAGGATTTGCCTGCTGGTATCAATTGTAAATTGCTAAAGTGTCTAGACAATTATTGGTAGATTGTGTATATTATTATTATTACAAAACACCTCCAGGGAGTCCAACGGACTCATCGAAGGAGGACACTTGCAGTGGTGTAGCTAGAGCTTTTGCTGTCCGGGGCGGTCCCTGAGTTTGCCGCCCCTCTCAATACACACAAAAAATACTACAAAAAGTAAAAACAACGTATAGGAAAATAAATTAAAACACTATGTTTATTTTTGAAGTAAAACTTCAATTTCAACATTCTAAAATGCTATTTTTCTTGCTTTTCTGTTAGTGAAATCGTCAATTACATTGACGAAGTTTATTTCATAGTAATGTAGGTAATTCTTAATAAATTTTATTTAGAAAAACTCCTCTCACATGAGTTCTCGAGACTGTATTTTAGAATTAACTGCAAAAGTTCAAAAAGGTTCAAAGTGCCACCTGGGGAGGGATGGACCTCCGCCCCTCCCTAGCTACGACGTCTCCAATTCACCAACTACAACGAAATGCAACTACCATCATCATCTACACCAACGCCGTCTACCACCACCACTGGTATTTTCACAGACAATCACAAACAACCATGCCCAAGGCGGCATTCAAACTCACAGGCTGGAGAGTGGATACGCTAATCACTTGGCGGATTTTTTGATTGGCTCCGAAACATCGTTGGATGAACAGGCTATTGATGTCATATAATGGACGCTCTCTAAATATGAAATGACGCGTGCGCATCTTATAACAAAATGAGTGCTAATAGACAAAAGGGGGATTTGTAATACTCAGCATGAAACTGAAGACACCTTTTCTGATTTTATTTGTCAACTAAAATTGTCATCATTAAAGTGGCTAAGAATCTAAAAACGTAGACTTCATGACATATTAATCATTAAGTCACAGCAAGTCACTGGACTCTTTGGAAGTGTAACGTAATAATGATAATAAAATGTTTAATAATTTAAAGAGAAACAGATCGTGATTAGATTAGAATGAGTATTGCTCGGCTGCAGATTCATGCATTACTCTGGACATGTGAGTTCATTATATATTATTATTATTCGCACTCACCGCCTCAATTGGCAATAAATTCCACTCACCGACCACTCTCTATGCAAAAAAAAAATAAAAATAAAAAAAGTCATGCCGTACTCTCTTATGCACTATTCCTTTATATAACTTCCAAGAATGACCTCTTGTCACTGGACTCTTTGGAAGTGTAACGTAATAATGATAATAAAATGTTTAATAATTTAAAGAGAAACAGATCGTGATTAGATTAGAATGAGTATTGCTCGGCTGCAGATTCATGCATTACTCTGGACATGAGTTCATTATATATTATTATTATTCGCACTCACCGCCTCAATTGGCAATAAATTCCACTCACCGACCACTCTCTATGCAAAAAAAAAATAAAAATAAAAAAAGTCATGCCGTACTCTCTTATGCACTATTCCTTTATATAACTTCCAAGAATGACCTCTTGTCTAAACCTCCTTCAACCCTTTGAAAATATCCCTGGTATCTATTTGATAAGCATCCCTTAACAATTTATATGTCTCTATCATATCGCCCCTCTTCCGCCAATTGACTAGGATCTGTAACTTATATTCTCTAAACATATCTTTATGATTGAAAAAAAAAAAAAAAAAGTGCATATCAGAGAGAGATAGAAATAGGACTGTTTGAGCATTAACCCTTATCAATTTAGAATGACGCAGTTACTCTAAGCGGTTGTTGACCCCATTAGCATTCTCTTAGGAGAAAAGTAACGCGGGAAAAGAAAATACTTTTTCCTGTAGCACTACGATATGGGAAGTCTCACCACTCTAAACATTAATAAACTGAGCTGTAACCTTGTGGTGAAAAATATAGAAAATTTTCAAATGTTACATTCAACTGTTATGTTCAAATGTTACATAATATAAGGTTCTAATATTTCAAAAGTATACATATATTTTCTTGCAAATGATAATTACAGAGTAATGTTGAAAATCAGTTTATATTGCTGATTTTCGACATTACTGTATAATATTTGGTAAAACACGTGTCATGCGGTATAATGATTATGGATTAACGCGATTTCTTCTCTACGTGAACATTTCGGTTAAAAATTAATTCTGCAGTAAAAATTGTCTACTGGGTAATAATTTTGCATAAACAAGCTTTTAGTCTTTTTATAGACACTGTATGTCAATCTATTATAAAACGACGTTCGGAAATCTTAAACGTAATTTGACTCATTTATTCTTATTACGTGACATCTCCAAGGGCTCGTCACTGTTGCTCATTATCAAAAATATAAAGAAACATCGATTGAAAACACTAAATAATTACTGATATAAATTTAAGTACAGAAGCGAATGTGAATCTTTGAAATCTGTCAGCAGTATGCAGAAATTTGAGAAATGGTACTGAAATATTTTTCCTCACTTTTAAAAGAACCTCCGTTGTAGTTGTTAGACTCCCCCCCCCCTCTTCCCTCAATCGGAGGATGCCGGCATCCTCAGATTGAGGGAAGAGGGGGGGGGGGTTAGTTGGTTTTCACCATGACGAGAATAACTTTTATGAGTTCTTTTGTGTGATGAGTTAAGCGATCTCATATGGCCGAAGCAGGGCTTTTTTCGCCCCTTTAAAACAGGGAAGTCAGCTAAACTAGTGCAGAGGTTGGAATATGCAGTGTAGTGGAATGCTGTTCTAGGGCTCCTCACGCGAGGAGCCCTAGAACAGCATGTACAATAATAATAATAATCTCAACCCCGCACTGGAAATACTGTAATGCAATAGGGGAAATACCTTTCAGCACGCATGTACGTCAATTGTTTACAGTAAAATCACAGCCGCGTGCGAGAAAGCGGTTAAGGATAAAGAAGAATTCTGTCGACTTGCTTCGTGATTTTGCGAAAGAGGCTGTACCAAACATCAGAGTTTAAAAGGTTGCAATAGGAGAAATACCTTTCAGCACGCATGTACGTTAATTGTTTACAGTAAAATCACAGCCGCGTGTGAGAAAGCGGTTAAGGATAAAGAAGAAATCTGTCGACTTGTTTCGTGATTTTGCGAAAGAGGCTGTACCAAACATCAGAGTTTAAAAGGTTGAAGTAGGTTTAAAGCTGGGCATTAACGGATTTTGACCAGCAGCTGCTGGTGTTCTTACACTCTTAGAAGAAGTAGAGAAAAGTGGTGGTGTGGTTGGTGGACAGTTCAGCATAACACGAAGTATAGGCACTAGCCGGGTTACAGACGAGGTACGTTCCTGAGAACGTCTTTAAGTCGGATTTGTATGCAACTCGGATCCCTAATGAACAGCGCGTATATGGTAATGATCAGGGCCGCCGAGAGAAATTTTCGGGCCCGATTTACAAGTCTGTGATCCGGGCCCCACAGACTTGTGTGTCCAGGCCCCCTGGACCTGCAGCAGAGTTAGCTGCTGCAGTCCAGGTGAAGAAGATTCTTTATTACTTTTGTCAGCAGTTAAACTATTAGCACATTGTTTACTTGAAATTACCTGAAAACCTTCGTATCATAATACTAACAAGAACGAAGCGTTCTGGCAGGGAACATTACTGTGAATGCAATTACTAGCTAGTGCAGCCGACTGCAACAACCTTGCACGAATGCCTATTGACGTCATCACCTGCTATAACTACAGCGATCCGCGCCGAGGGAATCAGTGGTGCTCTGGTAGTTTGAGTGTTCTATAATGGATGATCGACTTGTCAGTTTTGGAATTGCGTTTATTACACTGTGTCTTGTAGATAATGCAATTTTTGAATCAGTGCTCTTACCAAATCAGTTCAGAGTCCTGCAGCAGTGCCGGTAAGACTACAACTGCACGGTAAGCGTTTTTTTTTGTTTCTTTTTTAAATATCAACTTTAGATACTTCACATTGATAGTCATGGAAAAACATCTAAATCAGACAATATTTGAAGAGGTATATAGAGAATTTATAAGACTAGGTGAACTACTTAACAACTGTCTGGAAAAAGTGAAACTTTACGACACGTTTCTCCTGGAAAGTGTCACAGACGTTGTCGCAGATCAGTCAGAATCGGTGCCTTCTACTCCTTCAGACTTTGTAGAAGTGTGTGCACGCAAAAAGCGAAGAACAACAGAAGAATCGCACAATGACAACAAAATGGAACAGGATTCTCAGAGTTCGGACGCCGCTATTTCTCCTAAAGAAAAGGTGCCTCCGATCATCCTTAGAGAAAAGCAGAAATTCGCACCGTTAAGATCCACAATGTCCAATCTGCACATTGGCTTCATTAAGGCCAAAAACATGGATGAAGGCATAAAGATACAGCCAGCAACAGTGACAGACTATAGAAGGTTTGACCAAAGAACTGGACGATAGAGGCATCCAGTATCATACCTTTGTGCTCAGCTCGGAAAAAAACTTAACAGTGGTCCTTCACAGTATCTGTGAAGACAATGACACAGTAGAAATAGCTGCTGACCTTAATTCTCAGGATCTGCCTCCAGTCAAAGTCAGCAGAATGTACAAAGCAGACAAGACTCCCATGCCATTAGTCCTAGTAGAGATTTATAAAATTTACAATATCTACAACCTAAAAACAGTCAGTGGACTCATCGTCACATCAGAACCACTCTGGAAAAGATCATCTTCTGGGCAGCGCCACAGGTGCCAGAAGTTTGGCCATGCCCAGAATCTATGTAGAGCAGAATATAGATGTTTGAAATGTGGGGACAGCCACCCCAACCAATACCTGCACAAAGCCAAGGACCACCTCGGCCAAATGTGCCAACTATGGTGGCCCTCATCCTGCGAACTACAAAGGATGTACTCAGCACTCAAAGAACAGACGGATAGAGGCAGTCAATCAGCCCTCCCCCCCCCCCACCACAGTATAAGAACTCCAGAAGCTCAGGCATCAAAACCAGAGACTCAGCGGCCACAGAAACCTCCAAAAATAGAGACACCCAAAAGCAAACAAGAAGTTATGCCGACATGACCCATACAAATAAACCAATACCAGAACAAAATCAACCAATAGCACCTAAAAACCTAACATCTGTTATTACAGCCTCACTAGCAAACATGCTACAAGATTTCACCTTGTCAAAACCCTACCTGCAACCTCCACTAAAAGATTTCTTCATGAAACTCAGGTCATCCTCACAGCTCTCATGAATGAATAGTAACAAACTCAATCCAGCATCACTTCAAATAGTTGCTTGGAATGCAAATTGCCTCAAAAAAAAAAATTCTGGAACTCCAAAATTTCACATATAGGTATCAACCAGATGTTATATTAATCAGTGAAACTCATTTAAGACCCTCAGACAATCCTACAATAAGAGGCTATCACCTATACAGAAATGACAGATTCTATAGAGGCGGCAGCACTGCCATCTTCATTAAAAACTACATTAAGCACCACTTTATGAGCAATCCTTCAACCACTCACCTTGAGATCACAGGCGTGGAAGTAGTCAGCAGCTCCACTAGCAAACTGCTCTACTCAGCTTACAATCCTCCCCAAAAAATCTCTATTTCACTCTGACCTAAATGCCATCGTATGTGTCAGAGAGCCCACCATTATTGCTGGGGTATGAATTCCATGCACCCTGCGTGGAATTGCTCAACCACCAACAAGAATGGTTGCATCCTTTCCGATTACTTAGGATCAAGCAACGCTGTTGTGGGCAGGCCCCACCGAACCAACTCATCTCAGTACGTTTGGCACTGCTGACATCCTGGATATAGCTATCCTGCAGGATATCAAACTTCAATACAGCATCATATCTATGGATGAACTATTATCCAATCACAATCCAATTCTACTACAGCTGGGAAATCAAGAATACCTGTGTCCTCCTCCTCACTCCTACATTGCATGGGAAAGACTGTCAACAGCACTCAAGGATTATATTGGACCTGTTCCTCATATACGCACAAAAGAAGTAGAAACTGCAGTTACAAATCTCACACAACAAATTAATTCTTCTATAAAGGTAGCTACCTCCTACAAATCTGCCCGCAAGCCAGATTGTTTGTCTGAAGACATCATGAACTTGATCAGAGACAAAAACAGAGCTAGGAAAAGATTCCGTAACACGCATGCACCACAAGATAAAACAGCTCTAAACAGGATAAATGGGGCAGTAAGAGATGCACTCATAGAAACCAAGTTTGGGATAAAAAGTTATCCTCTATCTCACCTATTGATCACTCTATCTGGGGGTTACTGAGAAACATCAGAAATAAAAAGTCCCCCCCCCCATAATCTCAAACCAGGGCTTAGTTCACACAGATATATATAAGGCAGAAGCCATACTAAAGAATCTAGAGGAGCAGCGCAAACCCTCTTATAACAACTTAGATTTCAATCACTTGTACAAAATCCACAGACAAGTCAGACACGCTTTAAATCTCCCAGATACCAGCGCTGACCATACTGCACCCACATCACCTGTTGAATCATATATTATTAAAAAACTTAAGAACAATAAAGCTCCTGGACCAGACGGCATCTCAAACAGGGTGATCAAACTGCTGCCTCGCAAAGCTGTAATGCACCTGACCAGTATAATAAATGCAATCTAAGCTGTCACAATTTTCCTTCCACCTGGAAACTGGCTGATGTAATTCCTATACATAAGCCAGGCAAAGACCCACAAAATTATGTCCAATCAGTCTTATCTCTAATCTGGGTAAGGTTGTGGAGAAGGTGTCATCCTCTCACGACTCCAAACCTCAGTAAATGACCTAAACATCCTCCCTAAAGAACAGTTTGGTTTTCGGCAACACCACAGTACTACCCAGCAAATCCACAGAATTGTGGAATATATCACCACCAGCTATAACTGGCACCAGTACACAGGAGTTGTTTTCCTAGACCTATTCAAAGCATTTGACAAAATATGGCATTTTGGACTCCTACACAAACTTATCTCAGCCAGTACCTCACTAAAAATGGTTCATCTAATCCATTCATATCTTCAGAATAGATCAATGCAAGTAAAAATCAATGGTTCTACATCGTCCCAGCACCATATCTTTGCTGGAGTGCCACAGGGATCCCTACTGGCTCCATTGCTGTTTTTTGTATACATGTAGGACATCCCACACAATCCGATGTCTTCCATTTTGGCCTTGTATGTGGACAATATAGCAATACTAACCAGATCTCTCCGACCCCATTTCATTACCAGAAAGCTTCAAGAAAACCAACCCTCCAGCTTCTCCAAATGAAGATTGGAAGTCAACCCCCAGAAAAGCTCAGCCATTCTCTTCTTAAAAAGGCCAATGTCTCCTGCAGGAGATGTGTTACTATTCAATACTAACATTCCCTGGCAGACAGAAACAAATTACCTGGGTGTAATTCTCGACAAAAAGCTATCTTTCAACCAACACATGAAGTCTACATGTGCAAAGGCATCTAAAGCCATAGCTCAGATCTATCCGCTAATTAATAGAAATAGCAAGCTCAGCAACAGAATCAAATTGCAGCTATACCAGATGACGATTCATCCTATAATCATCTATGCCTCTCCAGCCTGGAGCCACACCTCTAATACTAACATTATCAAGATGCGAGTGCAGAACAAGTGCTTGAGAATGATTCTGAACGCCCATGTTAGAAACAATCAACTTCATAGAGATACAAATATTCCTTATATTTTCTCTTTTCTACAATCCTTAGCATCCAAGTTTTTCCTAAAGACGTCCACACACCTCAACAATTTGGTTCAGCAAGCTGCAGCATATGAGGCAACGGACATATTCAAATATAGAAGACCAAAAGCTATATTAGCCTCCTATAACAATGCATAATCTCCATGCCCATTCTGGGCGAGCAAACTGCTCATAAATTTTACCCTCACTGTAACCACAACAGCGGGGAATATGAAAAGCATCTTGCTTCACCCCTAAAGACATAAATGTCAATTGTCAGGGAATCAGTGTCTTCCAGACACTCATGGCAAGCTAAAGAGCGTAGCCGTCTGTCTAAAACAAAACACAATATCATTATCGATATGCCTTTATCATTGTTGTATTATTACGAGAATTAAAAACCATGCATTATAAACACAGTTATGTGACATGTCGGGCCATTTTCGATGCCGGACTCGTGACAAAAGTCTCAGATGTCACTCCCCCCTCTCGGCGGCCCTGGTAATGATAATAATAAGTTACAGAAACTATTGCTCTTTCTTTTAATTCAAACAAACAGAACATAAAAACAAACTCATATATGCGGGTTTGTTTACATGCGCGGAAACAACTAGTTCCTGAATTAATAATTTAATTATTTAATCCAATGGTACCTAAACCTTTTCGATTCATGGTGCCCATAGTATTTTAGGATTTTTCTACGGCGCCCAAAATCAGAACATAGGCCAACCTAACCATTGCAGTGCAGTTATTTCAGTGAAAATATTAGAAAATTTCGTAGCACACAGTTTGGGAACCACTGATTTAATTATTAATTATCCTTATGGGGAGCCTGTTCATAAGTACGGAACACCGTAAGTCAAGTCTTCCGGAGACCGCTGTATATTATGATGATCATCAATGCCTGTTGGTGTCTGATGCTTGTTTCACCATTCTTTGCCATTTTTCTTTGTCCATTGCCAGGTGACATAAATCCTGCAAGCTCTTTCCACGCCACTCTTCAACATCGTCTATCCACTATTGGCTTGACCGTCCTCTTCTATTTATACTGTCCATTGTACCAAGCATCAAGGTTTTGATCTCTGTACTGCTATCCATTCTGTAGATATATCCAAAAAAAACTTTAGTTTTGTTTGAATTATTTTCAGCATTAGATTTTGTTTGCTGTTCACTTTGCAATAGTTTTTCATTTGTTACTTTTTGACCTGCCCAATTTGCAGAATCCTTCTATAACGTTCTTTTGAAAGCTAATATTCGTCTCGCAGAGTTTGGACCATTGCCATGTCTCACAACTATAGAGAGCTTGGGAATATTCATATTTCCAGTAGTCTCAGCTTTATGGGAGGCTCACAGATTTACTTTTCCATATATTGTCCATTGCCTGTAGGTTTACTTTAGCTTTTGTTATCCGAGATTTTATCTCTTTTTTACAGCCTAAATCATGAACCACGTTGTTGCTGCTTAGGTATGTGAAGTTCGTAACAATATCCTACAATAATAATAATAATCTCAATCCTGCACTGGAAATATTATAATGCAAAACCTACAGTAAGTAACATCACAGCTGCGTGTGAGAAAGAGGTTAAGGATAAAGAGAAAATCTGGGAATGCTTCGCAATGGGCTGATTATCAGAAAGAGGCTGTACCAAACATCTGAGTTTAAAAGGTTCAAGTAGGTTTAAAGTTGGTCCATTAACCTTGATTTGTTTTTACATCCAACACTGGTGTCCAAAGCCTAAGGACAAACTACATTTTTACCTGTCTATGAAAATATTTTCATGACTACAGCCAAATGTGGACATAAATTTATTACCAGCATATTAATAAATTATATTACAAAAATGTGTTATAAATTTCATACAAATTACATTGCAGTACCCTTTTAGCAAAAGTTATAATCCTAAGAACGTAGTTAAGGAATTAATGTACAGTGCTTACAGAAAATTATGCAGAGAGAGAGATTTCAGTATGGAATATGTCCACCCCAAACTGTGATGCAGCTCTCACAACACCATACCATGTACGGCACCTTGAAGAACTCCTGAACCACTTGTTTCAGGAGTTCTTCAAGCAAATTGGCCTACTCCTCCTTGAGCAAGAACAAGGCCCTTGTTCTGTGAAATAGGAATTTCGAGAAGCAATGAGTCTCTCCCTATTACATCCCAAATGTGTTCTATGGGACTGAGATCTGAGGAGTGTGCTAGCCACTCAATTTGAATAATATCATCAGTTTCCAGAAGTATCTCCACTGCAAGGATATGATGTGGTGTGGCATTGTCATCCATAAAAATGAATTCTTCACCTACAGCACCACGGAACAATAGAACATGATGTTGAAGAACTTCGTTGCAATTTTGTGTGGCATTGTCATCCATAAAAATGAATTCTTCACCTACAGCACCACGGAACAATAGAACATGATGTTGAAGAACTTCGTTGCAATTTTGTTAAAGCACTCATAGTCCCTTTTTCCAGTACTTGTAGCTCAGTGCATCCATTGAGCATAATGCCTTCCAACACCATGACCCCCCAAAACCATCATATCTATTCTTTTCAAGAACATTCTAGCAATGGTAAGCAATACTACTTTTGCACCAGATCAAGTATAGTCTGGAATCTGAGAATGACTAAAATGACTCATCTGTAATGAGTAGATTAACCCATTAGTGTCTTGTCCTATTCTTATGGATACAACACTACTGAAGATGTGCTCTATGCAGAACTGAGGGTAAAGGGATGCAGGCTACAAGCCTTTGGGCATATATGCCTACTCGTCACAGATGTCTTGTCGTAGTCTATCGAGATATCTGCATACCTGTGCTTGAATGGAGCTGACATGCAAGTCAGCTTGCAAAACATAATCAATGCTGTGGTGCATTGATTATGTTTTGTGTTATAACCAAAAATCTATTTTCATGCTCCATGGTTGAGCAAGTGCAACCTCTTAGCAAACATATGGAAAACACATTCCATTGGTTTGAAATGCTTCCCTGAGCTTGGATATAATGCTATGTGAGATTCCAAATTTTTGTGGCAATATCAGTAATTCTGCAGCCTTTTTCAAGCTTTCCAATAATTCTCTGCGTGAAATCATCTATCCATGTGTTGAGGCTTAAGTGCTGTGAAGAATTCATTTTGGAGGGTTTAATGGAATATTATCAGCACTGAGAAAGGATTAAAAACAATTTTAATATTTCGTCTCCGTCACAGAAACATCTTCAGGGATTACAAAAAAACCTTTTGTAACAACACACACATAAATATAATACAATAGTGAGTGAAACTAAAGTCCTATCTAGGTGGTACCTAGATAGGACTTTAGGACCACCTGCAAACGCCCTCTATGGGTGTTTGCAGGTGGCCTAGGATGTAAAGAGGGATCTCTGATAATTAATGTTTCCCAAATTTTGGGAAGTTTAATGCAACCATATTTGTTTAAATTCAGTTGATTCTTGAGAGCAGATGCAGATTCAAAGAATTGCCTTTCTTTTTTGAATTTACCATGGTGGAGCATGGTGGTTTTTTCCAGGAGATCCTGTGGGTTGTATCCAAAATATGGTCTGCAAGGCCAGACTGACCATAATCGTGATTTCAGATGCATGACTTGTGTTCTTCTAACCGGATTGTTGCTGATCTGCCTGTCTGTCTGAAGTAAGCCAGTTTACAGGCATAAGGTACTCTCTATACTCCAGGCATTGAGAGAGGAAGGAGCCAGTCTTTGGTGGAACGGTTAGGGGTAGCAAATTTACAGTGGGGCTTAAAAGGTATGAAGGTTGTACTTTTTTAATAATCTGGCTATTTTTTCTGATGAACCACGGATGTAAGGTATGGTGATGGCATTTCTGAAGTCCTTCTGAAGAGATGGTTGGGGAATTGGGAAGAACTTGATTATTTTTTTAATTCTGTAGTCACTGTAGCCATTGGAAAGGAAGGTGTTCTGTATGAGTTTGAATTCAGTTGAAAGGGCAGTTTCACTGGAACAAAGATTATGGGCTCTATTGGTTTTTAATAATGCCATATTGCTGAGAGGGGTGGTGGTGGGAGAGAAAGAAAGGTTACCATTAGGAAGTCATGTTACTAAGGTATCCAGGAAGGGTAAACAATTGTTATTTTCCTTTTCCATTGTAAACTGGATTCTTGGATGTAGACTATTGAGGTGACTGAGGAAGGAATCTAATGTGTCTGGGCCATGAGGCCAAATAGAAAACATATCGTCTACATATCTTAGCCAGATAGAAAGTTTTAGAGGGGAAGAGTCTATGACTTGTTTTTCAAAGTTTTCCATGTAAAAATTGGCAAGAGGGGATGAGAGGGGGGAACCCATGGCTATTCCCTCTATCGGTTTGTAGATTTTGTTCTTCCAAGAAAAATAACCAAGTTGATGGCAAAGTAAAAGAGCTCTAAGATATCAGAAGGAAAAACGTTTTTTAAGAGTTTTAAAGTGTCAATTAGGGGAATATTGACAAAACAATGTCAACAATGAGATGATGTCAAAGCTGACCAATATGTCTGTATTATCTAAAGTAAGATTTTCAATTTAGTTTTTAAAGTGGGTAGAGTTTTTTACATGAGATGCGGTAAGACCAGTGAGGGGGGGTTCAAAGAGTTAGCTAGCTGCTTTGACAATTTGTAGCAAGGAGCATTGGTAGATCTACTATAGGTCTTAGGGAAGAATTTGGTTTGTGGATTTTTGGTAAACCATATATACGGGGGGGGGGGGGGGACCGAATGGTTTTGAGTTTTTTATGTAAAAAAACTCAAACCATTCGTCCTCAGGAGGCCAAGAGGACACTTTTTTAAATTTTTAACTTGAATTTTTGTGGGATCATGTTCAAGTCTGATGTTTTGTCACTTAGCTCCAGAAACAGCCAATAACATCAGACTTGACGTAGCTAATATCCTCTCCTGGTCATCACCTCCAAAAATTAATTTATCTTCCGGACAACTCTGTGCCCTCAGTAATTTACTGAGGGCAGGAAAGAAAAAAGTATTGTCATCACCAGAGCTGATAAGGGTAATGCCAGTCGTTCTTAACGCCTCAGAATATAATCAGAAAATGGATATTATTCTCCATGATCGCACTACCTACATACCACTTGAACATGATCCCACAAAAACTCAACTTAAAAAAATTAAAAATACTTAAAAAAATTAAAAATACTTAAAAAAGGGTCCTCTTGTCCTCCTGACATTACAAAAAAACTCAAACCATTCGGTTCTTGTCCCCCCCCCCCCGTATATATATATATATGGTTTACCGAAAATCTACAAACCTAATTCTCTCCTAAGACCTATAGTAAATGCCACCAATGTTCCTTGCTACAAATTGTCAAAGCAGCTAGCTAACTCTCTGACCACCTCATTGGTCTTACCACATCTCGTAAAAAAATCTACTTACTTTAAAAACTTAATTGAAAATCTTACTTTAAATAATACAGACATATTGGTCAGCTTTGACAGCATCTCATTGTTTACCAATATTCCTTAACACTCTTAAAAAACGTTTTACCTTCTGATATCTTAGAGCTCTTTTCCTTTGCCATGAACAAAATCTACAAACAGATAGAGGGAACTGCCGATTTTAAATGGAAAACTTTGAAAAACAAGCCATAGACTCTTCCCCTCTAAAACCTTCTATCTGGCTAAGATATGTAGATGATGTGTCCTCTATTTGGCCTCATGGCCCAGACACATTAGATTCCTTCCTCAGTCACCTCAATAGTCTATATCCGAGAATCCAGTTTACGATGGAAAAGGAAAATAACAAATGTTTACCCTTCCTAGACACCTTAGTAGCACACATTCCTAATGGTAACCTTTCTTTCTCTGTGTACCTACTCATACAGGCAGATACATTCACAAACTCTCCACCTCACTCAGCAATATGGCATTATTAAAACTCTTACCAATAGAGCCCATAATCTTTGTTCCAGTGAAAATGCCCTTTCAACTGAACTCAAACACACCTTCCTTTCCAATGGCTACCGTGACTACAGAATTAAAAAAATAATCAAGTCCTTCCCCAACCATCTCTTCAGAAGGACTTCAGAAATGCCATCACCATACCTTACATCCGTGGTTCATCAGAAAAAATAGCTGATCATTAAAAAAATACAACCTTCATACAGCTTTTAATCCCCACCATAAACTTGCTACCCTTATCCGTTCCACCAAAGACCAGCTCCCTCCTCTCTCAGTGCCTGGAGTAAGTTTAATGCAACCGAATTTAAACAAATACGGTTGCATTAAACTTCCCAAAATTTGGGAAACATTAATTCTCAGAGATCCCTCTTTACATCCTAGGCCACCTGCAAATGCCCATAGAGGGCATTTGCAGGTGGTCCTAAAGTCCTATCTAGGCACCACCGAGATAGAACTTTAGTTTCACTCACTATTGTATCATAATTGTGTGCGTGTTGTTACAAAAGGTTTTTTTGTAATTCCCAAAGATGTCTCTGTGACGGAGACGAAATACTGGAAGTATTAAAATTGTTTTCAATCGTTTCTCATTGCTGATAATATTCCATGAAGCCTCCAACATGAAATCATCTAGATGATGTCTTTCAGACATCCAAATTTGCAACTTTATTCCTTCACAGAAAGAGCTTCCTTCAAATGCAGTTTGCTTAGGCTTTTGCTATTTATCCTGTTGAGTGCCACATGACTCCATTGCATGCAATTCCAAATGAATGTGTACCAGCTTTCTACTTGAAATCCTCACCTATACAAATTGCCACAAGCTGATTCATCTGAATTTGCAGTTGTGATCTTCAGAAATAGTATTCCTCCTTAAGTTTTGGACACCCATGTATTCTCTCTGAATATCGTTGTGTTTGTTTTATGGATGTTTATTATTAGCTGATATCTCTTTCCCTCTTCAGTTAGCTTCAGTACTGTTCTTTCTGGTTCTTCTTCATCTTCTTCAATAATGACTATGTCATCTGCAAATTGTTTATTTTCATACCTTGAACTGAAATTCCCATTATATTATCCTTTATGATATCCATTGTTCTTTCCAAAAGCATGACAAACATGCTTGGGGATATCGGGTCTTCTTGTCTCGTGCCTCTGGTTGTCCAGAACTATCTTTCTATTTCTTCACAGTTTCTCATGGCAGCTTCTGCATTGTTACTGATGTTCTATAAGAGATATCAGGTTCCTATCCACTTTATAAGATTTGAGTACAGCCCATGCCACTTTCTGATATATATTATGGAATGCTTTCTGAAAGTCAACATAACATGTACAAAAATGTGTTATTTTTATGTACTGCTTTTTCCACAATTAATCTTAACATTAATATTTCATACACAGTACTTTTGTCTGTTTCAAATCCTGCTTACTCATCTTCCAGATTTTTTTCCATTACTTTCCTTATTCTTTCTGTTAATATCATCATAAGTACTTTTCCCACATTACTCATTACAGCTACTGTTCTGTAATTTTTGTGAATGGGTGTTAGGATGACTTTATATTAACACATTCTTTTGTATTTTCTGAAAGTTAAAAAAAAAAGCATTTTATTTAGAAAGTATTTTTTTTTAATTAAATATTCTGTTTCATCCAGCCTGCAGCCACTCAACAGCTGGCAAAACTACTTGCCATAGATGAGTGGGAAGGCATACTTGTCAAACCCTGTATTATTATTATTATCATTATTATTATTATTTAATTCAGGCCTCCATGGAGTCAAAAGACTCATTGTGGGAGGTCCTTCCTAAGAACAAAATCTGTCAAGACTCATCAAGGGGAGGTCCCCCCCCTAAGAAACGCAAAGTCTATCATACCACTCCTTAAATTCATTGCCCGTTCTCGCTCTCACCGCTCCATCAGGCAATGCATTCCATGGTTCAACCACCCTCCATGCAAAGAAACCACTCCTCACCCTCTTGCTCATAGTTTCCTTTCGTAACTTACAGGGATGGCCTCTTGTCATCACTCCTTCCCGCTGTTCAACCAAGCGAAAGAACTCCCCAGTGTCAACCCTGTAACCATCTCTCAACAGTTTAAAAGTCTCAATCATATCACTTCTCCTTCTTCTATCCACCAACCTCTGCAGTCCACATTCCCTCAGCTGATCCTCATAACCAATATTGTACAGTTGTGAAACCATCTTTGCATCCTTTCCACAGTTAATTTACCCCCTTCAAATCCTGGGGACCAAATCTGAGAACAATAGTCTAAGTGCGGTCTGATCAGAGACTTATACAACGGAATGATAACTGTTTTCTCCTTCTTCTATCCACCAACCTCTGCAGTCCACATTCCCTCAGCCGATCCTCATAACCAATATTGTACAGTTGTGAAACCATCTTTGTCATCCATCTTTGTATCCTTTCCACAGTTAATTTACCCCCTTCAAATCCTGGGGACCAAATCTGAGAACAATAGTCTAAGTGTGGTCTGATCAGAGACTTATACAATGGAATGATAATCCTTTTATCTCTGCAGGTCAGTGTCCTTCTCATAATTGCAGCAATCCTCTGTGTTACCTTCACCACCTTTGCAATATGTCCCCTAAATTTCAGGTTTCTATCAATCATCAACCCCAGATCTCTTATCTTCCCTACTTCCTCCTCCCATAGAGTATGCAGCATCCCATCGATATTTCCCAAACTTCAAGACCTTACATTTTGCTGCATTAAACTGACACCGCCATTCATTTACCCATCTATCTAACTTATTCAAATCCTCTTGCAGGGCTACCACATCCGCACTATTACTAATAATCCTTCCCAGCTTTGCATCATCCGCAAACAACTGAATATCCCCTTGCAATCCACTGGCAATGTCATTGATATAAAGGTTAAACAATATAGGTCCTAGTACTGAGCCCTGTGGGACCCCACTTGTAACCCTCTGCCTCCTTGAAACTGCTCCACCATACACAACTCTCTGATACCTATCAGGCAGCCAATCCTGAATCCAGTTGACCAATCTGAATTTTCATGATGTACCCTGTATATGAGCAGGCAAAGTCTGTCATGTAAGTATGAAGAATGGGATGTGCTATGGATAAGGTTGGAGGTTAGTAAGAATAGGTTATTTATGTATATGAGGAAAAGAGTAGGTGATATAACAGACACCAAAGGAACACCTGCATTAGTAGAGAAATCTGAAGAGAGAACACTGTCCACCACTACATGCAACAAATGACTAGAAAGAAAGAAAAAAAGAGAAAGAAAGCTATTTATTACAAAGAAAACAGGCAGACCAAACATGGCACTTTGCTGAGCAGCTGTTTATGCTAGAATGTATAAGAATTGAAGAGTTCAGAATTGCAGCCAAAGTAACTAAAGCTATAAGGCTAGTATATTACGTCTCTTAGCTGCATATGTTATACTAGCAAAAGCTTGCCTATCTTGTAAGATTAAAGACTAGTCTCCAAGAGGAAAAAATCCTTCAGCATCTGTATGAGACCAACTAACTTACTTTTAGTTGAAAGCCTTTATAAACGTTCTTCAAATTGCAAGCATAACAACAAGAGAATTAACTTGAAAGTTTATTTTTCACTTGGTTAGAGTATAATAAATTTAGTTTAATCCTTTATCCAAGTGTGAGCAAACAAAGTTTGCACCTGAAAGTATCTTCAGGACTGGGGTAAGGTACAACACCAGGGCACTCCTTGCAAAGGTGGAGCAAGCTACCAACACTCCTATCTCAGTATCTCCCATAATGCAAAACACATCTCCTTGCGGATATGTCTAATGTTATGCATTAAGGGAAGGGCCACAACACAGACTAATTTCGACCTTTATTGAGGTCTCCTCAGTGGGATCCAGGCCCAGGTGGAGATACCAGGCAGAAGCATTAGCAGGTCATCTCTACCAATAGGAGTTGCCAAATGGTGTACCACCCTTTTTTAATAAATTACTCTGGATTTAGAGAAAGATGTTGAAAGTTTATTTTTCACTTGGTTAGAGTATAATAAATTTAATTTTTTTTTTTTTCCAAGCTCACACTTGGATAAAGGATTAAACTAAATTTATTATAAAGAGAATTAACATTTAAAAAAAAAACATCATTAATGTAAAATGCATGCTTAGTTTTGTGCACACTTTGTCAAGATCATGCTTATTTTACATAAGAGAAAATAGCTAAAGATGCAAAATGTATCACAGTAGGCAAGGAAAGAACACAATGGATGAAAATAAAAATAATAAACATGTGAAAACAAGTGTACTTGTTAGTATTGTTGTTGTTGTATATAGTGTTGCATATCATAGCCAAGATCTTTAAATGTGACATTTTTTAATGAATGTAGGCCAAACTTGGTGCAGGATAATGCTTTAGTTCTTAGTGCACTAAGCAGGAGTGCACAGCATTTCAGAAGCCTCTTTAAATATTGTGATGAAACAGTTATGCTCAACATATGGCATTTCTGTATTTTTGCCAAAGGACTAGATAAGCTTTTATTGGTTGTGTAAAAAGTTATGTATTTATATTTTTTGACATATTTGAAATGTTCTGAAATGCAGATTTCTCTGAAACATTCTATTTAACTAGCATAGCAAATGCTGCATAAACAACAAATCCTGAAGATACCTTGCTTCTTGAGAAGGAAGAAGGAGATTTTGGAAACTAAGAATATATAGATATTGTATAGTGGAGTGAGTCACTTGCATGTCAAGACTTTGAAGGATCAGAAATTTTTGTCTATAACATTACAGATATAAGGGTGACTACATCTCTGAAGTCTTGTTTATTTGTCAATATTTCAGGAAGAGGTGAATGGTGTATAGTCTAGTTCACTGTCTTACACTCATATCCATTTAGGAAAAGAATATGGGTGAGGTAATGAAGCTCGTTATTTCTCTTCTCTATGCTGCACTGTCCTTAAGGTTTTGATTAATCCTAGCTTCTACAAGGGATGATGGTGAAGAGAAGAAGCATACAGGAATCTACCAGTGGTGAGTTTCTGTAAACTGAATAAGTAAGTCTTTTGTCTTCAAAAACACCTAAGAGAATCTTAAGACGTATGTCTTGCCATTTTAAGTTTTTGATCATACCTTTCTGTGGCTTTATTTTCAAAAAATTCCATAAATAAGTTAGCCAGAACTGGAGATATTTTCTATACAGTGTCTGAACAGGATGACAATATCCAGAGAGAAAAGATCTTTAATCTCTAAGGTTTCCTCGTTATATATTTTTCTGAACAGATTAGTAACAGATAACTTTGCTAAATGCTTGATGGTTCTATTACTGTTTGCATTGTTCTCTCAATAAAATGTATGCTGTTGATGAAAAATTGTTTTTCCTATGTAATGCCACCAGGAGAGAGAGAGAGATTTATATTTAAGTAAATTACAGGTGAGAGTATCTCTGGCATCTACCACCACTAGTATTTTCACAGACAATCACAAACATCCATGCCCACGGTGAGATTCGAACCCGCAGCCTTTTAGCTGGAGAGCAGATATGCTAACAACTCGACCAACAATTAGAGCAGTAACCAATTATATATTTCATATCTCATACCAAAACAGCCTTAAATTAACTGCCCTCTGCATCACTGTCCTGCTGATGCACTTCTACTCTTTTTGGAGTAAATTCTTATGCTATCTTTAGCAAATCTCCTCCTCCTCCCATTCTGTTGGCTCTGTAAATACTGTATCCCTTTCATTCAATCCCTATGATTATCAAACTTAGTCAACCAAGTCTCACCGATTCCCATAATTTGTGATCAAGACATACTAACCAACGCCTTCATTCCAAATACTTTTGGCATTAGTATAAATAAACTGTAATACTTCCTTCATCCAACAACATCCATATATGTTAATTGGCCCAAAAGACCAAAATATGAGATAATTCTTATTCTTGTCCTCTTTTGGACAGCATCCCACACACAATTTCCTTTCTGGCAACACTTATTCCCACAACCAGAGAGAGAGAGAGAGAGAGATGAATGCCTTTAGTACTATTAATAACAGACCCAATCTCCTGCCTCCCTAGCAAATTCTATTTTCCTGTTGTTGCCCATTTACTCTATCCTTTCTCAACTGATGTTCTAAATGCCAAGCACCTAATATACCTAATCCATCACCCTTAAAAAAATTCCTTAATTTTATTAACAACATCCCAGACATTCATAAAACGAATATTCAGTTTCATTTCTTTACAGAAGTTCTTACACACTCTCAACATCTTACCATTTGCTCTCATTCCTCTGGTTTAATTCATCACTCAAATCTTGGTAACACACATTTCACTCTCACTCACTGCTATCATCAAATGTTTTTTCATATTCATTTTCACAGAAAATCCTTCTCTATCTAGATCAGTGGTCGCCAAAGTGGTCGATATCGACCCCCAGAGGTCGATATAACATTGTTAGGGGTCGATAGAAAAATATAAGACATCATTGTACAGGTAATATTTAATTCGGTTAACTTGAATTATCTCCATCCTGAATGGCAATGCAATTAAAAGTGAAATCGTGGGAACAGTGACATGAATAGGACCTGTAAGATGGAGCAAGGTCATGAAAATAGTTACAGAGGCCAAAATGACGTATTTACCAACATGCGTCTTTTTTGCTTATCCTATTATAATTACGTAATAGCAAAATAGAGGGGGTCGATAAAAAATCAAGAAACTCTTGAAGGGGTCGACGGTCAAAAAAGTTTGGCAACCTCTGATCTAGATCATATGTTCCCACTACCACAATGATCTCTTTCACTCTATCCTTTTGCAACTTCACAGCTTCGATTATATCCCTAATTTTTGTTCCCAGATAACATGCTTTAATAACTCTGCCATCTTTCATAACCCTAATTATGGAACCTCCATACAGCACTACATCTTTTTTTCCCTTTTTTATTCCTCACACTCTTTTCATTCACTGCAGCTTGTTTCTATGCTTGTTCCTCTCTCATCACATTCTTTGGTACATCATTCTGTGATTTCAAAATATGAGTGTCTGTACTACTCACTCCACACACACACACACACACACACACTTAATCACTTAATAATCTATCACTCATTTACCATCATTTTCAATCCATTTTTACTTACTGTGCCATAAAAGTATCTGACCATCGTAACTGTTAATTAAACTATACAAAAAAGTATAATCTTTAAAGGTACCTGTGGCATGCCTATAAAAAATAAATTACATGATAACCACAGTAATTAACTTTAATGAAAAGAAAATAGAGATATTTCATACTGAAAATAACTGGTAAACCAAAAATAACTTTAATTGGTAAACCACCGGCTGCTGTATGTACTTTGTATTCCCTTTGATTTGCTTGTTTCTACACACTGATGATGTACTATTATTTTCAGTATGAAATATCTGTACTTTCTTTTCATTAAAGTTAATTACTGTGGTTATCGTGCAATTTATTGTTTATACAAAAAGTATTCTGGTCATTTAAAAATGTCAGTTTTGCAGGGCCTTGGGAAAAAGTTATTAGTGGGGTTCCAAAATATTTGCAAAAAAGATTTTTTTTATCAAAAAATGATATAATTTTATTAAATATAATTTACAAACATTAAATGCATATAGTTATATGCTAAAATATTTCCCATATCAATATATCTCTGAAACATAAAAAATTCTATTATTAAATTTTCTTAGAAATTTGAAAGTACAGGCCCATCTGAGCATGGGGCCTCAGTCTGAGGCCCAAAAAACCAACATCCAAGCCGACCCTGGTACAAGCTGTACAGTACAGGACGATAATAGATAGTATATTGGTTAGGTGTATCAGAGATTGGCTCTCTGAACTGAATGATACCAGCAAGTTGTATATGATGGAGCAGTGTCTCAGAAAAGGAAGGTAACCAGTGACATGTATCTGGGATCTGTTCTTGGTCCCTACTGTTTAACTTGTTTGTTAATGATATTTCATGTGGATGGACTGGAGATCTTCAAATATTTGTCAATGATGCAGTTAGGTAGAATTATCAGGAATAGTGCTGATGTTAATTCTCTACAGAAAGATTTCAATAGACTTTTAGCTTAAACAAATCAGTGGGGATGCAGTTTTAATGTTAATAAATGCAAGGTGTTACACTTTGGGATACAGAAATGTAAGGCTACATACTATATTGGTGGAGCTGTACTTCAGGAAGTGGATGAAATTCAGGATCTTGGAGTGATGGTGAACAGGGGACTGAAGTTCCGACGGAACATCACATGTGTTGCAAAGACTGCACATCGTATTGTTGCTATGATAAAAAGTACATTGACATGTAAGGATAAGGAGGTGGTGCTACATCCATATAAGACATTGGTCAGACCACACTTGAACTATTGTGCTCAGATTTGGTCATCTAGTTTTCATTGTGATGTGGAAACACTAGAAAGGGTCCAAAGACAAATAACCAAAGTGATATCAGGACTCTGGAATGTTGGTTATGAAGAGTGTTTGAGAGAATGTGGATTATAGAGGTTGGTGCAGTTGTGCAGTGGAGGCCAAGGGGCCCTGCCCCTCCACAAAGAAAAAGGGAAAAAAAAACACTAGAAAATTTTAAAAAAATCTTTTCCTAATTAAAATTCTTTTTTTTATTTTATTTATGTTGTGTCTCGTATCTTCTATTTCTGTACTACTTATGAATTAGCGATCATTGCAGATGATCAGTCATAGGTCGTATGCGATCTGTAGTGTGTATTCTCAAATCATCTACTCAACTACCCCCCCCCCAAGATTAAATCCTGAGTGATTAAATACAACTACACATGTCCAGCGTAACGCCAGAGGCAGGAGCTTACGCGGAAGGTATATGGTCGACGCGAATTCCATGAATACATGAGTATAACAGCAAAGGAGAGAGCAAGGGATGAACCCAATGGGAGAAAAGATATAGGTCGTGTGCAAAGGGGATGCGCGAACAAAGAATATAAGGAAATGAGCACCGTATCGGCTCCCTCTTGTCTTATAATTTTTCTGGTTCCTGGTTCAGAAGTTAGCCAGTGGTTTGAGTAAGGGGGGATGAAGCGTCAGTACTACGATGTCGGACGACAAGCTTTCCTGAGAATGGGGTAGGATTCCACGCAGAGCTGAAGGTGAAATTTCCAGTCCTAGCAGAATCGAGTCCTCACTGAAAAGTCCCATCGAGAGGAACAGAGACGTTTCCTGAGACGCAAAGAATCGAGTCCGTGTTCGGCTGTAATTATGAAGATAGCATAGCCCTACGCTGGCGTAAGGATGCCAATAGACAACAGGTAACCAGACATACACGTGGTGTTGAGGGATGTCGGAAAAAAGTTCGGTAAAGTAGAATTACTCTATTTTGTGTTTAGAATTCCTTAGAAGAGAGAAAATTATTTGTGAATGTAAATTGTGAACATTATTCTAAAGGACTTTGTAGACAGACTCTAATTAGATAGTTAGATTCCTTTTGAGAATAAGAAGAATTGTTTGTAAGAGATCTTTTGTGTTGTATGTGCTTGATTTAACATAACGAGACTGGGATTGTAGATTTATAGTAACTGAACAACAGTAGAATGTTTGTTATATAATCTTATGAATTGCTTGCAGAAAGGACTTTTGGTTTAACACCATATCATTTGCTATCTATCCCAATTATCAGCTACTGTTTTTTCCATGCTTTATTTGATTTAAACTTAAAGTGTGTAGATCTTTTAACTTGAGTTTCCTTAATTAGTACTGAGATTAATTGAATGCATGAAATTCTTTAGTGTATTTTGCTATGATATTCCAATAAACATGATTTATTTGCCTAAACCTGAGTCATGCCTGACTACGATTCCAAATTACCACTTATAAAAACAGAACCTCTTTTGGCGGGAAGGAATTAGAAAGTGTATATAATCATAGATTTAGGTCACGACTGCAGTCTGAATCTATACAGCCATATTAAAGTAAAAACTTTGTGTAAGAGCCTCAGATTCTAGTATTGTCTCCCTGAGTAAGGATATTTTCTGCTATAGGATGCTGGCTGGTGCAGCTTAATATAAATTTGCCAGGATCTGAAGAGGAAACAATCCTAGATATAAGTGTATTAGGCCCAATATCTGAAGAAGTAAAATAGCAATTGAAAGATAGAAAGAAAAGATATAAATAAGAAAAACAACAACGTAACACATATTTATGATAGCTTTTAGGATATTATTTGGTATTTGTCTTTCTTTTAATATGTTAAATAAAATGCTTCTTTTAACTTTGTCAAATGCTTTTTCAAAGTCAATAAATGCAATATGTGTTTCTAAATTGTATTCTCTTCTTTTCTCTATTATTAATTTTAGGCAAAAGGCTGGGTCTATAAATGATCATCCTTTTCTAAACCCATTCTCTACTTCTAAAATAAAGGTTTTGGAATATTTCATTAGTTTGCTATTTAAAATTCTATCAGATTAATACAGAATAAATTATAAAAAGAGTGGATGCTAAGATGGAAAGTACAAGAAGCCATCCTTGGAAGTTATATAGAGATGTGGTGAAGAAGGGAGCAAGGAGTTGATTCTTTACATGGAAAGTTGTGAATGGAATGCATTGCCTGAGTGCACTAATGAATGCAGGCGGTGTAAATAACTTCAAAAGATGAGTGGGCCTCCCTCAATGGGTCTGTTGACTCCATGGAGTTTACCAAATAATAATAAAGCTCATATCCCTTCAGTATACATATTTTTGTGCCTAGCTTCACTTAAGTCAAATATGGCCATATTCATTTAGTTCACCTCCTTTATGATATTTTCATGTTCAAAGTTTTAGATATGTTTAGTTTGAAACCAGGAATTCTCAACATTCACTGTATTTTTAGTACCTGCAAGGAACTGGAGAGCACTGATTTAGGTGTAAAATCTGTTGCTGTTTAATTATACCCATTATTGGTATTTATTATTAAATTAATAAAATATTTAATTTTGCATTACAAAACTAATATTAAAATCATTTTTTTCGGGGGAGGGGGATGATATTCATTTGGGCAAAACTATTTAAGTATCGTTTGAATGGGGATAATTTGTGGAAGAGGAACCTAAAAATATAAAAATGTTACTACACAACTTATGAGTAAATTCTGATTTTGACTTTTATATTTCATTAAACACTACGCGTGAAGCAGGATCACAGGGACCTTTAACTCTACCCTTCCAGGGGAGGAGGGTTCAAATGCTAAGGGCTCTGTGCTAATGTGGTGGGCACATGCAATCTTAGTTGTCTGGTTATGACTGGCGAGACGCTATCACCGAAAGTGAAAGTTACAAGTTTGTCTCATCCAGAGATGGCAAGTTAATAAATTCGGGTTTATTATCCCACGAAACAGGCAAGATGGCCAGAAGAACATATGCGATTAACAGACACTGGCTCATAGCTTCAGTTCCTTTGGCCAACCCAACACGCACACACCTGCGTAAATTCTTTAAATCTGAGTAGTTATCCCACACATCTTGGGAGCATGTACTTCTAAGTCCACCTTAAATATAAAATAATATATAAATAAATAATAAAAGATTTCATAGCAAATGTATGTATCAGTTGAAAAAAATCATATGTGAAACATTATAAATAAAGTACGCGCAATATTTATTATTCTTTTATCATTATCGTAATCACTTCTATTCCATTGATAATCTATTAATAAATATTTACCGCTTAAACACCCTCTGCAGGCGATAATTTATAAAAATACTTCTGTGTAACACAAATGAGTATGGCTTCACTAAATCCGTTATTATATCTTAATAAATTTCAGCAAATATTCTCAAGTTTTATGCAAACCAACTGTTCACATGACAACAACAGAAAAGATATGAACAAATAAAGTATTATTTGTCTAAGTTTTTGATAATTATATAATATAATATATAATAAGCTTTAATATTAATTACAGTAAATATTATAACACCCTACCTCCCTCTGTGTATTTAGAGTTGTCCTAAATATCCTTATTTGAACTTCACTCGCACGCGCACCAATTTGACCAGCCCTGGGTGAGAGAGTGTGACAGCTTTTTTTAAGGCTTTCCTTTCACGTAAAGAAAAGCCACACCTTTTTGCTGTAATATTTACAGCGTGGTGTTTATATTTTAATTTTTATTATTAAATCAACTTCTCCGGATATTCTTCAATAATAAATTATTATCTCAACACTAGAATTCAAAACATCGATATTGATTATTTCGGTTGCATGATAAATCCATCCTCCAGGGATAAAAATATACTTGCAATGCATTGGTTCAATATTTCTTCTGGTGCTCCGCAGTTCCACCAGAGCAGGAACTTTTTCCAAAATCAAATCCGTGTCTTCAAACATGGGTGTCTCAACAATTCTTTTAAGAAGAATTATATAATTATGGAATAAATATAATAAAATTATGGAATAATAATAATAATAATAATAAAAGGCTTGGAGTGAAATGTATTGAAGTAACAACGCTGCTTATTTCGGTATATTAATCGAAAACATAAGGTTTCCTCTCGGAAATTTGGGTTTTTCATCCCTCATAAAAAATTTCTCTCTCTCTCTCTCTCGCTCGCTCTCGAAATTCCAGTCTAAAATAATAGACTGCAGATCATGCAGCACACACACACACACATATCAAAAGAGAGAAAGATTTATCACCTTTGTCATTTCGAAGTTATTTTTATCTTAAAAAGGAAAATCAACCAACGCCTTGGAATAATAATAATAATAATAATAAAAGACTAGGACTGAAAGTACCACCTCCACTCCATTCAGATGAAAGAATATATATTTCTCTGTTACATAAGTTAATAAATTTAATACCAAGCACTGCTTGGTATTAAATTTATTTACGTGTGTGTGTGTGTTTGTGGAGAAGTTACTCTTCCACAGCTCTAATGGAAGATATAATGTCGTATCCAGTGGACAGATTATCGACATCCTCGAATTTTAGAAACAATAAACGCTGTCTATTTCCCAAATAGATCTATAATCATATAAATATGTGTAATCATGTGGAAGTGCCATTGCTTCCATGGCGTTAGGCCGACCAAAGAAAGTTGTTCTCATTTCGAATCTAGTCGCCGAGAAAAACGTTTTCTTACCCTTTCTTGTGTGAGTTGAAAGGAGTTATTTTTTAATTGCGAGATGAATTTCAGGGGGGGGGGGGCAGATAGAGCTGTATAAAAAAGATGGACTACATTTGGATGTATTCGGCGTGAGTCGGAGAAACTGTTCTGGTAAAAAAATGACTAAAATGAAAGCTGAGGAAACAAGAGATGCCGTGGAAGAGCAGAAAAGTAAGGTAAACGAGTTTGAGAATGAAGATGTGAGTGGCACGAGTGAAGTTAATAATAGACAGAGAGAGAGCAGGATGGAGAGGGAAATGGGAAGGTCAAGGTGAAAATGAAGGCACTGCATGAGAAGTTTTGATTATGATTTCAGGAGTAGATGTGTGAGTGTGCAAAGGAGAATTAAGATACTGAAGGACGTGTGAGTGACATGAAGGTCTGGGGAGTATAATAGCAGAGAGTATGAGTCATAGCTGAGAAGTGGGATCAGTTGGACTTGTTATTGAAACAGAAATGAGCGGTATGTATGTGTGTGTTTACCAGTGTTAGTGATCGACTAACTTGGTAACCGGTCGATGAAACGGTTAAAAAACGTTCCTCTAGACTTCGACTGGAATCGTACTTTTGATATTTTCTTCAGACAGGCTAGCCCTATGGATGCAAATGCCACATCCAAAAGATTACACAGGTAAATATCGACTTTCCAAGAGAAAACAAAATGTGCATGCCAGTGTTAGTGATCGACTAATTTGGTAACTGTCTATGAAACGGTTCCTCTAGACGTCGACTGGAATCGTACTTTTGACGTTTTCTTCAGACAGGCTAGCCCTATGGATGCAAATGCCATTTCCAAAAAGATTACACAGGTAAATATATAGAAAGTTGCCTATGTTGGTGCTGAATTGACACCTTTTAATGTAAATGATTTGAAGAATCGTGTGCACCCCAAAACACGTGCTTCTTTAAATAGTGGTATTGTGGAGGTAAAAAATTTAGTCTTATAGATAGCAAGTTTTATGGAGCGGTGTGTCCTCTCGCGATGACTACTTTTAGGTGTCATGTAATAATAAGAAGAATAGACTGCCAGCAGAAAACTATTAGAGGTTCCATTTTAGTTGCCGACCAGAATGATGGTATCATGAAAATTAAATCTATTGTAATGCCATTCTTAATTCATTAAAAACAATGAATTGAAATTATATCTTGCAGAAACCCTTTCACAATTCTTGTATGATATACCAAGAACTGTGATATATAAAAAAGACTGAAATATTGGCATATTTCAGCCTTTCGAAACACCTTTTGGTTCATGCAGTGCTATAAAAACAGCACAACTAGCACGTGTAAATTCATTTCTTTTAGTCATTATCTTCAGTATACGTATTTGTCTTATCGTTGTTTTTCAATAATAAAAATACTTTGTATCGGAGCTTGAAATGAATGAATTGCTCCATATAACTCAAGATTGCTATCAAGTATTCTTCTTCTTTTTCCTGGGTAGTACATCACTCTGAAACTTGGTTGTTGGCGGTAGTACGTCATAACCCTCCATCCTGTGCCCTCCTTAATAAGAGGATGGTCTCGAAAGTTCTGATAAACACCTGGACAAAAATGATATTATAGCAACCGATATAGCCACAAGAAAGAACGTACTAGTAGCCGAGTTATGAAGGTAACTTATGTTCTTATATTGTTATATCTTCGTATATTCTTTCTTGTTGTTATAAGAGTTGCTTTAATATCATTTTTGTTTTAGGTGTTTATCCGAACTTTCGAGACCCCGACGTATTTCTTCATAGCTTTCAGTTCTAGTTATTATTTCTTAGTTATTTATATAGAAGAATCTTGGTCTATCTTTCGGCTTTTTCCCTTCTACTATCCCCATTTATATATATATATATATATATATATATATACGCTTCTTGGAAAGAAGTCAACAGACACCCTTATGAGCAAGGAACATGGTACATGTAACGAGTCACAAGTTTATGTAGCTGATAAAAATTGGAGGTATGTGATTCTCCCAAGTCAGTGCAATAGTGTTTGGGTGAAATGACATGGCCAAAAGAAGGGAAGTGACCGAGTTTGAAAGAGGTGTTGTGAGAGGATGTCATGTTGAAGGCTTATCTGTTCGGCAACAGTTGACAAATTGGGCCATTCCAAGGTTACAATCAGGTGATATAAATTAACTGATTGTAGTGGATGACCCACCGCACTCACCGTAGATGAGCGTACGGTACTGCGAAGGATAATATGTAAAAATACCAATTGTCAGCTGAAAAGTTGAATGGGAAGTTTCAAACATCGACTGGAACACGAGTCTGCACAAAAACATTCAGAAGCAAGGCTCAAGGTTTTCCCATAGCAAGACCGCAACATGCAAGTCAAACATTACCCGAAGCAACATCGTCTTCAGTGGTGCAAAGAGAGTGTACAGTGGCATGTTGAAGAATGGAAAACTGTGTTGTGGTGGGACGACTCATGCTATACCCTCTAAGGAGCAGATAAACGGGTGGGAGGGGTGTGGTAGCGAATGCTAGATAAACATCTCTTACTAGACTGTAACCCTAACTATGAAATTCGGAGGTGGATGTGATGTGTGGTCTTGTTTTTCCTGGTTTTTGCCTTGTACTTCTGTGGCTACGCACATTGAACTCTGAGAGGTATCTGAACATTCTGGACAATGTAATGCTTCCTACTTTGCGGTGTTTCTACGGAACTGACCATTGTCTCTTTCAGCAAAACATGCACATTGACATAAGGCTGCTGTTAAACTGCTTGGTTTGTGCACATGAACATCACACTTGACTGGTCTCCACATAGTCCTAATATGAACCCTGTTGAACATCTGTGGGATGAACCAGAGTTATCGTGTAAGGTCAAAGGACGTCCGCTCGACAATATTCTAGGACCTCATCACCTACCTCCAGGAAGAATGGTCTTAAATTCCCATTGATCGCTTTCGTACGCTTGTGAAAGTATGCCGCGTAGGCTGACTGCAGTCATCGCAGCGAAAGGAGGTCCTACATTTTATTAAGGTGGACACCATGACTGTTGTTCCTCACACTATGATATCCATTGACTTCTTTCTAAGCAGTGTAGATGCTGTATTTGCATAGTAACGGCTTTACGACTTAAGGATGGTACATGATGGGTGCAATTAGTCACTTCTTTTCTTTTAGACATGCGTAGCTCCTTGGATTTTCATTCTGATATCTAGTGGAGAACTACACACAATGTAGAACTCCATTTTTTTTATCTATTGCCCTCCCCAGCTAAATTTCTCTAAATTGATTAGAGAAACTTTTCTCTATCATTTTTCAGCCTATTCTCGAATTATTCGGTGTTTGGTGCAGGTAAGTAAGATTTGGGGGGTAGAGGATGGAAAGAAACTTTTAACACAAGGATTTTAACCCAAAACTTGAACGATCAACTTGAAGACTTGAGTGCAAAATCACTAAAAATATATTTCGACAGTTAGTCGAGTCGGTGTTATACACAATATGGCGACAGTTGTTTGCTGTACTATTGCTCTGTATAGATGGTAGCTATGACAACTACAATAATGACAAATAGTGAAGCTCGCTACCAGCCGATTAGCCACAGGTTAGGTCTAAAAGAGGTCTGATTTCCAAAAGATATGGCTTAAAGATAGAAATGCGGCTGCTAACTCGAGAGAAAATGTGTTAGTCGATTTAGTGAATTTTATTATTTACACCGACTTTTTAAAAACAGTGGAACGAAACAAAATGTAAAAATATTTTCACTTCTACAGATTCAGTTTTGAGCATCGTTTTTATTTATTCATTTTTTTTAATATGCAACCCATACTCATGAAAGGTTGTAAACCTATACGTTGGTAGCATGAATAGGGTAAGAATTTTTATTTATTTATTTTTCTAGTTTACCTTGTCTGGAAACTCTGCCCTAGAGATCAGAAAGGAACTTTCAAGCCATTTCAGGTCTCCGATACGCAGGGCCGTGGTCTCCCACTGGCTGACGAAATTCATCTCCGACCTAAAGATAATCACAACAGCTGTGCTCTGCGGTGGGATTCGAACACTCAAGCTTTGTTTGGAGAGCAGATACGCTAAATACCCAGCTAACCAGACAGACAACAAGAAGTTTAAAGGGGAAAAATTACTGATTTGAAATTAAATTGATTGATAACTACCATAAAAAGAAAGAAAGAAAGAAAGTATTTTTCATACTATTAACATAATGATCTTCTTACTTAATTAGTAATTTAAAATCTCTCTGTATGCTGAATAAGACCATACGATGAATCAACATATTCTAATAGATAATTATTATTATTATCATTATTATTCCGGGCGACACCAGGGAGTCCTTAGACTCACCGAGGGAGGCCCTAAACATCATGTTCACACAACTATAAGACATTTTCACAGTATCTATCATACCTTGCCTTGAACTCGCTCACCGTCATAGCACCCACAACAGACTCTGGCAGCTTATTCCACTCATTTACCACTCTAAAAGTAAAGAACTCAGCTCTAACATCCCTGCTAACCACACTCTAGCCCAGCTTCCATAGGTGTCCCCTAGTTCTCCCACCACTAGTCCTGATCTCAAAAATATCCTCTGAATTAATCCTATAGAATCCCTTTAGCAATTTGAATGTCTCAATCATATCTCCTCTTTTCCACCTATCAACTAGTTTCTGCAACCCACAAATCTTCAACCTGTTCTCATATGGTTCATTCCATAGACTTGCTATCATCTTGGTCACTCGTCTCTAGATCTTCTCCACCTCCTCCCCATCAAGAAGGAACCGAGGTGACCAAATCTGGGCACAGTAGTCGAGATGAGGTCTTATCAAGGCTTGGTACAGAGGTAAAATAACTTGCTTGTCTCTGCTCGTTAAGGTATTTTTCAACAACCAAGTGAGTTGATGAGCTGATTTAGCTAATTTTGCAATGTGCCCCCTAAACTTCATCTCCCTACCCAACACTCCCAAGTCCCTGGCCTCATCAATCTCCTGGAGTACAGTTCCACCAATGTGGTATACTGCTGCTAATCTTTTCACCCCAAAATGCATAACCTTACATTTTGTCACATTAAATTGACATCCATTCTCCTTAGCCCAGAACTCCAATCTGTCCAAGTCATCCTGCAAGATTTTGACATCTTCTGCATTCACTATCACCCTATCCAACTTTGCATCATCAGCGAACAAATGAACTGTTCCACTTAGATCCTTCCCTATATCGTTAATGAACAGATTAAACAGCAGTGGTCCAAGAACAGAACCCTGCAGCACACCACTAGTCACAGGCCGTCTTTTGGACTCTACTCCTGAATAAACTACTCTGATATCTCTCCATCAACCACCCACCTATCCATCTCGCCAACCCTATGTTCATTCCCATATGTTGTAGTTTACGGATTAGAATTCCATGTGGTATCCTGTCAAACGTCTTTGCCAGGTCCAGCAGTATCACTGTAAACCCATTACCCTTATCCAGTTCAGACGTCACTGTGTTATAAAACTTGAGCAAGTTGCTGAGTCATGATCTACCCTTCACAAAGCCATGCTGTCCCCTGTACAGTATCTCATTTTCATCAATCCATTCCTGTATTTTTCCCTTGACTACTTTCTCCAAGACCTTGACGACTCCTAGTATGCTGATCGGTCGGTAATTTGCAACCGTAGTCTTGGATCCTCCTTTATGCAATGAAACTATTTTCACCTCTTTCCACACCTTCGAGACCACACCAGACCCGAGACTCAGATTAAACAACATGGTCAAGGGCACTGATAATTCCTTAGCCGCTTCACGCAAGACCCGCGCCGGTATACCATTCAATCCCACAGATGTATTCACGTTGACGTTTTGTAATAGACTATTCACCTCCACTTCATTCATCACAATTCCTGTATAAACTAATGGTTCCTTCATTACTTCAATGTCACCACCTGGATGATATACTTTTGAAAAGTGCACGCTTAGTAACGCCACTATATCGACTGATTCAGTGACCTCCTTACCATCGTCATTCCTTAAAATCATTTTGCCGTGTATAGTTTTTTCTTGCTTGCAGCATATTGAAAGAACTGTTTGGGATTCTCTTTTGCTTGCATAGCTAGTTTCCTTTCATAATCCGCTGTTGCTTTTTTTACCACAGTCGTTACCCTTCTGGCCTGCACTTTATACCGTTCGTATGCCTGCAGGTCACCTCTTTCTTTAAATTCCCTCCACAGTTGTTTCTTTTTTTTCAGCTCAAGCTTAATAGTGTTATTCATCCATTTAACCCCTACTTGTTTTACTATTCGGACCCTAGGTATACAATCAGCCATAACCTCCTGTAAATGCTCCTTGACTACTTCCCATGCTCTATCGACGTCGAGCCCTTGCAGTTGTACATGCCATGGCACTGATCTAAGCAATCTCCTAAGCTTGTCATACTTGCCAGCATGGTAATTCCACATATACCCTGTCTTAATCGAAAATTCCACATCTTTAGCCACCTCCCAGGTCAAGACCTTATGATCACTCTCACCAATAGGTGGCAACATGGTCATATTCATTACACTCAAATTCTCAGATGCTATTACCAGGTCAAGCACTCTCGTACCCCTAGTACTTTCAATTACATGCTGTCTCAGATAGTTATCCCTTAATAATTGAATAAAATCCATTTCCTTCCTCACATGTGTCCTCTCCTCCTTCCAATCAATGTTACCATAGTAGAAATCCTCCATAATAATTACCCTCCTTTCACTCATTTCATCAATTTCCCTATGCATACTATCTCCACCATCTATTCCATCACCTGGTCTATAGCAGCACCCAACTGTATATTTTATTCTGCCAGTCTCAATCTCACACCAAATAGCCTCAAATGAGGTCCTTTCACTATCCTGCGATACAACTTCAATTTTCCTTGGCTGCAGTTCATCAGCTATCATCAATAACAGCCCCCCCCCCCATTTTATTCTCTCTGTCCTCCTAAACACACTCTAACCTACACATTCTGTCCCACTAACTGTATCATCTTCCGTCAGCCATGTTTCACTAATGCCATCATCTTTTTAATACTGTCGTCATCTTTTTTTTTTCCTTTGACATGCCTGTTTAAACTATAACTGAATTTGATTACGGATAAAATCAGTAGTTTATTTCATCTTGAAAATGTAATGGGTTCTATGAAAAATCAAACAATAAATAATGAAATAAATAAATAAGCAAATGAACTTTTTAACGGAAAAACAGATGTGGTAATTTTCTCTATAAATAAATATTTCACATCCAATATACTGTGGACATGTCTGGTGATATGTCCTTACCCTGCTATATTTCTGGTTCAAAAATTGCATGTCTTAATTGGAGTTTAGGAGTGTTGCTTCACTATATTGAATTAATTAAAAATACAGACGAAATACTTTAGAATATCTTCGTGTGAGTAACAAAACTTATGCATAAAAATTATTCATATTCATTCCAACCTGTAATTTCAGTTAATGTTTCAGTATATATTAAATACTGTTATCATTTTGATACAGTACGGTTCTCTAACAAGTAAGCGACACCACTTGATATAATTTTCTTTCTAAGCAGTATTTTACACCCTAGATTTCAATTTCCAATGCTCTTAATTCAGTACCGTTTAAACTTAAGTTAACTAATTATTAAGCATTCTACAAAATAAATCCTCTTCTGCGAGAAATACATCCCATCTAAATACGATTTTAACATGCAAGCACTGCTGTAGGTTTGGATGGGATATCAGCTGATTATGTGAATGTGCAAAGGAATTGGCAACGCCTCTTACTTGGCTATTTTATTTAAGTGTGAGCTCTAGTATGGTCCTCCCTGGGGAGTGGAAGGAAGGTAAAATTGTTCCTTTGCATGAAGGAGGCGCTAAGACTGCGGTAACAAATTACAGACTAATCACCATGTTGGGAGTGGTGGCAAAAATATTTGAAAAGTTGGTTAAGAACATAATTCAAGAATCGATGGATAATAATATGATACTCTCCGGGGACCAACATGGTTTTGTTAAAGGTCGGTCCTGCCTTAGTAATTTATTAATTTTTTTTTTATAATAGAGTGACAGCTGAGTTGGACAGGGGGAATGGCTACACAGTGATACTTTTGGATTTTGCGAAGGCTTTTGAAAAACGATATCCCATGGAGTACTGATACGCAAATTAGAACAAATGGAGATGGATATTAAACTGATGATATGGATAAGGGAAAGGCTCACGAACAGATACCGAAAAGTAGTATATGGAGGAACAGAGTCCAGGATGAAGCAGGTGACCAGTGGTGTACCTCAAGGCCTTGTGCTTGGGCCATTATTGTATAATTTGTACATAAATGATATAGGAAATGACTTGAAGGGAGATATTCAGTTGTTTGCTGATGACGCTAAGTTGGGTAGTGCAAAAATCAACCAAGCTTGCAGAAGGATTTAAATTAGCTAAAATGGGCAAAAGGGTAATGGATGTCAGTTCAATGAGGAAAAGTGTAAAGTCATGCACTTTTGGATTAAACGATTACCACCTGTGTGTCATATTGATGAAACTGTTGATGAGACAAGACTAGGGACTTGGGGGGGGGGTTGGATAGGTAGTTGAAGTTCAGAGGGCATATTGCTAAGGTGTTCAAGGTCGCTCATAGGATTACTTGGCTTTGAAGAACACACTAACATGAAGAGATTAAGAAGTTATTATTCTTCTTTATAAGGCGTTGATGCGTCCACATCTGGATTACTGCTCATATCTGGTCGCCTGCATTCCTTGCAGATGAGGAAGTGGTAGAAAAGATTCAGAGGAGAGTGAAAGTTGGTGAGTGGTGTAAGGAATGCTCACTGCATTGATAGATTGAAAGTTTGTAGGCGGAGAAGAGGGGGACATGATAGAAACATTTAAATCACTAAAAGGTTTTTATAAGATTTAGATTGATTTAGGGGAAATATTGCAGCAGTGGGATAGTGGTGAAAGAACAAGAGATCATTCCTGAAAATTAAGTGAGGGTGTGGTTAACAAGGGTGTGTGGACTAAATTTTTCGCGTGGAGAGTGGTGAATGAATGGAATGTATTGCCTAACTCAGTTTTGAGTGCTTCATCTGTAAATGAGTTCAAGAAGAGGTAAGATAGATATTGTGTGGATAGTTTAGGTCTCCTGCAATGAGTCTTCTGACTCCATGGAGATACCTATATAATAATAAAAATAAAAAATAAAAAAAATCAGCTAACGCCTTTTTATTCCTGTATAGGGAGTGGGCAAGGCCGTTTAGCCCTATCTAACTTTTGGAGACTGAGTGGGCAATTCAATCTCCACTGACAGCCAATCACAGATAGCTTGCCCAAGGTTATCACTAATTAAGCAGCAGGCAGTGAAGAGAAATGGCTCAGCAAGTGCTGCCATCTCGTGGTCCCTAACCCTATCACACAATATATTTAATGTCTGAAATAATAATAATAATAATAATAATAATAATAATAATAATAATAATAATAATAATAATAATAATAATAACTTAGTAATAATGAAGGACAGTTAAAAATAGTCTCTCGAGGGCTCATTTTAGTGAGTACGGGAGTGGCGAACCCCAGGCACCTGATGCTGGATCATACCTTATTTCAAGAAATAAAATAACATAAAATAAATAAAAGTAGGGATCATCTGTTATATTATCGATAAGATGATCCCTACTTTTATTTATTTTATTTTATTTTATTTCTCTCGTTCCTTTCACCCAATGCTATTAGAGTATTCCAGGACTAGGGGTGAATCTTTCCATGTTGCTTCTTTTTTTTTTTCCATGCATAGAAGGCAACTGGAAACCATTATGCTTCTACTTTTCCGTAGTTTGGATGAGCAGCAAGGAACAAAATGACGAGTGATGCACAGTTCAGGATGGGACACCTTGGTCCGGAACTACGCAATTGACTACCAGGGTGGTCACTTATTAGAGTATGGATATTGACAAGATTGCATGTCAGTCATGAAACATCTCTACTAAACCCTGTAGGAGGTGAAAAAGAAGAAAATGGAAAATATACATATGGAAAGAACGCTAAAAGCGAATTTCACATTGGATCTTGGAAAGTGAATACCTTACTTCACTATTATACTTACTTCACTATTATTTTCAAACTGAAAGACTGGAGATTGTAAAGATGGAGATGCTAAGATTGAAATAGATGTATTGGGAATGGCTGAGGTGAGATGGAAAGGAAAAGGAGATTTTAGAACAGAGGATGGAATGAGAGTAATTTACTCAAGAGGAGAGGAGCAACATCAAGCAGGGGTTGGTATAATATTGACTAAACGATGTGTGGAAGGCTACTGGCAAATTTCAGACAGAGTCTTGGTGGTAAAGATGAAAGCAAAGACAAGAAATATTCTACTTATTCAGATATATTTACCTACTTGTGATTGTGAGGATGAGGAGGTGGAGAAAGTTTATGGTGCTATAGAAAAAGGTTTGGAATGTAAAGAAACAAAAGATATAATTATAATACGGGGCGCGGGAGAGGAAGGGAGGAAGTTATTGTTGGGCTCTATGGATTGGGATTGAGAAATGAAAGAGGAGATATGTTGTTGGATTTCTGTAGAAAACATGATTTGACAATTATGAAAACTTGGTTTTAAAAAGATCCAAGAAAATTGTGTACGTGGAAAGCCCTAGTGGAGGATATAAACAGTAAAAGAAATCAGACAGATTATATTTTGATAAACAAAAGATAGAGAAACAATATAAAAGATGTGAAAACATATCCACGAGCAGACTGTAATACAGATCATATATTATCAACTAAGATGAAAATTAATTTTAAAAAAAAAAGTAACTAAAAGGAGACAAATAAATCATGGAATATAGAGCAGCTGTAAATACCAAACACAGCGAATAAATTCACAGAGAAAGTAGAGGAAGAAATGAAGGAGAGAAATGGACAAGTAAGTGAGTGAAAAATGGAAGATTCTGAAGGAAAGCATAATTACTGCTACAGAACTATATTTAGACCAAAAAAGAAGAGTAAAGAGAGAATAGAAAGGAACCATGGATGACAGAAAATATTTTGAGAAAAATAAAACAAAGAAGAAAGTTAATAGTAAAACAGAGGAGGAAAAATAGCAGTATAAAGACTTGAGTAGGGAGATACATAGAGAAATAAGAAGGAAAAAGGAAGAGTGATTAGATGAAATGAGTAAAGACACAACAGCAAAGGCAAAAAGAAATGACATAAAAGGTGTTTATAAAAACACTAATATGATGACAGGAAGGATAACGATGCAGAGGATTGGAGCAAACAAGAATGAAAGAAGCGAAATTCTGATAGAAAAAGATAAGATATTACAGAGATGGGAGGAATATGCAGTTAAACTGTGTGAAGACAGAAGAAGAGGAGGAAATTAAATGAAAGAGCATAGGGGCAGAGGTTATACATCATGAGAGAGGAATTTAAGTTAGCAATTCAAAAGATGAAAGAAGGAAATTCCCCTGGAATAGATGGTGTACAGATAGAACTTGTAAGGAATACAGGTGAAAAAGTTATGAAAGTGGTATGGCAAATTATTAACTGAATTTATGAGGGACAAGAATTACCAGAGGAGTTTAGAAGATTAATAATTATCCCTATTCCAAAAAAGACGGGGGTCTTAGACTGTAACAATTTTAGAACGATAAGTCTTATAACTCATGCAGCAAAAATTCTGGCACAAATAATTCTAAAGAGAATTAAGAGTAAAATAGAAAAGAAATGAATGTAGAACAGTTTGGTTTTCGAATCAACAGAGGAACTAGAGAGGCTATAACTTGTCTAAGAATTATTGGGGAGAAAATACTCAACTATGGTGGAAAGTTGTTTTTGGAATTTCTAGACTTTGAAAAGGCATTTGATACAGTAAAGCATAAATGGCTTTTTGACATTCTAGAAAATATTGATATTGACTCGTATGATTTGGAAATTTTAAAGAGAATATATTGGTCACAAACCGCATCAGTATGTGTAAATGGAGAGGTAACAGGAGAATTCCCAGTGCAGAGAGGAGGTAGACAAGGATGCAAGTTATCACCATTATTGTTTAATATTATAGTGAAGAGATGCGTAGAGAGGCACTTGAGGATGTCGAAGAAGGAATAAAAATAAATAGAAGAATCATCGATAACTTAAGGTATGTGGATGATGTAGTGATGATGGCAGAAAGTGAAAATGGACTACAGCAAATTGTTTAAAGAATTGAAAACTCCTGTAAAGAGTACGGACTAAGGATTAACACGATGAAGACCAAGATAATGATAATGGCAGAGGTTTTAATGGAGGTTTAAGAATGACGGAGGCAACAGACCATGAGAAATGGAGAAGAGCTGTTCATCTTGCAACCCTCTTTCTAGAGAATGCTACCGGAAGACGACGACGAGTTAAAAATATTCATTGTGAACACAAAAAGTTATATTTTAAAAATCCACTGTTATTACCTAAGCTGAATATTCCTTGATTAGACAGATAACGTTAAATGATAATACCTATCATTAGTCACCGTTGCCAAGTTGATAACTGTCTAGTTAAAAGGTGAATTTATAGAAACAGAAAACAACAAAAATAAGTATGTTAAAGAAAAATAAACTACATCGTATATTAGAAATGAATATGCAGTTATTTTTATGTGAAAATAATTACAAAGTAAAACTGCATATGGGAGAAATAAGTACGTTGAAAAAGACTTAACGCAAAAACAGATGCGGTAAATTTCGCTATAATTACTTCGCATGCGTAATAATAGGTGTTGTAGAGTGCTGTCACTATCATATCTTTACCCTGATACATTTCTGGACCTCGAACGGCATGTCTTAATTGGACTACTGTAATGGAGGAAAGAGCACTGATACATACAAAGATGATCAAGATGACATGAAAACTAAAGATAAAGATATCCTAGATGTCTGAATAATTACTTTGAAAAACTATTACACGAAGGAAGCAGTGACTGAAAATTTTCAGGAGGTGTAAAGAGGAATACGTATCAATATTTGAGGTAGAAAAATCAGTCCAAAATTTGAAATGTGAAAAGGCAGCTGACGTAGATGATACTCGACCAGAAATGCTTATGTATGGAGGTATAAACGTTTTGCAGTGGCTATATCACATAATTTTGATGGCCTAGACAGAAGGTCGAATTCCCAATGAATGGAGCAGTGCTTTCATAGTATATATCTTTAAAAAAGGGAATAAAGCTGAAATGTGACAATTATAGAGGAATTTCTCTACTGAGTGTTCCAGGTAAGACTTATGGAAGCATACTTGAAAAGAGGTTAAGAAAGACTGTGGAAGAGAAGCTTGGTTAAGAACACGCTGGATTCAGGCAAAAATAGAGGCTGTCAGGATGAGATTTTCCCTTTAAGACAAATAATAGAGAACTCATGGGAACATAGCAAGGATCGCTACTTATGTTTTGTACACCTGGAAAAGGCATACGACAACTTGTCCAGAGAAAAGCTTTTCAAAACACTACAATTATATGGGGTGAATGGAACATCATACAGAGAAATACATAATCTATATTTAAGTTGGCATTCAACAGTTAGAACTGAAGGAAATACAGTAAGATGATTTTATGTCGGATTTTAAATTCCGGGTTTGGTATTAGAACTAAAGATATCAAACTCAGCTCTTTGCTTTATGCAGGTGATGTTGTACTCCTAAACACATCTAGTGCAAGTCTCCAAGATTCTCTAAATTGAATAACAGCTGTGACAATTTGGCATGGAAAATCACCAAGAAAAAGACCAAAACAATGAAAATTGGCAGAAACATTGAACACATCAACTGCATTCTAAATGGAGAACCTATAGAACAAGTAAAATATTTCAACAATTTAGACACAATTTTTAATGTAGGCTTCAAGTTAAATCTGGAAATAGACAACAGAATAAGCAAAGCTGGTATGGTGAGTAGCTAGCTGAATAAATTTATATAGAATGAGAGAGAAATTAGTCAAAACACCAAACTAGCAGTATACAAGACGGCGTTCAAACCAAACCTAAGTTATACATCTGAGAGTTTGGTTAGAAATAAAGCACTTGATCAAAGACTAGAGAACACAGATATGAGGTTTCTGAGAAAAATTTGGAAAGTGAACTGATGACATCAATGTCAGAATCATGTTAAAAAGAAGCTATTAAAAAGAAACTAGACACTGTTAGTATTCAAGTGCTTATCTAAGATGGCATGGCCGCTTAAATAGAATGGGTAAGGAAATATTAGCAAAACAGGTGTTAGATGCCAAGATGGCAGGAAAGAGACCCAGAGGAAGACCAAGGTCTAGGTGGATTGATTCGGTCAGAAGTGCCTTAGAAGCACGAAATATTAGATATGACAATATTGGAGTGCTTACAAGTAATAGACTAATTTGGAGGAAAATTGTGGATAGGAGATTAATAATGTAAAGTTAATAATGTATTGCTGTCATAGTAACCTGAATACCTCTTGGGATACATATCAAGAAATTGATGATGATGAAAAGTGCTTAATTTTCATGTAAACATGTTCTGGTGTTAATAGACCCGACTAATCCCAATGGGTGACAACGGTTTTACCACGAAGTAACCTCGTGCTCAGTATGGTATAAATTCGTATTATTGGTAATATCGTTAATTTCTCTCATGCCTCGTTATAAGCAGGAGTTTTTGAGGTGACATAATGAATATGCATGAATGAAGGTATGTTTGAGATGAGGATAACGTGAGACGTACTGCAGAAGCATATGCAAATAACTAGGTGATATAAAATACTTGGATACTCAGTTTAGCTGATATTCACTTGTCCATATCCAATCACTAGATAACATGTTCGTAATAAGATTTTTTTTCTATCTGTTGATACTATAACATTGTGTTTCTGCTCAGTTGTTACCTTACATTCCCCCGAAGGGAATAGGCGAGACCATTTTATCTCTGACTAAGTTTGGAGACTGAGACAATCAATTTCCACCTTTACCCAATAAGAGATAGCTGGCTTATTAAATTATTAATGATTTAAACCGCATTCGGTGAAGGAAATACGGCGGACAGCTGGCATCATCTCGTGTTCCCTAACCCCAAGGCTTTTTTTTTTTTTTTGTTGTTGTTGTTCTGAAATAGTGTGGGTTGTATAGTAATTGCGGGATTAAAAACCTGACCTACCGGTAGAAAAACCCTAATTCTGGATAGTGCCAGAAATTGACTAACTTGGGAACCAACTGAAGAAAGGCTTAGAAAAAGCTTTTTCTAGTCGGTGACTAGAATTGAACTAATAATGCTCTTTCTCTGGGATGTCTAGCGCTATGGGTACAACCGTCATTTGTACAAACAACGTGCTTACTTATAACATATACTTTCTTAGTCTTCTTTAAAGATTGTAATATTAGATAACGGACTGTATATCGTTATTTATAATAGCTCTTGGTAACTAATAGCTGAAAGGACAAATAAATAAATAAATGTGCTGTCGCATGTTGAAAGAATTTGTAGAATATCTATTATTTGTTTTCGGTACCATCAATAAGTTTCTTCTGCAGTACAAATCTTAATATGTAGGAAATTTTGATCGTTTTTTCAACATACAATGAACAACAGTGGGAGTCATGGTACTGTAATGGAAGGATAACACATAGTTCTTTGCTAAAATAAGGATTGGAGTGAGCATCAGTCTTATTGTTTAGTTGTGTGTTCTTATCGTTTGTGTTGTTATAATAATTTCCATCCAAGCAAGTGATGTCATGCTGAACAGAGAAATTTATTCACGAGTAGATAGATACTCAAGAATTCTATACTGACAATGTTTTAGCACAAACATTCTGTTAATGATGTGTCTTATGTTGGAAGTTAACATGGAATTTCACTTGAGGTTGCTTTCGATATACAAGCCTGTCGGTTTTAATATCATGTCGGTTTTTTTTTAATTTATTCGTAATGACATGGTTGCCATCATAATTTAAAATATGTCACTCAATTAATGAAACTTATTTGTTAAGCAGAAGTACGTATATTTTATTTTCCTTGTGATTTGGAGGCCATCATTGTCAAACTATTCGTTTTCTTTTGTCATATCCTGATTGATGTGGTCCTCTAATGGGTGGATATTAACTTCGTTTATAAATCAAAATGGTATCCTCAATGAAAGACAATATTTTGCCAAATAAGTTGCTCCCACACAGATTAACATAAATTTCAAAAAGAACGTCTTAGTGTTGATCCTTGTGGTACACCGTAGTTAATATTTTTTATTTCACTGTTATATTTTCTGAGCACATTTCATCAATTTCGATAAGTATAACAGCTAAATCAGCTAACGCCTATTTGTTCCCGTATAGGGAGTAGGCCGGGCCGTTACAGTGAAATACAAAATATAAAATACGGTGTACCAAAAGGATCAGTACTGAGACCTCTTCTGTAAAAGCGGGTTGTGATGAACACATGGCAAAGTCTACAAAAACAGCTGCGGTACACTTCACATTGTTCATCTCGCTGTGTATTGATTCCATGAAATCCAAAAGTGCTTTATCGTGTTTAGACTGGGTCTAGAAACCATGCTAATTGGGTAAATATAAAGATACAGTGTGTGTGTGTGTGTGTGTACAGTTCAAACGTTTGTGAATTAAAATCTCACTGACATTCGAAACCGTCTATAATGTAATATAGATATACATAAAATAGTAATATAGATATACGTGTCACATAAAATAGTAATAAACATGCAGTATTGATTCGCTTAGTTTTGCGCACTTAGCAACATGCCAAAGAATACAAACGAACAAAAATTTCTGAATATCTTATCGTAACTACCAATTTAATAAGTACGTTGCACCAACAGCACTTTAGACTTTAGCATTGAATGCGAACTTCGAGTTGTCACTATCGAAATACTAAGTTATTCATTGAATCAGAGTCACGTGATTTGGGAGATTTCAGCATGTATATCAGATCCTGGAGGGTGGATTCTTTCTACCTTCTCTTGCTTAACGTTGGCTCTCTTGGCGGAGTGTATCTACCTTCCTTGTGTGTATAACCGAATACCATACCCAGGTAAAAAAGAGTTTGTTCTCTCGAAATTGTTAATGACATGGCTGTGTTTTGGTATTGATTGTTAAACCATCATGCAACAAAATATTTTAATATTATGGTGGCGTTTTATTAACCGTGTCTTTTGATAATATTTATTTAACTTTAATGCCCAAACAAATATGATAATATTACTTATTAGAGCCTATAATAAATAATTTATACCGCAGTCGTATTTTATTTTATATTTTCATAAATGTCGTTGTTGCATTTCAACAAAATACTTTTAAAAATATTTTAAATGAAGTCTTCGTTAAAGAAATCAGCTATGCTCGAAAACAATTAAATATTATTGGCTCCACAAATAATGTTCATTTCTACATTAATACCTAATATGTAAGAATCTGTTAAAAATAATAAATTTACTACTATATAGAAATGGAACATTATACAAAATGATATAACATAATTTTTCTGTTCTTAATAATAATTATATTCGTTTCTAAATCCAATTATAATGCCGATTATACTTATCGGTAGAACGATTTCAAACTGTGAATTACGGTATATTTGAAAGTCAAAGGATATCGCAAACTTCTTAACAATTATTTAAAATATTACCATTATCTTGATTAAGATTTGTGTAATAAAATTTTCAAATTAATTTCCATTTAATTTGATTAATATTAATTATTTGAATTTAATAAAGTAGAATTGTCTTGCTGACCCTGCACGTAGTGCAAGACCAAGGCGACTCATGGTAAAAGTAGTATAAGCTCTGATCACTAATTTTAATATTTACCCCTAATGCAAAGCACATCTCCTGGAGGAGATGTATGATGCTTTGTATTAAAGGCAAGGGGCCATTACCCAGACCGGTTTCGACCTTTATTGAGGTGTATTTAAGTAAAGACCTCTCTAAAAATTAGGACGATCCCTAGACCACTCCATTGTGGCCGAAAGACCGTCCAACTCAGCGTTGTTCCGCGAGAAGAACTTCTCAGCGTTGGCTCATTCCACCACCAGCCAGAGCCATAATCTCAGCGGTGTCCCTACACAGAGACAGGCAAAAACCTATCCCCAAGCAGAGCCTCTCAAAGCCAGCCCCCACCAGTTCCGACCCCTATCGAGGTGTATTTAAGTAAAGACCTCTCTAAAAATTAGGACGATCCCTAGACCACTCAATAGCGGCAGGAAAGACCGTCCAACTCAGCGTTGTTCCACTCAGTGACAGACTCACTCCGTCACCGAGAAGAACTTCTCAGCGTTGGCTCTACCCAGTGGCAGGCTCACCCCACCACCAGCCAGAGCCATAATCTCAGCGGTGGCCCTACTCAGAGACAGGCAAAAACCTATCCCGAAGCAGAGCCTCTCGAGGCCAGCCCCCATCAGTGGGAGCCAGGCTAGAAATACCAAGATTTTAGTAATACAGAGCTTATAAGTATTTTACCAGAACAAGTTACCATAAGGTGTTTTAATCTTATTAAATAAAAATCTCGGGAGGAGATATAAATGTAGAAAGTATTTTACCTTGGGTATAATAAATGTTAAAGATGCCAAGCTATTTTAAAACTGGTTTTACTCCATTTCCCAAGTAAGCAAACAGACAAACAAGTCAAGTTTGCGCCTGCAAGTGTTGCATGTCTAGCTGACCCTGCACGTAGTGCAAGACCAAGGCAACTCATGGTAAAAGTAGAATTGTATTATTCTTTTTAGTCCCAGGCGATTTCCTTTTCTGAGATAAAGAGCCAATAGGCTTCACTACGACGAAGTTAATTTATTCAAATTAAGCGGATATTGAATCCAACATCACTTCTTAGCCGAATAAGAAACTCAAAAATAGAAAATCTATCCAAGAGTTTCATGCCGAATATAGAAAACTACAAAAGTTCGGCGAGTTCAACGTAAGCCAACAGATGGTACATGCTGGGGCAACTCGTAAGACTACGAGTTGTCCCAGCATGTACCACCTGTTGGCTTACCACCTGAGATAATCAACATGCAAATTAACAGTATGTTACAGTAACACAGTAACATAATATTTGAAATAGACTAACAATGGAGAGATCACGCAATTAGGGTGTATTTCTGAAAGCTAATGACTTGAGATCTGTGTGCGCGCTAATCTAGGTTTTTGAGGAAAGACGTCCAATTGTCATGTTATCATATATAGATCCCCTTTGATCTATATTTATCCACCTCTTTTGGTACCCAATGATACACCTTTCCATTCTAAATAGATGATCTTTCCATTTCTCTCTGTATTCCTTGATCTTTTCATTTACGTCGTAAATATCTAGCTCTCTTCTAATGTTTTCATTTCATATGGTTATATGGCCCAATTTTGCAGTTAAAGGAGCAATATGGTCCAAAAGTGCTCCTCTTAAAAATCTCAGCATTATAACTTTTTAATGAAATCTTTATAAAATTTTTGTTCAGTTTCCCCGTCTTTTTTTTTTTTTTTGTTATTATTATGTTTATTGTGTCCTTTTAATTTTTCCACAGATTTGCTTTTAAAAAATGTCTTTATTTTCTCATCTATATCTTTATCTTTTAGATATGTTATTATGCAACCTACGTAATTTAAACTCTGTCACTTGTTCTATCATTTTATTTTATTTTTTATGACTATTTTTAATCTAACATGATCTCTACCTTTAAATGCGATGACCTTTGTTTTCTTTTATGAAAATTTTAAATTGTATTGTTGGCTTATTTTGTTTAATTTATAAATCATTTATAAATAAAATTTATAAATTTTAAATATTAATTTATAAATAAAAAAAGGTGTATATATATACACCTATGAATATTGAATAGAATTAGAGATAAGCTACATCCCTGTCTAACGCCTTGATTAATCGCATTCTGCTCTGTGAATTTATTACTTAACTGTAACTGTATTTTTATATAAACTTTGTACAGCTTGTACCAAATCTAATGGACATTCTTGTTTTCTTTTTTCAATTATATTCCGTAATTTATCTGTGTATTTTATCAAAATCTTTCTCATAATCTATTAAGACCATATGAGTCTCCAAATTAAATTCTCGTCTTTCTTCAATAATTTGTTCATCATCATCATCAGCTAACGCCTTTTATTCCCTTATAGGGAGTAGGCGAGACCTTTATACCCTATCTAGCTTTTGGAGACTGAGTGGGCAGTGAACAATAATTTGTTTTAACAAATAAATATTGTCTATACACACAACCTTTCATGTCTGAAACCATTTTCAGATTTCATAAAATAAATCAAAGAAAAAGATGTACAAATTAATGTGGCGACTTCTTAATTTTAATTATAATTATCTACACCAGGAATCGGCAACCTTTTCTGACTCGCGGCCCACATTCAGCTTTTATTTTTAATAATCGGGCCGCAAGCGTTTAATTAAGAGAAAATATAGTGAAAAAAAAATGCTTAAGTTATCAATTTTTATTATATCAATCTTAATAAAACACAGATTATTATTTCTATGGCTATTTAGCCTATTTTTGTTTAGAGGAGTAACATGGGAATTTTCCCAGAGAAATAATACTTACCTTAAAAAACACAGAAATATTTAGAGCACCAGATATGAAACAAGCATGAAAATGAAACTCGATGAAAAATTATTATCACGTAAAAACAATGCCGACATTAAAAGGGTTCAAAAATAATCGCATTTCGATGCTATTTTTATGAAAATCCACAAATCTTGTTGAAAATTCTGTTTGTAAATCTTTAATAATACCAACAAAAGTTCCCTTTTGTGTTTGTCATCCAACTGTAGATGCAGATTTGCAACATACATAATCATGTAGATTTCCTTCCTTCATATGTTTCTTCAACAGATATAGTTGGCGACTGCAAAAGTGTGCCAAAATCTCGCTTATCGTCGGATGGAGTCGCCTTTGTTATCCCCACTCGTAATGACTCCCACGGTTGACTCTTGCCAAGTTGCACGGCGATATCTCGAAGTATAGGCATAAAAATTATTTTTAATTTATTAATTCATATTATGAAATGTATTATTTAAATAATTCAACATACGGGCCACATGCCATGTAAGTACGATAAACCTTTTACGGGTCGATCTACACAAAACGCGATTGAGTATCAGAGCAAAATAATTGGATTAGTGTCTGTGTACTGTAGGTATTGAAAAAAAGCAAAACTAAACACGATGCAGAATCTGGATAACATAATGGAAATTCAATTCTGTTTTGCTCAGACTGGAAGCCCATGATTGAACTATGCTCGATATAATCTCAAGATAAATGAATGTACTCTCAGATAACGTAGTTTCCTTTAGGGTGGCAGAACGTCGGAAGTCACTACCACTACATTTGAAAGCGTCGGAATTCGCCGTTTAACATTATCTTTTGCTGAGTTGGTTCACGTACAAAACAACATGCTATTGTATTAGCGGACTGTGAACTTTGCATTTTGGTATGTAAAATGACCTTAATATAGCTATATATCAAAACTGCGCTTTTCTCATTTGTTGATGCTCGTAGTGGAGAAAGTAGACGGATTAGGGCGAATTCATTTAATGTGGGGGGGGGGGTGTAGCCATCTATGATGGCTAAGTCTTCACCCCCCATATGTTGAGGCTACTGTAATTAAGCTATTGTGATCTTGGTTTTATATCACCGCTGTCTGCAATGATGTGTCTTCGTTGAAGTCATTTCTGTAGTTGCTTCATTAAAAAAAAAAAAAAAAATCTTTTTAATTATAATGGTCAACATTCTGGTTGATTATGAAGTTCGTAAAAGCTACCATTTTGTCTTCTTTAAAGACACCATTTTGTTTTTTTATCTTTCGTTGATTTTGATAAATAGAAATCTAAAAATAAATAAATAAATAATGTGCGATTGAACATGTTCAGATTTAATTATATATATGATAAAATAAATTTAATTATTAGAAACCAAGAGATACTAAAATAGAAAAATATATATATTATTTATTATTTGAGCGCACAAGAACGGTAATGAAATGTGTATTTTTATTAATGTTTATATCGCCGAAATGAAGCCTATTGGCTCTTTATATTTAAGTGTATTTTTATATTTCTTTTCATGTTATGCAACCGATGAAAACTAGTTGTGCGCTAAAATAATAAATAGTACATTTCCTATTTTGGTATTTCTCGGCTTCTAGTCATTTAATTTATTTAATAATGTCATATAGCTGAGTAAATCTTTCATCAAATTATATATACATATATTAAAAAAAAAAAATGAATGACTAGAAACCGAGAAAAATGAAAACAAAGTTTATTTGCACGACTAGTTTCATCTTGTATCAACCTTCTTCAGGTGTACATTAAAAAGAAATGATCAGTAAAACATAGAGGAAATAATTGTAAACATCACGGAAAGTTAGTGTATATGTTACCGGCGAAGTATGAAAAGCAGGCATTCTATAGAATGCGTGACGTTTTAGGCAAAGTATGAAATGTCTGTTTTATTTTAATATTTTACATACTTTCCCTAGGCATTGTATAGAATGAGAAATACTATTTCGGCACAATAGTATTTGTCACAAAAGTATGAAAAAACCTTTTATTGAAAAGATGCAAGTGAAAATGTAAGAAGTACAAAATGTAAGATACCGGATTTTTCTACAAAAAAGAGAAAAGGACCAGTAATGAACTACTTGTTGCTACAAGGTAGACTGGAATGACATTTTGAATTGCACTTAATTGCCTTTTTCATACAAAAGCACTTCAAATCTCGGCACTTGGTCTTGCAAGTACACCTCACGAACCCTTGGCGGTCTGTGCCCGTGGACTGAGCGGAAGCGGCTGACCGGAGAGCTATTTCGTGATCAGGAGCGTCTCCAACTCTGAGTAAGTCCTTGGGACATAAAATGAATTGTGATCTGGCATAGAGTTGGTTTAAAATTCCTTTAGCAGTTCCAAGTCGGTATAAACCATCGTCTGTCACACTCATAACAATCGCCAGCAGATTGCGTGAGTCACCCCGTCCCTCGTCGATGTCTGGGATAGAAACTCGCGCAGTGGCCCCCAAAGGTGCAGGAGGAAATTGTTTGTCGGAATCCATCTTCGACAGCATTCTCAATATTGAAGCAAAGAATACACAAAACATTAACGTCAACACCTTCTATTTTCTCACTTCCATCGTCTTTACTCTCATGTCCACAGGCGGCATGAACGTTTTTGGTTAGGTTAGGAAGTGCTCTGGCTCTCTGTTTGAGGCGAGCGTCGAAAGTGAAACAAAGCCAGCAGTGTAGATGGCGGAAGTACTCTGGCTCTCTGTCTGAGGCGAGTGTCGAAAGTCACGTGACTCGCCTTTCGACATTAAAAGTCACTGCTGGGAGTATTTTGCACTTTGCCGATTTGCTTTTTGGCATTCTATACAATGCCGAGGAAATGTGTGAGAATCTAAGCGTTTCATACTTTGACATCCCACTTTCGGCATTCTATAGAATGCCTAGGCACAGGGCCGCCGGAAGCGGGTATGCGGGTGTCGCTACGATGGGGGCGCCGCCGCTGCCAAGGAACGGTTCAGAAGTTAATTTTTAAGAAACAAAATTTTTATCATAAAAACAAAAAAAAAAAAATCTTAGAATAATCAATATTAAAATAAATGAGGCCGTATACACTGAATAAAAATTTTTAAAAAATGTATATTGCCGCCTCTTTGATCAGCCGGCTGTTTAAAATTTTGTAGCTAGAGCAGGCTAAATGCTTGCCTGCAGAATCTTGTGTCTACTGCAGTCTATCTAAAGTGAAAGGGTGAACAGTTTTTATGCGCAGAAACGAATTTTCGTACAAAACATTTGTTGCTAGTTAACCATTCATATGGTACGCATCTCAGTAGGCTACTGACAGTAGCGCAGTGAGACTATTATTTCGTCTCTGTGTCGTGTTGTATAATAATTTCTTGTGGGTATAAAATAGAAATGGAATCAAAAATTTAAAAAAAAAAGTTATCCGGTGAACAAAATCATAAACGTCACGCTGCGAAAGAAGCAGATATTAAGAAACAAACTGGGGCTCTTAATAAATTTGTTAAAATATTAAAATATTCTGATGCAGATTGTAACCAACTCGATACATCAGAAATCAGAGTTGAAGAACCGTGCACATCATCCAGTTTGCATGAAGGTACTATTGCAACTATTGAACAAGATAATTGGACATGATTTAAGTGAAAAATAGTTAAGATTTAGTCAACTACAACAAGATTTAGTTGTAGTTGACCACGAAACTAACACATTGTTAGTCTCTGTGAATTTAGAAGATCCGGGTGAATGGGGAAATATTGATGAAAAATTACGAGTTGTTTTAATTAAAATGGGTCCTGTTCAAAATAAAAATATAATATATCCCAGAGATACATAAGTCGTAAATTTGGCGACACGTATTATAATAGAAAAATGGAAAACGGGAGCTCGTGCCAAGAATATGGCTCATTTATTCCGAAACTTTAAATTCTGTTTTTTGCTTTTGTTGCAAACTTGTCTCACCTACTGAATCAACTGAATTACCCGCTGAGTCTTGTAGAAGGTTATAACGATTGGAGAAATGTAAGTACAACTTTACATAGACATGAGACTAGTTTAACTCAGGTGAAAAATTTCTTAAAATGGAAGGAACTTGATAAAAGTTTAAAAAAACAAAACTACTATTGATTTCCAGACTCAAAGCATGTATGAAATGGAAAAGAAACATTGGACAAGTGTTTTAGAACGCTTGATTGAAATTATAAAATTCCTTGGTAGCCAAAATTTAGCTTTTCGCGGATCATCTGATAAATTATATGAAAGAAATAACGGTATTTTTTTTAAAATTAGTCGAACTGTTTGCGAAGTTTGATCCCGTTATGGAAAATCATGTTGAAAGGGCCCTACAATGAAACAATAGAGTACACTATTTGAGTAAAGACAGTCTAAATGAAATATTGGAAACTTTAAGTAATGCAGTCAGGGATACAATTTTATTATCAATTTTAAAATCTAATTATTATTCCATAATTTTAGACTGCACACCTGATGCAAGTAAAACAGAACAAATGACCATTATTATTCGCTTTGTTTCCTGTGATGGAATTGTCAAGATCAGGGAAAACGTTTTAGGTTTTGCAGATATATCAGATTCCACAGGACGTGGTTTATGTGCAACAACAATGGAACAACTGGAAAAATGGACCATTCCCATTGAAGACATGCGAGGTATGACAATGGGGCAAATATGGGCTCCAAAATTTGCTTTTGAACAAAATTCCTCGAGCTTTTTACGTGCCATGTGCTGCTCATACTCTAAATTTAATCGTTAACGATGCAGCCAAAGTGAATGCAGATGCAATTAGTTTCTTTGCAAGTATTCAAGAAATATACAATTCTTTTCATTCTCTTACAAACGTTGGGCAATTCTTTTAAAGTTCGTAAAAAAAATTAACATTGAAACAGCCATCAGAAACGCGATTGGATAGTAAAATTAATGCAATCCGCCCTCTACGATATCAGTTAGGAGAAAATTTATGTACTTTTTGAAATTTTAAATAATGAAAATTTTAATAAAGAAACTCAGCATGAAGTACAAACATTATGTGCTAAAATAAAGGACTACATATTTATTTACTCTCTTATAACTTGGTATGATTTACTTAATAGAATAAACCCTGTGAGTAAAATGCTTCAAGACAAAAATATGAACATTACACTTGCTTTAGAATCTATCGAAAACTTAAAAATATTCTTACAAGAGTATCGATCAGATACAAATTTTAAAGAAGTTCTAAAAACGGCAAAAGAACTGAGTGAAGAGGTGGATGAAGAACAAGAATTTAAAACTGGTACGGAAGTTCGACGACGAAAGAAGACACGACAATTTGACTACGAGCTTCATGACGAAATGCCACAATCGCCAGAAGATAAATTTAGAGTGAAAGTGTTTTATACACTTCTAGACGTTGCAATGTGTTCGTTAATAGAACGTTTTGAACATCTAAAAACATATTATGATAATTTCAATTTCTTGTATAGATTACTGCAAATTAATAACGAAGATTTACGAAAAAATTGTGACAATTTAGAGATTCTCTTGAAGGACGTCGACAATAAAGACGTAAATGCAATAGAACTATTATATATATATGACGAGTTATGTGCTTTCCGGGATGTTTTTCGGATGGATAATTTAAATATTCAAAAGCCCTTTCGATATTCTTAATTTTATTGTGTCCAATAATTTATCTTTCGCTAACTTTTCAATTGCTTTAAGAATACTATTAACCTTAGCTGTTAGTTTAGCGAGCGGTGAACGTTCCTTTTCCAAGTTGAAAATGATTAAAACCTACTTAAGAACAAATATATCACAAAAAAGGCTTGTTAGTTTGGCGTTAATAGCTATTGAAAATGATATATGTGCGTAATTAGACTTTAAGACCATTATTTCTAATTTTGTGAATATGAAATCAAAAACCTTAAAATTTTAATAAAAAAATTTTCAAGTATATTTATGTAATTTAATTTATTTTCTGTTATTCTGTAAAGATGTTATTTTTTTGAATACTTATATTAAATGTTCTAATTATTTCTGAATTATTTAATTATTTTCTCATCTATCTTGAGTTTCTTTTAATTTCCTAAAAGATAGTTCCACTTATAAAAATTATTACAAGTTACTAAGAATTTAGTAACTTGTAAAATGCAAGAATTTTTTAAACTTTAGTTCAAATAAATTTAAACTTTAATTAAAATTCATTTTAATTTTGTTAGCGATTCGGGGGTCGGTGAGAAGGCTATAATCCCTGTATCATTATATTCAACGATGAAAGTGAAGTGGCTTTATCAAAATTTGCTTTAACTTTTGAGAATTTTTGGAATATACGGGTTTTTAACAATTATCCTGCCTAGTCAACACACCAGGGTCGTTACATTTAGCGAACCAACGTGTGGCTGTTCTGTCAAAATTTATTTAAGAAATTTCAAATAATTTAAATTTTTATTATCGTAAAAGAACCACACATTCCCGGATCGTTACAGGGGCGCTTAGATAGAAATTGCATGCGGACGTCAAAGACCTTAGCGCCGGCTCTGCCTAGGCATTCTATACAATAACTGCTTTTCACAATTTGCCGGTAACATATTTAACGTTGAAACGTTGAAGTCTGCACATTCAAAGCTGTTCTCTCGTTGGCTTAAATGTTGGGCGTATGCATGTGTATGGCATCTCGCGAACGCCAGTATTTGATCGTAGCACAATGACAGTCTGAAAGGTTGTAACTCAGGTTGTTGTTGAGATGCAGGGGGTTGAGAATGATTTCTTTTGATTCTATTATCTTTCTTTCTAATTCATCGTGGCAACGTCCCATAAGACTGTATGGGTAAGGTTTTCTTCATTAGAATCGGCCGAGAGCAGAACATGACTAGACAAAGCTCTGGCTCGCGTTCTCCTGTAACTGACGTCTCTCTTATGTTCTTCAATGCGTAACTCGATCGATTTCTCTGTTTGGCCAAAGTATGGTATATCTATATGGGATATTTAAGGTTGTGATGTCTAGATTTCGTACAGCTCACTAAGGAGCGGATTTTCGGAACAGGAGTAAATAAAGTTCTTATGTTGTATTTCCTAAGAACCTTGGCCAATTTGGGTGAGACAGAGCTTATGTATGGTATAGAAATATTACCTTTCACCCTATTGGTGTCTTCATTATTGCGAGCGGGTGGATTAATAGGAATTTGTCAATATTTTTTGTGAATAACCATTTCACACGATGTCCTAGTGTAGAAATGATTCCAAACTTCTGAGGAGGATAATGATGGGATGGACCGTGAAGATATCTGTTGGTATGGGTAGCTTTTCTGTAAATCGAGATTTTTAATTTCTCTGAGGAGCGGGTCAGTTTGATGTCCAAAAAAAGAAGAGCATCATTAGCTTCGAACTCGGCTGTAAATTTTATGTTCCGATATTGATTATTTAGATGTTTTAGGAAGTTCAGGAGAGATTCACGGCAATGGCTTCAAATCAGGAAAATGTCATCAAAATGTCCTCCTCAAAAGTTTGGAATGATTATCCCGAACTATGAAATTCAGAGTTGTGGCGGTGTGATGGTATGGGCCTGTTATTCTGGTTTGGCGTCGGACGTCTGTTTGTGGTGCCACGAACATCGAACTCCGAGAGGTATCTGAACATTCTGGACAATGCAGTACTTCCTACTTTGTGGTATTTCTACGGAACTGATCATTGTCTCTTTCAGTAAGACAATGTACCGAGTCATAAGGCTAATGCTGTAACTGCGTGGTTTGCGAACATGAATGTCACCATAATTGACTGGCCTCCACCTAGCCCTGAACTCAACCCTATCGAACATCTGTGCAATGAACTAGAGCGTCGGGTGAGGTCAAGGGACGTCCTACCCACAACAGTCCAGGGACTCATTACAGGCCAATAGGAAGAATAGTCCAAAATTCCCACCAATGGGAATTTTGGTCTATTATTCCCATCGCACGCATGTAGAAATTATGTCACATAAGATTGTTGCAGTTATCTCAGCAAAAGGAGGAGGTTCTACATCTTGACTTCTTTCCAAGCAGTGTATATATATCATTATCATCAATTTCCTGATATGTCCCCTCAAGGGGTGTTCAGGCTATTATGACAGCACTAGATAATTATGTTTATATTATTAATAATCTTCTATTTACAATTTAACTCCAAATTAGTCTATTACTTGTCAACACTCCAATATTGTCATATGTAACATTTCATGCTTCCAAGACACTTCTGACTGAATCAATCCAGTTGGACCTTAGTCGTCCTCTGGGTCTCTTTCCTGCCATCTTGGCGTCAATACTTGTTTTGCTAACCTTTCCTTGCTCATTCTATGTATGTGACCATACCACCTTAAATTAAATTTTCTAACACATTCTTCAATGCTAGTAATGTCAAGTTTCTTTCTTATATCTTCATTTTTCACCTCTCCATTGGCCATGGAGGATGATATGGTGATAAAAAATTTCACTTCTTATCCATGTTATTCAATAGGTGTTACAGAATCGTATCCAGATTTTGCTGAACGTCTATAGATAGACGTCATGGCTGGTTGGGGTGTTTAATATGATTCTGCCATTGATGCCATCAGTTCACTTCCCTAATTTTTCTCAGAATCCTCATATCTGTGGTCTGCAGTATATAATGAAGTGCTTTATTTAAATTCCAACTATCACATTCATAACTTACAATTGCCTTGCACATTGTCTTATATACTGCTAGTTTGATTTGGCTATTTTCTTTCTTATTCACATAAATTTATTTAGCTGGATACCCACCATACCAGCTTTACTTATTCTATTGTCTATAAAATCTCCATTTAGAATACAGTTGATGTGTTCAATGTTTCTGTCTATTTTCATAGTTTCGGTCTTTTGTACATTGCTGACTTTCATACAAGATTTGTTACAGCTGTTATTCAATTTAATTCGAGAATCCTGAAGTGTTACACTATATGTGTTTAGGAGTACATCATTATCTGCGTAAAGCAAAGAGTTAAGTTTAACATCTGTAATTTTAATCTCAGGACTAATGTCATTTTCCTTTCATAACGTGACCCATATAGATGATGAATAAGAGTGAATATAATGTACATCCTTGTCTTACACCTAATTTTACATGAAACCACTTCCTGAATTTCCTTCAATTTTAACTGTTGACGTACAGCTTAAATATAGATTATGTATTACTCTAAATGTTCCGTTTATCCCCATATAATTGTAGTGTTTTGAAAAGCTTTTCTCTTGGCACCTTGTCGTATGCTTTTTCCAGATCTAAAAAAGAGAAAAACAAAGAAAAACAAATTATAGATCCTTGTTATATTCTCATGATTTCTCAACTATATTTCGTAACGTTAAAATTTGATCGTGACAATCTCTATTTGCTCTGAACTTAGCTTGTACTTCTCCACGTTTTTCTTTCTCAGCCTCTTTTCAAGTACGTGTTTGTATAAATCTGACCCGGAACACTCAGTAGGGAAATTTCTCTGTAATTCTCGGCTTTGTTCCCTTTTTTTTTAATAGACGGGGAGCTATCAGAGCCATACTTTAATCATGTGTAATTCGGACATTCAGACCATGTCCAGAACATTTTACCGCCTTCCTGATATATATGTACTCTATACTATAAAATGATAAGCTGAAATTGGAAACTGATGTGACGTCGGCTTGAAACGGATGTAGGCTGCAACGTTTTTGTGTAATGTTTTTGTCAAGTTATTTGAAACATTTTAAAACTCCGGGGATACCCTGAGTGTCGAGTCTTCAAAATTCGAGCCATCGCAATTCAAGGAGAACCGGCCTATCAGTCCGGAACACGGGGGGGGGGGAGCCGTAGGTGTCAGTGGGCGGAGCCCCCTAGTATATATATATATCCTCTCCTCCTAGAGGATTTCTATATATATATATATATAGAAATCCTCTCTAACACCCTCTCCCTAAAACGGTTCCTCACATTCTCTTCTTTTAAGCGAAACCGCTTAATTGTCTTCCTCCCATGGCTTCCAAAGATTCCTATCTTCGACCTTATTTTAAAGTCTGCGCACAGCAGCCGGTGTTGCTGCGCCACTGATCTGTTGGGATTAACTTACAATTTGTTACTTCCTTAATATGTTTTCTTCTAGTCAAAATGTAGTCAATCTGTTAACTATTGTTGCTACTTTTAAATGTTATCAAATGTTCTTCCCTATTGCAGGAAAAGGAGTTCATCATTGCCAGATCAGACGCTCTGCAAAGTCCAAAATCCTCTCTCCTTCCTGGTTCATCATTCCCACTCCATTGACGCCATGCACCCTTTCATAGTCCCTATTCTGTCTTTCTATGTCTCCGTTGAAGTCTTCTCCGACAATCACTATTTCGTTTTCTTCCAGTTCTCTCATTTCTTCATCTACCACGTTCCAGAAAACTCATCTTTCTCTTCTGCTGTACAGTCAACTTGCGGGGCGTATACACATAAGACAACCACCTGCTCTTCTCCAAGACCCAGTTAACCGGACGGGTAGGCCGGTTATCCTTGAATTCTGATGACTCGAATTATGAAGACTCGAAAGGCTCCTCCCCCCGGCGCCTACGGCACCCAATCCCCCGAGTTCCGGACTGATAGGCCGGTTCTCCTTGAATTCTGATGACTCGAATTTCGAAAACTCGAAAGGGGGGGTTCCGTCCCTCCATGGAGCTTACGGCACCCAAAACCCCTGAGTTCCGGACTGGTAGGTCAGTTCTCCTTGAATTCTGATGACTCGATACTCAGGGTAGCCCTGAGTTTCAAAACGTTTCAAATAACTTGACAAAAAATGTGACACAAAAACGTTACAAAAAAAGCTTATCATTTTATATTATAGAGTATATATATATATTATATATGTGTGTGTGTGTGCGTGTGTTAAAGATACCAAGCTATTTTAAACCTGGTTTTACTCCAATTTCCCAAGTAAGCAAACAGACAAACAAGTCAAGTTTGCGCCTTCACGTATTGCGCGTCTAGCTGACCCTCAAAGTAGTGCAAGTCAAGGCAACTCATGGTAAAGGTAGAATAAGCTTTGATAACTATTCTTAATATTTACCCTTAATGCACAGCCCATCTCCTTGAGGAGATGTATGATGCTATGTATTAAAGGCAAGGGGGCCACTACCCAGACCGGTTTCGACCTTTATTGAGGTCTCAATCAGTGGGAGCCAGGCTAGAAATACTGAGATTTTTTCCTTATAAGGACTGGCTTAAAGGGGCGAAGCAAGAATGCTTTTCATCTTCCCCGTTATCTGTAGAGTACAGTGTAGGGATAAGGTTTTATTGAGCAATTAAAGCTCTGATCATGACAGGAGGGTAACAGCAATAGCCGAGCCTCAGTTAGAACTTCATTGGTTACAGCATTGCCATCCATCACCCTCCAGGGGTATTGGATTGAATGAATCAATCAATCTGATTTCCGCATCCACCAAGATTTTAGTAATACAGAGCTTTTAAGTATTTTACCAGAACAAGTTACCATAAGGTGTTTTGGTTAAAACACTATATATATATATATATATAGATAGATAGATAGATAGAAAGTTTTTTACCTTGAGTATATAGTATATTAAAGATACCAAGCAATTTTATAAGCTAGGTTTTAATCCTTTTTTTCCCAAGTAAGCAAACAGACAAGTAAGTCAAGTTTGCGCCTGAACGTAGTGCAAGTCTATATATATATAAGTAAAAATATTTAAATGCATTTTCGTATTAATTCTATTATTTTTTTTTCTTACCTTATTTTTCATTATGAACATAAAGTTATCACATAAACATCAGATTTATCATAAACAGAGTGATGATACTCAGTGGTCTTTTTATTATTATTTATTTATTTTCAGTATTGCCATGCCTGACTATAAACTTATTGATTATGGCCGACCAACTACTGGAGAACTTGCCCGTTTAATTTTTAAATATGTTGGAGTGGAATTCGAAAATGAGCAAGTCTGTACACCAGAAGCCATTCTTGAAGCTGAAAATGGTAAGGAGAAAAAAAATGAATTTATTCCAATAATTATTTATGCAAAAGCCGATAAGATAATAAACAAAACTGTCCATGATGAAAGTTATATTTGGTCTTTTTTTTTTTTTTAAGATTAACACATACTATTTGGATTACAAGACCATAGGTTTTAATGCACATATACAAAAACGTCTACTTGTTTCGCTAGCTGAAACTAGCGAAACTAGTAGTCGTTTTGTTGTAGAGCAAGTAATAGGATTTCTTTCCAAAGTCATATTTAAAATATAATATGACAGTTATTCATATTATATTATACACACAATACCTATCATACGCTTTCCCTAAACTCCTTTATTGACAAAGCACTCAACTACCACTGGCTAAAACTCCTTCACATTGACAAAGCATTCACGATCAATTCTAGCAACTCACTCCATTCATTTACTACTTTACAAGAAAAAGAAAAGTTACTGACACATTGATCCCTTCTTCAGTCCCGTCATGCACCAGAACATTTCTTCAGCATCTACACCCTAAAACCGTAATTACATATTTTTATCGTATTCGCTCTTTCTCAGCCATCAACTAAACGTTATAATTTATTACTCTAAGAAATTATATCATTGTTATAATACCTTGCCCAAGAGTGATCAAACAAAAGTTTGCACAGAAATATCTTCATAACTAGGCTACTTCTATATGGAAGCAGATGACTTAGTATCAAACTGTCCTAGTATCCCATAATACAAGTCCAAAATGTGCTGCATAATGCATAGCACATTTCCTTTCGGACGTGTATGCTATGCTTTTATATACTGCCATGCATTATGAGAAGAATCACTACCCAGGCGGGTTCGACCTTTATTGGGGTCGAATTGCCAGAAGCTGGACTAATACTGAAAATACTTCACTACCAAACTCTTGTTTGTTCACGCTTGAATAAAGGATTAAACCGGGAATATAAATTTTTTTACGATAATTTACTTCGTGACGAAACGAAAAAAAAAAAAAAAAACTTTATACGAGTAGAGTTTTGCAATAATATGGTGATATACCTTAAATAAATAAAGAGCCAATAGGCTTCACTTCGGCGATGTAACATTATTTAAATTAAGGGGATATTAAATCCCACATTATTTCAAAGCCGAATAAGAAACTCAATGATAGGAATCAAAGAGTTTCATGCCGAATATAGCAAACTATAAAAGTTTCGGCGAACTGTAGCGTAAGCTAAAGCACAGAGTTCAACACTAGGGCAACTCGTTGCAAAGGTGAGTAAAGTTCTGATCACTATTCTTAGTATTTCCCATAATGTAAAACCCATCTCCTAGGAGATGTATGATGTTATACATTATGGTGGAAGGTCACTACCCAGACCGGTTTCGACCTTTATTGAGGTCTCATCAGTGAGTAGGTAGACCTAGATAATACTGAGGTTGACCTCAATAAAGGAAATGTGTTTTGCATTATGGGAAATACTAAGAATAGTGATCAGAACTTTATGCACCTTTGCAACGAGTTGCCCTAGTGTTGGACTACGTGCTTTAGCTTACGCTACAGTCCGCCGAAACTTTTATAGTTTGCTATATTCGGCATGAAACTCTTTGATTCCTATCTTTGAGTTTCTTGTTCGGTTTTGAAATAATGTGGGATTTAATATCCCCTTAATTTAAATTATGGTGATACACCTTTTTTTGTACTTGTATATGGAAGTACGACAGTTCTTCACGAGACTTCAACTCCCACTGATGATATCTCACTTAATGTCGAAACTGGTCTTGGTAATGACTTATCATTATGCACAGCAATATACAGATGTCCGAAGTATGTCACACATAATAGAATACTGAGCAGTTTGGTAAGTCATATGTCTCCATACACAAATGGTATGGAGTGAAGTTACTTCGCGTGAAACTTTTTGTTTATTCAAGATTGTTTAAAGAAATAAAACATAATTTTTTGTCTAGTACAACCAAGCGGAGAAGAGAAAAAAAAAGCATAACCTTGTTAGTGTGTGTACATTATATATATATATATATATATATATATACAGTATATATATGGAGAACATAAAAAAAGGTCTATGGAGAACATAAAAAAAAAATTTCCGCGACTAAACTTTGTAATCCCCAACCCTTCAATCTCTCCTCACATGGAACACTCCCACACCAATCATCATTTTGTTCACCAGCTTTTGGATCCTCTTCATCGGTTCCACATTTCCATTCAAATCTCTGTACAACAGTGTACAGATGTGCTCACATGAAATCTGATAGTATATGTTAAGTATGTTTGAAACTGTATTTAATTGTCTGGCGTAGTGAAAAGTAAAGAAATATTGAGCAGTGTTGTATACAGTGGCGGCTCATGACTTGAAATCGTGGGAGTGCTGCAACTTTCGAAATATACATATACACTGTAAGTACAGTGTATACGTTGGATAAAATATCAAAATTATGGTAAAAATTTAAAAAAAAATTAAACATGAAAAAATATTGTTTGCTATCGGTAAAATTATACAGTTTAGTATAATTCAAAATTACTTAAAAAATAAAATCCATTATCATAACCCCAATAATGTTCTAAAATATAAACTATAACAAATGTTATGTCTTTAATTGTAATGTCCAAATATTTAAAGAGTAAACACGATAAGCTCTACTACTGGCGCGAACTGCATATAAACAACAGTGGAACTGCGCGACGGGCAGTGCCGCATTACGCTAATAGCTCGCATCTCATTATGACGTGCATATGCTTGCGCGCGTAGCAATATGACACTGTAGTAAACACAGTGCTGCTAGCACCCTCCTAAGTGCTACAAGATGGATTTTTATTATTTTTATACAAAATAAGAGAATTGTATGGGATTGTTGATGATAAAATTAAATATTACAAACAAATATAAATAAATTAATAAATAGATTTATATATCGAGAAAAATTGGGGGTGCTGCAGTTCCGCAATGCCTATGCACTAGCCGCTCCTGGTTGTATAAATAAAGGTTCTATAAAAACTCTGTAATCCGTTATTTCTGAAGAACGCTTATTACTCTCGTATATCTTTTCTACCTGTGACTGCAGTAAAACCTTTCTTTCGTAATCCTTTTAAGTAATTCAAGGTTAAATGATCACTTGAATGCACTATTTTTCTTAACTGACTGTGAGTGGGTGCAGCAGTGTAGGTAACTCTTAGGATGCAGATTACCTTGACCAAGTGAAGGTCTCTCTCTCTCTCTCTCTCTCTCTCTCTCTCTCTCTCTCTCCTCATAGCAGTCTTGCTTACGGAAAATTGAAAACCTATATGACACTAGTAAGGTGGGTGAATGGGTAGGCTAAGTTTTAGATTATATATAGGAGAAAATTGCTGACATCTGGTTTGAAAATTTGCGGATTACAATTCCTGACGAAGAAAGCTAATTCTTTATGATATGGAACAACAATGAATGAGTGAAGAAAAGAGTTTATACCGTGTATTTGGATTCGAACTGAGTTTGAAGAGAAGTTACAGTTCAGCTGAATAATAACGAATGAAGTACTTTATAGAAGAAGCCTAGAGAATGAATTGCAACTGTGCGGTTCGTTAATCAATTTTAGGTGCCTTCTGTTCAAGACGTTTTATTTTTATTTCATTTTTTTATTTTTATATACTGTGAAAATCTCAACAAAAGCTGCAGATTCCTCACCATGTTGGAAGTTTTTTTGCACTTGGTTAGACTATAATAAATTAATAAACTATAATAATTAAAAACTTCCAACATCTTTCTCTAATCCAGAGTAATAAGGTGAGACACCTTTTGGCAACTCGTATAAGTAAATATGACCTCTCCATTGCTTCCACCTTAGTATCACCACCTCTGGGTCTGGCTCCCACTGACGAGACCTCAATAAAGGTCGAAACACGGCCCTTCTCTTAATGCATAGCATCATACATGTCCCCAAGGAGATGTGCTTTGCATTGTGGGAGATACTAAGACAAGTAGTGATGAGAGCTTGGTCTACCTTTACCACGAGTTGCCTCAGTCCTGAAGATATTTCAGGCGGAAACTTTGTTTGCTTACACTTGGATAAAGGATTAAACTAAATTTATTATATTCTTCACCATATCGTTATAATTCTTCTGCTTTGAAGTTATCGCTATTCCAGTAAAAGGGAATGGCGATAACATCTTCTTGTTTCAGATTTCTCATTTGCAAGAAATGTGGAGGGACTGAGTTTTGGAAGGATTAAATCCACAAGGTCATCATTTAGAAAATTGTGGAGTGCCCATTTAAGGATCTGACTATAGATATTCCTGCGATTTTGCTTGCTTTGCACCCTTCAAGGTTTTTAAAAAAGAAGGGATATCGTTATTATTAGCAAACATACGAATGTGCCTGCCATTGAGAAACGAAACCAGAGTGTGGGTGGCAAAGAGAAGTCATCATTCATTCGATTACCAAGGTTAACGCCAACGTATAGGTGAGTCTTTCTCTCTCTCAACTTACATCTCTCTATATTTCAAAATGAGATTTTGATAATACAGCGAATATAAAGTGATTTTCGGTTCTGGTTGTAAAACATCAACAGAGAATTATTTGCAAAAGGTTATGAAGGAATAAGCAGATCTCCTTGATGCTTGAAATGAAATATCCAGTTTAGAAGACAACGTCTCGCTGAGTTAATTTTTAGCCACACCCGGACGATGTCTCAGAGGCATCAATACAGTCCAGACAGACACACATTTTGCAGTTGAATGAGATCTCAGAAGACAAATATTTTACAACCGCGATGTGACCACAAAAAGGACTCTTGAAATATGAAAAAATGATTCAGATAGTGCACAACTTGTTCGATGTTTACTCTGATTCGATACGACATATTAGATTCTTTTGTGGAAAGAGTTATGCAAGAAATACAAACACAATAAGGCATCTCAAATTAGTGAATGAAATATAAATAATCTAGATGTGCAGACGACAAATGACTAATCGTTGAAAATGAAAAGATCTGCAGAGTATAATTAATAAATTAAGTGGTAAATTCGGTCTAAAATAAATACTCGGAAAACAAAAGCAACATAATCACAGGTAAAAAATTTGCCTGTTTTTATATATAAATAAATGGATAAAAACGGAACATAACTTTAAAAGGCCACCTTATATACTAAGTTGATTGATTTATATATATATGGCAAGTTGAATTACTTGTGATAGAAAATGTGAACAAGAAGAATTAAAAAGAACAAAAAAAAAACGACCTTTTAAGAAAGGCCGTTCTGACTATTAAAAGTAAATGTTAAATATAAATACAAAAATGTGGCTGAACATATGCTGTGTGTATCGTACATTAATGTATACCTCAGAAACAACTAGCGGAAAACCAATAAAAATAAATAAATAAAATAAAATAAAATAAACTTGGCTATAGAGACGGGATTACTATGAAGAATAATGGACTAGCCGAATAGGGGAAAAAAAAAGTCCCAAGTAAACAAGCAAGTAATTGAAAGAGCATCCCCCCCCCACACACACCTAAAACTGTATTTTAAAATACAGTTTACAGTTTAAAACCACGCTACCGGCCAAGACGTCTATAGACGTCAAGTTTATCATGGATGCGAAGTGCATATTAAAATTGTAATACCATTGATATTACATTGAAATATATGATGGTACGAAGCATATGAGGATGCGTATTTGATCCATAATGGCCATCGAGGTGGTTAAGTATTATCTTAGTATTATTTTCATATAATTGAATATGTTTTTAATTTACTTTTTTAGAGTGGAAAATAAACTGGAACTTAGTTGGTGTCTAGTGTTAGATCGCAAAGTTGAAATACATTTGTTTCCTGGCTTTTTTTTTTTTTTAATTTTATTTCGGATAAATGTGAAGAAATACTTTTTCTTCCTTCTGTGTATGGCGAAAAATGCATCACCTTTTTTATGTTTTGCAATGATTTTTTCCAGAAACAACTTTTGGTCGTGTGATGAAGAAACTTTCAGGTCTCTTTTCATAGGCGCATAATATTTGTTTATGGCGAATTATAGTGAAATATTTTTGCTCCTGTATACTCTGATAACAACGCAGATATATCGGATGTTACACTGGTAGTAGTGTAACTGAAGAACTCACAGAGCCAGCGAATGCAGGTGTTCCTAGCAGACCGGTGATCCCAAAATTTGGTGAACTTGTTCAGACATGTCTGATCACTAGAACAGAGTTTCGGGAATATGTAAAAAAAAATAATAATAAATTAAAATTAAAATGAAAAATGACTTAGCTCATCTACGATACTAAATGTACTAAAAGTTTGCAAACTTTCGTCATTAAAAGAAAAACTATACAGTATTTGTAGGAAGCCCGATTTTTGTATACGTCACTATCACGTCATAGATGACGTAACAACACTTACATAATTTATTACTAGTCTCTTATATCATTAACCTAGCTTAGTAATGCGTATCGACACTAGATTTTAATTCACAAGAACGCGAGGGATTTAGGCAAGCCGAGCTGGAATTCACATGTAATTAAAAGTTAAATTTTGGTTTCATGGTTGAGGCTACTTCAACTGTAATTTCAATCATATCCCATTTTCCTTCTTATCACTGAATTACAGAACCTGTATTACCAGAATACTATTTAATAATTGAAAGGTGGAAAATATAACCAGAATTCGAGCTTTTTCAATTGTACCGTTTATGGTATTATTGTGTAAGATCATATCTTGTAATGCTGCTGTTGTGGCTGTAATGAATTTCATTTACCAGCCACGTTTGATAAAACACTCAACCTGAAGTGAAGCATTTTTTTTTTAATCTTATCCACTACGATAACAACATCCCAATTATTCTTCTATTATCTCAATTGTAAATAATGATACGCTGACAGTCAATTAATGTCCTAAATGGTTTTCAGATAAAAGCGCTTTTAAGAATCAACTACCTTTAAAACATGGGGAAAAGTATTTGGTTTTTCAGTTTCATTAAACTGTTCGCATTTTACAACTTTTTTTGATATCATGCTCAAGTTTTGATAATTATTTTTAGTAGATGAAAACATGCTTGTGCATTCTTTTTCGTTTCAAAGTTAATTAACTGAAATCAGCCTCGGGAAGAATTCGGTGCACAATTCAGCATTTGTTGCTGTATAAATACGCATGTGTGAAGGAAACGGTGCTGATGAGGCATTATAAAACTTGGATGTCGCAGTAAATACAGTAATTTTATGGAAAGACTTTTAATGGGATTATATTGATCAAGTGCATATAATAAACAACTATGTTATACCAACTAGTTTCACTAACTAAGGCGGTCGGCATCTTCAGGGTACATAACTGATGTAAGGTACTAAAAGTAAAAAACTGTTACAAACTATAATCAACCGATTGAGGTGATTTAATAGTTTGGCTTTTTTACATTTGAGGAGTTCAAAACGGTTTGGTTTCCCAATGGATTCTATTCATGTTACAAAATCACCTCAATCAGTTGATTATATTTTATAACAGTTTTTTACTTTTTAGTGCCTTACATCAATTATGTACCCTGAAGATACCAACAGCCTTAGTTGGTGAAACTAGTTGGTATAATATACTTTTTTATTATATGCACTTGATCAATATAATCCCATTAAAAGTCTTTCCAGAGCTTTTTGGTCAAGAAAATTAAACGTTTTTTTAACAGTAATTTTATATAATATCTTCTTCTTCTTCTTCTGCAGCTTCTCCCACTTAAGTGGGGTCACTGTTTGTTATGAGTCTCCTCCACACCTTCCTGTCTTGGGCTATCACCACATCCAAGTTCTTCATCTTCAAGTCCTCTTCTACCAGCTCCCTCCATCTCTTCTTTGGCCGCCCACGCTTCCGCCTTCCTTGCACATCCATCTGCATGACCCTTCTTCCCACATATTCGTCCTCCCTCCTCATCACATGACCAAACCATCTCAACCTTGCCTCTTGTATTTTCGCTCCTAAGTTCGTAACTTTCACTGTTCCCCTGACATAGTCATTTCTCAGATGATCCTTTCTGGTCACACCGCACATCCACCTAAGCATTCTCATCTCTGCTACTTCCATCCTGCTAATGGTATTTTTCCTCAGGGCCACAGTTTCTATAGCATATGTCATAGCTGGCCTCACTACTGTCCTATAAATTTTGCCTTTCAGATTGATCGGCACCCTCTTATCACATAACACTCCAGCCATCTCCCTCCAGTTCCTCCAACCTGCTTGTATCCTACATCCCACTTCCTTCTCACCTCCTCCATCTTCTTCCACTGTCGAACCTAAGTATCTAAAGTCTCTCACCTTCCTGATGACATTTCCTTCCAGCTCCAGGTCTGTCTCCTGGCCACCGCCCACTGCGCAACACATATACTCTGTCTTACTTCTGCTCAGTCTCATACCTCTCTCTTCCAGTACTTTTCTCCATCTTCCCAGTTTAGTTTCTGCTTCTTCTCTTGAATCTACACACAGCAAGATGTCATCTGCATACAACATTGTCCAAGGTGCATCTTCTCTCACCTCCTCTGTTACCTCCATCACAATATTAAACAGAAACGGACTTAATGCTGACCCTTGATGCAAGCCAACTGTTACTTGAAAACTTTCTGTCTGTCCCAAACAGGTCCGAACACTTGTCTTCACATTTCTGTACATTTCCTGCACCAACCTGACATATTTCTCCGGCACCTTCTTCTCCCTCAGACACCTCCAGACTTCTTGCCTTGGCACTCTATCGTATGCTTTCTCCAGATCAATAAATACCAGATGTAGCTCCCTTTGTTTCCCTGAGTAATTTTATATAATATAATATACCAAATATTTTTCTTGTCTTTTAATTGCAGTGCATCTCTTTATTACTCTTCTTATTATATCTTTATTATTATGATTATTATTACAGTGAAATATTTTAAAGAGGTTGTTTTTATTTATTTTTTTATTTTTCATTTATTTATAAGCATCCCCATTCGGAATATTGCCAATATTAGAAGTTGATGGAGAAGTCGTCGCTCAACAGCAAGGCATATGCCGATACTTAGCTGCAGAATATGGTGAGTCTCTATTTACTGTATTAAACAATGATGAACTTCCCTGTATTTACAAAAAAAAATAAAATAAAAAAAAGTCTGTTTGTAGTGAAAATGTACAGGATTATACAGACGTGCTTTTTTTCTTTTTCTTTTTTTTTTCCCCATGAACTATAGTTGACTTTAAACGATGTAATGTGCTCTACCGCTATTAGGCGATGGCAAGAGATTGTCTTACTTTTAATTATGATTTTTGCAAAAGCATTTGACAGAATATCACATGGAAATCTATTGCATAAGTTGGAGTAAATCAGAATGGGTATGAAACTGGTGGCATGGATAAGGGAGTAGCTGAGTGACAGACATCAGTGGGTAGTATATGGTGGAGTGCAGTCTAGAATTAAAGTAACTAGTGGAGTGCCTCGGGATTCTGTCCTGGGCCACTTCTATTCAGTTTGTATATTATTAACTAGGGGGCTCCGCCCCTGGCACCTACGGGGCCCAACCCCCCCCCCCCCCCCCCAGAGTTCCGGACTGGTAGGCCGGTTCTCCTTGAATTCTGAAAAGTCGAAAGGGGAGGGTTCCTTCCCCTCCCCCCCTGGCCCCTACGGTGCCCAACAACCTCGAGTTCCGGAATGATAGGCCAGTTCTCTTTGAATTCTGATGACTCGAATTTCGAGGACTCGACACTTAGAGTAGCCCCTGAGTGTCGAGTCTACAAAAGGAGGGGCCTCCGTTCCCTGGCGCCTATGACGCCCAACCGCCCGAGTTCCGGACCGGTAGGCCGGTTCTCCTTGAATTTTGAAAACTCGAAAGGGGGTTCCGTCCCTGGCACCTACGGCGCCCAACTCCCTGAGTTCCGGATTGGTAGGTCGGTTCTCCTTGAATTCTGAAGACTCGACACTTAGGGTAGCCCGTTTCAAATAACTTGACAAAAAAAACGTGACACAAAAACGTTACATAAAAAGGCTTATCATTATATATATATATATATATATATATATATATATAGGGTAGATATATGGAATGATTTAAGAGGGAGGATATTCAATTGTTTGCTTATGATGCGGAGCTGGGAAGGACAATAGCTAATAAAGGTGGCGTAGATATTTTGCGATATCATTTGAGAGCCGATTTGGCATTGTGGGAGAAGGATAACGGTTGTCAATTTAAGGTAATGCATTTTGGGATGAAGATATTATACGCTGGTATTGCAGGAAAATGAAGAACTATGGATCTGGGTGTTATGGTGGACAGAGACTTGAAGTTCAGAGGGTATATTGCAAAAGTTGTAATAAATAGCTTACTTGGATGTCGAAAACGCACTATGGGAAGGCTAATAAGATAGGGAGGTTATAATACCGATTTATAAGACTATGATTCGGCCGCATCGTAGCTACTGTGCTCACATTTAGTAACCTAGATTTTTGGGGGATCAGGAGGTGGTAGAGAGGATCTAGAGCCTAGTGAGAAGTCTGTAGACTGTTCCGTATGAGGATAGACTCAAGGTTGCAGTCTGTTTGAAAGACGAAAAAGAGAAGATATGATGATGATGTGATAGAGACTTTTAAGTCACTAAAGGGGTTCTATAAGATTGATAGAGAAGATTTTTTTCCAGTACATGGAGAGTAGAAATAGAGAACTAGGGTTCATCCTGGGCAGTTGTTAGCGTTTCATATCACTCTTCCTTCATTTTAAAAATTTATGGAATTTACAACCGTGTTAAAAAACTTTTTTATTATCCTGACGTTTCGATCTTCACATCAAGATCATCATCTGGAGCATACATCAATATACAAGACAAGCTGAGTTATATTATTAACTGTAAGCTAAAGAAACAATGCTTTGATCACATGTTATTCTACTGGCATGACCTCTAGTGAAAAAAAAAATTATATCAAGCTAAATTCTATTTACGAAGACAGGAATAAACATTCTTTCAGAAACAATGATGTCCTATTTTAATATTACAATTCTTATTTTTGTTTTTAAGATGCTGGATTTTCTACAGTCCTGTTTATAGTTGTTCTTAATGAGGAACTTTCCGTGGGTCGAATATATACCTTCCATATGTTTGGGATATTTAGACCATCATTATTGTTCAGATTGGGGTGGTTGATAATAATCTCACATGCTTCCTTAAATTTCTGTTCATACCATGTTTTTAGTGCGATGTAGACAGCTAGTGTTTTTTCAGTCAATTTTGTGTAAGAATCAGAAAAGCACTGGCTTTTCTGATCATGGAAAAGCACTAGCTGTCTGCATCGCACTAAAACATGGTATGAAAGGAAATTTAAGGAAGCATGTGAGATTATTATCAACCACTCCAATCTGAACAATAATGATGGTCTAAAAATCCCAAACATATGGAAGGTATATATTCAACTCACGGAACGTTCCTCACTAAGAATAACTATAAACAGGACTGCAGAAAATCCAGTATCTTAAAAGCAAAAATAAGAATTGTAATATTAAAATAGGACATCATTGTTTCTGAAAGAATGTTTATTCCTGTCATCGTAAATAGAATTTAGCTTGATATATATATATACTGTATATATATATATATATATATATATATATATATATATATATATATATATATATATATATATATATATATATATATATATATTTCACTAGAGGTCATGCTAGTAGAATAACATGTCATCAAATCATTGTTTCTTTAGCTTACAGTTAATAATGTAACTCAGCTTGTCTTGTATATTGATGTATGCTCCAGATGATGATCTTGATGTGAAGATCGAAACGTCGGGATAATAAAAAAAGTTTTTTTTTAACACAGTTGTAAATTCCATAAATTTTTAAAATGAATGCTGATCACAGTGTAACTCTAAAAGAAAGGATTTCATGATATCACCATCTGAAATCTCTCTCTCTTTATCCTGGATACTTATGGTATTGGACGGTTCTAGTTGGCTGAGTGGTTAACATAACCGCTCTCCAATCAATCGCGATTTCGAATCCTGCCGCCGGTAATGGTATTTACGCGGGAGATGAATTTCATACTGGTCTCACACGCGGGAGATGAATTTCATACTGGTCTCACACTGATGGTGTGAGACCAGTATGAAATTCATCTCCCGCGTAAATACCATTACCGGCGGCAGGATTCGAAATCGCGATTGGTTGGAGAGCGGTTATGTTAACCACTCAGCCAACTAGAACCGTCCAATACCATAAGTATCCAGGATAGAGAGAGATTTCAGATGGTGATATCATGAAATCCTTTCTTATAGAGTTACACTGTGATCAGCATTCATTTTAAAAATTTATGGAATTTACAACTGTGTTAAAAAAAAAATTTTTTTATTATCCCGACGTTTCGATCTTCACAGCATAGGATGACTGAAGTAGCTCGATAAAGGTGAATGTTTGGTCTCAAAAGCAGGAATTACTGATTATATAAAAATACAAAAATAATAATAAATAAATAATAATAATTAAATAAGAAAAAATATACAAAAATTCTGTAGTCTGTTCATGCTGATATACTGTAGATTTGCTGCATTTCGAGGGTAAGAGACTCATAAAAAATCATAAATTTCATACTTGATAGGAGACAGAACATAGAACAGTAAGGAGAGGGGGACTCTGATTATTATTATTTTATTTTATTTTTTATGTGAATCTCTCCCGTGAAAAGCTGTTAGTTATAGTATAGTAGTACTGGAGTTGCTCTGAGGGATAACACGAAAGTCTTACTCTAAAAATGGTATCCACTTTTTTCCATGTAGAGACATGACGAGTAGAGAGAGAGAGAGAGAGAACAAGGGGTCACCTCTGGAAGTTGTGTGTGATTAGTCAGCGTGTGCGAGCTATCCTCCCTCCCCGCTCCCTGACAGGCATATATTAAGTATTTGCATATAAGTTCTTCCTCTTTGCATTGTGCATTACCCATTTTCACGTGATGGTTCTTTCAGGAAGGAATGATTGTACGAAAATCCAGTACATGTCATGAGGCTCTGATCCACGTTCCGTTCGTTCCTTACCATAATAAGCTCTGCTATTGTATTTAACTGCCTAAGCACGACACTGATGTGCTACAGATTTTGCAAACTCATGCATGAAGTTAATTTTTTTAAAAAAGCGCCCAAACTTTAAATGACAAATTTTTCTCTCTTAAAACTTAAAATAAACAATACACTTCCTTAAGTTGAGTCCCAAAAGATTAGACTTTTTTCATTTGATTAAGTTTTAGATGTCACGTATTTTTGAGAAATTTCTTTCATTTTTGATTTTATTTATTTATTTATTGTAGATCTTTATTAGCAATGACACGTGACATACGGATGTGATATAATTTTATTAAAATTTTCGTGTTACAAAGAATGCGTATTTTACAAAAAATAAATAAATACACATATGACCATAAGTCAACGTTATAAATTCTAGAGAATCACATTTCTATTAATTCAAGTATCCAACTATTTCTAACTTATCTCTGAATATTTTAGAGATACGTTAGAAAGAGTTTGATATGTGAAAAAAATTAATAACTTGAACACTTGTTTTCCTGCATGAATCCTGAAGATGTTTTTTTAAAGTTTATGAAACAGTTACCAAAATCTTTATAAACTGGAAAATTCTTAGTTATTTTTAAGATATTAAATGCGGATATCAGATTTGGCTCATTTCAAGGATCTCAGCAACTTCGAATTAACAGAAGGATAATCCTTATAACGCCAAACTCCGTAATGTGGGGAACCCATTGACAGCTGGTTGTGGTGGTTATTCTAAACTTCAGATCTCTATCCGCTTTGCAAAAGCAAATGCTTTTGCAAAGTCTAGCAATGTCATATTCATTAGCCATTTCCCTTATCCAATTCCATTGTCACTTTATTATAAAAAAAAATGTAAGCAAATTACTAAGGCAAGACCGCTCCTTCACAAAACCATGTTGTCCCTTATACAGTATCATATTCATATCCACATAATCCTGAATTCTGTCTTTCACCAAATTCTCCAATACCTTAACCACCACCGACAATGATCAAAAGCTTCCGACCTCAAACGTCCTCCAGTTCAGGGCTGCAAGCGGCTGGAATTACAGAGGCACACCGCCAATTCCAGCCAGAATAAAAACGAAACTGAGTTAAGACTAATATGAAATGCAGTCGAAACTCTTGTGTTCTCTGATATGTCACAAAAATTATACCGCCAACGCTCTCCCCATAATTAATTTTAAATCACAAAAGGATCCGCTTCTGTTGCAATAATTATGTATTTATATTTTTTTTTTCGTTAATTGTTAGCCAATTGTCTTTTTTAAAATATTTGTCTGTCCACAATTCTGTGTAGTAATTTAGAAATTATTCTAATTTCAATCCGGTGTTTGATTTTATGTTTTCTTTGGTATCTGCATTTAAGTGTTTCAAAATCTTATATACACTGGGTCTTATTTTATATAAATCATGTTCTAAATTAGAAACAAATTTATTCCATGATTCTCTATGTCTTTTTCTGACTTCTCTTTTAGCTATGGCTCTTATTCTTTTATATTCTATTTCATCTTCTAATCTTTTACTGCTTAACCATTTGTGATAGGCTTCTTTTTTCTTTTTGATTATTTCTTTGATTGTATCATCCCAGATCTTCAGTTTTTTCCTTTTATTGAATTTTTTTGGTCTTTCCTAAGCTTTCATTTGTTGCTGCATTTACTATCGTTTTTATATTAAGCCATTCTATTTCTATTTCTTCATTTGGTTTTATTTCATATATGAATCACATATGAAAATGAAAAAGATATAAACGTAAAAATTGCAAAATATTTAAAAATAACAGGTGTAATTATCTCTATATTTAAACCAAACCTAGTTCAAAAACAAACCAGACTAAAAGTATACAATACATTACCCCTACCAGTCTTAATGTATGGAAGCGAAATCTGGACAATAAAACAAAAAGACAAGCAAAGATTAATAAGAGCAGAAATGAAGTTTATGAGAAAAACTGCAAAGTATACCCTATTTGATCACAAAACAAACGAATAAATTATTAAAGAATTAAACCAAGAACCAGTAATGGAAAAAATTAAAAAATATAAACATAAAAAGATGGAACACGTTCAAAGAATGAAAACAGAAAGATTACCAAAACAAGCCTTAAAGTACAAGCGATTAGGAAAAAGAAAACCAGGACGTCCTCTTAAACGATTCAACGATGACTTCTAAGGCCGGAACAGGCCATGCTAGGCCAAAGCCTTGAAACGCATGATGATGATGATGATTTAATTTTTTAAAATTAATTTATTATAATTTATTTAAATATACCTGTTCATGGTATTTCCTTATCGAAACAAATGCAGTATTATGAATGGTTTAGATCAGGGTTGTCCAAAGCACTGCCCGCGGGCCGAATGCGGCCCGCACAAAATCGCAGTGGTTTGCGATTTTGTGCGGCACGCCTGTGGGTTTTGATTTTCCCGAGCGAAAATATAAAACAATCTGAATCAAATGCATATTAGATATTTTAATTCTATCACTGATCGATAATCTCGATGTTGGTAATTTTATCTGATGTTTTTACATCACTGTACACCCACATGTTTTTCAAATATTAAATGTGTCGAAGAAACGTTCTTACACTGTTTTGTTCCAACGTGCATGCTCCGGGCGCTCATGGGGAACGTGAGCCCGCGATTAGTGTTGTTCCTTTGTTCAGCTATCGAGGTTGTGTCACCAAATTACTAGATGCGTATTGTGATGCGGCCCTCGGATTACCTACGGTTGGACAGCCCTGGTTTATATCAATAAGTCACAGTGCTAAATCCCTTAGCGACCTTCTTAATTTTTTTTTTATTTTTGAAAAAATAAAAATAATAAAATATACCTTAAGTTTCCTGTTTATTATTTTTGTTATATTTTTCATCATATATTTATTTTTAGCAGACTATTTTAATGAAACAATTGTAACTTTTATTCTTTCAATGATGCTTTGAATTGAATATCTCTGCATAAGTAAATTTGAATTCGTTTCAATTTGTTTCGCATTCTGTAATTTAATCAGCAAAATTCATAAGCGAAATATTTTTTTACCTTATTTTTTGACACTCATGTTTGGCTTCCCCACGATTTTTGGATATAGAATAATAAATAAATAAAATCCGATATCGCCTTTTATTTCCCGAAGGGAACAGGCGAGGCCGTTAGTCCTAATTTTGACATCAAAATTAGTCCTAACTAATTTTTGGAGACTGATGGGCAGGCAGGCTCCACCGTTAGCCAATTACAGACAGCTGGCCTAAGACTATCAAATGATTTTAATTGCATCTGAAGAGGAGAGTATGGCAGACAACTTTCGCCATCTAGTGGTACCTAACACTAACAATATATGTTGTTGTCTAAAATAATGTTAGATCTATGGTCGATTTTCTTGAGTTATTAAAGGAATAAAAAATTTTTGCTAAGAAGAAAACCCATACTTATGAATGTCAAAGATTTACTCACTTAGAGGAAAAATTCCTCTACTCGCCAAATGGAATCGAACTGAGAACATTCTTCCGTGAGTCGGCCTTATGAGTGCAATCGCCATTTCCACAAGACTACATAGGGCTGATCTAAGATACCATTTAAAAATGAAAAGAAAAATCTTTATTAAGTCACATCATATATATGCTGGAATTGTGGGATGGGAAAATGGGTGTCAGTTCGATGTAAGTAAATATAAAGTTATTCACTTCGGCATGATTAGATATCCAATGTCGTATTATATTGCTGGGATTAGGCTAGAAGAAACTGATGAGGCTAGAGTACTTGGAGTGTTAATAGATAGGAAATTCAAGTTCAGGGACCATGTGGAAAAAATTGCAAATGCATCTCAAAAGATAACTGCAATGCTGAAACGAACGTTCACATGTAAAGATAAGGATGTTATTTTGCCTCTTTACAAGGCCTTGATAAGACCTCACTTGGACTGTTGTGCACAGGTCTGGTCTCCTGGTTTCCGTTGTGATTCTGATATATTGGAGGAGTAGAAAGGAGAGTGTTAAAATGATATCAGGATTGTGGAATACTGGGTATGAAGACAGATTGAGAATTTGTAGAATGCAGACACCAGCAAACAGGAAAAAGAGGGGTGATATGATGGAGACTTACAAACTTCTGAAAGGGTCATACAGGATTTCAACTGATGGAATTTTTCAATTTATGGAGGGCAGGGAAAGGACGAGAGGGCATCTTTGGGAGCTGAGAAGGAATGCCACCAAGAAGGATGTGAGGGCTACATTTTTCTCTCAGAGGGTGGTGCGTGATTGGAGTGGATTGCCCTTGGATGTTATGAGTGCAAGCAGTGTGAATGAATTTAAGAATAAGTATGATTGCTGGTAGTATGTGGCCTCCCTCCCTGGAGGCGTCTTTTAATAATAATAATGAGAAGAAGAAGATATCTTTATACAATTATTTATTATATGCCCTATTCCATTTTTTTCTATATGGAGAGACAGATCATCATCATCATCAGCTTTCTTCACTAGACGAATTCCTCTCCATGTTTCATCCATTTTGACTCATCTTATGCATCTCTCCACCATAACTGTCAAAATAAATAAATAAATAAATCTCATCATTCCATTTTGTCACTGGTCTACCTGGTTTCCAATATCTCGATGTCTTTTCTGTTATTCTCTTTGTCCATCTGTTGTCAGACATTCTCATCACAAATCCCATCTAGCGCTATTTATTGCCTTTTATTACTGATACAATGTCCATTGCCTTTGTTTTCTTTTATATCCAAGCATTAATCTTTTTTATCTAATCGTGTTATTCCCAAAGGCCTATGTAGCTCAGTGGAAGTGGCACTTGCATCCTCTGCTCTAGACCGCCTGAAGACAGACTTAAGTTCAAGTCAAGTCGCCGATTGGAGGAAATTTTTCTAAGCCTTTCTTCGACCGGTTCCCGAGTTAACTGATCTCTGGCACAGACAAGTGGATTTTTTTCCCGGAAACTCGGGTTTTTCGTCCCATAAACTCAAGAAATCGACCGTGGTACCCTCATTATTTCAGACAGTAACATATCCTGTTAGGGTTAGGTACTAAGAGATGGCAGCACTTGTTTGCCAGTCTCTTCGTTGGTTGCCACTCATAAGTGATAGTCATGGGTCAGCTATCTCTCGTTGGCTACTGCCTACTGAATCTCCAAAAGCTAGATACGGTTAAAAGGCCTCGCCTACTCCCTATAAAGGAATAAAAGGTGTTAGGCGTTTGGAAATAACAAAAAAAAATTGTTATTTCCAAAATGGTTCTTTCTATATTTCGTTGTATTGTGTTCGCTTTATCTAGCTTTTTATAGTCAGGCCCCAGGTTTCACTACAATAGGTCATAGTTGTTAGTATACACAGGGTGTAGAAGATCTTCCTTTAGAGGTAGTTCGGTAAATTGCTTTTAAATATCTCTCTATAATGATTAAAGACTTTCCATCCTGTTGTTATTCTAACTGAAATTTCATTATTCGGTTTTTGGTCGCTTGTAATGATTTGTCCTAGATATATATGTAAACTCACTAACTCAACCTCTCTTTGATTTACGTCTATTTGTTTTCGTTCTGGCGTATTTTCTCTATACATTATTTTTCCTTTTGTCCATATTTATTTGTAGGCCTCTCTCTCTCTCTCTCTCTCTCTCTCTCTCTCTCTCTCTCTCTCTCTCTCCACACCTACTTCATATAATTCAGTAGACGTTCTAATTCTTTTGTTGATCTTGCTATTAGTATGATATCAACAATGAATCGCAGATTACTTAAGTAGTCCCCATCAATATTCAATCCTCTTTTCTCGCAGTTCACTTTTCTCAAGCATATTCAAAGGCTGTTTTGGTAAGATAGAGTCTCCCTATCTGATTCCTCTTTTCCATTTAAATTCGTTATCGTCGAACCTCTTATATATATGATTAATAAATTAATATAAATATCGTCTATTCCTATATGTTTTAAAGCTTCTAGCATTTTACATGAGTCCGTTGAATCGAAGGTTTTTTCATAATCTATGAAAGCCAAAGAAATTGGTGTATTATAATTTTTTGTTGTTTTTTCCATTACTTGATTTAAGACTTGTTAAATGATTTCAAGGTGAGAAGGATGTTTTGAAACTTGCATGTTCTTTAGATTGATGAAAAGTTAATATATTGTTTATTCTGCCATCCATAATGTTTGTAAAAAAAAAGCTTATAAAACAATAGGAGAAGATTTACAGGTCTAAATTTCTTATGTCAGTTTTATCATCTTTCTTATATAGAAGGATGATTTTTCCAGTATCTTATGAGAGACAGATATCTCTCTCAAAAATTAGACAAAAAATATTGGAGAAGCCAATTATCTGTGCTAAAAAAAGTATCTTTTATAGATATTTCTGGTTAATTTACACAAGAACGAAATGAACTGAAATTTACTGAAAGTGAATTTCTAAAGATGCAAGTACTTTATTTCTCTCTTTCCTATGCTTTTTAGGTCTTGTGGGTAAGGACCACAAAGAAGCTGCGATGTGCGACATGGTCATGGATGGACTTGGGCGTATGTTTTCCAAGCTTAGCACAAGTGAATTTCCAAAGCTCACTCCTGAAGAACAAGTATGAATATTTTTTTTTCCTTAAAGAATAAATAAACATTATTTATAAAGTTTGTGGAGAGAGAGAGAGAGAGAGAGAGAGAGAGAGAGAGAGAGAATAAATGAATTTATTTTTAATTTTCAGGGAACTGTTCTTAAAGAGATGATCGAAAAGGATGTTCCCCGATATCTGAAGTTATATGAAAAGTTTCTTCAAAAAAGAGGCTCGAAAAGTTATATTGTTGGTGATCAGGCAAGTGCTGTTATTAGCTTTTTTAGCTTCTACTAAACAATAGACCAACTCTCGTAGCGTTATGATTTTGGTTCTAATCAGATTCAAAAAGTCCAAGGACTCATAGTGGGAGGGTACTCAACTTCCAACCCGACATGATCTACTTTTCTTTGCTTGTGAAATATGTTTTCTCTTGGCCGATTTGCCTGTATACTGGATGAAAAACCACAATCTCCTGAAGGAAAACCTTGCTACCGCCGTATGAGATTGTCTAACTCACCTTCAACTGAAAAGACCATATAAAAATTCCTTTCATCACGATAAGAATCGAATTCGTTTTTTTTTTTTTTTTTTCGATCAACCTATCAGATATGGGAGCTAGCATGTTGAAAAATAATGGTATCAAAGGGGAACTGGAATACCATCCCCAGCTCCAAAGCAAAGTTACAGATGTGCTACTTAATATATAAAATACATTTTCAAAAAAATATAGAGGATCAAAGATAATATTAGTAGTACTTTCATCATTATCATCAACAAATAAATGCAAAATTAATGATGGAAAAACTCACGTAAAAAGATTTTTTAATAGTATAATTTTCGCCTGTGTGTCACAGGCATCTCCAGTACATTTTAAGCTCAAATTAAACAATAACTGACAATTCCAAAAGCACCACCTAAGTAGCTTGTGCAAGATAACTAAAAAAGTCAATAAAATTTCCTAACAAAAAAAAAAAACCCTATATATACAATAAAAAGTTAGGAAAAATTAGCTGATTTGTAAAGTACTATCTCCCATAAAGGGGATAGAGTTTGTTATCATCAACACAGTTTTCTTCAGTCCGCCTCTACATGATTCATAAAGTATAGAGTATAGGGTAATGCATGGAATAGCATATCGGGTAAATGGCCTCCACGGCTTTGCTGGCACATACGCACTCTTTTGTCGAAATTTTCCCATGACCGTTTTGCATAAATGTGGCTGAATTTCGTTGATACAGCGGTCAATTTCCTCCTTCAAGGCGTGGGTGGTCGTGGGCTTGTTGGAATAAACCTTAGACTTCAAAAAACTCCAAAGAAAAAAGTCCAAGCGTTAAGTCACATGATCTGGGTGGCCAATTCTGATCACCAAAACGGGAAATTACACGGCCAGGAAATGACTCATGCAGTAATTGAATTGTTTCTCGGGCTGTATGGCATGTGGCACCGTCTTGTTGAAACCACATGTCGTCCACATCCATATCTTGCAATTTAGGCACAAAAAACTGGATTATCATGTCGCGATAGCGAGCACAATTAACTGTTATTGCCTTACCAGCCGCATTTTCGAAGAAGAATGGACCGATGATGCCTCCAGCCCAAAATCCGCACTAAACAGTGACACGTTGTGGATGTATTTGTTTCTCAACAATCACTCGTGGATTTTCTGAACCCCAAATGCGACAATTTTGTCGATTAACGAAGCCATCAAGATGAAAATGAGCCTCATCACTGAAGATGATTTTGTTCGAAAAATAAGCATCCACTTGTTGTTGTTCCATAATCCATTCAACGAACTCTCTTCGCTGTGTGTGGTCAGTAGGCTTCAGTTCTTGAGTCAATTGAACTTTGTAAGCATAAAGATGCAAATCTTTCGTGAGAATACGCTGTAGAGAGCTTCTCGAAATGCCCAATTTAAGACCACGGTGCCGAATTGATGTTCCTGGACTCTCAGCAACACTCTCACGAACTGCTTCGATGTTTTCTGTTGAACGACTTGTTGAAGGACGGCCAGAGTGTATAAGATCACTAATTGATCCAGTTTCCTTGAATTTTTTTAATTAATCTTTTCACAGTTAATGAAGTTAAATCACTATTCCGACCATATTTTGTATGAAAATTGCGAACTGCTGTAGCTACCAAACGTTCATTATTTTTAAAATATTGCTCAACAATGAAAATGCGTTGTTCTTTCGTGTAGTGCTCCATTTTTAATAACCCTGAACTGTCAGCTGTCACACTGTCTTTTTTTTTTTTTTTCTCTCGTTGGCAACACTTTACCGCACAAATGGCGCTAAATTTAAATCTTGCGTGAATTTTGGGACACCCTCTAGAAAACAACCTCCTATGTGTCATTGATTGTTTTGCCTGGTATGTGTACGATTCTTGGTGACCATTTCATTTGTGTTTTATTTTATTGCTATATATTAGTATTATTACATCGAGCTCGCCTACAGTCAAAGACTCATCCAGTCTCATTGATAATATTATATCATCATATTTTATTAATTTCAAACTTCAAGTCACCTTGCCATAATGCATTATTTAGCATATTATTTTAATAAGGTATGATTTACTTAAGATTAGTCCTAGTAGAAATAATTTTCTGCTATAAGGAATTTCATCTGTATCCCAGCTCCAAGCTGAATGGGAGATATTCTGGGGGCAAGATACAGCTCACTGGTACAACCAATGACCGTCCTGGTTTAGATGATAATTCTTCAAAGTAAACATAGACGTCAAGAATTATCTGACATGCCTTTTAAAATTTAAAAGGCGTGTCGGAATATTAACCATCCGACAAAGCACCTCTGTTATAGAATAATACTGATATTGTAGCAATACCGCTAGTGTAATGAATAGGCTACTGATATTGTAATATCAGTAGCCTATTTTTATTTTATTTATTATTATTTTTTTAGTACTGTTCTTTTAATCTTCATATGCGTAAAGATTAAAATAACGAGTTACGTGTTCACAAGATTTTTTTAAAAAAAAAAAAGTAAGCAAGTAATATCCAGTTTAATTTTTATAAAAATATTTTTTTCTTATATAGTACATTTAAATGTTGTCGCAAATGTTATTTAATTTTATGTTATTTCTGTTAATAATAAGACATTTTAATTAATTTTAATTTATCTAAATAAAATAAATAATTTAACGCACCCAACATGTACATTACCGCCACGTAGTTTTTTGTTGTTAAACTAGTCTTATGTATATTAAGACTTCCTGATTAAAAATTTTTGTTGATTTGTTATTATATTTTTAGCAATAAATTCCTATTTATTTTCAACACTTTCAAATGATAATATTTTGATAATAATAAATTAACTGGACTTTTTTATTGGCAAAATAATTCCTCCTGGCTTGATAAAAAGAAATAATATTTGATACTAATTAAGATTACAATTAAAATTTTTCGAGTTGTTTCAATTGAACCATTTTAATGACCTAATTATGAAAAACAACATTGTGTCTACACTACATATATCAAAAACGGCTGTGTGTTCATTTGCTGCGATAATGAACGATGCTACTGTATAAGAATGAGATTACAAAACCCTAATATTTTGTGGTTGTCTATGATCATTTCTTGTACTTTTCTTTTTATTCAGTTAAGTTTGGAGAATGAGCGTTTACTAGTCACTCTGTGCTGCTATAAGTCAATGCTTTATGGTCCAGTTGAAATCCTTTACCATGGTAGCGATATAGTTATATTTTTTTGAAAACTGGGATTCAGGGAAGGAAATAATGTTGATGTGGGCGAAGTCTTTATTTATTATGCCTTTTTACTAGGCCAATGAATTGCACGCACGCGCACACACACACACACACACACTCTCGATACATGCCAGAAAAAAGGGGTTGAGAGATAAAGAAATTCTTTATCGTGTCTTGAAGGTTTCTGTGGGCTGCGATGCATATTTATTATTTAGCACCGTAGTAATAGCAAGTGAGAGCCAAGGAGTTACATTACATAAGACTTATGTACCAGTAATTCTTATGAACAGTTTACAGCCTTTTATTAGTGGATTTCTGTGTTATCAAAAATTTCACTAGGATAATACTAAATCGGTGTTTCGCCTAACTTTTTTTAGTAAAGATATTTCATCATATATTTCAATTTACACACACACACACAGAGAGAGAGAGAGAGAGATGCTATACTACTCAGTCCCGTGCAGCTAATGCGAGACCGAATAATCATTTTAGTGCCCCCCCATTTATGATAATTAGGTATCCTGAATATATTCTATTAAAATATTAAAAATTAAATAATATATTTATTGATTGTACGTTGATGAAATAAATAAAGAAAAAATAATAATTGCAAAGAAATTTTTCTTACTTTTAGTTGATTAAAATTCTTCCAAAATTTTTATCAAATTTTAAATTTATTGCTTCGAGACCTATTTGGGTATAATTGGTTTAATTGATTTAACCACTCAAACAGCCACACGGATAAAATATATCGAAATTATAAGCTTCGTATCCATGTTATCTCTACATTATTCAAAGGTTATAATGATTCAAATGGATACTTCGCATCCATGTAATTATGGAAGTAGATACTCGTCAAGGCTGCTACGTTGGTTAAAGTCCTGGGGAGGTATCCTAGGATCAGTGGTAGTATTAATCTTTCTTATTCCAGGTTTATAATCCTGTTTTTTTTTGTTTTTTTTTGCTCCCATAAATTTAAACCTCACCCTACTGCAGCAGGTTATTATTTCGGCTTTTTTTTTTTTTTTTCTTAGTTTGGTATATAAAATACAATTTCTCAGAGATGAATGTACTTTTTCAGCTAAAGTAAATACTTTTGTCTCTGGGAAGGTTTTCAATTTCCTGAAGGCTTCATTCTCCCCCTGCCTTGCACATTTAGCACACAAATCTCTCATAAAACAAATTAAAAAAAAAAAAAATGCCTCCCGGAATAACCTGCTTCTCGTTACTGTGTTGTTGAGGGTTCTTGAAACAGTAGTCACGTAGTAACTCCCTTAGGAAACAGCAATGAGAAGTATGTCAAAAAAAGAAAAACGAAAGAAACTTCCGGGATATGTAAGTTAACACGTATCTTTCATTTTAAAAGCAGAAATAGGACACTTTAATGTAACGCATATTATAAAAGAAGCAGTAATAATAGAATAATATATAGCAGTAATGTAGACAATTTTCTCTCACTAAAATAACATTACAAATGAAATTGACATTCACTTTCTCTTAGAGAAAGATATTTTTTTTAAATTTTTTTGTTTAAGCAGCGTTTATGAAGAAAAACATCTAATTCAAAAATGCATCCACTTCCTGAGTAGTTTGCCCTCATGGAAACAAACGAATAATATTTACTGTTTAAACTGGGACGGACCAAATCAACATTGCACTTCAGTCTTATCTTATTTACTCAGCGGAGAAGTCTAGAACTCGATTCTGCTGAGCTTCCTCTTCTACGTCGAGAAGTATGAACCACCTCGGGTTAACATTTCGCTAGCGTTGCTGCTCATGCTCTGTGGTAACGCCACGTATGCTTGGTTCATTGATCCTCTGATTGTATAATACACAGATATGTTTTTTTCTTATCTCTTGCTACTGTGAGATAAGAAGAAGAGCCTTTCACTAGGCATTAATGTCGGTGGCGCTTTTAACTTTTGCTTATTTTGATGTTTAGTTTATTTTCAAAAACTAACAAGCTGTGAGATACTATAGCCATCTATCGACAAAGTGGAGAACTATCGTATTTTTGTTTTATTTCGTATACTCGTCTATTTCTGCTATTAATTCTATGAAGAGAAAAAAACATAAACCTATAATGGCCAGGGCTTGGGAGATCAGAAGAGAAGAAAAGATCATAATAAAAATATAATGCAAATTAAAATATGAAAATCTATGTTATTAGTGAAACTTTGAAGTAAGTTATAATCGTCGAAACAAGAATTGTATTGTAAGTTACATTAAGCAAAAATTTAATAACTCCAACATGTCGTTTTAAGTCATAAGTCCTAAACACTGTCTGCTGGGGGTACGCTGGGTAGCCTTGGTTGTTGGGTGAGAGGTCTGAGAATTTTCCCATATTTCGAGCAAGTTTGCAGAACAATCTTTCTTCAAATTTGGTTGGTTTTAAGTTCTGCTGCTTATTCAAAAACCAGGAAAAAAAACAGCAAATTTTTTATACTTAATTCTGTACATCAGATGGAATCGAAAGCATGGTGTGTGCTTGTTCAGATTGACATAATTCTGATAGTGGATGTATTCCTTCTATTCTTCATGCGAAAAACTTTAGTCGATCTTCCAATCTGACCATAATAAGGCAAGTTGCAAGAACAAGGAACCTTTATACACCTGGAATAAGAGTGAGTTTAGGGAAGTGGATAAGAGCAGCCAATTTCATATGGAGTTTGAAAGCAGTGCAGAAGTATTATATTTCTTTAAAGTTCTGACGATTTTTTTCTGAAGTAACCAGGATACAGAGAATAGTAATAACGCTACTGCCATCTGTACGTTGAGAGGAATTTAGGATGGAGGCGATACAAGCATTTTGTTAATTTTGTTGGAACTGTAGCCAGATAAGTATGGCTGATGAATAAGATTAAGGTCAATAAGATTAAGATTTATGATTTCCGGTACCTTAATATGAAATACACTTACTACAAAATTCGTCACCCATGAATAAGGTTGACTTGTGTTTATTCACTCAGCCTTATCTGCTTTTTCCCATTCATAAATTTATATTTCCAGTGTATATCGCTAATCTATTCCATTAAAAAAAAAAATTGTAATCTCTTATGTTTTTGTGCTCGATATACGTATCAGATTGACTTTAAAAAATAAAAAAATAAAATAAAACTTTTATGCAAACGAAGTTTACTATTGTGTACTTTATAACTACACTTCATATTGTCTAAAATCTGGAAGGATGGATCTGTCTCCACAGGAACAAAATTGAGGATTCTGGATGTAGCTGTTTTCCAACAGCGACTTATGGATGTGAGACTTGGAACCTAAAGAAGTCTGATAGGAAAACAATAGCTGCTTTTGAGTGGGGTTACAGAAGGCTGTTGATGATATCTTATACTGAAAGGCGAACAAACGGTTGGGTTCTAGTAAGGATGGGTGGAACTCTAAGACTCTTTAAGGATACTGATAGAAAAGAGTTGAAATACTTTGGACACATTGGAAGGATGGAAGGAGGGCTTTTTGAAACAGTAACAGAAGGTTAAAGTTCATGGAAAAAGAGGAAGAGGTAGTCCGTCACTGATATGGATGGATGGTGTGTCTGCAGTGACTGATCTTCAGAGAGTTGATGACTCCAGAAAAGCATGCAACAGGACCACCTGGCGAGGAATGGTGTGGCATATCACTGAGCAACTGAGTTACCATATCATCTGATGATGATGATGTCCAATAAATAGATGGCTGGAATTCCTCTTGCAGACTGTAATACTTTTCAGTTGGTGGAGTAATAACATTTTCTCTCTCTCTTTCTCTCTCTTGCAGTTTATCAAAAATTTGAATGAATATTTAAAATGTTCTCTTTCTCCTTTCTACGTGTTAGATGATAAGGTGACTGGCCCTATGCCTACCGGTATATTCTATGGCTTTATCTGCATGTGTTCAGGGTACCGGTCTGCCTGGTTAGGGGAGGAAAAACCGCAGATAAACTGAGGAGAAAATCCCTGCTGTCAACGCCCAAGATCGGGTAACTTGGCTACGTCTCAGAAAGAGCCTTAAGCTCCTCACGTCGGCGACGGGAATCGAACCCTGGACACTCCTTTCCCAGGCATATGATTGCGAAGCACATAGCCACTAGGCTAAACGCTCAGAACGTATAAAATGTTGGGAAACATTTATTGGTGTTTCGTACACAAAACCAACGAACACTTATTCAGTTTTTGATTGTGTTTATGATATTACATACATTTTTTTTCTTGAATGAATGACATATAAACGTCTTTTCTTTTATTCCGTATTTACATATTGTGTATTTATTAATGATGATTACGATCCCCAATTAACATTTTCTTTATTTTAATTTTAGAAGTAAGCAATACCGACTAACGGACTTTTTATTTACTTATTTATTTATATTTTTACAGTTGACGTGGAGCGATTTTGGTGTTGCTCTTACACTTTCTGCATTAAAATCCCGACATTCTACACTTCTCGAAAATCTCCCATTTCTTGAAGCATATTTGGAAAAGATAACCGCCATTCCAGCCGTTGCAGATTTTGTTCAGTCGCAAAAGAAACATTGGAGAGCATAGAAAGATTAGATGCCATGCCTTAGGGATATAAACAAAATAATATGTGATTAAATTTCTTGTGATACTCATTTAGGTACTGTAGAAGTAATTGTGCTTTTCAATGAATATGGAAAGATTGTATACTGTGGTTTTGTAATAAGTAATAAAACTTTTCGACTTTATTACACTGTAGTTATTATTTCTTTAGATTTTTTTTTATTTTAATGAATAAACAGTTATATATATATATATATATATTTATGAAAAAAATTGAATGACTAGAACCGAGATTTAATTAAAAAGGTTTTAATATAAACACACTACTAGTTTCGGTCTGTAACAGCCTTCTTCAGGTGACATTATAAAAGAAAAAACACTAAACATTGAGGGTTAAAAGACTATGAACAACATAGACAGTCTTTATACATAATTAGCATGAAAACGTTGTAGTTGTATTTTATATATATATATATATATATATTGTAAAATAGAGTTGAATGACTTAAACCGAGAGTTAGGTAAAAAGGGGGGGTTTAACACGACTAGTTTCGGCTTATAAGAGCCTTCATCAGGGTTGACATAAAAGAACAGAAAAAACACTAAACACTGAAGGTTAAAAAAAAAAAAAACTATGAACAACATACAAATTATGTGTACAAATTATGGTGTGATTGTGATATTCCTTATTTTGGCCAGACGGACAAATCTATTGAATTACGTATGGAGGAACACATGAGAGACATTGCTTACAAGAGACAGCGAGCCAGTGCCTTATCAAGCCATATCCATTTCTCGGCTGATCCTAATGATGAAAACCCAAGTCATACAGTCCGCTGGGACAAATCTACAAACATCTTTCATTGCCATGATGAATTGGAGAAAAAATCGTAGAGTCTAGGGAAATCATCCTCAATCCTGAACATCTAAATAATAACTTGAGCTACAACCTTCCAGATAGTCATTCAGCTGTAATCATGCGTTCACGTGATGCTGCAAGCACGCACTCTCCCAACAATGCAACAAACGAAAGAACAGCTTTAAATACAATATACAACGTTTTCATGCTAATTATGTATAGAGACTCTCTATGTTGTTCATAGTTTTTTAACCTTCAGTGTTTAGTGTTTTTTCTTTTCTTTTATAATGTCACCTGATGAAGGCTGTTATAAGCGCCGAAACTAGTCGTATTTTATTACGACTAGTTTCGGCTTATAACAAGCAGAAATTAGTCGTACAAATTTCAGCTTGTACGACTAATTACAAGTCGTACAAGCAACTTGTAGTTAGTCGCTTAATTACAAGTCGCTTGTAATTAAGTGACTTGTAATTAAGTCGTATTTATTAAACCCCCCCCCTTTTTTTTTATCTAACTCTCGGTTTAAGTCATTTAACTTTATTTTACAATATGTATTTCAACCGAGTTGTTGAATATATATATATATATATATATATATAGGCGCAAACTTGACTTATTTGTCTGTTTACTTACTTGGAAAATATAGTGAAACCAGGTTTAAAATAGCTTGGCATCTTTAACATATATTATAGCCAAGGTAAAACTTTCTACATCTATCTCTCATCCTGAGATTTTTATTTAATAAGGTCAAAGCACCTTATCGTAACTTGTTTTGGTAAAATACTTATAAGCTCTGTATTACTTAACCTTGGTATTTCTAAGCCTGGCTCCCATTGATGAGACCTCAATAAAGGTCGAAACCGGTCTGGGTAGTGGCCCCTTGCCTTTAATGCATAGCATCATACATCTCCTCAAGGAGATGGGCTTTGCATTAAGGGTAAATATCAAGAATAGTGATCAGAGCTTATTCCACCTTTACCATGAGTTGCCTAGACTTGCACTACTTTGCAGGTCACCTAGACTTGCACTACGTGCAGGCGCAAACTTGACTTATTTGTCTGTTTGCTTATTTGGGAAGGAGTAAATCCAGGTTTAAGATAGCTTGGCATCTTTAATATATATTATACCCAAGGTAAAAAACTTTCTACATAAAACTTATATATATATATATATTTTTTTTTTTTTTTTTTTACCTTGGATAATGTATATTAGGGTTACCAAGTAATTTTATAAACTTGGTTGTTTTACTCCTAATCCCAAGTAAGCAAACAATTAAGTTTGCGCCTGAACGTAGTTCAAGTCTAAAGGTGGTGCAACACCAGGGCAACTCAGTGTAAAGGTGAGCAAAGCTCTGATCACTATTCTTAGTATTTTTCATAATGTAAAGCACATCTCGCTAAGAGATGTATACTGCAATACGTTATGGGTGGGGTCACTACCCAGACCGGTTTCAACCTGTTTTGAGGTCTCCTTAGTGAGTAGCTAGACCCTAAATACCAAGGTTTTAGTAATACAGAGCCTTATCAACTTTACCTATACAAGTTGCTACAAGGTGTTTTTATTTTGAATAAGAATCTATGGATGAGATAAAGATGTAAATAACGCTAATATAGTAACCTGGTGTTACCCAAGTTAAAAAAACTTATTTTCATCTATATCTCCTCCAGAGATTATTCAAAATAAAAACACCTTGTAGCAACTTGTATAGGTAAAGTTGATAAGGCTCTGTATTACTGAAACATTGGTATTTAGGGTCTAGCTACTCACTAAGGAGACCTCAAAAAAGGTTGAAACCGGTCTGGGTAGTGACCCCACCCATAACGTATTGCAGTATACATCTCTTAGCGAGATGTGCTTTACATTATGGAAAATACTAAGAATAGTGATCAGAGCTATACCCACCTTTATAATGAGTTGCCCTGGTGTTGCACCACTAAAATAACCAAGTTTATAAAATTACTTGGTAACCTTAATGTGTGTGTGTGTGTGTGTGTGTGTGTGTGTGTGTGTGTGTGTGTGTGTGTGTGTGTGTGTGTGTGTGTGTGTGTGTGTGTGTGTGTGTGTGTGTGTGTGTGTGTGTGTGTGTGTGTGTGTGTATTCCTGAGCTTCTACTCAGTTGTTATGGTACATTTTAAAAATAGATATTTAATGATTTTAAACCGAGATAATGTATTAAGTTTTAATGAAAATGATACAACTAGTTTCGTCCTTTTACAGCCTTCATCAGGTATCCACTAAAGGTAGAACACAATAATAAAAATCGAAGTTACAAAAAACTGAGAATTACAGGCAAAAATGCAATACATAATTGACACAAAAATGTTGTATTTTTCAGGTTGTTCTATCCAACGCGTCATTGTTTGTTGCGTGCGTGCTTGTAAGTTCTCGTTAACGCCAGTATTGAACAACTGCAGCATGGCTATCAGGGATGTTGTAACTTAGATTGCTGTTCAAATGTTCAGGATTAAGGAGAATTTTCCTGGACTCCACGATTTTCCTTTCAAACTCATCACTGCAGCGAAAAATGTTTTCGGATTTATCCCAGCACACTGAGTGACTCTGTAGATCATCATGAGGATTGTTTGAGAAAAGAACATGACTGGATAGCACAGATGCATGTGATCTTTTATAGGAGATGTCTCTCTCATGCTTCTCTATACGTAGTTCAATAGATTTGTCAGTCTATCCAAAATAAGGAATATTACAATCGCACCATAACTTGTATACACCTGGATATTTCAGGTTGTGATGAAATCGTAAAAAACGTGTAGCGAAAAACGTCCTAATGTTGTATTTTTAAGGACTTTAACCAAATTATTGGAGACTGAACTAATGTAAGGGATGGAGATGCTACCTTTAAAATTAGTAGTTTTGCGTAGTACACTGCCTAGGAGGATCCAGAAGAAATTTCTTAATCGTTTTTTTCAGAATATATATATATATATATATATTACATACATGCAAAGAAAATGGTTGTTCAGGGGATGACAATATATCCACAATATTTCATGAAGATAAGTCGAAAGGCTTCACCAATATATTTAATAAAATTAATATAAGAGAAATTTTCTTTCCCTGGAATTGAAAACTGGGAAATGCAGAACAAGATGGACTTCCTGAAGAAATAAAAGCATTTTCAATAACAAAAAAAGCACTTAATAAACATTTACACGATAAGACAAACATCGCCAAACGTGAAATGAAATAAACAACAAAATATGACTGATAAAACGAAATATTGGGAAGTTATTCTAAACTATGGAAATTTGACTTTTACTGAACACAAAATCAAACATGGAAAATGATTCGAAATAAAAAAAAAAACAGAAATTTATGAATATCTAAATATATAGTCACAGAAAAGGAATTGGGCGAAAACTATTTTATCAACTTTTATGAAAGTGAAGAAGAGATAAAAAGTCAGAAATATTACAGACAGAAAATCTTTGAAATTCCAATAATAATTTAATACGATCAATCATTTCAAAATTAAATAATCGGAAATCAGCTGGACCTGATAGGGAATAGCTAAAATGTGCAGGTTAAAAAAATGACTGAAAACATGAAAAATTTAAGAAGCATATCTTTAAGAAAGGGATGCTTAAGAGTTACAGCTGTACAAGTGAGAGGAGCCTCCATGTAGCCATTTAAGGAATGTGGAGGAACCGAACAGGGCTTCTGACCTAATGTCCATTCCTCACCTTGTGGTGCACCCTGTTAGGTATCTATATACTGAACGAACGAGGATGGGCTGACAATTTGGGATTTAACCGACCAAATTGTATTCTTATTGGCTTAAACCAAAATATAGAATGATGGTACAACATGACAAAATTTCATGTCGGCTGGGCGTCGCCCGGTTAAACAAGGTCCCCGTTCTTTTCGCCAGGGACCAGGGCAGACAGCGAACATTCAGCTACTGGAACAAATCCTAAAATCCACCACAACTCAACATCACCCCCTTCTCTGGGTGCGCCACTGATCTCAGCCATATAACCTCAAACATATACAACTTCTAACTGTATACAAATTGTAAATCCATCGAACTTTTGGATGCACTTTGGACCCTAAATAATCCTAAATAAAAATAAATCACCGACAAATTTTAATCCTCCCGAGGTGGTAATAAGCATTACTCTTTAGTCCTAACTGTATGAAAATCGAATGATAGCAAACAACCCTCCACTGATACTCGAAGTTAGTGAGATTTCCAGTTACCGCCCGGTGTTTCTAAGTCTAATTGGTAATACTGTATTAAACAAAAGGAAAAATATTACATAAGTGGGAGCAATGGGAATGGATACGAGTGAGACATGAGAAGGTGAAGTGGAGTGCCCCACGGGCTCGTACTAGGGGGCCACCTACTCTTTAATTTGAATATTAATAATATTGATGAAAATTTAAATTGGTTGATGATATTCAGTTGTTTGCTGACGATACAAAACTTGACAGAGCAACAGTAGATAAAAGTGATGCAGATATCCAGCAGGATGATTTAAAGAAATTGGCATTGTGGACGAAGAATAACGATTGTCAATTTATGGCAAAATGTAAGATGAGGCACTTGTGGCTGAAAAAGTTATGCACTATCTACCAGTAATTGTCCAGACACTTTAGCAATTTACATTTGATAACAGCAGACGAAAGCTAATATCGAGTATGTCCACCTTTGGCTTTGATCACTTCCTGTACGATCACTTCCCGATCGAGAACGTGCTGGTCTGGACCTCAATCGCCACTCCAATTCGTCCCGCAGGTGTTGAACGGGGTTGAGATAAGGACTCTGCACAGGCCAGGGCAGTCGTTTAACACCCATCTGTTCATACCATTCCATAACAGCTGAAGATTTGTGGCATGCGGTATTGTCGTCTTGATAGTAACACGGATTCGTTCCATAAGAACTCCACAGTGTTGGCAGCGCCTGATTATTTAGAATATTAAGGTATTGAACTGTTTTTATGGAACCACTGATCCCACTCCAAACCAGCTGAATGCACCCCACACCATTACTTCACCACCAAACTTTACTATGGGTACAGCACAGTGGTAGCAAGCGTTCACAAGGCTGCCTCCACACCCACACCTTACCATCAGACTGGAAACAGTTGAACCTTGACTCATCACTCCAGAGTACCGTTTTCCAGTGGTCAATTGTCCAGTTCACACGCTGTTTGTACCAGGTCAGACGAGCCCCGTTGTTCATTGTTGTGATGTGTGGCTTGCGTACTGCTGCTCTTTTATTTTCGGCGATCGCCCTGGGTGTTTTTCTGCACTAGTGATGCCAGTACGTCTCCATTTGTTCATCACATCAGCGACCGTTGATTTTAGATGCTCCAGTTGAGCGACAACATCACGTATGGACACGCCACCAATTTGACAGCTCAGGATGATACTACTCTCGAAGTCACTGTGTTCACGTCATGTTTCCATACTACCTGTATTCAACTGCTATGATGAAATATTGCTTCCTACTATCCGTATACCAGTTTTTATGTTATTAACAAACGTGGAATGTTCCATAACTTCAAATTGCAGGGGTGTCCACACAATTATTAGTAGATAGTGTATACTGTGTATCACATTCGTAGTGCTGGATTGCATGAAATTATTTAGACTAGGGACTTGCCTCATCAATTATAAGCTTAAATAGCTCACAGTACCTCATCGGAATATTTTAGGATTACTTGGATGGATTACTTGAAAAACACTAAGAAGTAGAGATAGGGAAGTTATTATCTTTCTTTATAAGGCTATGATTCGTCCTAATCTTGTCCACTATTTTGGTCACTAGAGTTTAATGCCTGATCATAAACTGTTGGGGAGGGGGATTCAGAGACTAGTACCAGCTGGTAGCAGGTTTCCGGAATGCTTCCTATGATGAGAGATTGAGATAGGTTTGTATGTGAATGTCGTTGTTAGGTGACTGTCTTACTCTCTTCCATAAGACGCCTTTTATTGAAATGCTTTAAAGATGTCTTGATTTATCCATGGATTAATAAGTGCATGTCTCCTATTTCTTTGGTGTTTTGTTGTTTTTCTGAATATTTAAGTAAACAGAAATTTGAGGCTGTCGTATAAAGTTTTTGGATCATTTATAGTAAGTAGCTTGTTCTGTGTCTTTTATCAGCGATACATTTTACTGTGACAGTAGAGTGCTGTTTATCTAGTGGGGTTTTATTGCATGTGGAGAATTTTAACTGAAGTCTTGTGGAATGGCGTTACGATAAATTAGTGGTCAGCTAATTTAGTGTTGATTATCGTTGACGTATGTGTTACTTGGAGTCGTTGTACTAGCTTAATATGTCAAGACATGTTAGTGGTTGGAGAGCCAAGGTCGAGGATGTTAATGATAATATCACCTATTAGAATAATTCTATGTGTTATGTAACTGTCGATGTCATTTAGCCATGTTTCTAATTCTTGTAGGAAGCTGAGAGGGTTTCTATCTAGAGGTCTGTATATTTTGTCATGTATTTGTGGTTGTAGTTATCCATGATTTCCAAATGGTTTTGCATGTTCGAAAGTGTTATTGCTTCTGTCACACTGTGCTTTTCATTTACAAAAGCGATTATGCCACCTCCTCTTCTTTGTGATTCACATAATGTGTCACGTTGGTAATTGTTAATGTTATACGCACATGCTTCTGTATCATATAGAGAAACTTTGGTCAGGACTACAATATATTGATATATGTTGACCAGGGGTGACATTATAAGCCAGTATTTCTTTATGCTTGCTATGTTTCTATAACCAAATGACTAACCTTTTGTTTATAGAAATAGTTTCATATACCGAGGATGTACTGAAAAGTTGTGATAATCACCATGGAATTGGGATAGAACCATGTAACGTGAGCATTATTTCTACATATTCCCCAGGAAAATGTTATACACTTGCTACAACGAAGCTGCATCATTTGCAATCCTCTGATCCTCTGTGACACGTTTCTCTTCTTTCTCATCCTTAAATGACGGGTTGAGTTCTCCCTATGTGCAAATCTTTGACATCTGGTTCTTTCTCTTGCCATTTCTGTCATCTCTCTGAAGCTCGGTAATTGTGACTTTCTTTCAGAGACTGCAGCCAATTTCTTTATGGTCTACCTCTTGATCGTTTCCTCCAATGATTCCATTCAAGATTATATTTGGTAATCCTTTCAAAGATTACCAAATATAATCTTGAATTCTCTAGACGTGTACAAACCATCTTAATTGTTGTTTAAGAATTATAGCTATGATATTTTCTTTATAGTTTAATTCATGTTTTACTTGCTCATTTGTTTTGTGTTCTGACTAGTGAGTTTTATTTATTTTTCTTAAGCATTTCATTTCGAATGCTCTGATTTTCTGTATTTCTTTCTGATTGAGTGTCCAAGACTCTTCTCCATATGTTGCTGTAGATATAATAATGGTTTTATACCGTTTTAGCTTGAGGCTTTATGAAATGCTCTTATTTTTCAATATTTTGTTTAATTTATTCATATTAGACCATCTTTTGTAAAGCCTTTATTTTTCTGTTTCTGTATTGTCGAAGTTGTGAGACTGCCAAGATATGTAAATTGCTTTACTTGTTTAAGGGGTGGCCATAAAATAACTTTCCTTCTTTTGAGGCATCTGTAGCTAAAATCAATAAACTGAATGAGACTCAATTTTATATTGACACTTTTGAAGGCATGGGGAGATGAATTATGCGAAAAAAAGATTTAGTACTAAAAGTCGCCGATAGGTGAAATTTTGGCGCTGGAGGAGCCGAAAACAAGCAGATAATTACATTAAAGGCAGATAAAATGGAATATAACATTTCGACGGTGTAAGCGATAGCCGGATCACTCATTTCAGCTGGATATGTGGTGTGTTAAAATGATACTAACAATAATAATAATTAAACTAAAACAACAACTTGCGAGAGACATAGGAATTAATGTAGTGATTGAACTCAGAGGAAATAATGTTTTATTCTTCAGAATCAGGGTCCCCTGGACCACATACACGATTTTCAATGCGCTAACCTTTCTTGAGTACAACAAATTGCATCCGGTGTGCAACATTCTCTATAGCTGAATGTAAGGAGTCGGATTGGATGTTCATAACAGTCCATTTTATGTTCTCTTTCAAGACATGCAAGTTGAGAACGCCACCAACATACACACAACCGATTTCTAATATCCCCACAGTCAAACGTCAGATGGAGTGATGTCCGGGAATCGAGGCGGCCATGCTCTCGGAAAGAACTAACTCATAATCTTCTCATTACTGAAATGCTGGCGTAAAAGGCGCTGTACTGAACGTTCAATGTGTGGCCATGTCCATCCTGCATGAAAATGATAACATTGTCTTTGCTGCAATGCAGGAATGACAAAATTTTCCAGCATTCGTCGATAAATCTCTCCAGTAATGGAGCAGGTTAGAGGATCTGTAGGGGGTAATACGTTCAAAAAAATATGGGCCTATTATGAAATCGGCTGTGAAGACACATCACTCGGTTACTTTTGGAGAATGCAGTGGTACTTGCTGGATCGCTTGGGGATGCTCAGATGCCCAAATTCTGCAGTTGCGAGTGCTGACCGACCCATTCAGATAAAAATGAACCTCATCACCCCACAATATTCTCCAAGGCCAGTCACTGTCGACCTCCATTCGGGCAAGAAACGTTAGCGCGAAGGTCAAGCGCTTATCATAATCTGCGGTAGTCAGTGCTTGCACACAACAGGACTTATACGGAGTGAAGCAAAACATTTTCCGTAAGATTTTCCAGACTGTACCATAAGCCATATCAAGTTTGCGAGCTATGGCACGAGTGCTTGGACCAGTACTGGTCCCTGTGTCGTCGAACACCGCAATAGCAACGTCTGTTACTGTCTCTTCTTGCACTGCTTTCCGTTTTCTGCCAGATCTAACTCCTTGTGATCCAATTTCTTCAAACTTCTTAATCATGGCTCTCAGTGCTACAGCTGACATAGGATCTGCACGCAGGTTATGAAGCTTTCAAAATTCCCGAAGGGCCGCTACGGCATTGTACTGTTTAAGGTAAAACAAGTACAGATACCTCCAAAGAAGGAAAGTTAATTATTTTTATGGCCACCCTGTATGTGATTTTCTAAGTTTATTGATTTTTTCCTCATCTCTTCCTATTTTCATTTTTAGTTTTGTTTAGATTGATTTTTTTAGATTGAAAAGTTTTGCATTCTTCATTTAAATTTTTAAATTTTTTTCCAATTGTTCTTTAGATTCTGCACTGGACAGAAAAGTCCTGGGCATAAGTGGTATGCCCCGTACTTTTCAGCCAGGCTATTAACTGTAAAAATATGGTCTATAGCAGACCTTCCAGGTCTGAATGCTGCTTGATCTTCCCTGTTGTCGCAATCATTAAAATCTAGATTCTATTTCGAATAATGCATGTGAAGATTTTATAGATATGATTTTATAGCCAATTTATGGGCCTATAAATTTTCACATTTTCATTTATATCCCCTTTTTTGAGAATTGATATTATGATGCCTGTCTTCCAGTTATATGGAATTTCACCAGCATATAGTATTTGGTTAAAATTTTCGAGCAGGAAACTGGTGGTTACTATGCAACCATATTTCAACAGTTCAGTAGGAGGTTCATCGTAACCAGGAAACTTAGTTAAGTTTATTTGGTTTATTGCATTCAAAATTTCTTCTTTTATTATAAATAGCATTTTTTGCCTCTTCGTTTGTGTTTTTTCATCTGCTTCCCTCTGGAAAAGTATCTGGTAATATTTTTTCCAATTTTTTTAATCTCCTGGATTGTTCCAGTAACATGTTGTCTTTATCTTTCATTTTTAGTGGTCTATTTTGGGGTGTTTTTGCTAATTCTTTAATAATTTCATATACATTCTTGCTATAATTCTTTTTATCGGCGTCTTCAAACATTTTTTGCTTTTTCTTCTAACCAAGCTTTTTTTTAAAATCTGCACATTCTGTGTATTTCATTTTTCATATTCTTTTATGATTGCTTATTTTCCTCTTATTTTCTGTATTCAGAATATTTTTCCACACTTTTTTCTTCTAAATTTTCCAACTTTTCTGTGGTTATGCACTCGTTATTTGCTCTAATTTTTGTTCTAAGTGTTTTTCTTGCAGCATTAGACATAACTGCTCTGCCCATTTCCCATGTATTTTTTACATTATCAAAGGATATTTTCTTTAACTCTGCTTCTATTATTACTGTAGTTGTTTTGTATAGTTATATCTTTCAGTTTTGATATGTTAATAATGTTGCATAGGATCTTTGGTTTGCTGTTCTTAAATTTCAACTTAATTTTTTTAGCTAGTAATTCATGATCCGAGTCAAAATATGCTGTTTTTCAGGGTTCTTACATTATGGATTGAGGATTGCCTATTTTTGATCAAAATGTAATCAATACGATTTTTAATACCATCTGGATATGTCCATGTGGATTTGCTGATTATCTATGGAAAAACGTGGTGTTTGAGATGAATAGATTGTTATGTTTATAGAATCCTAGCAGTTTTTCGTCCCTATCGTTTCTCTCGTCCACTCCAAATTTGTCCATCATATCTTTTATGTCTGGTGTAAATCACTCTCCCTTGGCGTGGAAGTTTCCAATTACTATTAGAATATCCTTTTTGTCCGTTTTGTCAATAAGGTCCTCTAGTTGCTGGTAGTATCTAATTCTTCGTCTTCATGTGACTGATCTGGAGCATAAATTTGGATAATTTTGAAAAAAAAAATCCCTTTTTCTTTTCCTTTTAATGTAATTGTTATTATTCTTGAACTATATAGTTCTAAAGTTAAGATGGTTCTGCAAGCGATTACTGATTATTATTGCGACTCCTCTGTGTGAATTATCTTCCCTTTCTGAGTAAAATAGTTTTGCAATCTTCAAATTTACCATGCCGTCTTCTGGTCAGTGTGTTTCAGCAATACCTTTTATATCTTACTTGATCCTCTCTAGCTTTCTCCATCAATCTGATCTTCACTGGTTTAAGAAGAGTCCTTATATTCAATGTTAGGAACTGGATTATTTTTTCAAGTTTACCATATAGCATGTCAAAATCTTGCAGGATGATTTGGATAGATTGAAGTTCTGGGCTAGGGAGAATGGATGTCAATTTAATGTGACAAAATGTAAGGTTATGCATTTTGCGGTGAAACGATTAGCAGCAGTATATCACATTAGTCGAACTGTACTCCAGGAGATTGATGAGGCCAGGGACTTGGGAGTGTTGGTGGATAGGGAGATGAAGTTTAAGGGATACATTGCAAAAGTGGCTAAATCAACTCAACAAATCACTTGGTTGCTGAAAAATACTTTGACGAGCAGAGACAAGCAAGTTATTGTTCCTCTGTACAGACCTTGATAAGACCTCATCTCGACTACTGTTCCCAGATTTGATCACTTAGGTTTCTTCTTGATGGGAGGAGGTGGAGAGGATCCAGAGGCGAGTGACCAAGATGATAGCAGGTCTATGGAATGAACCTTATGAGAACGAGTTGAAGATTTGTGGGTTGCAGAAATTGGTTGATAGGCGGAAAAGGGGAGATATGGTTAAGACATTCAAATTGCTGAATGGTTTCTATAGGATTAATTCAGAAGGATATTTTTGAGATCAGGATTGGTAGTGGGAGAACTAGGGGACATTTATAGAAGCTGGGCAAGAGTGTGGTCAGCAAGGGTGTTAGAGCTGGGTTCTTTGCTTTTAGAGTGGTAAATGAGTGGAATAAGCTGCCAGAGTCTGTTGAGGGTGCTATGACAGTGAATGAGTTCAAGGCAAGGTATGATAGATTCTGTGAGAATGTCGAATAGTTGTGTGGACATGATGTTTAGGGCCTCCCTGGATGTAAAGACTCCCTGGAGTCGCTCGTAATAATAATAATAATAATAATAATAGTAATATTTCTCAACTGTTTCCTGTGATCTAAAAACAGTCCCGTCGGCTGCCCCAGACGCGGTAGCAAAATCCCTACGAATAGAGAATTTTGGCAATTTTAATGCAGCCAGTTTGTCACTTCACTGCTGCAATTGCCTTTACCTTTAGCTGGGCATGGTGGGAAAGATTAGACTCCCACAGCATGAGAATAAACTAAAAAACGAAAGGTGCTCCCCTGGCCTTCGAATACTCTGATAGCTGTGGGGAAAGAGTAAGAATAAAAGAAAGAAAAAAGAAGGGTAGGGACAGTCTACAGATACTATAACAGATGTATATTATGTGAAGAAAGGTATGGCCCAGAGTCAGATACCTCCTGTCGCCACTCCCGTACTCACTAAGTGACTCCTTCAGGCTCACGTTATTAGTTTATAATAATAAAATACCGGCTGAATCGTGCTCGCCTACTCCCTGGAAGGGAATCAAAGGGAGTGGGCGAGCACAATTCAGCCGTATCTAACTTTTGGAGACTGAGGGAGAAATTCAATCTCCACTGGAGACCAATTACAGATAGCTAGCTCAAGACTATCATTAACAGTATCTGGTATCCAGTGAAGAGAGAGAGACAGATGGCTTGCAAGTGCCGTCATATCGTCGTCCTTAAGCATTTTAATTGTTCTAGGTGTTTATAAGAACTTTTCAGCCCTCCTTCGTAACATCAATGTTGCTTAAAATTCTAAACATTTCTCATTATTGATATGCAAGTTGTTTGTCCTCCTTCCTATTGCCATTCAACACTACTCTTAGCTCCCTACATGAAATACACTAACAAAATACTCATTAAACCTTTCTACCATATCTTTAGCGGAAATGAAGTGGCAACTAAAGTCAGCCTTCCATATTCACCCTTTCTTTTACTAGTAACATAACTATAGACTTCTCTAGGGCTTTGCTTTGCTGCTTCAGCCAATCTCCTTTCGTATGTCAATTTCTCTTTCCTTATTATATTACCTCCTCCATAACATCCGCTTTCTCAGAAGTTCCTTCATAATTCCATTTCTTTATTTATCTCCAAAGCTTGGGAATACAACCTAACTTTGTCCTATGTAATTTATTCCATAGGACAATGGAATAAATTATATACCCACCACACATCACCAATTTATGTCCTCAATTTATTGTCTTCTCCTGCTTTGTAATTCCTCACATATCTGTTGTTCACGAAGCTCGTCCCTATCTAGCCACTCCCTACGTTAAAACCACATGACCACTCTCCCTGACTAGTAACATCGTGATAACACCTGTCATCACTGTTTGAGAATATATTATTAAATATAATACTTGACTCCCACGTGTTGCCTCAATCACATGCTGCATAAGATGATTGTCTCAAGAAACTCAATGTCCTTACTCACACATATTTCCTGCTTCCAGTCAATACTTCAATAATTAATGCCACCCATTATTAAAATCCTCCCATTGCTCACCAATCTCATCTGCCTGAACAGTTCAGATTCTTCTCCTTCTACATTCCCTATGTAGCATCATCCCACTAAATATGTACATTCAGCGCTAACCTCAACTTCACACCAAATGGCCTCAAAGCCACCATCATTATTGCTTTCTTTCTTCATATTCCACCTTGAGAGGACATAAATGTTCCGAAATAATCAGTAATAACATATCTTCTCTTTTATGTTTTCTGTCTTTTCGAAAAATGCTATAACCATCAGATTATATTCTGGTAAGTACGTCATCCTCTGTTAATCATGTCTCACTGACACCAGATGATTCATAGGCTGATTAACTGTATCAAGGCCACAAATTTTGCACCCTTATTCCTAATACTCCTCTTGCAGTAGTAAATAAGCAAGGTAACTTTCCCCTAATTCAACTTTCCACACCACAATTCTTTATCCCATCATTCCAGTAATATGACTCTCTTGGTCATTGGACTGAAGCTGTCCTTCATCTTGTCTTCCTTTGTCTTTGATCTCACAACTTTGGTATTTTACACCCACTGCCCCACTGTCTAGTTTCAGCTTTCCTGACTGGCTACAAGTTTGCATCCTCTCATCAACAATCTACCTATCTTGTCACTTCCACTTTCACTCAAATTCAGACTATCTGTAGCAAACAGTTCTCTCCCACCTTTAAATTTACCCCCCCCACACACACACATCAGCAAACCCAAATCTTCTTTTCCAGCACATGGAAATAGAATATTGGAAAAACGGGACAGATTAACATCTTGAAATCATGTCTGGGAACTCAGGGATAAGTTTTGTGAAAACGGGACATGGGCACTATTGTTTAAGGAGAAGTAGGATAGATAGGTTCGGCCTCCCTCGTGTGTCTTTTGACGCATTGAGGTTGAGGGAGTAATGATTAATATCTTTAGATGTTAATCATTAGGTATTATGCATATGTTGTGAATAATGGTGAGTATGGACTTCTGCGAAGAGATTCTCTTTCCATTTAGATACCCGGTTAACAATAACAAATAACTAACCGAATTTTTTGTTCGACATAATTATTCCGATCACTTTTTTTTTTTTAAGTAAATAATTATCACAACTTAGTTCTCTTAGTTCACAAGTCTGACACGTGGTTGCGGTTTTATAGTTACATATGGTGACAGTGATGTTGTGGCAGTGTTGTTTCATATCAGATTAGTTTAATATATGTTATTATATTATATTATCTAGATTATATTAGAAACATTTGAATTATCCGCTAACATGGGAAGAACGATAGTATATGACGAGGGTGTTCAAAAAATTATAAATTCCATTTTAAAACATAATGCTCAGGAAACGGGTCTTATAATTGGACAGGTAAAAGCACTGTGTTAAATGTGGATTCGTTTGATCTTTATCCTATTATAAGTTTACCTACAGAGGCACTTTGCCTGTCCCATTCCTCGACTCTATTGTTTGTTGGGTGGCATAATTGACGATTAGCATTGGCACCAGATGATTAAAAGAATCGCGTTCCTTATCTCATTATATTCGTTATGATTGTGGTGTTATCATAAAATAACATGACAACACATAATTATTTCAAAAATAACTGAATTACAGGTCACCATACTGACAGTAATCACGATTGCTTACTACGTTTCTTTTGCCATTAAATAATCGATTTTTATAACTCTGAGTCCTTGGAGGTGTCACACATAATAATAATAGTTTTTTGCTTGGTTAGAAAGTAAATTATACTTAACAGGAAACTATATTGTTTTAATCCTTTACCTTGACTTGATCAAAGAAGAGTTTAAGTATCTTCATGAGTAGGCTTGTATGTAAAGACTGTGGACTTTAGATTGTCTTGCCCAGTAATTCACATCATTCCCCTTTCAGATGGAAATATTGCTATGCATTATGGGAAAAGTCACTATCTCAACCAGTTTTAACTTTTATTGAGGTTTCAACACTTGATACAAGTATCCCTAAACTATATTAATAATATTGTGATAAACCGTTTTTTAAACTTGTACATGGAAAATTAGACATCTCTGTTTATTAGTTTTCAGCATGTCCGTGGACCTAGTTTTCACTGATGAGAACCTAGTTGAAAACAGTATGGACAATGATTACCCATAATGCATAGCAATATATACATCTGAAAAAAAAAAGGGGGGAGATTATTGGATACTGGGGCAGTTTCAGATGACAGCTTCTATATACAGGTAACTTAGTCAGGTGGATACTTTACTTTCAACGTTCATACCTGGCTGAAGGATTAAAACAAGATCATAATTTCTTGTCAAGTGTTATTTAATTTCTTACAGATTATTCTGTGTCTCTTTCATTGGATATCTAGATTGTACAAGTTTTTCAGATCTCTCTTTCTAGCAGTAATGAAAGGAGGAGCATGAAATGTTGTGTTCTGATGGAGGACATTTATCAAGGCTGTAACTACCAAACAGATAGCTTTAGTGTAGGATCATAAAGCATAACTGACATTTGAGCATAATGCAAGTTTCCTGCGTGGAGGCTTTCAAAATCAGGTCTTGATGTCTTGATATTGATTGCAAGTGTTTTTCATTTGTATATTGGTTAGCACAATTGCTCTCAAATCCCCCTGTAGGCTTGGGTAATTCTGAATGATTTCTGAATTCTTTATATGGGAGATGAATTTTATCACCTGGTATGAGACCTTTACTGTGCTTATTAGAGGCTTGAAGTACAAGTGCATTATAAAAAGCTCTATGTTTGGTCTCTAGAAGGGAGTTTCCAGGTTATATAAAAAATACATTAAACTATTCTATAAAAAGTTTTAAAAAATCTCTCAGTTTATTCATGGTAACTAATGTTCAGTAGGTATACAATATTTCTTGGGTAGAGTCATGTTAAAGAAAAAAAAAAATCCAGCTTTAGTGTAAAAAAGAGGAAGGTGAATGTTTCGCTGATAGTTTTGATGTACTTGGTTCTGATCTTGTACAGCCCAGTCCTATCACATTTCTTAGAAACCCAAGGTATATAAAAGAATGAAAAATAAAAATTATAAATTCATCTTACAGGATGTTCTTATAATGCTCAGTAACATAAAGTTGAAAATGGTTATGTAAGTAATGGTCTACGGAAGAAGAAATCAGCAGTTGGCATAAATTCTTGCTGGATAAAAAATATACATTGTGTACTTGAAAGATTATTGATGACTGGCAATTAGTTTACGGAATTAACAACGCATATAAAGTATATTAATTAAAGGTAACTTTAATAAACAACTTCTATATTTCGGCAACGTTACGTTGCCATCTTCAGGAACATAAATATACATTGTGTACTTGAAAGATTATTGATGACTGGTAATTAGTTTATGGAATTAACAATGCATATAAAGTATATTAATTAAAGGTAACTTTAATAAACAACTTCTATATTTCGGTAACGTCACGTTGCCATCTTCAGGAACATAAAGATATGGTATGTGCACGCAGGCACTAACAAAAGCAAATGAGGAAGAAAGCAAGAAACTAATATTGTTCCTAGAGTCCTAATGGTGTCCTCTGGTGGGCTAATTTGGTTGACTTGGCAGTTGGGCTGAAGTTCTCAAAATGTAAGTCTCCCAAATTTGGGGTAGTTTCATGCACCCAAATTTGTTGAGGTTAGGAACGTTTTTTAGAGCTGCTGAAGATTCCTTGAATAATCTTTCGTATTTAAACTTGCTGTGGTGTATTATTTTTGTTTTCTTCCAATGAATTCTATGGTGGGTAACTAAAGCATGGTCTGCCAGCCCAGAGTGGCTGTACTGGTGAAACCGGATGTAGTCTTTGTGTTCTGAAATCCTGATATTTGTTGTTCTGCCTGTTTGGCCAAAGTAGGATAATTTGCAGCTGCAAGGGACCTGGTATACACCAGGTAGGTCTAGGGGAAGTGGTTGGTCTTTGGTAGATGAAACTACACCAAATTTGGGAGACTTACATTTTGAGAACTTCAGCCCAACTGCCAAGTCAACCAAATTAGCCCACCAGAGGGCACCATTAGGACTCTAGGAACAATATTAGTTCCTTGCTTTCTTCCTCATTTGCTTTTGTTAGTGCCTGAGTGCACATACCATATCTTTATGTTCCTGAAGATGGCAACGTGACGTTGCCAAAATATAGAAATTGTTTATTAAAGTTACCTTTAATTAATATACTTTATGTGCGTTGTTAATTCCGTAAACTAATTACCAGTTATGTATGACCAATGTATAAGCCTTGCTACTAGATTATTGATGAGGAAACTTCTTGTGGTCAGTGTTTGTATTCTGGAAAGCATATGAAGTATATGTGAGATCAGATGTTTAGCCGTTAGAAAAGTTTATTTGGAACAGGAAAAACCAGTTGAATTTCTGAATACTAAAATCTTCAAAGATTTTGATGTTATTATTAGAAATTAAATATGGAATCAAGATTTAAAAGAGAGAAAATCAAAAATTTCAGCAAGGTTAGTGGCATCAAGAGAGCAATGAAAATGGTTTTATTTATTTATTTTTATGGTAATCTCATATGAGAAATTTTCTTTATGTTGGGCCCATACACAGGAGGTTGGTTGGTCAACCTATGGTGCATTAGTTCCGTGTATGGATAAATTGTTCAGCCTATGGTACATCAGAACCATGGATATATAAAAGTTTCAGTAAGGAATACCATGAGTAGACATATTATTTAAAATTATAATAACGGAATTAACTCATAAAATATTATTTATTAGTAGAATTTTTTCTTACTAATAAATTAAAATATTATTTATTAGTAGAATTTTAGCTTGAGTGTCACAGACATCTTCAGTACATTATTCAGTACATCTTAAGTTATTGTTTAATTCACCTTGTTACATGTACTGAAGATGCCTGTGACACCCAAGCGAAAATTCTACTAATAAATAATATTTTACGTGAGTTAATTCTGTTATTATAACTTTAAGGATATATAAAAGATCTTCTGGGTGAGGTAGAGAGGAAGGAAGCCCTGGATTACTGAGGAGGCAATAGAAAAAATGGACGAAAGAAGAAAATGGAAGAATAACAACAGCAATAAAGCCCAAATTCAGGTATAAAGAGATCAATAAATGAGTAAAAATTCTGGCTAAAAAGGCAATGGAAGATTGGCTCAATCAGGTCTGCAAGGAAATAGAGAAAAATGATACAGCAAAGGATCTTTCTTATATGCTTTGCTGTATCCTTTTTCTTTGAAGGTTTGAACTTGATTTCAGGGAAGAAGAGAAAGATAAAAAGCAGTGCTTTGAAGGATGAAAGAGGAAAGATTTTGTTGGAAAAAAATGAAAAAATGATAAGATGGAATAAGCATGTTACAGAACTTTATGGAGATGAAGATAATCTGGAATGTGATCAGATAGAAAATGATGATGCCCCAGAAATTAAGGAATGGGAAACTGAAGTAGCCATTAAAAGAATAAAGGATAGGAAAGTTCCAGGAGTGGATGATATTCAAGGAGAGTTACTGAAGGCATTGGGAAAGGAAAGAATAAAATTTCTATCCATCATCTTTAATAGAAGTCTGGAGGAGGATAGAATGCCTAAAGACTTCTGTTTTTTTTTTTTTTTTTTTTTAAACTTAGATGACACCTAATTAGGACTTTAGTCTTTGTGTTGCATGCTACAATTACTCATATTAGTTCCACTGTTACACCGGATTGTGGTTGTCTCACTACCGTAATAAACTTTGTTTGTATGCTCTGAAGGTGCTGGATATAATACCAGCGAAATATTAGCGTTTAAATTAATAAATAGTTATTTTCTCATCAATCTGTGTTCACATCTATACCGTTAAAATCCAGTGAACATATGTGATGAACACATAAGCCTTTCCACACCTAAAGACTTCATAAGATCTATTTTTATTCCTATTCCCAAGACTACAGGAATGATGGATTGCAGCAAGCACAGAACTATTAGCTTGATTAGCCACGTTGCAAAAGTCGTACTCAACATAATATATAGAAGAATGGAACAAATGATAGAGAGAATTAAATGAAGCACTGTTTGGTTTCAGGAGAAACAGGGGAACCAGGGAAGCTATCAGAACAATACACATACTGGGAAAAGAATGATCGAGTGCAATAAAGATTTATATCTATGCTTTGTAGACTATGAAAAGGCTTTCGATAACATTAATCACTCTGTTTTATTTGATATTTTGCATAAAATAGGAATAGATAAAAATATCATGAGAATTTTGTTCAGATTATAGAAAACTCAAGAAGCCAGGGTCAGATTAAAGGAGAGGATACTGAATGGATCCCCCATAAGAAAGGGTGAGGGATGTCTCCACTCCTTTTCAATGTTTATTGTGAATGGATGATAAGGGGGCCTTGGAAGATCTGAATGATGGAATAAAGATAAATGGACATCTGATAAATAATATAAGATATGGAGATGACATTGTACTTATGAACGAAACAGAAGTAGGCTCGCAAAGAATTTTGAACAGACTGAACAGGATTGGAAATGAGAGAGATAAAATGAAAATAAACATTCAGAAGACAAAAGTGATGAAGAGTTCAAGGAAAGGAAATGATGGGATGGAAATCACTTTGAACAGACAAAGAATAGAAAATGTAAAAAGTTTTGAATACATTAGGAGTTGGATAACAGAAGACAATAGATCTGATTATGAAATTAAGAACAGAATTAAAAAAAGCAAAAGTAGCATTTTTCCAAATATACCACATATTAGGAAACAGAAATCTGTTTCCTAATATGTGGTATATCACAAATCACTTAAAAGTAAGAATTCTCAAGACAATGATCTGGAGCGTGGGGGTCGTATGGATGTGAGTCTTGGATGATCAATAAGGAGATGAGCAACTGATTGAATGAATTTGAAATGTGGTGCTTGAGAAAAATGGATCGTATCAGCTGGACTGAAAGAGTGAGCAATGAAGAAGTTCTTAAAAGATTCAAAATGAAAAGAGACTATGTGGCTAGTATCTAAAGAAGAAAAATTACTTTTGCAGGACATTTGATGAGTGGTTCTTCTGGAGATCTTCCCAGAATAGTATTGCAGGGGGGGGGGTGGAGGAAGGAGGAAGACCCTGACTGCAATGGAAAGACAACATCAAAGATTGGATGGGCAAGAATCTTATTATTATTATTTTTACGGGCAACTCCAGGGAGTCATTAGACTCATTGAGGGAGGCCCCAAATCATATTCATCACAACTATTCGACATTCATACAGTATCTATCATACCTCGCCTTAAACTCATTCACTGTCACAGCATCCACCACGGACTCTGGGAGCGCATTCCAATCATTCACCAAACTAAAAGTAAAGAACCCAGCTCTAACACCTTTACTAACCACACTTTTGCCCAGTTTCCATGGATGTCCCCTAGTCCTCCCACAACCAGCCCTGTTCTCAAAAATATCTTCTGAATTAATTTTTATAGAAAACCTTCTGTAATTTGAATGTCTCAATCATATCTCCCCTCCTCCGCCTATCAACCAATTTTTGCAACCCACAAATCCTCGACCTGTTCTCATAAGGTTCGTTCCACAGACCTGCTATCATCTTGGTCACTCGCCTCCCCATCAAGAAGAAACCTAGGTGACCAAATCTGAGCACAGTAGTCGAGATGGGGTCTTATCAAGGCTCGATACAGACGAACAATAACCTGCTTGTCAACATATTCTTCAGCAACTAAGTGATTTGATGAGCTGATTTGGCCACTTTTGCAATGTGCCCCCTAAACTTCAACTCCTTATCCACTAACACTCCTAAATCTTGTGCCTCATCAATTTCCTGGAGTACAATTCCACCAATGTAGTAAACTGCTGCTAATCTTTTCACCCAAAATGTATAACCTTACATTTTGCCACATTAAATTGACATCCATTCTCTTTAGCCGAGACCTCCAATCTATCCAAATCATCTTGCAAAATTTTAACGTCATCTGCATTCACTATTGCCCTACCCAACTTTGCATCATCCGCAAACAAATGAACTGTTCCTCTCAGATCCTTTCCTATATCATTAATGAACAAATTAAACAGCAGTGGTCCAACAACAGATCCTTGTGGCACACCACTAGTCACAGGCCATCTTGTGGACTCTACTCCTGAATAAACTACTCTCTGATATCTCTCCGTCAACCACCCTCCTATCCATCTCACCAACCCTATATCCATCCCCATATGCAGCAATTTACTGATTAGAATTCCATGTGGTATCCTGTAAAAGGCCTTAGCAAGGTCCAGTAGAATCACTGTAAACCCATTATCCAGTTCAGCTGTCACTATGTTATAATACATGAGCAAGTTACTGAGGCATGACCTACCCTTCACAAAACCATGCTATCCCTGATACAGTATCCCATTTTCTTCTATCCAATCTTGTATTTTCCTCTTGACTATTTTCTCCAAGACCTTGATAATGATTCCTGTTATGCTGATTAGCCGGTAATTTTCAACAGCAGCCTTGGAACCACCTTTATGCAGCAGAACTATTTTACCCTCTTTCCATCCCCTTGGGACTGACCCAGACCCGAGGCTCAAATTAAACAAAATGGTCAAGGGCGCTGACAATTCTTTAGCTGCTTCACGTATGACACGAGCTGGTATACCGTCCAATCCCACAGATGTATTGACATTGAGGTTCTGTAATAGACTAGTTACCTCTACTTCATTCATCACAATTCCAGTATAAGCTGTTGGTTCTTCCATTCCTGCAATGTCACCACCTGGATGATATACTCTTGCAAAGTGCTCGCTCAGTAATTCCACTATATCGACTGATTCAGTTACCTCCCTACCCTCAGCATTTTTTAAGATCATTCTACCATGAACATTTTTCCTTTTACTTGCAACATATTGAAAAAACTGTTTGGGATTCTCTTTAGCCTGCATGGCCAATTTTCTTTTGTAATCTGCTTTTGCTTTTCTTACCAACCTTGTTACCATCCTGGCCTGAGCTTTATACTGTTCCTGCGCCTGCTGGTCACCTTTCTCCTTAAATTTCCTCCACAATTGTTTCTTTTTTTGCAGCTCAAGCTTAATAGTGTTATTCATCCATTTAACCCCTACTTGATTTATTATTCAGACTCTTGGTATACAGTCAACCATTGCCTCCTGCAAACACTTCTTAACCACCTCCCATGCACTATCAACATCCAGCCCTTGTAGTTTTACATGCCATGGCACTGAGCCAAGCACACACTTAAGCTTGTCATACTTACCAGCCCGGTAATTCCACATGTACCCTGTCTTAATTGTAAATTCCACTCCTTTAGCCACCTCCCAAGTCATGACCTTGTGGTCACTCTCACCAATTGGTGGCAACATGGTCATGTTCATTACAGCCACATTCTCAGTTGCAATTACTAGGTCAAGCACTCTCTGCCCCCTGGTATTTTCCACTACATGCTGCTGCAGATAGTTGTCCCTTAATAACCGCATAAAATCCAATTCCTTCTCATGTGCCCTCTCCTCTTTCCAGTCAATGTTATCATAATTGAAATCACCCATAATAATTACCCTCCTTCCGCTCATTTCTTCTAGTTGCCTATGCATACTATCCCCACCATCTATTCCATCACCTAGTCTATAGCAGCACCCAAATGTATATTTTGTTCTGCTAGATTCTGTCTCACACCAAACAGCCTCAAATGTGCTCTTTTCTCTATCCTGCAGTTCAACTTCTATACTCCTTGGCTGCAACTCATCAGCTATCATCAATAACACTCCTCCCCCCTTTTTATTCATCCTGTCACTCCTGATCACGCTATACCCGTCGCATTCAATCCCACTAGCTTTATCCTCTTCTGTCAGCCATGTTTCACTAATACCAACAACCTGTGGCCTGGAAATGCCAACCAAGGCCAAAAAGTCTTTCTTCTTGTTCCTAATATTCCTGGCATTAGTGTACATGAATTGCAGAAGCCCATTTGTCCCATCCTTACTTTGATGCCTTATACTAACTATCCCATTCTGATTTGTTGTCCTTTGTACTCGCTCGGGCATAATATACTCATTCATACACTCAACTGCCTACCTAAAGTCTGCATATCTTGATAAGACCCCATCTGGACTACTGTTCCCAGTTATGGGCACCAGGGTTTCTTCGTGATGGGGAGGAAGTGTAGAGGATCCAGAGACGAGTGACCAAGATGATAGAAGGTCTGTGGAATGAACCTTATGAGAATAGGTTGAAGATTTGTGGGTTGCAGAGATTGGACGATAGGAGAAGGCGGGGTGATATGATTGAGACATTCAAATTACTGAAGGGTTTCTATAAGATTGATCCAGAAGATATTTTTGAAAATAGGACTGGTGGTGGAAGGACTAGGGGGCCATGCATGGAAGCTGGGCAAGAGCGTGGTTGACAAGGGTGTTAGAGCTAGGTTTTTTACTTGGAGAGTGGTGAATGAGTGGAATAAGCTTCCAGAGTCTGTTGTGGGTGCTACGACCGTGAATGAGTTCAAGGCAAGGTATGATAGATACTGTGTCAATGTCGAATAGTTGTTCTTGACATGATGTTAGGACCTCCCTCAATAAGTCTGTTGACTCCTTCGAGTTGCCCGGAACAACAATAATAATCTACTCCCTCCCCCCCTTAATAAATCTAGTGTCCCAGAGTCTGTACATCCACTTCCACATCATTCATCAACACTTTTTCAAGCCTCTGTACACCAACTCCATTCAAATGTAACCCATCCATCTTATATAAGTCCTTTCGCCCATCGAACTCATTCCACACATCCACAAATTCTACACCACTCTCCATGCATAACCCACGCATAAAGTCATTGGCAATTATGACCCTCCTTCTAAACACTTCACTGACCCTCCTTCTAAACCATACCACAGTAAAATACTCACCTTCCTAACTCTCTCACTCTTCTCTTTTGCTACCTCAAGTAATTCCCTCACATCCTCTATCATTTCCATTTTGTCCTCTTTCAAATCATTTGTTCCTGCCACGATTATCATCTCTTTCATATCCCTCTGTTTTTGCACTGAAATAGATTCGCTGACGTCCTTTATGTTTGCACCTGGCTGGTACGACTTCATTAAACTCTTACAGAAAGCAATTATTAATAAATCTTACAGAGGCATGGAAGTGGACTATACATCAGCTGCAACCCTCTTAAAAAGAAGGCCACAGGATTAGAGTAGATAAATGGTTTAGTAGAAAGAAGAAACTTGTTAAAAAGTTTATTTTTGACTTGGTCAGACTATAATAAATTTAGTTTAATCCTTTATCCAAGTGTGTGCAAACAAAGTTTGCACCTGAAAGTATCTTCAGGACTGGGGTAAAGTGGTACAACAACGGGCAACTCCTTGCAAAGGTGGAGCAAGCTGAAGTGCACAAGTTCACGTGGAGAGAAGACACAAGAAATAAGAAAAGCCTCATTGATTATGTCATCATTGAGTTGCCCGGTGTTGTACCACTTTACCCCAGTCCTGAAGATACTTTCAGGTGCAAACTTTGTTTGCACACACTTGGATAAAGGATTAAACTAAATTTATTATAGTCTGACCAAGTGAAAAATAAATTTTCAACATCTTTCTCTAAATCCAGAGTAATTTAATAAAAAGGTGGCACACCGTTTGGCAGCTCCTATAGGAGGAGATGACCTTGCTAATGCTTCTTCCTTGGTATCTCCACTTGGGCCTGGCTCCCACTGAAGAGATCTCAATAAAGGTCAAAACTAGTCTGGGTAGTGGCCCTTCCCTTAACATTATACATATCTGCAAGGAGATGTGTTTTGCATTATGGGAGATACTGAGATAAGAGTTTCGGTAGCTTGCTCCACCTTTGCAAGGAGTTGCCTGGTGTTGTACCACTTTACCCCAGTCCTGAAGATACTTTCAGGCGCAAACTTTGTTTGCACACACTTGGATAAAGGATTAAACTAAATTTATTAAAGAAACTTGTTAATTGGATTTAAATATCTGCATGTACTCTTCGGGAAACATGCTAGGGTGTTCATAGAATAGCAGTGGAGAATACAAAAAGTTTATTCTGGGAGTTTGGAATTGAACTGTGAACATGTGACTGATTGGAGGTTAGTGTTATTCCAAAAAGAGAAATAACATATTGTTCAGAGATTTTGTTGTCAAAAATGCGAGTGGAAGTGTTGAACAAGAGAACAAGATTGTTGTAATCTTCACTGCTGAATGGTTTGAAGAATAGAATTAGAATTTAGTTTAAAAAGTAGTTAAACAAGAAGTTTTGGTGATGTAGTGCATGATTTGTCAAACTTGAAAGATGGTGTTCTGTCATCAACAAAAATGTAAATTCTCTTTGATATATAGAAGAAAGAGAATGAATGAAAGAACAGAATTCTATGGTATTCTTATGGTAATTGCAAAGTTTGAAGATATTGATCTATCTCACATAATTTGCAACCTGATAATGCAGTTGCAGAAGACCATATGATCTTAATATGTTTTTGTGCAAAATATGATCAGTTGTCTTCCTTTCTCTTCAAACTTCTTTGTGACATAAGCAAGATCTCCTGTTGATTAATGGCAGCAAAATCCTAAGTTACAGTTGTTTATTAGTTGAGAAGTTTTCAGATGATATAGAAGTTGAATGATAATGAATTTCTCCTTTACATTAGAAAGAAATGCAAGGAAAGCATTATTTATTTATTTATTTTTTTAAATTTAGAGATGGAGAAGAACCTATAACATATCAGTACCATGTGCAGGGTGCAGGTGAGTATTATTGAGAAAGAAGAAATTTATTGACATTTTTCTTGAAGTGTTGGAGGTTATAGTTGTTGGGAAACACTTCATGTGGAAAGCTTTTTCAGAGGAGGTAAATGGAATCAATAAGGAAGAGGAGAAGCAAGTTTGGTGTGTTTGTAGTTGCTCTGAAAAGGGAGGATGGGAAGAGAGACACAGCCGAAAACAGTGTATTTGTGAGATAGTGGTTTAAGTGAGTGAGGGAGGAAGAAATCATCTGTGAGCTGCATTGTTCTCCTCCAGACAGCATTGAGAATATTAGAGGTTTTAGGATGAATTTGGGATTTTTATATAGCTGGAAAGAGTCTCTTCATATACATCCTTAGATCATCTCATTGATCTAAACCGTGGACTCCAAAAGGAAATAAATAGGAGAATTCAACTTGCCTGGAGTGCATTCAGAAAATTGAAAAGCATTTTTCAAAACAATAATGTCCCACTCTGTTTAAACAGGAAGACATTTAACCAGTGTATACTTCCAGTCATCGCATATGGTTGTGAAACTTGGTTTCTAACAAAAGCACTGGCAAATAAACTAGCAACAACTCAAAGAAAAATGGAGAGGTTGATGCTAGGCATCACATTAAAAGATAAGAAGCGACACCTGGATAAGAAGCCAGACTCGTATCACCGACATCATTCTTCACCATAAGAGACTATAATGGAAATGGGCCAGACACTATCCAGAAGAGAAGATGAGCGATGGATCACCATACTAATGAACTGAATCCAAAAGAAGGGAAAACAAGGCTGAGGATGTCCTAAAAGAAGGTGGAGTGATGAATTGTCAAATTTTGTTGGAGAAAATTATTGTGAAGTTGAATGTCCGCGAACTTTACAGAGATGGTTTTGATTGGGTAAATGAATGGCACTAAGAGTGACTAACTTGTAGAGAGGGATAGATGAGCTGAAAGAGGTGGAATGTCTTGTGAACGAGATGAGAAGTATGAAAGATGAGATTAGGAGAATGGAAGAGATGTATGCAAGGCAAATCAGAGTAGGAGTGAGAGAAAGTTTTGGGAATAATAGAAGAGGGAGAATAGAAGCAGTAGGAGAGAGGGAATGATAGAAGAGGAGAGTATAGAAGCAGTAGGAGAGACAGAATGAGAGAGAGAGAGAGAGGTTTGGGAATGATAGAAGAGGAGAGTATCGAAACAGTAGAAGAGAGGGAATGAGAGAAAGGTATGGGAATGATAGAAGAGGAGAGAATGGGAACAGTAGAAGAGAGGGAATGAGAGAGTTATGGGAATGATAGAAGAGGAAAGAGGGAATGAGAAGAATGTGAAGGAGCACTGGAACCAGGAAGGCAGGTAAGTAGGGAAACACAGAGAGAAAGTGTTAGAGGAGAGAGAGTGAGGGATGCATGGGAGCAATCGAGGAACAGGATAGTAAGAGGTGTAATATATGGGGACTCGATGATCCGTGGTGTGTGCAAGATAGGATGCATGAGGAATGTTTGCCTGGAGAAACGATAGAAAGTGTGGCTATGGCAATTAAGAGGGATGAAAGGGTGGATGAGATGATTGTGATGGGAGGAACAAATGATTTGAGAGGTAATGTAAATTGGGCAGTGAGAGATATGAGATTCTTGCTTGAGGTAGTACGAAAGACGACAGAGAGAGGAAAGATAATGTGTGTGTTGCCTAGGTATGATAGTGACGAGCTGAGCAGAAGAGCAGCAATATTGAATAACATAATAGCTAGAATGTGTCAGAAGAGAGGATTGGAATATGTGGATGCTTGGAGGGCGTTTGAGGACAGAGAAGAATTGTATGCGAGTGACTGCTTGCATTTGAATGAGGAAGGACGTAGGCATCTGGAGAGATTGCTGTTCTGAAAGAGTCAGTGTGTCAATGCAGGGAAACTAGAATGATCAAGAGTGGAGGCTTTGGAAGGCAGCGACACTAATGATTTTGAAAACATATGGTGTGAGGTAGAGATAGGCAAAATGGGATATTTAGTGGGGTATTGTTACAAACCAAGGAGCACAGAGGGTGGGGACCAGGAGATGTTTAGACCGTTGAGCTTGGCAAGTGCAGGAAGAATGATTGTTATGGGAGATTTTAACTACATAAGTATAACTTGGGGACAGGAAGATGCATGTAGCAATAAGGGAATGGAATTTCTAGAATTCTTGAGGGACAAATGTCTTAGGCAACATGCAATAGAGGGAACAAGAAGTTCAAGAGTTTTGGGTTTGGTCATAGCATCAGAAGAATTGATAATAACTGAGATGACATCTCTCCCACCAGTTGGAGAGTGACCATGTGATTTTGACTTGGAAGATGAATAGACATGCAGGAGTATTCATCTTCCACATATGTGGAAGATGAATTCCACATATGTGGAATTCATCTAATTCCAAAAATTCATCTAACATAATTCCACATATGTTCCAAGAACGGGAATATATGTGGAATTATAAGGCAGGTGATTATAATAGTCTTAGACATCAACTTGGGGAAGTTTCATGGAGGGAGAAATTGGAAGGCTGGATATCATTAGTGCTTGGGAAATTGTGAAGGAATATTTGTTAGCATCAATAGTAAGCTGTATTCCACAAGTGAAGAAGAGGACACAATTTGGTGTGAAGTGGATGATAAACAACATTAAACAGGAACTGCATGTGAAAAAGAAGCAATAGAAGAGATATAAAGAGACAGGTGAAGAGCAGATGCATGAAGAATATGACACAGGCCAGGAGAGTGACTAGTATGGTAAGGAAGGTGAAACTGGAATATGAGAAGAGATTGGCCCTAAGATCCAAAGAAAATCCTGGGGAATTTTTTAGCTACGTGGCCAGTAGGAGGAGAAATAATTGTGGAAGAATGGCATTGTGGGATAAAAATGGGAATAGAGTGACTGATGCAGAGAACCTAGTGGAATTGTTCAATGAACACTTTATTGGTGTATTTCTTCCTGGAGGAGTAAATGTTAATACTTGAGGGATAGGGCAGGTTTGAGGTTTAGAGGTGCAGGAGGAGAGTGTGTTTCAAATACTGAGTACTCTGGATGTCAGTAAAGCTGTGGGACTGGATGGTATTTCACCACGAGTTTTGAGAGAATGTGCTAAAGAACTGACAGCTCCTTTGACCTGGCTTTTCAGTATAGGTCTGGCTACGAGAAGGTGCCCATGGAATGGAAGGAATGTAAGATAGTGCCATTGCATAAGGGTGGTAGCAAACTGGAAGTGTCTAATTATAGGCTAGTTTGTGTGTCATCAGTAGTTCTTAAGATCTTGGAGAAATTAGTTAGGGACTGTATACAACATTGGGCAGATGACGGTAATGTTATCTGTGAGAGTCAACATGGATTTGTGAAGGGGGTGATTTTGTTTTAGTAATATGCTAGCCTTTTATAATAAAGTTACAAGAACATTAGATGAGGGAAAGGCATATACTGCCATTTTCTTAGATTTAGCAAAGGCATTTGACAGGGTTCCACATGATAAGCTGATATTTAAGTTGCAGCATATGGGTTTGGATGTCAGGTTGGTCAACTGGATTCACAATTGGCTGTGCGATAGGTATCAGAGAGTTGTGTATGGTGGGGCAGTTTCGAAGAAGCAGAGGATTACAAGTGGGGTCCCACAGGGCTCGGTACTGGGACCTATATTGTTTAACCTTTATATCAATGACATCCCTGGAAGTTACAAAAGGAAACTGTGAGCAAGAGGGTAAGGAGTGGTTTCTTTGTGTGGAGGATGGTTGAACCGTGGAATGCATTGCCTGATGGAGTGGTGAGAGCGAGAACGGTCAATGAGTTTAAAGAGTGGTATGATAGACTTTGTGTTTTTTAGGGGGGACCTCCCCTCAATGAGTCTTGACAGACTTTATGTTCTTAGGAAGGACCTCCCACGATGACTCTTTTGACTCCATGGAGGCCTGAATAATAATAATAATAATAATTGTCAATGGATTGCAGGGGGATGTTCAGTTGTTTGCAGATGATGTGAAGCTGGGAAGGGTTATAAATAATATTGCAGATCTGGTAGTCCTGCAGGAGGATTTGAATAAGCTAGACAGATGGACAAATGAATGGGGTTATCGGTTTAATGCAGCAAAATGTAAGGTCTTGAGGATTTTGGGACACTGCATACTCTCTATTCGAGGAGCTGTACTGGAGGAAATAGGGGAGATAAGAGATCTGGGGTTGATGATTGATAGAAACCTGAAATTCAGGGGACATATTGTGAAGGTAACATAGAAGATTGCTGCAATAATGAGAAGGACATTGACCTGCATAGATAAAAGAGTTATCGTTCCATTGTATAAGACCTTGATCAGACCACACGTAGACTATTGTTCTCAGATTTGGTCCCCAGGATTTGAAGGGTTAAATTAACTGTGGAAAGGGTACAAAGGTAGATAACAAAGACAGTTTTAGGACTGTACAATGTTAGTTATGAAGATCAGCTGAAGGAATGTGGACCGCAGAATTTCGTGGATAAAAGAAGGAGAGGTGATATGATTGAGACTTTTAAACTGTAGAGAGATGGTTTGTATCCCAACAGTGAAATGTGCGGAAGAATCTTCAGAGGAGCAGACCTCTATAAACAACCCGGGCTCAGCTGGCTCTGGCTGTCAGTACCCGGTTAGGGCCCCTACCTAGGGTTACAAGGAAAAATGAAGGATTCAATCCTCTGGCAAAGGGAAGCGGCTTTGTCAGTACTGACACAAGGTTGAAGTCTCATGATGACGGTAAAGCTTGTGATTAGAAAATTGCAGATGGCAATACAGTTTATTGTGTACGTCTGTAATACTGCAGAGCAGAAAGCAAATGGAGAAACTACTGCTCTATTCTCTCTCCAGACTAACCACCATGGCAAGCAAATCTACACCTTGTATGAAGCAGGTAAGCTAAGAAATGCTATCCAAGAAATGAAAAGACTTGAAATTGGAATTTTAGGAATGAGTGAAGTTAGGTGGCCAGGATCAGGCAAAACTCAAGTCAATGACATGACAATGTATCACTTTGGAAGTTGTGAAAACAACCATCAAAATGGAGTTGGAATAATAATAAACAAAGATATCAATAAGTCACTGTTGAGCTTCATCCCTTACTCAGATAGGATGATGTTATTAAAACTGAAAGGACAACCACTAGATGTTAATCTTATACAAGTCTATGCCCCTACTGCTGACAAGAGTGATACCGAGATTGAAGAATTTTATGATCAATTAAAAGAACTAATGAAAAACACAAAAAAGCCTGATTTTAACATAGTCATGGGTGATTTCAAAGCTAAAGTTGGGAAAGGTAGAAGTGGAGATGTAGTTGGCCAACATGGACTGGGCACAAGAAATGAGAGAGGTGACTGTCTTTTTCAATTCTGCCAGGAAGAGGAGCTAATAATCACAAACACATGGTTTAAGCTACCACCTCGAAGATTGTATACTTGGCGATCACCACAGGATAATAATGGGAATATAGTCAGAAACCAAATTGATTACTTACTAATTAATCAATGATTTCGAAGTTCTATAAAGAGTACAAAAACCTATCCTAGTGCAGATATTGCTTCTGATCATAACTTACTGGTGGCAGAGTTACAACTTAGACTGAAAGCTATGCTTAAGAAACATCAACAAAAAAGGTTTGATTTGGGAAAATTAAAAAATACAGTGATAAGAAGCAAAATAAGTCAAGATCTGAATCTGAATCACTTATCAAGAATGATGACATCATGAGGGTTGATGAATCGTGGGACAAATTGAAATCTGTCTTCATAGAGAAATGTACCAATACCTTATGTCCTAATAGAGCAGTAAAAAAGAAAGATTGGATGACTGATGAAATTCTTTCTCTCATGGATCAACGCAGATCATATAAAAATCATAATCAAAAAAATATACAGAGGTTCAGAAAATTATTAAACACAAGATCAAAAAAGCAAAAGAAATCTAGATGAATGAAAAATTTAAAGAAATAGAAATTCTACAGGAAAAACATGACAATTTTAATCTACACAAAAAGATGAAAGAGACCTCAGGTATATATAAGAAAAAACAATTCTGTATCCTTCGAAACAAAAAGGGAGAAATTATATCCAAAAAGGATGACAAAATACAAGAATGGGTGAAATATATAGAAGAACTCTTTACTGATAACAGACAGAACCCAGAAAATACTTATGAACATATGGAAGGTCCATGCATTCTAAAATCAGAGGTAGAATGTGCATTAAACTCAGCTAAAAATGGTAAAACCCTAGGAACAGATAGAATACTGGCAGAAATAGTAAAATAGTAATGATTTACAGTTCTAGCTCTAAAAATAAAAATTAAAAAAAAGAGACAGAACCCAGAAAATACTTATGAACATATGGAAGGTCCATGCATTCTAAAATCAGAGGTAGAATGTGCATTAAACTCAGCTAAAAATGGTAAAGCCCTAGGACCAGATAGAATACCAGCAGAAATAGTAAGAAATAGTAAAATAGTAATGATTTACAGTTCTAGCTCTAAAAATAAAAATTAAAAAAAAGAGAGAGAGAAATATCATAAAATTCTTCAATTAATGCTACAAAAGTGGATTACTTGAAAATAATGTAATTCAGGAGTCTCAGGACAGACTAGGATGGTTTGACTGTTTTAAATTGAACTCAACTGCATAACATAAGAATAACTGGGGAATTTGCGATTCTGTGGCCAAGTTTCCTGAAGAATTGCAAAGGATGATTCAGGAGGGTGATTTTGACGATTGGCAAATATTCAACGTTGACAAAATTGGTCTATTGGAAGCATATGCTAACAAAAACTTTCCTAGCTAAAACTGAAGCATCTCAACCTGGATACAAAGTATCTAAAGATCGTCTTAGTGGATCTTATTAGAAGGCAATGCAGAAGACGACTTTAAACTCAAGCCCATGTTAGTTTGTCGTGCACAAAATCCAAGATCTGACATTATTGAAGAAATCAGCACAATTGGAAAAGAACTCGGATTTAATGAACTTGTACATATGAAGAAGAAGAAGATAAGGAGTGCTAACAAGAAGAGAATGTTATGACTAAGAAGCTATCTGCAAAAGAACTTGAACTAGTTTTCAATCACCTTGAGTATGCTAAGGAATTTTTGTTTATTTCCTTAATTTCCTGATGTGGAATGAAGCTTCGAAATCTGCTAAAATCTTGATAAAATGAATGCCAGCTATCGCAAATTGCATGACAAGATGAAAAAGTCAACCACTATTCAAACATCTTTACTTAATTTTTTTGTAAAAAAAAAAAAAAAAGTAATTCAATCAAATGTTTAGGCATTAAATAAAAATTTAAGCAATTGATTTTTATTAACTTTGATGATTTTATTCTGTAATATAGCTTATACTGTAATTTTTTTTTCAAATTTACACTAGCTGATGGATTAATTATAATTATTCCTATTGTTTAACGTGATTTCAATTAATGCGCATTAATTGATGGATTAATTAATCATGTTAAGTGAGGTTTTCCTGTATAATGAACTGGATTTAAAAAGTACAGTTAGTATTCCATTATATATATATATATATATACAGGGTGGCCTATAAGTTATAAAAGGGGTTTAACATTAGTAACTTTTTTTTATTTATTTTTTTTATGATGAAATACAGAACCTGGAGATTTTTTTATTAGTTATGAAAACCACATAATGTAAATGCCTTCCGTTTTTGACTTCACAAAGACGGGTCCTTTTTATGGCATGTTTCATGATGGCTATTAATGTATTTCTGGCTCCTACATCCTAATTTCTGCATGAATATTCTCCTTCAGATGTTCGATTGTCTGGGGCTTGTTCACATACATCTTTTTCTTTGAAAGAAGTCGGGAGCTGTCAGATCTGGAGAATGTGATGGCCAATTAATTGCAGATTTTCATGAAATTTGCATTAGAATAATTGAATGCTGATTTTTAAAATAAAATTGTATGATTTTGGTTTGTTGTTGGGTAGTAAATTTTTCTATGATTAATTTCTCAAATGATCCTAAGGAATACCAAAAAACATAAAATGAAAAAAAATTAATAATCAAAAAAGTTCTGTACAAACACACACACATATATAATTCTCATGGAAAGGCTTAGACGTTGGTTATACATGCTTACTAAATAGCTTAAGGAAATTACAACATACAATAGAATATACATTAAAATAAATTTTAATACACTTCCAATATTTTGGCAGTGTCACGTTGCCATTTTCACAGGAACTTAGAAACAAGACGTGCACACAAGCACAATACATCATAGTAAATTCAAATACAAAAGGCTATTCATGGAATCAGCCTCAGCCCTAAGAAACAATCCAAACCTCAACAAATTTGGCTGCATGAGACTGCCTCAAATTTGGGAAACCTACATAAGAAGACTTTCAGCCCAAACGGCCAAGAATACCTACATTGCCTGCCTAGGGGGCACCATCAGGACTTTTAGGAGAATAGCTTCCTGCTTCATCCTCATTTACTGTGTATTGTGCTTGTGTGCACGTGTCTTGTTTCTAAGTTCCTGTGAAAATGGCAACGTGACATTGCCGAAATATTGGAAGTGTATTAAAATTTATTTTAATGTATATTCTATTGTACGTTGTAATTTCTTTAAGCTCTTTAGTACACACACACACACACACACACACACACATATATATATATATATATCAGCCCCACACACGAGAGGTCCCAAGACCTATAACATAATAGGGCTGTTTGTGGGTAAGTGGTTAGATGGAAGCGAGAAATTTGTGATGTGTTATTTGAAAACCTGAAGGTTGTAGTCATTGGGGAAGACTGTTCCAAAGAGCAGAGGTGTAGGAAATGAATGCAGAGGATGAAAAGTTGGTTTGATGAGTTTGGAGTTGAACTGTAAATGGGTGTTGACTAGCAGGTGCTTGTGTTCATATATGAGTACAGGAAAGTGGAGGGATTGTTGTTGCCAGTTCAGAGGAGCAGTGCCCATGAAAATACCCATAAAAGAGACATAATGCAGCAATAGAACATCTGTGGGAAAATGACTAGAGGGAGGGTATCAGTTAAGCTAATTGTTTGCTTCTGTATACAATCAAGCATTCTGAGTGAAGTTTTAGGTCCATCACGCCAGTTAAAATTAGAAATATATACACGTTAGCACAAGAATAATGTTTAATTTGCCAAATATTTCATTCTGAATATTACAGACCATCTTCAGTGGCTACATAGGAATAGTTTTTTTTTAAATAAAAAAAGTGGAATACGAACAATTGATCGTTCATACATAGAACGCGCCGCGTGATGTCATATCGCTAAGTATTAGAAGAGTAAACATTTAAAAAAAAAACATAATTAAAGATATTAAATCAGAAATTCATATAATGATCTTAAATAACATTATACTGATTAAAAAAAAAAATTAATGTGTTATCCTGATTAAACTTTCCCAAATTTTTGATATAGATATATAGTCATTACGATTCAAGTTAGGATGTTGAAGTAAGGCCTCTACACTTTCTTTAAATAAACGTTCAAATTTGTAGCGATATCTTTGTAGGAGGAGAGTCTTGGGCCAAAGGATGTTGTGGTTTGTTTCTAATCCACTGAGCTAATCCAGATTTCTCAGGTTTGTTGTGTTGAATGAGTTGCCCTTCTCCAGTTAAAAGTATTATTTTATAAAATTAGCTGGCAAACCACTTGTGATTGTAGCCTTTTCTCATTTGTTTTATGAAAGATTATAATGAAGTTCAAAATCAGCTAAGCAATCTTTATTTATAAATCATTAGTCTGAAAAAGACTACTCTTGTTCCTAAGTTTAGGTCTGAGCGATCTTTTAAAAAAGCTGCTATCCTAAACTGCACTTCTGTAAAATCTGGCCAATGCCTTATATAGAGTCACCAACACCTCATTATCCATACAGTACAGTCAATGTACTTTTTATCATAGCAGCAATACAATGTGCCCTATTCAGTTCACTGTCTACCATCACTCAAAGATTGCACATGAAGTATTTTCAGGATAGGACAACTCGTATATAGAGGCTAATGACTTCACATCACTTGCCTTAGTATACAATAATGCAAAGCACATATCCTTATGACATGTATAATGCTATACATTATGGGAAGGGTCAGTCACTACCCAGACCAGTTGCCCTGTCCTGAAAATACTTCAGGTGCAAACTTTGTTTGCTTACACTTGGATAAAGGATGAAACCAAGAATATAATTTCTTGGCATCTTTAATTTATAGTATAACCAAGTGGAAAAACTTCCAACAACTATCTCTAATCCAAAGTATTTTAATAATAAGGTGTGGTTTGTTGTTGGGTGGTGATATTTCCATACACAAGTAGTGCATGGAAATATGACTTCTGCATTACTTCAACCTTTATCACCTCTGGGTCTGGCTCCCACTGAAGAGACCCCGATAAAGTTCGAAACTGGTCCGGGTAGTGACCGGTTTCCCATTATGCATAGCATTATACATGTCTGTAAGGATATGCACTTTGCATTATGAGATACTAAGGCAAGTGATTATTATTATTATTATTATTGCTCAAGATCCCATGGATTAAAAGAATCATCTATGTGATCCTTTTGTATGACAAAAGGACCACATTGATGATTCGGCATCATACCGCACCTTAAACACACTCAAATTCTCTGAAGATACCACACACTTAGGCAAGGTATTCCAATCTTTCACAACTCTGCATGCAAAAAACCTGCTTCTCACTCCCCTGCTCACGCCCTCCTTATACAGCTTTCAGGGATGACCTCTGATCTCCCACTGTTTGCTGTAAAACCTCGCCAACATTAATCCTATAAAAACCTCTAACTTGTAGGTCTCTATCATCTACTCTAGACTTGACTCTGTAAATTGCATCTTCTCAACCTTTCCTCATATTTGACATTCCAGAGGTCAGAAACTACTTTAGTCAGTTGCCCTTCCGACATCTCTTTGTCCTTTTGAAAACCAGGCGACCAGATCTGTGCACAGTAGTTATTATTATTATTATTATTATTACGGGCAACTCCAGGGAGTCATTAAACTCATCGAGGGAGGCCCCAAATCATTTTCATCACAACTATTTGACATTCATACAGTATCTATCATACCTCGCCTTAAACTCATTCACTGTCACAGCATCCACCACAGACTCAGGGAGCGCATTCCACTCATTCACTACTCTAAAAGTAAAGAACCCAGCTCTAACACCTTTACTAACCACACTTTTGCCCAGTTTCCATGGATGTCCCCTAGTCCTCCCACAACCAGCCCTGTTCTCAAAAATATCTTCTGAATTAATTTTATAGAAACCCTTCAGTAATTTGAATGTCTCAATCATATCTCCCCTCCTCCGCCTATCAACCAATTTTTGCAACCCACAAATCCTCAACCTGTTCTCATACGGTTCATTCCACAGACCTGCTATCATCTTGGTCACTCGCCTCTGGATCCTCTCCACCTCCTCCCCATCAAGAAGAAACCTAGGTGACCAAATCTGAGCACAGTAGTCGAGATGAGGTCTTATCAAGGCTCGATACAGAGGAACAATAACCTGCTTGTCTCTGCTTGTCAACGTATTCTTCAGCAACCAAGTGATTTGATGAGCTGATTTGGCCACTTTTGCAATGTGTCCCCTAAATTTCAATTCCTTATCCACCAACACTCCTAAATCTCGTGCCTCATCAATTTCCTGGAGCACGATTCCACCAATGCAGTAAACTGCCTCCCATCTTTTCACCCCAAAATGCATAACCTTACATTTTGCCACATTAAATTGACATCCATTCTCCCTAGCCCAGACCTCCAATCTATCCAAATCATCCTGCAAAATTTTGACGTCATCTGCATTCACTATTGCCCTACCCAACTTCGCATCATCTGCAAACAAATGAACTGTTCCTCTCAGATCCTTTCCTATATCATTTATGAACAAATTAAACAGCAGTGGTCCAAGAACAGATCCTTGTGGTACACCACTAGTCACAGGCCGTCTTGTGGACTCTACTCCTGAGTAAACCACTCTCTGATTGACATTATATGTGGCTTAATCAGATCCTTATACAATGGAACAAGAATCTCCTTACTTTTTTGAATCTCCTTAACAAGTCAGTGTCTGCTGCATCATTCCCAGAATTCTTTGTGTTGTCCTCACAATTTTAGCAATATGTTCCCTAAATTTCAGATCCTTATCCACTATCACTCCGAGATCTCTTATTTTCTACACCTCTGACAATATATCCCCACCAAGCATAAATTTTACATCCCATCTTTGTTTCCCAAATTTTAAAACCTTACTTTTTGCAGCATTGAACTTGCATTGTCATTTCCATATCCATTCACTAAATTTATTCAAGTCTTCTTATAAGGCCACAACATCTCTACTCTTCATAGTTCATCCCAACTTTGCATAATCTGCAGTCAACTGAATATCCTCATCCATATCTTTGCCAATATCATTAAAACACAAGTTAAACAGTAATGGCCTTAAAATAGATCCCTGAGGTACACCACTAGTGACTTTCCTCTTCTGGGATATTGTTCCCCCATACACAACTTGCTGATACCTATCAGATAGCCAGTCTCCGATCCAATGCACTAATCTAATATCCAACCCCATCTACTCTAGTTTGACTATCAATTTATCATGTGGTAATCTATCAAAAGCCTTTGCAAAATCTAAGTTACTACTGTGTATCCCTCTCTTCTGTCCAAGGAAGCTGTCACTTTATTATAATCTTCTTCTTCTCTCTTCCATCATCTATGTGGATGATGATGAGGCTGAATGAACTCTTTCCACTTCTGTCTGTCCCTGGAGAGTCTGACCAGTTCTGTTCAGTTTGGTGTCACTTGTTGTGATTTGGTTTTCAGGCCCTCTTTTATTTTATCTATCCATCTAATTCTGAGCTGCCCTTTTGATCTTTTATCCTCCATCGTTGTATTCAGGGCTTTAGTTGGTAATCTTTCTGTTTCCATTCTGGTCACACGGCCAAACCATTCTTTTTTTGATTTTGTTTATTATTGTTAACATCATGTTTGCTCAACTCCCCATACACCTCTTGCTCACTTACAGTCTCTTCTCTCTCCTCCCCATTATCAACTGCTCTCAATCTCTCCATGAAGTCATATTCACAAGAATGAAAGACCTTTATGAACTACTGATTAAGTATTTCCACTATATCTTCTGCAGCAGTTCTTATACCATTTTCTCCAATCAGCGTCATCATTCCATAATCATTCTTTTTTTTTTCTTTTTTCTTTTTTTTGCTGGCTACATATCGAAAGAACTCCCTAGTATTCTTTTTGGCTTCATTAGCTAACTGCTGCTCATACCTCATTTTAGCTGCCCTTACCAACCAAGTCACCTGTCTTTCCTGGTCTTTGTAATCCTCATGGAATTGGTTATTACCACTTCTCTTGTGCTGCCTCCATAATGCCCTTTTTCTCTGTATCACATGCTTAATCTCTTCATTCATCCATTTCACACATACCTTGTTTAACCTTCTGACCCTTGGAATACATTCAGACATCTACTATGCAGTTCTTGAATATCTCCCAAGCTACTCCTTTCCATCTAACTTCTCATTCTATGCTACACCTGCAAGCTGTCTCCTGAGTTCTTCATAATCACCATCCTTGTAGTTCCACATATACCCTTTTCTCAGAGAGGTCCTCACTCTGCTGGCAACAACCTAAGTAATCACTTCATGGTCACTTTCACCAATTGGACGGTGATTTGAACATCATTTATAATTACATCCTTTGATGAGATGATTAAATCCAAGACCATCAATCATCATGTGCCCTCTGTTACATACTGTCTGAGGTAGATGTCCCACAAAAACTTAAGAAACTAATTTTCTTTACTTCCAGTTGCTATCTCATCATCCCAGTCTATATTGCCATACTTAAAATCACGCATAATAATCACCCTTTTCTTATCTGATTGGCTAATTTGATTATACATTTCATAGTCACCAACCCTAAGAATGAGAGAAAGGGTGTGCACTTTTCTCACTCTGTGCCCCTGTCCACCTTGAGCTCTCTAGTTTCCCTGTCCGTCTTGCACACCCTTTCTCTCATTTACACTTATGCCATCCACTTCTTTATGAATAAAGAAGTGCACCTCTTCAGTCTTTCCTGTCTTACTCTCCTGCTCTTCCAAATCGCTTCCCACTTGATCAGATTCATTCTCTGCACTCACTTCTCTACATTCCAGCAGCGGTCTCTCCAAATGACTCACACCAAAACCACTCAAATGCAGTCCATCGCTCTTATACAGTTCACTTCATCCTTCAAACTCATTCTACACATTGCTCCCTGCCTCATCTCACCACTGTCATACCTAGGCAACACGCTTACTACCTTTCCTATCACTCTATTCTCTTTTATACGTCTAAGCAATCTCCTGATATCCAGTCTGACATGTTGTTTGTTCACAATCAAGTCATATATACGTATTACAACTACCAGCTCTTTCACTCGTTTACTTCACATACCTAATGCCTCAATCACTCTACTGATTCTACCGCCTCTAAAACATACTTTGTGCATCCTCTCATCCAGCACACCTTTAATAATTGAATCATACAACGCCACTCGTTGGTCTTTTGTCACCTCTTTTATACCAACATTATTTGTTTTCATCATTTTCACTCTTCCATACATATCTTGAGTTTTCTTAACTTCATTTCGCATCCATTTCATCTCTTGCCTCATCTTAACCAACTCAACTTTCGAATCGTGCATCTTATTTTTGCTGTCATTCATTCTTTCAAATTTTTGAACTTTCAAACCTTGCATCAAACTTTTGCTCTCATTCATTCTTTTGAATTTTCGAACTTTCAAACCTTGCGTCACACTTTTGCTTTCGTTCATCCTCTCGTTTTCGTTGCCTTCCACCACATTTGCATCACTTTCGTCTTTCTTACCATTGATTACTTTTCTCAGATTGCTTGTTCTCTTTTTCAGAACTTTTTTAACATTTTTTTGCTACTCTTTTACTTACTAACACCTTCAGTTATCAACATAGCACTCATCAAGTCTTCATTCAGCTCACACTTTGCACATACCCACCTTCCATCTACCTTATATATCCACAATTTATCTATATTGTACACATAGATAACACATATATAGCACACTTCACATTTCACGAAACGACTGAAGTTGAAATTGAATTCCTGCATGGACAAAGCTGCCTTTATCTTTCCTTTGCTGGTTATTATACTAAGCTCTAATAACAACGAATTTGTAAATAAACTTAAACAAAATATCCCATACACTAATAACACTACAAGCGCACAACCTTTATAGTAACTCTTACTCATGTGCACGCACTTATGTATTCATTAATTTGTAAATTTTAAAATAGTAATTAAGATTATATTGAAGAGACATGATTACATTATATTGAAACAGAAGATTACATTGAAGGGATGTAATTGTATAGACTTGATAAATAAGCCACTACAATGTATGATGTCATGTGTTGCAATTGGTGATAGAGATGTTGGACAGGTAGCAATCGGAAGTATTGGAATATCTTCTATATTCATGAAATATGAGTCTTTCCGACTTCGATTTATTATCCAAAATGAAAACACCCATCGGCGATCTGTGGTGTGATGTGTAAGAGGTGCACACTGTCACTCATATTAACAGGCAACACTTTGCTGATAGTATCCTGCAGCTCCCACAAATTTGGAAACAGGTGCGAAACATATCAGAAGATTACATTGAAGGAATGTAATTGTATAGACATGATAAATAAACCCCCCCCCCCCACCCCCCCCCCCCCCCACCCCCCCCCCCCCCCACCCCCCCCCCCCCCCACCCCCCCCCCCCCCCACCCCCCCCCCCCCCCACCCCCCCCCCCCCCCACCCCCCCCCCCCCCCACCCCCCCCCCCCCCCACCCCCCCCCCCCCCCACCCCCCCCCCCCCCCACCCCCCCCCCCCCCCACCCCCCCCCCCCCCCACCCCCCCCCCCCCCCACCCCCCCCCCCCCCCACCCCCCCCCCCCCCCACCCCCCCCCCCCCCCACCCCCCCCCCCCCCCACCCCCCCCCCCCCCCACCCCCCCCCCCCCCCACCCCCCCCCCCCCCCACCCCCCCCCCCCCCCACCCCCCCCCCCCCCCACCCCCCCCCCCCCCCACCCCCCCCCCCCCCCACCCCCCCCCCCCCCCACCCCCCCCCCCCCCCACCCCCCCCCCCCCCCACCCCCCCCCCCCCCCACCCCCCCCCCCCCCCACCCCCCCCCCCCCCCACCCCCCAAAAATTTAAGCAATTGATTTTTATTAACTTTGATGATTTTATTCTGTAATATAGCTTATACTGTAATTTTTTTTTTCAAATTTACACTAGCTGATGGATTAATTATAATTATTCCTATTGTTTAATTGTTTAACACAATTTCAATTAATGCGCATTAATTGATGGATTAATTAATCATGTTAAGTGAGGTTTTCCTGTATAATGAACTGGATTTAAAAAGTACAGTTAGTATTCCAATTCCATTGTGTATATATATATGTATATATATATATATATTTATAAAAATAAATTTAACTGACTAGAACCCGAGAAAGTATAACAAAAACCTTTAATACATCACAACTAGTTTCATCGGTGATCCGACTTCTTCAGGTGAGAAATAAAAACATAAGACATAAAATAACACGGTAAAAAATGAACTTTACAGCTTAATAAAAAGCAGAATAATAACAGTCATATTTGAATAGGTGACCGCGTGCTACCGTTGGCATGAGTAGAATGTGTGCGACAGCTAATTTTTGAGCGCCAGTACTGGATTACTGCGCTATGGGAATCGGGGTAAATTGTAGCTAAGATTATTGTTTAAATGTGAAGGGTCCAGAACTATTTCTTTTGATTCGATGATTCTTCTTTCGAATTCATCCTTGCAAATATATAAATTAGTAGTGCGTTCCCAATCAACTTGATGTGGCTGTTCTTCAAGGTTAGAGTTTGCCGAGAAAAGGACATGACTGGAAAGGGCGCTCGCTCGTGCTCTACTGTAGGAGATGTCACGTCTATGTTCCTCAAGACGAAGTGAAACAGATTTGTCTGTCTGGCCAAAATAAGGTCGACCACAGTTGCACAAAACTTTATAAACACCAGGAAAATGCAGATGGTTGTGTTTTGGTTTTGGTCGACTCAGAAGAGAACGAAGTTTTGGCAGCGTAGTATAGTCGGTCTTTATGTTGAATTTTTTCAGAATCTTAGCTAGTTTTGGGGTAAGAGTGCTGATAAAAGGCTGTATATGAGTGATAGGGTTGGAGTCATCTTCTTGTCGAGGATGTTGGCGTGGTCTCAAGCGTTTAGTGATGTTACAAGACGAATATCCATTATTTAAGAAGGTGTTTTTCAGGAAGTTAAGCTCTGTTTGTAGGTCTTCTTCTGTGGAAATGAGACATCTTGCTCGATGGGCGAGGGTGGAGATGATGCCCAGTTTCTGAGGTGGGAAGTGATGAGAAGAACCTCGCCCATCGAGCAAGATGTCTCATTTCCACAGAAGAAGACCTTCAAACAGAGCTTAACTTCCTGAAAAACACCTTCTTAAATAATGGATATTCGTCTTGTAACATCACTAAACGCTTGAGACCACGCCAACATCCTCGACAAGAAGATGACTCCAACCCTATCACTCATATACAGTTGCCTTTTATCAGCACTCTTACCCCAAAACTAGCTAAGATTCTGAAAAAATTCAACATAAAGACCGACTATACTACGCTGCCAAAACTTCGTTCTTTTCTGAGTCGACCAAAACCAAAACACAACCATCTGCATTTTCCTGGTGTTTATAAAGTTTTGTGCAACTGTGGTCGACCTTATTTTGGCCAGACAGACAAATCTGTTTCACTTCGTCTTGAGGAACATAGACGTGACATCTCCTACAGTAGAGCACGAGCGAGCGCCCTTTCCAGTCATGTCCTTTTCTCGGCAAACTCTAACCTTGAAGAACAGCCACATCAAGTTGATTGGGAACGCACTACTAATTTATATATTTGCAAGGATGAATTCGAAAGAAGAATCATCGAATCAAAAGAAATAGTTCTGGACCCTTCACATTTAAACAATAATCTTAGCTACAATTTACCCGATTCCCATAGCGCAGTAATCCAGTACTGGCGCTCAAAAATTAGCTGTCGCACACATTCTACTCATGCCAACGGTAGCACACGGTCACCTATTCAAATATGACTGTTATTATTCTGCTTTTTATTAAGCTGTAAAGTTCATTTTTTACCGTGTTATTTTATGTCTTATGTTTTTATTTCTCACCTGAAGAAGTCGGATCACCGATGAAACTAGTTGTGATGTATTAAAGGTTTTTGTTATACTTTCTCGGGTTCTAGTCAGTTAAATTTATTTTTATAAATGTATACATCCCGAGTAAATCCTAATTTCAACAATATATATATATATATATATATATATACACATACAGGGTGGCCTATAAGTTATAAAAGGGGTTTAACATTAGTAACTTTTTTTTATTTATTTTTTTTATGATGAAATACAGAACCTGGAGATTTTTTTATTAGTTATGAAAACCACATAATGTAAATGCCTTCCGTTTTTGGCTTCACAAAGACGGGTCCCTTTTTATGGCATGTTTCATGATGGCTATTAATGTATTTCTGGCTCCAACATCCTAATTTCTGCATGAATATTCTCCTTCAGATGTTCGATTGTCTGGGGCTTGTTCACATACATCTTTTTCTTTGAAAGAAGTCGGGAGCTGTCAGATCTGGAGAATGTGATGGCCAATTAATTGCAGATTTTCATGAAATTTGCATTAGAATAATTGAATGCTGATTTTCAAAATAAAATTGTATGATTTTGGTTTGTTGTTGGGTTGTGAATTTTTCTATGATTAATTTCTCAAATGATCCTAAGGAATACCAAAAAACATAAAATGAAAAAAAAATTAATAATCAAAAAAGTTCTGTACAAACACACACACACATATATAATTCTCGTGGAAAGGAAATTAAGGAAATTACAACATACAATAGAATATACATTAAAATAAATTTTAATACACTTCCAATATTTTGGCAGCGTCACATTGCCATTTTCACAGGAACTTACAAACAAGACATGTGCACACAAGCACAATACATCATAGTAAATTCAAATACAAAAGGCTATTCATGGAATTAGCCTCAGCCCTAAGAAACAATCCAAACCTCAACAAATCTGGCTGCATGAGACTGCCTCAAATTTGGGAAACATAAGAAGACCTTCAGCCCAAACGGCCAAGAATACCTACATTGCCCGCCTAGGAGGCACCATCAGGACTTTTAGGAGAATAGCTTCCTGCTTCATCCTCATTTACTGTGTATTGTGCTTGCGTGCACGTGTCTTGTTTCTAAGTTCCTGTGAAAATGGCAACGTGACGTTGCTGAAATATTGGAAGTGTATTAAAATTTATTTTAATGTATATTCTATTGTACGTTGTAATTTCTTTAAGCTCTTTAGTACACACACACACACACACACACACACACACATATATATATATATATATATATATATATATATATATCAGCCCCACACACGAGAGGTCCCAAGACCTATAACATAATAGGGCTGTTTGTGGGTAAGTGGTTAGATGGAAGCGAGAAATTTGTGATGTGTTATTTGAAAACCTGAAGGTTGTAGTCATTGGGTAAGACTGTTCCAAAGAGCAGAGTTGTAGGAAATGAATGCAGAGGATGAAAAGTTGGTTTGATGAGTTTGGAGTTGAACTGTAAATGGGTGTTGACTAGCAGGTGCTTGTGTTCATATATGAGTACAGGAAAGTGGAGGGATTGTTGTTGCCAGTTCAGAGGAGCAGTGCCCATGAAAATACCCATAGAAGATACATAATGCAGCAATAGAACATCTGTGGGAAAATGACTAGAGGGAGGGTATCAGTTAAGCTAATTGTTTGCTTCTGTATACAATCAAGCATTCTGAGTGAAGTTTTAGGTCCATCACGCCAGTTAAAATTAGAAATATATACACGTTAGCACAAGAATAATGTTTAATTTGCCAAATATTTCGGTCTGAATATTACAGACCATCTTCAGTGGCTACATAAGAATAGTTTTTAAAAAAAAAAAAAAAAAAAAGTGGAATATGAACAATTGATCATTCATACATAGAATGCGCCGCATGATGTCATATCGCTAAGTATTAGAAGAGTAAACATTTTAAAAAAAAAACATAATTAAAGATATTAAATCAGAAATTCATATAATGATCTTAAATAACATTATACTGATTAAAAAAAAAATTAATGTGTTATCCTGATTAAACTTTCCCAAATTTTTGATATAGATATACAGTCATTACGATTCAAGTTAGGACGTTGAAGTAAGGCCTCTACACTTTCTTTAAATAAACGTTCAAATTTGTAGCGATATCTTTGTAGGAGGAGACTTGGACCAAAGGATGTTGTGGTTTGTTTCTAATCCATGCTGAGCTAATCCAGATTTCTAAGGTTTGTTGTGTTGAATTGAGTTGCCCTTCTCCAGTTAAAAGTATTATTTTATGAAATTAGCTGGCAAACCACTCGTGATTGTAGCCTTTTCTCATTTGTTTTATGAAAGATTACAATGAAGTTCAAAATCAGCTAAGCAATCTTTATTTATAAATCATTAGTCTGAAAAAGACTACTCTTGTTCCTAAGTTTAGGTCTGAGCGATCTTTTAAAAAAGGCTGTTATCCTAAACTGCACTTCTGTAAAATCTGGCCAATGCCTTATATAGAGTCACCAACACCTCATTATCCATACAGTACAGTCAATGTACTTTTTATCATAGCAGCAATACAATGTGCCCTATTCAGTTCACTGTCTACCATCACTCAAAGATTGCACATGAAGTATTTTCAGGATAGGACAACTCGTATATAGAGGCTAATGACTTCACATCACTTGCCTTAGTATACAATAATGCAAAACACATATCCTTATGACATGTATAATGCTATACATTATGGGAAGGGTCAGTCACTACCCAGACCAGTTGCCCTGTCCTGAAAATACTTCAGGTGCAAACTTTGTTTGCTTACACTTGGATAAAGGATGAAACCAAGAATATAATTTCTTGGCATCTTTAATTTATAGTATAACCAAGTGGAAAAACTTCCAACAACTATCTCTAATCCAAAGTATTTTAATAATAAGGTGTGGTTTGTTGTTGGGTGGTGATATTTCCATACACAAGTAGTGCATGGAAATATGACTTCTGCATTACTTCAGTCTTTATCACCTCTGGGTCTGGCTCCCACTGAAGAGACCCCAATAAAGTTCGAAACTGGTCCGGGTAGTGACCAGTTTGCCATTATGCATAGCATTATACATGTCTGTAAGGATATGCACTTTGCATTATGAGATACTAAGGCAAGTGATTATTATTATTATTGCTCAAGATCCCATGGAGTCAAAGAATCATCTATGTGATCCTTTTGTCATACAAAAGGACCACATTGATGATTCTGCATCATACCGCACCTTAAACACACTCAAATTCTCTGAAGATATCACACACTTAGGCAAGGTATTCCAATCTTTCATAACTCTGCATGCAAAAAACCTGCTTCTCACTCCCCTGCTCACGCCCTCCTTATACAGCTTTCAGGGATGACCTCTGATCTCCCCACTGTTTGCTGTAAAACCTCTCCAACATTAATCCTATAAAAACCTCTAATTTGTAGGTCTCTATCATATACTCTAGACTTGACTCTGTAAATTGCATCTTCTCAACCTTTCCTCATATTTGACATTCCAGAGGTCAAAAACTTTAGTCAGTTGCCTTTCCGACATCTCTTTGTCCTTTTGAAAACCAGGCAACCAGATCTGTGCACAGTAGTCATGTGTGGTTTAATCAGATCCTTATACAATGGAACAAGAATCTCCTTAACAAGTCAGTGTCTGCTGCATCATTCCTAGAATTCTTTGTGTTGTCCTCACAATTTTGGCAATATGTCCCCTAAATTTCAGATCCTTGTCCACTATCACTCCAAGATCTCTTATTTTCTACACCTCTGACAATATATCCCCACCAAGCATAAATTCTACATCCCATCTTTGTTTCCCAAATTTTAAAACCTTACTTTTTGCAACATTGAACTTGCATTGTCATTTCCATATCAATTCACTAAATTTATTCAAGTCTTCTTATAAGGCCACAACATCTTCTCTATTCTTCATAGTTCATTCATCCCAACTTTGCATAATCTGCAGTCAACTGAATATCCTCATCCATATCTTTGCCAATATCATTAAAACACAAAAAAGGCCATTAGGCCTTAAAACAGATCCCTGAGGTACACCACTAGTGACTTTCCTCTTCTGGGATATTGCTCCCCCATACACAACTTGCTGATACCTATCAGATAGCCAGTCTCTGATCCAATGCACTAATCTAATATCCAACCCCATCTACTCTAGTTTGACTATCAATTTATCGTGTGGTAATCTATCAAAAGCCTTTGCAAAATCTAAGTATACTACTGTGTATCCCTCTCTTCTGTCCAAGGAAGCTGTCACCTTATTATAATCTTCTTCTTCTCTCTTCCATCATCTATGTGGATGATGATGAGGCTGAATGAACTCTTTCTACTTCTGTCTGTCCCTGGAGAGTCTGACCAGTTCTGTCCAGTTTGGTGTCGCTTGTTGTGATTTGGTTTTCAGGTCCTCTTATTTTATCTATCCATCTAATTCTGAGCTGCCCTTTTGATCTTTTATCCTCCATCGTTGTATTCAGGGCTTTAGTTGGTAATCTTTCTGTTTCCATTCTGGTCACACGGCCAAACCATTCTTTTTTTGATTTTGTTTATTATCGTTAACATCATGTTTGCTCAACTCCCCATACATCCTCTTGCTCACTTACAGTCTCTTCTCTCTCCTCCCCATTATCAACTGCTCTCAATCTCTCCATGAAGTCTTTCATTCTTCACAAGAATGAAAGACCTTTATGAACTACTGATTAAGTATTTCCACTATAATCTTCTGCTGCAGTTCTTATACCATTTTCTCCAATCAGCGTCATCATTCCATAATCATTCTTTTTTTTTTCTTTTTCTTTTTTTTGCTGGCTACATATCGAAAGAACTCCCTAGTATTCTTTTTGGCTTCATTAGCTAACTGCTGATTCTCATAGACAGGCTTATACGTTGGTTATGCATTTCTAAATAACTTAGGGAATTGAAACAACGTAGATCCGAATATAAATTAAATTATATTTAATAGATATTTCCGATATTTCGGCAATGTCACATTGCCATTTTCTAAAGGAACTTACAAAAAGACAGGTGCACACAGGCAATAACAATACAGTAACTGAGAAAGAAGATATGAAGCTATCGTTCTCCTAGAAGTCCTGATGGTGCCCTCTGGCGGGCTAAGTAGGCGTTCTTGGCCGTTGGGCTGAAGGTCTGCTGATGTATGCCTCCCAAATTTGGGGCAGTCGCATACAACCAAATTTGTTGAGGTTTGGAGAGTTTCTTATGGCAGAGGCTGATTCCATAAATAATATTCGCTGTCCTGCCTGTTTGGCCAAAGTACGAAATCGTACTTTGGCCAAACAGGCAGGACAGCGAATATCAGAATTTCTGAACACAAGGACTACATCCGGTTTTACAAGTATAGCCATTCTGGTCTTGCAGACTTCGCCACAGAATACAGTGGAAGAAAGCAACAATAATACACCGGAGCAAATATAAATTCGAAAGATTATTTATGGAATCAGCCTCTGCCATAAGAAACTCTCCAAACCTCAACAAATTTGATTGTATGCGACTGCCCCAAATTTGGGAGGCATACATCAGCAGACCTTCAGCCCAACGGCCAAGAACACCTACTTAGCCCGCCAGAGGGTACCATCAGGACTTCTAGGAGAACGATAGCTTCATATCTTCTTTCTCAGTTACTGTATTGTTATTGCCTGTGTGCACCTGTCTTTTTGCAAGTTCCTTTAGAAAATGGCAATGTGACATTGCCAAAATATCGGAAATATCTATTAAAGTATAATTTAATTTATATTCGGATCTACGTTGTTTCAATTCCCTAAGTTATTTAGAAATAGCTAACTGCTGCTCATACCTCATTTTAGCTGTCCTTACCAACCAAGTCACCTGTCTTTCCTGGTCTTTGTAATCCTCATGGAATTGGTTATTACCACTTCTCTTGTGCTGCCTCCATAATGCCCTTTTTCTCTGTATCACATGCTTAATCTCTTCATTCATCCATTTCACACATACCTTGTGTAACCTTCTGAACCCTTGGAATACATTCTGACATCTACTATACAGTTCTTGAATATCCCCCAAGCTACTCCTTTCCATCTAACTTCTCATTCCATGCTACACCTGCAAGCTGTTTCCTGAGTTCTTCATAATCACAATCCTTGTAGTTCCACATAATACCCTTTTCTCATAGAGGTCCTCACTCTGCTGGCAACAACCTAAGTAATCACTTCATGGTCACTTTCACCAATTGGAGGATGATTTGAACATCATTTATAATTACATCCTTTGATGAGATGATTAAATCCAAGACCATCAATCATCATGTGCCCTCTGTTACATACCGTCTGAGGTAGATGTCCCACAAAAACTTAAGAAACTAATTTTCTTTACTTCCAGTTGCTATCTCATCATCCCAGTCTATATTGCCATACTTAAAATCACGCATACTGATCACTCTTTTCTTATCTGATTGGCTAATTTGATTATACATTTCATAGTCACCAACCTTAAGAATGAGAGAAAGGGTGTGCACTTTTCTCACTCTCTACCCCTGTCCACCTTGAGCCCTCTAGTTTCCCTGTCCGTCTTGCACACCCTTTCTCTCATTTATACTTATGCCATCCACTTCTTTATGAATAAAGAAGTGCACCTCTTCAGTCTTTCCTGTCTTACTCTCCTGCTCTTCTAAATCGCTTCCCACTTGATCAAATTCATTCTCTGCACTCACTTCTCTACATTCCAGCAGCAGTCTCTCCAAATGACTCACACCAAACCACTCAAATGCAGTCCATCGCTTTTATACAGTTCACTTCATCTCCTTCAAACTCATTCTACACATTGCTCGCTGCCTCATCTCACCACTGTCATACCTAGGCAACACGCTTACTACCTTTCCTATCACACTATTCTCTTTTATACGTCTAAGCAATCTCCTGATATCCAGTCTGACATGTTGTTTGTTCACAATCAAGTCATTTATACGTATTACAACTACCAGCTCTTTCACTTGTTTACTTCGCATGCCTAATGCCTCAATCACTCTACTGATTCTACCTCCTGTAAAACATACTTTGTGCATCCTCTCATCCAGCACACCTTTAATAATTGAATCACCATACAACGCTACTCGTTGGTCTTTTGTCACCTCTTTTATACCAACATTATTTGTTTTCATCATTTTCACTCTTCCATACATATCTTGAGTTTTCTTAACTTCATTTCGCATCCATTTCATCTCTTGCCTCATCTTAACCAACTCAACTTTCGAATCGTGCATCTTATTTTTGCTGTCATTCATTCTTTCAAATTTTTGAACTTTCAAACCTTGCATCAAACTTTTGCTCTCATTCATTCTTTTGAATTTTCGAACTTTCGAACCTTGCGTCACACTTTTGCTTTCGTTCATCCTCTCATTTTCGTTGCCTTCCACCACATTTGCATCACTTTCGTCTTTCTTACCATTGATTACTTTTCTCAGATTGCTTGTTCTCTTTTTCAGAACTTTTTTAACATTTTTTTGCTACTCTTTTACTTACTAACACCTTCAGTTATCAACATAGCACTCATCAAATCTTCATTCAGCTCACACTTCACACATACCCACCTTCCATCTACCTTATACAGGGTGTTCGGGATAAATTTGACATATTTATAATTAATTATATTTTTCCGTAAGTTACATGTATTAACACACACTTCTCTTCATTTAAAAGTTTGTACCCTTCTTCATTCATATACAAGATGTCAGAAAGGATGGATAGCTGGAACCCACCTGAATCATGGAAGAGAATAACTTGTATCATGATGATTCGTGCCCGCCATCAAAATAAGGATATTACGACTGCTGCCCAATGCTCCCTGAATACAGTAAAAACAATCAGGCATGAACTAGAGACTTGCAATGGTGACTACGAGGATGTAGCAAGAAGAAAGATCCCTAGCCGACGATCTGATTGCGTTCGTACAGCAGAATTCCTCGCAAATCTGCAGGAACAGGTGTTGAAGAACCCTGGCATTGGAATTCGGGCTTTGTTCGTGGAGTTGCTAACTGTAGTCAAGCCCTGGATAACAAGGGTAGCCAATGGTAGGCCGTATGTATGGCAGCAGGATTCGGCCCCTTGCCACACCTCTGGGAAAAGTCAAAAATGGTTGTCTGAAAATTTCTACGACTTCACCAGTCCAAATGTTTGGCCTCCAAACTCCCCAGACCTTAACCCCATGGATTATTTTGTATGGGGCGCAGTTGAAAAAGACACCAATCGCACTTCCAGTAATACAAAAGCCCAGTTAATGGATAAAATTAAAACAGTTTTTGCGGCCCTTCCCAGGGAGACTGTAGCATCAACTTGTTCGAGGTTCCGAAGCAGAATTGAAGCTGTGATCGATGCTAATGGTGGTTATTTTGAGTAAATCTTGTTGATAGTATTGTAATTAACTCTGCCTGTAATGTTTTTTTGTCAATTCATTAAATTTAATAGATACAAAGAAGATTTTCTTTTTCCTTACGAAACTGTCAAATTTATCCCGAACACCCTGTATATCCACAATTTATCTATATTGTACATATAGATAATACATATATAGCACACTTCACATAAACGACTGAAGTCGAAATTGAATTCCTGCATGGACAAAGCCGCCTTTATCTTTCCTTTGCTGGTTATTATACTAAGCTCTAATAACAACGAATTTGTAAATAAACTTAAATAAAATATCCCATACACTAATAACGCTACAAGCACACAACCTTTATAGTAACTCTTACTCATGTGCACGCACTTATGTATTAATTAATTTGTAAATTTTAAAATAGTAATTAAGATTATATTGAAGAGACAAGATTACATTATATTAAAGCAGAAGATTACATTGAAGGGATGTAATTGTATAGACTTGATAAATAAACTATTTTCTATTTTGTGCACATCATGCTGCCACTACAATGTATGATGTCATGTGTTGCAATTGGTGATAGAGATGTTGGACAGGTAGCAATCGGAAGTATTGGAATATCTTCTGTATTCATGAAATAGGAGTCTTTCCGACTTCGATTTATTATCCAAAATGAAAACACCCATCGGAGATCTGTGGTGTGATGTGCAAGAGGTTCTTCGAGCAGTAGGTCACACTGTCACTCATATTAACAGGCAACACTTTGCTGATGGTATCCTGCAGCTCCCACAAGTTTGGAAACAGGTGCGAAACATATCAGAAGATTACATTGAAAGAATGTAATTGTATAGACATGATAAATAAACTTATTTTATATTTTGTGCACATGCTGCCACTACTTTATTTATAACTCTCATACTACTCTCTGGTATCTGTCAGCAATTTACTTTACCCATTTCTGCTGTCGCTTTATTATAAAATATGAATAAATTACTAAGAAAGGACCTATCCTTTATAAAGTATCATATCTCTATTTTCCCATTGTTAAACTTTTCCAATACTTTAACAACCACTCATGATATATTACTTGTTCTATAGTTTACTACTTCTGTCACCTTCATCTAAAAGAACTATCTTACCCCTTTTCACTCCCTTGGAAACCTTGCCAGAGCTGAAGCTTTGAGTGAACAACTTCATCAGATGCAGTGCCAGTTCTCTTGAACATTCACATAGTACACAAGCTGATGTGCCATCTAGTTCCATTGCTGTATTGATATTTATCAATATGGTGAACATTTATTCATCTACCTCAATTTTGACATGCATCTGTCACATTAGTAACTGATATATCTTTGCAAAATGATCACTCAGCAACTCAACCATTTTTTTTTTGCCTGTCACCTTCCTACCACTAACATTGATTAAATTCATCCTACCATAGTCATTTTTCCTCTTACATGCTTTTCCAATGCATGCTACATAACATCTGATATAATATCTATTATAATACAGGGTGTTTCAAAAAGAAAGTCCTGATTTGAAAATTGTATATCTCTGCAACCACGAACCACAAATGAATGTGACTTGTACCATGTGAACGACCTTGGACCAGAGTTTGATATGACGACTACTAGATGCCACTACTAGCTCCCAAATAGCTGCTACGCATAGCTAATGAGAAGATGACGTCTAGTTAAATATAATTATTTGAAATTGGGTCATTCTTTTTGAAACACCACTACTAGCTCCCAAATAGCTGCTACGCATGGCTAATGAGAAGATGACATCTAGTTAAATATAATTATTTGAAATTGGGTCATTCTTTTTGAAACACCATGTATTTTATATTAGATAATGAAAATCTCATCAAATGGATTTTATTAACTTAGCATTACTCTGAAGGGGGGGGGGAACCTCAATTGAGGGAAGGTAACAGTGTAAGGTGTATCTTATATATTATCTGCAAATGATTATGAAAGCAATAATTTTTATGCTTTTGAATTTATCTTGGGGGAAGGGGAAAAGTAATTCTTTTTTATGCAAATCCCACCATTAAAAGATTGTAATTATAGATTATTGCCGTGGGTAGATTAATGGCTATGTAGAGGAAATTTTACTGTGAAGATCAAATTTTGAACTTTTTATTCCAAGCCACTTTAGGCATCAGTAAGCATGGTAGTGGTTCTCACACCAGTCCATGAAATGAATGTACTTCCTACAGACATTGACAAACATTCTTGCACGCACGCACACACACACACACACACACACACACACACACACACTGAGATTTGAACTGCTGTGTATTATTTGGAGAGCAGAAATCCTATCCACTCAGCCAACCAGTGTCCCATATTGCTCTATATACCCTTCTCTGGAGCTCTTGTTAATGTAAACAAGACCATAGTTCAAAATATTTGAACTATGGTTTTTAGAGTATAGGTATATCTTATTTGGTCTTTTAATTTTAAAACTTTTTTTTCTGTGTTAGGTTACAGAGCAGAGAGATATAGCTATTCACTTATGCCCAACACCATCTAGAAATGAAGGATCAGAAAATAGTGAACTTAGTGAAAGTGAGTGTAGGGGTACTGATGTGAGATTAATAGGAAGGACAGAGCAGAGAAGAGTGCAAGCAAGTGTTCTAGGAGAGCTGGATGAAAAATGGATGTGCCAGCATGCAAAACAGGTAGGATTTACTAACATATTCTTTATACACTATTTCTGTTTAAACCTTTTTTTTAATGTACTTTAATCTGAGTTATCATTTTATTTTTTTGTTCTAAATTAGCATAGATAAAAAAGTTATCTGTTGTAGCAATTGAATTTTTCTGATATATTACAAATTGAAAACATGGACCTTCATTGGCAATGTCCTGGATCATTTAGCACCAGGTGCTGTATTAAAAATATTACTTGAATGAAATAAATGATCTGATAAAATTCATGGCATGTGAAACTAGGCTTAGTATATATATCATACATTCTTATTGTGAAGCCTTCATTTGCAGGTCTCAATTAACCATTCTTTATTTGACTGGCAGGTAGGAAATAATTATCCACATAAGATAGACATGAAAGAGGAAAATAGTGACAATGGTTTGGTGACAGCGTGGTGTGAAGTAGAGGCTGATAGGAAGATGTATTTAGTTGGATATTGCCAAAGAATGTGGAGGCTTGTGATGAAGAAATGTACAGGGTGATTATGATTAAAGTTCATATTTTGAAAGGCTGTAACTGGGTAACTACTCAGCAGAACAATTTAATATTTACATGATAATGTGTGCAGCAATGAAATTTTATTTTTTGCAAAAACCAATGTTAGTTCTAAAAGAAAGTTGCCACCAAGGCAATACATGGTGCTGCAGTACCATAGTGGGTAATTCAAACCACCAGAGTCCCAAAGGAGTGGAAGGAAGGCAAAATTGTTCTACTTCACAAAGGTGGCAGTAAGACCAAGTCAACAAGTTATAGGCTGATCTGTATATCTGTAGTTGTAGTTAAGATACTGGAGAGGTTGGCAAGAGATAGGATGCAAAAATGGGTTGATAATAGTGATATTCTTTGTGCTTGTCAGCAATGGGTTTGTTTAAGGTAGGTCGTATTTTACAAACTTGCTTATGTACTATAACAAGGTGATAAATGTATTGAACAATGGAGATGCATATACAGTGGTATATACTTAGATTTTGCAAAGGCTTTTGATTGATTGCCACACCACAAGTTGATCAGTAAATTGAAGTAGATGGGATTGAATGATAGACTAGTGAGTTGGATAGGTGAGTGGCTATCAGATAGGTACCCAAAGTACACAACTTTGGGGTACCTATCTGATATCTCGAAAGAAGGAAAGTCGCTAGTGGTGTGCCTCGTGGGTCAGTTTTGGGGACCATTGTTATTTTAATTTGTATATTAACGATATTGGGATAGGGTTTAACTGGTGATATATAATTGTTTGCAGATAATGCAAAACTGAGGAGTGATGTGATTCAAGTCCCTCCTTGTTGTGGCCTTACAAGGAGGACTTGAATAGATTGTATGAGTGGGAAACAGTATGGAACTGTAAGTTTAGTTTTGCCAGGTGTAAGGTTCTGAAATTTGGCAGGCAACAAGAGGATTCAAAGTATACACCTATCGGGAAAATTTTGGAGGTAGTTGAGAAGATAAGAGACCTTGGAGTTGTGGCAGACAAGAATCAGAAGTTCAGAGGTCACATTGCACAAGTTGTGAAGACATCACATCAGATTATGGCAGTGATGTTGAGGACATTAACTTGCAAAAGTAAAGAGGTTCTGGTTCTCTTGATAAGGCCTTGATCAGATCTTGAGTTCATTGTATGGATTATTGTGTGCAGATTTGGTTTCCTAGTTTTCATGGTGATGAGGATATGTTGGAAAGGGCTCAGCGAAGACTGACTAAGGTCGTAACTAGTTGAATGGAGGAATGCTGTTGCAAAGCCTTGTGAATAGGAGGAAGGGAGAGGATATGATTGGGACATTTAAGTTGGCAAAGGGTTCTTACCTGGTTAATGTAGAAGAAATGTTTCGTACAATTGAGAAAGGGGATAGAACAAGGGGACTTGCCTGGAAGTTGTATAAGAAGGGGGTGAGTCAGGGGCATAAGGAGTAGGTTCTTTTGCAAGGAGAGTGGTTGGGCAGTGGAATGCATTGCCTGACTTTGTAATGAATATAGATATATTGAATGAGTGTAAAAAAAAGGTTTGATGGGCTCTGTGTGTAACAGTGTTTGCCTCCTATGATGACCTCCATGGATTCTTTTGACTGCATGGAGGTTTGGTGTTAATAATAATGAATAATGAAATACTGTTTGAGAGACAAGGTTTATCTAATGACATCATGATTTGAGATAGAGGAAGGAATGATATTTTACATCCAAGTTTTAATAAAGGAATACTGTGAGCAGACATATAAATACAAAATTAATAATGGAAAAACTCATGTAAAAAGATTATTTAATAGTATAATTTTCGTCTGTGTGTGTCACAGGCATCGTCAGTACAAATTAAACAATAACTGTCAATTCCAAAAAGCACCACCTAAGTAGCTAGTGTAAGATAACTAAAAAGGTCAAAAAATTTCCTAACAAAAAAAAAAAAAAAAATATATATATATATATATATATATATATATATATATATATATATATACACACAATAAAAAGTTAGGAAAGATTAGTTGATTTATAAAGTACTATCTCCCATAAAGGGGATAGACGTAAACCATCCCATCTGTTTAAGTTAGGAGAGTGAAATAAAGTTCCACATGTTTCTGTATAAAGCCATTCCATGAGAAACTGACTTTTGTGAAGGACTCTTGTCTATTTCCAATGAACTCTATGTCTAGTGGTGATGGCATGATCTGCAAGTCCAGACTGTTCAAGTTCAAGGTATTCAATATAAGATTGGAGTTCTTCTAGCCAAATAGAGGCAGATCTCGCGGTTTGTCTGAAATAAGATAATCTACAAGCGCATGGAATCTGGTAGACACCTGGATAATTAAGATATGGAAGCTTGTCCTTAGGAGAAGTGAGAAAGGTGGAGATTTTTCTGAACGGTCGAAAGGCAACAAAATTATTCAGTGATTTTAAAACTTTTGCTATATGTTCACTAATGCCTTGTACGTAAGAGATGGGAATATGTGTTATTTCTTCTGTATTTGAAGAGGAAGACATATTAAAACCACTCAAAGCTTTTTTGATGAAGGAATTCTTAAATCCATTAGATAGAAAGAATGAAGTAATATATTGCAGTTCTTTTTGTAATAGATCGTCTGAAGAACAAAAGGAGTGGGCCTGATGAACCAGTGTTTTTAATAGTTCTTGCCTTTTGACTGGGATGGTGATGAGATTCAGCATAGATATAATGGCCTGTATGAGTCGTCTTTCTATAGACTGAGAAATGTAGGTTACCATCTGGTTGGCGAAGAATTAAAAGATCTAAACAGGCTAACTGCTTATTTGATTCTACTTCTAGGGTAAACTGGATCCTTCGATGAAGTGCATTTAACTTAGTGATAAACTGTTGAAGTTCATCAGAAGAGCCGCCATTCCATATAGCAAAAATATCATCGACATATCTGAACCAATGAGTATGTCTGGGAGAAATGTTGTCAAAGATACGTTGTTTAAAATGTTCCATAAACAAATTGGAGATAACTGGAGAAAGAGGCTTGCCCATTGCTGTTCTTTCAATTTATTGATACAACTTATTTTTAAAGGAAAAATAACCAGAATGTATTACAAAATAAAATAATTTTACAATGTCTGAAGGAAATTCCCGTTGCAGTAATTCAATGCTTTCAGATAGAGGCACATTTGTTAATAAAGAAACAACATCTAAACTGATCGTGATATCCGAAATGTCCAAATGAAGATCTGAAATTTTATTTTTGAAATCCAAAGTATTTTTTATATAAGTATCAGTTCTTCTAGTTGAAGAGGAGAGTAAATAAAGTATTATCTCCCATAAAGGGGATAGACATAAACCATCGGATCTGTTTAAGTTAGGAGAGTAAAGTAAAGTAAAGTTTCACATGTTTCTGTATGAAGGCGAAAATTATACTATTAATTAATCTTTTTACGAGTTTTTCCGTTATTAATTTTATATTTATATGTCTGCTCATGAAGAATCTATTTCCAAACAATCTGCTAGATACGGTAAAGTATTAGTAAAGAAAGCCAAATGCATTAACAGAATAATATTCCTTAAGCGATGTAAGATGGCTCAGGTTATTCCTACCTGCTGTAAAAGAAAATTTTAGGACCCCAAAAACTCGTCGGGTTCTCTTTTAAATTATCAGCTACACAAACCTAAAAAATCTCTAGCTCTCTTAAATAGAGAAATTATGGATATCAAAAATGCTCTAGAATCTGTTTTAATGGTTGAAACATTTAACACTATAGTGCACATATCTTCTAATTCTTACCTAAAGTTCTTTAATGATTCTCGTGATTTGCTAAAACGCAAGTTTGAATCACTGATCAGCATACCTAGATCCAGTAATAATGTTATTCATACAGATAAAGTAGTTATCAATGTTTCCAGATGTCCACTAACAGACTGTAAACATTTTGTTTTATCAAAAGGACATGATTTCTCCATTGCGCCGAATAAGGTGCCCTTGTTACACCTGATATCTTGAGAATATAGTATTCTCAGTTATCATGGTGTAACATGAAAAATAAATAACATAAATAAAAAAACCCTGCATAAAAAAGATAATTTAATTAATAAAATATTCTTGCATCCAGTATAAATTGAGCAAAATGTAAAGGTCTATTGTTTAGTTAAGATAACAGAAGAAAAGAATGTATTAAGATGTATTATGACGAAACAAGGATTTTGTATTAAATAAGTGTAGCTAACTAAGAATTAATATAGTAATGCGATTAAGAATGAAAGAGTTAAGTGCATAAGTATAAAAGAATGAGTCATGAAATACGCTATGTAAGAGGCTACAATTAAGCATTAAGTAGAATTCTGAGAAAAGGTTTAAAAGGGGGTTAAGATAGAGGCTAACAAGAGAAATAACGGAATATCGCTTAGGGCCTATACCCGGATAGAAACTTCGTTACGAGTTGCCGATCAAAATGACGTATGGCGGCCAGATGCTACCCAATTGGTAGACAGACGGAAAACAAGTAGGAGGTGAGAAAAAGAAGTAAGAAAGGGCGCCGTTAGGGGAGCAGCTATAAAAGGGTTGGTACCCCCCCCCCCCCGTGGCTTTTTTTTTCGAGGAGTAGGCTCTTTTGGGTTTTGGGGAAGACGTTTAGATAGTCAAGGAGGCTTGAGGCCTTTTTGCGAGAGGAGAAGAAACGCTTGGATAGTCGCGGTGGTTTTAGTTTGGTTTTCTAGTGGATTTCACGGTGTTCATGAGTGGAGAGATATGGCTTATATCCTCAACAAGGAATCGAAGGTGAGCGGGAAAGCTATTCCCGTATTCCTATGTAGAAAGCGAAATATACCATAGAGTCTTAGGAAGCTGTGAAAATATCGATGTCCTCGTTTCGGATAGTACAGCCGACCGCGTGGGTGTTTATATAGCCCTGAATTGCAAGAAGTTATGCAAGCAAGTTCGTTCAGTAGAGGGTAAAGGCCCGTAAGTGAAGCTAAAGAAAGGTATTGTGAATTTTGTCTTATGTTAACTAGAAGTTGTTTGTGATAGGTACCATTGTCATAATATGGAACTGTTAAAGTGATTAGGGAGAAATTTTAATAGGACTTTAGAATTTGATAGAGAGTGTTAAAAGAAAGCTAGCTAGTGTTGATAATTTGTGAATAATTAATTATCCTAAGAATCTTGAGTGCCTACTACATTGTAAAAGGAAAGTTATTGACATAGTTGTGTGTTAATGAAGTAAATGGTTTTGTTAATATTGAGTTAGATCAGTGCGAATTGAGTAATCAAGTAGTGTGTGGTGATCTAAATTTTTTATGTTAAGTGAATTCATGTTTTGTATGAAATTTTGTGGCGGCATGATCATAGCCCAACTACTTGTATTAAGCTAATTTTAGTGTGTAAGTAATTTAGTTGAGTATTTTGATATTACCATGTTTAGAGAAATAATAAACCTTTTCTTTAATGAAAAAAAAAAAAAGGGTTGCCTGATATTGCTAATCCAATGCACCGCTTAGAAACATTCGAGCCTAACCACGCGGGGAATTAGTGTTAAGAAACAAGAAATAGTGTCACGACTGCAATAGTTACATTTTCAGATATTTGAGTTCCTTTCTCTGTTTATGTATAAAATATCTTAAACTAAATATCCCAAAGGGCGCAGTTAAAATACAAATACTAGGGATACTACGGGGAACAATAATTCAGATATTAGTAAAAATTTGGTGATGTTTTGAAAGTAGAAGTTAGGAGAATATAGACGAAGGCAGTTTGTAAGACAAACAAAATCGTAAGATAGGGACGTAACACCCTAATGATTTTTTTCATAACATAGACAGAGGTATTCGATCCTTATCCCACAAAAACAGCCAACGGGTTACGTTTTGAATGTGCGAAAATTCTTTTTAATGCCTAGTCTCCTCGTCCTAATCTTTCTTAAGCTGAATTTAAAGCATTGAAATCACTGAAGAATAACAATAATTCTTCAGTGATTTCACTGAAGTAAATGGGTGTTATTTCGTTACTTTGTTGTTTCTTGATTTCTATTATTAACCCTTTTCTCTTTCTTGTGTCCTGTCGATGCTGCGACTGTGTAAGATGTTACTCTTATTATTATTGTGCCTTTATTTATATTGGTAGTATATATCTTTTTACTTCTTTATATCTATTTAATCTTAACCCCAATTTAGTCTTAATTTTGTTCTTCTACTTTAAAGTACTTCCTCTTCGTGTCTGGGATCTCTGGATATTTATTTGATTTTCAAGACTGCCTCTGAAGTTCCCCTTATGATGTAAGAAAGCATTAATACCCTAGTTGAACAAGGCTTATTTATTTTATATAACTTCGCCATGGTTTGCAGTCATGGCCTAAAACTCTCTATTTATCTCAAAAAGGACTCTAATAACCTTTGGGCTCCCACTTTACAGATCCGAGTTTATTTTTGAATCAGTGCATTGCAAAAGATGAAAAAATGAGACCAAACCATTATGTACTAACATATAAACAAAATTTAATTACTGATGATATCTAATAGTTACTCTACAATACATGGAATCAAAACTTCATTCATACAAGAAATTCATTAATCTTGAATAGTTACTCAAATGTAATACTTAGTGAACTCTCTTATTTTTTTCTCTAATTAAATCTCAGATAATACAGTCTATATCACAAATACTAAATATTATTCACACAGAACAAGAAATTTCTAGGTGCACATTAACAATCATAATTAGTCATCAACCATGCACCACACACATTATATGACTCTTAGATTCTCATCTTAAAGACTTAGTTAATTGACTGATAATCACATTGGCATATTTCATTCCCTTTGATTAAAACAGCTCAATGATGTGATAATAAGCAATTAAATTAACACACATTAATCAAAGGAAATCTTAATTAGCCCAATTTTTCTTATGGAAATTAACTATGCTCATGTTAAACTCAATAATAATTTTTTCGCAGATCTACATTCATGCACCTTAAACCACAATTTTCATATATTAAATAGCTCAGCAGTTCCTTGAGGGGAATTCTCTTAAATCACAAACATAAAATAATTAACATACAGACTCACGTGGATCTTTGACTGTCTTGCATACACCTTCCCTCCTTGTTTCTTTTCGCTTTCTTTTCTGGAGCTTCAGGTGTTTCTTCTCCATTCCTGTTTTTTTTTTTTTCTTTCTTCCTTCCTTCCTTCCTTCACAGGAGTCTCAGGGCACCATTAAGGAATCGCGTTGGCCAAATGGGTCACAGGACTGGCGTCTTCTGGCGTCTGGAACTGACCGGTGAAGAACTGCGTAGGCTAGTGGTCATGCACGTACTCGAACAGAGCAGCAAAGGCTTCATGATCAGTAGCAGGAATTCTTAGACTGTCGCCTCCGATTTTATCCTTGGCTTCAGACTGGAAATTCCCTTGGTGGACGGAACTCTGTCTCCCCCCCCCCCCCCAGAACTAACGGCACTTCTTCCTCACGACCTCTCGTGGATAGCTCATTCAAGATGGAAACAGGAAGCCCTTCTTAACAAACTCCGAGCCTTATATCTCTCATTGCCACTGCACTTTTTTTCAAGGTTATTGGACCCCAAATGTCCGCATAGTTACGTGAACCCTGGACAACAGCACGTGACTGGCGGTTCTCGAACTTTCGCCAACAAATCTTATTCTTCCCCTTTGATGTCCTTAATTTAGCTACGTGGCCTACAGGACTTTCCAACTGATGGAGGCCATCCTGTTTCAATACTGACCTTGAAGGTCACCTGCTACAGGATTCGTAAATACGTTTCAAAAGGAACTGCCGACTTACAGACACTACCCTTGGTTTCAAACATTCTACTTCTGCTCTTAAACAATGAGTGAGTTAATTCCCTTTGGGCTTATTTTGATCTTTATGCAAAGTTTGACCATACAAAACATAGATACATTATATACAAGGTTTTTAAGGTGTGTTCCTACAGTAAAAATCGATGTACTAGAGATTTTATTAATTTTCATAACATCGAGTTTTTGCAATTTAATTATTACGAAAGCTGACAAAGGGAAGGCTGCAGTTATTTAAGATGGAAGGAATATGAGAGAAAAATGTCTCTATTACTTTGCAGCTATTCAACTTATAGGCCTCACATCGGATCCTACCGGGAGTCAATTGAAGAGACTTAATTCTCTTATAGATAATGTATCTACATGGAATGAAGATCAAAAGAAAAAATTTAAAACTTTCTTCGGTGATCCACCTAGATTGTATGTTCTTTCGAAAGTTCATAAACCAGGCATTCCGTTGAGACCAGTTTTAGATTGTATAGGAATTATAGATGTATAGATTGTATAGTTATAGATTGTCCCACTTACAAAATCTCAAAATTTTTATCAAAGTTACTCTCCTCTTCAACTAGAAGAACTGATACTTATATAAAAATACTTTGGATTTCAAAAATAAAATTTCAGATCTTCATTTGGATGTTTTGGATATCATGATCAGTTTAGATGTTGTTTCTTTATTTACAAATGTGCCTCTATCTGAAAGCATTGAATTACTGCAACAGGAATTTCCTTCAGACATTGTAAAATTATTTTATTTTGTAATACATTTATTTTTCCTTTAAAAATAAGTTGTATCAACAAATTGAAGGAACAGCAATGGGCAATCCTCTTTCTCCTGCTATCTCCAATTTGTTTATGGAACATTTTGAACAACGTATCTTTGACAACATTTCTCCCAGACATACTCATTGGTTCAGATATGTCGATGACATGCTCATTTGTTCAGATATGTCGATGACATGCTCATTGGTTCAGATATGTCGATGATACGGAATGGCTCTTCTGATGAACTTCAAAAGTTTCTCACTAAGTTAAACGCACTTCATCGAAGGATCCAGTTTACCCTAGAAGTAGAATCAAATAAGCAGTTAGCCTTTTTAGATCTTTTGATGCTTCACCAACCAGGTGGTAACCTACATTTCTCATAGAAAGAAGACTCATACAGGCTGTTATATCCATGCTGAATCTCATCACCATCCCAGTCAAAAGGCAGGAACTATTAAAAGACTGGTTCATCAGACCCACTCCTTTTGTTTTTCAGAAGATCTATTACAGAAAGAACTGCAATATATTACTTATTCCTTTCTATCTAATGGATATAATAATTCCTTCATCAAAAGAGCTTTGAGTAGTTTTAATATGTCTTCCTCTTCAAATACAGAAGAAATAACGTGCATTCCTATCCCTTATGTACAAGGCATTAGTGAATGTATAGCAAAAGTTTTAAAATCACTGAATATTTTTGTTGCCTTTCGACTGTTCAGAAAAATCTCCACCTTTCTCACTTCTCCTAAGGACAAGCTTCCACACCTTAATATCCAGGTGTCTACCAGATTTCTTGCTCTTGTGGATTATCTTATTTCTGACAAACCAGGAGATCTGCCTCTATTCGGCTAGAAGAACACCAATCTTATGTTGAATACCTTGAACCTGAACAGTCTGGACTTGCAGAACATGCCATCACCACAGTGAATTCTGTGTCAAGAGTGTATAGAGGATTTGAAACAATAAGTAATTACCATTTAGTTTGGGGCAGGAAAAAATTTAATATCATTTTCAAAAAGAAAAGCATGCAAGAAAGTTTTAAAACAAATCAAACTTTATCAGATTTCAGAGGTGAACTGAAATTGTAGACTCAAACTCAGGAAAAAAATGAGAGTTTGAAAACAAGAACCAAATCTTATAGATTCAGTTGCAAATCCTGAAGAAAACATTGATTCAGCCAGAGATTCATGTGGTGAGGTTGTCTACAAGAATAGAAAAAAACATGTTGGAATTAGGAAGTTGGAGATGTCAAGGAAAAGAAGAAAGCTCCTCAAAAGTTCCTTGCAAGTAAGTCAGCTTGTGCTCTGAGAAAATTTAAGAAAGTGAAGCACTGTGTAAAACTACCTAAACAAAAGTCATGGAAAGACTTTGGTTGGTATATAGAAAATAAATATCAGGAATTACCACCTTCCTGATATTTATTTTCTGAATGATTTTGAAAAAGCTGAGAAATTCAGGAAAGAGTACTGTAAAATAATCAAAGATGATACAGATGACATGAAAACTAGAGATAAATATGTTTTAGATGTCTGGAATTTTGAAAAATTCTTCTGTTCTTTTGAAAGAATTATAGAAATTTCTGTGATTTTGTAAGAATGCTGAATGGAATAAGCAGCAATAGTACAGTTGTAGAAAACTCTCAACAGAAATGCAGTCAGAAATATATATTAATACTTGAAGTAGAAAGGTCTATAATAACCAAAAATGTGGAAAGGCAGATGATATTCAGACAGGTATAGTAGATGATTTTCAATCAGAAATGCTCAAATATGGAGGTACAAAAGTTATACAGCAGCTATATTACATAATTCAGAAGGTCTGTCAGAGAGTCAAATTCCAGTTGATTGGAGGAGTAGAGCTCTCATAGTACCCATCTATAAAATAAGAAAACAGTGTGAGAATCACACTGTTTTCTTATTTCACAGTGTGAAATAAGAAAAAACTGTTTTCTTATTCACAGTGTGAGAAGAATTACCTTATTGAGTGTTCCAAATAAGATTTATGCATGCATATTGAGAAGAAGCTAAGAAATAAAGAAGAATAAACTGGTTTCAGTGTAAATAGAGATAATCACAGTCACAATTTTGCTTTAAGACAAATAGTAAAGAACTCATGGGAATATAACAAGGATCTGTATCTAATTCTTTCCTTTATCTAAGTTTTGTAGATCTAGAAAAGGCATATTACAAGCTTTGATATCATCAAAATACAATGATATACAAGCAGAATCTGAAGACTTATGTGAAGCAGCTGAAATGATTGGTTGTAAAATAAATATGATTAAAACAAAAGTTCCTAAAGTAAAACTAGAGCTACAGAAACTAAAACTACCACAAATGCCACCAAAAAATTAAAATCATCATCATCATCATCATCATCAAATTCCTGCCATGTACCCTCAAGGGGTGTACAGGATATGACAGTACTACATGAAAAAATTACATCATTACTAACTTCCTATCTACAATTTTCCTCCAAATCAGTCTGTTACTTGTCAAGACTCCAACATTATCAGATGTTATATTTCTATCGTCTAAGGCACTTTGTACCGTATCACTCCACCTATATCTTGGTCTTCCTCTGGGTCGTTTTCCTGCCAACCTGGCAGAGAACACTTGTTTTGCTAATCTTTCCTCTCCCATTCTATTTAAGTGACCATACCATCTGAGATTAGCTCTGCTAACGCATTCCTGGATGCTGACAATGTCAAGTTCTTTCCTAATATCCTCATTTTTTAATATGATATTGCCATTGATGCCATCTGTTCACGCCTCTAATCTTTCTCAGGACTCTCATATCTGCGGTCTCTAGTCTTTGGTCAAGTGTTTTACTTCTGACCCAGCTCTCAGATCCATAAGTTAAAATTGGTTTGAACACTGTCTTCTATACAGCTAATTTAGTGTTCCGACTAATTTCTTTCTTATTCCATATGAATTTATTCAATTGACTTCCCACCATACCAGCTTTGCTGATTCTGTTGTCTATTTCTATATTTAGTTTACCATCTTCAGTAAAAATTGTGCCTAAGTAGCTGAAATGTTTTACTTGTTCCACCGGTTCTCCATTCACAACACAGTTGACATTTTCAATGATTCTGCCTATTTTCATTGTCTTTGTCTTTTTATTGCTGACCTTCATACCATATCTATTACAACAGCTATTCAATTTAGTCAGAGAATCTTGCAGACTTGTAGCGGATTTATTTAGAAGTATAACATCATCCGCATAAAGCAAAGAGCTGACATTAACATCTCCAATTTTGATATCAGGTTTAATACCACATTCCTTCATAATGTGATCCATATAGATAATGAATAACAGAGGGGATAATGTACATCCTTGTCTCACACCAGTTTTAACATTAAACCATCTTCCTGTACTTCCTTCAATTCTAACTGCTGACTCACAACTCAAATAAAGACTAAGTATTGCTTGATATAATGCCCCATTGACACCATATAACTGCAGCGTATTGAATAGCTTCTCTCTTGGCACCTTGTCATATGCCTTTTCCAAATCGACAAAACTTAAATACAGATCTTTGTTATATTCCCATGCTTTCTCGACTATTTGTCGTAAAGTGAAGATCTGATCCTGACAGCCTCTATTTGGCCTGAATCCAGCTTGTTCTTCACCAAGCTTTTCTTCCACAATTCTTCTCAACCGTTTCTCAAGTATACTTGCATAGATCTTGCCAGGAACACTCAGTAGGGAAATACCTCTGTAATTCTCACATTCAGTTTTATTTCCCTTTTTATATATGGGTACTATGAGAGCTCTACTCCAATCATCGGGAATTCGTCCCTCTGTCCAGGCTTTCTGAACTATGCAGTGCAGCCACTGTAAGACTCTTATACCACCATACTTCAGCATTTCTGGTCGAATATCATCTACTCCTGCTGCCTTTCCACATTTCAAGCCTTTGATGGCTTTTTCTACTTCACGTATGGATATGTATTCCTGACTGCATGCCTGGTCAGTGTTTTTTATCACTGTGCTGTCATCACTGCTTGTTTCATTTAGCAGTTTTTCAAAGTAATTACTCCATACTTCAAGGATATCTTTTTCTCCTGTTTTCATTTCACCTTTATCATCTCTAATTCCTTTTACAGCACCCTTTCCTCCATTCCTAAGCTTCTTCAACAACCTCCAGAATATTTTGCCACCTTCTTGATATTTATTTTCTATATTCTTGCCAAAGTCCTCCCATGACTTTTGTTTAGCTAGTTTTACACACTGTTTAGCTTTCTTACATTTGTCTCTGTATTCTGTAAGAGTAAAAGCTGACTTATTTGCCAGGAACTTTTGATATGCTTTCTTCTTTTCCTTCACTGCCTCTTTAACTTCCTGTGTCCACCAGGGAGTTCTGATTTTTTTATCCTTGCACACAACCTCACCACATGCCTCTCTGGCAGAATCAATCAATGTTTCCTTCAGAGTTTGCCACTGAATCTCCAAGGTTTGATTCCTGTTCTCAAACTCTTTCATTTTCTTTTCAATAATATTTCTGTATTTTAGTCTACAGTTCACATCTGAGAGCTGCTCAACTTTTATTCGCTTTAAAACTTTCTTACATGTTATTCTTTTCAATATGAAATTCAATTTTATCCTGCTCAAGACTAAATAGTGATCACTTCCAATTTCAAATCCTCTGTACACTCTGGTGTCCTGCACCAGCGAGAAAACATCACTATCAACAATAACATAGTCAATGAGACTTTTCTTATTCCTAGCCTCTTCTCTCCATGTGAATTTGTGCACATTTTTATGTTGGAACATGGTGTTAGTAATAACCAGTCCATGTCCTGAGTAGAAATCCAACAGATATTTGCCATTATTATTAGCTTTGCTCTTTTCTCCAAATTTTCCCAAAATATTTTTGTATGTCTCACAATCATTTCCTACTCTACTATTTAGATCCCCAACAAGGACCAACTTTTCCTTTTTCATTGTGTCAGTTGCTTTTTCTAAAGCCTCAAAAAATTCCTCCACTTCTACCTTAGTAGAACCTTCTGTGGGACCATAGGCACAAATAAGTCTCATTGTCCAGTTCCCCATTCTCATATTTGCCCACATTACTCTACTTGAGACTGACTGCCATTCAAGAAGATTAGCCTCGTATTTTGTGTTGAATACTATGGCTACTCCTTCTTTTCCTTGATTGTCATTGCCTGAATATAACATTTTGTATTTATTGCTCAGAAAGATCTCACCAGTTTTGGTCTTTTTTGTTTCAGTCACCCCTATTATGTCGATCTGGTACTTATCTAATTCCTCAGCTAGCTCCATTTCTTTGCCATTCAGGCTTCTTACATTGATAGTACCGATCCATAACTCTGGTGATGTTGAGTTGGGGTTTGTTTTCAGATTTGTTCCAGTAGCTGACTTTTCGCTGTTCTCCCTGGTTCCCTGGCGAAAACAACGGGGGCCTTGTTTAACCGGGCGACGCCCCAGCCGGCATGAAATTTTGTCATGTTGTACCATCATTTTTTATTTTGGTTTAACCAATAAGAATACAATTTGGTCGGCTAAATCCCAAAATCCCAAATTAAGAATTTTACATACTCGAAAACAAGAGATACCGAAGGCAGAACTGACAGGAGTGTAACACAAAGATTGATGAAAGCTAATACTGCTTTCAGAACCACAAGAACCATATAATAATAATATTATTATTATATGAATTAGAGACATGGAAGCTGACCAAAAACAGGAAGCTAAGTTAAATAGTTTTCAAACAGATTGTCTGCATAAATATTAAAAATATTTTGTTCCCATCATATAACAAGACAATGACTTAGAAACTTAGCATTGTACACATGCTGAAGAACCGTGCTTCTCTCCTTAGAACAGATCAACAAGTCCTCCAGGAAGAACTATCCCTGATATGTAACAATCTTGCCATGAATGGATTTCCTTGAAGACTCGTCCGCAAGATACTTTTCTCTGACCCCCCCCCACAAAGACAACGAGATGACATACGTTATATTTCTACCATCGTCATTCCATACTCTTAGGGACAGTTTCCAATAAGATTGCAAGACTCCTTAGACCACATAAAATAAGAGTGGCCTTTAAACCTACAAAAACGATTAGGCAATTCTTAAGATCTCCAAAAGATAGCCATCCTTTTTTCAAATATGCTGGAGTTTACAATATACTCTGCTCGTGCAGCTTGAATTACATCGGCCAGACTTCAAGGAGCCTTGAAATTAGGCAAAAAGAACACATTGGTGATGTCAATAATAACAGAGAAGAAAAATCGGGGTTAGCTTTTCATTTCTCAAGAATGAACCATATCATAGAGTGGGATAGAAGCACAATTCCTTACATAGAGGAGGACTTCCGCTCCCAAATTTTTAAAGAAGCTACAGCAGTTGCCCGCTGTATACAAAACCTTAACAGGAACCAAGGACTAATCTTGCCCGTGATCTGGAAGACCATTATTAGATCTCTTAACTCACCAGAACTGAATTACAGTGCCAACTATAGAACGTTCCTAAATAACAAGTGAGATCATGCACGCTCTATGCATGTATTTTACGCGCTCTGTTCTTTGTCTAATATAATTGGAATCGGTTGATTATAGTTTGTAACAGTTTTTTTACTTTTTAGTGCCTTACATCAGTTATGTACCCTGAAGATGCTAACAGCCTTAATTGGTGAAACTAGTTGGTATAACATAGTTGTTTATTATATGTACTTGATCAGTATAGTCCCATTAGAAGTCATTCCAGAGACAATGACTTATATAAGCTGACTGAGCAAAACAAAAAGTATCACCAATAAAATAAAAAAAAATAATAATAATAGTAATAATGCAGATGGAAATGAATTGGATACATACTCAGAATGGACAGCAGAGAGATTCCTAGAGTGATTTTGATATGGATCCCAGAAGGAAAAAAGGAAAAGGAGATGAACAGAGAAAGACAGAAAAGGAAAGAAGAATGGCTTGCTGGCAAAGTTAGAGAGGAGCTGAACTGGTGGCTCAAGATAGAAGTATCTAGAAGAAATGGACCTTGGCATGAACAGAAGTAAACAGCTGGGATGGGTAATTGTGTGATTGCTTTGCAAGTACTTTCTAGTTAAACAGAAAAAGTATAATGAACCACTTGGTAGGTTATTTGTTAGTTTCTTATTTCTGTAGTGAAGCGTATTATACTTTGGACGTTGGCTGTTCAAGTGCACTAAAAATGTATCTCGTGTTACAAAAATAAATAATATATGTAAGGCTCATAGATTTATTTACAAAATTAGATAAAATTTCAACATTTTTTTCTGTCTAATTAGTTGTCAGCATGATCAGGAAAAATGCACTGGAGAGCATAGATAAATATGTGAACATTTATCAACAGTTTTAAATGAAAGCAATTGATAACATAATAACTAATCAAGATGTGTCATGAGATATATCATGTGTGTATCTTTGTTGTTGCATAACAGAGGTCTTGTATTTTTCACTAACAAATAAGAGGTTTCCAGATGTCATGAAGTACACTAGTACCAATGTTTTATTGCAGATGGAGGAGCAACTAGAGATGTTGATATCAGGATTCAAAAGGCAAGAAGTGCATGTGCTAAACTTAGTAGAGTATGGAAAATGAAAAATATTCACACAGATATATTTAATTAATGTATTAAATCAGTTCTTTTATATGGCTGCAAAACATGGCTAGTTTCAAAGGAAATACAAAGAAAGCTACAAACATTCATAAACTAATGTCTGCAGAACATACTTTGAATTTGGTGGCCACAAATTATTACTAATGAAGATCTCTGGAAAAGAACAAATCAGCAAAAAAGTCAACCTTGAAATCAGAAAATGAAAATTGAGATGGATTGAACATACACTTAGGAAATATCATCAAGAAACCTGTCATATAGCCCTGGAATACAGTCTAAAAAAAAAAAAAAAGAAAGCCTGTTCATCCTAAAAATGCATTGTAGAGATTGACTTCAATGGAATGTGAGCAGAAGAGTTTTGCTGAACTGATACCAATAGCAAGGATAAGGAACTGATGGAAAGCATTTACAGACTCTCGATGTTCCTGATGGAATCTGGGAGAGAAGTGTTGTTTATATTATAAAGCACTTATCAGTGTAGTTTGGCAGCTTAAATCAGATTAATAAGCACCCCTAACTTAAATTGTTATATTGCAGTGAATTATGTCATATTTAATTCTCTCAAGTGGATTTGGTAGCTTGTAATAATCGATTGTTAGGATAAGAATGTTCAATATTCAGGTAATAAGTCATCATCTTCCGCAGATTCCAGATATGCACACTCAGGGGATGTACAGGATATTGTACTACATAAAAAGCTTTCAACATAACTAACTTCCTATCAATAACTCTAATTTTCCTCCAAAATCTGTTATATGTCAGCACTCCAGTATTGTTGGATCTTTTATTTTGGTCTTCTAAGGCACTCGTTACTTCATCAGTTCACTCAGATCTTGGCCTTATTCTGGATCTTTATCCTGGCAAAAAAAAAAAAAAAAAAGAAGAAGAAAAAACACTTGTTTGTTTTGCTAACTTTTCCTCTCCCATTCTGTTTAAGTGTCATATAACCTCAGCTCTCCTAACACATTCCTGGATGCTAACATCAAGTTCTTTCCTAATATACTCAGTTTTTAATATGATTTGGCCATTGATGTCATCTGTTTACTTCTGTAACCTTTCTCAGAATTCTCTTTGATCAATGCACATACACTGTTGATCAGATACGAAAGTTAAAATTAATTCGAACACTATTTTGTATGCAGCTAATTTCTCTCTTATTCCATACAAATTAATTCATTTCACTTCCTACAATACCATCTTTGCTAATTCTGTTGTCTGTGTCCATGTTTTGTTTGTCATCTCTACTAAAATTGTACCTATATAGCTGAAATGTGTTTACTTGTTCTGTAGATTCACTTCTCCATTCAGGATGCAGCTGATATTTTCAGTGTTACTACCTATTTATAGTCTTTGTCTTTTTATTGTTGATGTTCATGCCAAATTTATTAGCTGTTATTTAATTTGATTAGGGAATCTGCAGGCTTGTGTTTGATTTATTAGAAGTATAACATCTTTTTGTGTTGTTCCCACTTGTGAAAGGTTTATTGTATAAACTTATAGTCCAATTAGTACCATGGTTTTGGTAAGGATTTTTTTCTCTTTTTATAAGGGGCCATCCAAAGTTACAAAAGGAAGCTGTGAGCAAGAGGGTGAGGAGTGGTTTCTTTGCTTGGAGGGTGGTTGAACCTTGGAATGCATTGCCTGAGAGTGGTGAGAGCAAGAACGATCAATTAGTTCAAGGAGTGGTATGATAGACTTTGTGTTTCCTAATGAGTCTCTTGAATTCTCCCACAATGAGTCTGTTGAATCCATGGAGGCCTGAATAATAATAATAATAATAATAATAATAATTATATATATTTTTTTTTTTTATTTTTAATTTATCCTACTCATCAAATATGAACTTTTTTCAAGTCACTTCAAGCCTCCAATAAGTGGCCTCATGCTTAGGGATCCCATTTTTTGAAAACAAAAAACCGGGACACAATAAATTTTGTAGAATTAAGGGTTTATAGAAATAAATTTTATTCGTTAACATTATGCATTTTAAAATAAAAAAAATTAAATATTTATTTGAATTTGATTTATTAATGTAGATAACATTAATGTTTATACGTACGTCAAATAAATAGAATTCTAATAACAACACTTAAACACAGATGACAATATTTAAACACATAACACTTAAATCAAACATTAATAAGTATAGGAAATATAAAGACATAGAAGAAAGATATAAAATGTTAATATGTCAATAAAACAGGAACTACAATGTAAATACAATAAAATATGAACAACACGAGTGGTATAACTTTATTAATTTAAAAAATACAATATTTACAATTAATACGAGAATACAAGAATACGAAATGAACAGTTCAAAACTAGGTTATATCACATACCCTGTAGCGATATAAAAACAATTTAGCGCATGACGCTTAGTTCGCATGGCATACGATATCCGACGGTCTGAAATGTTTCTCATTGGTTGAAAGAAAATGAACTATCATGGCTCGTTAATATTCAAAAACATGTCGACCAATGAGAAACATTTCGGACCGTCAGATATCGTACGCTATGGGAACTAAGCTTGAGACAAAAGATTGCTAAAAATTACGGCCAACCAGACGAACGAAATAGATGCCGTGGTTGCGATTAGTTAAACATACAGTTGGACGACTGTCTCCCTCATTCTGACATTCTTTTCTCTGGCTGAATGAAATGTATGGAACTAAATCGTTTTCCCAAAATTCTAACATTCTGGTAATTCACTGAACTACAAAATAAATATCGGTACACAATAAATAACGGAAAAAACTCATGTAGAAAGATTATTTATTAGTATAATTTTCGCCTGTGTGTCACAAGCATCTTCAGTACATTAAGCTCAAAATTAAACACTAACTGACAATTCCAAAAAGCGCCACCTAAGTAGCTGGTGTAAGATAACTAAAAAGGTCAATAACTTTCCTAAAAAAAAAAAAAAATTAATACAATAAAAAGTTAGGATAGATTAGCTGATTTGTAAAGTACTATCTCCCATAAAGAGGATAGACGTAAGCTGTCGGATCTGTTTAAGTGAGGAGAATGAAGTAGAGTTTCACATGTTTCTTTGTAAAGGCGTTCCATGAGAAACTGACTTTTGTGAAGAACTCTTGTCTTTCTCCAATGAACTCTGTGTCTAGTGAAGATGGCATGTTCAGAAAGTCCAGACTTTTCAGGTTTAAAGTATTCAATATAAGATTGGTGTTCTTCTAGCCGAATAGAGGCAGATCTTCCCGTTTCTCCAAAATAAGATAATCCACAAGAGCACGGAATCTGGTAGACACCTGGATGATTAAGATGTGGAAGCTTGTCCTTAGGAGAAGTGAGAAAGGTGGAGATTTTTCTAAACGGTCGAAAGGCAACAAAAATATTCAGTGGTTTTAAAACTTTTGCTACACACAGGCGAAAATTATACTAATAAATAATCTTTCTACGTGAGTTTTTTTCATTATTTATTGTGTACCGATATGTCTACTCACGGTTTACCTCTTTTAAAACTTACAAAATAAATATGTCTCTTCTTTTTTGTTTTGTAAACATACATTTTTAAAAGCACCCAAAAATATTACGACTTGTACTTATTCTTATTAGAAATGTTAATATTTTTATATTCTAAAAAATTCCGGACATTTAGCATCCCAAACTAAACATATTGGGATGTATGGGATCCCTACTCATGCTGGACAGTGAAATTCATCTCCCACCTAAAAACTAATCATAGATGTCATACCCAGTGGGATTTGATCCCATATTCTCTTAGTTGGAGAGCAAATGTGCTAACCACTCAGCCAGCCAATCAGTTTGCATAAAAAGAGCTGAGATTAATATCTCCACTTCTTATATGAGGTTTGATATCACTTTTCTTCATAATGTGATCCATATAGATGATTAATAACAGTCGCAATAATGTGCACCCTTGTTCCACATCTTATTTAATATCAGACTATCTTCCTGCACCTAGTTCAATTCTGACAGCCCGTTCACAACTCAAATATAGAGTATGTATTGGTTGATATATTGTCCCAATTGGGTGTATAATTAAAGCATTTTGAACAGCTTTTCTCTTTGTAGCTTGTTGTCATGTGCCTTTCTAGATTTACAAACTCAGACATAGATCCTTGTTATATTTGCATAGATTCTCAACTCTTTGTATTTAAAAGGAAATTGTAATTATGAAAACCTCTATTTTGCCCAAACCCAGCTTGTTCTTCTCCAAGTTTTACTTCCATGGTTTGCTTGCATAAATCTTACTTGGTAAAGAAATTCCTCTGTAATTCTCATATTCAGTTTCATTTCCCTTTTTTTATAGATGGGTACTTTCAGAGCTCTACTCCATTCACTGAATTTGGCCCTCTGACTAGGACTTCTGAATTATGCAGTGTAGACAAAGTATTATACCTCTATATTTGAGTATTTCTGGTTGAATGCTATTTAGTCCAGCTACTTTTTCACCTTGCTGTTTTTTGATGGATGCTTTTCTACTTCAAGTATTGACCTGCTTCTGATTACATTCTTCTTGGGTGTTTTTATTACTGTTCGGTCTTTCATAATAATTATTTCTGATATCTTTATCTTCAGTTTTCATGTCTTCTTTATCATCTTTGATTCCTTTTACAATACTTTCCTCATTTCTAAACTTTTTCAATAAGCAAATAAATACAGGACTCTATCGTTTATTTAACCACATTGGAAGGCAGTGAGGTAGGCATTCTGATAACTGAAATACAGTTACATGATGTTGTACTATAAATCAATTTACAGATGGCTTTGAGATTTTTTTTTTCCATGCCTGAATTCTTCTTTTGACCAACTTTTCCAGTACACCAACACTCCTGAGATGCTAGTTGCTCTATAATTTGCTGCCACAGACTTAGATCCCCTTCCACTCTCTCCTGGGACTTTGCAGACTGATCACCTTTCTCTTTATATACTCTCCACAACTTCTTTGTTTGCAGCTCTTGCTTAATAATATTACTCATCCATCTAACCTCCTGACCTAATTAAAATGGCAAATCATGGACATAGAAAAGGCCAGACATTAGGTGACTAACTCAGTGTATATCATTTCTTTCCTTTTTTTTTTTTTTTTGATATTAGACTATATATATGTCATCATCATCAAATTCCTGCTATGTACCCTCAAGGGGTGTACAGGATATGATAGTACTACATGAAAAAAATTACATCATTATTAATTTCCTATCTACAATTTTCCTCCATATCAGTCTGTTACTTGTCAAGACTACAACATTATTAGATCTTATGTTTCTATCGTCTAAGGCACTTTGTATCGTATCAATCCACCTATATCTTGGTCTACCTCTGGGTCGTTTTCCTGCCAACCTGGCAGAGAACACTTGTTTTGCTAATCTTTCCTCGTCCATTCTATTTAAGTGACCATACCACCTGAGATTAGATCTGCTAACCCATTCCTGGATGCTGACAATATCAAGTTCTTTCCTAATATCCTTGTTTTTAATATGATATTGCCATTGATGCCATCTGTTCACGCCTATAATCTTTCTCAGGACTCTCATATCTGTGGTCTCTAGTCTTTGGTCAAGTGTTTTACTTCTGACCCAGCTCTCAGATCCATAAGTTAAAACTGGTTTGAACACTGTCTTGTATACAGCTAATTTAGTGTTCCGACCAATTTCTCTCTTATTCCATATGAATTTATTCAATTGACTTCCCACCATACCAGCTTTGCTGATTCTGTTTTCTATTTCTATATTTAATTTACCATCTTCAGTAAAAATCGTGCCTAAATAGCTGAAATGTTTTACTTGTTCCACAGGTTCTCCATTCACAACACAGTTGGCATTTTCAGTGATTCTGTCTATTTTCATTTTCTTTGTCTTTTTATTGCTGACCTTCATACCATATCTATTACAACAGCTAATCATTTTAGTCAGAGAATCTTGCAGACTTGTAGCGGATTTATTTAGAAGTATAACATCATCCGCATAAAGCAAAGATCTGACATTAACATCTCCAATTTTGATATCATTTTAATACCACTTTCCTTCATAATGTGATCCATATAGATAATGAATAACAGAGGGGATAATGTACATCCTTGTCTCACACCAGATTTAACGTTAAACCATCTTCCTGTGCTTCTTTCAATTCTAACTGCTGACTTACAACTCAAATAAAGACTAAGTATTGGTTGATATAATGCCCCATTGACACCATATAACTGCAGCGTATTGAATAGCTTCTCTCTTGGCACCTTGTCATATGCCTTTTCCAAATCGACAAAACTTAAATACAGATCTTTGTTATATTCCCATGCTTTCTCGACTATTTGTCGTAAAGTGAAGATCTGATCCTGACAGCATCTATTTGGCCTGAATGCTGCTTGTTCTTCACCAAGCTTTTCTTCCACAATTCTTCTCAACCGTTTCTCAAGTATACTTGCATAGATCTTGCCAGGAACACTCAGTAGGGAAATACCTCTGTAATTCTCACATGCAGTTTTATTTCATTTTATTTTTATGGGTATTATGGGGGCTCTACTCCAATCATCGGGAATTCGTCCCTCTGTCCAGGCCTTCTGAACTATGCAGTGCAGCAACTGTAATACTCTCACATCACCATACTTCAGCATTTCTGGTCGAATATCATCTACTCCTGCTGCCTTTCCACATTTCAAGCCTTTGATGGCTTTTTCTACTTCAAGTATGGATATATATTCCTGACTCCATGCCTGGTCAGTGTTTTTTACCACTATGCTGTCATCACTGCTTGTTTCATTTAGAAGTTTTTCAAAGTAATTATCCATACTTCAAGGATATCTTTTTCTCCCGTTTTCATGTCACCTTTATCATCTCTAACTCCTTTTATAGCACTCTTTCCTCTATTCCTAAGCTTCTTCGGCACCCTCCAGAATATTTTGCCACCTTCTTGATATTTATTTTCTATATTCTTACCAAAGTCCTCCTATGACTTTTGTTTAGCTAGTTTTACACAGTGTTTAGCATTCTTGCATTTGTCTCTATATTCTCTAAGAGCACAAGCTGACTTATTTGACAGGAACTTTTGATATGCTTTTTTCTCCCTGGTGTCCTGCACCAGGGAGAAAACTTCACTATCAACAATAACATAGTCAATGAGACTTTCTTATTCATAGCCTCTTTTCTCCATGTAAATTTGTGCACATTTTTATGTTGGAACATGGTGTTAGTAATAACTAGTCCATGTCCTGAGCAGAAATCCAACAGTTATTTGCCATTATTATTAGCTTTGCTCTTTTCTCCAAATTTTCCCAAAATATTTTTGTATGTCTCACAATCATTTCCTACTCTACTATTTAGATCCCCAACAAGGACCAACGTTTCATTTTTCATTGTTTCAGCTGCTTTTTCTAAAGCTTCAAAAAATTCCTCCACTTCTACCTTAGTAGAACCTTCTGTGGGACCATAGGCACAAATAAGTCTCATTGTCCAGTTCCCCATTCTCATATTTGCCCACATTACTCTACTTGCCTGAATATAACATTTTGTATTTATTGCTCAGAAAGATCTCACCAGTTTTGGTCTTTTTTGTTTCAGTCACCCCTATTATTTCGATCTGGTACTTATCTAATTCCTCAGCTAGCTCCATTTCTTTGCCATTCACGCTTCTTACATTGATAGTATCGATCTTTAACTCTGGTGATGTTGAGTTGGGGTTTGTTTTCAGACTTGTTCCAGTAGCTGACTTTTCGCTGTTTGCCCTGGTTCCCTGGCGAAAACAACGGGGGCCTTGTTTAACCAGGCGATGCCCCAGCCAGCATGAAATTTTGTCATATTGTACCATCATTTTTTATTTTGGTTTAACCAATAAAAATACAATTTGGTCGGCTAAATCCCAAATTGCCAGCCCATCCTCGTTCGTTGAGTATCCAAGTAGATATCCAACAGGGTGCACCACGAGAAGGTGAGGATTGGACATTAGGTCAGAAGCCCTGGTCGGTTCTCCGCATTCCTTTAAAGGCTATGTGGAGGTCTCCTCTCAGTTATTCAATATATATATATATATATATATATATATATATATATATATATATATATATATATATATATCATAAGTTTATTATCTTAGCCATACCATCTAATGGCTATTTTTCCATCACTCCTTTGTATAAGCCAGCTAGCTGGCTGAGTTGTTAGCATATCCGCTCTCCAGCCAAATGGTTGTGGGTTCAAATCCCGACATGGGCATGGATGTTTGTGATTGTCTGTGGAAATACTAGTGGTGGTGGTTGGTGGTAGATGGCGTTGGTGTGGTTGGTCAGTTGGTGGATTATGTGGTGGAGAAAGAGTTATAGAGCAGGTGCCCTCACTCGATTAGTCTTTGGACTCCCTGGAGGTGTCGTATAATAATGATAATAAACCATTTCAGTATTAAGAAGCCACTGGATCTCCTAGCAAATGCTCACTGATTAAATTATTTTAAATAATTAAATTTATTCATTATCCATTTGAATCATTTTGTTATATATAGGTAACCAGGATGCTACCAGGTGGAATAGATATCTTAGGTCTTTATATTTCATCTTCTCCAAACACCGCAAAAGAGTTGGAGTCAAAAATGAGACAGGTAAGTTTTACCTGTAGATATATTTTTTAAACTATTATTAAAATAGAAGAGTTCTCTTAAAGTTAAATTGCCACCAAGTGATTTGGATGACTTCTTATCCTGTATGAAAGAAAACTTGCTTGTTTTTTTCTTCTATCATGCACAATCTAATTTAAATTCAGAGAAATTAGCCACATTTCTTCTCTTCTAATGTAATGATGCTGCCATGTTTATGTTACTGTTAAAATACTATTACAGTGGGACCTTGGTTGTCAAACTTAATTCGTTCCCGAAGGCTGTTCGGAAACCGATTTGTTCGAAAACTGAAACCATTTTTCTATAACAAATAATTGGAAATTGAAATAATACTAAATATTCAAATGGTGAGTAAGGGGAGTCCCCTTCCATAGAAACATCAGGTTACTGTCCTTCTGAGGTTTTTTCTCTTTTCTGTCTCTTGGTACCACGCAACTCTGCTTGAGACACACTAGCCCTCTGTCTCACTAAAAACCTGTCCAATGACATTTTTTTTGCCTGCGTTTTAAAATGTTTCTGAAGTGAGACATGGCACTGTCATTGAAATGGTTTATGATGCAGTTTGCTATAGCTTTGTGAGGGTGATATCTTGCCCCAAAACTTTGCACCTCACCCCATTTTGCACATACAGTGGTATCTCGCTAATCCAAACTAATAAAAACCGTGATCGTTCTGATTAGTGAAAAGTTTGGATTAGCGAGTTTTCTCCGAGAGACAATAATAACTAGTGTTTAAAACAAAATTAATCAGATTCTAATGGTACATCAATTTAATTCTGTAAATAAATTAACTGATAGAAAAAAAAAGGCTACTGCAAAACAAAAAAAAAATAATACAGTACACAAGTTTATTTTAGGAAAAAATTTAATTTGTTATGTACCTGTATTTTGAGGATTCTGATTTAATAAAATTGCATAGTCCAGTACATAACTTCATTTGTGTAAAAAATATCACTTTCTTGTACACAACACAAAAAAAAGTTTCACAAAATAACACAGAAAAAAAAAGTTTTTTTATTTCTTTGTAAAAAAGTCACTGATTTTCTTTTGCTTCTTGGAAGTTAAACTTTTTTCGAATGCTTCTTCTCGGAGCTGCATTAGCAATAAAATTTTGTGGAATAGTGTATCATTCTGCATAGTCCATTCTATATTAAAACTGTCAGCTGCCTCTTCATGTTTTACTTTTTTTTTCTTCGAGTTCTTTATCGTCATCATCATCTTCTAATTTTCTGTAGCGTTATATTTATCATTTCAGCAGCTGATTTGATTTTGAATTCACTTTCGGTTCTATCTGTAATCCATTCCGTAACATCTGTTTATGAAATTTCAACATCTGGATTTATATTTTTAACCAAATTATGCACGTTTTGAATTTCCTCTTTTTGTATATATTTGTGATTCATACCAACAATACAGCACGTACTGTACAGTATAAAAAAAGCAAACTTGAACACAATAAATCAAAATAGGCCTCCATTATAACCATACAATCGACAGTATGGAAAAAATTCTCTGTAATAATAATAAAATAAATAATAATAGTTAAAATAATAATACGTAATAAATAAAACTTTTTTTTCTTTCAAACCGCAATTTGGATTACTGGAGGGTTCAGACTAAAGAGGTTCGGATTAGCGAGATACCACTGTATTTCTTTGATCAAAGAACTAGGAACATCCTCAATCCCTTGCTCTGTGTCTGAAGACATTTCCTCCACCTCTGTCTTTTGCTGCTCCTTCTGAAGGTGTTCCAATTTTTCCATGGTGAGCTCATTCCTGTGATCCTCCACTAACTCCTCCGCATCAGCATTGTCAACTTCCAAGCCCATGCTTTTGCCCAGGGACACAATATCATCAACAAGAGCAACATACTCAGCCTCAATGTCTGCTACACAGTCTGGCCACAATTTCCTCCAGGCTGAGTTCATCGTCCTGTAAGTCACTTGCGCCCAGGCTTTGTCAAGGATACTTAAGCAATGGAGGATGTTGAAGTGATTTTTCCAGAATTCTCTGAGTGTTAATTTTGTGTCAGAGGTCACTTCAAAACACCTTTGAAACAGTGCTTTGGCGTAGAGTTTCTTAAAGTTCAAAATGACCTGCAGGTCCATGGGCTGAATTAGAGAAGTTATGTTAGGGGGCAGGAACATCACTGTGATAAAATCATACTCCTCCGCTAACTCGTCCTCCAAGCCTGGAGGGTGAGCAGGAGCATTGTCCATCACAAGAAGTCATCTAATTGGCAAATTTTTTTCTTGAAGGTATTTTCTCACACTTGGGGCAAAGGCTTCATGGATCCACTCAATAAACAATTGCCTGGTTACCCAAGCCCTACTATTAGCCCTCCACATAACAGGCAATTTACTTTTCATCACGTTATTTTTCTTAAACACCCTCGGATTCTCAAAGTGATACACAAGCAATGGCTTGACCTTGAAGTCCCCACTTGTGTTTTCACATAGCAAAAGAGTCAGCCTGTCCTTCATTGGCTTGTGTCCTGGCAATGTTTTTTCCTCCTGAGTGATGTAGGTCCTCTTTGGCAATTTTTTCCAAAATAGACCGGTTTCATCACAGTTGAACAGTTGTTGGGTAAGAAAACCCTCAGCCTTTGCTTCCCCTGCTTCTCCTTTTAAATTTCTCAAACCCCCCTCTACTAGCTTTGAACACATCAGTATCAGCACTCATACCAGGGTTTTTCTTTAACAGGTCATCATGTAATTGCCTCGCTTTTTCACAAATTATAGCCTCAGAAACACTCTGTTTCTCGTTTATCCAAATCAGTAACAATTTTTCCACTTCTTCAGTCATCTGTGATCTTTGTTTAGTAAGAACTTTCACTCCTCTTGTAACATCAGCTCTCTTAATCCTTCTTTATTTTTGAGTATTGTACATATCATTGATTTCGCCATACCGAACTGCATAGCAAGATTCGAGACACGAACACCATTTTCATGTTTGGATATGATTTCTTTTTTCATCTCTATTGTGGTTCTAACAACTTTACTTTTCGCTTTGCTGCTATCACTATTCTTCTGTGGCCCCATTGTGACTTATTTAATAATAATTTATGGAAAAAAAAAAAAAAAAACACAAAGAAAATCAAGAAAACTCGCTGCAAATCCGAGCAGGTGTCTGCATTTAACGAAGGCTGCCATGTAACTGACGCTTTCCCGCCTTACAGCTCAGCATGCAGAGCACGTGGTTGCCGTTTGCCTGTTTGGGAACCGGGGCTTTTTTTGTTCGGGAACCAAATTGTTTGAGAACAGAGGCGTTCGACAACGGAGGTTCCACTGTATTTAGAAATGTTTACATAGTAAAACTGTTAACTGTAAGCTTTCAATTGAAAAGTTTTTAACAAATCTCATCTAAGGATGGTGGGAAAACTAAATCGCCAAGGCCTAACAAATACACTTGCCCATGGCAAGTAGATTTTGCCACTGGAGACTGAACAAAATATTTTTTTTTTTTAATTTAAGAAAAAATAACTTGAAACATTTTTTTAATTTTAAAAAAAATGCCTAACATAAAGGGCCATTTTAGTAATAAACATTAATGTAACAAATTGTATTTTTTAAAAAATCAGTGTCGTTTTTACATTTCTTCCTCTTGTTATAACTTCTCCTTCTTGGAAAAAGGAGAAGTTATCCTTTATGTGTTCTCCTTCTTAGAGAACACATAAAGGAAGTGTTCTCTAAACAACAATACAGCACCACTAATCACTTTATGGAACTCCTATTCACTTACTGAGTTGGGACATATCATTCAAAATGGGCATGGGAGATAAGGGTCTTGAGCATGTACATTTTTTGTGGCGATTAGGATTTGGCTTAGTTTGTTGAACCCTGTAGATCACAATAAGTACCTTTGGTGGGTGGTGTCAGGAAGATGGTTATCCTCTTTGGTTATAATGAGAATTATATCATGTTATAAATTGATCATCCTTATCTTTATAAGATGATCTGTCTTTTATATTCTATCTAATCTTTAAATGGATAATATAGCTGTAGAGTCTGTTGAAGACTTAATTTCTTTGCTAATATGTGAAAAACTTTCACTGAACTAAGTAGTATTATAAGAGGTAAAAACTGCTCAGAAAAGTCACTTAAAAGCCCTTTCTGGATGAAGTAAAGATTATTATGAATGCACCTTGAAAGAGTTCTAGTATTCATCAAAGGACAGCCCATTTACACACTCATGCTTAAATATCTATCATAAATCTCCTTGAACACCTTTATTACAAACATTCACAATATCTAATGTTAGTCCATTCTACATGCTCACCACGTGCCACAAAAAAAAAACATAGAGCTCACGAATTCCTAACACCACCCCTAGTTAGTTTTTAAAGATGATCCCAACTTTTATCTCCACTATCCATAAGCTGCAAAACCTCACATGGGTTTATATTGTAAGATTCCCTTATTAACTTGTGTGTTTCTGTCATATCTTCTCTCTTCCATTTATTCCCCAACCCTTAAAGACTGCATTTCTTCAGTCTGCCCTTTTTTGCATATATGCACATTTCTATTTATCATCTTGGTTATTTGCTCCTGAATCTTTTCACCTGTATCCCCATTCCTTGGAATCCAGACCATATTTGGGTTACTGTGAATATATATGTGCACAGTTACAAATCTAGTCTTATCAAAGACTTTTGAAATATGAGAATAACCCCCCTTATTCCTGTAAGTTAGTGTTCTCTTTAATATTGGTTATCCAAGTGTGATGACAACCACCTTAATAGTGGGACTCCTGAACTTTAACTCACTGTCTACAATAACCCCTACATCTCTAGCCCCATTAACTGCTTCCAAGAAATTCCCATTGATATAATACTCTGACTGTCATGTCGTTCATTCAAAATGCATAATTTGACATGCAGCAACATTGAACTAAGGTTGTCATTTGCCCATATAACCAGTTTCCTCAAATCGCCTCCAGTGATACTTTATCATTCACAATCCTTATCACTCTCCCTAACTTAGCACCATCATCAAATAATTGAATATCACACTCAAAACTCTTCCCTATTATCATTAATACACATGCTAAACAATGGCCCAAGTACAGAACCCTGTAGTATACTGCTGGTCACCATCCCCCTCATAGACTGAGCACCATAATACATCACTTTCTGATACCTGTTGGTCAATCACACTCCAATCCATGTCACAAGTTTATTTGGCATAGCTATTGTTTTGAATTTGTACGACCTCTAGTGTGGAATCCTGCAAATTCCATTGCAAAATCCAAAAATCCTTTCATACCTTGATAACCACATTAGAGATACTAAACTGTAATTTGCTAATCAGTCTTATTCTACCCTTCTATAATAGAATTATTTTGTTCTCTTCCACTTAGGAATCTTGCATTTGCCAAGACTCAAGTTGAATAACCAAGTCAGGTGCACCACTGACTCGTTTTCATTTCCTTTAGCACCATTGCTGATACAGCATCCAGTCCAATTGCTGTATTTGTTTCAAATTCCTGTAGTAGATTTAATACTTATATCTGCATTCTTTTGTCCAGTTCTTCCTGGAATACAGATATCTAATGGTCTTCCTGAAATATATACCTTACTAAAGTGATCACTTAACAGTTCAGCTATTTCTTCTCCATCTTACACACATTTCTACCCTCTGCATTCACTAAGGTTATTCTTTCTTTTACTTGCTACATAGCAATAAAATTCTTTTAAATTTCCTTTGGCAAACTTCTTTTCATAATCTTCACCTTCCTCACTATGGCTGGCACTTTTCTATCCTGCTCGTTATAGCACTCCACAGAGTCTCCTCGTTATCTTTTCATGATATCAGATCCACAATATCCTCTTTTTTTGCAGCTCATAAGGTGTTATTCATCCATTTAACTCCTAACTCTTGGAATGCAGTCAGATATAGCCTCCTTTAGGCACCCTTTGACTAATTCCCATGTACTGTTGATTCCTCTACCATGCAGTTTCTCATGCCAAGGTACTGCTTGACACATAAGAACTGCTTTCTCAGTATGACCATTCTCAACACTTTGAGGCATAATGATCAGTTCATTTATAGACAGATTCTTAGATGGTATTACTAGATCAAGTAAAACATTTCAGCTACTTAGGCACGATTTTTAGTGAAGATGGTAAATTAAATATAGAAATAGACAACAGAATCAGCAAAGCTGGTATGGTGGGAAGTCAATTGAATAAATTCATATGGAATAAGAGAGAAATTAGTCGGAACACTAAATTAGCTGTATACAAGACAGTGTTCAAACTAGTTTTAACTTATGGATCTGAGAGCTGGGTCAGAAGTAAAACACTTGACTAAAGACTAGAGACTGCAGATATGAGAGTCCTGAGAAAGATTAGAGGCGTAAACAGATGGCATCAATGGCAATATCATATTAAAAATGAGGATATTAGGAAAGAACTTGACATTGTCAGCATCCAGAAATGCGTTAGCAGAGCTAATCTCAGGTGGTATGGTCACTTAAATAGAATGGGAGAGGAAAGATTAGCAAAACAAGTGTTCTCTGCCAGGTTGGCAGGAAAACGACCCAGAGGAAGACCAAGATATAGGTGGATTGATACGGTACAAAGTGCCTTAGACAATAGAAATATAAGATCTGATAATGTTGTAGTCTTGACAAGTAACAGACTGATTTGGAGGAAAATTGTAGATAGGAAGTTAGTAATGATGTAATTTTTTCATGTAGTACTGTCGTATCCTGTACACCCTTTGAGGGTACAAGGCAGGAATTTGACGATGATGATGTTTTTATATAGCCAGTAAGTGAAACTCAAGATCGAGAACTACGATCTATGAGTTTCAATGCCGAAAAACTATCAGCGAAGGCAATTCGAAGCAAAGGTGGAGCAAGCTCCCTCACTTTTCTTGATATTCTCTCATAATGTAAAACACAGCTCCTAGGAGATGTAATACTGTCGTTACATTATGAGAAGAGGTCACTACCCAGACCGGTTTCAACCTTTTTTGAGGTCTCATCAGTGAGTAGGTAGACCTGGAATATATCAAAGCCTAGTGAAAAGAACTTACATACCTTCACTATACAAATGCCATAAAGGTGTGCTTATATTTTGTAATTAAAATGAAAAGCCAAACGGCTAGTTTTTTGGCAACTTAATAGTTATTAAAGGGATAAAAATCCTATGTTTTTATATAGCTAGTAAGTGAAACTCAAGATCGAGAACTATGATCTATGAGCTTCAATGCCGAAAAACTATCGGCGAAAGCAATTTGAAGCAAAGGTGGAGCAAGCTCCCTCACTATTCTTGATATTCTCTCATAATGTAAAACACAGCTCCTAGGAGATGTAATACTGTCATTACATTATGAGAAGAGGTCACTACCCAGACCAGTTTCAACCTTTTTTGAGGTCTCATCAATGAGTAGGTAGACCTGGAAGATATCAAAGCTTAGTGAAAAGAACTTACATACCTTCACTATATGAATGCCATAAAGGTGTGCTTATATTTTGTAATTAAAATGACAAGCCAAACGGCTAGTTTTCTGGCAACTTAATAGTTATTAAAGGGATAAAAATCCTATGTTTTTATATAGGATTTTTATGCACACTTTTATGGCATTCGTATAGTGAAGGTATGTAAGTTCTTTTCACTAAGCTTTGATATCTTCCAGGTCTACCTCCTCACTGATGAGACCTCAAAAAAGGTTGAAACCGGTCTGATTAGTGACCTCTTCTCATAATGTAATGACAGTATTACATCTCCTAGGAGCTGTGTTTTACATTATGAGAGAATATCAAGAATAGTGATTGAGCTTGCTCCACCTTTGCTTCGAATTGCCTTCGCTGATAGTTTTTGGCATTGAAACTCATAGATCGTAGTTCTCGATCTTGAGTTTCAGTTACTGGCTATATAAAAACATAGGATTGTTATCCCTTTAATAATTATTGAAACACTCATACAGTGCTAATAAAAATACAACTTAAGAGTAACAAAATTGAACACATACAACACTGACTACACCCTATTGTATTATATACAATACTCTAAAACTTCCTCAACTAAACCAACCAAAAATTTATAAATCCTTATTGCTGTTTTTTAACAAAAATAAGATTATTTTTGTGGAGCATTCCTAACAACAATTTTCCTCAACTCATCACCTCTATCCTCTTTACTTTGAGCTTATATCTTTTGAAACCCCTTTCAGTTCTGTTTGATGCTTTTGATAATGGTATGTAACAGAGCCTTTGCAGTTTATAAACAAATATTTTTTACTAGGCTTTAGTTATAGTTATTAAAGAACAAAATGTACCAATGTTCTTATTGTAAATGGCTTTTTAATTTCATTTCTTAGTGTTTATGTTACCATGTTCTGACATGGAATATGATAACATAAACACTAAGCAACACTATTTATTTATTGTTATATGGATCTCATTAATGAAAGGTTTTAACTTGTCACACTATAGCACCACTGGCAAACTCTGTTGTAGAGTTAAGTATGGAATTTTTTCCCAGCCACTTTACAGCTCCAGTTAGCAGGTTGGTGGTCTTATTCACACCAAGATATGAAATTCATCTATCAGCTAAAGACATTCACAAGCATCATGCCTGCCGGCTATTGGTTAGAAAGTAGGAGCTATACCCATGTGTTTTAAATTCCATATCATAACTGATATTCTTCTGTTTTTTTTTTTTTTTTTTGTCTAGAAATTGGCCCATCTGGTCTATGAAAGCAGGATGTATCAACTGCAGAAATATTAAAAGCTCCTGATGCAGAAATATGAAAAACTCCTTAATGGAGAACACTTCATTTATTAACTGATTGGTTTTATCTTTGTTAAGCTGTAGTGTACATTACGATAGCTATCCTTCTGTTTTAAACTATCTTTCCTATATTTATTTTGGTTTAGTGAGTGGTTTTGAAAGTAACTGGTAAGAGTACTAAATATTGGTGCTTTCATTTACATCTATAACACTGCAACAAATATTATCTTTCTTTATTGCAAAACCATATCCTGTTCGTTCTTCAGAATATCAATAAAACAAGTATGAGCAAATGCAGACAATCATAAAAAAATGTTTTGTAATAGCATCCTTTTATAGTGATGCCATTCAAGTGATACTGTATTCTACTGTGCTATTCAATGATCACTTGAATGATGCCATTCAAGTGATACTGTAAAAGCTTGTTGGTGCCTACTTGTTCATTTGACTTGACTGTAGTGCAGTAATTTTCATTGTTAAACCAGTCCAAGACACAAGAGTAATCAGTCTTGTCCCTTGTACTGGTTGGTGGTCTCATTCTCACCAAGAAACCATATTCATATCCTATCCAAGAAATCATATCCTGTTCATTCTTCAGAATATCAACAAAAAAAGTATGAGCAAATGCAGTCATAAAAAAGTGTTTTGTAATAGCATCCTTTTGTAGTGACACCATTCAAGTGATGCTGTATTCTACTGTAAATGCCTGTTAGCACCTACTTGTTCATTTCACCTGGCTGTAGTGCAATAATTTTCATTGTTAAACCAGTCCCAGACACAAGGGTAATCAGTCTTGTGCCTTGTACTGGTTGGTGGTCTCACTCTCACCAAGAAATGAAATTCATCTATCAACTAAAGACATTCATAGACATCATGCCTTAGTTGGATTTCAAGCCTGTGGGATATTGGTTAGAAAGTAGGAGAGCTATACCCATTTGTTTTGAATGCCATAACATGATTGATATTCTTTTGTTCTTTTTGTTTAAAAATTGCCCATTTGGTCTATGAAAGAAGGATGTACAAAAATTATACATCTTCAAAAATGGTGCAAGTCTCATCTGATCTTTATGCAAACTATTCACAATTAGTCAGTAAAATAAAAAAAATTAAAAAATGAGTGATGTAGAGTTAGGCAGCTCACATATAATGAAAGTTTTTATGTCTTGCTGGCAAAATAATTTTGAAAATGACAATAATATGTCCACTATTCCCTCTGTTGTGATTGGAGTTATCTTTATCAGCAAAATGATTCAAAATAATAATAATACTTCCTCCCTTGTTTGATAGAATTTAATTAAATTGGCATTTAGGATTACTATTAAAATTTGTGACATCATTTCATTTTGATTATTTTTAATGACAAGCAGGTTACATATGCCAAAATGACTTGAGGTGCAATTGTTTTTCATAATGCACATTTATATGATTGCATGCAATCAATTTTCTTAATTATTCTTTGAAATTATACTCAGAACCAAGATATATATATATTTCATAGAAGTTAAAAAATTTCATATGAAATGAATTTTAAATATTGATTTAATAATACAGTGGAAGTCTTCATGTGATTTTACTTTATTTTTAAAATCATATTTTGTGTATAATATGTAAAGTGACATATGCAATGTGAAAAAAAAAGTAATGAGATAGAATTCAAATAAATCAAAATATGGATTTAAAAAATATTTTCTTATCTCTCTCAAATAATCTCAAGACACCAGCTTTGGAAAGACTTGGAAATCTTGTCTGCATTAGATGGTTTTTAGCCTGCTATCACATTACTCTGCTGTCTCATTCTTCTGAAGTTCATATACATTATCAAGGTATCTCAGTTTCAACTTAGAAAATAGCAAAAGTCTTCTGAAACTGAAGGGAGTAAAGCCATAGATGAATGTTATTACCTAGTTAGGACTACTACACCCTACTTATTTAGAGACATTTAAATTGGCTTGTAAAAGTTCAAAGTTCCCTGTTTGTTCTCTACAATAGTTTTGTAGAAACAAACTCCACTCATAATTTTAATGCTAATATACCATATGTTTAGAACCTTGTGTGGATGGGGTTCACTTAAATTAAAGTTGTAAGGAGGGTAGTTGAGCACTGCAACCTGCTTGTGAGCCAGAAATGTCTATCCCTTGATAGACATTTCTGGATATTTAGACATTTCTTGGACATTTCTTGATAGAAATGTCTATCCCTTGATAGACATTTCTGGTACATTGTCACACAAAGTGCAGACAGGTACATTGTCACACAACCCAACCAGACTGTTCCATATGTTACTGCATATACTTAATCTCATTGACAAATTCTTCATACTTCTAAGTAGCAATTGCTTGTAATAATCCTTCTGGAATCAATTCCTTATGAATTATCCATTTGTGATTGAAGAATGCAATCAGCATAATTTTAATATGCAGTTTCTAGTAATGAAGCTGTTAAGGAAACCAGGTTTGCTATCTGTTGTTTGAACAAATTCTTTACAGGCATCCAATCATGAGTTTTTCCTCATCACACAAACCATGTGTAAAAAAATTCAATCAAATCACTCTCCCCTAAATTGGTGGTAATTGGACTATAGCAGTTCTTTATTCACACTTAACTCGCTCACTAGCATTTTTATTGTTAATTGGCAATCACTTGTATCAAATTGCATACTTTGTTCATCAGTATGGGGCTCCTGGTTGATTTTGGTAGTCCACTTCAAGGATTATTATTATTAATGCCCTAAGACTCCATGGAGTCAAAGATTCATCTAGGAGGTGTCAAATAAGCTTTTTGGCACTGGGAGAATTAGCTGAGAAGTCTTTTCTGCTCTCTTTAAAATGTTTGCATTTTAAGCAGCTCATGAAAATGAGGCTCTGGAACAGAGCCTCATTTTCATGAGCTGTTTATATCAGTTTCAGTGGGACTTTTTTCCAGCATTACACAAAACTTGATATTTATCCATTGTTCCATTCTTTGGTTAACAGTGACATTATACATGATGCACAAAGAATATCCATACAAAACAGCAGCTTAAGGCCCACTGATTTAAGTTGGTGTAACTATCAAGATCACATTTCTGTACTTTTCTCATTTTCTGTCTCTCTCTCTCTCTCTCTCCTGGAGCAATATTAATATCCACATGAGTTATCTTTCTTAATTTAATCTTATTACTTTTTTGCTACAGTGTGTATTGTTAGATTATAATTTCTACAAAAAGCAATAATTATATTTCACATTATTCTTTAGGTTTTGTTTGCAGTCTATAAAATACTGGGAAAAGATTTAAAGATATCTCTTGGAAAGCATTTAACACAACGCATAATTCTTCAAGTATGTCTTGCAACACATAAGTATCCTTCGACATCAGAAGCATTGTAATGAACAGTTAGTATAAAACGTGTATAATATTTCTTATAACCACATACTGTTGATACACAGTAATGGAACTGCCTGCAAACTGCAAGCTTTAAAACTGTTAATAAATAAGTATTTTTATATTCATGCTTCCAAAATATTAAAATTTTGATTGGAAATCATGAAAATGGAGCTGAATGACTGAGTTCAGTCAAATAAATTAGTTATGTTTTAAAAGACTGCACATTCCTGTAGAAATATTTTTAAAACTAAACTATTCATCTTTAAAATATTTGGGTTTCATAAACTCATATTTATAAGCAAGTTTTTTGTTGTTATTTGTTTGTTTTTATAACTGAATGGGGCAAAGCATAAAACTCTGAGTAGATTCGCTGATGAAGCTTTAAAACTTTATGATTTGTTATATATATATATATATATATATATATATATATATTAGGATTTTGTGCTCTTCAGAGGAAAAATTAATAGTTTCCAATCCACTAATCATTCAAAAAATACCTAAGAAATATGTTCTTTTTCATGCACCTCTATTTGTATTAGAATATATAAATTTCAAATCAGCTAATGCCTTTTATTCCCCTGTAAGGAATAGGCAAAGTTGTTTTAGTCCTATCTAACTTTTGGAGACTCAGGGGTCAGTTCAATCTCCACTGGCTGCAAATCAGAGATAGCTGCTGGCCCAAGACTATCACTGATATATGGCACCAGTAAGAGATGCAGCTGACAAGTGCTACCATCTCGTGGTCCTTACACCATGCTTTACTGTCTAAAAATAGTGTGGGTTCTACAGTCGATTTTCTTGAGTTTACAGGACAAAAACCCTGAGTTTCTGGTGGGGGGGGGGGGGGGGAAGCCTGCTTATCTGTGTCAGAGATCGACTAACTTGGGAACCAGTTGAAAAAAAGCTTAGTAAAAGTTCCTCTAGTTGGTGACTAGAATTGAACTTACAACATTCTTTCTTCAGGCAGTCTAGGATGGCACATGCCACTTCCACTGAGCTACACAGGCATGCAAATGCTTTTTCTTATTTCACAGGTCATGATAGATTTTAAACAGTAAAATATGTCATAGTACAGTAATTTAAAATATTTTATTTTAAGTTGTACTGGATGATTTTTAGCTTAATTCTTTTGTTTAATAAACTGCAATCGATCGTGAAATTGATTTTTTTTATTTTCATCTTATCCAAAAATTTTCCATAAGCATAATACTTTTTTATCTTGTAACAAGTGCAGAATATTTTATATGATGGAAAATGAAGCCATCACCACAAAATAATTTATTTACAAATAAAATGTTTTATTTATAAATAATTTGCACTGTGTTTAAGGCATCCACTGTCCAACCAACCAGCTTGCAGGTTCAAATCCCACCATATGTATGAATGTTTGTGATTGTCTTTAGGTGGGAGATGAATTATCACTTGGTGTGAAACTCTCCTGCTTATTGAAAGGTTGAAGTGAGTGGCTTGGAAAAGCTTCCATGTTTAGTCTCTAAAGCAGGTTTTCTGGATTATAGAAAAATATATTAACACAATATATAAAATATGAAACTTTATAAAAACGGGGAGGAGGGAACCTTAATTTATTCACTATAAATTTACAACCTTTTGTGGGTAGAAGTTGAATAAAACAAAATTCTCGTTCAGTCGATGGTTGTGTTAACTTACCAGAGCAATTTTAGTTATGGAAGCTATCTGCAAATGAGCAGGGATTGGGAAAGTCTGCTAAATAAACAACACTGTTTATTTAGAAGACTAAATAGTTAGTAGCATCCATTGAGGTTTATGATGTGATATTATTAATCATATAATGTTGAGTGTAACTTATATTTAATTTTTTTTTTTTTTAAATGATGCAAGACTCATCTGATCTTCCTATATGCAAACTGTTCACCATTAGTCAGTAAATTTAAAAAAAAAAGGAATGATGTAGAGTGTAAAATATCTAATTTCTTTACTTTTGGTTCAGTTTATTTTTCTGCGTTCTTACTTAAACTTATTCTTGCCCTCCCTTATCTGTGTTTAGTTAGACCTCGTGTTGTAAGTCTATCTAATGTAACAGTCCCTTAGCAAGCGCATGATGTCAATTAAGAAATTTATTTGATCTTAATGACTGCGCCATTTAATTGACCTTTTTATGTTTGAAAGTCAGGGCGAGAAGATGACAAAAATAAATTAATACTTCTATACAATCTTTACGTGCAAGTCGTGGCTCGTTACTGTATTCTATTCCCGCAGACTTGTTAATATTTTCGGGATAGTGCATTGGCTAAGATGAATGAGAGCCAGGTAATTACAAAACAAAAACATGTTTATTATCAATCTAAAAGATATGATACAGCGCTTATAAAAGTTAATTAAACATTAACTTAATCAAAAGCACTTTAACACACACAATTACTTGCTATCTGAGCAACAGACCTTATAGTGCTTTCACTATCAGAAAAACCTATTTTTGCCTTGATATAAAAGTGTCTTCTATGACACAACTTGGCTTACAAGGATTACATTAACTTTCTTCCAACACATTCAAAACTTAAATGATACTAATTCAGACACTATCACAATTAACTTATGAATTAGACATACTTAACAATTTGACACATTACACCTGTAATGTGTTGAACATTCTATTACTTACAACAGAACAAGTTTTTTTTTTTTTTTTCAGTACCCACCACCTGTTAGCAATGGGAAAAGAATTTTTATTTTTTTTATAATTAATGAATTAAAATACCATTTATGGAAGGTTAGGAAGAAACAGATTTGAAAACCAGCATTATTACATCCAAATGTTTTATAATATTGTATTGTGGAAATTTTATTGTTCAGTCAAACGATTTTTGTATTTAGAAAAAAAGCATTCTAGGAGATTAAATTTTTGGCTAGGCGGTGTATACTACCCACATTATGCAATATTCACCAGGGAGAAATAAAATTCTGTCTATTTTTATTATGAGAGGCTTTCGAAGGTTTCATCCTTTTAGCTCAATGTGGTCTTATGGTCAATTGTAGGAATGACTGGAGAGCAATCCCAGGCAGAGAAGGAAGGCCATCTCAAAGCAGTTAACTCAGATAAGGCTAACCTCCTGGGTATATTAGCCTTTCATCTTTTCATTCTTTCACCTTTTCATCTTTCAACTGATAGCCTTTGGCTATATGATGATATAAAAGAGCTGAGGCCTTTTTCTTTATCTCTCATACTATCTATCTGTCTTTTCTTTCTCCTAATACTATCAGGCTCTCTTGCACCCTTATACTAACTACTTCTAGGCCTATGATGAACACCCCTTTACTTTTTCACCTCAATAAAGGTTGAAACCATTCTGGGTAGTTGCCCTTCCCATAATCCATAGTATTATACATATCTGTAAGGATATGTGCTTTGCATTATTGGATACTAAGGCAATTGATGTGAAGTTACTTCACATGCAAACTTTGTTTGCTTACACTTGGAAAAAGGATATTTCTTGGCATCTTTAATTTATAGTAAGTGAAAAAACTTTCAGCACACATTAGCTGAACTTACATATCACTGTAAAACCATCCTGGGCATTTTATTATGATCTAACCGTCCACATAAAACTAAAGCAATATCTGCTGAAGTCTAGAAAAATTGTTTTTACCTCTCAACAGATCTCTCTGCATAACCAAGGTGTTATGCAGAGAGATCTATATGAATTTGTTATTCCAAGAAAGACACTGCATCAAGCGTAATCTCATTGATAATTTTATTATTATTGGATAACTTTTCTCTTCTGAATACTTTTCTTTTTGCCTGTTTTTATGTTATCCCAAAGTACTATCCTCCCAACACACACAGATTGCATCATAACTGGCAGGCTTAAAGCCCTAACTAAGAACATATTACATTGCTAATTTTATATGTACATCACTCTCACTCCGGCTTAAGGGAATACATGCATATGACTATTCTCAGATATTTTCTTACCAAATTTAATTGCAGGACAGAAAAAAAATAATAATTCCACAGTATAGCTACCAGAGAATTTCAAAGCAGTTTACAATATTTAGCATATTAATAAAATATGCTAAATCTGTCTAATTAATCTCTTAATAATTTCAGTTTGCAATAATTCTGGACTAATGGTACATAATATTGAACTCACCACTTCTTTGTACAATTTGACTGCATGATACATACTTAAAAAAGAAAAAATAATGAATAAATAAAATATTTGTCTTATTTTAAAGTAAAGTGGTACACAATATCAGAAATTATGAATTAAAGAACAAAATAATGCTGCTCTTATTTTCTGTTACTATACATATATTAAAATTTCTGTAAAGACATACTTGCATGCAAGCAAGCCCAGCGTAGAGTCTAATTTTTTTGAGCATAAGCTGCATTTGCATAAGCAGATGTGCCAGATAGTGAATTAGAAATTTATTATTACTTTAGAAATTTACTTCACCTCTTAGCTATTAGCATTCTTTATTCCCTTACTGCTCTTTTTACCATACCCTTAATTTTTTACATTGTGGTGAAAAAATTAATTAAATAAAATAAATGAAAAAAAAATGTGTACACACACATTATTATATGACTAAGTGTTTATAAAGCAGAACGCTGGAATAAGATAACATTTATTTTAATTGACAACATGATGTTTCATTCTAATTGCACAGGATTTCTTCAGGTGTAAACATACAAACCAGTAGGTTTGTATGTTTATGACAACTGTTATGTAATCTTGAATGTAATCTTGTAATCTTGAATCAAGGTAATGTTCATCATTACCTTGTTCAATTGATTTTTCTGTTCTGTCTATAGTAGAATGACTGGCAATCACACCATAGGTCGATAAACACTCTGATATTGAAGTGGGCTATGCCGAAGTTTTGTGGATCAGAATAATAATCTCATCTTGATAAAGAGGGTACATACTACTTTGATTTTATATTCCTTAAGTATTTTTGTTAGTTTTATGAAAATAGAGCTAATATATAAAAGCATAATGAATCATTTGTTTTCTTCTTCACTGAAGAACATGTTTGAGATATTGAATACTGTAGGAGTAAAGCCTCAGCTTTGTCATCACATGTGCTCTCTTCAGCTGACCCACAAGATGCTTCATAAATGAGAAATCAAGTTTTATGGGATAAATTGGAACTATTACACTGTTTGTCCTTACTGTTTGCTATGATACAATGGAGAGAAAAATGTTAGAGTATTTGGAAATGGCATTAGATCCTAAATATTAACCCAAGTATCAACTTGTCTGAGTATATCCTAGCCTTCATTAGCCAAACACATTCATGTGAATGCATAGCCATGCAAAAAACATTCTGAACAATTAGAAATATTTGAAAATAACATTAGTCTCTTCAATAACTGCATAACAGCTGTTACCTTTGTTAGTCCTTACTGTTTTGTCTACTAGTTTACTAGTTTGTATGTTTACACCTGAAGAAATCCTGTGCAGGTAGAATGAAATGTCGTGTTGTCAGTTAAAATAAACTTTATCATCTTATTCCAATGTTCTGCCTTATAAACTCTTAGTCACATACTCATATAAACCAACAAAAACTACATACTTCTACACACACACACACACACACACACACACACACACACACACACACACACACACACACACACACACAAATGAATAAAATGAAAATAATGAAAAATGAATATAAATGAAAGTGTATGTTTACATGTAGTTCAGTACCTAGACAAATAAATGGAGAACTGGCAGTCTTACAACAGAAATTAGAAACTACATATCCTACTAGATTAGCATGTCCTTACCATGGGATTTGCACATGTGGTATAAGAGCAGCTGCACAAAGCAAACTCCATTGTAACCTGTGCAGCAGGACAGGAATAGGTAACTTAACATTGTGCTCGCTTTCCTTCAGATTAATCTCCTGATAATGCTAACATGAGCGATTTTTGTTACTCCAAGTGTGCTGCAAGTTATTTCCCTGTCAATTCCAGGTGACATATCGTAGTGCTATCTTCACCAACACACCACTGAAGTTGCATCCAATGACAAGCAATAAGTGGGGTGGTGGTCTCACACCAGGCAATGAAATTCATCTCCCATTTAAATTCGTTTTGTGGTTCACAGACTGTGGAACCAATTCCCACAGTCACAAACAGCATCCCAGATACAGTGAAGGAAGGCCATGGACTATATAACTGCAGTGGGTGACTATTATCTCCAATTATTTGCTTGCCAAAACAGGAGTGCTACCTAGAATTAGCTATGATCTGACCTTGTGTCAGCTACAGGAACATTGGTATCTGCTTTTACTGTATGCAGAAGGCTTCAGGAAGGTTGTCTGAATACTAGGTGGCTGGTAGTCTGTGTGTCCCTATTCCCGCACTACAGGAGAGAACATGGAAATGGGCCATGCTCCACATCAGAGACATCTGCAACTTATAGAGATGAGATCCTAGATCCTATGTTCTTTTGTGTGTGGATGCAGGGAGAGATATTTATCCTACAAGACAATAATGCTTGTCCACATTGAGTGAAGCTCATGGACCAATATCTTCAAGAAGAGACTATCATACATATGGCCTGATCTTAATCCTACTGATTAAAGTAATCCTTAATCCTGGAATGCTCTAGATAAATCCCCCCCCCCCAAAAATAAAAAACTTGAGAGACTTAGGAGCAATTACCAACTGATCACGTGGACACTTATAAACAGTATGAAACATCATTGTGATTGCTATGCATCTCTCATTGAGGCACTTGGATAATCCCAGTTTGATCATTTTCTTCATTTACATATTTGTTATTAAATTAAACTGTTTATTTGCAATTTTATGGGATATTTCTTTCACATCTCATATCATACTGCTCTTTTTTGTTTCTTAACCCATTAACATACAAAGATGTCTTTGACAAATCTTTTGTTTATTGCACCAAAATTGATTCTGATGCATCGCAGACGTTACGAAGTTCACGTCAATTTCAAATGAATTTCATACAAAAACGTCTGTGACACGTCTTTTGTTTATTGCACCAAAATTGATTTTGACGTATATCGCAGACGTTATGAAGTTTGCTTCAATTTCAAATGAATTTAGAGCCAACTTTAAAAATAATTCATATGTCAAAGGGTTAACTTATGGAAACCAGTGTATTACTTTTACCATTTAAAAGTACAATATGGTATTGGAGAGGGGAGATTTCATGCAAATAAAGCTTACAACTTTTTTTTTGTATTTTTTATAGTTAGCTAGTCTTATATTGAATATAACAATTCCAGTTTGCAAAAACAGAAACACACATACATATTTGTGTGTGTATATCTATATATAGATATATCAAATATCAAACCCATACACAAAATGTTGCAAACAATCTATAGCACATCAGTGCCATGTGCATGCAGTTACAAAGTACTGTAATGGCTTGCTTTCTGTTAATTTAGATGTTTAACCTTTGAAGATGTAACTGGAGTGCAAAATCTAAGTATGAATGCACAATATATTAGATATGCACAATAAAATAGTATGAATATTTTTGGTTCTTTCCACAATGAAATATTAGTTTTTGGAATTTATTTGTATTTTCTTTTTTGTAATAATTTCTTGATATTGGTAAGGGACATTTATAATTTAGATTTAATGTCTAATTTTTTCATATTTGCTAAAATAATTTTCAATTAGTATTGATTCATAAAACAATGTTACTAGTGAAGATTATCTTCCTTAATACTTGTTTTCAGATGTACCTGTCGAACATTTGATATTTCTGATTATAAGGTAAGATTAATTATCTGTTTTTATTTGAACATTTAGTTATTACATAAATATAGCATAACTTTATAACTTATATTTTTCATACTAATCTAACTGTTACTCTGCTTTCTATTCTTGTTAATTTCTATTTCTCTCTCTTTCTCTCTCTCTACCCCCTCCCCATCCTCATCATTCCTTTTGAAGTAAATTATATATATATTATTTTTAACATTAATAAAATAAACCAAATTCTACATAAATACAACCTTAATGCCACATTTAAATCCAACAAAATGAAAAAACTTATTCATTCTCCTCCAATGATACCCCCTCCCCCTGGAGTGTACCGTATTTGGTACACCTGTAACTGGATGTACAGTTCCTATCTGGGAAAAGGTACAGAAACGACACATTAAATTTACTAAGTGTAGTAGATCTGTCTTTTCTGATTATGCCTTGGATACTTTACACAGAACTGACTGGAAAGGTACCTGTTCCTTACATTATACCAAAACCTGGTGCGAGTGCAAATTTAAACAAGCCTATGAACTAATCAACCACCTTAATCTCATCAGGATTAGCATTCTAAAAACGACTTGCATAACCTTTTGTTCTAACATGTCAGTAATTAGGACTGTAGTACTCCAGGATCTTAGCTATAACATGTTAATAACAAACCACAACACTTATTCTAAGTACTGATTAGGCCACCAATTTTGCTGTATCACTAAAGGTTAATATGAATGCATTCTCTGGCCATATAAAACGGAATGTAGCTTTGATGTAAGTTTTTTTTCGCACCAGAGGGCAGACAAGTATACTAAAAGTCAGCCAAATTAGTGTTTCCTCGGCATGCTGTTTGAGTTTTAATGTAACTTTTGTCTGTATGCGTATATGCATACTCCAGATGTATATATGCATACAGACAAAAGTTAGTCATTTGTCACTGTTAATATGAAGGTCTAAATGTCAGGAAGTTAAAGTTATTATTCCTAACACAGTAGTAGTATCCATACTACAGTAGTAGTATCCAAAGTCAGCCAAATTAGTGTTTCCTCGGCATGCTGTTTGAGTTTTAATGTAACTTTTGTCTGTATGTGTATATGCATACTCCAGATGTATATATGTATACAGACAAAAGTTAATCACTGTTAATTTGAAGGTCTAAATGTCAGGAAGTTAAAGTTATTATTCCTAACACAGTAGTAGTAGTATCCATACTTTGATCAAAATGAATATTGATTAAAAGAAAGGGTACATTATTGATATCAAGCTTTAAGTATAACTAAATAATAATAATAATAATAATAATAATAAATAAGTAAAAAAAAAAAGCAATTCTCTAGGTTAAAGTCTCATGTTGGAATAATTAAACATTACATATTGAGTTTATAGATCTAATAACCTTCTATTATTTCAGAATCTATTTCTATTATCTCAGAATCTGCTTTATGCTATGCTTGCTTTGCCAGCCTTCACTTGCTAGTCATGTATATTATTTATTAATATAAATTATTATTAATTTTTTTCCATTTCATTTATTGAGTTATCATTACTTATTACATTATCATTTGCATGTCATTACATTACATCTCATTCATTTAAATTTTCTTTAAATAAAATTGGGTTATACATTCTATGTATAACCCAATAGCATGTGCTCATCCGGGTTACAAGAAGGATAACAATTGTACAGCATAAATAGTATACATAATATTGACAATATATTTAGAGAATAATGTGTGTGTGTGTAAATATATATATATATGTAGAAAGTTTTTTACCTTGGGTATAATATATGTTAAAGATGCCAAGCTATTTTAAACCTGGTTTTACTCTATTTGTGTTGATAAAATACTTATAAGCTCTGTATTACTTAACCTTGGTATTTCTAAGCCTAGCTCCCACTGATGAGACCTCAATAAAGGTCGAAACCAGTCTGGGTAGTAGCCCCTTGCCTTTAATACATAGCATCATACATCTCCTCAAGGAGATGGGCCTTAATACAAAGCCCATCTCCTTGGGCTTTGTAATAAGTAAATATTAAGAATGGTAATCAGAGCTTATTCCACCTTTACCACGAGTTGCCTAGACTTGCACTACTTTGTGGGTCACACCTAGACTTGTACTACGTGCAGGTGCAAACTTGACTTATTTGTCTGTTTACTTACTTGGGAAATGGAGTAAAACCAGGTTTAAAATAGCTTGGCATCTTTAACACACACACACACACACACACACACACACACACACACACACACACACACACACACACACACACACATGCTACTCGTATGTACATGTGGAATAAGAACAATGCACTTCAGTAATTCAAAAGATGTAATAGTGCACAAAGATATTGACAATATATACAGAGAATAATATATATATTTATATTACACATGTGTACATGTGGAATAAGAACAATGCAGTTCAGTAATTACTTGAATATTTTGTATTGGTTAATTTCTCTCAAAAAGAGAAATTAACAGGTTAATTACTTTTTATACAATTATTCTAAACAAGTTTTTAATATTCTTATAAAAATTTAGGTACTGTCTAATCAGATTTTTGTATTTGTTCATGTTGTTTCCCTTTCATATTAAGAGTGGTAAGGCATTGAAGATTTTTGGAGCCAGATAGATATAGTGTTCGTGTATTATTTCTTTTTGCACTTTAGTAATAAAATATTTTAAGCCTGCTTTTCAGCAGAAGTAAGTATCTTTTCTAATACTTACATACTGGGTATTTTTATTTTTTTAATCATGAAATACTTTCTCATGTTTCCTGAATGCTTTTCATGAAAAAATGTTTCCCTTATTTCAACAACTTATTTGTTAACATTCATATATTATTACTATTACTTATAGCAGTGATAATATCTGCATCATGCAGGCTTTTATTCTTTTTCCTGATATGAATATTGTTGGCCTCGATGGTTTCTTACCTCCAACACTAGTCAATGATTTATTTATGACTAAACAACTTTCATTCTTTTAAGGTTACACTGTGGTCAGCTAATAAAGAATTTATGGAGACACAACACACGTGTTAGAATAATTACTTTACTTAACATTAAGCAAGTAACAATCAACGTTTTGACCTCTGTATTGAGGTCGTCATCATCAGGAAAACATATATACAGGATACAAGCTACATGACACTGCACTATACAAAAGTAAGATGAATCTAAATGTTTGTTAATCATTTATCCTAGCCTGACCTCTGGTGAGAAAAAAAAAAATGGAACTACATTAAACAACTTCTAAAGTCCTCTCGTATTGAGATTTTCTTCTATCTGAGGTTGTTCTGGTTGCTATATGGGTTAAAGGTAGGTCCTCCACTTTCTTGGAATAATTAAGCTATCATTCAGCATTTCACAATCTTCTTTGAATTTTCTTTCAAACCAGGTTTTGGTGTTTTGTAGGGACTTGGTGTCCCTACAAAAAAAGTAATTAACCTTTCTAGTCAATTCTATGGCATGTTTAGGGGTGCGTGGGTTGATGGGCCTATTTTACCATAGTGGAGGTATTTAATGTGACATTTGCATTCATCTTTTCTGCTTCCTGTTTCCTGCATGTTTATCCTACCTTACATAGGGAAAACAGGACCCACCATCCCAATCAGAAAAGATGAATACAAACACCACATTAAATACTTCCACTATGGTAAAACAGGCCTATTAGACCAAGCACTCTAAACATGCCATAGAATTGACTGGAAAGGTACCAAATCCCTACACCGCACCAAAGCCTGGTTTGAAAGAAAATTCAAAGAAGCTTGTGAAATGCTGAAACGTCATTGAAATCTGTACAAAAATGGATTAATTATTCCAAGAATGTGGAGGACCTGTCTTCAAACCATATAGAACAACCCCAGACACAAGAAAATCTCAGTATGAGAGGACTTTAGAAATTGTTTAATGTAGTTCTGTTTTTCGTCTGCAGTCTACAAATTCTCAATCTATCTTCATAATCAGTATTCCACAATCCTGATATCATTTTTAGCACTCTCTCCACTGTATCAGAATTACAACAGAAACTAGGAGACCAGACCTGCACAAATTTAGGTACTTCTAATCAGTGAGGTACTTCTAATCATGTCTTATCAAGCCCTTGTAAAGAGGCAAAATGACATCCTTATCTTTACATGTAAACTTTCATTTCAGCATTGCAATTATCTTTTGAGTTATATTTGCAATCTTTGCTACATGGCTCTGAACTTCATCTTCCTATCTATAACACTCCAAGATCCCTAGTATTATTAGTTTCTTCTAGCAGAAACCCACCAATATAATATGACACTAGATATCTAATCACACTGAAGTGAATGATTTTACATTTACTGACATTGAACTGACATCCATTTTCCCATGCCCACAATTCCAGCCTATTCAAATCATTCTGCAAGTACTGCCTATCAGCAGCATTCCTTATTACTCTAACTATCTTTGCATCATCAGCAAACAGCTGTCATCTCCTTCCTAATATCATTAATGTACAGATTGAATAAGCCGAGCACTGATTTTTTTTTATTATTTATTTATTTATTTTTTTTTTTTTGTACTGGCTATGGGCAGTACTACCCTTACGTCTCGTCCAGACTTGGTATAGGCCTAAGCCTTTACAAGTGTTTTACCCTATGCCTGTTCTAGTTATCATTGTAGTCATTCTCTGGTAGCAACACCATGCCACCAGTGTGCCCTGTAGGGGCCTCCTCAAGGAAAGAACTTTTATATCCTTCTGCGTAAGCCCAAGCTGTTTTAAGTCCTTATAGCTATCTGCGCTCCATATGCCATGTAAAGAGATGGTGGCACTGGTAAACCTCGGAGTTGTCCCATGCTCCTCCTGTATCTTACCAACTAGATCTTGGTTATTCTTGTAATAGTTTACCTCATTATTATGGCTATAGACTAGTGGGCATCAACTACCCAGACGTCACCATCTCTTTTAATCACTAAGTCTGGCTTACGCAAACCCGCGGAGGTCCTATAATGGGATTCCACTGCAGTCTTCCAACCTTTGTTCTTAAAGCGGTTGTTCAGAATGGAGACCACGGCATCATGCCTCTCTACGCAGACCCCATGGGTGCGGAAGCAACACTGAGCTATATGAGACAATGTTTCACTGTAGTGGCAGCCAGCCCTTCAGTGTGAGTCGTCACTACCCCATCGAATTGTGCGGGCTCTAGTAAGCAGGGCATTGATCCTCGTCCTGATGAGGTCAATATACTCGAACCCAGGAAGTAGTCTAGTGCCATCCCTTACCCAATCATGCTGTGGAGGCACCAGATATGACTCTTTTAAAGGAGCACCATCTACAGAACAGTGCAACAGAGATGCCCACCTCTTGTGTTCTGCAGGTGCTGACTCAATTAAGATACCTTGATAATGGGACCAGCCTTTAGCCTGCCTAAAGTCTTCTTGTATTAATGGGCTATAGAAAACCTCTCTGCAGATAGTGGAAGAAGATAGTTCCAATTTTGCAATTCTTGACAGCCACAGGCATGGAATCAGCCATCTAAGTGATAGAACCCTGAGCCCACCATCCTTCACCCTCGTGTGGAAATATGCAGCAGGGGTGTCAGGCAGCAGTCGAAGCCATGATCTCACTGCTGAATGGATAGCCCTGTCCATTCTGGGACAGTACCGAGATATATGTCCTCCAAGCACCAACTTGTGGTAAAAGTGAGGTAGGAGATAGTGAGAAAGGAGAAACAGTCTTTGCTGGGGCTTAGAGAAGCTTTCCTCAGAGAAGCAATCCCAGCTTCTAGGATAGAAGGGACAGAAGACCTTCCCTTTGGGGTGAACATGATACCGAGGTATCTCCACTCTTCCAGGATGGTCAAAGCATGCAACGGCCTCCCGTGCAGGGAAAACTCTATAGTCTCGACCTTAAGCTTCTTGTCATGACTAGAGGGGACAAGAGCTAAAGAGCTCTTGTCCCCTCTACATTAATAGAAAAGCCTTGAATAGAGAAGAAGTCAACTGCCCGGTCAAGGAGTTCCTGCAAGCCTATCTTAGCAGAAGCTACAAGAATAAGATCATCTGCAAAGGCCATAGCATTAAAGGAAGAAGCTCCTAGAGAGTAGCCTATTTGGCTAGGAAGAGAGTGAAGAAACTCATCTATGATGCAGTTAAAGAAAAGGGGAGATAGAGGATCACCCTGGCGAACACCCCACACTGCGGGGATAGAAGTTGCACGGGACCCTGTAGTGATGGAGCTACCCAAGTATAGCTCCATAACATAGGAAAGAAAGGGTTCTGGACATCCAGCAATAGACAGCGCTCGAAGGATAGCAGGAAGGGAGATGCTATCAAAGGCCTTTTGGAGGCCCAGTGACGCCATATATAGAGGCTTAAGGTGGCATCAGGAATCAGAGAGAGAGAAGATATATATTCTCGGCACAGCCATCCGAAGGGACAAAAGCTCTCTGTCTATAATCATACTGTATATATTGCTGAAGTTGTTTAACTAAGATTTTATGATGGTATCACAGGGGGAGATGGTAATAGGTCTAAAGTGTGATGCACAGCTTGAAGTTTCTTTCTTCGGAATGAAGATTCTTGAAGCACGTAGGTATGGTGGTATTGCTTTACTGGAAAGGAGAATGTCCACTACGTCTTGAAGAATCTTCAATGGCACCTTCCAAAGTCTAGACGCAGGAAAGCTATCAGGTCTGATGGCAGAGAAATTGGATGGAAGAGCTGCTTTAATCTCCTGGATGGAGACAGGCTGGAATATTTGAAGGGCAGGAATGGACCTCAATATCATAGGTTGGTTATCATAATCAGGGAAGTGTGGAGGTGGAGCAGAAAAGACTGTACTCCAGAATTTAACAAAATCATCATGTATGTCTGCGAGAGGTGGGGGGGAAGCACCGTCAAGGATGGTTTTGACACATTGCTCTCTACTCTTTTTATAGAGGGCCTGCATAGGCCCTCTTCCTCTGCTTCCTATTTGACAAAGTCATTGTAGAATGAGACGTAGGCTGATGTTGATGAGGCATGAAGTGTTCGGAGAATTCAGCAGAGATAGTCATTCAACTGATATGTGATATCCATTCCCAGAAGGTGAGTCTGGATGAGAGATTTAAGAATTTGATGGTTATATTCTGGAAGAGGAAGATCATCTAGAGATGATGTCAGTCTGAAAAGCAAAGCCTCTTCTTCAACAGCAGGATGGTGGCTGGAAGATGGAGAAGCAGGGACTGGGGGATATTTGACTCCTACCCTATTTATTCTTCGAACTCTCAGTACACATTCTGATTTTTCATCATTTAAATATTGTTTAAATGCTTCCCATGCACTGTCGATATTCTTCCCATCCAGCAGCCGATCCCATTCCACTGAACTCGATATACTCTTCAGTTGGTCATAATTTCCTGCTTGTAATCTTTTCTGAATTGAATATTCATGAATTTAGTCACTTTCCAAGCGAGTACTGCATGATCACTGTTACCAACCAGAGGCAAAATAGTTACTTCTTTAACTGAAACACCCTCTGACACTATAATTAAATCTAACACTCTTTGACCTCCAGTTCCTTCTGTCATATGCTGCTTGAGGAAGTTGCCCTGCAACAACTCAATAAATTCATTTTCATTCTTCTCATAAGATTCTACTGCTACCCAGTCAATATTTGGATAATTAAAATCTCCCATTATGATTACTCTTTTTTGAGCTCATCTTTTCTATTTGGTGATGCATTTCTTCATCACCAAAATTTCATCTGTAACAACACCCCACTAATTGATCTTGTTAGATTCTTCCACCTCACACTAGATAACTTCAAACTCACTGCCACATGAAATACTGTTAGTAGCAGTACTACAATCGTAGGTCTCCACTCTAACTGGATTCAAGTCATCTAATATCATTAGCAGCATGCCCTCTCCTCTCCTATCATTTCTATCAGGAGAAAGAGGGGTGATATGATTGAGACTTACAAACTTCTAAAAGGGTCATACAGAATTTCAGTTGATGGAATTTTTCAATTTATGGAGGATGGGGAAAGAACAAGAGTGCATCTTTGGAAGCTAAGAATGAATGCCACTAAGAAGTGGGTGAGAGCTAGATTTTTCTCTCATAGGGTGGTGCATGAATGGAATGGATTGCCATTGGATGTTGTGTGTGCAAGCAATGTGAATGAATAAGTATGACAGCTGGTGCATGTAGTATGTGGTCTCCCTCGATAAGTCCCTGACTCCCTGGCAGTCTATCTTAATAATAATAATTATTATTATTATGTCTTTTGTATAAAATATTATTTAATATGGTAATTATGTACTTTTGCATTATTCAAATTGTCTTGTAACATAAGAATTAAAATAACGGCAGATAGGTGTGTGACGTGGAGTTCTTGCTGCGAATCTCAAGATCAAGCATGCGCATAGGTTGTAAAACTTTTGTATAAGAGCTGTCGTTTTGTAAGATGGAGTCATCATCAGAGATGAGAAAAAGACTAAATGGCAGGGAAAGAGAGTAGTCGTCAAAAAGACACAATCGGCAACAAAATAAAGAAGTTAGTGCTAAAGTATAAGAGCTGTAGTTGGCAAGACAAAAAAAGAGAATTGGCAGGAGATTAAAAGAATGTCGAAGAACTTTCTTTCATCTCTTTCCAAGGATAAGGAACTGTACAGCAAATGTATTCTGAAGTGATAAATGTATCTATGAAGTAATGTGGAATCCTTCATGAAAGTTCAGGAAATTGGAAATTTTGAATAAGTCGAAAGACAGATACGTAACGTATCTGTCAAGTGTGAGGGCTACACATGTTGAACTGAATGTTAAAACTTATTGGTAGAATTAATTTGTATTTGTTCTAAGCATTGAATAGAATATGAGGGAGATTTGTTTGAGTTCATTAATGTTAATTTAAAATTGATTATGAAATGTTTCTTAGGATTGCTGTCTCTTGTATATAAATTTATGGTAAAAAGTAAATATGAAATTTTATTGAACTTTATTAATTTGTGTAACAACATAGTGATACGGAAGTCAATGCACTATCCCAAATCTAACAACAAACAGTTAAAATTTGAATTATTGTTAATTTATTATACGATTATCTCTAATTAATGGTTGAATGTAAGAGGGAATAACATACATACTTATAGTATTATAATATCACAAAAACACACACTCTATAACATAAGAAAATATAACAAATGATGCAGTCAGCCAACAAGATAAATAAGGCATGAGAGACATACATAGCTCATGGCAAAAACATGATGTTAAAAAAGAGAATCATGATGTCATTATATACTAACAGAATTGAAGAATTTAAAATATTTTAAGTTTGAAGGAAAACACAGATGTAATCCAAGAAGTTGGAAAATTAAAATAAGAGTTAAAAGTGAAAGTCTTAATATGTTATAATAAGGAAAAGAAACATATATATCATTATAAATTCAGATCTAAGTTCGTAATCCAGGTCACAGCTTCAGGAACTGCTTGTAAAAAGTCATTCCAGTCATTCTGATAAGCACGGAAGATGCATTCTGTTTTCTGTTACAGTATATTGCATAGTCTGTCGTGGAGCACCACAGTCACATTCTGGAGATGTTTGTCTGTTCCATTTATAGATAGTATCTCCACATAGGCCATGATTTGTCCGAATTCTATTTAGTACCGTCCATGTTTTGCGAGGTAGATCTGATCCTGTGATGATTTGATCACCTTTAAAGATGTTATGCAAATGTTCTTTCATATTTTCCTTCCATGTTTCTTCCCACTTTGATAAAGGATTAAAATTATTTAGCACTAGTTCTTCTGCTGCTCGTAGTGATGGATGGCGAGATTTCAATCTATTGACGTTAAGAGTTGGGAGATCCTGATGAATAGGTAGGTTTGGATTACCAGCAATTTTTTGGAATTCACGGACTAAAGAATTCAATCTACGTAGTTCTGTAGGAATATACCTGCTAAAAGAGGTAACCAGGCTCTATTAGGTCGATCTAATAGAGCCTGTAATTAATCTTAAGTATTGTTCAATTGAGAATTGATAATCCTTGTGTGAGGGCTATTTAGCCACACAGGAGCACAATATTCAGTACTTGAAAATACCAAAGCAAGGGCTGTTGTCCTAAGAGTAGAGGCTCTAGAACCCCAGGTATGCCACAGAGTCTCTGTAGGATATTATTACGTGTCCTTAGTTTATATGCCAAGTTTGATAGATGTTGCCGGAAAGTGAGAGAACGGGCAAGTGTGACTCCCAAGTACTTAGGGAATGTATTATATGGAAGTATAGTATTGTTCAATTCAATTTTTAGTTTCACATTTGCCAAGTTATTATTTAGATGAAAACAAGATATTACCGTTTTGCTCCTATTTAAACAGAGTCTCCATCTTTTAAAATATTCATCCAGAATAGTTAAGTCAGCTTTTAGAATTTCTTCTGTACAATTTATGCATTTATGCTGTGTAGTTATTGCTATATCGTCGACATAACAAAATTTCCTTGACGTAGTGACGGGAAGATCAGATATATACAGATTGAATAATAACGGAGATAAAACAGATCCCTGTGGCAGTCCATTATTTAACTTCTTTCGCTGCTAATTTTATTACCTATAGTCACTATAAATCTTCTATCTCTTAGCATATTGTTAATAATATGGACTATTGTTTTACATGAGATAATTTTATATAATTTATATAGAAGGCCTTGTCTTCAAACAGTGTCGAAGGCTGTTGACAAATCAATAAATGCTGCTGATGTTTTTAAATCTTTTTGAAGACCAGCTTCTATGTGAGTTACCAAAGAGAGAACCTGGTCACAACATCCACGATTTGGTCTGAAGTCTGATGTCCCAGCTTGTTCTATTGGGACATTTTTAAAAATTGTGGAGCTTATTCTATTATAAATAAGTCTTTCAAAGAGTTTATAACAACAACTGAGGAGAGTAATAGGTTGGTAACTTTCCGGTTTATGATTAGGCTTACCAGGTTTTAAAATTGAAAGTACTTTTGCCTTTTTAAAAATAGTGGGAAGTTTTCCAGTTGTAAGAATGTCAGTATAGAACTTTGTTAACCATAATCTTGCATTTCTTCCCAGATTAATCAAAAATTCTGGATGAATGTTATCAAAACCAGGAGCCTTACCAGGCTTTAATTCCTTTAAGGCTGCTTCAACTTCTTGCTGCGTAAAAGGGTGTGCAAAATTTGAAGTTATAGGTGAAGACTTGCTAAATTCTTTTCATTTTCTCTTTATATATCTTGTATGCTTTTTATTGATTGGGATACGTGATATATTAATAATATGTATAGCTAGTTGATCTGGGGTGATTCTTGGTTGTTCTTTAATCAAAGGAGCACTACCACCTAGTTTCCTAAGAAGGCTCCAAGCTTTACAGCTGGAATGAGTAAAGTCTATGCCTTCAACTGTATTTACCCATTTTTTCCTTCGGGATATATCCAAGTTTTCTGGAGTTCGTCTGCTGTTTTTGGGTCATTGTTTATCTGATATTCATTATAAAGTAATTCACGTTCTTTGCTCCAACCATGTATATAGTTATGTACAGCAAGCAGAACTACACCTATAAATCGATGAAAATTACTACTTATTGGAGATATCCAGCGAATACATTTGTCAAGTTCATTGGCATATTTATTCCTGTCAGCCTTTTTAAAATTCCAGTGTGGAATTTTGGAATAGGCTTTGACCTTACAAATGGAATGGAAATGCCAATGTCAATTAATACCGGTGTATGTTGCCTATGAGGAAAATCAGTTAAGACCCTTCTCAGATTTTGCATAGGGTGACCTGAATTATTTTTGCTCACAAGACATAAATCAGGGTTATAGTCTCTTTTCCAGGCCACAGATCTAAAAGTGCCTTTGTCTTTGGCATCAAAGACTAAGTGAAGATTATTTAGTTCAATCCAATCAAGTTTTTCACCACATTCGTTGTTTCGAGCATAATTCCACTGTTCATGGTGACTATTCAAGTCCCCCAATATAAATTGCAAGATGTTCAGCAATAGGAATAATTTTTTCCGGTCAAGGTGATCCAGGTGGCTTATAAATATTCGTAATATCTTGAATTTTTATCGCTACTGTATGTATGTTTTCTACAATATTTTGAGATAGAAGAAAAACTTCTTTAAGATGATTTCGCACATACGTTGTTATTCCATATACTTCATGATAAGTTGCACCAATAGCAGTGTAACCTGGAATGCGACCTCTTTTAAGGAGCTGTTCAGGATCAGCAGCAGCACGTGTTTCCTGGACAGCAATCACATCAACATTGTTGGTTAACAATAATTTCGATAAATAATTGCATTTGGCTTTGCTAATAGATTCAATATTTAATTGACAAATACATAGTGTAGGGCCAATGTTTCTAAATTCTGGTTTCTGCAAGTCACTATATTCATTTCAGTAAACATCATGAAATTAGCTAGGAGATCCTTAGGATGGACTGGCTGCCTGTCGCTGTTGCTCATTTAGCACCACCCAGGGGACATGTATAGCTTTAGGATCACTATGGATGTGAGCAACTTTGGCATGAGAGAAAGAAAACCACACTAATAATATAATAATCATATAACATCAGATTGGTAGCCAATGCTGACTTCTGTTCTGAACAACTACAGTGAGTTTGTGCTTTCTTACCACTACTACCTGGCACTGGTCACTCAAAAGCAAGAGGTTCACTTCACTAACCAGACAATGCCAGATTGCCAATAGCAGTTTCATTTTAAGAGTTCATTAATGTGGATCTACCATAGTGCAACCATTTCCACTTTTGGGAATAAGCTTTGTTATTATAATAAACTTTGGAGGCCCCAGACTCATTGTGGGAGGTCTCAGTCAGTGAGCAACATATTGAAATTTAAACTCATTTGCAATCATAACACATTCTGGCGGTGCACTCCACTCACTGACTACTCTTTTTGTAAAAAAATTAACTCCTCACTCTTGCCCCCCCCCCTCCCCACACACCTTTCACTTGATCTATAATCTTCTCTGTTAATCTAATAAAATCCTCTTATTAACTCAAGATCACATCACATTTTTCATGCCTTCTTGCTAACTCTGCAGTTTACATTACCTGGATCTGCTCTCCAGGATTCCACACTTGGTCTACTGTGTGGAATCTCATATCACACAGTAGACCATGTGTGGTCTGAGAAGTGCTTTATACAATAGCAAAAACTACCTCCTGATCCTACTTGTCATTGTGCTTCTTGTAATAGCAGCAATATACTGTGCAGCTTTGTGACACTTGCACTCTGCTCCCTGAACTTTACAGTGTCAACCATCATTCTCAGATCTCAAATCTTGCCTGAAATTCCATCAGGACATCAATACACAGCCTTGTAGGATATCTGTATTAAAATTCAGTTATCCCACAAATTAAAAATTAGAAAATAATTAATTCAGAGTTAAGAAGTTAATTATAAGGTATTATTTTGTAAAGTAGTTAAACATATATTTCATTTTCTATGTTGCAGGCAAGAGATGTTATTTTCGTTTTTGGCTCCTGAAGTCTTGTTTGGGTGTGAATACACCACTCTATTCTATCTAATTTAAATTTATTTAAATTAGATATTAGAGCTTAATTGTAATTTTGTATGAGCTGTCAAGTTTTGTAATGTTGATACTGCTTCTATCTAAACAAATGTTGTTTACAAAATATGGCCACTTATGAGAGAAGTCAAATTCACCACTATATGTTCAGAAGTAATTAAATGAACTTATCTCAGTGCATGCAAGATTGTAAAATGAAGAATTGGTTATAATTTCTGCTACTTTTAAATTATAAGCAAATATACTTTCCTGCACTATTTAAAGAACTTTTTCAATGTTTGTAGTGCTGTGTGGTGGTGCACATAGTGGACCTGAGCAGAAATTTTTCTAATACATTTCTAATCATGCACAGAGTGAAAAGAATGTTAATTTTCTACTCTTAAACAACTGAATGCTAAGCATTCAGTTGTTTAAGAGTAGAAAAGAAACAAAGCCAGAGTAGACACAGAAACTCCACAAAGGGAAGTTTGTGGAGTTTCTGTGTCTTCAATAGATGAAGACTGAACAGAAATTAGTAGAGTTCAAAATGAAGACTGGGAGAGGATATCCCTCTATAAAGAGATAAGTGTGAAGTTAATTGTAGTCATTCATCCATATCAGATTGATTTCAGTTAAAGCTGAAAGGAAGCTGATTGATTTCCAGTTCTTATAGAGTGGGCTCGGTAAAGTTTGTTTATTTAGGATTCTCGGTCTAATATTATTATTATTATTATTATCAACAGACCTCCATGGAGTCAAGAGGCTCATCGTGAGAGACCCCACTCTCACATGCACAGTTCATCATATCTCGACTTAGATACATTCACTGTCCTCACGCTCATTAGACTCTCAGGCAATGCATTCCAATCACCTGCAACTCTCCATAGAAAAAATCTACTTCTCACACCCACCTTATACAGCTTCAAGGGATGGCCTATCATTCTCACCCTGTCTCCAGATATTGTATAAAAAATCTCATCCACATTAATCTGGTAATTTCCCCTTACCAATTTATGCATCTTGATCGTGTCTCCCCTGTGTAATTTGCATTCTCTCAATCTGCCCTCATATTCCAGAGACCAGAAACCAACTTAGTTAATCATCTATGAATCGTCTACAACATCTCATCCTTTGGAAAACCTGGTGACCAAATCTGTACACATTAATCTATATGTGACCTGAACAATTTTAGCAAAACATCCACAGAATTTTAAGTCTTTCCACCACAACCCCCAAATCCTTCATCTCCTCCACCACTTCCAAAATATCCCCACAAATCCTACAATCTTCAACTCATCTGTTCTTCCCAAATTTTAAAATCTTACACTTTGTCACATTAAACTGATATCTCCATATGCTCGTCCATTTTGACAGTCAATTTAGGTCTCTTACGAAGCTACATCTGCTCTACTTCTCAATAACTCTACCAACTTTGCTCATCTGCAAACAACTATATGTCACCATTTAAGCCCTCTCCAGTGTCATTTACATACAAATTAAACAACAGCAATAGCCCCAAAACAGGCCCCTGTGGCATGTCATGCCACTAGTGACTTTCCTCTTCTCCCCAAAAAAAACAGCCTGTTTGATGCAAACAGCCAATCTCTAATCCAGTGCATTAATCTACTACCCAATCAAATCTGTTCCAACTTAACTACTAGTTTGTCATGTGGCAATCTGTCAAAAGCCTTTGAAAAATCTAAATATACAACTGTATATGAATTCCCCCCCCCCTTGTCTAATGTATTCATCACCTTGTTATAATAAGTAAGCAGATTGCTAAAACATGATCTTTCCTTAGCAAACCCATGTTTTCCATTAAAGAGAATTCTACTACTGTCCACCCAGTTCTTGTCCTCACTATCTTCTCCAACACCTTGACCACAACTCCAGACAAGCAGATTGGTTCTATAATTTGAAGCCTTTATCACCCTCTTTATGAAGTGGAACAATTTTGCTATCTTTCCACTCCTTTGAAACTTGGGATAATACTGGGTGTCCCAAAATTCACGCAAGAAGTAATTTTGATAGAAAACACGCGTTTTTAATTAAAAATTGTAATTTCTTATTGATTCATGAAGTATACAGTATAGGGTTATGCATGGAATAGTATATCGGGTAAATGGCCTCCACGGCTTTGCTGGCACATTCACACTCTTTTGTCAAAATTTTCCATGACTGTTTTGCATAAATGTGGCTGAATTTCGTTGATACATCGCTCAATTTCCTCCTTCACGGCGTGGGTGGTCGTGGGCTTGTTGGCATAAACTTTAGACTTCAAAAAATTCCAATGGCGTTAAGTCACATGATCTGAGCAGCCAATTCTGATCACTAAAACGGGAAATTACACGACCAGGAAATGACTCATGCAGTAATTGAATAAGTTAGGTTAGGTTGTTTCTCGGGCTGTATGGCATGTGGCACCGTCTTGTTGAAACCACATGTTGTCCACATCCATATCTTGCAATTTAGGCACAAAAACTGGATTATCATGTCGCGATAGCGAGCACCATTAATTAACTGTTATTGCCTTACCAGCCACATTTTCGAAGAAGAATGGACTGTTGACGCCTCCAGCCCAAAATCCATACCAAACAGTGACACGTTGTGGATGCATTTGTTTCTCAACAATCACTCGTGGATTTTCTGAACCCCAAATGCGAACAATTTTGTCGATTAACGAAGCCATCAAGATGAAAATGAGCCTCATCGCTGAAGATGATTTTGTTCGAAAAATAAGCATCTACTTGTTGTTCCATAATCCATTCAATGAACTCTCTTTGCTGTGTGTGGTCAGTAGGCTTCAGTTCTTGAGTCAGTTGAACTTTGTAAGCATAAAGATGCAAATCTTTTGTGAGAATACGCTGTAGAGAGCTTCTCGAAATGCCCAATTCAAGACCACGGTGCCGAATTGATGTTCCTGGACTCTCAGCAACACTCTCACGAACTGCTTCGATGTTTTCTGTTGAACGACTTGTTGAAGGACGGCCAGAGTGTATAAGATCACTAATTGATCCAGTTTCCTTGAATTTTTTAATTAATCTTTTCACAGTTGATGAAGTTAAATCAGTATTCCGACCATATTTTGTACGAAAATTGCGAACTGTAGCTGCCAAACCTTCATTAATTTTAAAATATTGCTCAACAATGAAAATGCATTGTTCTTTCGTGTAGCACTCCATTTTTAATAACCCTGAACTGTCAGCTGTCACGCTGTCTTTTTTTTTCTTGTTGGCAACACTTTACCGCACAAATGGCGCTAAATTTAAATCTTGCGTGAATTTTGAGACACCTTTTAGTAAAATTACTGAGTGAGCACTATGCAAAAGTATATCATCCAGGTGGTGACATTGCAGAAATGGAAGACCCAACAGCTTATATGGAATTGCGGTGAATGAAGTGGAGGTGAGTAGTCTATTACAAAACCTCAATGTCAATTCATCTGCGGGATTGGATGGTATACCAGCTTGTGTCGTATGAGAAGTGGCTAAAGAATTGTCAGTGCCTTTGACCATTTTGTTTAATTTGAGTCTCTGGTCTGGGTTAGTCCCAAGGGGGTGGAAAGAAGGGAAAATAGTTCCACTGCATAAAGGAAGTTCCAAGACTGCTGTTGAAAATTACTGGCTGATCAGCATATCAGGAATTGTTGTCAAGGTCTTGGAGAAAATAGTCAAGAAGAAAATACAAGATTGGATTGAAGAAAATGGGATACTGTATCGGGGACAGCATGATTTTGTGAAGGGTAGATCATGCCTCAGTAACTTGTCACGTTCTATAACACAGTGACGACTGAACTGGATAAGGGTTTACAGTGATTCTACTGGACCTTGCTAAAGCCTTTGATAGGATACCACATGGAATTCTAATCAGTAAACTGCAGCATATGAGAATGGATATAGGGTTGGTGAGATGGATAGGAGGGTGGTTGATGGAGAGATATCAGAGAGTAGTTTATTCAGGAGTAGAGTCCAAAAGACGGCCTGTGACTAGTAGTGTGCTGCAGGGTTCTGTTCTTGGACCACTACTGTTTAATTTTTTCATTAACGATATAGGAAAGGATCTGAGAGGACTGTGCATCTGTTTTTCGGATGATGCAAAGTTAGGTAGAGCAATAGTGAATGCTCAGGATGTCAAAATTTTGCAGGATGATTTGGATAGTTTGAAGGACTGGGCTAAGGAGAATGGATGTCAATTTAATGTGGAAAAATGTAAGGTTTTGCATTTTGGGGTGAAAAGATTAGCAGCAGTATATCACATTGGTGGAACTGTACTCCAGGAGATTGACAAGGCCAGGGATTTGGGCGTGTTGGTGAATATGAAATGTTCCACAGAGTTAAAGCTGTTAACTCTGTGGAACATTTCTCAAGACACATGGTAATATACCATCAGGTCTCATGGCCCTGTTGAAATCAAGTTGACTCAATTCCTCATATATGATAATCATCCCCACTTTATACTTCCACATATAACCTTTTTTCACAAAACTCCTAATATGGCTGGCCACCACTCAAGTGATCAGTTGGTGGTCACCTTCACCAACTTGAGGAAGATGTGATGCTTCATTTACAATAATATCTTCTGATAAATCATATCCAAGACCCTCGCTCCACGTGTGTCCTATGTTACATACTGCTTAATTAGTTATCCTTTAAAAACTCTAGAAATTCCTTCTCTTTGGTTCCTGATGCTCTCAGACTGGAATTCATTCCAGTCTGTATTACCATAATTGAAATCATCTATAATGATCACCCTTTGCTTATTAGCCACATTAATTTGTCTAAACATTTCCTTCTAACTTCCATCCACATTACCAAGTCTATAGCAACATCCTACTAAACATTTCATGGTGTTCACTTCACACCATACTGCTTCAAAACCACTGTCAGTATTTTCTCATGCATCTCCACCCTAGATGGGCACAACTCCTCTGCTGTCATCAATAACACTCCTCCTCCCTTTTTGCTTTGTCTCTTCATGAAAGACTACATATCCCTCCATCTCTATTCCTGTTAGAATGTCATCCTTGTTCAACCATGTTTCACTTGTATCAACAATTTTGGGTGAATAAACTCTATCAATGTCACAATTTCATTCCCCCTTGTTTCGAATAATTCTAGCATTTGTTAACATACATGCTAGCTCATTTCTGTTTCTATAATATCCCACTAACCCCACTTTTCGGACACAATTCCTGTACACTTTCACACTCTACCCTGTCTATTCCTATCTATTATCACTGATGTTACGCCCTTTCCCAGACCTAAATGTCACCCTCACATCCTTGATTATCTTAATCCTTTCTTGTGCACTCCCACATCTACTCCTGAAACCATCATCTACACTTTTCACGCAGTGTCTCCCTATCCACCCTGACCTTCCTTGTTTCCCTGTCCCCCTGTTTGTTCCTTCTCTCTTATTTTCTGCACTCGTGCCACTCATCTCTCCATTCACAAACTTGCCTGTCTTACTCTCCTGCTCTTTCACCAACAATTTTACATCTCTTGCTTTCTCAGGTCTTACATCCACTTCAGTCATTCTCTCTCTTGCAGCAACAGTTTCTCCAACCGACTCACACCAAATTCATTCAAATGTACCCCATCTATTTTATTCAGCTATATATGCACCTCAAACTCATTCCACACATTCACAAAATGAACTTCTTTCTACTTACACAACTCTGCTAACATATCATTCATAATCTTCACTTGATTTTTCAACTCATCATTATCATACCTGGATAACATGCTGACTACCTTACCTATCACACTGTTATTTTCCTTAACAGCCTCATGACATCCCTTCTTACATGCTTCTTGTTACCAGTCAAATCATTCATGCTACCAATTCTTTTGCTTGCATACTCCTCTTATTCAATGCTTCAACCATCCTTTTCATTATACCTCGCGGAAAACAGACCTTGTGCACCTTTTCACTCACCACACCTCTTATCATCAAATCTCTGTACATTGCTATTGTCAAATCATTCAGTATTTCTTTCAAATCTTTTGTCCTATTCCTTATGAAATTCCCTGCAAGTCCATAAATCTTCTCATTTCATTCCTCATATGTTTAATCTCTTCTCTCATCTTTACCAACTCTGCTTTTATATCTTCGATTAGTTTTTTAGTGCTATTTATGCAAATTGCATTTTCACTACCTTGGATGTCTGCTGTCTTACTGCTCACTGCTGCTAACTCACCGCCAGCTCACTTACTACTTACTGCCGCTGACTTGTCTTACTCATTTCGACTTTCACCCAATGTCTTACTGTTGCCATTCAAGCACTCAGCTATATTGTCAACTCTGTTTACTCCCATAGCTACATCCACGATCTTTTGTCCTCTACTGCTTACATTCATTGTTATCTCATAATCATAGTGTGCTGCACTTCTTACATACTCAAACTCTCTCTTCACTCCTATTTATCTTCTCCCCATAAATATCTTCAATCTTTCTCCAAGCATACATACTGCATTCAAGGCATCTCATCACTTTTGAAAAATCTATGCTACTTGCATTCATCTTTCACGCCATCTTAATATTTCACTGCCATTTTATTTATGCTCAAAGTTGCATGCAAGAAACACATAGAAATTTAATAAATACAGAATTTTAACTATACTGAACATCACCTACTATTCACATCTATCATACAGCAATATTTAAAAAACTAGTTATCACTAATGCCATACACAATTTTAAATTTAAACTTATCTTTTCATAATGATCTTGACGAACACAGCTCTCTCTTCACCACCTGGTGGCTACTTCAATATGATATGTAATTTCTAACAGTTGATATGGTTTTAGTTATTTTTTCAGAAGCTTTCATCTAGAAAGCAAAGGTGTTCTGAAGTGACAAAACTGTGGATAAGGTTTTAAGGAGAATGTTGGGACTTTCGTATAGAAAGTTGGTTCGTTCTAAAGTGATAATATAGTTTTTAGTAGTTTATTCAGTGGAGTTTGTTGTTACTTTCATATAGAAAGTAAAGTTACTGGAGTGTCTTGGATGAAGACAAGATATGTTTTCTTCGGTGTTCTGTGATTTTAAGATGCTAGAAGAATTTGATTGTCTATGTTGTTGTCATATAGAGAGTAGTTTGTGTTAGTCTTTCTCCTCTGTCAATTCAAGAGAAAACAAAAGTTCTGTAAGAGAAAAGAAACTGAAATTCTAGAAGTTGTGTACATTTAAGTGTGTTTCTTGTTGTGATTTGATGTTGTATATATTTGTGTTTTTTGTAAATTAAAGATTTTCGTTTGGTTACAAGAGTGAAGACTCAGTCTCTTAATGGATAAATGTTTTTTGGGTTAATTTAGAAGATAAGATATTTGTGTGAGATCCTGGAATATGAATTCTGTGTGCAAGCTAGAATTTAGTTATGGTGTTTTCTTTTTAATTTGAATCTAAGATTTTAAACCATTTGGAGATTGAGAGAGTAAGAAGATTGAGAAAGTAAAAAATACACAACTTATTGGCATCATTCAGAAGAGAATGTATTATTCATCTTCATTTATCCCAGCTTGTATAGCAACTTGTTGTGCAGCACTCTATGACATGTCTTTGCCTAGTCCAATAATATCATGCACATGAGTCTCCCTTTATCCTACACCTGTATCATAAACTACAAGTAGGTTGCTAAAGCAATTAGCATTATTTTAACTTCTTTCCACTCTTGGAACTCTTTCTGCTGCAAAAACTCCCATTAAACAACCAGATCAAGGGCACTAATTCTTTTGCACATCCATCCAACACTTAATAATTATTTTTCCTCTTCCTCTTACTTTGGATTTTCTTTGACCTGACTGGTCAGTATCCTCATACCACCACTGTTTCTTTCTTTATACATTTTGAAAAATTATGAAGACAACTACCGTGTTTGAGTAAAACTTTAGTTTAATATAAACCAAAATCAACAATCTACGTTTCGACCTTCATATCAAGGTCATCTTCTGGAGCAAATACACTATATACAGAGAAACAAGCTGCACTACAATCTACATGGTTTGCTAAAGTTACTGACCAACCGTTACAACAATTATTGGCCTGATCTCTGGTGAAAAAAAAATAAAAATCTTTACTACATCAACACTAGTGTCCTATTATTATCTGTTGGTTACAAAATTACATTGTGCTGGAGAGCAACATGTTTATATATATATATATATATATAATAAAAACATGATTGTACATATAAATTTCAACCAGTTGAAATTTATATGTATAATCATGGAATAGTTTCCAATACTAGCTGAAGGTTGCTTAAAGTCCTGAAGTATGCTAGATACTAAATATTAAGTAGGCTGAATATGTGCCATCCAGATTCTTAGAATTTTCATGTCACCATTATTGTTGATATTCAGGTGGTTAATCAGAATTTTGCAGGCTTCTTTAAATTTTCTTTCATACCAGCTTTTTGTGTGGTGTAAAGAGCAGGTACTTTTCCATTCGATTTGGTGTAAGGTGTTGAGAGCATGATCTGAGAGGCCTGCTTCACCAAAATAGTTATATTTAATGTGTCTTTTGTGTTCTTTTTTTTATGTATAGGGATTGTACATCCAGTTTCACCAATATAAGGTAAGTTACAGGTGCAGTAGATGCAATAAACTCCAGGATGTGCCGGTGGGAGGAGAGGATCCTTAGAGGAGTTGAATATGTTTTTTAGTTTTGTAGGTGGTTTAAAGGTGGCATTGAGATTATAATGGTGTAGGATTCTGTTGATTTTTTCTGATAACCCTTTAATGTATCGGATGTCTCTGGTTTTACTGTAATTTAGATTCTTTTTGATGAAGTTTTTTTGAAGAACTTTATTAATAGTATTTTTGTTATAGCCATTATTTATAAATGTGTTGCTAATAATTTTTAATTCTTGTTTAAAAGCTTGCTGATTAGAGCAAATTGTTATAGCTCTGTTTTTAAGGATGTTAATGACTCCATCTTTTTGTGATGGGGGGTGGTATGATTTAGCATGTATGTATTGGCCAGTATGTGTTGGTTTGCGGTAGACTGTGAAGGATAGACTGCCTTAAGGAAGACGTGTGACCAGTGTATCCAGGAATGGGAGCAAGTTCTCAATGCCACCTTTAAACCACCTACAAAACTAAAAAACATATTCAACTCCTCTAAGGATCCTCTCCTCCCATTGGCACATCCTGGAGTTTATTGCATCTACTGCACCTGTAACTTACCTTATATTGGTGAAACTGGATGTACAATCCCTATACATAAAAAAAAAAGAACACAAAAGACACATTAAATATAACAATTTTGGTGAAGCAGGCCTCTCAGATCATGCTCTCAACACCTTACACCAAATTGATTGGAAAAGTACCCGCTCTTTACACCATACAAAAACCTGGGATGAAAGAAAATTTAAAGAAGCCTGCGAAATTCTGATTAACCACCTGAATATCAACAATAATGGTGGCATGAAAATTCCAAGAATCTGGATGGCACATATTCAGCACCTACTTAATATTTAGTATCTAGCATACTTTAGGACTTTAAGCAACCTTCAGCTAGTATTGGAAACTATTCCATACCAACTGGTTAAAATTTATATGTATAATCATGTTTTTATTATATATATATATATATATATAAACATGTTGTTCTCCAGCTCAATGTAATTTCGTAACCAATAGATAATAATAGGACTCTAGTGTTGATGTAGTAAAGATTTTTTATTTTTTTTTCACCAGAGATCAGGCCAATAATTGTTGTAACGGTTGGTCAGTAACTTTAGCAAACCATGTAGATTGTAGTGCAGTTTGTTTCTCTGTATGTATAGTGTATATGCTCCAGAAGATGACCTTGATATGAAGATTGAAATGAGTGTTGATTTTGGTTTATATTAAACTAAAGTTTTACTCAAACGTGGTAATTTTACAAAATGTATTCTGATCACCATGTATTGAAGAAAGGTTTTTTCTTTATCATTTTGCACTCCTCATGCATCTGATCACTATTGATTGTCTTATACATCTTTCATAGCATCTTTTCCCACTACTTATCTAATTTCACATGTTATGGCAAAAGTTATATTACCCATAAGTGTCTAGAATTTTGAGATACAATATACACCATTATGTTCTATGATCTGGATCCATCCTCTCTCTCTGCAAGCAGTTGGTTCCATTGTCATACCTCATGTCCTGTGAGTTGAACAAAAATACTCGACACTCAGTTGCAACTTTTTCAGTATTGGTGAAGTGAAGTGCCACCATGGAGGAAGTCAGCCATTGATCAGAATGAATGATAATCTGATGTTTCCAGCTCTAGCCTGTATGGATGAGAGAAAACCTCTTCAATTTTTTTCCTGTTATCTGAACTGCTATGTTCAGTCAATTTGTCTTGTTGGAGGAGAGCCCTCTATTGATTAACCAATACTAGTCATTAAAAAGCACATGAAGAACATCATCAGCTTTAATTTCTTAGAATGATGAGCATGATAGTACACTCTTCAACCATCTTGAAGTGGACTGCTTCTTTGATTTTCCACTAAATGCACATTCTTATTCTTCAACTGATTTCTTATCAGAACTGCAGTGTTGCTTCACTTGGGTTGAGGAGATATTGATTTTGTGTATTTATGTTGAAGTAGACCTGCTTTTCATCACAGTTAATAATTTAACTAAACTTGTGCAATTTTTACAGCTTGCGTCTTTCTTGCCAAACTAGTAAAGATGACATCACAGTTTCCTCTGGAATAACAAGTTTGGTTGACAATATTGCTGGTGCCTGGAGGCATTGTCTTTGATTTGATGCAGCTTCTCATCATCAGCAGAGAATGATCACAAACATAGATTTTTACATGAGCACTTTTTACACAGCATTCAAATCCAGAGTTTTTCTTCATAGCATTGTCTTTTCACATTTCGTGTATTTTAAATACATTGTGATAGGTTCTTTCAGAACCAAAGTAATCTTATAAAGTTAACTATATTGTGATAATAATCTATTTTATTCTAGAGTAGTTTCCTGAAACACAACATAATTTGGAATTATGTAAAAGAAAGATCATTCACTTATCTTCCTGTAACCCCATTTTTCACTGACCCCAGTCTGAAGATATATACAAAAGAGCATGATTGGCTTTTTACTGAATTTTCCACCACTCCTCCCTTCTTTTTATCCTTAAGCTCTTTTTATATATAACCTTTTCTTCCATTTGTTCCATTTTCTTTTCCTTGTAAATCCTGCTAACGACTTATCCCTTCTTAATTAAGAAAATAATCCCAAATACAGTTTTCTTCTGCTTCACTGGAAAATGAAGTCATAGCCATGCAAGTGATGACCTTTCTTTTATGTAATTTCAAATTAAACTATGTTTGTTAACCTCTCCAAATTAAATAGCTTTGCAACCACAATAGATATTTTCACACTATTTTCAAAGCTCAAATATTCACCTTTGGCTACTCACTCTAAACAATAAAAGAAATTCAGTTAGCATTAAAATATGCAATTCATACATTATGAACATCTACGTTAAATTAATGCTTAAGTAAATTCTTGTAAATAAATCACAAGAAGAATCTCTTTCTTTTGGGAGATAGAAGAAATATAGGTATTTATTATAGTGTGAAAAAAAAAAGAAAACAAATGAAAAGACATAACTTCCTTCTGAAGAACTTTTGATTTGCCATCTGCTTAATTTTAAAATGTAATTAATTTTCTCATTTTTCATAATATAGTGCACTTCAAATCCAGCTGAGTGGAAGCCATTCCAGGGATTCCAAAAGTGGCATCGACTTGAGTCACGGCTTTCTTTGGATCTTAGAATTCCAGTTCCTCAAGAACAGAAGATGTTTTCTTTATTAAAACAGCTTGAGGCTGGTCTTAATCCAGTCTATCAAAGTATAACAGAGGCTCAAGTATTGATTAATGGGATACTGAGAAAAGCAGAAGAAGTTTTGAGTCCATCATCTGAAATAAAGAAAGGGAAACAAAAAGACAGAGACAAATCACCACAGCAATGTTATAATATTGAGTTATTCCTCCCTCTGGTAAGAATAGTAATAGTATAAAAATAACTGATTTTACATAGTGCTTATTAAAAACTTTATCAGCAAAATGTAATTGGAGTCTATAAAACTTTTAGAAATTTTGGCTATAAAACTTGCCAAGAAATTATATTCTTGTTTCCTTTATCGTTTATCCAGGCAGGAGCAAAGCATAAGTATCTTCACAACTGGACTACTTGTATATGGAGGCTTCACATTACTTGCCTTAGTATTCCATAATGCAAAGTGTTGGATCGTAACTTCTTCTCAATCACGTTTTATCGTCTTACAATTCTCTCTCTTTAGTATTTAACTAGTTGTAGGTTGATATATCAATTGAATATGAAGAAAATTTATATTATACTGTGCCACTCCGTATTCTGAATTGCAAGAGCAACTTAGATAAATCAACCTTCAACTGTACTAGGGTATCATAAGCTGATTTTAGGCCAAGGTTTTTATTTTTACTACATAGGGTTTCTGCTGAGATTCGAATTATTTTAATGAGCAGTGCAATGAGACAATCATGCAAGTACAAAATTCAATTCAAATAAAATTATTTAATGCAGTGACACATAAATTACATCATAACACAATATTCCAACAGGAACATTATGATTGAACGAATATAAAGCTCTCATTAAGTCACTACTATACTATTCAGCTAAGCTTAAACTTTATAATTAAATATTATATTTAACAGATCTTATCCTTCTTATTACAAAGAACTTATATCATAACTCTACTCTGATTAAGGTTACATTTCAAAACAATTTTAAATATCAAATCAGTTCAAGATATTCAGAAGAATACAACTATGAACATTCAGACATTCATTTGTAATTCTCTAGGCTCAGTTAATCAATTTTAGTCCATGTAAGTTCGAGATTCTTAAATTACAACAAATAGGCTTCACAGTATTCTCATTTAGTTAATGAACACTTAATTCTATAACATGGCATTTATCATTTGAAGAGGGAAAAGTCTTAGCACATCATATATTAAATCTTGACTCGCTGAATACTGCAACTAGGAACAATTTACTTTCGGAGGAATTAATTTTCGTTACTTCTCGCTAAGTATAGTAAAGGTAATCTTACCAGGATATAGCTTCAAGCTTCAACACATCATAAGTAGATCGAACAACAATTTTTAAGTCCTTGCTGACATTTACTATGTAGTAACACAAACTTAAAAGAATCTTCCATTTCTGCAACTGATTTATAGACTTGGGAGAATATAATCTTTATGCACTTGGTTTAAGTTATCTACTTATTTCTTCATTTTCTTATACATATTAACCTATTTCTTGCACTATTTCATTGCTAGGCGTTATGAAGCTTTGGTAAAAATCCAACTCAGAAAAAGGTAGGTTAAAATACCAAGTGATTCCCGGTCCTTTAAATACCGTTTTCAGCACGTCAAAATTCCCTTCCAGTCTCCAGCTACCATTCTCTATACTATCTATCCCAATGGCTTTAACAGGCCTTTAAGGCCCACAACCTTCCAAGCATGCTTGGATTTCGTAACCGAAATACGAGAATAGAATGGTCACTCCTATGCCTCAAGGTATTCTTGGCTATATCCATGTGTGTTCACGGGGCCGGTTTGCCTGCTTGCGGGATGAAAAACACCAGATAAACTGGCGGAAAAAACCCTACTGCCCGCGCCCAAGACCGGCTAACTTGGCTATGGCTGAGGAAGATCCTTCAGCTCCTCACGTCTTCGACGGGAATCGAACCTAGGACACTCCTTCCCCAGGCATATGGTTGCGAAGCGCAAAGCCACTAGGCTAACCGCACGGACACCATTCTCTATACTTCCCTACTTAATTCTCCTTTTACTTTCATTTTCGTTTCCGCTCCTTCCTTTTTCCCACCAGAAACTGTTTCTTACTGGTTTAGCTCGCATCAAACTTGTTTTTCCCTTGGTATATAGTAGTTCATGCGCTAGGAGAAATTTGCATGTTTTCTCACAACAACCAATCAAATGATATCACAAAGAATCTTCTGCATTACAGTTCTAATATTATTATTAAAAGAATAAAGCAAATAAAATAAATGACACTTTAATATAGAGACTTTTCATGTCTATTTAAAAATTACATAAATAAAATTATCTAACAAAACTAAAAAGGAATTCATGAATAATATTTTATAAGCAAGAGACTAACAAAATAAATTTAAATAAATCCTGCTTATGATATGGTAGGTCTTGTTAATTATGAATGAAGTATTATTAATTATAAATATCTTCATTCACAATTTAACAAAAGCACACATCCTTTTGGACATGTATATAATGCATGGCATTATATACATGTCACCCTTTCTTAAGGCCTCATCAGTGGGAGCCATTCCCAGAAGAGATACCAAGGTTGAAGTAATGCAAAAGTCATATATTTCCAACATACAAGTAGTGAAAAGGTACTATCTCTTCTGAAGTTATGTGGAAACTAAATTGTTATTTGAACTTTTTGCAAGAGATATTTTTGATAGGTGACTAGAAAGAAAATTGGTCCAATTCTTTTTTTTCATCTCTTCAACCCACATAGCCTTTTGAAAATTAAGAAAGGCACAAATTTTTGTTGTCAATTACATGTTGAGAGTTTTTATATGTCATCAGCATTAGTGTAAAAGTAGAAGAGAACATTCAAAAAATACAATTTTTTACTTTTATACTAGTCACTTAGCTGTGTGAGCAATGTAATTTAATATTGCTAGAGTTTGCAAAGAATGGGCACAATGCAGTTTGAATTGCTTATAAAATTTTCTTCTATTTTAACCAATTTTACTTAGCTAGGTAATAAAATTAACTGGTGTTTACTACTTAAATGTATTTATTTTTCCAGAGTGTTATGATTTTGTTGTCAATTTAAATAGCAATTCCATAGCAAGTCAATTTTAAAAGTTACTGATTAAGCTGATAACTATTATTTTTCAAGACATAATGTATTGTTGGATCCTATTTCGTCTTAACCCATACTTTGGATCTGACATGTTTGTCACTATGATGTTCTTGAACAAAAAATAAGTTGCTAGTTGATTTCTAATCCAATTATAGAGAAAATTTGTATTTATTGACTGCGCCACTCTATATCTAAATTAGTCCAAGAATTGAAGTAAAACCAATTCTCAACTATTCCTTAATATGTTATTATTATATATACAGGCCGAGTTTGTTTAACTTATTTAATTCACCCACTTTGGTTCGATTATTTTATGAACAGTGTAGTAAAAGAGATTCAGGCAAAATACAACTTTAAATCAACAAAACAAACGTTTAATATGGGCTTACAAATTATACACTTTAGTTTAAATCACTGAATAAGGTATTATAAACATTTTAGCTCATCTTGTAATGTCATACTATCTCAGGCAATGGTTAATCTGTTGTCTGAAATACAGCCTTCACAAAGTTCATTTAACTATTTAATAAAGTTCAATGTCATAAAGTTCCTTAGTGATCAATTACATTAATATCTCATAGTTGCTTAAGTTACAAATACAATAAAAGGGGGCAGTAACACTTCTTCACAAATATACACTCTTAAATCCATACTCCAGCTAATCTCTGCAAAAGTTACTGTTAATGTAGGGATATTTTAGGAAGAAACACACACATATCTCCGCATAGGAGTAACAACAGTTGGTTAATTCTTACCGGTAATTTTCCTTGTTCATCTACTTATATACGGACACCTTTTATAACTGTATTCACTTAAAACAATTAACAGCACTCATTAAAACAAATCTTCTTAGTAATAACTGAATAAATTAATGGTCGCAATTCACATAGTTAAACATTCTTGCTCAGATCAAAAGGCTTGTACTATCTTTGACATCACTTGACCAATTTAGTATTCTATTAATAACTCTTGAACTAAGATAACACATAGTAATTCTTTAACTTGAGGTTTTTACGCACAATTGCCTATAATTCCAGCATTTAATTAATCTTTTAGGCACTATATCTCTTAATACAGCTATCGTTTAAATTCAACCTTGCTGCCTCTACTTATTCTCTTAGTTTCTCCGTGCTAAGCTTCAAGTTTCCGTGTGTCCCTGAAAAGTCGGCCCTGAATTTAAATGCCAACTAAAGTATAGCTAGTCATCCAGTTGTCACCTTGCTATCTTCCATTGCTTTATTTGTTGTTCTACAACTTACTAGCTAACTCGCTCCTCGACTAGTAAACTTTAATTAGCTACTTGAGTGACTCGCTGTTATCGCACTCTGATTCCCCGAATCAATCTCCTCTGATTCCATCCGAATGAATTGTTTTCTCTATTCTTCGCTTATATATCCCTTCTTCCTGCAGAAATTATTCTCGTGCTCTCTTCAACTAAAATCCTTTCTAGCCCTTCAATACTATTCTGTCACGCACTGTTCTAAACTCGTGCTAGCTATCTTACATATGTCTCCATGACAACCGAAACAAAATATAATAAAACTGAGGCATTGCATAACGTTATACCTATACATACAGGAACAAATAAGGAATATTTACACTTCAATTAATACGCAGTTAAAATGTTGAATACAAATTCTTATAATATTAACATAGCAATAAATAAAATAAACTTAATAATATTTTAATACAGTCTTTTCACTATTAATATATATCCTTGATTAAATATTAATAAAACTTAAAGGTAGTTACATGAATATTAATTTATAAACAAGTGATTTATATTAAATAATAATTACAAGTTTAGCTTATGTGATGGAAGATCATGTTGGATTCTGAAGCAAATATTAATTACTCAAATTTCTATATATTCAGAATCCAACAGTATACTAAATATTAAGTATAATAACTTTAATTAATACTTTCCTATATTTCACCAATATTACATTGCCATCATCAGGGATTACAAAATAATATGTACACACAGCCACTAACACTGAGCAAATGTGGCTGATGAAAGGCAACCAAAGTCAGGCCTAAAGTCCTAATTGGCTCCCTGTAATGGGCCAAAATGGATGGTCTTGGATATTGGGTTGAAGATCTGAGAATGAGTGTTTCCCAAATTTGTGGTAGTTTTTTCGTGCAGCCAAATTTGTTGAGGTTTGGAAATTTTTTTAGAGCTTAGGAGGCAGTTTCAAGGAATAGCCTTGTGTATTTATATTTGCTGTGGTAAGCATCGAAAGCATGCTCAGCAAGTCCAGAGTGGCTGTCATGGTGGAACAAAATGTAGTCCTTGTGTTCAGAAATTCTGATATTGACTGTCCTGCCTGTTCGGCCATAGTAGGATAGTTTGCAACTGTAAGATCTAGCGAATGTGGTTGGACTTTGGTGGAGAGGATAAGGATGCCAATTTTATATATGGAATGATGAGAGATTTTGTGTAATCTCTGTTCTGAAGGGAGAGAGGCAGGGATGGGGGGGTGCATTTACAGGGTTTTAATATTTTTGGGGGATTGTAGCCATTGCCTAATAAAGCATGAGAATATGGTCAAAGTTCAATGGTTAGGGTACTGCTATCAAAACTGATTAATTTTGCCCTGTTGTATAGGGTTTTTATAATCTCATATTGTTGGGCAGGGCAGGGGAACTGCTGGTGATTATATTTACCAGTATTCTGGTAAATATAATCTTTCTGTAAACAGAGGATGCCGGGGATCCATCAGGCTGGTGTGTAATCAGTGTGTCTATGAATGGGAGACTTTTCCCTTTTCTAAGGTAAACTGGATCCTGGGGTGTTGATTGTTTAAATTTTTAAGAAAATGTTGAGCATATCCAGACCATGTGGCCAAATGGAGAACACATCTACATAATGTAGCCAGACATCGGGTTTATGTGGGATAGAGTTTAAGGCAACCAACAACTTTGGTTGCCTTTCTTCAGCTTCATTTGCCCATTTTGTGATCCCTGATGATGGCAATGTAATATTGCCAAATTTTTAATACTGCTGAAATATAGAAAAGTATTAATTAAAATTATAATTAATATTTAGTATACATTGTTATTTCCTGAAAAATAATAGTTATGAATAGCCAATTGTTATTATTATATGACACCTCCAGGGAGTCCAAAGACTCATCGAGGGAGGGCACCTACTCTACAACTGTCTCCGCCACTCAATCCACCAACTACAACAAACCACTACTACCATCACCTACACCAATGCCATCTATCGCCCACCACCAGTATCTTGCCAGACAATCACAAACATCCATGCCCACGGCGGGATTCGAACCCGCAGCCTTTCGGCTGGAGAGCGGATACGCTAACCACTCGGCCAACCAGGCCGGCAGCCTGTCTACCAGAATGATTAAACTGATAAAAATAGAACAACACACCTTGGCTCAAAGACTTTGTTGCATTATGTTTTTTTTTTCATCTTCTAATTTTACAAATTTATTTTTTGAGTTTTCAGAACATTCAGTACATACATCTTTATCTGGTACAAGTTCTACCAGTTAATTTTTTTCACACAGCTCTGGAGTGATTTCTCTAACTGATTTTGAAAGTTTTTTGTGTACAGCAAGAGGGCACAATATGTGGTGTCACACAAATTAAAAAAAAAAAATGTACACATACTTTATACCTCTCATAGTGATATGTAGTGTTTTGATAATGTTTTAACATTTATTACACACACACACACACACACATTCACAAGAATATAGGTCATCACTGGTCATCATCAGTGCATCAGCAATCCTATTTACAGAGCTGAGCCATGTGTTGGATGCTGGAACTGGGGTGAGGATTTGAAGGGATGGAATGGCAAATTTTGTCTTAGGCTGTATCAACATGCTGTTTGATCAGTCACAGATACCCATGTTCAAACTTGCATTTATTACCAGGAATTCTTCTGCTTCCACAATTCGTGCATATATCAGAATTTCATTATTTTTTATAATTCCTGTTCATATCTTTCTTTGATTAAATCATTACTTTATCTAATTTTAAACCTGGAAGTTGGCCATATAACCTTTAGTGACCATATTATTTGATCACTTTGGTTATCAAAATGCTATTCTCTCTTGAAAATGAAATGAATGAAGTGAATTGTAAAAAATAAATTACAGACGAAAGTGCTTGTATATAAATGTTATTTTAATTCTTTTGAGGCATTCATTCTTTTTTTTTTTTTTTTTTTTTTACTCTTCAATTTGCTACTGTCTTATTGCATAAGACAGTAGCACTCACAGTCTTGTAAAAATTGTCTTAATAAGTGGAAGTATTAAATACTCTGAAAGATGAGGGGGTTGCAGTTTTCAAAATATGCTTGGGATGAAAAACTGAAATTTATATAAAATATATATATATATATATACACAGCCTTCTTGTAAGTTCAATAGGAACTCAAAAGGTAGATATAAGTAACCAGTAGAAAGAATATATTGTTCTCGTGGATAGTCAATTGAATAATGTCTAATTCATGTGGCCAGCTAAACAAAATCTTGGATGTCTAAAAAAATGAATGAAACTTGTTTTTAGGCCACTTTGAGATGATCCCCTGAGAAAGACGTTAAATTTATCAAGTCCACTCATCTGCTTCTTTCATGATGAGCCAGTAGGCCTGGATATGCCCTCCCCCTCACCCAGTAGGCATGCTCTTTGTAATGAAGTAGATCACTTAGGAATAAAAAATGTAAAAGGCATCCAGGTGGCACCTACATTTTTCAGAGGTTAAGCTATGCCTCTGTGACATTAAAAATGACCAAGTAATAGAATTTGTCACTTGATATATACAACCAGTTTCTTATTGGAAACCTAATAGCATATGTGAATACTTTCATGCTGATATCTCCTGATAGAGAGTAGTGTCCAATTAATTATTTTTTTTTAATCCTTTCCTTCATGGTTACACGGTGATCAGCATTCATTATTAAAAATTATGGAAACTACTACTATGATATGGTAAAACTTCAGTTTAATATAAATCAAAATAATCGCTTGACAATGTGAAGGTCAAAATGTCGAGCGATTATTTTACATAATCTGAAGTATACACATTTACAAAGAACAAGCTACATTACAATCTACATGGATGCTAAAGTTACATTAATTTGGTCAACCATTAAAACTACTGGCCTGACCTCTGGTAAAAAAAAATAATAATAATAATAATAATACATCAAATCTAGAGTTAGTGTATTTTATTATTATCTATTCTTCTTCTTTCACTACGCGTGATTCCTGCTACCTATGCAGGGTCCGCGTGTTACTTAGATGCGACTACTTGTTAGTACCAATCCCAACTGAACTGTCGCCTAGTCTGCCACTGGGGGGGGGGGGTATATTTTTTTTTGGCTGTAGAAGCATATGTTCACGGGGCCAGTTTGCTTGCTTGTGGGATGAAAAACTCTACTGCCCATGCCCAAGACCAGCTAACTTGGCTATGCCTGAGGAAGATCCTCAAGTTCCTTACGTCTTCGACGGGAATCGCACCTGTGACACTCCTTCCCCAGGCATATGGTTGCGAAGCGCAAAGCACTAGGCTAACGACGTGGACTATTATTATTATCTATTAATAAATATAAATAATGATAATAACAAGACTCTAGCTTTGATGTAGTGAGGCTTTTTTTTCCCCCCCATCTCTTACTTGCCATGCAACGAAAAAACTCGTTTGGATTTACGTTGGCCTACTTAGCTAATTTTCTCTTGAAATCTGATTTAGGCTTTCTAACTAACAGAGAGGTTAAAGCTTAACCTAACTAAGCTATAACCTCTCTGATTGTTGGTCCTCAGCTATCCAACTTTTGACATATGCAAGATCATACCCACATGAACATGCTCTACAATAATGTGGTATCCAGAATGCCTTTGAATGTCAGCAATCGATTTGCTGACATTCGAAGCTTAATTTACAGCTGTTATTCTCTTATAATGTATTTTTTTTGTATTTCTCTTATGTTATGTACTTGAAGTCTTCTACGAAAACAAAACTAGTTGCGCATTCATATAATAGTTTTATTGTCATTCTTCAGCTTTTTTTTTTTGTCGTTTAAGTTTTTTTTCTCGTATGTCACATAGCCAAGAAAATCTGTTGCATCAAATACACACACACACACATGCATGCAGGGTGGTGGGGGCTGAAAAGTTCTGATAAACACCTTGGTTTACAACAAAGGAAAGACTTTTTTTCTCACAGGATTGCAAATCATGCAGGCAGTGCTATAACAAGTGTATAACACTTTGTGGGGATATGTAGAATAATGTAAAAGTTACATGGTTCTACCTCAATTCCCTCATAGTGATTATCACAACTTTCAGCACACCCTCATATATATATATATATATGGGCAGTCCCTGGGTTACAGGCGCGATACATTCCTGAGAACGTCTTTAGGTTGGATTTGTAGGTAACTCAGATCCCTGATGAAACAGTGTATGTACAATAATAATAATAACAACAACAATACTGTAATGACTCATACATGGCAATAATGATACACTGTGATACTGTAATAGTAGTAGTAATAATAATTATAATACCCCTGTACTGTAATAATAAATTACAGAAACTCTTTCTTTTAATTCAAACAAACAGAACATAAAAAAAACTCATACAAAAAGTTTAGATAGGAGAAATTTCAAAAAAGAATATTAAAGGTTACCACTCAGTTAATGTTGTATCAGTGTCCTGCTTACTGGTAAGGGCATTTTTGAGGCAAGAAAGTAGGCTAACATTAATCGGAAGGTGATGATGGAGATGGAGATGGTGCTGGAGAGGATGGACCTGGTGCTTGAAGACCCAGGATTTGATTTTGCTGTTATGATTCTGGAGGAGGGGAGCTTACCACTGAAGTCAGTTTCTTGAAAAAGGTATCTAGGGTTGTTTGCACAAGTTTTTTCTTTTTTTCATCATAAATGGCCTTGTAACAGCTGATGTTCTCACTAACTGCACGGTAAACCTTTGTAAGCCACTCAATGTTAGGATCTTGCTTCTCAAGCTTAGCAAATCCTGCTTCAGTAAGATGAAAAGTTTCAGCTAATTCATTTGTCATAAACTTTCTTGGCTCTGGATCTTCTGATTCTTTGTGTTCTTGTGTTTCTATCAGCTGCTTCTCTTCCTCCATAAGGTCTTCATTTGTTGATTCTTATGAATGGGACACTAGTAAGTCAGTGACATCATTTTCATTGATGTCCAATTGCAGTGTATTGCCACTATCCGCCACGATTTTCTGGCTTTGGCAATGTCTTCTTCTTCTGTGAAGCCACTAAAATCATCACAGAATTGAGAGCACAGTTTGTTCCACAGCCCTTTCATTGTTGATTGCTTCACTTCTTCGCAAGAATCAGCAGTGTTTTGAATGGTATCATAGATGTTATAATTCTTCCAGAACTCTCTCTCAAGGTCATCGCATCATCTTCCATAGCCCATTTGTAAGTACGGAATGCTGTAAGTCGGGTCATCCATAACCCTGGGACTACCTATATATATATATATATGGTTACAAATTGGGATGATTCTTTTTATTTTTGCATCTTGATGTGGTTACATGGTTAGGCGAAGTATTATTATGCATATTTTTCAGTCTTTCTTTATTCTGTAATTTGGCCTAAGCATGCTGAATTAAATTTTATAAGTCTGCTGATGCCTTAAAATAATACAGAGAAAAATGTAAGAAAGTTAAGCGCTGTGTAAAAGTAGCTAAACAAAAGACATGGAAAGACTTTGGTAAGAATATAGAAAATAAATATCAGGAAGGTGGCAAAATGTTCTGGAGGCTGTTGAAGAAGCTTAGAAATGGAGGAAAGAGTACAATAAAAGGAATCAAAGATGATAAAGGTGACATGAAAACTGAAGATAAGGATATCCTAGATGTCCGAAGTAATTACTTTGAAAGACTATTAAAACGAACCAAGCAGTGACAGAATCATACTAGAAAATTTTCAAGAGGAATGCAAAGAGTAGTATATATTAATACTTGAGGTAGAAAAAGCCATCAAAAACTTGAAATGTGGAAAGGCAGCTGGAGTAGATGATATATGACCAGAAATGCTTAAGTATGGAGGTATGAAAGTTTTGCTGTGGTTACACTGCATAAGTCAGAGGGCCTAGTCAGAAGGTCGAATTCCCAATGATTGGAGTAGAGCTCTCATAGTACTCATCTATAAAAAAAAAGGGAATAATTATAGAAGAATTTTTCTTCTAAGTGTTCCAGGTAAGATTTATGTAAGCATACTTGAAAAGAGGTTGAGAAAGATTGTGGAAGAGAAACTTGGAATAGAACAAGGTTGTTCAGGTCAAATAGAGGTTGTCAAGATCAGATTTTAACTTTAAGACAAATAGTTGAGAAATCATGGGAATATAACAAATATCTGTACTTAAGATTTGTACACCTGGAAAAAGCATATGACAAGGCACCCAGAGAAAAGCTTTTCAAAATACACTGCAATTATATGGGGTTAATTGAACATTATGCAGAGCACTCCATAGTCTATATTGAAGTTGTCAATCAGCAGTTAGAATTGAAGAAACTACATTTGATGTAAAATGAGGGATAAGACAGGAATGCACATTATGCCCGCTCTTATTCATCATCTATATCAGTGTTTCTCAGCCTGTGGTCTGCAGACAGACTTAATATATTTTAATTATTCAAACAAAATAAATTAAAATTGAATAAGTAAGTAAAAATTATTGAAATAAAATGGATACTTAGAAAAAAACCAACAAATAGCTGCAGAATTTCGGAATTTTTTGTTGTTCACTTCACCAATATGGTTTTATTGCTTTCACCTTCCCTTGCTGTTTTGTTAGATTTGAAGTGAACATGTGTTATCCACATTTCAACCAACTGCTTGTTTATTGATTTTTTTCTCTTGGACTAACAGTGAAAACTCATGGCTGAGTTTCTGGCTCTCTGTGGAAGTTGACAGAGTTGATACTTTTGCCATCATGTGGTGAAGACAAAGTATTTCCTGTCTTCTTGCCTAAGGGGAATCTGAAAATAGCCAGAGTTCAGGTCTAATTTTGAGAAGTATCGTGCTCCCCCAGACCTATTAACAATTCTTCGATGTTGCATAGAGGGAAATCAATGGGCTTGGTGACCTTGTTAATCTCACATAAATCCAGTATAAATCTCAGACTTCCATTAGGTTTCTCCACCAATATGAAGGGGCTGTTCCATCGGGAATTTGATTTTCAATGATGCCAGCCTTTTCATAGTCTTGCAGCAGTGTCTGAAGTTTATCCAGGTATTTAATGGGGGTCTGATATTGTTTAACATACACAGGTGACTGTTGTGATCTGGATAGCATGTTCTACCTTGTTAGTGCAGGAAAATGAACTAATATCCTCGGTAAAAACACTAGGATAATACTGGAACATCAAATGAATAAACTCTCCGATCTCTATCTTATCTTGTTCAGACCTCGATGAACTGATGGCATCAAGTAACAACTTCCCTTTTCTAACACTTAGTTCCTCTTCTGAATTTATTACTTCTATTTCTAGTGCTTGACGTGCTCTCCTTTCATTCCTTGTCTTAAATTTTAGTTGATACTTCTTTCCACACAGTGATATAGTTCCTGTGGTAAAATCGCACATGAATTGGTATTTCTCTAGGAAATCAAGACCCAAAATGATTTCGTCATTGTGTCAGCAACCTCCAGGAGAACAAGGAAATCATATGAGAAATCCACTGGAAAACAGGATATGGAGAGTCTTGCATTCACTCTCCAAATTGCTAACATCTCAATCTTAGTAATTCCGATTATCTTCACAGGATTTTGTAACCAGGTGGTGTTATCAGGAAACTTATCAACAAACCTTCTTGCCAAGGAAAAGGGAATGATGGATACATGAGCTCCAGTGTTGAGCAATATGTCACACAGGATTTCCTCAACTAATCCTCGTACAAGTGACAAGGGTAGTCTTCCCTTCACTTCTGCTGTTGCTACATTTTGCATCTTGTAGGTATTGTGACTCAGTGAATCTGGCCCATTTCCTTTTTTCTATGGGATATCTTGTAGAAGGGGATTTATTCCTTTATAATGATTAGCATATTTTATCAAATCAGGATCTGTTGTCTGTTTTATATCAGACATAAAGGTTTCCCTTCCCTTCTCTCTGTACCGCTGGTGATCCTCTATCCTTGCCTTTTTATTCAGTAAGACTTTATTGCTGTTGAGGAGCTCTTGATAATCAGTATCTCTGTCATGAGAGCATTCTAGATTGCACTTGAGAATTGAAGAAGAGGGGACTACAGTATTGCAGTCTTGCATTAATAATTGTCTCATGGAAGAAACCGGGTCATTTCTTCTAATATCCTTTCTCATCCTTTCTCTTTCCCTGGTTAAATTATAACACCCTTCCAAGCCTGCTTTTTGTAGATAACTTCCCTTAATTTGTCATGTAATCCCAATCTAAACTGTTGAAAGGTGATCCATTCCAGATGAGGTTTTCCTCAGGGGAGGTTCTTATGGATTGAGCAATGGTCAACAATCTATTAAAGTAGTTAGTTACATTTTCCTTATCACCTTGCACACATGTGTAAAACTGCTTCAAACTTTGTATGGGACCCTTTTTATAAGAAAACTCCAAGATTAGCAATTCTTTAAATTTTTTGTAATCTAAAGTTTCTTTTAGAATTGGGGAGGAATGTCGAAAAGTTTTCGCTTTGCCTGTTAGTTTGGTTCTGAGTAAAATCAGCAACTAAAAATCAGTCCAATTTGTTGTTTCCCTAAGCTTTTCAACAAAAGAAAAAAAAGATAGTACATCATCTGATTCTTCTCCCAAAAATTGAGGAAAACTTGTTGTGGGTTTACAGTTCGGAAAAACTCACTATCTTCCATTCTCGTACTGGAAGTAACAGCCATATCTATCAGCTTCAAACTTAAATCCTATAATGTTAATTCTAAAATAATCTTTTTCTTTGCCTGATTCTGCTTCATAACCTGCTCACTGTGATTCACTTAATTATTTTTTTTATCAAGGTTTTAAGGATTACTTCATCTACTATCACACAAGAATTCAATTACTTAATTTACACTAGTGAAATCACATCCTGCCAACTGTGCCATTTTGTTGCATCGTCTATCTTGCTAATTGATCTATTTATGTTGGTTAGTTGGATCTATTCTTATTTCTTTAAATTCCGTTTTTATTTTGTTAGATGCTGATTGATACTGATCCGAATATAAGGAAATTTATATTATACTGCGCCAGCCTATATTCAGATTAGTCTATATAATACAGAGGAATCAATCATCAACTAACTTTTGCAATCTCACTTTATACAGGCCGAGGTTAATATTATCATTTAAGGCTTCTGCAAGGTCCAATAAACTTTATGAGCGGTGCAATGAAAGAGAATCAGGCAAACACCAAATTGGAATCAATAAAACAAAACATTTAATGCAGGGTTACATAACATGTACATTAAGTATAACTTTGAAAACAAGATAATGCAAATCAACTTAGTTCAAATGCTCATAACAAACATAAAACATTAGGCATCAGACATCTAGCTGTCAATTTTACATTTTTCCGAATAATTAAAAATGGTTCACACAGTTCAATGTTACAGAATCTTACAGTAAATATTCTTAAAGTAGAATTCTCTAATTCTCTCTTAGTCAACAAACACTTAATTCAATTATGAGGCAGTTATCACTTCAAGGGGGAAACACTTTAAAGCTCCATACTTCGGCTAATTTTAGTAGAACGCCACAGTTAATGTTAAGATATATCGGGCGGAGCTAACTCTTATTTCTTCACCCTAAAATATAAAAAAATGGACTGCTCTTACCGGGTTACATCCTTTGCACATTGGATTCACTATAGGCACACTTAAAACTGAAGTTAACTATCACTTTGAAGTAACACTATTCAAAAGGAATCTTCACTATATAACTGAAATATTAAACATAGAGCTTCAGAAGTCTTGACGCACTCTTTTCAGGTAATCTACTTATTCCTTATTTTCTTCTACGCATTAATTTCAGCTTTGCACTATTCTTCCTCAAAACAATTGGAATTCAATGTAATTTTAGAATTCTGTAGAAATATTCCTAATTGCCTATTAATTTTCCGGTCCCTTCTTAATTTATTTATGGCATTTCCAAATTCCCTTTACTGCCACCCGTTACTTCATTCCATGCTGTCCTGAACACTTCCCCTTTTTACTTTCGTTTTCCAATAAAATACCTTCATTCTTCCTGCCAAAATCCGGTTCTAGCCAGTTCAGCTCATATCAACTCCTTCTCCCTTCGAATACCGTAGCTCATGCTCCACGCACACACTATCTAAAATTAACTCCGTTTCCTTGACAGCAGCCAATCAAATCTAACCAGAAGAATTACATAAAATCACGCTTACATACAGAAATAAAAGATATATCACAATTCATATAATATACATTTAAATTTACATACGTACAGTTTCTTATAATAAATTTTATTTCAGAATAAACTAAATAAAAAGGATGACATGTTTATATAGAGTCTTTTCATTATTATTACATATTCTAAGATTAAATAATTAAATAATAACAAACAAAATGCTAAGCATTTATATGAATAATATATTACAAGCAAGAGACTAACAACAAATGATATTTACAAGTCTTGCTTATTACATGGTGGGTTATGTTAAATGTGAATGAAGTATTATAATATATAAAATATCTTCATTCACAATTTAACACAGGTGACATAAATCTCAGTTAATCGAAAGAGTTAAGAAGAGCCCTTATTATGCGTTACAAATAGATGAGACTACTGATGTTATGAGTGAGAAGGCACCCAGAGAAAAGCTTTTCCGAACACACTGCAATTATATGGGATTAATTGAACATTATGCAGAGCACTCCATAGTCTATATTGAAGTTGTCGATCACCAGTTAGAATTGAAGAAAATACCTTTGATGTAAAATGAGGGATAAGACAAGGATGCACATTATGTCCACTCTTATTCATCATCTATATCAGTATTTTTCAACCTGTGGCCATGGACCACAGGCAGTCTGCAGGCAGACTTAAATAAATATATTTTAATTATTCAAACAAAATAAATTAAAATTGAATAAGTAAGTAAAAATTATTGAAATAAAATGGATACTTAGATAAAAAATAACAAATAGCTGCAGAATTTCAGAATTTTTTGTTGTTCACTTATGATCAACAAAAGCTCATGCTAACAACATGCTCATGATAACAACATTCATGATGATAGTCTGTTTTGTAGAACTTTCTCATCCCGAACAACTGGAGAAGAAATATTTCACACTCTCAATAATTACATAATACACAAAGGGATCCAGTGGGAAAAATGTGTGGACTTCTGTTCTGGTGGAGCTCGTGCCCTGACAGGCAGGCATAGTGGGTTGTTTCCGGTGTCAAGGAAGTAGCTCCGGATATGAATTGGGTACATTGTTTCATACATATTGAAGCGTTACCTCCAAAGTAATACGACTAGAATTTAAAACTGTGCTGTACAACGCTGTAAAGCTAGTTAATTTTTATTAAGGCTCGACCCTTAAATAACAGCTTATTTTCAGTACTCTGTGATGATATGGGCAGTGAATATATACAACTTTTGCTTCACTCTGAAATTCGTTGGCTTTCAAGGGCCAAAGTACTAACAAGGTTATTTCAATTAAGACACGAAGTTTTATTGTTTCAAATGAACGTAATTCTGAATTTACATCACTCCTTGTTGACCAAGCTTGGTTATCAACACTATCCTATCTTTCAGACATTTTTTTGGAAATTAAATGAACTAAATCTCTCCCTTCAGGAAAGTTCTTCAACTATTCTTGATGCCTATGACAAATAAAGGCATTCAAGAAAAAACTGGTTTTATGGATTAATTATGTGAAAGACAGACAATTTGCACCTTTTCCAACATTGGAATCCTTTTTAGTGGAAAATGATATTTTTATTGATTCTGAGCTTCTGGAAAGGATTTGTGACCACCTGAAAACTCTGAAACAGAATTTTGAAACATATTTCCTGAATAACTTTTATAAGAAATTTCTGTGGTTTCGCGATCCATTTCAGGCTTGCAGTCACGAGAACGACCTTTTGTTATCGAAAAAAGAACAGTTAATTGAGATTCCAAGTGACAATGGGCTTAAAATGCAATTCCGTGATCTTGGTTTGGCTCGATTCTGGATCTCGCCTTCAGTGAGAAGTGAATTTTTTGAATTATCTGAAGAAGCATTGAAAATCATCATGCTGTTTTCTACAACCTATCTTTGTGAGAAAGGATTTTCATCACTCCTTCGAATAAAAACAAAATCCAGAAATCATCTGAGAGAGAGAGAGTGTGTATGTGTGTGTGCCGATCTTCGACTGAAGTTGACCAATATTGAGCCAGATATCCAGCAACTATGCAAGGACCGAGAAGCTCAACCATCTCATTAAAAGTAAGTAGTAACAAAATGATATCATATTATTTAATTGTTTCATAAAAATTAAGACTGTTCAATGATGATGCACTTTTAATCATTTACTTCCAATTTAATTAATTATGTTTTCATATGTATTCAAAACATGCTTTTAGATTTATTATGTTATAAATGGCACAGTTTTTCTTAAATGTTGGTAATCCTCATATAGGTTTTTTAAAAACTACATAACTTAGTGTGCCGTAGAATTGTTTTAGGCATTTTACTGGTCCTTGGGCTTAGAAAGGTTGCAAAAAGCTGATCTATATGGATCACATTGTGAAAGAAAGTGGCATCAAGCCTGTTATTAGAATTGGAGATGTCAAACTTAGCTCTTTACTTTATGCAGATAATGATGTACTCCTAAACACTTCTAGTTCAAGTCTCTAGGATTCACTAACTAAATTGAATGACAGCTGTAAAAATTTGGTATGAAAATCAGTAATAAAAGACCAAAACTATGAAAATAGGCAGGAACACAGAAAACTTCATCTGCATTCTGAATGAAGATTCTTATAGAACAAGTAAAATATTTCAGCTATTTAGGCACATTTTTAGTGAAGGTGGCAGGTTAAATCTGGAAATAGACAACAGAATAAGCAAAGCTGGTATGGTACATAGCCAGCTGAATAGTTGGGGAATAAATCAATGGCAGAATCATATTAAGAATGAAGACATTAGAAAGAAACTTGACATTATTAACATTCAAAAATGTGTCAGCAGATCTAATAATAGCTGTTATTAGGATATTAGAAGGATGCATTTGCACAACATCTCCTTCCAAATGTATTTTTATGGGCTTTTGCACAAATATGAAATAACTGTTTACAAGAACATTTCAGAAATGTATCCACAAGTAAGTTACTACTGCACTATACTTGCCCTTTATTGAAATATTCTGAATTACTCTTTTTTCACATTATATTACAGACAGTTGCTAATAACAATGAAAATCTAGAGCCACATATTGGACAGTGTGGGAGTTTAATGACACTGCTGGGAACTATTCAATGCCAGGCTTTTATTCATGGAAAGGGTACTGTACGTGAAAGTATACAGGTAAGAAATATAGAAATACATTAATATCATAGTATAGACTTGTTATAAATGTTCCGTCTTTCTATTACCTATTTCTCAACCCTGCTTCGTCTTTTTGTTCTTTACTTAAAACTTTGTGAATGGTCGACTGCTGCCATTTATTTATTTCTACTAGATCTTATTTCTCATGCTCTATAGTCTAACAAATTTATTTGTTCTATAACTGTGCCAGTTAGACTATGTATTGAGTGCAAGATTTTAAACTAAAGACAAAGCACATGTTAGCATTCCCTGCTTATTAATCTTTAACTTTAATTAGTCATGGTTATACTTAAACATTATCTTATGCAGGTTCGAAATTTTCAGGATAGTGCATTGACAGAATCAGTCCAATGTGTTGTTCAAAACCCATTTAATTCAATTGAAAAGGAATATTCACAAGTTTGATTCACATTAACATATATAAACAGTTTATTATAATTCTTTGTTATTTTCAATATTTCCTAATTCATAATTTAGAATATCCTGCCAGTTGTATATATACACAAACTGACAATAAAGCAAACCATGAATAAGCTTATTTCAATATCAGTTTACATTATCTTATTGTACCCATAAACAGACACACTTGATGTACATTCTTGTTTGGAATTATCACATGTATAACTACTTACAATTGTCGTTCTGCACTGCCTTTTATGTGAATCTTTTGTTCACATGAACATGCTCCTTTTTGTCTTTCTTTCCTTCTGCGGGCTTGTTCTTGATTTCTGGCCAAATTTCTTCTTTGTCTGAGTTGTTGATTATTCTATGCCCTTTTGGACCCTTAACATGGCGGCAGGCAGCTTTTTCGAACAATCAATACAATTTTAAGACCTACAACGCCTCTCTCTCAATTACTGACAATGGACCGCATGTGGTGGTGGACCCAAGTAAGAGAAGGTGAAAACCCCCTAAGACAAAGTCCTCTATGTCTCGCCTTATATAGGCCTGGATTTCTGTTGTACACATGCATGCCTCTCTCAAAACTTCTGTATATGGTTATGTATTGACATCCTACCATATGTGACAATTCTTAGAATTCTTCACTATTCTTAGAACTAGACTTACTAATTAGACATGAGTTAACAGCACTACATGATGATGTCACGCATCACATTATTTTAACAAAGGCGCAAGGTTATTTTATTACAAATGCAAGATTATTACAGACAAAATTTGACATTTCTTTAAGTGCAATCTCTTTAGAAAAATATGTAAAAGCAAACATGATAAGTTACATATCATGAGAGATTTTACAAACTTGCTAAGCAGTAAGAAGAGTAACAATAATGATCTTGTATTTAAAAACTTTAACTGCATCTGATATCTAAAAATTTTATCTAGTCTCATTTTGAATATCATTGCTGAACATCTTTTCCAAGTTATTCGCTAGATCATAGTTAAAAGAAAAATTTTCTAAATTATGCAGAAGTTTTTATGTATTGAAAGCTTGAAGCAATTGGGAAAAATACCATGCTTGATCTCAGAGCAAAGTTTTAGGATTTTGTAACCCTTTGCTCACCTAGTATGGAAAATTACCAGAAAATTAAAGGTGATAACTAATCTTTCACTCCCCCCCCTCACCAAATAATCTTTCTCATCTTTCAGCTGACGGGTTGAGTCTTCCGTGTACATATCTTTACCATCTGGTTCTATTTCTGGCCTTTTCTGTCACATCGCTTAAGGTTGATAACATTGACCTTTCCTTCAAAGACTAGCCAAATTCTTTTTGGTCTACTTTAATCATCCTCCAGTGGATTCCATTCAAGACTATATTTGATAATCTTTGAAACGACATTCTCTGGAGGTGTCTCCAAACCATCTTAATTGCTTTTTAAGAATTATAGCTATGATATCTTCTCTATATTTTAATTCATGTTTGACTTGCTCATTTGTTTTGTGTTCTGACCAGTGAGTCTTATTTATTTTTCTTAAGCATTTTATTTGGAATAGTCTGATTTTCTGATTGAGTGTCCAAGTCTTGGTTCCATACATTGCTGCAAGTATAATAATGGTTTTATTAACTGCTGTTATTTTTCCATATTTTGTTAATTTATTCATATTAGACCATCCTTTGTTAAGCCTTTTTTTTTCTGTTTCTGGGTTGTCGAGTTGTGAGTAATGGGACTGCCAAGATATGTTCAAGTATGTGATTTTCTAAGTTTATTGAAATTTTTTCCTCATCTCTTCCTATTTTCATTGTTTTAGGTTTTTCGAATTATTCTTTAGATTCTGCAAGAATAATAACATTGTCTGCATATTTGATATGGTTGATATTCGTGTGCTATTTATTTGTAGACCTGTTTTCTTCAGCTATGGATTTGCAAATTTCTTCGAGATAGATAATAAATAAATATGGTGAGAGTGGGCAATCCTGCATGACTCCTTTTTCTACTTTCAATTTTTCTGTTTTTATTTTATTAAATTTGACAGTTGCTTTGGTATCTTTATGAAATTCATAATAAAGGTTTGTAGTTCTGAATCTAGCATCATAGATTTTAAGATGTTTATCATTTTGTTCCTGGCAATGGAATGAAATGCTTGTTTGAAGTCAATAAAACTGTGGTATATAGGCAAGTTGTATGCCCAGTACTTTTCAGCCAGGCTATTAACTGTAAAAATATGGTCTATAGTAGACCTTCTAGATCTGAATCCTGCTTGATCTTCTCCTATTGTCTTTCATTAAGGTCTGGATTCTATTTTGGATAATGCATGTGAAGATTTCGTAGATCTTCGTTTATCTCCCTTTTTGAAATCGCATCATAATAATGACTGATTTTTATTATGTTTGCCATTTCCCAGATTATAAAGATCTAGGGGGAGAGAGATAAATATCTTGGGCTCCTTGTATTAACAGTCCGATATCTTGATAAAACATCTGAAGTTTATAGACATAGACAACTCAGAGAGATTTCTGCAGTATTTGTAATAAATTTTAGATATAACTTATGTATATATGTATAACTTGTGTATAAGTCTTAATAAAACCTTTCCCTCCTAATAATCAGCCAACCATTATAATGAACTCTTTCTAGCCTTTTGTCAGTACACTTATCATAAAAATAAAAGTGTCTAAAGCAATAAGGGTGTTTATTTATACATCCTCATCCTTCAGGATCAGGATGTATATTCTTTAGAAACAAGAAAGAAAAATCTGACATTACATTTAAGAGGAGTAAAGGGTATTCATTCATCATCATCATACGTATCAAGGATTTAGGCCTAGTATGGCCTGTTCCGGCCTTAGAAGTCATCGTTGAATCGTTTAAGAGGACGTCCTGGTTTTCTTTTTCCTAATGGCTTGTACTTTAAGGCTTGTTTTGGTAATCTTTCTGTTTTCATTTTTTGAACGTGTTCCATCCATCTATGTTTATATTTTTTAATTTTTTCAATTACTGGTTCTTGGTTTAGTTCTTTCATAATATCTTCGTTTCTTTTGTATCAAATAGGGTATACTTTGCAGTTTTTCTCATAAACTTCATTTCTGCTGTTGTTAATCTTTGTATTCATAAAGGGTATTCATAACTTATTTTAACAGTATTAACAACACCAAACAAACTATTTTATAAAAGAGATGTTTATTAACTGCCTTATATTTTTCTGAATTTCAAATCAGCATCTTCAGAGCACAAAGCAGTATGTTATAGTTTATACGTGACAATGAATAAATGAAACAATTTAAACTGTAATGTACAAAAAAAGTCTAAAGTTCTAATTTGGCACCCTCTAATGTAAAAAAAAAAAAAAAAAAAGTATTACAGCTATGTAGGCAGGGCCACTGAGAGAAATTTTCGGGCCCATGACAAGTCTGTGGTCCGGGCTTCACTGTTGTTGCAGTTGGCTACGCTAGTGCAGCCGACTGCAACAACCTTGCATGAACACCTATTGACATCATCACCCGCTATAACTACAGCAATCCAATGAGAGAATCAGTGTCTTCTGGACACTCATGGCAAGCTAAAGAGCATAGCCGTCTGTCTAAAACAAAACACAGTATCATTCTCGATATGCCATTATCCTTTATCATTGTTGTATTATTAGGAGAATTAAAACCATGCATTATAAACACAGTTATGTGATATGTCGGGGCCCGACGGTCAGGCCCTTTTTGATACTGGGCCCGTGACAAAAGTCTCAGATGTCACCCCCCACTTGGGGGCCCTGTATGTAGGAGTCGATTTTAAGATAAGTTTTCCAATTTTTTTTTTTTGGCAAATTAATGCAACCATACTTGTTCAGGTTAGGAGAATTCTTCATAGCCATGGCTGAATCTAAAAATAATCTTTCTAATCTGTAATGACTTCTAAATAGTACATTGATTTTCTTCCACCTAATTCTGTCTGATGGGCCATCCAAAGCATGGTCTGCCTGTCCTGACTTGCCATAATAATGGTAGTTGATGTATTTTTTATGTTCTGCAAGGTGGATGTCAACAGATCTTCCTGTCTGCTCATAGTAGGCCAAGTCACTGTCACAAGGAACTTCATACACTCCAGGATATGCTAGTGGATAAAGTTTATCCTTAGGAGAGCTGATCAGAATTGCTAATTTAGCATGTGGTATGAAGGCCATGTTTTATTAGTAATCTTTATTAATAATCTCTATTTGTTCCATGATTTTATACCAATAAATATTGGTTATAAAAATACTATATGAGCTATTTCTGAGTGTTTGGATCATTTTTTAAGAAAATATTTGGCCATTGATTCAGATAAATAACTGGTCATGATTTTAAGACTAGGAGTCTTCTTAAAATCACAGAGTATGCAGGAGATCTGAAATAGGAAGAGATCCTGATTCCAGATTAAACTATGTGAAAAGAGCTAATATTAAAAAAAAAATTACTTTTTTAATCTGAAAGTTAGATTATATTTTTAACTATATGGTATATTTATTAGTTGCTATTTGTTTCAAATAAAATAATTGAATCATTATTCAATATTTTCCTGTCCTAGAATTTTGGCAGGATTATATTTATTTATTGAAGTGCAGTATATTTATAAATCAGTGAAATACAGAAGAGTATTTTTGATTTTATGTTAATTCAAATTTTGTTTCAATAACTTTTATAAATTTTCCTTAAACAGGCCTTGAAACAGGATGTTATCAGAAGTATTACTTCAAGATGTGAAATACATTGTGAAGATTTACTCCTTATAGATGAAGAACAACAAGGTATACATAAATTGCTGATATAACCCACATTTCTTTTTTTCCATACTAGCTAAGTTATCTAACTGTTTTGCATATGCTGATCAGCTATTGCCAGTATGTCATTCCTCCTTTTCTTATTAAAAAGACATTTCTAAGAGTATTTGAATCGTTGTTATATACCCAAATATAGCACCAACAAGCAGGATGGTAGTGGAGACCTAAGTGGCATAAAAGAATGCAGTACATGCTTGCACTGCATTCTTTTATGGTCCATTTAGTGAATATCTATGGACCAGAGACTGTTACATAACACATGGTTTGCTATAATGACTTTAGGGGGAAAATACTGATCCCCCTGCTCACACTGTTCTCATGGAACTAACGAAATTATGGAAAAGAGAACAAAAGATATCAAGTGAAACAAAGAAAATTCCAGGAAATAAAAAATTTAAAAAAAAAAAATTGCAAGATACAACACAAAAGAAATTGCTAGAAAAAGTAGAGAAATCATAGAGAAACAGAAGAAATGCAATGGCTGGAAATTGTATGTTGATAACAGAACACAAAACAATTGGCAGAATGGAAAACATAAGATAGAAGAGTATGTTATGTAAAAATGAAAATCAAAATGAATATTTAGATTTCAAAATGTTACATTTATTTGAATGTCATTTAAATGAAATCTTTATAATAATCTAAATACGTGGAGTCTGTACCTTTAAAATAAAAAAATAATTTGAATACATTGGCATTTAGTGAACTTTATAATTGGTCACCTCCGGTTACAAAGAGGAAGAGGACACATGATTCGATAAACCTGAATCATGAATCGTTTTACATTATTTAGCGTTTGTAAGTCTAAGGGGGATGGGAAAAGTTATTGACATATCTGGTGTCAGTTTCCTAATTGAATAAAGATCCAATGATGTACAGTTGGTGTAAAACAATAAATTAAAGAAATATGGCACAATATACAATATTTCTTTAATTTAAAGCTTAAGTAAAAGCTATGAAATTTGTTTGAGTAACAGTTCATTTTGTGTGTGAAAGATTCTTTATCAATAATGTAAAACATTTTAAATTTCTGATTTAGAAAATATCATCATCATCAAATTCCTAACATGTACCTCAAGGGGTGTACAGGATATGATAGTACTACATGAAAATTTACATCATTACTGACTTCCAATCTACAATTTTGCTCCAAATCAGTCTGTTACTTGTCAAGACTCCAACATAATCAGATCTTATATTTCTATCGTTTAAGGCACTTTGTACCGTATCAATCCACCTACATCTTAGTCTTCCTCTGGGTCGTTTTGCTGCCAACCTGGCAGAGAACACTTGTTTTACTAATCTTTCTTCGCCCATTATGTTTAAGTGACCATATCACCTGAGATTAGCTCTGCTAATGCATTCCTGGATGTTGACAATGTCAAGTTCTTTCCTAATATCTTCGTTTTTAATATGATATTGCCATCTGTTCACACCTCTAATCTTTCTCAGGACTCTCATATCTGCGGTCTCTAGTCTTTGGTCAAGTGTTTTACTTCTGACCCAGCGCTCAGATCCATAAGTTAAAATTGGTTTGAACACTGTCTTGTATACAGCTAATTTAGTGTTCCGACTAATTTCTCTCTTATTCCATATGAATTTATTCAGTTGACTTCCTACTATACCAGCTTTGTTGATTCTATTGTCTATTTCCATATTTAATTTACCATCTTCACTAAAAATCGTGCCTAAGTAGCTGAAATGTTTTACTTGTTCCACAAGTTCCCCATTCACAACACAGTTGAATTTTTCAACAATTCTAACTATTTTCATTGTCTTTGTCTTTTTAATGCTCACCTTCATACCATATCTATTACAACAATTATTCAATTTAGTTAGGGAATCTTGCAAACTTGTAGCGGATTTATTTAGAAATATAACATTGTCCGCATAAAGCAAAGAGCTGACATTAACATCTCCAATTTTGATATCATGTTTAATACCACTTTCCTTCATAATATGATCCATATAGATAATGAATAACAGAGGGGATAATGTACATCCTTGTCTCACACCAGATTTAACATTAAACCACCTTCCTGTACTTCCTTCAATTCTAACTGCTGACTTACAACTCAAATAAAGACTAAGTATTGCTTGATATAATGCCCCATTGACACCATATAACTGTAGCGTATTGAATAGCTTCTCTCTTGGCACCATGGCATATGCCTTTTCCAGATCGACAAAACTTAAATACAGATCTTTGTTATATTCCCATGCTTTCTCAACTATTTGTCTTAAAGTGAAGATCTGATCCTGACAGCCTCTATTTGGCCTGAATCCAGCTTATTCTTCACCAAGCTTTTCTTCCACAATTCTTCTCAACCATTTCTCAAGTATACTTGCATTGATCTTACCAGGAACACTCAGTAGGGAAATACCTCTGTAATTCTCATATTCAGTTTTATTTCCTTTTTTATATATGGGTACTATTAGAGCTCTACTCCATTCATCTGGAATTTGTCCCTCTGTCCAGGCTTTCTGAACTATGCAGTGCAGCCACTGTAAGACTCTTATACCACCATACTTCAGCATTTCTGGTCAAATATCATCTACTCCTGCTGCCTTTCCACATTTCAAGCCTTTGATGGCTTTTTCTACTTCAAGTACGGATATGTATTCCTACTGTATGCCTGTTGTGTGTTTTTTACCACTGTGCTATCACTGCTTGTTTCATTTAGCAATTTTTTGAAGTAATTACTCCATACTTCGAGGATATCTTTTCTCCCGTTTTCATGTCACCTTTATCATCTCTAACTTCTTTTACATCACTCTTTCCTCTATTTCTAAGCTTCTTGAACAACCTCCAGAATATCTTACCACCTTCTTGATATTTATTTTCTATGTTCTTGCAAAAGTCTTCCCATGACTTTTGTTTAGCTAGTTTTACACAGTATTTCGCTTTCTTACATTTGTCTCCGTATTCTCTAAGAGCAAAAGCTGACTTATTTGCCAGGAACTTTTGATATGCTTTCTTGTTTTCCTTCACTGCCTCTAACTTCCTGTGTCCACCATGGAGTTCTGATTTTTCTATCCTTGCAGACAACCTCACCACATCCCTCTCTGGCTGAATCAATCAGGGTTTCCTTCAAGGCTTGCCTCTGAATCTCCAAGGTTTGGTTCCTGTTCTCAAACTCTTTCATTTTTTCTTCAATAATCTTTGTATATTTTAGTCTACAGTTCACATCTGAGAGCTGCTCAACTTTTGTTCGCTTTAAAACTTTCTTACATGTTATTCTTTTCAATATGAAATTCAATTTTATCCTGCTGAAGACTAAATAGTGGTCACTTCCAATTTCAAGTCCTGTGTGTTGAATCGTACTTCCTTGTTTTTGATCATATAAACTTATTCAGCAAAAACTCGCATGATACCAATTTTATTCATTTTGTCAATTTTTCTATATTTTGTTTATCTTTATTAAAAATTGTACCTTCATTGATGAAATATGTTACTTGTTATATAGATTGTACATCAGAAATGGACTTCACATTTTCTATGTTTCTGCCTATTTTCATACTTTTTGTGTGCTTTTATTGTTAATTTTCAAACTGCATTTGTTATTACAGCAGTAATTCCTTTAATAAATCATAAAATTTGCTTTGCTTCAAGTACCTGTGGAGATTTTGTCTATCATTGCCTTGTTAGATTTCTGTCAGTGTATAACATCATCTGTATATAGTAAAAGAGTTGGTTTACTATGTCTGATTTTGATATGAGATATTCAGCATCTCTCATATCAAAATCAGAATGTTCTTCATTATCTCTATGGATCACATTATGAAGGTAACTAAGGAATTACAGAACATGGTTTTATTGCTCTGTATAATATCTCATTTATACAATATAACTGGACTTTTAGCAGCTTTTCTCTTGTGCATAATTATATACATTTTTGAGATTTACAGATTTATATTATCTTCCCATAATTTCTCAATTGTATATCTTAAAGTAAAAATCTGATCCTGACATTCCCTGTTTTGGCTAAACCCAGTTTATTCTTCTTCAAGTTTGTCTTCCACAATTTTTCTTAGCTGAAAAATTGTGGAAGACACTTCTCAAGTATGTGTACATAAATCTTACCTGAATCATTTATAAGGAACTTCATCTTTAATTCTCACATTCAGTTTTATTTCTCTTTTTTTGTTGATGGATACTATGATAGCTCTACTCCAGTCATCTGGAATTAAGCCTTCTGAACAAACAGTCCAATTGTGGTGTAACCACTATTCAATTTTTATACCTACATATTTGAGCATTTATTTTTGAATATCAGCTGCATTTTATGTTCCTAGTTTCTGTTAGCTTTTTCTACTTCAAGTATTGATATTTCCACCTAACTTATATTTCTCTTGAATATTTTCAACCACTTTCTGCCACTGCTTATTTTATTTGGCAGTTTTTTCAAAATAATTGCTGGTTATCCTTAAATATCTTTATCTTCAGTTTTTGTATTATTTTTATCATCTCTGATTCCTTTTACAATTTTTCCTTCATTTCTAAGCATTAAACCAATCAATGGTGTAAAAAAATTGCTCTTTCTACATGATGTTTACCTTCAGTATTTTTTTCAATGCATTTGTTTGGACAAATGTCAGACATTTATTTAAACAGATGTGTACTTTTACACAAAACTTAGCTTTCTTACATTTTGTCTGTAATGTCTAAAGGTACATGCTTATTTACTTGCCAGGAACTTTTGATGATTTCTTTTCCAGGGCTGCTTCTTGAATTCACTATGAAGTTCTGATTTTTCTATCCTTATATCTTTATGAATCACCACATTCTTCTCAGGCTGAATGGTCACTTTTCCTTCAAAATTTACAAATAAGGCTCTATGGGGATTTTATTTTCAAATTTTTCCCTTTCACTTCAATAATATTTGCATACTTGAGTTTCGCATTTCACCTCTGAAAGCTGCTCAAGTTTGATTCTAATGACCATATAAGTAGTATTTTTGCAAAATTATAAATAAAATAATTTGAAAATAGAAGAAAATGAAAAGGTATTGATTATATGTAAATGTTTATTGAGAATCTTTAATTATAAAAAATTAATAAAAAAAATTTTTAAGAAATTTTTTCCCCTTTAAAATTGCTGTTTTGTTCTCTTATATAATTCACCAATATCACCTAAAACAAGGAAGATAAAGCAGCAATTGCTATTTGAAATACGAAATTTTGTAGCAAAGATACTTAAAAATTATTATTATTGTCTTGTGCCTTAACAGTTTGCTTCATTTTGAATCACAAAGCAGCAGAAAAAACACTTTATTTGGGTCCTCTAAACTTTTATGAACAGAATATTTTTTGACCCTGGAATTAAGTTCCCTTTCCCCCAATTGGCTGCCGCTTGTTTTTTTACACAATGCTGATGGTTATCCCATTCATAATGAAAATCTGGCATTTTCATACAAATTGTCTGCTTCTCCAGGATCATATCAAATTGTGACAGTTTGTAGTCTCTGTATTTGTAACATTTTTTATGTGATGCACTAATATGAGGCATCTCCAGAAACTAACTTACTGTACATGACGGTAAGTTCCATTCATGCATACCAGCAGCACAAGTGGCAGGAGCAGGGATGCACTTGCCACTTGTACTGTCAAAAAGTATACAACAAATATATTGTCACTTCTCATTTTGTGTTTATAAGTTTGCCATTATGTTGTAAAATCAGTAAGATAATCAAAAATCCCAAATTCCTCTAGCTGTGAGATACAGTCAGTGATAACATTTTGGAATGCCAGAAATGTTTGCTCGCTGAAATTCATTAACAGGTTAGTGAAATTTATGGAGAAAATCCTGAGTAGATGACTGAGCAGCTCAGAAGTGAATTGCCAGTGTTTCATTTTCCATTGAAAATGAAATTCCATTAGCAGTTGTATTATGTCCTTTGAGAAAATTGAGATATCTGTTATGTGGTCAAGACATTCAGATTACATCCAATCATAAACCCTTGTCATGTCTAAGTAACATGAAGAACAAATATCAGATAATTATACGTTGGGGTTTAGAAGTACAAGAATTTAATCTTAAGGTTTACTATATTCCTAGAAAAAAGAAAACAGTAGCAGACTGCCTCTTGAGATAAAACATAGGAAGTAAACAAGAAGAGATACATGAAGTGATCAAAACATCAAGTGAATTCAATTTATATTTCACATCTGGATACTATGACAAGTAATAATAGTGAATGGAATGTAGAAATTGATAAAGGCCCAAAACAAAAGTACTGGGGTGCTTAAGGGTCAAAGCTGTATAACTGAGAGGAGACCTCCACATAGCCTTTAAAGGAATGCAGAGAACCGACCAGGGCTTCTGACCTAATGTCCAATCCTCACCTTCTCATGGTGCACCCTGTTGGGTATCTACTTGGATACTGAACGGACGAGGATGGGCTGGCAATTTGGGATTTAGCCGACCAAATTGTATTCTTATTGGTTAAACTAAAATAAAAAATGATGGTACAACATGACAAAATTTCATGCCGGCTGGGGCGTCGCCCGGTTAAACAAGGCCCCCGTTGTTTTCGCCAGGGAACCAGGGTGAACAGCAAAAAGTCAGCTACTGGAACAAATCTGAAAACAAACCCCAACCCAACATCACCAGAGTTAAAGATCGGTACTATCAACATAAGAAGCCTGAATGGCAAAGAAATGGAGCTTGCTGAGGAATTAGATAAGTACCAGATCGACATAATAGTGGTGACTGAAACAAAAAAAGACCAAAACTGGTGAGATCTTTCTGAGCAATAAATACAAAATGTTATATTTAGGCAATGACAATCAAGGAAAAGAAGGAGTAGCCATAGTATTCAACACAAAATACGACGCTAATCTTCTTGAATGGCAGTCAGTCTTGAATAGAGTAATGTGGGCAAATATGAGAATGGGGAACTGGACAACGAGACTTATTTGTGCCTATGGTCCCACAGACGGTTCTACTAAAGAAGAAGTGGAGGAGTTTTTTGAGACTTTAGAAAAAGCAACTGACACAATGAAAAATGAAAAGTTGGTCCTTGTTGGGGATCTAAATAGCAGAGTAGGAAATGATTGTGAGACATACAAAATTATTTTGGGAAAATTTGGAGAAAGGACCAAAGCTAATAATAATGGCAAATATCTGTTGGATTTCTGCTCAGGACATGGACTGGTTATTACTAACACCATATTCCAACATAAAAATGTGCACAAATTCACATGGAGAGAAGAGGCTAGGAATAAGAAAAGTCTCATTGACTATGTTATTGTTGATAATGATGTTTTCTCCCTGGTGCAGGGCACCAGAGTGTACAGAGATTTCGAAATTGGAAGTGATCACTATTTAGTCTTGAGCAGGATAAAATTGAATTTCATATTGAAAAGAATAACATGTAAGAAAGTTTTAAAGCGAATAAAAGTTGAGTAGCTCTCAGATGTGAACTGTAGACTAAAATACACAAAGATTATTGAAGAAAAAAATGAAAGAGTTTCAGAACAGGAATCAAACCGTGGAGATTCAGTGACAAACTCTGAAGAAAACATTGATTGATTCTGCCAGAGAGGCATGTGATGAGGTTGTCTGTAAGGATAAAAAAAATCAGAACTCCCTGGTGGACACAGGAAGTTAAAGAAGCAGTGAAGGAAAAGAAGAAAGCATATCAAAAGTTCCTGTCAAATAAGTGTGCTCTTAGAGAATATAGAGACAAATGTAAGAAAGCTAAACACTGTGTAAAACTAGCTAAACAAAAGTCATGGGAGGATTTTGGCAAGAATATAGAAAATAAATATCAAGAAGGTGGCAAAATATTCTGGAGGTTGTTGAAGAAGCTTAAGAATGGAGGAAAGAGTGCTGTAAGAGGAATTAGAGATGATAAAGGTGACATGAAAACGGGAGAAAAGGATATCCTTGAAGTATGGAGTAATTACTTTGAAAAACTGCTAAATGAAACAAGCAGTGATGACAGCACAGTGGTAAAAAACACTGACCAGGCATGCAGTCAGGAATACATATCCATGCTTGAAGTAGAAAAAGCTATCAAAGGCTTGAAATGTGGAAAGGCAGCAGGAGTAGATGATATTCGACCAGAAATGCTGAAGTATGGTGGTATAAGAGTCTTACAGTGGCTGCACTGCATAGTTCAGAAAGCCTGGACAGATGGACGAATTCCCAATGATTGGAGTAGAGCTCTCATAGTACCCATATATAAAAAGGGAAATAAAACTGAATATGAGAATTACAGAGGTATTTCCCTACTGAGTGTTCCTGGCAAGATCTATGCAAGTATACTTGAGAAACGGTTGAGAAGAATTATGGAAGAAAAGCTTGGTGAAGAACAAGCTGGATTCAGGCCAAATAGAGGCTGTCAGGATCAGATCTTCACTTTAAGACAAATAGTCGAGAAAGCATGGGAATATAACAAAGATCTGTATTTAAGTTTTGTCGATTTGGAAAAGGCATATGACAAAGTGCCAAGAGAGAAGCTATTCAATACACTGCAGTTATATGGTGTCAATGGGGCATTATATCAAGCAATACTTAGTCTTTATTTGAGTTGTAAGTCAGCAGTTAGAATTGAAGGAAGTACAGGAAGATAGTTTAATGTTAAATCTGGTGTGAGACATGGATGTACATTATCCCCTCTGTTATTCATTATCTATATGGATCGCATTATGAAGGAAAGTGGTATTAAACATGATATCAGAATTGGAGATGTTAATGTCAGCTCTTTGCTTTATGCTGACGATATTATACTTCTAAATAAATCTGCTACAAGTCTGCATGATTCTCTGACTAAATTGAATAGCTGTTGTAATAGATATGGTATGAAGGTCAGCAATAAAAAGACAAAGATAATGAAAATAGGCAGAATCATTGAAAATGTCAACTGTGTTGTGAATGGAGAACCTGTGGAACATGTAAAACATTTCAGCTATTTAGGCACGATTTTTACTGAAGATGGTAAATTAAATATAGAAATAGACATCAGAATCAGCAAAGCTGGTATGGTGGGAAGTCAACTGAATAAATTCATATGGAATAAGAGGGAAATTAGTCGTAAGACTAAATTAGCTGTATACAAGACATTGTTCAAACCAGTTTTAACTTATGGATCTGAGAGCTGGGTCAGAAGTAAAACACTTGACCAAAGACTAGAGACCACAGATATGAGAGTCCTGAGAAAGATAATAGGCGTGAACAGATGGCATCAATGGCAATATCATATTAAAAACGAGGATATCAGGAAAAAACTTGACATTGTCAGCATCCAGGAATGTGTTAGCAGAGATAATCTCAGGTGGTATGGTCACTTAAACAGAATGGGCGAAGAAAGATTAGCAAAACACGTGTTCTCTGCCAGGTTGGCAGCAAAACGACCCAGAGGAAGACCAAGATATAGGTGGATTGATACGGTACAAAGTGCTTTAGACGATAGAAATATAAGATCTGATAATGTTGGAGTCTTAACAAGTAACAGACTGATTTGGAGGAAAATTTTAGATAGGAAATTAATAATGATGTAATTTTTTTCATGTAGTACTATCATATCCTGTACACCCCTTGAGGGTACATGGCAGGAATTTGATGATGATGATGATGACAAAAGTAAGGTTTGGAGTAAAATCTTATATTAATTTAAGGTTCGATGCAGAAGAAAGTATCCTGTGACTAGTATTAGTCACAGGATACTTTCTTAGTGAGTAATCTCATGTTCTTCTAGACCCAATTTGTTCTGTTTCTTGGAGGTAATGTAGGCTTGATGTTCAGAAAGGCATATAGAAACAGATCAGCCTGTTTATCCAAAATAGAATAACCTGCAGTTGCATGGGATTGAATAGATTCCAAGTAGCAGTAGAGGTGGAAGTTTATCTTTTGGGGTTTATCAAGCTCTATCATAGAGCTTGAATTAACAAGCTTGAAAGTTGTGAAAATATTAAACTTCTTTAGTGTACAAGAAATGCACTCTGAAATGCCTTGAATGTATGGGATGGTTATTCTATATGAGTCTTCTCTTCTAATAGAGGGTGAAAAAAAAAACAGTTGATAATCATCTCTATTGTTTTGGGGTTGTAACCATTGAGAATGCCAATTTCTTTGCTCATGGAAATTTCTTTTCGAAGTAGATCAAACAAAGAAAGATGATAACATGAGTTCTTGAAAGAATGCATTTAATTATGCCATATTTCTGTGAGAGATGGTGAGCTGAAGTGTGATAGATATACCATCCCGAGAAGGAAGTTTTGCAAGAAATAGATGTTGATAAGGAACTGTGCAATTCTCTTTTTTATAAGGACATCAAAGAAACATATAGTCCCATTTGATACAAGTTCCGTAGTGAAATTGATTCTGTGATGAAGGTTACTGGTTTTTTGTAAGAAGACGTTGTTGTTGTTCATGTGAATTATTCCAAACAGCAATCCATATAGCGAAGCCATATCAAAGGTTTTGGATTAATCATTGAAATTTTTTCTTCCAGTATTTCTAAATAGAAGCTAGCAAGGATGGGGGAAATTGAAGAGCCCATTGCAGTACCTTCAGTTTGTTAAATTTGTCTTTAATTTTTCATATGAAGTGACTATTTTTAATATAAGAAAAGGAATGTCCAGTTAAGGAGTAGAGGAGCTTTAAAAGAAACTTCAAAAGTTTCTATGCAGGGTGACCCATGCAGTCAGTGATAGGACGAAGAGTTGAGTTGACTCTTGGTGAACTTTCTGTATTCCTGAATTTGTTTTTTCAATCTCATAGAAATATATCCGTTTTCTGTTTATAATCAGAAGACTCAGAAATAATAGTAATGTTGTAACCTGTGAAGATACATTCACAGTGTGAGTGGGTTTTTTTGTATATAGTGAAAGAGAGGTTACCATTCAGGTGTATCACTGTGCTGTCTAGGAAGGATAGACTGTTGTTAGTTTCCTTTCCATCATAAACTGGATTCTTGGATGTAGACCATTGAGGTGACAGAGGGAGGAATCTAATGTGTCTGGTCCATGAGGCCAAATAGAGAATGCATCATCTACATTGATCAAAAATCGAGGTTTAAGTTGAAGAATGCATTATAACTAATTAATAATGGAAACATAATAATTTAATTCTTTTTTATTTGTAGAATTTTCGACTATGTTTCATAGCCATTATCAATTATAGGAAAACAATTGCAAAAAAAAAAGAACATCAATTCAGTGAAAAGTGCATTATATGTACTATCAGGTGCAATAAAATAGCTCCATCTGTATTAATAAATATCCAAAAAATAAATTCCAATAAAATAAATTAATTAATAAAATATTTTTAAATATAAAATTCATTAATTACAGTTTACAGAGCACATGAATGGTGAGTATTAGTCAGTGTAACTTCCCAAAATTTAGAAAGTTAAGGGCAGTGTTATTAAAAGTTTGGATAGTGAATGTGTGCCACAGCTTTCTTTGTACAGCCTTTCCAGAAGAAAATAACTTTAAAGAGGGCCAAATGTATTAATATGTAGAATGGGATTTCTAAAATGCTGCAGGAGAGCACAGCTAATTCTAACTTGTTGCAGAATTAAAGAAATTTTCCACTCGCCTCAAGCACACTGTATTTACAGGCATACAGTTTTTTGTTACTTATTAATCAGGTCCAAGAAGCAAGGAACGGTTTTTTTATTTTTTTTATCAATCATAATTACGATCGAATTGTGTAATATATTATCTGTGGAAGAATTTGATACTGTTTGCAAGATTTCTTTTGACTCAGCTGATAAAGTCTTTATGTCTGTCAAATAATGTCTTATACAGAAATTTCAGTCTCTATTGAATAAGAAAAATATGCAAATCAATAACCAGATTGACTTTTCAAAAACTGCCATTTCAGGCCATTCTTTATCTGGTGATCAAATATCAGTATTATCTAAAGGATTTGATTATGCAGTAGCTCCAAAAACACTATTCCAATCATGGATTTATGTATAATATAGATAAAGGCCTCATAACTGTTCATATAATTTAGCAAGTAAAATTAGATTTCAAGCAGTGCATTTTTTATTTAAATCAATATCGCCTGTATGCAATCTTTCTAAAAAAAGAATTTCAATTCTTATCTTCTCTGAAATATGACAAAAACATATTTATTAGTAAGGCCGACAAGGTGTGCACAGCTGTATCTCATGATAAGAACAATTACGTTAGAAAACTTAATCTTCTACTTTGAGATCATTCTATATACAGAAGCACTGATAGAGAGCCAACTCAATCACAAATCAATGAACTTAACAGCCTTTTGGACAAAGTTTATTTCTGGATTGAAGAAACAGTAAAAAGGCTAAACGTTCATCATGCTTTTCCTCCAAGACTGTATGGCCTTCCTAAATTACATTAAAAAAATGTGACATTGAGACCTATTGTAAGCTGCATAGGATGCCCAACTTATAAACTCTCAAAATACCTATCTAATCTTCTCTCTGCATTTACAGGAAAATCTGTTTCTTTCAAATTCAGTAGAATTTAAGAATAAAATTTCACGATTAACTTTACAGCCCACAGACTAGTAAGTTATGATGTAGCCTCGCTCGTTACAAATATCCCTCTAGCAGATATGATTGAATTACTTCACAATGACTTTCTTCCTGACATTGTAAAATTATTTGACTCTGTCATTAATTCAGGATATTTCAGCAGCCAGGACAAATTGTACTGACAGAGAGGGCCATTGGGGTCTCTCATTTCCCCAACTTTAGCCAATTACTGTATGGAACATTTCAAACAGCCTATTCTGGACATTTTTTTCACCTAAACCATTGATTTGGTACAGATACTGTATGTTAATAATGTGCTGTATGGAACTTCTCCTTGTCCAGTCTTCATGAATTTCTTGAAAAAATTAATTCAATAAACCCAAGAGTCAAATTTACCTAGGAAGTAGAAGATAATAGTTGTCTTCCTTTTCTGGATGTTCTCATTCTCTGTCAACCAAATGGGAATCTATAGTTCTCAGTATACAGAAAACGAAATTATACTGGTAAATACATTGATTCTAACTCACATCACCCTTGTCGATTATGGTGTAGACAGAGCTCATAAAATATGTTCTACAGATTCTCTTCTAAACAAAGAACTGTCTGTTACCAGAGCTACCTTTGTGTCTAATGATTATAATACAAAAATTATCAATAAAATAATCAATAATTATAGCCATTGTCTTAACTCAGTTCAAAGAAGAAGTTATCAGAATTTGTATCCATATGTTTAAAGGACTTTCAGAAAAAATAGCAAGACTACTTCGACAGATTGACTTACAAGTCTCTTTCTGTCCAGTTTGTAAACTTAACGCCTAAAGATAAATATCCTCCTCTTTCTTATCCTGGAGTTTACAGACTTCTCTGCCACTATGGCTTTATGTTATTATGGACAGACTGGTCATTCTGCAGAAATTCGTCTGGAAGAACATCAAGAATGTGTTTCACTTAGAGAACTCGATAAATCCAGTTTGGCAAACCATGTATTATCTACAAAACACAGGATTCGTTAGAGCAAGACCAAAGTATTACATAAAAGTTATTTTATTCTGGAAAGACTGTATAAAGAAAAACACACATTCACAATCCAAACCTTAACAAAAATGATTGCCTTAAACTTTCTCGATTTTGGGAAGTTATACTGACTAATACTCATTTATTTATTTATTGTGTGTTCCATAAATTGTAATTAATTATACATTTAAAAACATTTTATTAACTAATTTATTTTTGGATATCTATATAGATGGAGCTATTTCCTGCAGCTGATAGTGCATATAAAGTGCGCATGAAGATGTTTTTGAAAATATGACTGGTGGTGGGAGGACTAGGAGCCATGCATGGAAGCTGGGCAAGAGCGTGGTTGACAAGGGTGTTAGAGCTAGGTTTTTTACTTGGAGAGTGGTGAATGAGTGGAATAAGCTTCCAGAGTCTGTTGTGGGTGCTACGACCGTGAATGAGTTCAAGGCAAGGTATGATAGATACTGTGTCAATGTCGAATAGTTGTTCTTGACATGATGTTAGGGCCTCCCTCGATGAGTCTGTCGACTCCTTGGAGTTGCCCGGAACAACAATAATAATAATAATATAATATCGCACACTTTCAGTTGATGCTCTCTTTTTTGTAATTGGTTTCCTATAATTGTATTGATAATGGCTAAAATTATAGCCATTATCAATACAAAAATTTCCAAAAATTTTAGAAATAAAATGAATTAATTTGTTTCTGTTATTAATTAGTTATAATGAACAACATCTATATATCTTAGCCAGATAGAAAGTTTGAGGGGCAAGCTGATTCTATGGCATGTTTTTCAAAATTTTCAATGTGAAAATTCGGTATAGGAGTGAAAAGTGAGGAAACCCATAGCAGTTCCATCTATCTGTTTGTAAATTTTGTTCTTCCAAAGAAAAATATCAAGAATTGATGGCAAAGAAAAAGCGATCTAAGATATCAGAAAGAAAAATGTTTTTAAGAGGTGTCAGTTCAAGGAAATAATAGTAAACAGTGAGGTGACATCAAAGTTTACCGATATATCTGTATTATTTCAAGTTAGATTTTCAAAAATGCCTATAGAGGGCTATAGAGAGCACCTAGATAGAACTTCAGGGTCAGATTCACCTGTTTCATTTCATTTATTACTATTCAAAGAACAGAAATAAATGAAGAAAGGTTAATGCATGATTTTTGATATCAAACCACATATATTGTGGTTACATATTGTACTGAATTTGAAGAAATGATAATTCCAGTTCAGAAGATTGTTATATTTAAAACAGTTTGAGGAAAACACATGCATAAAAAATTACACAGATATGTGATACAGTGAACTGGAACAAGGGGATTTCTTAATGTAACTGCTCTCTCCCTGAAAGTTAAAGATCATTATCTGAAAGGTGGACTAGTGCTTTTAGTGGTAGGGTAGTTTAAAATTTATCTAAAGTTAATAGTATTCAAAAGAAAAAGAATCTTAGAAAAAAAAAAAATAATAACCTTTTTGGTTGTTTGGAAATGATAGTTGATTCCAGGAAAAGGAATGAAGGTTTCAAGTTTTTTTATGTAAAAAAAAAAGGAAACAAAGTTGCCAGAAATCAGACTCAACAAAAGGACTTATTCAAATAGAAGTATTCTATAAACATAAATAGAAATAGTTAAAGCCTGAAATAACTAAACTGTATGCCATGTTACAATTCAAAACCATTCACACTTTCAAATTTGACATTTTTAGTATCATCAGATTGCAAGTATAATTTTAGTTTACTGTTTATGCTTATTTTTTGTTTTATTTCATTGAGTATTTTTTATATACAGATCCACTGGTTGTTCATGAATTACCACGACGAGTATTTGCTCCCTTACTACAAGGAGAAATCAGTGTTTGTGACTACTTATTTCATGGTGATATGGCTAGAGATTCACTTGATGCATTTCGAGAACTTTTGAACCTTGACCTTTCTGAAGAAGAAATTGATATGACATGCGAACTTCCTCCGTGTAAGCATCTAATACTTTATCTCCTTATCTAATCATTATGATTAATTTAATTACTAATTAGTAAGTTTATTCTGGCTTTCAACTTATTTATATTCCTTTATTTATTTTTTTTCTGTTTTATTTCCTTTCCATCCATTTACCATTAAATCGTGTCAGTATATGTGCACGTGCGTGTGTGTGTGTGTGTGTGTGTGTGTGTGTGTGTGTGTGAATGCTCAGCTGTGTGAGTATGTAGATATGTCACTACATTTATTAATAAACTTTATATACTTACAGAATAACTATAATCATTACAGATTAACAAAATTGTAATTGTACCATTGAATGTAATTTGTCACCTATACTTTTGGAAATTTGAATAATCCAGCGAAATCTCAAGCTTTCTTCATTCTTGGGTAGAAAACCAGATTTAGGCAATGGCCTTACTAAATGGATATAATCCAATAACAACCCAAAAATAATTAACCACTCTTTTACAAATCAGTCCAAACAAGAAGCCCACAGGGCTCCTATACCATATATTAAAGGCATCTCTGAACATGTGGCAAAAATTATGAGAAAATATCAACTCATTGCTACCTACAAATCCATCAACCAGATTCAAAACTTGCTACCTTCTCCAAAAGACAAACTCTCACCAATGATGCTACCTGGCATATACCAGTTACCATGTTCTTGTAATTTGTCTTGCTGTGGACAAACAAGATCTATAAATAAACTATCTCTGAACATCAAGACTACATCTGCCTTATCAAATTGCCAAGGTCACAAATCTGGCCTTGCACAACATGGAATCGAAAATGATAACCACAAAATCAAATAGCAAAATGCCAAACCACTACACAAATACATATATAAACATGAACGTTTATATAAAGAAAGTGCCGAAGTCTTACTTCATAGACCTAATCTTAATTGAAATGACTGTCTCGCTATTCCAAAAGTTTTGGAAATTGTTATCCTCAATTGTATTCAATAATTTATCTGCTATATTTTAATTTAATTTAAGTAATGTTAATTTCAGCCAAGTAGTTTTTAATCCATGAACACATGACATTCTGGCTCGGACGTTGCCTAGATGAACAAGGTCCGCGATACCAATCGAGCAATCAAGGTTGGATTGAAAAGTGGGATTCTAAAACTAACAGAACTGTTATCAGTAGGAACATGGAATGTACAGACACTTTGGATGTCATGAAAATTAGAATTACTTCACAAGGAAATGAAGAGATATCGATGTGATATACTAGGACTGGCAGAGATGTGATGGACATCAAGAGAAATAAGTAGATGTGTAGTCATATGGTCAGGGCATGACACCAATCACGAAGCAGGAGTTGGTATCCTTCTTAGCAAAAGAGCTAAAGAGGCACTGTTAGGTTACAAACCAGTCAATGAATGAATCATAATAGCAAGATTTCAAGCAAAACCACTTAATATATCAATAGTCCAGATATATGCACCCGCATCTGACAGCACAGATGAAGCTATTGACTTATTCTACAAAGACCTGATAGAGATAATAGAAACAATACCAAAGCAAGATGTATTAATTATTGAAGGAGATTGGAATGCCAAAGTCAGAATAGATAATGATGGTTGGGAAAGTGTCATGGGAAAATATGGTTTTGGAGAAAGAAATGATATTAGAATTTTAATGTTAAAAAAAATGTTAGAATTTGCTGTGGACCACATGATCAATGCCAGATTTACGTACAAGCTAAAAAAGTTACACCTTAGGGCCTCGCAATCTGCCGGGGCCTCAAATAAAAAAATATATATATATAAAAATCGATAAAAAAATATTCATAGAAAAATCACTCAAATGAAGTCAGACATATCACGATAATTTCTAAATAATTTTAAATATACAAAATATAACAAAAGAAGTTTTTTTCCCTCTCAAAAACGTATTAATTAAAATTTTTATCTTTAATACCTAAATAATTTTTAATTAATTTTTAAAATCATTATCTAGAAAATGTTTCTAATCTTTTATTTTCTAGCATTTACTTCTGCTATTCCATTTCCAACCATACAATGAAGCGAACATTTGTAAGCGGATACCAGAAAAGAAAAAGAATGCAGCAGCTTGAAGACGAATTCAAAAAAGCAACAAAACTTGATATATATTTCACCACAGCAACGAAAGATGATCCACAAACCCAGGGAGAGTAGCCAATTCCAAAACAACAGCCTATTGTCTCTGAGATCATAGAGTCTGGAATCTCAGCTGATGGAAATATTGTAACTGATCCCAGTGCGAGCATTGCTGCTGTTGGAGAACAGCAGCAATGTTTCTACAGTTGAAACAAAAAAATTCACGAAACTCAGTGATATTGGTCAATGGGGTGTCCTCACACAGGATGAACTCTCATACTGGATCTTAAAAGGTCCATCAGAGTGTCGGCACTGGAACGGTCCATTTGGAAACTAAGCGTTCATTCAAAAATCAGGTTAGATATTGTTCAAAAGGTCGTTTTCAGAATAGGAAGGTTAATGGTGAAGTATATGATCGGGAATGGCTTGTGTACTCACCAACAACAGGTTGTATTTATTGCTTTGTCTGCAAACTGTTTTCAACATCAACTGCAGCACTAGCTTCTAATGGATTTTCTGACTGGCAAAATCCCATTGCAATTCAAAGTCATGAACACTCTGAAGATCATAGAAGAGCTTTGCTTACATACTTGACAAGAAAGTGTGGTCAAACCTTAGACTCGGGACTAGCAAAACAAATAAAAGAAGAACAGCTTTATTGGAGGAATGTGCTTGAGCGTGTTGTTGCAGTGATATGCACATTAGCAGAACGTGGTCTGGCTTTTAGGGGAGACAATGAAACTTTTGAATCGCGAAATAATGGCAACTACCTTGGTTTGTTAGAATTGATTGCTAAGTTTGATCCATTTCTTTCCAATCACATAAAACAACATGGGAACAGAGAATCTGGGTCTCCTTCATATTTGTCAAAGACAGCATGTGATGAATTGATCCAGCTTATGTCTAAAGTAAGAAAATCAATTTTGGATGATCTGAGAAAGGCAGGTTATTTCAGTTTGTCTGTAGACTCTACGCCAGATCTTTCCCATGTGGATCAACTAACTGTTATAGTAAGGTATGTATCACCTGGTGATGGTTTACCTGTTGAACGTTTTCTGACATTCCTAGAGTTGGAAAATCACAGTGGTGAATGTATGGCAGGTATGGTGGTAGATTATTTAAGTAAGGACTGCAAAGTTGATTTCAGCAAATGCTGAGGACAGTCATATGATAATGCAGTGAATATGACTGCAAATACAAGGGAATGCAACAAAAAATCCTTGAGTTAAACAAGCATGCTATATATATTCCATGTGCCAGTCATTCACTAAATCTTGTCGGCCATGCTGCTGTAGATTGCTGTTTAGATGCAGTAAACTTTTTTTGCTGTTGTTCAAGAAATATACACTTTCTTTTCATCTTCTACAAAGAGTGGTCTGTGATGTTATCTTTCTTGAAAACAGACTCAGATACCAGAGTACTAAAAAGACTGTTTGACACTAGGTGGGAAGCAAATGTCAAAGCAGTGTCTGCCATAAATGTGAGTTATAAGCCCATCATAGATGGGCTTATAACTCACATTTATGATGATAAGAATGAAAAGGGAGCTACAAGACTAGAAGCTGGTACTCTTCTGGAAAAAATGGAGGAACTAGAGTTTGTTTTTATGCTACATTTATGGAATAATTTCACAAAAGAGTTTCACAAAACCAGTATGGCTCTCCATGATCCAAAGATTGTACTTACCACATGTGCAAATCTGTACAAATCACTTTCTCACTATGTTAAAAACATTCGAGAAAATTTTGATGATTTTGAAGAAGTTAAATCTAGATTGCCTGGTGTAGAATATAAACAAACAAGCCAATGATGGAGCTGCACCTGATGCTAATGAACAGCTTTCTCCAAGAGACAAATTTCGAATGAAATCCTTCATTCTTATCATAGACATCCTTGAGGAAAATTTAATGAGAAAAGCAACAGTCAACAATTATGTTGCAAGTAAATTTTCATTTTTAGTTGATTTAGTAGTTTCAGAGGTACAGCTACGAAAAGCAGTAGATACGTTAATAAAAGAGTATCCACACGATGTTGATATTAATCTCATGAGTGAATTGAGGCACTTCCATGAGTATGTCAAGCAGAATTATCCTGAAAAAGAACATTTTCAACACAAAGATTTGTATCAAATCATCTTTCAAGACAAGATTGAGTTAGTTTTCCCTAATGCGGAAGCAATATTATGACTATTCCTGTGTTTAATGGTAACAAATTGTTCAGGAGAAAGATCATTTTCACAGCTAAAGAGAATAAAAATGAACTGAGAGCAACTATGTCCCAAGAAATATTGTCTGCACTTAGCATCATGTGTATAGAAAGTGATAAGTTACGTAGCATATCTTTTGATGAAAATAATTAATGACTTTGCTTTTGGGAAATCAAAAAAGAAATTGTTTTAAGTTATATCTTAAAGCCTTTTAGAGGATTATATAATATAATTATTTCTATTAAATATTGTTGTATTATAACAATTTATCAACTCCATATTTTCAATATTAATTTATTATATTATATGTACTTGTATTATTTGGAATTTTGGCTACCCAATTTTATGTAATGTCTACTGTCAAATTTTCACCTGAATAAAAGATTAATTTTTTATATACTACCCATTATGTTGTTATATTAATTTAATTTTTACTTTTTATTTTCCTATTTTAATTTAAAACTTTCTGTTCTATGAGCCTTATTTGTCATTTTTAAAATCCTTTAATTATATAATTATTTCTGTGATTTTGTAAATGCATACTTTATTATTTTTTTAATAAAAATTAAAAGACAATATATTTTAAATTTTTCTGATACCAGCTGATGTAATTTAAAACAATAGGGGGCCTCTGGGTTTTGTATAGCTTAGGGCCTCAGCAAGTCTAAATCCGGCCCTGCACATGATGATGATGATCTGTAACACAAGATTCCAGCAAAAGGAGTGTAGAAAATGATCATGGCAATCAAATCATGGGAAAACCAAGAACATGATCGATATGATTACAATTAAAAGATGGATAACATCAGTACAGCAGTGTTGAACTTTTCAAGGAGCAGATATAGACTTGGATCATAGTTTAGTGATTGCAAACATCAAGTTGAAATTAAAAAGAAAATATAAACCCCATCATCAGAAACGAAGAGAGACAGCAAGAATAAGTGAAGCAGAAATAGGAAGAAGGTACAGAACAGTGTTAGAAGAGAAACTTAAAAGTGTGGACAAAGAAAAATATTCAAATCTAAGAGTGAAAGGAGTAATGAAGGCGATAGAAGATGCAGTTGAAGCAACAGTACCAGAAGAAGAGAAGATCAAGAAGTGGATTAGACAAGAAACACTGAAGTTAGTACAGGAGAAGAGAATGTTGAAGATAAGAACGGATACATCAGAACAAATAGAGGAGCAGTATAGAAGAAAGTGTAATGAGGTGAAAAAAAGCAGTCAGAATAGATAAGATGAAGTGGTTAGAATCCCAATGTTATAATATATAACAGCACTATGAAGAGCATAAAACTAGGGAGGTGTACAAAATTATTAGAACCATTAATAGCAGGTGGTGGCAACCAAAACAGACCACAATTAAAGATGAAAAAGTCATTGATGAATAAAGATAAAATTGTGCGGCCATGGACAAGATACTGTAGTGAGTTATATGAAGAAAAACTAGATTTAGATAGCATTGGGAAACTGATTGAAGCTGATATCACTACCAGGTAATGAGTATGATGTAGATATTTTAAGAGGAGAGTTAAAAAAAAAACAATAGGATGGCTAAAATACAACAAGAGTCCTGGTAATGATAATATCACTGGAGAAATGATTAAATATGGTGTATGGTTACAGAAATGTACCAACTATGTGATATGGTATGGAAAGAAGGGAATATGTCTGAGGAGTGGTTGAAATCAATATTAGTGACATTATACAAGAAAGGAAATAAGCTAGAATGTAAAAATTATAGAACAATTGGTTTGACGAGTCACCTTGGTAAGGTAGTGATGATGATATTGACAGAAAGATTGAGAACATAATTGGAAGCATATCCTGCAGACGAGCAAGCAGGATTTAGGAAAGATAGAAGTACAATTCAACAGATTTTGACAATGCGGTTAATAGCAGAGAAAGATAGGAGAAAAAGCAAAAACATATGTACCTGCTTTGTTGATTTACAGAAGGCATTTGACAGTATCGACAAGAAAGTGACATTAGCAGTGTTAGAATCCTATGGAATAGAAAACTAATAGCTATATTAAGAGATGTTTACAAGAATGCAGTTGCAGTAGTTAGAATAGGTGATAATTTAGGGAAATGGTTTAGAAGAAGCAGAAGTACTAGATGTGGGGGGGGTCCAATATCACCAAGCATTTTCATTACACATTTAGAAAGAGCAATGGATAAAATGAAGGAAGGTGCAAAAGGAATATCAGTACATGGAATGAGAATTAACAATCTGAGATTTGCAGATAACATTGTTATTGTGGAAGAAGATGAAAGAGAACTCCAAAAAACATTAGAACTGTTAAATGAAGAAGGAAAGAGATTTGAACTTGTTATGAACTTGGAAAAAACAAAGACAATGGTATTTGGTGAAGGTGAGAAGAACATGAAAAAAAAATGGATGGAATTGATATAGAAAATGTAGAACAGTTCACATATTTGGAAAAGGTAAAAAGGTATATGATTTGGACTGTAAAAAATAAATAAAGATCAGGATTGCAAAGGGAAGAACAAATCTTAAGGCCATGGTGATAAATAATCTGGAAAAGTAAAGTGATCAGCTTGCAAACAAAACTAAGAGTGCTGGAAACATGCATCTTTAGTGGTGTAAGGATCTCTGAAATGTGCATAATAAATAAGGAATCAAGAAAAAGAATTTTGGTTACTTAAATTAAGGGGATATTAAATCCCGCATAGTTTTAAAACCGAATAAGAAACTCAAAGATCAGAATCAGAGAGTTTCTTGCCGAATATAGTAAACTATAAAGTATCGGCGACACTAGCGTTAGCCAATGCAAGTGATACTAGGACGTAGTACAATACCGGGCAACTCGTTGCAAAGGTGATTGCAAAGGTGACTATGCGGGATTTAATATCCCCTTAATTTAAGTAATGTTTTCATTGCTGAAATGAAGCTTATTAGCTCTTTATACTTAAGAATTTTGGTATTTGAAAAACTTGTTACAGGAAGATTCTAAGAATAGGATTGATACAGAAAATCACAAATGAAGAGCTCTATCAGAAAATACAACCAAAGGAGAATCTAATGCAGAAAATTATAAAATGGAGGTTGCAATTATTTAGACACATCTGCAGAATGAGTGAAGACCGGAAGATAAAGACGTTCATAGCCAGCCTGGCTGGCCGAGTGGTTAGCGTATGTTTACTCCCCAGCCAAAAGGCTGCGAGTTCGAATCCTGCCGTGAGCATGGATGTTTGTGATTGTCTGTGGAAATACTAGTGGTGGTGGTTGGTGATAGATGCCGTTGGTGTAGTTGCGGTCAGTTGGTGGATTGTGAGTGGTGGAGACAGAGTTGTAGAGTGGATGCCCTCCATTGATGAGTCTTTGGACTCCCTGGAGGTGATAAATAATAATCATGTTTGTTATTATGGATGGTGTAAACAGAAGAGGTAGACCATACAGAGAATGGATGGATGACATAAAGGATTGGTGTGGAATAGATGTACAGAAACTGTGACACTGTGCACTGGTCACAACGTTTTAATTCTTCAATGGTATTTTTCTGTGGTCATTGAAAATTTTTATTATATTTCTCTTCTTCTTCTCCCATCTATGTGTTAGGCTTGCTGGCTTGTTACAGAGCTATCTTAAGCCCTTATAAGTCGTACCTGTCCCAAGGATAAGGTGACTAGCCCTGTGCCTTCTGGTATATTCTATGGCTGTAGCTGCGTATGTTCATGGGGCTGGTTTGCCTGCTTGCAGGAGGAAAACCCCAGATAAACTGTGGAGAAAAACCCTGCTGTCCACACCCAAGACCAGCTAACTTGGCTGTGTGTGAGAAATATCCTTAAGCTCCTCGTGTGTGATGGGAATTGAACCCAGGACACTCCTTTCCCAGGCATATGGTTGCAAAGTGCATAGCCACTAGGCTAACTGTGCAGACTTTTCATTATATTTATACCTTAAAATAAGTTTAAAAACTTCATCTTATTTGTTGATATTTTCATGTTGCTGCTATATTTACAGGTTGATAGTGCCTGTAAGGATTACAACAGCCAGGGTCTCTGACTTACTGTCAGATCATCACTTTCACATACTGTGCCCTATTAATAGGTAGGAATTTGCCTGGATACTGAACACACAAGGATAGGCTGGCAGTCTGGAACATAAAACAAAATGATGAAACTTCATGTCAGTTGGAGCACCACCCATTTAAACAAAACTCCATTTGTTTTCACCAGGCAAACAGTGAAAATTTAGCTACTGGAGCAAACTCAAACTTGTGTTAGCAGAATTAACCTTCCTAGCGGTCGATGTGGATGAAATAGTGACACTAAATTGCACTTCTTATCCATGTTATTCAATGGGTGTTAGAGCTTCATATCCAGATTTAGCTGAACGTCTATAGACGTTGCGGCCGGTTGGGGGTTAAAGATAGGCATCATCAAGGAAAAAGAAGTTGAATGAACTGGCAGAAGAAAAATGTAAAGAAGAAGTTGAGATTTTTTTACATAACAACTACAAGATGTCATATACAGACAATAATGATCATAGGAATGAAGAATGAAATAGGCACAATTGAAAATGTGGAATCAGAAAATGAAATGTATTTGTGCCTATGGTTGTACTAAGGATGGCATGGAGGAATTTTTCAAGTCATTCGAGAAGGCAACTGACATAAAGAAAAAGCAAAAAGGGAGATTTGGAGATTTAAACAGTAGAGTGGGAAATGAATCCCAGACATATAGAAATCTTTTGGGAAAATATGGATTAAAAAAGCAAAGCTAATAATAATGGTAGGTGTCTGTCAGAGAAGTATATATTCTGTACTTAAGTTGTAACTCAACAAATAGAATTCAAGGAGATCCAGAAAGATAGTTAAGTGTATAAAGTAAAGTATAAGGGTATACACCATCTTCACTCTTATTCATCATCTATATCAATCACATTATAAAGGAAAGTGAAAATAAACCTGATATCAAAATTGAAAACATCAATCTTGACTCTTTACTTTATGCAGATGATGTTATACTCTTAAATAAATCCAGTACACGTCTCCAGATTCCATAACTAAATGGAATAACTGTAACAAACTTAGCATGAAAATCAGCAGAAAAAGACAAAAAAAAAACTGTAAAAATAGTCAGAAATGTCTGCTACGTTCAAAATAGGAACCTATAAAACAAGTAAAACATTTCGACTACTTAGGCACAATTTTTAGTGAAGATGGCCAATTAAATATGGAAATAGACAACAGAATAACATAACCAAAGTAGCTGTGGTACAAAGACATCTATATAGAATAAATTTAGATGGAATAAAAGAGAAATTAATCAAAACACTAACTAGTTGTATTCAAGACAATATTTAAACCAGTTTTAACTAAGAGCTGGTTAAAAAATAAAGCAGTTCATCAGAGACTAGTGACCACAGATATGAGAATTTTGAGAAAAAACATTTAGTGAAATCAAACACGGAAGGAATACATAACAGTATACTCGAGGTAGAAATGCCATCAGAAATCTAAAATGCAGAAAAGCAGCTGGATTGCATGATATTTGACTAGAAATGCTCAAATATGGAAGTATAAAAGTTTTAGTGTAGCTGCGCTGCATAATTCAAAATGCCTGATAATAAGATCAAATTTTGGATAATTGGTGTGGAGTTCATAGTATCCATCTGTAAAAAGGCAAAATTAAACTAAATGCCAGAATTACAGAGGAATTTCCCTATTGAGTGTGCCAGGTAAGATTTATGCAATCATACTACTTGACTAGAGGTTAAGAAAAATTATAAATGAGGATCTTTGGGGAAGAGACAAAAGATATGAGAGGGTTCTGTAAAAAATTAGAGATATGAACAGATCATTGGCAGAATCATGTGAAAAATGAAGATATTAGAATGGAACTTGACATTGTCAGAATTCAAGAAGGTATGAGCATAGTTAATCTAAGGCAGTTTGGTTACTTAAACAGAACAGAAAAGGGAAGGTTAGCTAAACAGGTGTTTGATACCAGAATGGCATGAAAAAAAGATCCAAGGGAAATCCAAGATATAGGTGAATATTTGCCAGCCTGGCTGGCCAAGTGGTAAGCATATCCGCTCTCCATCCAAAAGGCCGCAGGTTCGAATCCTGCCATGGGCATGGATGTTTGCGTTTGTTTGTGGAAATAGTGGTAGGTGGCATTGGTGTAGTTGCGGTCAGTTGGTGGATTGAATGGTGGAGACAGAGTTGTAGAGCAGGTACCCTCCCTCTATGAATCTTTGAACTCCCTGGAGGTGTCAAATAATAATAATAATAATATTTATCCAGTTAGAAGTGCATTAGAAGGCCAAAATATGAGCTAGTATTATTGTAGTTCTGACAAATAAAAGGCTAATCTAGAGGAAAATGAAACATACCCCTTTGAGAGCACATATCAAGAATTTGATGATGATGATAATGTGTGGAAGAAATTCTTAGTCTTTTTTATTTATTTATTTTTTTTTTTTAAATTTTATTTTAAAGCATATACTATTATATATATTCTCATTTCTTTTATCTCAATTTTTTATCTCATTTAGCATTATTTGGCTCCATGGTCTTGGTTGACGGAGATATGAGAATTCTGGGAAAATTATGGCTTTAATAGCAGAATCATATTAAAAATGAAGATATTAATAAGTGGCTTGACATTGTTACCATTCAGGAATGTGTGAAATGCATGAGCATAGCTAATCTAAGGTAGTGTGTCATTTGACTAGAAGGGAATAGAAAGACAGCAAAGCAGATGTTTAATGCAGGGGTACAGGAAAAAAGACCCAGCTGGAAACTAAGATCTAAGTAAATTGATGCAGTTGTGAAGTGCCTTAGGAGACTGAAACATAAAATCTGATAATGTTAGTATTCTGACAGATAACAGACTAATTTGAAAGGAATTGTCAATGGGAAGTTAGTAATAATGTAAACTTACTATCGTGGCATCCTGTGCATTACTTGTATATGTTAGCAAATTTGACAATGATTAATAGTTCCTCAGTTATTAAGTTTGAAAGATATACTTACGAAATTTTTTCTTATCTTTTTTTAATTTTGTTTATAGCCACTCATGCCCTTATTCAGACAGATATACTTGAAGAAAGATTGTCAGAATCTGGAGAAATTCAACCAACATCTCGAAATTTGATTAGTAAGTATGTGTGTGTGTGTGTGTGTGTGTGTGTGTGTGTGTGTGTGTGTGTGTGTGTGTGTGTGTGTAAATATATACACACACACACACAGAAAGAACAAATAATATATATATATATATATATTTGTTCTTTCTGGCAAATTATTATTTTTATATAGAAGCTTATCTGCTAGTTTATAGTTCATCTACATTTATGGGTTTCATTGCTCAGCTATTTTGTAACTTTAAAAGTCTGTATTGAATTAAATGACCATATTAGGTCATTTAATTCAAACTCTGATTGCATAGATTTTTATGACAGAAAACATGCATTTTTTTTAGAATTTATTTTTACCTAAAAACATTAAATGGTGAATATAAAAAATGATTTCCCACACATTTCAGCATTATTGTGACTGAACATTTTTGAAGGAACACATGGGTTAAATCTTTAACATGATAAAAATTCCAAAAACAGAAGTGATTAAAACTTTGATGATCTTATTAGTATTTAATGTCATAATGCTCCTTTCCTAATGATTTTTACTTGTATTATGTTACATATTCACAGCTCATATAAAAAAAAAAAACAGAAAACTTGCAAAAGTGTATTTTAGGAACATACTTAAAAGATTCACAACTTTTGTATTGTTCAAAACATGTTGAATTGATTAAGATTTGATAATTGTTATTGAGAATTAGTCCAATTTCAATCATTAAGCATAAAGGAATAATGCCATATAAGACAACAAGATAATAGATCTCAGTTAATTATAAGATAGAGGGACTGAAGTGGTCTTCTCAAGATGAAGAATGCAACATACTTTTACTGTGAAAAAGCTAATTAATAAGATCAGGAATAAGGTTGGGCAAGTGAATTCATTTTATACTTAATGATAAGAACACAACAAAAGAATCAAATAAATCTGCTCTTTTATTTTGCTATTTTGCTATATTTTGCTAGATTTCAAATAAGCATCTTTGGGACAAAATACTTACACTGTACAGGGGTGCACAGAAACAATTTAAATTGTAACTGAAAAGAACTTAAGTCCTATTATGGCACTCTCTAGGATCACATAAAAAGAAATTTATTCTCTGATGTTATAATAGAGGTGGTCTTAAAATAACTGTCTCCTGAAATTTTGGTAAATTAATGCAGCCATACTTATCGAGTTTAGGAAAATGCCTATAGTGAAGGGTGAAGTACTGGAAGTGGGTAGAAGGAACGACAGGCTCATGCGAATGAAATTGGATCTTGGAGAAGAGCGGGTGGTCGTATTATGTGTATATGCCCTGCAAGTTGGCTGTACAGCAGAGGAGAAAGATGAGTTCTGGAACATGTTAGATGAAGAAATGAGGGAACTGGAAGAAAACAAGATGTGATTGTCAGAGGAGACTTGAACAGACACATAGGGAGACAGAATAGAGACTGTGAAAAGGTGCATGGTGGCCACGGAGTGGGAATGATGAATCAGGAAGGAGAGAGGATTGTGGACTTTGCAGTAGCGTTTGATCTGGCAATTGTGAACTCATTTTCCTACAAGAGGGAAGAACATTTGATAACATTTAGGAGTGGTAACAACAGTTCACAAATTGATTACATTTTGACTAGAAGAAAACATCTTAAGGTTGTGACAAATTGTAAACTAATTCCAACAGATCAAGTGGCACAGCAACACCAACTGCTGTGTGCAGACTTTAAAATAAGATCGAAGATAAGAACCTCTGGAAGTCATGGGATGAAACAATTAAGTGGTTTCACTTAAAAGAAGAGAGTTTTAGGGAGAGGGTGTTAGAGAGGATTTTGGATGGACTGGAAAGTGTACAAGATTGGTGGAAACATAATTCAAAAGTAATTCTGAGCTGTGCAATCGAGGTGCCTTGTTGAGACATCTGGAAAGATTAGAGAGCAGAAGGAGGGTTGGTGGTGGAATAATAATGTACAAGTGGCAGTGACAACTAAGAGGAAGGCAAAGCAGAAGTGGGATGAGTCAAGGGTGGAGGAGGACAGAGAGAAAAAGCGAGAAGCCAAGAGAGTTGTGGCACGGGCGAAGGCCATGGCATATCAAGATCTGTATGATCAATTAGAAACAAAGGAAGGACAGAGAAAAATTTATCAACTAGCAAAATGTAGAAATAAAGCAGCAAAGGATACCTTACATGTGAGGCAGGTCAAAGACGCTGAATGAGAGTATTATGGAGGGATGTGGACATAAGAAACAGATGGAGAATATACTTTGAGGGACTTTTGAATGAGGAAAATGCAAGGACTCACAGAGAAGATGGGCAGCCTTCTGAGGGGATGGTGCAGAGTGGAAGTGACAGAGGCCATGAAGAGGATGAGGAATGGAAAATCGGTGGGCCCCGACAGGATTCCAGTGGAGGCATGGAAGGCACTGGGGGAAGAGGGAATTGATCTGCTGTGGGACCTGTTCATGAAAGTTCACCAACAGGAAAATATACCCGAGGAATGGAGGGAGAGTACTCTTTTCCCCATCTACAAGGGTAAAAGGGATGCACAAGACTGTAAGAATTACAGAGGAATAAAGTTGATGTCTCACACAATGAAAATCCTAGAAAGGGTTCTTGATGGAAGATTGAGGAAGGAGGTGGAGATTACAAAGGAACAATTTGGCTTCATGCCTGGTAGATCAACAACAGTTGCTATCTTTGGGTTACGGTAGATGATGGAAAAATTTCGAGAGAAACAATGGGAGCTACATCTGGCATTTATTGATCTGGAGAAAACATACGATAGAGTACCAAGGCAAGAAGTCTGGAGGTGTCTGAGGGAGAAGAAGGTACCAGAGAAATGTCAGGTTGGTGCGGGAGATGCACAGAAATATGAAGACAAGAGTTCTAACCTCTCTGGGACAGACAGAAAGTTTTCAAGTAACAGTTGGCTTGCATCAAGGGTCAACATTAAGTCCGTTTCTGTTTAATATTGTGATGGAGGAGGTGAGAGAAGATACGCCTTGGACAATGTTGTATGCAGATGACATCTTGTTGTATGCTGATTCAAGAGAAGAAGTGGGAACTAAACTGGAAAGATGGAGAAAAGTACTGGAAGAGAGAGGTATGAGACTGAGCAGAAGTAAGACAGAGTATATGTGTTGCACAGTGGGCACCAGCCATGAGACAGATCTGGAGCTGGAAGGAAGTGGGATGCAGGATACAAGCGGGTTGGAGGAACTGGAGGGAGATGGCTAGAGTGTTATGCGATGAGGGTGCCGATCAATCTGAAAGGCAAAATCTATAGGACAGTAGTGAGACCAGCTATGATGTATGCTATGGAAACTGTGGCCCTGAGGAAAAATAACATCAGGATGGAAGTAGCAGAGATGAGAGTGCTTAGGTGTGACCAGAAAAGATCGTCTGAGAAATGACTATGTGAGGGGAACAGTGAAAGTTACGAACTTAGGAGCGAAGATACATGAGGCAAGTTTGAGATGGTTTGGTCATGTGATGAGGAGGGAGGACGAGTATGTGGGAAGAAGGGTCATGCAGATGGATGTGCAAGGAAGGAGGAAGCGTGGGCGGCCAAAGAAGAGATGGAAGGAGCTGGTAGAAGAGGACTCGAGGATGAAGAACTTGGATTTGGTGACAGCCCAAGACAGGAGGATGTGGAGGGGACTCATCATCAACAGTGACCCCACTTAAGTGGGAGAAGCTGCAGAAGAAGAAGGAGGAAAATGCCATATAGCTGGTGCTAACTCTAAAAATAGTCTCTAAGAGTTGTAGCAATTTCTGTTAGCACTGTCATCATCATCTTCTATTTAATCTTGCATGAAAGGATATTCAAAGTATGGTCAGACAGTCCCAAATAGCCATAATTATGATAGTGAGTGCACTTTTATGTTCTTCTAGGTAGATCATGACAGATCTTCCTGTCTATCCATAGTAGATCAAGTTGTTATGATCATTATTACATGGAGTTTTATTGTTGAAGGCCCACACTAACCATTATTCATACAATTCCTGCCTCATCTCTCCCTCTCTCTTTAAGCTCATATTCTGAAAGCACTTACCTCCTCTGGCACACTATTCTACTCATTCATCACTCTGCAAGCAGAAAATCTAGATTTCATGTGCCTATGTTAATTACACTGTTACACAACTTCCAGAGGTAAACTATTATCCTCATGCATTAAAAACTTTCTTCAGCTTATACTTTATGAAATTCCTTTAGTGATTTTGGAAGTTTTTTCACTTAGTTATACTATGTATTAAAGATGCCAAAAGAAATTATATTCTTGGTTTAATCTTTTAGCAGTGTAAGCAAACAAAGTTTGCGCCAGAAGTAATTTCAGGACTGGGCAACTCGTATATAAACTCAAATGACTTCATATCACTTGCTTTAGTATCCCATAATGCAAATCACATATCATTATGGACATGTATAATGCTATGTGTTATGGGAAGAGTCACTACCCCCAGACCGATTGCAATCTTTATTGAGATCTCATCGGTGAGAACCAGACCCAAAAGTGACCAATTTTTTAAAAGTAATGCAGGTCATATTTCCACATACGAGCAGCCAAAAGAGTAGAGATAGATGTTGGAAGCTTTTCCACTTGGTTATACTATAAATTAAAGATGCCAAGAAATTTCTAAGGCAACTAAGGATACTAAGGCAAGTGATGTGAGGTCATTAGCTTCCATATATGAGTTACTTAGTCCTGAAATTTGATACTAAGGCAAGTAATGTGAAGTCATTAGCTTCTATATACAAGTTGCCCAGTCCTGAAATTACTTTGGGTGCAAACTTTGTTTGCTTACACTTGGATAAAGAATTAAACCAAGAATATAATTTCTTGAAAGAAACAAGAAATGGAAAATCACCTGGAGATGATAAGTTAGTTTCAGAATTATATAAATATGCAGGAATAAAGTTCAAAGAAAGATTCCTATTATTTTTAAATAAAATATATTCAACAAATAACCCACCAGTGGAATGGAAAAAAGCAATTGTGATCCAAATCTTTAAAAAAAAAAGGTAGTAGAGATAACACTAAAAAATTATAGAGGTATAAGTATTCAAAATTCCTGTTACAAAATATATAACAGAATTTTAAATAACAAACTAATAAAATACTCTGAAAACTTTTTAGAAGCACAGAATGGATTTAGAAAAGGATGATCGTGTATAGACCCAGTCTTTTACCTAAAATTAATAATAGAGAAAAGAAGAGAATACAATTTATAAAAACATTACATTTATTGACTTTGAAAAAGCATTTGCCAAAGTTAAAAGAAGCATTTTATTTAACATATTAAAAGAAAGACAAATATCATATAATATTCTAAAAGCTATCATAATTATATATGAAAATAATCAAATGCATATAAGATTAAATTATGTACGAGAGAAATAAACCGAGGAGTCTGACAGGGATACCCCCTTTCAGCAACTCTTTTTAATATATATCTAAATGAAATAATAATAAAATGGAATAAAAATTTCCATCAAGGTATTAAACTTTCTCCTACTGTGAACTTAAACACTTTCCTGTTTGCCAATGACCAAATAATAATTGCTAATTCTGAAAATAACTTACAGAAAAATATTTTAAATTTAAATGAGATAGCCAAAGATTATGGAATGATAATATCAACAGAAAAATCAAAAATTAAGGCCTTCGAGGGACAAAATCCAGTAAGAACTAAAATTGTAATGGATAACAAGAATGCAACGGATGAATTTATTTAACTATCTAGAATGTATAATTACATATAAAAATGAAAAAAAAAAAACAACGATATAAACTTAAAAATTGCAAAATATTTAAAAATGACAGGTGTAATTAACTCTATATTTAAACCTAACCTAGTTCAAAAACAAACCAGAATAAAAGTATACAATACATTAACGTTACCAGTCCTAGTTGTATGGAAGTGAAATCTTGACAATAAAACAAAAAGACAATAACAGCTGAAATTAAGTTTATGAGAAAAACTGCAAAGTATACTCTATTTGATCACAAAAGAAATGAAGAAATTATGAAAGAATTAAACCAGAAATCAGTAATAGAAAATATTAAAAAATATAAGCATAAAGGGATGGAACATGTTGAAAGAATGAAAACAGAAAGATTACCAAAACCAGCCTTAAATTACAAACCATTAGGGAAAAGAAAACCAGGACATCCTCTTAAGAGATTCAACGATGACTTCTAAGGCTGGAATAGGCCACTCTAGGTCTAAATCTTTGATAAGCATGATGATATAATTTCATGGCATCTTTAATTTATTCCTTTAGTGATGTATATGCTTTTATCATATCTCCTCGTTTCCATCTTGTAACTCAACTTTGTAATCTGCAACCGTTCAGCATCTTCTCATAGGAAGCACTCCAGTGTGGATAGGTGGCACCTTTGGATAAGTTACGTTACGTTGTGCTTCCACATTTCATCGTAACAGCAAGTGTTTTTTGTGCAAAATAAGTAAATGGAAAACTAACAGAAGGTACTAAGGAACTGATTATTTCGGTACAACTCGTAAATACCCCTTAGTCCATTAAATCAGCTATTTTTTCAATTAAAAAACAGCCACGTGAAAGCGCTATGCTTACCGTGCAAAGTAAAGATGGCGGCAACAAAGGCCAACAACGAAAGATTACCTCTAGTCCCGTCAGCGTAGCGTCGCCAACAAACCAAATGACATCACAAAGTGCTGCAGCTGCAAAACTGAAGTTAAAGAAAAAAGTTATTGTGCGATTTCTGTTGCAACTAGCTGCATACTTCCTGCAAAAATAGATGAATAGGCGAAAAAGCTTTTCACCGATCTCAACCAGCCCTACTTCTGTACGATGTGCTTCCCTTCCATAAAACAGCTACTAAACCTAGGCAAAAGAGTTGAAAACCTCAAACAACAGCTTAATACCATGATAAATACTTTCTCCTCCAAAATCAGAAAGTTGGAAACTAAACTTGAGATACTAGATGACCAGTGTCCAATCGCAAATGCACCTGTATAGCTAACAAACTTCGTGAACTAATCGCATCTACAGTACACGAGTCGCTTGAGGCCGAAAATAGGAGACTCAATGCCATTATCCTGAGCTTTCCAACGGAAAACACTGAATCCTTAAAAGAAGGCGTCGGTAAACTAGCAGAAGAATGCAATTTCGATCCCAAAAATGCTGTTAAATGCCATCGTTTCAGACTCATAAACAAAAGAAAGGACGGAACAGCGATAAACAACAAGTTAAAGGACATTCTTCTTCAGTTGCGCATGCGTGCTCAACCTGATTTAACTTTTTCCCAGAGAGAACAGAGATGCCAACTCTGAAGACAACTAGAAGAAAAAATGCCAAAATGGAGACAGCAGTTAGATGATAGACTACAAACAAACCAAACTAGGGCAAAAACCAAGTGACTCCACTAGTAGCCACCAAGGAGACCAGTATGCAGGCATAGGAAACGTGCAAGACCCTTGCGGTCAAATCCATGCCTCACAGAACCTTGCATATCCACTTCACCAACATTCGTGGCCTCAATTCCAACTTTTATAGCGTCCACTACCATCTGCAGCCTGCCAAACCCCATCTACTCTTTTTAACAGAAACTCAAATCTCACCTTCCCCTATCACTATCCATCTCAACCTCCCTAACTCTATTTAACTCCTTTCGACCCAAGGGTGGCGTCTGTGCATATATCCACTCTGACATACCCTGCCCGAGAGCACCTAACCTAGAATCGCCCAACTTCGACCTTCTTTGGCTAAAGCTATCCCTCTCCCCACTCAGTCAAATTCATCTGCTGTCTCTATTGCTCTCCTAATATCACCAATCATTCTGAGTCCTTTCATTTCCTCTTCCTAAAAGTTGATTTTCTCCAGTCCCACTCTCCTAACAGTGAAATCATCCTCCTAGGAGATTTTACATCAACACCAACTGACTTTTCTCTTCCAGTTTTACAGATCCAGCAGGCAGAGATGTTGAAACATTTGCCACCACTAATGACCTTACACAAATTGTTCAAAAGCTGACCAGAATACCAGATAACCCGAACCACTCCCCAAATATCCTAGATCTCTTCCTTACTAATGACCCCTCCAAATATGTAGTGATCCCCCTGGGTAATTCTGACCACAACCTAGTGCTCATCTCCTCCCTCATGCAACAACACTTACGCAGTCACTCCCACACGAGTAGTTTGGTATGGAGACTGTCCCATTTGGAGACTGCCAAATGGGACAGTCTCCCAAGACTATTATGCTACATTCCCATGGTTGGATTATTGTTTCCAGTCTTCCAGTCCAAACATATGCACTATCATAATCTTCACTGGCATGAAAACATACCTTCCACACACTACTCTAAACTGTCATCCCATAACTAAACTCTGGTTCTCCAAAAGATGTGCCAAGGCAGTACAAATGAAAAATCAGGCATACCATAACTGACTCAAATCAAGAACCCCATCCTCCTTCAGTTCCTATACTGAAGCCCAAAACAGATGCAAGAAAATTATCAATGATTCTAAAACAGAATTTGAACAGGCAAAAAGCAGGAAGCTTGCAGCCTGTCCAAATGGCAGCCATGCCTTTTGGTCTCTTGCCAAGGCAATTGATCGTAATTTTTGCTCTACATTACTCCCACCTCTATCATACCCAGATGGCTCAACTGCAACATCACCCACAGAAAAAGCTAACCTCCTGGCTTCACACTTTGGCTCCAATGCACACCTAACTGACATTTGCAAATGCCCTCCAGTCATTCCAACTGCCCAACATGCAATGCCCCTTTTATCCTTTTGCCAAAAAGATATCATAAATCTGTTGTCTAAAGTAGACACAAAAAAAAGTCTCCTGGCCCTGATGGCATTCCTCCAATTGTCCTGAAAGTCTGCACAACAGAACTGACTCCTATCCTATGCTGTCTATACACACTCCCTATCTCACTCACTCACTTCAATCCTACCTAAAGTGATGGAGAAAACCATCAACTCCTACTCTACCTTGAAGGTGCCCAACTGTTAAGCCACCCCTAGTAGGAATTCCGTCAAAGCCGATCAACAGGAGATCTACTCTTATTTATACATCACCCATCGCTGGACAAATGCCATGGAGAAATTTGGCAAATCCCAAGTAGTTGCGCTTGATATCTCTAAAGCCTTTGACCAGGTCTGGCACAAAGGCTTACTAAGCAAACTCCCATCATTTGGACTGTCTTGGGACTTCTGCAGATGGATTGCCAGCTTCCTGTCTGGACGAACACTATGTGTGATGGTAGATGGCTCCCTATCCTCTCACCATCCAACTAATGCTGGGTTCCCACAAGGTTCAGTTCTCTCACCGGCAACAAAGGCCGGTGAGAGAACCGACCCTCTTCCTTCTATATATCAATGACCTACTTCAGTTGACCTCTACCCAATACAGTTTTGCAAACGACAGCACATTACACTCCTCCCTCTCATTTGACAAACCCTGCTCTACACAACCCACTTCAGCCCACAGAACATCAACCACCACTGCCCTTAATTCTAACCTCCAAGCCATCCTCCAATGGGGGTCAGATAACCTCGTCAACTTCAATGCTAGTAAAACCCAATTCTGTCTTATTTCTCACAAAAAGAACCATTTTCCACCAACATTGTTTTTGGTAACACTCAAATTCCCAGACAAGATGAGATCTCTCTTCTCGGAATTACCCTGACATAAACACATCACAACTATCCTCAGTTTCCAAAAAACTAGGTTTTCTCTTTTGCTCAAGATGCTACTTCACTTCTAAACAGCTGTTAACATTATACAATCACAAATCTGCTCAGTTATCGAATACTGCTCTCACATTTGCAATGGGGCTCCTAAAAGCTCCCTCAAAATGCTTGACTCAATACAGAGGAGAGCAATTAGATTGATAAATGACCCATCTCTCACCAACTCACTCCCCTCACTTTCACATAGATGCTTGGTCTCTGCGATTTGTATATCCTATAAATATTTCCATGGAAAATGTTCATCCAAAATAGCATCAATAATTCCCCCACTCTGTACTAAGCCCATTGAAACACGTACAGCTGTCGCCCAACATCCTTTCAGAGTACACCTTGAAACCCACAGAACAAGTTTTTTCCCCTCCTCCTTCATCCCTGCTACTGCAGTATAGTCTTCCCCCCCTGACGTATTTCCCAAGGAATACAACATACAGGCAACAAGTTTCTCCTTTCCCAACCCACTACACTACCTGTATACGGTACTAATGTACTATAGGTTGACCAGCCAACCTCTCGTATATGGGCCCAAAAAAAAAAAAAAAAAAAAATGTGCCATTCACCATTTTAGTCTCTCATCTCTGAATCCTTTCCAACATCTCCACATTCCCAAGAAATCCTGGCAACCAAATGACTTCTGTTCTTGCATATGTTATATGTGTTTCCATGCCTTATATTGCCTGCCAGTGATTGTTGGAATAGTTGAGATCTCAAGTACTGCAAGATTTGATTAGGGATTTCTATACATTTTAGAAAAAAATGTATAGAAATCCCTAATCTTAAAATCTTTAATCAGATCCTGCAGTATGTTGGATCTCAACTATTCCAACAATTACAAGTAGGTACTGCAGTGATACTACATAACAAAACAGGCTGCAGAAGTTAATAGAAATTATTCTACATTTCATTGTCAACATCTGTATTTCTATAATATTTTATACTCATGCATTTTTTTTTCTTCTCCTTAACATGTTAGGTTCAATGGCCTATCATGGCTAAGTTAGCTAGCCTTAGTCCAGCAAATAACATTGCCACTCTCCACCCATCAGACTAAATTCAAAATTGTGGAATGGTTGTTTGTGAATGCCTTTAGCATTCACAATTTCTGACATGAGACTGCATCCAGTTTATTGGAAGCCTGAAGTGGTCTGAAAAAGTTTCATCTTTGGTCTCTAGTGAAGTGTTCCAGGATCATCTGCCTCTCATACCACTTGGGGTACTAACCATACAATAGATTACCAACTTTCCTGAGTGGAAATACATTATTATAAAAAAAAAAAAAAAAAACTTCCCTCTTTAATGCCTGTCAGCCATATTTTACAATCCACAAACCTATTAATCTTAAAAGGTTTCTATTTATAGAAGGCTATCACAAAGGGAAGACAGTCTTTAAATCTGCTTTTGTAATGCGTTATATGCAGTAGTTAAAATTATAGATGCCAAGAAATTATATTATTGGTTTAATCCTTTATCCAAGTGTAAGCAAACAAAGTTTGTGCATGAAATAAGTTCATAACTGGACAACTCGTATATAGAGACTAATGACTTCGATCACTTGCCATAGTATCCCATAATCTCTGTATACGAGTTGCCCAGTCATGAAGTTATTTCATGCTCAACCTTTGTTTACTTATACTTGGATAAAGGATTAAACCAAAAATATAATTTCTTGGCATCTTTAATTTATAGTATAACCAAGTGTCAAAACTTTCAATGTCTAGTAGTTAAAATTATATTTCAAAAATAGGACTCAACTCATCATTTTTTTTAAAAAAGTTTTAAAAAAATATCATGATATAACTTAAGGATTCATACATGAGCACTGTAAATAAGAAAATAAAAAAGCAATAAGGTGAATAATCTGTAGAATTATCCCAGAATTGTATCTATTAATCCTCTACAATGGAGTAGCCGAAATTTCCATCTATGTCATACTGCAAAAGAAATTTTTGCCAAATCAAATTTTATAAATTTGTACCAATATATTCTAGAGAAGTCTTGGGTTTAATGTATAATAGTAGATGCATGTGACATAGGCTGCCTTGCAGTTCACTCTAAAGAATTTGTAGCTTAGTTTTCTTAACTTGTGTGTTCTTTCACTTTTGTCATCCAAATGCCAGTTATGCTAATAAGTTTATATATGAAGCTAATTTATATTATTATAATGTTTCTTTAAGTGTTTACAGTTTTGATGTAGAATCTCTGCACTTGAATAAAAATTTAATTGTAAACAAATTAATAAAAAAGAACCATTTTATTTTTACATATTAAATAAAATTGCCTTTAAAAATAACAATCTTACAGTTCCAGTGGCAAGTGCAGCAGTAGCAGCTGTGGCTGCAGGCCTTTCTTATCTCCTATTACTTCAAGACAGCTGAGAAACAAAGATATAGGAGACATTTTAGAATAATTTAAGGTTTGCCTTTCAAAAACTTTGATTTTTGTAAGGTTTTATGTATAATTCAATCTGGTGCCTGATTTATTTTCCTTTTCGGAATAAAGTATGTCAATAAAGTACATAAATTCCTCCCATTATTATGCAAATATCAAAAAAAAAAGAAAAATGAAACATTGAATCGAAATGTATATAGTAAACTGTAGAAGTGGATATTCTTCCTACTATATATAACTAAACTTTATTTATGGTGTTACTTTAGTATTATTTATATGACAAAGATATAGATGTTTCACAGATGAAAATGGACTTCACATGGTCACATATATACATAAAGATGTATAAATTAAAATCCAATTAGTTTGTTTAGTGAATACTACAGTTGAAACATATCCAGTTTCATTTGTAAGATTCAGGATTTAAATAATGAAATTTCATCTGTATAATAACTCAAGTGGCATCTTTTTGGTTTCTGTTGTTACTGAAATGCCACTGAAGGCTCACTTTTAAATGTAACAGTGAGAATTGAAACTTCTTAAAAGAGAAGAAAACCCAAGTTCCATTAAATTAACATTTCTTTATTTTTTAATTTTTTTTTACAAGTTCTTATTTTAAAGAACATGTTGTGTGTGTTTGGACATTAGAGCATGTTATGTATTTTCATGAGAGTTAGAAAATAAAAATAACAGTGGCAACTCAATATTCACAAAAAAAAAAAAAAAAAAAAAAAAATGAAATTAGCAGCTGGAAAGATCTTTTCAGTAAAAATAGTGAATTATATAAGGAAAATAATTATTAAAATTACTCTGCTTTCTTAACATAGACTTTAATTCTTAGTGTGTACCAGATATATTATTTATACTCAAAGTATCCAAGGAATAACTTTTGCTAAAAAAATTACTTTTCCATTATACTTTCATTCCTGCATTTGTGATAAAATTTCCCATTCCTTTCTGTATCTGTGCATATTGGCTTGTCACTTGTGTATGTTATAATAAAGAGTTACTTATTTGTTTACTTTGAAATCACAATTACCAAACATAGATTATGCATCATTAATTTATTCAGAAAACTTTAACTAGAATTCTTTTATAGGAAAATAAAGACACAAAAATGTAAAAAGTTTATAATTATGTTGATCAAATGTTTGTACTATTGATTACTAAAAAAAAAATTTTCTCCAAAGAAAAAGTAAACTTTTTATATACATTTAGTTCTAATAGTAGCCAACACTGCTATAACAAAATACCAAAAAGTGGTGATCAAAACCATATATATATCGTTTTTAAAGATTAAATGACTGAAAGCCAAGAGATAAAAGTAAAAATTCTATTTTAATTGAGTAGATTGCATGATTAATTTCATCTTCATAGAAGACTTCTTTGGGTGCATAACAAGAGGAAACAACCAACAAAAATTGTGAAAGATCAAAAAACTATACATTAAAGTGTTAGCATATTAACATTTGAAGCTGTTCTGCGTATCTCTTCATTGTTAAGTGTGTGCAATGTATTCAACATCTTGTGAATGCCAAAGTTGACTAACAGCTCAATGGCAGTCTGAGAGGTTATAGCTGAGGTTAGTATTCAGATGTACTTGATTGAGGACGATTTCTTTGGATTCTACAATTCTTCTTTCCAGTTCATCATAGCATCGAAAGATGTTTTCAGATTTGTCCCATAAGACTGGATGAATAAAGTTTTCCATTAGTGTCAGCAGAATTCAGGACGTGGTTCAACAGAGCACTAGCTCTGGTTCTGCAATATGTGATGTCTCATTTATGTTCCTCAAGATGTAATTCAAGGGATTTTTCCATCTGGCCAAAATAAGGCTTATTGTAGTTGCACCAAATTTGATAAACGGCAGAATATTTCAGACTGTGATGTTTTAGTTTTGGCCTACTGAGCAAAGAATGGAGTTTCAAAAGAGGAGTGAAAGAAGTCCAGATGTTATATTTTTTAAGAACTTTGACTAATTTTGGCAAAATGGAATCAATATATTATTATTATATTATTACATGACACCTCCGAGGGGACACCTACTCTGCAGCTCTCTGCTTCTACCACTCAACTACAACTAACTGCCACTACACCAACACCATCTGTCATCTACCACCACCACTTGCATTTTCCACAGACATCACAAACATCCATGCCCACAGCAGGATTCAAGCCCACAGCCTTTTGGCTGGAGAGCGGATACGCTAACCACTCGGCCAACCAGGCCAGCAATATATGATAGGGATTATGTTGCCCTTTTCACTATTTCTATCTTCAGTATGGTGAGGAGATGGATTAAAAAGTAATTTATTAAATATTTGTTTTGAATAACTGTTTTGCTGAAAGGTTGTAAGAAGAAATTGAAGTTCTTTGTTAATATCTTCTTCTTCACAGAAGAGTGAGAGAACACGTTTGCCTAGCATAGAGATAATACCAAGTTTATAAGAAAGATTCCAGTAATTGGATCACATGTAATATTTATCAAGCTAAATGACAATAAAAAAACAAACCCGACAAGTTTCGTAAGTCGTTTGACTGACATCTTCTGGGGTCAAAGGTAACTAAAAGTTTAAACACAAGAAATGAGAAATTATTCAAAATAGTTCATTCTACGCAGTTGTGGCCGTCTAACTGTTAATTAAATTGAATATCCAAATGTAGATTCAGTGCAATGCTACGTTTGAACAATACTGGATGCTGTCACGTTCTGTTTTTCATGTTCACATTGTCCATGGTCTGACTTGGGTATATTTTTTATCAATGCTGACCAAACTTGGTGTAGTATTAGGCCCTGGTTTTTGTTGCATTGCATTGGAATTATAAGCATATTTGCAACTTCTTTAAATTTCCTTATATAACAATTTTTTTCAAAGTAAGACATATTTCTTTTTGCCAGAGTACATTATGGCCAGTGGAAGTTGTATGGTATGCTCGACCTGATTTGTGTTCTCTTATTTTTTTGCACATCTTTATACCAAGTTTTTGAGGTGGATAGTGATGGGACTGTGCATGGAGATATCTCCTCATCATCAAATTCCTGACATGTACTCTCAAGGGGTGTACAGGATATAATAGTAGTACATGAAAAATTTATGTCATTACTAACTCCTATCTACAATTTTCCTCCAAATCAGTCTATTACTTGTCAAGACTCAAACATTATCAGATCTTATATTTCTATCGTTTACGGCACTTTGTACCATATCAATCCACCTATATCTTGGTCTTCCTCTGTCATTTTGCTGCCAACCTGGCAGAGAACACTTGTTTTGCTTATCTTTCCTTGCCCATTCTGTTTAATTGACCATACCACCTCAGATTAGCTCTCCTAACACATTCCTGGATGCTGACAATGTCAAGTTTTTTCCTGATATCCTCGTTTTTAATATGATATTGCCATTGATGCCATCTGTTCACACCTCTAATCTTTCTCAGGACTCTCATATCTGCGGTCTCTAGTCTTTGGTCAAGTGTTTTACTTCAGACCCAGCTCTCAGATCCATAAGTTAAAACTGGTTTGAACACTGTCTTGTATACAGCTAATTTAGTATTCCGAACTAATTTCTCTCTTATTCCATATGAATTTATTCAATTGACTTCCTACCATACCAGCTTTGTTGATTCTGTTGTCTATTTCCATATTTAATTTACCATCTTCACTAAAAATCGTGCCTAAGCAGCTGAAATGGTTTACTTGTACCACAGGTTCCCCGTTCACAACGCAGTTGACATTTTCAACAATTTCACCTATTATCATTGTCTTTGTCTTTTTAATGCCGACCTTTATACCATATCTATTATAACAGTTATTCAGTTTAGTCAGGGAATCTTGCAAACTTGTAGCGGATTTATTTAGAAGTATAATATCGTCCGCATAAAGCAAAGAGCTGACATTAACATCTCCAGTTCTGATATCATGTTTAATACCACTTTCCTTCATAATATGATCCATATAGATAATGAATAACAGAGGGGGATAATGTACATCCTTGTCTCACACCAGATTTAACATTAAACCATCTTCCTGTACTTCCTTCAATTCTAACTACTGACGTACAACTCAAATGAAGACTAAGTATTGCTTGATATAATGATCCACTGACACCATACAACTGTAGCATTTTGAATAGCTTCTCTCTTGGCACCATGTTATGTGCCTTTTCCAGATCGACAAAACTTAAATACAGATCTTTGTTATATTCCCATGCTTTCTCAACTATTTGTCGTAAAGTAAAGATCTGATCTGACAGCCCCTATTTGGCCTGGATCCAGCTTGTTCTTCACCAAGCTTTTCTTCTGCAATTCTTCTCAACCGTTTCTCAAGTATACTTGCATAGATCTTGCTAGGAACGCTCAGTAAGGAAATACCTCTATAATTCTCACATTCAGTTTTATTTCCCTTTTTATATATGGGTACTATTAGAGCTATACTCCAATCATCAGGAATTCGTCCCTCTCTCCAGGCTTTCTGAACTATGCAGTGCAGCCACTGTAAGACTTTTATACCACTATATTTCAGCATTTCTGGTCGAATATCATCTACTCCTGCTGCCTTTCCACATTTCAAGCCTTTGATGGCTTTTTCTACTTCAAGTACGGATATGTATTCCTGACCGTATGCCTGTTAAGTGTTTTTTTACCACTGTGCTATCACTGCTTGTTTCATTTAGCAATTTTTCATAGTAATTACTCCATACTTCAAGGATATCTTTTTCTCGTGTTTTCATGTCACCTTTATCATATCTAACTCCTTTTACAGCACTCTTTCCACCATTTCTAAGCTTCTTCAACAAACCTCCAGAATATCTTTCCACCTTCTTCATATTTATTTTCTATGTTCTTGCCAAAGTCCTCCCATGACTTTTGTTTAACTAGTTTTACACAGTGTTTAGCTTTCTTACATTTGTCTCTGTATTCTCTAAGAACTTTCTTCTTTTCCTTCACTGCCTCTTTAACTTCCTGTGTCCACCATGGAGCTCTGATTTTTCTATTCTTGCAGACAACCTCACCACATGCCTCTCTGGCTGAATCAGTCAGGGTTTTCTTCAAGGCTTGCCACTAAATATCCAAGGTTTGGTTCCTGTTCTCAAACTATTTCATTTTTTTTTCAATAATCTTTGTGTATTTTAGTCTATAGTTCACATCTGAGAGCTGCTCAACTTTTATTCGCTTTAAAACTTTCTTACATGTTATTCTTTTCAATATGAAATTCAATTTTATCCTGCTATAGACTAAATAGTGATCATCACTTCCAATTTCAAATCCTCTGTGCAATCTGGTGTCCTGCACCAGGGAGGAAACATCACTATGCAGTCTACTTAATTAAAATAGTATTTTTACTTTTATCTCTCGGCTTTCAGTCATTTAATATTTTTTAAAAAAATATGTCTCTCAGCTAAGTAAATCCGTTATATCATATATATATGTGTGTGTGTGTGTGTGTGTGTGTGTATGTATGTATGTATGTATGTATGTATGTATGCATGCATGCATTTCTTAAAATGCAAGCTTTCAGAAATAGAATACATCCATGCTGTGCAGCATCTACAATTTGACAGAAGGTAAATGTAGTATTCATAGATTACTTCTAAATGCATAAGTGATGTGCATCCCATTCTGTTTTCATGCCTCCAAAGTGCATTCAATAACATGATTCCCCTTTGGTCAAGAGACCTGTATTTAATTCCTGTCTTGTGAGAAACATAAGTGCTTTTTGAGTAAATTTCTTAATGCATACTGGCTGACTTACTTAACTACAGATTAGCAGAGGCTTCCTTCCTAGAATCTTGAGACATGAGTGTTTCATTCCTCATGACATATATGGTCAGAGAACATGTGCATTTTGTAGACCATTCGCTTCATAGTCTGTTTGCTTTGGCATAATCTGAACACACCATCTCATCTTTATAAATTTGAATAACTCATTCATTCTTAGCCATTTATCTTTGCAAGAGCAAAAAGTATCCTTGCCACTTCCATATAAAACAAGTGGCTCACTTTCAACTAAAAAGTCTTTTAAATAGTAATGTACTAGACAGGCAGGTTTTTTGTCACCCAGAGTTCACATTGCTGTTGATGGCTTTAGAGGCACATGTTAAGATTACAGTGCAAAAATAAGGCCCTTTTTTTAAAATTAAAAAAAAAAAAAAGACTTACATAAAATGAATGCCCTCTTAATGCATTTAGTTAAATGTCTTTTACATATGTATTTGGACATTACTCTGAGTAATGTGAATTCCTCAGAGTAATTCCAAACCCTATTCCTGGCACTTTGTTTTCCATAAACTTCATTTTTTTTTTTTTTTTTTCAAATTTTAATTGCACATAAGCATTTAATTGGTTGATCTATTTTGTGTCCATATTAGCTTTTCATTTCATGCGCTTGGTTTAAACTGTATTTATTGTATTAGGCTGATTGTTCTGAAGGAAATAACAGTTAAGAAGTATAATACAGATTAAATATAAAAGATTGTGTAAATATAAATAACATTTTTTTTTTTACTTCATGAAAGTAGGAGTGATGTAGAAGAGTAGTATTTTGTTAGTCCAGATTAGTGCCTGACTTTTTGTAAGTGGAATATACAAGCAAACATCATTAAATCATATATAAATAGAAGGAAAAAAACATTTTAGTAATCTTCTATATCATAAATTCTAAATTTGTTAGTATGAAACTAATCTATGAATGATATTTTTTAATTGGATATCCCAAAATCCATTCATTCATAACAGATCTGTAAGAATGATACTAACATAATATCTTCATACCTGAGGCTGTAACATAAACTAAGTATAGAGTGTATATCCATTGTGAGTCCTAACTGGAACTAAGTTCATTCCATTAAACATATGTACCCATTGTACTTAACATTCCAAGTTGTCATTTCTTTTCGTGATACATAACATGCGATTTGTTAGGCTAAAAATACCTTATTCATGCTCATAAAAAGATATAATTAATTATTTTTCAACTTCTAATCAATTGCAGTTAGAAAATAATTATAACTATAGTTGAATAGTGACTGAGAAAGAATTTGAAAAGAAATGCAGGCTACTGTTATGACAAAATTAATACAAAGAATTTTAAAAATAACATGAAAAGTTTAAGACTACAAAAATCATATAATATGTAGTGTATAACATATTCTTTTTTTTTTACATATATCGTTTTATAAAATAAAATATTTTTTACTTGTGTCTCTTTTCTTTTGATCTCCAGTTGTAATTTTATCTCTGATGACTTTAACCATCAGGTAGTAAGTTTTCTTTAGGATGTTAATAATAAATACTTTTCATAACTACTACAGAAGTTTTATTTATGCAAATTTTTTGCATAAATAAAAAGTAAAAAATCCACTTATTTTAATTTCAAGTATATATTCATACTAAATTGTTATTAATAATTTTGTACTTATTTATTTTTTTGACATCTCCATATTTTCTGGGTTTGTATTATATTGTTTCTGACAGTTATAGAAAGAATAATAAGATAAAACTGGTAAACATAAAATGATGATAACCATTTATAAATATAATTATTGATATTTTGCAGAACACCGGAATCAGTGTTGCTGAGTCTTACAAAACAACTTTCTGCACAATAAGTAAATGCAGCTGGTAGATTAGAAATTTAACTCACTCAATCACATACACACACACACACAGAGTGATAAATTGAAAGAAAAAATAATTAGAGTCATTAGTAAACATTGTAATTTTTGTTGTAATTATGACTCTAGAGTTAAGCTAATTTTTGTTTTTGTTATTCTGGTTTGTAGTATGTTACTCACTAATTGTGCATCTCTTTTTATCTTTCATATAGCTATTAATGGTTTATTATTTTTCGATGATATATTCATTGTTCAAGTTTTTCTCTTTGCCACAGCAATGTTATGTCTAAGAAATAACAGTGTTCCATGATGAGTTCTGACCTCCATAGAAATATCTGTATAATAATAATATACGTAATATTTTGCCACATGCATTATTATTAATATTATTATTTTCCTGATCTTCATGGAGGTCAGCACAGAGTCTATCATACCATCCATTAAACTCATCCTCAGTCTGCAAGTTTCACCACCCTCTCAGGCAATGCATTCCATGCACCTATCACTCTCCATACAAAAAACTTACCTATCCTTTTACTCTTACCTTCTTTTGAAACTTCCAGGGATGGCCCCCTTGTTCTTGCTCTTTTCCCATGTTCTACCATATGAAAAATCTCAATGTTAATGTAATAACCCTTCAACAGCTTAAATGTCTCAATCTTATCCCTCCCTTTTGCCTTCTATCCATCAAACTCTGCAGTCTGCTTGCTCTCTGTGTATCCTCATAATAAAAGTTGTACAGTCCAGATATCATTTTTGTTATCTGTCACTATACCTTCTCCAAGGTTACTTCAAATCCCAGTGACCAGATATGAGCACAAAAATCCAGGTATTGTCTGATCAAAGCTTTATATAATGGGACCTGCATGCTTTTATCTCTCCTGGTCAATGTTCTCCTCAACATTGAGGAGAATATTGGTGCAATTCCCTAAGATGTCTTCACAACCTTTGCAATACTTCCTCCACTTCCAGTATAACTCCAAGTGAGTATGAAGCATCCCATCTGTGGATCCCAAATTTTAAAGCCTTACATTTAGTTGAATTAAACTGACATTCCCATTCAACTGTCCACCCTTCCAGCTTATTTAAATCCTCTTGAAGAGCCAAAATATCAGCACTATTACTAATAACCCTCCCAAGCTTTACATAATCTGCAAACAACTGAACATCTCCCTGTAGTCCTGTGACAATATCATTGACATGAAGATTGAATGGTAATGGTCCCAGTCCCAGGTCTCACACTGCTCCATATACAACTTTCTGATATCTATCAGAGAGCCTATCACCAATCTAACCTGATATCCAAACTCATACGATGCAACATAAAAATCAATTTGTCATGTGGCACCCTGTCAAATGCCTTGAAAAAATCCAAAAAAAATGACAGTGTATGCCTTATCCTCATCCATGCTCTTGTTACTCTGTTGTAAAAGGTAATCAAATTACTAAAACAAGAGCACCTCTTTAACAAATCCATGCTGGCATTCATAAATAATATTACCCTCATCTGCCCAATTCCGTGTATGAATTCTTACCAGTACTCAGTAATCAGAATACATCCTTTTCATTCACTTCCTAACACTTCGCCAATCATTTTCCTTCTAGGAATGAAGCCTGTAGTACCAGGATGAAACACTATAATAAAGAACATAATTAAATAGCTCAACAACTATATCATTACATTTTTTTATGTTGCTATTAGATTTTTTTTTACTTTAGATATCCAAATATAGCCTGACACAATAACACATATAGTTATCAAGTTTTTGTTGTTTTTTTGTGTGTTGGTATGCGTGTGCGCACACACATCTTAATATTATACCTGAGAACACTGCTTGATATGCTCTGTAACATAGTAAAATTTGAGATTAGGTTTCTACATACAAGCTCATTAAAGGTTCTCCTGGATAGGAAGGTGAAAGGGAATTTTGTCTATAAAACAAGTGACTAGTGAATATATGCAGTAAGAAGACATTACTTTGTGATATTTTGCTGTTTTGAAAAACCATATAGTATTCTGACATCCCAGCCTTCAAGATCTAAAACTAGTGCCTTAAACATTGATCCACATATTTTGTGCCATTTGTTTCTTTCATTCTTTTCTCTCTCTCTCTCTCTCTCTTCATGCCTTTTAATTTTTTTTCTGCTTGAAACTTCTGCAGCAGTAAATTGTTGGAAGTTCATGCTTATTATACATCTTCCACTTCTAGTATGCTATCATACTGAATGAAGACTTGTCATACTAAAGTAACTTCCAATATAAATTGAATGTGAATACACCAGCATGTTTTATAAAATATAATACAAAAATTTGAGTATTATAGATCTTAAGGTCTGTTCATATCAAATAAATGAATGAATTAAATTTTATAAGTCCAAACCTTTCTTTTAATCTTTAATCCATTAAATCTGTTTTAAAAATATATATATAATCTAATGCAGTCGAACATCACTCCCAACATATGCCATTTAAGAAGTAGGATATAGATATATGGCACTACAGCCTCATATCTTTGAGACTGTAGTGCCATATAGTGATGTAGTGAGATGAATAGTTGAGGAGTTTTTAATCAGAGACTATTCTCAGTCATTAAGTATAATTTTGATATTTTAATATTGTATCTGAAATATTAAAATATGTTATTCTGTGATTTTTGTAGGAATGTTATTAACATTGTATAAAATTAAACTTATATTTCCAATATATTATTATCGAAAGACCCCCATAGAGTCAAGAGACTCATCGTGGGAGGTCCCATTCTCACATGCACAGCTTATTATACTTTGACTTAAATGCATTCACTGTCCCTGCACTCGCCACACTCTCAGGCAATGCATTCCATTCACCTACCACTCTCCATGCAAGAAATCTACTCCTTACCTCCATGCTCATATCCTCCTTATACAGCTTCCAGGGATGGCCTCTCGTTCTCTCTCTATCTCCAGATATTCTATGAAAAATCTCATCCATGTGAATCTGGTAATTACTCCTTACCAACTTATACATCTTGATCATATCTCCCCTCTTCCTTCTATCCACTAAGCTCTGTAATTTGCATTCTCTCAATCTTTCCTCATATTCCACATTCCAGAGACCAAAATCAACTTAGTCAATGAACTCTGAAACCCTCACCATCTCATCATCCTTTTGAAAAACCTGGCAACCAAATCTGTGTACAGTAATCCATATGCAGCCTGATCAAAGTCTTGTACAATGGAATCAAAACATCTAAGCTTCTACACATCAGTGTTCTCTGCATCATTCCCATAATTTGGTGTTTGTCCTCACAATTTTAGCAACATGTCCATGATCCTTATCTGACTGTCCCTATCCATCACCCCCCCCTCCTAGATATTTCATATCATTCACCTATGAAATATCCTCACCAATACTATACTTTGCATCCCAAATTTTAAAGCCTTACATTTTGTAACATTAAACTGAAATTCCCACACACTTTCCCATTCATACAGTCTAGTTAGGTCATCTAACAAAGCTACATCAGCTCTACTTCTCATAACTCTCCTCAACTTTGCATCATTTGCACACAACTGTATATCACCATTTAAGCCCTTTCCAATGTCATTCACATACAAAATAAACAATAATGGCCCCGACCCTTGTGGCACGGCATGCCACTAGTGACTTTCTTCTTCTGTGATATCACCCCTCCCCATACACAGCCTGTTGATAACTATCAGACTGCCAATCTCCAATCCAATTCATTAATCTACTATACAACCCTATATCTTCCAACTTAACTAGTTTGTCATGTGGTAATCTATCAAAAGCCTTTGCAAAATCTAAACATACAACTGTATACAAATCCTCCCCTTGTCCAAAGTATTCATCACCTTGTTATAATAAGCAAGCAGATTGCTAAAACGTGATCTTTCATTAGCAAACCCATGCTGTCCATTAAAGAGAATTCTACTGCTGTCCACCCATTTCTGAATACTTGTCCTCACTATCTTCTCCAACACCTTGACCACAACTCCGGACAAAAAGATTGGTCTATAATTTGAAGACTTAGTCTTATCACCCCTTTATGAAGTGGAACATTTTTGCCATCTTTCCACTTTGGAACTTGGGATAATCTAAGACTCATGTTAAAAATGTAAGTTAAAGCTGTTGTTAACTTTCTGGAACATTCAAGATGTGGTAATATACCATCAGGTCTCATGACCTTGTTGAAATCAAGTTGACTCAATTCCTCATATACCTTCTACTCACTCACCATCATTGGTTCCTCCCCCATTCCCACTACTCTCAAATTCTGTATTATGTTACAGTTACAATGATGGAATACTTTAAAGAACTGCTTATTAAACACCTCTACTATATCCTCCTCAGTGTTTATCATTCTTCCCTCTACTGGCCACATATCAAAAAATTTCCTTAGGATTTCTTTTAGTGTCATTTGCTAACTGCTGCTCGTATGGCAGTTTAGCTATCCTTACTAAGTGTAACCTTCCTTGCTCTTTGTGCTCCTCATGTAACCGATTATCTCCACTCATCTTGTGCTGCCTCCACAATGCCTTTTTCTTCCAGATTGCACGATTCACCACTTCAGTCATCCATTTTACACCTACCTTATTTAATCTCATGATCTTTGGAATACACTCAGTCACTGCCTCTGCCAAATACTTCCCAAGCAGAGATTAAGTAGGATTGATTTCCTTCCCATGAAATTTCTCATTCCATGATATTGCTGCAAGTTGCCTCCTGAATTTGCCTTAATCACTCACCTTATAGTTCAACATGTAACTCACAAAAGTCCTGGTATGGCTGGCTGCCACTCAAGTGATTAATTAATGGCCACTTTCATCAATTGGAGGAAGATGTGATACTTCATTTACAACAGTATCTTCTGATGAGATAATCAAATCCAAGACCCTCAATCCATGTGTGGCTTCTGTTACATACTGCTTAAGAACTGTTATGTACTCCTTAAAAACTTGAGAAATTCATTCTCTTTGGTTCCTGTTGCTGTCTCTTCATTCTGGTCTATATTACCATAATTGAAATTGTTCATGATGATTACCCTTTCTTATTAGACAGATTAATTTGTCTAAACATTTCCTTTTCACTACCTTCTACATTACCATGCCTATAGCAACACCATACTAAACATTTCATCCTGTCCACCTTCACTTCACGTCATACTGCTTCAAAACCACAATCAATATTTGCTTCTTGCATCTCTGCCTTAGATGGGCAGAGAAGTTTTGTCCATCTAGTGGAGGTGGACAGGATGAAATGTTTAGTATGGTGTTGCTATAGACCTGATAATGGAGACGGCAGTGAGAAGGAAACGTTTAGACAAATTAGTCTGGTTAATAAAAAGGGTAATCATCATGGACAATTTCAATTATGGTAATATAGACCAGAATGAAGAGACAGCAACAGGTACTAAAGAGAATGAATTTCTTGAATCAATAACATTCCTACTCCCTTTTTACTTTGTCTGTGTTCATAAAAGACTACATATCCCTGCATCTCCATTCCTGTTAGAATATCATCTTCAGCAGTCATTTTTGGGCAGGTGAACTCTGTCAGGCACTACAGTTTCATTCCCCTTGTTTTGAATACTCCTAGCATTTGTAAACATACATACTTATTAGCGACAATAAGTGAAATAATTCAAATTGTAATGAACAAGAAATCTAAAATCCTAATTTGGTGCCCTCTAAGTTGCAAAAAGTATTACAGTTATGTAGGAGTTGATCTTAAGATAATAGTCTCCCAAATTTTTGACCAATTAATGCAACCATACTTGTTCAGGTTAGGAGAATTTTTCATAGGCATGGCTGACTAAAAATAATCTTTCTGATTAACAACTTCTGAATAGCACATTGGTTTTCCTCCATCTAATCCTGTGTGAAGAGATGTCCAAAGCATGGTCTGCCAGTACTGACTTGCCATAATAATGGTAGCGAATGTACTTTTTTTGTACTAATTTTTATGGCTATTTTTACAAAATACAGGAAAAACAGAAAGAGCAGTCCACACTCTTGAACAGATGTATGCCCTGCAAATCAACAAAAGCCGTAAGTAGACATAGAGGAAAACGAAACAATGCTTAGAATATCGGAAACAATAGCCATAAAATGTGACAAAAACTCAATAAACGTTCACTGCCCGTATGTAATCTCCAAGAGTTGGAAGCTCTAAAACATAAAAATTACGTCACGAGTCCAACCAATACAAAACAACACAGATAGACCCAAAACAAAAACACCAAGCCAACATGACATAGCTTCCACTTTTACCATGAGCTCAAAATATAACATGCAATTGAAACAGCTCACATCCCACTACTCCCATCCCTAATCTTGTTTCATCATATTCTATCCTTCTCCTTTCCCAAAAAAATTTCTCTTTCACCTTCTTCCCAAAGAATTTAGCTCCCCACCTTTAAATCCCCAGGGTTTAAATTTCACATACCTTGTGTCTTATTTGCAATTCTCCCTATCTCCACATTTCCAACCCCCTCCTTCCTTTCAGTCATACTTTAGTAATATTGCCATATGCTTGATGCCACTCAATTAAGATGACAACCAGGAACATCCTACAAAGGTATGTCCAAAATTATTCCTTATATTCTTCATATATCTATATCTTTAAAACATCAGTAATGCCCTAAAAATTGAGTAAAAAGTCAATGACATCATAAAAGGGTACTTCTAAACAAAAATAGGCAAAATAGCTATAAAAATTAATATTTATTTAGAGAAGTAACATGAAAAATTTTCCAGAAATAATATCTGTATTTTTTATGTTCTCCAAGGCAGATGTTAACAGATCTTCCTGTCTGCCCTTAGTAGGCACTGTCATCACAAGGAACTCCATACACTCCAGGATATGCTAGAGGTTAGAGTTTATCCTTAGGAGAGTGGAGAGGAGCTGCTAATTTAATATGCAGTTTGAATGTGGTGCAAAGGCCATGTTTTTATTAGTACTTTGACTATCTTTTCTGATGTACCTCTGACATAGGGAATAGTATTAGTGATGTTTTGTTCTTGTGTGTTAGAGGAAAGAGAAGTAATAGGGCTATGTAATATTTTATCTAGTTTGTAGGAATTGTAGCCATTGGCCAGTACAGTATGGTGCAGATATTTAAGTTCTGAGTTAAGTTAAGAGCTTATCATTAGAAGAAATCACTCTGGCTCTTGTATAAGTTAATTTTAGAATATTGTACTCTTGGGCTGGATGATGATGTGATTGTTTATATAGATATCTTCCTGTGTGTGTTGGCTTTCTGTAAATGGAAAAAGGCAGGTGACTACTGTATCAAGAAAAGGCAAATAGTTATTAGATTTTTTTTCTACTGTGAAGTGAATTTTATGGTGTTGGTGGTTTAGGTAGTGACAAAAGTATCCAAAATGTCTTGTTCATGGGGTCAAATGGCAAACACATCATCAAACCAACTAGGGGCTAGTAGCCTATATTTAGCAAAATACTTTAAAAAAAAAAAAAAAAAAAAAAAAACCTATGACAGCTCCAATCATATACAGTTATGGCACTCTGGTAGCAAAATGAATTACATGTTATCCTATATACTCTAGTTATGCATGTTCACATTTATGAAGGCTTTCTTTAGGAAACCAAAGTGGGAAGTAGTTTGTTTTGTAAAAAATAACTAACCAGTAATAAATAATTTATATGTATGTATTATTAGCTTATTAATGACTACATAGAGAGGCAAGTACATCAAATTATAAAGTTACACTTACTGATTTCCTCACTAAGAGCTCAATCAGCATGTGTAAGATTGTGTTGGAGACTACCAGCTGCAGGTCCTTTTTATTTTATTTTAAAACATAGAAAGATTCATATTCATGCACTAAGATGAAATTTTTATTTGTAATGCAAAGAAAGTCTATATATTGAGTAAAACCCCCTAACACACACAACCACTGCTGCCACAGATGCAAGCAAAACAAAGCAAATGTTGCTTAATAAGAAATAAGTAAAATACTCTGAAAGATAATTAAAATTATAGGTAAGGGAATTTTTTTTTCTAAGAATTTTCAGTGATCTCAGATCTATTCCTTTTATGCTTTAACTCCAAGAAAGAAAAGACTAATTTTCAGAATTTATTTCCAAGAAAAGCCTGACTAAACTAAAAGATGGGTGAGGCTTACCTTATTTTTGGAAATCACTTGAGGTATAATAAATTGTGAAGCTTTATGCAAAATCTGCATTTCCAAACCTGCTGAAGCATTGGTGGCCTTACTTAAGACTGAAATATGATAAATGTATTAGAAAATTTTGAAAGTTTTTCTGAAATGCTATAAAAAAAAATAAAGAATCTTATTGCATGCAAGGAACAACAACTGTGGTTTTGTATACAATGTTTGATTTATTTCTGATAACTGTAATGGACAGAAATTAGAATGAAAAGCATATTTACATAAACAGTGATATAAAATAAATGCAAGTGCAACTCTATATATTGATTGTAATGATTTCCATTGTTTTCTTTTGATGTTTTTGTAGAGAATGTATACATTGGTATAACAATATAGAAATATCATAGATATTTCTATATTGTTTATTTATATAAACAATATAGATATTTATACATACTTGGCTTGGTGCAGAAACCAATCCATTTATGTCATGTGTAATGTTTTTCAAAAGCAATTGCTATATATATATAAATTTGAAATATGAATTTTGAAATATTTTCTCTACCATGAAGACTGTTCACAAATATTAGTTGTGCACAAAAACTTTACTCAAAAAAAACTTGAAATTGGCATATCACATTTATTGTCGAATGTATGAAAATGTGTCCACCTGCCATCACATAGCAGAAGGAAATATAGTACAAGTTGAGCGAGTTACCATCACATGTGTAACACATGTGAAGCATATCCCAGCATGAATGTATTAATATACTTGATTTTTACAGTAAAAATCATTAATGCTTAGGGGAAAAAATCAACTGGACAGTGAGTCATATATATACATCATCTTCTTTATCTCTTGACTTCTGGCAGAATGACTGCCTTTAAGAGCACTTTTAAGATGTTGTAGTAGGAACACCACTCAAACAGTAATGTCTGGATTAACGTAATAATGGGCAGACATACAGCAGCACAAAACCTTGTGATAGCAGTTCTCGTTTACTCCACATTGCTGGCTTCAAGTTATCGCATTATAATGTGAATTCTTTGCTGATTCATTCCTTTCCTGGTGATGTTCAAATCCCAGAAAAGTGTGACCATCATTTAAGCGTTGAAGTTTGTGATTGGAGTTTTTTTTTTTTTTTTTTTTTTGCTCATGATGAAGTGGCATAGTAAGACCCTACTTCATCATGAACAAGAATATTATCTGCAGTTTATTTGCCAATTCGTTAGTCCTTCACCTTCCATTTGTCATCCAGGCTTTTTTTTTTTTTAAACATTCTCAACAAATTCCAAAAGATAATCTAATCTGCAATTGTTTATCAGTGACAAATGTTTAATTATTATGAAAACTTACAGCACACTATGATGGTAGTATTTTATTATTGTACTACTGTGCTGTAAGTTTTCAGTTGACTTTTGCACCCTGCTATTCAGTCCTCAAAAATCAAATAAGTTTACTGCATGCACTTTTTCTTTGGTGCATATTAGCAGGCATAGTCATGTTCTACAGCTAATGTTGCAAAACATTTCATTAGTTGTCAAATACCTCAATAAAAAAACATTAAAATTTCATTTTTATGGTTTCACATGCAGTGGATACTTTCTGATGTATCCTCATTTAAAACAGTTCTGAAGATATTAACTTTCACATCACATTGCTAACATAAGGTAATGATTCATTAATAGCATGAATATGAAACAATTTAATTTTATGCTGGATATCTAATTAAATCTAACAAATTACTTTATTAAAATTTAGCCATGAACTTGTGCTACATTAGTATAACTGCATTTATATAGTAACCATTGAGTGAGTACTACTGTTCTTGGGTTTCTGTTATTAATGTTTGTAATTACATGAGATGAATTAAAATGCACAGTTAGGATTTTATAATGATGAATTTTATGTGCAAGAGGTGAAATTTCTACATTGTAAGTTCCATTGATTATATTAATGTCTTCCAAACTTCACATAGCAGCATCCCACATATGAATGATTTTCACTGCATCATCTTGCCTCTTAGGAGTTTTTTCATCATATCTCATTTCCTACCATCACATAATTTTCACAAATAACTATAACTATTTTATCTGAATTTAATAAATTAATATATTTTGTAATTAAAGTTTTATAACAATACATAAAGAAGATGCAACCCATATTGCTGATAATATAATTATTGTAAGCCTATCACATGTAATTTATATAGAGTAGTTAAAAATTCATGAATGTTTAGTGTGATGGATGAATTTGTTTTTCAGATTAGTGAGTTTCTCATGCCATGGAATATGTAATTGAAAAATTTACATGTACTTATCATCATTATAATGACTTGCAAATAGCTTGACTGAAATTGTGCCTTTCTCCTAATTGCCTCCTTATCACAAACTGGATTACACAGTCATTATTTGTAAGTGGTTGTTATTTTAAGAGATTATATGAGTTGATATCAAAAGAAATTGTATGCTGAGGTGTATAATTTTTTTCATTATGTATAAATACATGAGGTTGAATATGGTGTTCCTTATATCTGCTGAATTAATCTTGCCAAAATGTCATGTTTTCTCACCTCTAAAGGAAAAACCAAACCTTTTTAAGTGGCATCTCCTTCTATAACAAGTGTTTCATTCATTATTATAATAAGCGTACATGGAATTAAATTGACTCATCATAGGAGATCTCACTTGACCTCGGCATGTCATATTTAATCTTACCCATTTTCTTCCCCTTTGCTCCCCCCTCCTCATGATTAGTAAATACTACTTAGCAAACATTATTTTAAGCTAACATATTAAGATAATGTGCATATTATGATCCAAGATATCTGAGACAAATGAAAATTTGATGTGCTATTGGCAGTATTAAGTTGTTTTCAGATACAAGAATTATTATCTGGTATTTCACTGATGAAATAATGAATTCTGGTCCGATAATAATAAACTTTGTTGTACTGCTAAATATTCTCTGTATATTTACTGATGGATGACTGTTGTATTTAATTTCTGTTGTTATATAATACTATATAAATGTATTCTTGAATAACTAGTTTGCAGAACTATTTCCAAGAAAAAAATGCTCACATGATTACAGCTTAATAAACATTCAAATTAAAAATCAGCTGATTAATTACTAACAGCTCCAATTCTGTTTTTAGGTAATAATTATATGAAAGTTTTGTTAAGTGTTGGCATTGAGTAAATTTAAGGTACATTTATGTTAAAGATACCAAGTAATTTTATAACCTTGGTTTTAATCCTTTTTTCCAAGTAAGCAAACAGACAAGTAAGTCAAGTTTGCGCCTGAATGTGGTTCAAGATTTATGATGATGATGGTGGTGGTGGTGCAACACCAAAGCAACTCATAGTAAAGATGGATTAAGTTCTGATCACTTTCCTTAGTATTTCCCATAAATGTAAAACACATCTCTTAGGAGATGTATGATGTCATACATTATGGGTGGGGTCACTACCCAGACCAGTTTCAATCTTTATTGAGGTCTCATCAGTGAGTAGGCAGACTCTGAAATGCCAAGGTTTAAGTAATACAGAGCTTATCAATTCTACCTATGCAAGTAGCTACAAGGTGCTTTGACCTTATTAATTAAGAATCTCTTGGTGAGAGAAAGATGTGAAAAGTTTTTTACCTTGGGTATAGTTATAAAATTACTTGGTTTCTTTAACATATATTATACCCAAGGTAAAAAAATTTTCACATCTTTCTCTCATCCGGAGAGAAAGATGTGAAATTTCTTAATAAGGTCAAAGCGCCTTGTGGCTTCTTGCACAGGTAGAATTGATAGAATTCTGTATTACTTAAAGTTTTGGAATTTCAGGGTCTGCTTACTCACTGATGAGACCTCAATAAAGGTTGAAACTGGTCTGGGTAGTGACCCCACCCAGAATGTATAACATCATACATCTCCTAGGAGATGTGTTTTACATTTATGGGAAATACTAAGGAAAGTGATCAGAACTTAATCCATCTTTACCACGAGTTGCCTTGGTGTTGCACCACCACCATAAGTCTTGAACTACGTTCAGGTGCACAGGTGCAAACTTGACTTACTTGTCTGTTTACTTACTTGGGAAAAGGGATTAAAACCAAGGTTATAAATTACTTGGTATCTTTAACATATATTATACCCAAGGTAAAAAACTTAAGGTACATTATGACAGTCATAACAGTAGTTAGTGTGGATCACTGATAGAATTTTGTAATGCCATGAGGTTCTGTTAATAAATGAAGATAATACTGCATATATGAACTTTAGTAATATAAAGGCCTTTATTTGCTAATAAGTTATGATGAATCTAACAGTATAGTTTATACTGTTTTGAGTGTGTGTGATCCCATTGAAGACTTTTATTGAGAATCTTTTGAGAGAATTCATTAGACCTGTCTGAGACAGATCCCATATTTCAGAGTTGCACACATACCAGTAGCAGTTTTGCCACTGATATGTGTGCTCCTTTAATGAAATTTTAGTTGACAGACCTTGTGCAGTTTGTAATTTAATTGCCTTCAGAGTAACTTCCAGTTCATAGACAAACAATCTCCATGATACTGTGAAATTGTGATTTATGGGTCTTTTTCTGTGTAATTAATCACCAAAGTACATACTGGTCAGATACATCCATTAATAAAGGTTATTTTATTTTATTTAAATTAAGGGGACCTTAATTTAAATAATGTTACATTGCCGAAGTGAAGCCTATTGGCTCTTTTATTTAAGTTAATTTTATTACCAATGAATGTAACGTAATTCTATCATATGAGTTATAAATCTGTCACACTTGAACAAGTCTCTCCATTAAAAAAAAAAAAGTTGGAATAGCACATCTCAAGAAAGGATGCTATTAGGCCAATACTCTTAAAAATAAATAAATTAAATATATATACAGTATACACACACATACATACACACACAATGACCTGATGGTGGAGTTTAAAATATATCATTCTAGATGTACAAGATCAATTGGATGATGTCTATACCACTGTAAAAATTTTCAGTCATATTATAAAGAAAGTATAAATCAATACTCATGTTAATTTAAAATACATTTTCAAAAATAAATGTTTTTATCTTTAATAAGAATATTTGTAGTTTGCACTTTATTTTTGAAGAATTGTGAACTTATTGTCACAATTATTGTTGCAAAATAAAATTTTAAAAAATTATATATATTTGGTGTTCTGAATTTTTTTCTCAATTTTTAAGAAATATTAAGAGGATGTACTGAAACAGTATATGCTTCCATATACTGTTTCAGTAAATGATTTGTTTCACAAATTATTTTGCCAGGTTTGAAATAATGTAATACAAACACGTTGCTTTATACTTTCCAGATATTGTAACGTCACGAAAATATGTTTAAGATTTATTGACTTACTGCAGCAGGCTGGTGCGACATAGCAGCCATGATTTAATTTGGATACACATATACATTCATAATATCAAGCTTGTGGTTGTCAAAATTTGCAATTTAGATATTTGTCTAAGCTTCTGAATAATCTGAACAATTTCGATTCTTAATAAAATTATATATATAATAATAATAATAAAATTATAATTTGAAGAAATGTACGAGAGGCTAGTGCTTAAAAATCGAGTAGCAAAAGTGAAGTGATGATGAACTGAAGCAAATTATTTACAGCCTCATTAAAGTTAAGGAGTGTTTTAGATAAATACTCGAAACAGATAAAAATTAGGAAAGACAAGGAGTAGAACAATATAGCAAAAAGTAAGAAGGAATTACGTTAAAGATACCAAGTAATTTTATAAACTTGGTTTTAATCCTTTTTCCCTAGTAAGCAAACAGACAAGTATGTTCCTAAACCTAGTTCAGGTCTGAGGCAATTCGTGGTAAAGGTGGAGTAAGCTCTGATCACTTTCCCTTAGTATCTCCCTTAATGTAAAGCACATCATAAAAATAAACTTCTAAGGTAAGAAGGAATTGTTACTACTGATCTCTTTTGCAGAGTTTTTTGTTTTACTCAGATATTTAGCCATGAATGATTGATTAGTATTAATAAAAATTATGGAAGTCCTAGGTTTATTTCCATCATTGGGGAGCTTTCGTAGTTCATTTGACCAAAAAGTATTGACATTGAGAGACCTGAAGTCAAATCCATCTGGGATGCAAACGAACCTTTATAAATTATTATTATTATCTAGGACCTGCAGGGAGTCAAGGACCCATCGAGGGAGGCTGTAAATTACCCAACCCAGCTATCATACCTACCCTGGAATTCATTCACACTAGATGCACTTACTTCCTGTAAGGGCAAATTATTTTGCTCACTCACTGCTCTCGGGGGAAAAAACCTAGCTCTTAACCCTTTCTTGACTGAGAACAACCTTAACTTCCATGGATGCCCCCATGTTCTCTCCCCACCTTCCATATAACGAAAAATTTCATCAGTTGAAATGCTATAACACCCATTCAAAAGTTTTTAAACCCCTCTTCATATCACCCCTCTTTCTCCTGTTAACCACAGTTTGTAATCCACATACTCGCAATCTGTCCTCATAATCTAAATTCCATAATCTGGATATAATCTTTGTAACTCTTCTTTGCACCCTTTCCACAGCTTCTTGGAACCCAGGAGACCAAATCTGTGCACAGTAATCCAAGTGTGGTCTTATCAAAGCCTTATAAAGAGGCATAATTACTTCCTTATCCTTACATGTCAAGGTTTCACTTCAACATACCAATTATCCTCTGAGTTGTATTTGCATCTTTTGCTGTGACCTTTGAACTTTAAATTCTTATCCATCAATACACCAAGATCCCTTGCCTCTTCAGTTTCTTGTAACATAACCCCACTAATATAATATGCCGCTGGGACTCTAATCGCACCAAGGTGCATAACTTTACACTTACTAACATTAAACTGACAGCCGTTTTCGTTAGCCCAGATTTCCAGTCTATTCAAACCATTTTGTAATTTCTGAATATCAGTAGCATCCTTGATTGCCCTGCCTATCTTTGCATCGTCAGCAAACAGTTGCAAATCTGATGATAGACCCTGCTTGATGTCATTAATGTATAGATTGAACAATAATGGCCCAAGGATTGAACACTGAGGTACACCACTGGTTACCTTAAATCTGGCAGATTCACACCCACTGTATACCACTTTTTTATATCTCTGTCAACCATCCCCTGATTCAAGTCAATAGATTATGTTCCAGTCCCATATTCTCCAGTTTATACAACAGCCTATCATGTGGCATCCTATCAAATGCCTTAGAAAAATCCAACATTATCATAGTGTATCCATTCCCTTTATCCAACTCGGCTGTAACATTGTTATAAAATATGAGCAAATTGCTAAAACATGACCTACCTTTAGTAAATCCACGCTGTTCCCTGCATAGTATAGAATGCTTGTCTACCCATTTCTGTATGTGAGTTCTTACCAACTTCTCTAAAATCTTCACTACCACACCAGAGATACTAATAGGTCGGTAGTTAGACACATCAGTTTTTGCACCACCCTTGTGTAATGGAACCATCATACATTCCTGTGGTATCATTCCTGAGCTGAGACTCAAGTCATACAAATGTGTGAAAGGCCTAGCCAATTCAGCTGAACATTCCTTTAACAAGTGGGCAGACATTCCATCTGTCCCTATTGACAAATTCTTATGTACAGGTTATGCAACAGCTCTTCAACCTCATTTTCATGAACCTCTAACTCTTCATCCAACGTAGCAGTAGCACCATACACCTGGTTGATATATCTTAGCAAAGTGAGTACTCATTAATTGAACAAAATCCTTATCTTCTGACACTCGTGTACCATCCGCATTCAATAAAGTTATTCTTCCACATTCATTCTTTCTTTTGCTTGCGACATAACGATAAAATTCTTTTGGATTGCCTTTAGCTTGCATGGCAATTTCTTTTCATACTCCGTTTTAGCTTTTCTCACAATACTCATTACTTTTCTGGCCTGAGCTTTATATATTTCATAACACCTCTCACTCTTATTCTCACGATATTTTTTTCACATCAACTTCTTGTGGATCTCTAGCTTAATAAGGCTACACATCGATTTCACTCCCAACCTATTTATTCTTCGAACACTAGGGATACATTCAGATACCACCTCATTCAAGCACTTTTTCAAAGATTCCCATGCATTGCTGACATTTTTTCCATTCAGTAACTGATACCATGGGACCAAAGATAGTATTCTTCTAAGTAATTGAGCATGTAGAATGATTTAATCGCGGCTTCAATACAAGTAGATACTTCCCAAGAAAGAACAGCATGATCACTGTCACCAATTGGTGGTAAAATAGCCATATCCTGACAGAGATCCCTTCTGATGCTATGAACAAATCCAACACTCTTTGACCTCGATTTCCTTCTTTCACATGCTGCTTGAGAAAACTATCTTGCAACAGTTTAATAAATTCCTGTTCTTTCTGATCATGAGATTTCTCTTCTACCCAATCAATGTTTGGAAAATTAAAGTCACCCATAATAATCATTCGCTTGGTACCCATAAGGCTAAATTGGCGATACATTTCTTCGTCCCCTGCAACTGAGCTGCCACATCTGTAGCAAGACCTCACCATATATTTCATTCTGTTAACCTCCACTTCACACCAAATAGACTCAAACTTACTGCTACATGGAACATTGTGACCATCGTTGTTTTCTTGTATTTCTACCCTAACTGGACTTAAGTCATCTGATATCATTAGTAGCACTCCTCCTCTTCTTCTATCTCGTCTGTCATTCCTAAAAATTGTATATCCGTTATACTCGATCCCACTTACCATATCTGATTCTGATAGCCAGGTTTACTGATGGCAACAATCTTAGGCCACATCGTATTCAATAGAAGCAACAAACTTAACCCCTTTCTTTCTAATGCTCCTAGCATTTGTGTATAGACAATAAATTACGACCCAGCCTATTCTTATAATTAGATATACAATGTATTTGGTCTTGTTCTAGAATTTTCCCTCCCCAGGCATACATAAAAGGTCCGAACCCAAAGCATATTTTTACACTCCTTCGCCACATACATAACCATGTTCAAAGACATTCATATCTTTATCACGTTTGTATACCATAGTTGAACTGTCAAACACATTTTCCCCATTCCTCTCTTGATGATCTAGTTTCCCTGACTCTGCATTAAGTCTCATACCAGAAGTAATTTCTCAGGCTTTTGATGCCAAATGGATTCAAGTGCAGGCCATCATTCTTATACAAATCGTTTCTGCCATTAAACACACCCCACACATCTAAAAACTCACATCCATATCTTCTATATAGCCTGCATGTGAAATCATTTGCTATCATCGCCCTCCTTCTTAACTCAGTACTATCATATCTAGGTAGTAATCCTACAATTTTTACTCTTTCACATTTCTTTTTCGCTTCTTCAGACCTTTCATACTATGTTTGTGACCACTTAAATTATTTGTACCTACCAGCACTACCATTTCTTTTACATTTCGTTTTTGGTTTTCAATTACGTTTGTCATATTTTTAATTTTCGCTCCCGGGAAACTAGAAGTGGTGACTCCCTCGGCAAGCGCAAATTTTAAAATTGAGTCACCATACCATATTACAGTGGTATTCAACCTTTTTTACTACGCGAGCTACTTTTCTATAAAAAGTTATTCAATTGACATTTATGACTTTAGGGGTGAAGCAAGACGCTTTTCATATTCCCCGCTATCTGTTGTGGTTACAGTGAAGGTAAAATTTATGAGCAGATTGCTCGCCCTGAATGGGCATGGAGATTATGCATCACTAAAGGAGGCTAATATAGCTTTTGGTCTTCTGTATTTGAATATGTCCGTTGGATCGTGTGCTGCAGCTTGCTGAACCAAATCGTTGGGATGTGTGGACGTCTTTAGGAAAAATTTGGATCCTAAGGATTGCAGAAAAGAAAATATAGGGAATATTTGTGTCTCTGTGGAGTTGATTGTTTCTAACATACCACGGGGCGTTCAGAATCATTCTCAAGCACTTGTTCTGCACTCGCTGTATTTTGATAATGTTAGCATTAGAGGTGTGGCTCCATGCCGGAGAGGCATAGGTGATTATAGGACGAATTGTCATCTGGTATAGTTGCAATTTGATTCTGTTGCTGGGCTTGCTATTTCTGTTAATTAGCGGATAGATCTGAGCTAAGGCTTTAGATGCCTTTGTGCATGCAGACTTAGTGTGCTGATTGAAAGATAGCTTTTTATCGAAAATCACACCCAGGTAATTTGTTTCTGTCCGCCAGGGAATTTTAGTATTGAATAGTAACACATCTCCTACAGGAGACATTGACCTATTTGAGAAAAGAACGGCTGAGCTTTTCTGGAGGGTTGACTTCCAATCTCCACTTAGAGAATCAACCCTCCAGCTTTAGAATGTTTTCTTGAAGCTTTCTGGTAATGAAATGGGGTTTGAGAGATCTGGTTAGTATTGCCGTATCGTCCGCATACAGGGCCAAAATGTAAGTAATCGGATTGTGTGTATGTCTGACATGTATATAGAGAACAGCAATGGAGCCAGTAGAGATCCCTGCGGCACTCCAGCAAAGATGTGGCGCTGGAAGGATGTAGAACCGTTGATTTTTACTTGCATTGATCTATTCTGAAGATATGAATGGATTAAGTGAACCATTTTTAATGAGGTACCGGCTGAGATAAGTTTTTGCAGGAGTCCAAAATGCCAGATTTTGTCAAATGCTTTGGATAAGTCTAGGAAAACAGCGCCTGTGCACTGGTGCCAGTTGTAGCTGGTGGTGATGTATTCCACAATTCTGTGGATTTGCTGGGTAGTTCTATGGTGTTGCCTAAAACCAAACTGTTCTTTAGGGAGGATGTTTAGGTCATTTACTGAGGTTTGGAGTCGTGAGAGGATGACCTTCTCTGCAACCTTACCCAGATTTGAGATAAGACTGATTGGGCGATAATTTTGCGGTGGATGTGGGTCTTTGCCTGGCTTGTGTACAGGAATTACGTCAGCCAGTTTCCAGGTGGAAGGAAAATAGTGAAATCTTAAAATTGCATTTATTATACTGGTCAGGTGCACAACTGCTTTTCGGGCAGATGTTTAATCACCCGATTAGTAATGCCATCTGGCCCTGAAGCTTTTTTGTTCTTTAATTTTGTAATAATGTCATATAACTCAGCAGGTGATGTTGGTGCAATATGGTCATTGCTGGAGATAGGAAGTTTGAGTGAGTGTCTGACCTTGCTGTGAATCATATATGTGGTCAAAGTCAGGGTTTCCATACGAAGGCCTGCATTGCTCCTCTAAGTTGTGTGCTATAACTTCTGCTTTGTCTACATCTGTGTGAGCAAGGCCCTGGTCAGAGAATATTGGGGGAAGGGATCTGACTTTGTTTTTGATATTTTTCAGTAGTCCCCAGATGGAGTGATCAGTAGGTGAAATGGAGGATAACTTTTCATCCCATACTTGGTCTCTATGGGGTTTGAGTGCATCTCTTACTTCCCCATTTAATCTGTTTAGATTTATTTTATCTTGTGGTGCACACGTGTTACGGTATCTTTTCCTAGCTCTGTTTTTGTCTCTGATCAAGTTCATGATGTCTTCAGGCAAACGATCTGGCTTGCGGGCAGATTTGTAGGAGGAAGCTAACTTCATAGCAGAATTAATTTGTTGTATGAGATTTGTAACTGCAGTTTCTACTTCTTCTGTACGTATGTGAGGAACAGGTCCAATATAATCCTTCAGTGCTGCTGACAGTCTTTTACATGCTATGTAGGAGTGAGAAGGAGGAGACAGGTATTCTTGTTTTCCCAGCTGTAGTAGAATTGGGTTGTGATCGGATAATAGTTCGTCCATAGATATGATGCTGAATTGAAGTTTAATATCCTGAAGGATAGCTATATCCAGGATGTCAGCAGTGCCGAACGTACTGAGATGAGTTGGTTCGGTGGGGCCTGCCACCACAGCGTTGCTTGATCCTAAGTAATTGTAAAGGATGCAACCATTCTTGTTTGTGGATGTACAATTCCATGCAGGATGTTTGGAATTCAGATCCCCGGCAATAATGGTGGGCTCTCTGGTGCATAAGATGACATTTAGATCAGAGTGAAGTAGAGATTTTTGGGGAGGGTTGTAAGCTGAGTAGATTTTCAGTTTGCCAATGGAGCTGGTGACTACTTCCACTCCTGTGATCTCAAGGTTAGTGGTTGAAGGAATGCTCACAGAGTGGTGCTTAATGCAGTTTTTAATGAAGATGGCAGTGCCGCCGCCTCTGTAGAGTAGTCTGTCATTTCTGTATAGGTGATAGCCCCTTATTGTAGGATTGTCTGAGGGTTTTAAATGAGTTTCACTGATTAAAATAACATCTGGTTGATACCTAGATGTGAAGTGTCGGAGTTCCAGAATTTTGTTTTTAAGGCCATTTGTGTTCCAAGCAACTATCTGAAGAGATGCTGGAATGAGTTTGTTACTATACATTTATGAGAGCTGTGAGGATGACCTGTGTTTCACGAAGAAATCTTTTAGTGGAGGTTTCAGTAGGGTTTGATAGGTTGAAATTTTGTAGCATGTTTGCTAGCGAGGCTGTAATAACGTAAAATCAACCAACAGCACCTAAAAACCTAACAGGTTTTTAGGTGCTGTTGGTTGATTTTGTTCTGGAATTGGTCTAGTCGTACGGGTCACATCGGCATAGCTTCTTGTTTGCTTTCGGGTGTCTCTATTATTGGAGGTCTCCGACTGTGGCCGCTGAGTCTCCGGTTTCGATGTCTGGGCCTCTGGTGTTCTTGTACTGAACGAGGAGGGCTGATAGATTGCCTCCATCCGTCTGTTCTTTGGGTGCTGAGTACATCCTTTGTAGTTCGCAGGATGAGGGCCACTGCAGTCGGTACATTTGGCCGAGGTAGTCCTCGGCTTTGTGCAGGTATTGGTTGGGTGACTGTCTCCACATTTTAAACATCTATATTCCGTTCTGCATAGATTCTGGGCATGGCCAAACTCTTGGCACTGTGGCACTGCCCAGAAGATGATCTTTTACGGAGTGGTTCTGGTGTGACGATGAGACCACAGACTGTTTTTAAGTTGTAAATATCCTTGTATATTTTATGAATCTCTACAGGGACTAATGGCATGGGAGTCTTGTCTGCTTTGTACATTCTGCTGACTTTGACTGGAGGCAGATCCTGAGAATTTAGGTCAGCAGCTATTTCTGCTGTGTCAATATCTTCACAGACACCATGAAGGACTAATTTTAAGTTTTTTCGGAGCTGAACGCAAAGGTATGATACTGGATGCCTCTGTCGTTCAGTTCTTTGGTCAACCTTCTATAATCTGTCACTGTTGCTGGCTGGATTTTTATGCCTTCATCCATGTTTTTGGCCTTAATGAAGCCAATATGCAAATTGGTCATTGTGGATCTTAAAGCTGCCCACTTATGCTTTTCTCTAAGGATGATCGAAGGCACCTTTTCTTTGGGAGAAATAGCGGCGTCCGAACACTGAGATCCTGTTCCATTTCATTATTGTCAATGTGCGGTTCATCTGTTGTTCTTCGCTTTTTGCGTGCGCGCACTTCTACAAAGTCTGAAGGAGTAGAAGGCACCGATTCTAAATGATCTTCAGCGACAACGTCTGAGACACATTCGGGGGGAAACGTGTCATACAATTTCACTTTTCCCAGCCAATTATCACTCAGCGGCTTTCCCAGTCTGAGAAATTCCCAATATACCTTCTCGAATTTGGTTTCATTCACAAGTTTTGCCATTTCAAGACACAGAAGGAGAAAGAGTAGAAATCTCTCAGGTGTCCCAAGTAGGTAAAGATAATCCTGTGGACTTTTCATTCACAAGTTTTGCCATTTCAAGACACAGAAGGAGAAAGAATAGAAATCTCTCAGGTGTCCCAAGTAGGTAAAAATAATCCTGTGAACTTTTGAGGGTCCACTAGCAAATCCCGTAGACATTCTTAGGTGTCTACCAGCAATAAAATGTCACTATAAGAAACAAACAAAAGCGATACTAGCGGCTATAGGCCTAGCCTATCGCCCTTGTAATTACAAATGACTTACCTGGATAAAGCACTATGGAAAATAAAGTGACTGTTTATGGTAGCAAGCAATTAATTACTATTACTAATGAATAAGCATAAATATAAATCGCTAAAAACATATCAATCAAATTCACAATTCATCATCAATAATACACGACGCTAAACACAAACGCACGAGCCGCCATCTTTTTCTTATTTTTCTCTTAAAAAGTTATGTTAACTGTTAACTTCTGTGGCTTGATGGATATTAGTCCCGTGGACCTCGATCCCTTCATCGGTTTGAATAATTTCCGGTTATTGGAAGATATTTTTGAGCGCTTGGCTCACCCTAATTAGGGCTATGTTGAGAGATTTCAATTTGCGCTCAGGGCCGCCTTTGGGCGTTTATGCTTCCATCTGTCTTTTTCATCATAATCTGACGACTCACGAATGAGTAGGTCGGGATGGAGTCATGCCTGAGCAAAGTATTTGGTTACTATCTGGAGGAGAAATGTAGGTATGTCTTGCAGGTTTCCGTCTTGGTAGAGAATAGTGTTTCTTACAAACCACGGGGCATCAAAGATCATTCGGAGGCACTTGGTTTGGATTAATTGTAGTCGATTGATGTTGCTTGGAGAGGTGTGGCTCCACGCTGGCGAACCATAAATCAGAATAGGTCTGATGATTTCTTTCTGGAGGAGAAATGTAGGTATGTCTTGCAGGTTTCCGTCTTGGTAGAGAATAGTGTTTCTTACAAACCACGGGTCATCAAAGATCATTCGGAGGCACTTGGTTTGGATTAATTGTAGTCGATTGATGTTGCTTGGAGAGGTGTGGCTCCACGCTGGCGAACCATAAGTCAGAATAGGTCTGATGATTGCTTTGTATATTCTTAATTTGTTTTCTGGACTGACTTTGCTTCTACGGTTGAGTAGAGGATAGAGCTGAGCTATTGCAGAGTTTGCTTTGTTGCAAGCATGAGAGATGTGGGAGTTGAAGCTGATATGATTATCTAGTTTGATTCCCAGGTATTTTACTTCTTTTTGCCATGGAATAACAGTACTGAACATCGTGATTGCTCCATGATGGTCTGCTTTCTTCTTTGTAAATAGAATGGCCGTACTTTTATCTGCATTAATATCAATCCTCCATAACCGAAACCATTTTTCAAGATTCTTTGTTGCATTTTGTAAACTTTATGTGGCCAGGTATGGTCTGAATGATCTGGTCAGTATCGCCATGTCGTCCGCATAAAATGCCATGGTGGTTGATGTCGTGTTTGGGACATCAGAGATAAATATGTTAAAGAGCAACGGCGATAATAGGAAACCTTGTGGGACACCTGCTGCGATGCTTCTTGTGGTTGATCTGAGCCCACGAAGTTTCACTTGAAATTTTCGGTCTTTCAGGTAAGAACCTATGATTTGGTTGAGGTTTAGCGAGTATTTTGCAGTAATTAGTTGGTGGATGAGACTTTTGTGCCACACTTTATCGAAGGCCTTTGCTACATCTAAGAAAATTGCACCTGTATGTTGTCTCCAGTTAAATCCAATAGTTATGTACTCTATAAGTCTGTGGATTTGTTGAGTTGTGCAGTGTCCAGTTCGAAAACCAAATTGTTCTTTTGGGATTAGACCTAGATTGTCCGTTTCACTTTGTAGGCGTTTTAGAATTACTTTTTCTGCTATTTTCCCCAGGCCTGACAAGAGGCTGATAGGTCTGTAATTCTGGGGGAACTGAGGCGCCTTTCCCGGCCTGTGGATAAGGATTACATCTGCCATACCAAATGAAATGTCCCAAATCATCAAAAACCTCAATAACAGGAAAGCACTAGGTCCTGACCAGATCTCAAACAAAATTATAAAAGCAACCCCTCACAAAACAGTGGAGAAGTAGTTAAGTCTTAGCATCGCTTTAATGATAGCCACTAGATGCATTATTGTTTTGTGAGGGAGTGCTTTTATAATTTTGTTTGAGATCTGGTCAGGACCTGGTGCTTTCCTGTTATTGAGGTTCTTGATGATTTGGGATATTTCATTTGGTGTGGTATAGTTTGTGTGATCATGGGTGGCGGGACGATGAAGTATATAGCGTACTTGCTTGTGGATTTTTTCAATGAAGCTCAAGTCCGCATGAGTGTAGTTTGGTTTAAATTGCAGCTCCAGAGAGACTGCCAAAAGCTTCTGCTTTTTCATCATCTCGGTAGACTATACCCTTTTCTCCATGTATTAGTTTTATGTTGGGGTGATCGCTGCGGAGGGCTTTAGTCATTTTCCATAGTGAGTTATCTTCAGCTTTTAAGGAGCTTAGGTTTCTCTCCCATTGCTGATTGTTATGGTCTTTTATTGCATATCGGACTAGGTTTGTTGCTCTGTTAAGCTCTTGCTTATCCTGAGGTGATAGTGTTGTATGGTACCGACGCCGAATTCTGTTTTTGCTGCGGATAAGCTTTGGAATCTCTTCTGGGAGCAGTTTAGTTTGGGCTGTAACAGTAACTGTGGAGGCTGTTGCAAGGCCAATTCGAATTGTGCTTTCCAGTTTGTTGATCGCTATGTCTACTTCTTTGGGTGAGGAGATAGATGGGACGGGGCCTGTGATGTTCTTGAGAGATGAGTTGAGCTTCTTCAGATTTGTGTAGGATTGCTCAGGGATGGTTTCTGCTTCTCCGCCTAGGCTAAGCAGAACTGGATTGTGGTCGGAGCTAAGATCATTAATAACCTATAACTGGAATTGATGTGGGGTGTTCCTGAAAATGGCGATATCCAGCACGTCAGGTTTGCCGAGTGGTCCGTAGTGTGTTGGTTCAACAGGACCTGTAATGGTGATGTTTCTTGTCATAGCGAATTTGTGTAGGCTCTTCCCATTATTATTGGTGTTTCTACTGTTCCATGCAGGATGTTTTGCGTTTAGGTCTCCCACCATTATTGTTGCTTCGTTTGTGTAAAGGAGAACAAAACAGAGGCCAGAAGTGGTTTGCCTGGAGGGTTGTAGACTGAATATAGTTTTAGACTGCCTGTGTTTTTTGCATGTATTTCAATTCCAGTTTCTTCCAGGTTTGTGGTTGCTAATTTCTTGATCTCGTTGTATCTAATGCTTTTTTTGACAAATATAGCAGTTCCGCCCCCTCTGGCATTGAGTCTATTTGATTTTAGCAACGTGTAGTGCCTTATTTTGGGGTTGTCGCAAGGCCGAAGATGCATCTAGTTGATTAAAAGAATATCTATCTTATAACTTTCAGCAAATTCTTTTACTTCAGGAGATTGTTGTTTAGCCCGTTGGCATTCCAATAAGCAATCTGTAATGAGTTAGTTAAGTTGATTGTATTATCCATTAATCATAGAGAAAATGACTTGTGTATTTTTGCGGAATTTGTTGGTGTCAGCCTGATTGGGATTTGTTTTGCTAAAGACTGTTAACATTTCTCCTAAAGTAGCAATTAGGGTTGCTGCGGTGGTTTGGTTGCAAGATGGTAGTTTGCTATTTGTAGAGACCGCAGATGCATATGACTTTTCAGGAGTAACGGCCCGTGTTTTGGTTTCAGGGTGGAGTGGTTTCAGGTTGAATGGGTGGAGTGGGCATCGCTTGTAATTTTCCGGGAGAGGGCCGCCACAGTTCGCACACTTAGTAGGAGGGGTTCGTGGTTTGGTGCAGGTGTGTGAGGGATGGTTGTTACCGCATTTCATACATTTGTATTCTGCTTTGCATAGCTTTTGCGCATGCCCATACTTTTGACAGCGATGGCACTGACCAACTGAAGCCTTTCTTCTGAGAGGCTCAGTCTTGATGACCAAACGGCATACTATTTTAAGGTCGTAAATTTCTCTATGCTCTTTACTTATCTCGACCAAGACCAGAGGCATAGAGCGCTTATCAGCACGATACATTCGTGAAATTTTGATCGGCTCTAGGCCCTGTGATTTGAAGTCAGTAGCTATTTCTTCTACTGGAATGGTCTCAGCCAGCCCTCTAATCACGACTTTTAAGTTTTTTCGCTTTTGAGCCGAAATGTATGATATGGGACTTTTAGTTCATCCATAAGTCTGGTGAGCTGGCGGTAGTCCGAAATTCCTTCAGGTTGGATTCGGATTCCATCATCTGTGCTTTTGGCTGGTGTAAATTTGATGTTTGAGCTCCTCATCGTTGTTGTGATAGCAGACCATTTACCCTTTGTTCTTAAGATTACAGGTGGAATCCTCTCTTTGGGTTGTACAGTCTTTGTCCTCTCATCAGGTTGTGCTGTTAATTCCATTGGAGTTGTTTTTTCCAAGGGTTGACATACTATTTCAGACTCTGCTGTTGGTGAACTCTTCTTACGCTTTTTTATGCTGACAACCTGATAATCTGTAGAGTCATCTGAGTCCACTAGGGGCTGGTCGTTAACCAGTGACACAATCTCTCTGGTGTTATCTTGAGAAGTGCTGGGGAGAGGGTCAGGGGATTGACAGTCCTCTGTATCCACCTCTTCTACTTGGTGGATTGCCACCTTACCTGGCCATTTCCTTTGTAGAAGGCCTCCAATATGCTTAAAGACAGCCAAAAGCTGTTTGAAATCAAGCTCGTCGTATGGAGAGTCCATAGTTTGGCTTGAAAGAAACTAGCAGTTTCCCGGGTAATCCTGTAGACTGAGCGTCTACCAGCAAAAAGTTAGTCTGTTATAGGAGACTATCCTAAAAAACGAGGAAAAATGAGTTTCAGGAGCTTACTTGGACACAGTGCAGCGATCTACCTCCCTAAAAAACCATTCAATCACCACTAGTCCTCATTGCGGGTGGGGCCTGCCGGCCATTAGACCTCTGCATATTTCATACAGAGGGGGAGATAGTAGATCACGAACTGTGTTAGTTCCAGTGCAATGCGAGCTTCCCGAAAAACCCTATATAAAATTCAACTAGGCAGAGTCTAAAGGAATACGTCCGATCACAGTGACAGCAAAAACCCGACCTCCTAATAAAAATTAATTCTAATAAAATTTTTCTAAACAGTTATTCGGCGATCTACTCTCTTATATACTGTAGATCACGTTCCCCCAACCTGTTATCGATATCTGATTACGCACAAATAAACAACTAAAAACTTTATTTGTGTATTTAAAAATTTATTTATCACTTTTAATTATTTTAATACAACAAATATTTTAATATAACAAAAAAAATATATATATTGGAATAAAACATTTATTTCTCTATTTTGGAAAACCAAAGTTAGAAAAAACTTTGGAGGTCATATTTGAAAAAGCGGATTCTGACAAGTATGTCGATCCGAAACACGACAGAATTTTTTGCGCAATATCAGTTAATATTGGGAATTTTTCATGTGCATACTTCCAAATGACTTCATTCTTTATTGATTTTAAATGTAAATTATTCTGAATGTTTATTATCTCAAGTTCTACTTCAGCTTGATTTATATCAAACAGCCCACTAATTTTATTTGAAATTTCTGTGATGTTCAATTTTTCTTGAAATGGATTATTGATAGAAGACACAATCATTTCAGTTTTATTAAAATATTTAAATCTTGAATTTATTTCTTCCTCAACTAATTCTATTTCACGGATAAATTCTTTTAAATCATAGTGAAGCATTTCTTGATTTCGTTCAAAAAATTTTAATAAATATGGCAGATGTCTAAATTCGCAGTCATTTATATTTTTCTTTAATAAAAGTAAGTATTGTTGGAAAGTTTTTATTAAACTTAACATGTCAATTAAATTTTTATCTCTACCTTGTAATTCTAAATTTAAATTGCTTAATTTCGTACAGAAATCTACTAAAAATGATAAGTGTAACAACCATCTTTTATCACTCAATTGTGGATAAATGTCTCCTTTTTCATCAAGAAAAGTTTTTATATCGTTAATTAATACAAGAAATCTTTCTAAAAATTGACTCTTGCTGAGTTAGCGGACATTATTGTACAACAGAAGTTCCTTATCATCATCTGCCTGTAATTTAAGTAACTGCCGTTGCAGGACTTTTCCTCGAACAGAATTTACAATTTTAAATGTAATATCCAAAACATCTTTTGTGTTTAATCTTTTACTACACAGTACTTGTAGGTGAATAATACAGTGGTACGTTAAAAAATCTGGATATTTGTCATCGTTTTTACATAATGAAATGAAGCCTGATTTATTACCTATCATTGCACCATCAGTAATAATAGACACAAGTTTAAAAAGCGGAAGTTTGTGTTGTTTCACAAATTCATCAAATGCCGAAAAAATGTCTTCTCCCCTAGTCCTTCCCAATAATGGTATAATTTTCCAAAATTCTTCTTTACTTGAATAATCTTGAAATACCATGCGAATAAATACCATTAACTGAGCAATATCAGTGAAGTCGTTTGATTCATCAAACTGTAATGAAAACGCAACACACTGGTGAATGTTTGACATTAAATTGGCCTGGAAACTTTTCTCTGGCAATTGGAATTCTTCCTTTCGTCAATTTGAAACCTTGTCTGCGGCCTAGAAGTAGTCTCTCTCTAGCGACGTCTCGAACCGAGAAGCTCCTTTCTGGAAGCGGGAAACTCCTCTCTCAAGCAACGTGGATTCGGGCAGTCTTTCTGACGGCAACTCTGGACCGGGCGGCCTCCTCTCTGACATCAATTCTGAAACCGGAACACCTTCTGCTTGCTTCAGTCCGTTTTTATTAGGCCTCCTCTGAGACCTCGCATGAAGTTTGGCAACCGCCAAAGAATTGGTATGAGTCTTTCATCTTAAGTTTCAAGTTCGGCAAGCCCTTTGTTCTCCTCTGCTTTCTTTTGATTGTAAGTTGCTGGCCATCGGAAAGTTGTTTGAACTCTTTCTGACTGACATCGGAGATGTTTACACTTAGAGCCTGCAAGCCTTTCTCATACATACAAGTTTCAATAACAATCTTTCTAATGCCGCCATGTACAGCTTCGGCGACAAAAATATTGCCTTTGTTTTTAACACTAACATATTCTTATTAAAGCAGTATATACAGTTAGCTTCAAAAGAGTTATTTACAAAAACATCTAATACAAACTACACCGAGACAAACAAAGTTTATTTTTTTACAATATTTTTTTATAATGGGACTTGAACCAAGTAAAAAATCGATGTAATGTGGTTTGGAATATTTAATATTAAGCTACAATCGAGTTTTTACACTTTGCTTATAATCGTATTCACTCGGCTCGCTGTTTGACTTCCACTGATCCAAATTAATTCATTTACCCGGACTTATAAGAAATGACTGATTTGAGAATTTTAACGAAAAATAAATAAACAATAGCAATACAATTAAAGCGAATTAAAAATAATACAAAATAATGATAAATAAAATATTATGTTTTGGTTTTTTTAATTAAATTTGTAAGTGAGGAGGGATACACAAGAGATCAACCAAAAATCGCTCCGCGGTCGATCGCGATCAACGGGTTGAACATCACTGCCATATTACCTCTTTTTTCTTAGATATTAACGGACTTACCTTGTTGTTATCAATATTTTGATTACCAAGTTCAGTATTTTTCTGCCTGTTGTTGTTCTCATCCTCTTTCTTATCCTGTCGAATAATAATAAATATTATATAAATAATAAATAAAATAAATAAATAATAATAAAATAATAATAATAATAAATATTATATAAATAATAAATAAAATAAATAAATAATAATAAAATAATAATTCCCTTTTATAGAAACTTTTCTTCCACCAAAAGAAATAAACCAGTCAACGGAATACGCGCAATTTGCAGACATAACACACTGACCTCCAACAGTCGAATAATCGATATCTCAATTGTTTTATGGGGGGGGGGGGCATTCGGGAAAGCCACTCTCCTGAAACTTACTAAAGTTTTTTTTTGCCCAGTGAATAACATACCGTATGAGCAATACTTACATTGGATTCTTATATTGATACTAATCTTTTCACCTGATCGGAGTAGAGGTGACACAAAAGCAAATCACTTTTTTGGATGTCTGGTTGGTTCTGTATCATGCATCATTTTGCATCTTCTGTCTTTCCGTATGTTTTGGATGATCCTTTGCTGTGTCTGCAGAGATTCTCCACTAGGTTTACCCCCCTACTTGCCATTCCTCCCCCTTATTTAAAAAAAAATATTAGCAAAAGAACCACGTGTGTCAGATATGAAGATGTCTCAGTTTTACGATAAGTTTTAGTAAAAGGTGCTTAACCGATTCGAAGTTAATTGAATTTTTGAATTCAATTTAATTGAAAGTTAATTGAATTTAACTGATTCAAAGTTGGTTATAGCAGTTTTGGTGTGTGTTTAGTTAAGGAGGAATGACATAGGAATGTCACATTAATTTTTTTCGTTTATATAATCGAAATTTTTTGTTCTTTTGGAATTATCTCAGTAGGAAAGTAACTTCTACCTGAATTACTTAGCCAACCTTTAGGAATATTATGCCTTTTACAGGGCCACATTCGTCTTTCAGTTCGAAAAACCTAGGTCACATTTCCGGCTAGGATGAGAAGAATCTTTTATACAGCTTTTTAAGCTGAAGATGAGTTAGCCAGTCTCATACATTTGTCACAAGGTTTTTCTCCAGGAAACTGGGATTTTTTTCTCTCTCTCTCTCCAGACTGGCAAATCAGTCAGAACTGACAATCGCCTAAATTCAAACAAATCGAAACCCGATTTTTTTTTTTTAAGGCCTATGTAGCTCAGTGGAAGTGGCGCTTGCGTCCTCTGTGCTCCGTCACTTGAAGTCAGACTTAAGTTCAAATCTTGTCGCTGACTGGAGGAACTTTTTCTAAGCCTTTCTTCGACCGATTCCCGAGTTATCGATCTCTGGCACGGGCAAATGGGTTTTCCTCCCGGAAACTCGGGTTTTTTTTATCCCATAAACTCAAGAAAATCGACTGTAGTACCCACATTATTTCAGACAGTAACACATCTTGTTAGGGTTAGGTACCAAGAGATGGCAGCACTTGTTTGCCAGCTTCTTCATCGGTGGCTGTTATAATTAGTGATAGACATGGGCCAGCTAACTCTGATTGGCTACCGGTGGAGATTGAACTGTTCACTCAGTCTCCAAAAGCTAGATAGGGTATAAAGGCCTCGCCTACTCCCTATAAGGGAATAAACGGCGTTAGCTGATTTTTTAAATATTTTTATTTATTTATTGATTCTGTTTTGTACTTCTCTGAAGTGTTCATTTCACAGTTTAGTTCTGTTCCGCTAAGATCATTAAAAATTGCTTGCTTAACCTTGAAATACTGCATTCTGCTGTTAGCTATAGAATACATCGCATTTGATGCTTTCTGTTGATTTACTATTATTTACTTGCTACTTGCATGGGGTTCCAAGAATTGGGGAAGGCGTAATTTCTGGAAGCTGTTGGTTTGCTCGTTGGTAACTTGCATAAAAAAATTTAATATTCATTTCAATGAAAGAAACCTTATTATAAGAAGGTCAGTTCCCATGTAGTTATGCTTGGAATATAAAGCATGTGTGGGGTGGTAGTCTGCCTTGCTTATACTGAAGGCTGAGTCAACATGAACTTGCAGGTTCTTTCCTGGTATGATAATAAACAGTTAATGAATCTATTAATTTGTGTTAGTTTGGTTTCTGATATTAGACTTGCCGATTCTTTTAAATTAATATATAAAACAATAAAAGAATGATACAGTCTCCAAAAGCTAGATAGGATATAAAGGCCTCGACTACACCCTATAAGGGAATGAAAGGCGTTAGCTGATTTTATTATTTACAAAAGCTCCATTTACAAATACTCGATTCACCGAAAAATTCTTTGGGGACTTTGACTAGTTTGAGAATTTTTTGTGACCCCAAAGCATTCTCAAGTCGCTTTTAGCTGTTTATTGGCACAGATAAAAATGAGTTTTCAAGCAGTTTTTCATTTCTCCAGAGACCATGGAAAAATATTATTTGTTCAAATTTTAAATGGCTATTCACCAATAATGTACAAAAAAAAATAATAATAATAATTAGCTAACGCCTTTTTATTCCCGTATATAGGGAGTTGGCGAGGCCGTTTAGCCCTATCTAACTTTTGGAGACTGAGTGGGCAGTTCAATCTCCACTGGTAGCCAATCAGAGATAGCTTGCCCAAGGCTATCATGAATTAAGCAGCACACAGTGAAGAGAGATGGCTCAACAAGTGCCGCCATCTCGTGTTCCCTAACCCTAACACTGGTATTTAATGTCTGAAATAATGTGGGTTCTGCGGTCGATTTTCTTGAGTTTATGGGACGAAAAACCCAAGTTTTCAGGAGAAAAAATCCGCTTGCCCATGCCAGAGATCGACTAACTGCGATCAAGTGCCATGGTGTGCAGAAGCCACATTCACTGAGCTACACAGCCAATAATGTACTACAATTGTTAAGTATGCCACATGCATTATACCATTTCGATCCTTGGTAGTATGCCGCCGATTGTACTCGTTGTGAGCCCCAGTAAATTTTCATCAAAGCAAAGATGCATGCAGTCACAAAATTCATTGTCACATGTTACTTAATAAGCAATGAATATTTTCAAAAACTTGCATAAATGACCGCGTATTTATATTACACTATCTACATGCATTCTCATATGCATGTTCATAAAATAAAAAAAAAATTAATAAATCCTCTTTTATTCCTCAGAGCTCTTTTGACCTTCTTTAAGATAGCAAGCAGCCAGCATCCATCAAGCCGTCACTAATAACCAAGCCAAGCTATCAGCCAATCAAAACTTCTTAGAAGTGGGAGAGTATGGCAGACAACTTTTGCCATCTCGTGACCTTAAATCGTAACACTCCTAATTGGAGTGTTACGATTTAAGTAACACTCGGACCTTAAATCGTAATTGTCCTAGTTAGTTCTAGTCGAATTTTGAGATTCGTGGTTAAGAGGCAACGTTTATCAGGAAGGGAAACCCTACTTGCCAGACATCGATCAAACCGCTTGAAGAAAGGCTTAAAAATTTCTTTAATTTGCGACTGGGTTTAGGCTTATTCGAATTTAAGGTCAAAGCAATTCAGGCTATGCAGTGTGTCTGTTAATTGCACATGTTCTAATGGATGTTTGCCTCCTTTGCAGGATGAAAAACCCTTCCATCCTCGTATGAGACCGACTAACTCATCTTCAGTTGAAAAGCCCTGATGAAGGGCTTTTCAACAGAAGGTGAGTTCTTCAGGTTCTCAGCGTCCGCCTATCAGTGACTGAAATTGAACCTATAATGGGCTTTTTTCAGTAAACCTAACATTCTGGATGCAAACGCCGATTCCAAAGGACAATTTTATTAAACTATTATTATTATTATTATTGTTATTATTATACAAACACCTCCTGGAGTCAAGACTCGCCAATGGAGGCAATTGTAAGATGCATTCTAACATGTTTATCATATGCCATCTTGAATTGGTTTAATGTTTGTACACTCATCATCTCATTCAGCAAAAAATTCCACTCACCAACCACTTTCCAACAAAAAAAGTCATGTAATACTCTTTTATGCATCACACATTCATATAACTTCCGAGAATGATCTCTTGTCTCTCTCTCCCCTTCCCTTCTTCAGTCCTTCTTTCCAAGTGATATTTCGAAAATTGAAATCCCACATCAATATAATACATTTTTCACTAGTTACACTAATTTGCGTAAACATTTCTTTCTCATCTCGTTCATTATAATAGCGAAAAATATCCTGGGTATCTATCTGATAAGCACCTCAACAATTTATAATATCGCCCCTCCTGTGCTGATTTGCAAGAGTCTTCACATTCAATATTCTAAAATCTCGATACTACTTTTGTTATCCGTCTCGGAGTTTGCTCTGTCAGTGTTATTCTTACTCTACTGGCATTTTTGGTGCTGTTTTTTTTTTTTTTTTCACTTTTGCAGTATGTCCCTTGAACTTCAATTCTCAATCCACTAATATCCCAATATCCCTCGCTTCCTTCACTTCCTGTAATATAACGCTTCCAATATGATACATAGCTTTACATTTTTGAAATCCAAAGTGCAAAACCTTACATTTACTGGTGTTAAATTGATATCCCCACTTGTCTGTCCACATTGCCATTTTATTCAAATCGCTTCACTCTGAAGAACCAGTACATTTGCATCATTCCCAATAACTTAGAATCACCTACAAACAGCTGAATATTCCTTGCAAACAACTCACAGTATCATTCATCCCATCCGGAAGTAGCAAAGTTTTTCTCCAGGAAACTCAGACTTTTCATCTCGCGTATAGGCAGATCGGCCATCAGAACACATGCAATTTATATATAGACAAAAAATATTGTTGGTGGTGGTGGTGAAAGTAGTGGTGTCGTGTGTAGGCAGAGAATTAAGTAGTAGGGAAAATCAAGAGATGTGTGTGCGGAATACAGTTCAGTGCCCTCCCGCCAGTGGTGGAGCTAGAGCTTTTGCCGCCCGGGGCGGTCCCTGATTTAGTCGCCCCTCTCAATACACACCAAAAATACTACAAAAAGTCAAAACGACGTAGGGAAAGAATTTAAAACACTATGTTTATTTTTGAAGTAAAACTTTAATTTCAACATTCTAAAATGTTATTTTTCTTGCTTTTCTGTTAGCAAAATCATCGATGACATTGCCGAAGTCTATTTTATAGTAATGTAGGTAGTTCTTAATCAATTTTATTTAGAAAAACTCCTCTCACAACTAGCAACACTGACAGCAATTTTGAGGAAAATTCGCAGTAGTATTACAATATTTGGAACTGCGTTCTTGAGACTGCATTTTAGAATTAACTGCAAAAGTTCAAAAAGGTTCAAAGTGCTGCCCGGAGAGGTCCCCCACCCCTCCTAGTTACGCCACTGTCTCCAGCAATGAGTCCTTAGACTCCTTGGAGGTGTCACGTAATAATAATAATAATAATAATAATAATAATAATAATAATAATAATAATAATAGTAAAATTAAACACCAGCGATCCTAGAACAGAACTCTGTGGGACATTAATGATAACTATCGTCCTCAGAGGCATGGCTCCTCTAAACATACATTTGTTATCTATTATAAAGCCAGTTTCTTGTCCAATCAATCAGCTGATTATCCAATGCCATCTGCCATAACTTCTACATGAATTTATTGTGTTTTAGCCTGTTAAATGTCTTTGCAAACTCCAGAAGTATCATCTCCATTCCAGGAAATGCAAACTGGTCTGTTATTTGAAACATCTGTTTTGTTTCCACCTTTATGCAATGGAGCAATCTTGCCTCTTTCCACTCATTAGCTATTTTTGAGGACACAAGACTCTCATTGAACAACCAAGTCAATGGAAGTATCAGTAGCACATTTTTTTACAACACTTGGTGAAATCCCATATCCAGCTTTATACGCATCAAGATGACATATAATTATATACTTTTACCTCATTCACCTTTGAGGAACTGAGTTGAAGAATTAACTCCTCAACTTTCTGCTTCCTTAGAATAGTATCGTTACGACCAGCGAAAACCTTAGTAAAATGATTATTGAACATCTCCACAATAACTGGTTAGTCACTCTTGTGTCATCTCCATTCAGTAGAGTTATCTTGCTATAACATTCTTTCTAATGCTAGCTGCATAAATGAAAAACTCTCTAGGATTTTTCTTAGCCTGTCTCGCCAGTCTCCTCTCATAATCTAATTTCGCCCTTCTTGTTATGTTTGTCACTCTTCTTGCACTTTATAGATTTCATGTAATCATTCACTTCTTTCAATTTTATATTTTCATCATACGAGGAGTTGGGGGAAGGGGCGAATGCTGGTCTTGAAATTCACGCTTGCTCTTGTTATCATTCAGGGAATGAGAGGTGTGATTGAAGTCTGATCAGTGGAATAATAAATTACTGATCATTTAAAATTTATGTACAGGTAACCCTCGTATAACGCGGATGTTAGGTTCTGCAGAAATGCCGCGTTATATAAATCGCGTTATGCGAGTCTCAGATCACAGATTTTTTTTTTAATTATATAAACAACAATGACATATCCAACAAAAAAAATATTTTTATTTAATTCAGGTAATTCATGTAAGTTAAGAAAACATATAAACTATGAAACAAATACATAGTATAAACTTATAAAAAATTACAAATTGTAATTAAGCTTCATTGCACATAATGCATAAACGTTTTAGGCAAAATGAAATAGTGCATATTTTAATCTTTCATAGCACGAGGATTTGTGGTTTGGTTAATAAACACTGGTTTTGTCATGTAATCACCTGATGCATTATTACAAATCAGTAGAGTAATTCTATCTTTGGAAACTGTGAATCCAGGAGCTGATCTTTCGTTTTTCGAAATATAGGTGCGTTTCTGCACTTTTTTCCCAATATAACCCGGATCCGCATTGAACACCTGGTCTGCACTATAAATGTTTATAAACTTGAGAGTTTTTTGTTTAATACGATTTCCATCCATAGGAATTTTCTTTTGAGGTGCAATCTTCTAGTGAAATCATTAGAGATGTCTTATTTAAGTTAAGGGATATTAGATCCCATATTCTCATAGTAGGGTATATGTAAGTTCTGTTTGCTACAAACTTGGTATTTGTAGGTCTACCTACTCACTGATGAGACCTCAATAAAGGTTGAAACCGGTCTGGGTAGTGACCTCTCTCACTCATAATGCCTTACCATGAGTTGCCTCAGTGTTGCACTCCCTAAAGGGTCAGTTGTAACACTATCCAGATATTTGCTTACGCTTGGACTCGCCGAAATTTATATGTTTACTATATTCGGCATGAAACTCTTTGAGTTTCTTATTCGGCTATGAAACAATATGTGATGTAATTTCCCGTAACTTAAATAAGTTTATATGTCGCCGAATTGAAGCCTTTGGCTCTTCATATAATTAATAAATTAGAGATTTCTCCATTTTTCCATTAGAATATCGCGTACACGAGCAACGCGCTTTGCACTTATCGTTGACCCAGCAATAAACATTTTCTCGGATTTTATGTTCATTTTGTTTGTTCGAATTGTTGATTCGTTTAAATTCAAAGCCCCTGCAAAAACTCCTGGTTTGTCTCCATTTTTCAATCGATTCAAAATTTTGAATATTTTTCTTCCAGAGAAATTAATTTTGTTTTCAATGTTGGTTTTTCCCTTTCGTTGCAGTTTGTGGCCATTACTATAAAAATAATTTTTTTACAAAAAAAAAAGCAAGCATTAGATATTGTATGTAACTCACCAGAAAATAAAGTGCTCAGCTTGAGATGAACAAAATTATGATTTTTAATGCACTTTCCTGGTAGAAACGAAGACAATTTTCAACAATAAACGTTTTATACGGTAAACAATTGAGGCACATGCGTGCTAAAAGGTCTTCTTCTTCTTCTGCAGCTTCTCCCACTTAAGTGGGGTCACTGTTTGTAATGAGTCTCCTCCACACCTTCCTGTCTTGGGCTGTCACCACATCCAAGTTCTTCATCTTCAAGTCCTCTTCTACCAGCTTTCTCCATTTCTTCTTTGGCCGCCCACGCTTCCGCCTTCCTCGCACATCCATCTGCATGACCCTTCTTCCCACATATTCGTCCTCCCTCCTCATCACATGACCAAACCATCTCAACCTTCCTAAAGGGTATTCCCCCTAATATAAATTCGCTACTTATAATTACATGCGGGAGGAAGACACAAATTTAACGAAGATAAAATTTGATTTTTAAGTCGCGCGGTGAAAAACATATGAAAAGATAAAGGGTTACTACAATTTGTAAACCGCGTTATATCGAAACCGCGTTGTATAAGTACCGCGTTATACGAGTGTTACCTGTATTTAGAAATTTGTGTACATTTAATCATACAAATACAACATTTATTTTACAAATGATATTCTATCTTTTTCAATTTAGCTACTTGAATACAAATTCTACCCTACAGTTCTTCTTTATGAACTGGTCAATAACATCGTCATAAAAAGTTGGTTGTAACTTAATTTTCCCAGTCAACACGTACACTTGTAAAGGCTGCTGAAGCTTACTGGCTAGAGCTACTTTGACTGCGTATGGCCCGTGTTTAAGCAACAGAGTGAGATGACGTGGAGGGAGCGGAAATGGCTATGTGCAGAGCCGACTCTACCGACGGTGCAACGCGAGCATTTGCACGGGGCAGCCATTTGGGGGGGGGGGGGCAAAATGAAAGTGAATTAAATGAAGATGTGGAATAAATAATAATAATAATATTGGGTAAGATCGCAGTTTTTATAATAAGCTGACCAGTGTCTTATTATGTCCATGATGCTGCTTCTATTTCCGACAATCCGTCGACCAATGATACTCGCGTAATACTCTTCGGTAATCGAAGCTGTGAGTCATTCTTCGCTTACTCTCTTTCCCTCTCTCCTCTCCTCTCTATTCCTTGCATACTCAACAATGGAGTCTGTAATAAAACTGCATTTAAAAGTTCATTACGCGATATTATATTTCCATCTTGTGCTTGTTAACTTACTATGAATTGAATTTCCCACTGTTAGCTGCTGTTAAATTCTGAATGAGAAGAATTATAATATAATAGTATCTCAATCAGAGTTTAACATAATCTGCCATTCCCAAGGCCAATTATGTTCATCAGAATAAATGTTAAAATATTACCTGCTGTTGTGTGTCACTATTTTGTATAATATATTGTAATATATTAGTAAAAACTTGTAGTTGTTAGTTGTATTAATCATGCTAATTCTTAGTATTGGGTATGCATGCATTGTGAACTAAACACGGGAACTTGGAACTTAATCCGATTATATGAATTACTGCCTAAGGCAAGACACGCGTACTAGAAAATGAGTCATATACGAAGTAGTTGAAATTTTCATAGAGTCCTTTTCTTAGAGCAGGGGTCGCCAAAGTTATTTGCCCGTCGACCCCTTATATTTTTCTATTACGTAATTATAATAGGACAAGCAAAAAAGACGCTTATGTGAGTTTTTAGATTGTTTATTTTATAGTTACATTGTTTATTGTATGTATAATATAGTATATATTATTATATTACTATTACTATCACTAGTAATATCACTGGTATTACTAATATTAATAAACTACCGGTAATAATATCACTGGTATTACTACCAGCGCTGCTCAACTCTTCAACATAGAGAAGTTTAGTTCGTGAATGAATAACGATTGCATAACAATATGCATGTTGATGAATTTTAGAACATTAACGCTCACTTTTATGTCGATGCGCAAAAATGAGACTGGGATCGAATACTTGTATCAGTAAATAAGAAATACGCACGTGTTGCAATCTCGCTCCCACTGCGCCGGCCGGCAGGAACCAGCAACATCCGTTTATTGGTAAATACGTCATTTTGGCCTACTTGATTGGCCTCAGTAACTATTTTCATGACCTTACTCCATCTTACAGGTCCTATTCATGGACCTGTAAGATGGAGTACTGATCCCACGATTCACTCTTAATTGTGTTGTCATTACCTCCATGTCTTTTGTCATGGAGGTAATCCAAGTTAACTGAATTAAATATTACCCATACAATGATGTCTTATATTTTTCTCTCGACCCCTGAGCCCGAATCGATCCCTAACAATGTCATATCGACCCCCTTTGGCGACCACTGTGTAACGGCCGTCGATACTGTAATCTCCAGAACGTTTCACTTGTTTTTGAGCGTGTATTAAGGAAAGTTGATTTTGCTCAGTGTTAGTGACTGTGTTACAGTGATAAGATTTTTTTTTAGTTTTATGTGAATTAGTAGTTAGTACAGTGTTTCAACCTCCATTAATTACTAAATAATACTATACTACTAATAATATTTTATTGTAGGGTTTAAAACAATTTTAATATTCAAATAGATTACAATGTCCGATAAAAGAAAAAAAACTATCAGGTGCAGAATATCGCAAACGGAAACTGGAAAAAGAACGTGATATTCAAAAACATAGCGGGACTTTACTTAAATATCTAAAAACTGAATCAGCTGATGTAGGGCAGGAGGAAATAAGAAAATGTACCGAAACCAATGATTCTGAGCTCATGGAAAGTACTTCTAACTCGATTCCCAGTAACATAGACATTGCAAGGAATATCGAAAATGAGACTGATATGACAATTTCCGAATCTAGAGATTTAAGTGATGAACTTGATAGGTACACTGATCCAGCTAGATGGAATCCTTCTATAAGCCGAAAGACTAGAAATCGTGAAAAAGGGCCCTCCAGAGAAGCGAAACAGTGATTTCAATTTTCCCCATAGCTCTAATGGTAGGAAATTTTCATTAAATTTTTACACCAGGGAACTGAGCAATGGAGAACATTTTAATCGATCATGGCTAGTGTATTCAAAAGAAAAAGATTCTGTATTTTGTTTCTGCTGTAATTTGTTTTCCTGTAATATAATGTCATTCACTACTGATGGGTATAATGATTGGGGTCATTTGTATGTGTATCTTAATGAACAGGAGAAATGCAAAAACCATTTGGAGTCCCATAAAAAGTGGATTGAATTATCGTCCAGGCTTAAATTAGAACAGACAATTGATTCAATGCAGCAAAAGTTATTAAATTTAGAAATTCGGCACTGGAGGAGCATAATAGAACGCCTAATTGCTGTTGTCCAGTTCTTGGGTCAACAATGCTTACCACTTCGTGGAACATCTAATAATTTATAAAAAAAAAAATAAAAAATCAGCTAACGCCTTTTAATTCCCGTATACGGGAGTAGGCGAGGCCATTTAGCCCTATCTAACTTTTGGAGACTGAGTGGGCAGTTCAATCTCCACTGGTACCCAATCAGAGACAGATGGCCCATGGCTATCACTAATTAAGCGGTACGCAGTGAAGAGAGACGGCTCAAATGTGCCGCCATCTCGTGGTCCCTAACCCTAACACAATATATTTAATGTCTGAAATAATGTGGGTTCTACGGTCGATTTTCTTGAGTTTACAGGACGAAAAACCCGAGTTTCCGGGAGGAAAAACCTGCTTGCCCGTGCCAGAGATCGACTAACTCGGGAACCGGTCGAAAAAAGGCTTAGAAAAATTTCCTCTAGTCGTCGACTAGACTCGAAACCAAGTCTTCCTTCGTGCGGCCAAGCGCGGCGGTGTGCAAACGCCACATCCGCTGAGCTACACAGGCTCTAATAATTTATATGACCCTAATAATGGAAATTTTTTACAACTTGTTGAACTGATTGCCAGATTTGACAGTGCTATGTCTGAACATTTAATGAGAGTAACTTGTGGTTTGGCCCAACATTATCTTGGGAAAAATATTCAAAATGAATTGATTGCTCTCCTCTCTGGAACCATAAAAAAACAAATAATTTCTATGGTTGAGAAAGCTAAATATTACAGCATAGTTGCACACTGTACTCCCGATGTAAGCCACATTGAACAATTAACATTAATAGTAAGATTGGTTAATACGGATCCAACTGATATCAACATTCATGAACATTTTCTTGGTTTCATTCCTGTAGAAGCCACTACAGGCTCCGCGTTAACCGAATGTATCGTAAGAAAATTATCAGACATGTAAATTCCAATCGCAAACATGCGTGGCCAGGGTTTTGACAATGGATCGAACATGAAAGGAAAGCATTCAGGAGTTCAACAACGCATTAGGGACTTGAACCCAAGAGCTTTTTATATCCCTTGTTGTTTTCATTCTCTCAACTTGGTGGTCAATGATGCTGCAATGTCATCTAGAGAAGAGATTTCATTTTTTGAAACGGTTCAGAAATCGTATGTGTTTTTCTCAGCGTCAATGCTGCGTTGGAGAATCCTTAAGACACATATTACAACCCTAACGCCCAAGCCATTAAGTACAACTCGCTGGGAATCTAGAATCGACGCTATTCGTCCTTTAAGATACTATATTGAGGAGTTTTATTATTCACTGATAGAAATTGCTGATGATGAGTCAGTAGACAAAATGGCGAGACACGAAGCTGAAACCCTTGCTCTAAAACTTAGAGACTTTAAATTTTTATGTTGTCTGGTTATATGACACTATGTTTTAAATGAAATTAATGTTGCAAGTAAACTGTTGCAAAGCATAAAGATGGAATTGTCTAGCGCCATAACAACATTGGGTAATGTTCTCAAAAGTATTAAGAATCTCAGAAATGATAAATCATTTCAAAATTTTCTTGTCGATGCTACAACATTAGCTGAGAAAGTCGAAGCTGATGCTGATTTGAAACCAACATTCGAAAGTACCGGATTGCGTCAGCAGAAAAAGCACATGATTATGAAGCAAGAGATGAACCCATTTTAGATCCCAAAACAAAATTCAAAGTTGAGTTTTTCTTTTTTATTATTGATGTTGCAACTAATTCTATTGAAGAAAGGTTCGAGCAATTGGAACATCACAGTTCACATTTTTCATTTTTATATCACATCTCTAAATTAAAATCTGAGACGACAAATGAGCTCTTAGAAAATTGTAAAAACCTAGAAGCTCTTTTAACACATGAAGAAAATAGAGACATCGATGCAATTGAGCTATTTGATGAACTGAAAGTAGTGTCCAAATTAGTACCAGAAAATACGCCCCCAATTGAAGTTTTTCGTTTTATTGTTGAAAATAACTTTGCTCCGAATGTCGCTGTCACCCTAAGAATATTACTGACATTGCCTGTGACGGTTGCAAGTGGTGAGCGTAGTTTCTCAAAACTGAATCTTATTAAAACTTACGCTCAACAATGGCCGAAACTAGATTGGAAGGTCTTGCCATGATTTCAATTGAACATGAAATTGGTCAGAAATTAGACTATGCAGACCTAATTTCTGATTTTGCAAATATGAAAGGAAGAAAAATGTATTTTTAATCAATAGATACTAAAAACAATATATATTCTAATTAAAATAATGTGAAAATAGTGCTAAAACTATAATGTGTACATTCTATAGTTAAGTGTAACTCAACAGTTCACCATTGTACAAGTGAAGATCATTCCATATATGTAAATAATAAATATAACTACATTTCATTTAATTGTCAATTGATGAAGTCGATGGTTTATTTTATGAATAAGCAGTATTTTAATCACTTTATCAGCGCATTATTATTAATGGTACTATATTTATAATGAATGGTCATGAAGCTAATGTTGAACATGATGGTTTTCAAAATTCCCAAAGTTAATTTGAGGCTGGTGCTGGGGAGGCAAGTAATGGATTGCATGGGGTGACAAAAATTCTAGAGCCGGCCCTGGCTATGCGCGCGCATGAAATCACAGTGCTGAAGCATGGACCTGGATGCTCCCACAACAGAAGAAGCCAAGGTAGCTTGCCTAATGTCGGCCTTCGATACACAACGCAAAGCTCAATTATTGCCGCGCAAGCGTAAAACGTCTTCTGTCTACAAAAATAAAAGCTTAATGGAATGTTTATAAATGCATGCATTTATTAACAAATAAAGATTATTTCTTTCTCAATTAATCAGCTTGCGCAGCAAGCATGGAGAATTCGCCACTGGTTGGGGGTTTGGAAATTTCTGATAAACACCTAGAAAAAATGATATTGAAGCAACTGCTATAACCACAAAAAAGAACATACCAGTAGCAGAGTTATGAAGGTAACTTATGTTCTTATATTCTTAAATTTTCGTATGTTCTATCTTGTGGTTATATCCAGTGGCGGATTACCCATTAAGGCAATGAGGCATGTGCCTAGGGGCCTCAAGCCAAGACATTTTTTCTATCGTGTTTTAAAATAGATTAATGTTTTCAGTAAACATCATAAAAATCTTGATTATTTTAAGCGAAAATTTTTTCAAAAGAATTATTATGTTTTAATACGTATTTTGAACAGCGCGCACTATCTACGCTTTAAATAATGCCCCAGTACCAATGTCGGCGCTAGTTGACAAGCTTCGTATTTTGTATTTTGAACAGCGCGCGCTATCTGCGCTTTAAATTAAACCGCATTACCAATGTCGTCGCACGGCACTGTTGACAGCTTGAGGTCACGAAAACTGATTGCATTGCCGAGATGGGAAGTTTCGCCTGGTTGCTCCTTAACTTCGTTTGTTATTGAATCGTGTAAGAGTGAGGTGTTTGTTTCAAAAAGAACTTTTCAGTGTGACTTTTCGTGTTTTCATTATTTGAATGTAGTGCAAGTAAAAAAAAAAAAAAAAAACTTTGTAAAATTGTAAAAAAAACGATAAAAAATTTAAAAAAATAAAAAAAAAATTTCATTATTTATCATCCTTTAACCCTTTAGCAGGCAGAAAAATCCAGAAGTTCAAAAAATTCAAAAGTACAAAATTTCATTTATTTGCCACCTAACTTTTATTTTTTTAAATTCTTTTTATTATTATTATTTTTTTGGGGGGCCCCAAATATAACTTGCCTAGGGGCCCCAACTATCCTTAATCCGTGGTTATATCAGTATACGAATATACTGATATAACCACAGTTAGGACTATACAACGAGTATAGTCCTAACCTCCCAGGCTAGGACTATACTCGTATGATCACTGTCAACTGTCGGTAATTATAATTATTATGATTATTAATGTTGTTTACAGTTACATTATCTGACGTTATTACTAAATCTAATACATTTTGCACACGAATTTCCTCCAACACCAATTGTATGAGATAGCAATCATTAAGAACTCAAGAAATTCTATTTTCGTTCTCCAATAAGCTATTTCTTCTTTCCAATTTATATTTCGAAAACTGAAATCCCCATTATTATTATAGTTCTTTGCTTCACTAGCTAAACTAATTTGCCTAAATATTTCTTTCTCATCTGGTAAATTTTTATTTCCAGGTCTGTAACAGATCCCAACTAAACACCTTTCTCTAGTAACGTTTATTTCACACCAAATACTTTCGACATCACTTTCACTGTTACTCGCTAGTTCTTCAAACTTACTTGGACACACCTGTTTACTGTTTGCTTTCATCAGTAATACACCCCCCTCTTTTTTTATACTTTCTGTCTTCTCTAAAAAGACTATACCTATTAAATTCAATTCCAATCAAGATATCATTATTCACGTTTCCGTTATACCTATTATCTGAGGCTGGACTGTAATACCAATACTATAAACTCTTCCGTCTTATTCCTTATATTTCTAGCATTGATGTATAAATAGAGGATATTTTTAAACTTTTCCCTTGATTTTTCATTTTTGTCCCTTTTCCCTATCAATGTTATTTCTAACAGCCTTTCCCATTCCCTTCCATCCTAACAACTCCCGTTTTCTAATAATCTGATCCCCCGCATATGTTCATTAAACAGTAATTTCTGTAAATGCTTATTCCTGTACTCTCATCCCACATAATTAAACCCTATCTTCCTACATATTCTCGATACCATTTCATTCATCATCAATATCCTTCTTAATTTTACGCTGCCTCTCAAATCATTCGTCCCAACCATTACAGTCATTTCATCCAGGGCAATATTCATGGGTGTGCGAACTATGCGGTGACACAGGGCCCCGCGCCAATTGAAAAAAAAAAAAAAAGAAAGAAAATCAATTATTTTTTTTAAATTATTATATAAATTAATATTGTAATTATTATATAAAAATATTCTTATATAGAAAAATATATGTATATAATTTTACAACCAACTTTTGTTATAGTAAGCGATATCTTTGTATGTATTTTCTTGGTAAAATAAACACCGAATTTTTCATGAAAATACATTACAATTATACTGATAACGGCGCTTCGTTCTTTCGTTGGCACTGAACCGCGTTTTTAAGATCAAAGGAAGCGGAGAACATGACACGTTTGGTCAAACAACGAGTATTGAAGATCCTAAAACTGAGACACCAGAGGAAGGTGAACTATTTACTATTGATGATCCAGCAACATGGCCCAAATTTTTGAACAACGCAACACTAACACAAATTGTACAACGTGGTCCACCGTCTCCTCCGACTGAAAATGATTTTCCAAAAGATGACAACAAGAGGTGTTTTTCCACAGTTCACTATGTTAGGACAATTACAAACGGAGAGAAGAAGCAAAACAGAAGATGGCTTGTATATTCCAATTCTTCCAACACTATTTTTTGTTTCTGTTACAAATTATTTTCTTCTGATGATAAATTTTTATCTATTAATGGCTTTTCTGACTGGCGACATGTAAGTGTAAGATTAAAGTCGCACGAACGAAATCCAGTGCACATGAAATGCATGTATTCATGGACACAAATGGAATGTAATTTAAAAAATCACAATACAATTCATCAGGCAAATCAAAATGTTATAAAATTTGAAGCAGAACGGTTAAGAAATGTTTTAAGACGAATAGTAGCAGCAATTCTTTATTTATCCGAACATAATTTAGCTTTTAGAGGTAATTTTGATACTTTGTACACAGCTCATAATGGTAGTTTTTTAGGAATCATAGAATTAATTGCAGAATTTGATCCACTTTTAAAAGATCATTTAATGCGATGTTCGGGTAAAAAAATTATAGGTAAGAAACAAAATTCGTATCTATCACCCATTGCGCAAAATGAATTAATTGTTGATATGGGAACCAAAATTCAACAAAATATTGTAAAAATGATACAACAGTCAAAGTACCATTCAATAATTCTCGATTGTACTCCTGATTACTGAAATTTGCTCCTGATGTTAGTCATCAGGAGCAAATTTTAGTAATGTTTAGATTTTTACATATATTTGAAGCAGATATTGAGCAATCGTGAACACGTTTTGACGTTTTTAACAACTAATGACACTACTGGTAAAGGTATATCTGAAAATATAAAATCACTTTTGAATAAATTAAATCTTAAATTGTCAGATTATAGAGGGCAAGGGTATGAGTATATAAGGGAGTCCGTGCTTACATTTTAAATGAAAACGAAAAGGCATTTTATACTCCTTGCGCCTGTCATAATTTAAATTTGATTTTAGGGGATGTCGCAAAATCATAAATTATAGCAATAATTTTTTTTTAATATTATTCAAAAAATATATGTATTATTTGCTGCCTCAACTTCACGTTGGGACATATTAAAGAAATTTGTTAAACAATTAACTCCAAAACCGTTATGTGATACAAGATGGGAATGTAGAATAGAATCAGTTAGAGCTGTACGTTTTCAAATTCCAGAATTTTTTAATGCACTAAAACAATTATCTAAAACTGCATCAGATAATACTATCAAAGTAGAAGTGTTTTCAATATATGAACAAATAGATTCATTTGAGTTTATACTAAGCCTTGTAATTTGGTATGAGCTTTTGTCAAAAGTTAATTTAGTAAGTAAAGTATTACAAAATGCAAAAATTCCTATAGACGTAGCAACTAAGCATATTAAAGAATTAGTGCAGTACTTTGAAGAGCAGAGAATATCAGGATTTGATAGCTGTTTTGAGATTGCTAAAGAATTGTTCAAATCTATTAGAAATTAAATTTAAAGAAAATCCAGTAAGTCGAAGAAAAGTATTTTTTGATTATGAAACGCCTGATGAATCATACATAGGTGATAAGAAAGATTATTTTAGGATATTTTTTTTTTTTTTTTTTTTGTAATTTTAGATACTGCTCTACAATCTGTCAAAAAAGATTTGAATTGTATGAAATTCGCAAAAAAATCATTTGGATTTCTTTATGGTATGAAATTAATAAGAAAAATGACAGAAAATGACATAATCTAAAATTTTGCTGCAAACAGCTGTATCAAAAATTAAATACAGATATCGATGAATCTGAATTTTACAATGAATTAATTATTTTTAGAAATTGTTCCAGAAGATGCGTCCATTAATATTTTAAAATTCATAATTGCAAATAATTTGTCGGATATTTATCCAAATATTACTACGGCATTTAAAATATTATTGACCAGTCCAGTTACGGCGGCATCAGCAGAAAGGTCATTTTCCAAATTAAAATTAATAAAAACCTATTTGCGATCTTCTATGTCTCAAGAACGTTTGTCGTCCCCGCCAATAATATCTATAGAGCATGAAATTGCAAAAAATTTGAATTTTGATAGCGTCATAAATGATTTTATTGATAAGCGCATTAGATCAAATAAAATTTAATATATTGAGATTTCTTTTAAATCTTATAAGTTGTTTTACATATATTTCATTCTTTATAGTAAAAATCGATATTTTTTATATTATTATATTATTTATTTATTTATGATTTATTTATATTATTAAATAAATCATTGTTCTGGCGTATTTATATGATAATGTGTACTTACATAATATGTACATACAAACACATTTATTTTTTAACTAATTTTTTCCCTTTACTTTAAATTGATGCTAAAGAGCATACTTGTTTATTTATGTGCATAAATATTTTTTCATATTTGATTTAATTAATTAACAAGATATTCTTCCATTTTAAATCGCCATAAATGTTACTAACTTCCAGGGGCCCCTCTTTTCCATTTCGCACAGGGCCCCGCAAAATGTAGAAACGGGCCTGATTTCATCATCATGTATCTCGCTCTATCTATTCTGCTTACGGCACTGCATTTCTTCAAATTTCAATTTGTAAAAGAGTCTCTTATTATTATTATGGGTCATAGCAATAATTTCAGAGCTTCATTACGAACACTATGTGACATTCTCGAAGTGATTTGGTTCTATAAGGAATGAATTAACTTAAGACAACGATGTTGCATTTAAAAAGGCGCATTCTAATTATTGAGCTCTGTTATCACAAGATGGCGCCAGTTACATAATCACATGCTATTCTCACGTGACAAAACATTAGTTCATGCAACTTGCCTGAGGTGCGCGTGAATGTGTGGAATGTGACCGACTTCAAAGCTTGGTGGTTGTGGGTCAAATGTCATTTCTAGTGTGCGCATGTTTGTCGGAGTAACACGCATATTACGTTTGGTGCTTTTACTATATTAAAAAAAAATTATATATATACATATCGCGCGAATATTTAGAAGCAACAAGGGAAAGTTATGTAAACTGTATTTGATGTGCCGGAATCAATTTTCGACTGCCCCAGATTTTTGGAATTGTATTCGAGTAAACACGCGCTGTGTTCGTGAAAGTTTTAATTCCGCACACCTGTGCGCGTAACAGATGATATGGCTACTTACCTGAACGTTACCCTAACTGGAGGCCAGCCGTGGGGTTTTCGAATCCAAGGCGGATATAGTTCTAATGATCCAGTCCGAATTTCTCGGGTAAGTCGGACAGTTTTATGTACGTACATAATTAGAGTTTTAAACTTAAAGTAGTATTCTTTAATCTATCTATAATATTTCAAGAGTCATCGAAGCACTCATGGAATCGTTTTACCAAGAAAACAGTCGAGATATAGCGGAAAAAAATCTTGAATCAACCACTCTTACCTAAAAGACTGGTTGATCGGAAAAGAAAAAAAAAAAACATTAATGAACTATGAGATAGAAAATTACTTTAGGTAGAACAACGTACTACTTATATTGTTAACGAGACAGCAATGAAGCATTCGAAAATCTCTGTCTAATGGTGGTATATTTGTTTACTACTGGCGATTGCATTAAAAGATAGAACGTGGTTTATGAAACTATAACTGATCTTAAGTGCGTCTCTTAAAATGCAAAAGCACTTTTTAGATATTTTTTCTTTTGCACGTACTCAAGATATTCCAGGACTTCTTGGTATTTAGAATCCTTGAATTATATATAAATAACATAACATGCGGACCATTGAAAGGACACAAAACTGTACAATGTTTCAATATTACATACTGTAAGAACTTAGCATTTGCACTGACGTGATTGAATTTTTGTTTCAATTGGATCATTTTTATTGTCAGAAATCGGCAGAATGTTTCTAACTGAAGAGAATACTTCTAATTGAAATACTTCTAACCTTCAGTTAGAAGTATTTCATCATTGAAATACTTCTAACTGAAGGTTAGAAGTATTTCAATGATGATTTCAATCCGACTATTTGTAGCGGGGGAGGGAAGACCTTATTCTAGCTTGGAAGCGGAATTATAGCGCCTGTAAATGTCAGATGAACTATAATTCCAGTCCAAAACGACGGAAATATGCTGTATTTTATAACATCAAATTTACACATGCATACAGTGTTGTTATAATAAAATCATTCAATGTAAATATCTATATTTCAATTTCTTTATTTCAATTATTTCAATTGTAATTAATATCTGTTAATTTTAGAACGCAGATATTACTGCGCCATGTGAATTAACCATTATCACAGTATTATTATTGTTGTTGTTGTTATTATTGTATTGTTAAGGGTATCTCCATGGAGCAAAGAGGCCCAGAAACATCGTTCGCAATATACCTATCACAAATCTTCAATTATTATCGTACGGAACATTCCTCGGGCCCGCAACCTCCAGGTAATTCACCTCTGAATCCTCTCAACGACCTTCACATCTCCAAGAAATCCAGGTGACAAAATCTGAGCACAGTAGTCCAGATGTGGACTTATCACTCCTATAAAGAAGAATAATAAGTTAGCGTATTTTTGAACATCCAAGTGATCATCTTGGAGCATTATTTCAACCATAACTGCCAGATCCCTTGCATCATCAATTTCCAGCAACCAAACCCCCCATCTACACGAACTGAAACTTTTTCAATCCAAAGTGAATAACTTTGCATTTTGCCACATTAAGAATGTGTCGTTGTGGTCTAAGGATAAGACCACAACGACACATTTTTAATGTATATTTATACCTTCAAAAGATCAATAAATATCCCTGTTGGTGTTTCCATAATAAATTACGTAGAAACAGGAACAAAATAGATAATTTACTAAATAAACTAAATATTTACAACCTGACGTTTCGCCAGCTCAAGCTAGCATTATCAAAGGCACAATGAGTGTGTATCTTCAATTTGCGTTTGAAAATGCTAACTTGTGCTGGCGAAACGTCAGGTTGTAAATATTTCGTTTATTTAGTAAATTATCTATTTCGTTCCTGTTTGTACGTAGTTTGTTCCTGAATTGAAAACCTTAATAGTTTTCAATTCAGTAAAATTTCAATTTTCAATTCAGTAGTTGTCAACAGTACTTACCGATTTTCATACAACTATGAAAATCGGTAAGTACTGTTGACACAAAATGTCTAGGAAAACTTAAGCTAAAAAACAGATGGATGTGTCCAAATAAATGCGCTTTGACTTGACCCAAGAATTCGATTTTTACAATAGTATTACACCGTTATTTATTTTGAATGATGTGAATTTTGTCAGGGTCATCATGATGACTCTCGTTAAACCGACGGAAATATCACAAATTCTACTGTGAGCAATTTCAAACTGCATCTTACGTAATAATTATAACATCTTGCGAAACCTGACTTCTAGCCTGGTCATACTGGTAGGTTGCAGTGCATTGCACTAATTTTCGCAGTTTACCCAGTCAAGATTTCTCAACACCGTTTAAGGAATGTTTGATGAGAGATGCTTGTTTTCCTCCCGTTATTCTGTTTTTATCATCAAAATGATCTCTCTAGCTTTGATGGAATTGAAAGAAAATTGGTATTTATTACTTGTATTAAAATTTGCTCTTTCGGTTGAACCAATTTAGTGGCAAAATTAGGCAGAACAAAATTGCGTACTGTACATATGCCAAAAACGGCTTGGTTCAGTTAATGTGATGATGAGTGGTGTCATCATTCCATTAGGAAACGCACCTTTTTCTTTTCTTTTCTTTTTTATTCATTTATTTATTTTTAATGATTGTCGGCAGTTATTTCCTTGTTTTGGCTTATGCACTATAAACATATAATTTTAATTTGCCTAATTAAATACAATAATATTGTTCCAACCAGAGTCCAGGAATAACTCGCGTACAGAAGGACAAAACGAATGTAATAGGTACTACTTCGTACGCATCTCGCGAAACACCCAAAAGACTTCTTCATGTACAGCTGAGTAAGCACGAAATAAATTTAAAAAAAAATAAAAAAAATACAAATTAGAAAGCTGAAACATCTGAGTCAAATTACAAGAAGCACTTTGTAATATAAAAATTGATGTATGGATGACTCCGGAATTTTGAACCACCTTCCTCTCCATATATTGTTTTTTTCATAACTTATCATAAATCACGATACTTTCATTTTGAGGTATACGGTTTGTCTGTAAAGAATTTTAGGCTTCTTTGTTTATTCCTAGAATGGGGCGCTGGTTCTGATAAACAGATAATTCCTCTTTCAGGAATTATCATAAAGCCCTAACAATGTACTAAGCATACAGTAACACTGCGATTCTCGTTTACTTGGATAATCGGCTCATCTCACCTCATGGAGTTAAAGACTCATCTGGGAATATGTATACAGTCTGCTCTTGAAGTGTATTATTATTATTAGTTTATTATTATTATTATTATTAGTAGTAGTAGTAGTATATAAGGTGGCTCCATGGTGTCAAAAGACTCATCGCGGGAGACCCAGCATTGACATAATAACCGTTATTCACACAATATCTGTCACAATACCCTTAGACTCATTCACAGATGAAGCATTTACAACCACCGCTGGCAACGCATTCCACCCATTTACAACCCTGCAAGCAAAACATCTAGTCCTAACACCCTTGTTAACCACACTCTTACACAATCTCCAGGGATGACCCCTCGTTCTCTCCCTTCCTGCACTGGTCTTAAAAAGGTTATCAATATCAATCTTATAAAACCCTTTTAATCATTTATATGCCTATCATATCTCCTCTCATACGTCTATCAACTAGTTTTTGAAGCCCACAGACCTTCAATCTATCCTCGTAGGAGACATCTCACAGGCCTGCAGCAATCTTTGTAACCCGCCACTGACTCTGTCCATAATAACTCCCAAGTCCCTAACCGCATCAACCTCCTGCAGTTCAGTTCCATCAATATAGTAAACAGCGTGTAATCTCATCCTTCCAAAGTGCATCACCTTATACTTGGCCACGTTAAACTGGCAGCCATTTATTTTAGCCCAAACCATCAGCCTATTTAAGTCATCCTGTAAGATATCCACATCATCTGAATTAACTATCGCTCTTCCCAGTTTTGCATCAAGTGGATATCTCATTTCAAAGTATTCCCAATATCATTGATGTACAAATTACGGTAAATAATAGAGGACCAAGCACTGAGCCACACCACTAGTCACCTGCCTTCTACTGAACCCCGCTCCACCATGAACCACACTTTGATATCTATCCACTAGCCACCCTCTAATTAATAGCAGAATAAGTATACTGCATATAACATGCAGTATTGTTATGACTGAAAACGCTATTACTGTCAAAAAGTGAAAACTTTACACACTATTCTTGAATTAATTACTTTGTTAACCAAAAGTCAGTTAACCGCGATTCTTCTTATTTGTAATAATAATAATAATTAATGATTTAATGCATTACTTTCCCGCTTAATTAATTTTTAGCTAATTATTATTCTTCATCTAACATCCACACACATAAACTTCTTTATCGTAATTAGCGTGGGATTAAAAGATGTGAATTTTCAAGGGATGACTATTTTTTTTTCAGAAACATTTGGAAATGCCCTTATTCCTTATAAGTTGTTCTTGGTTTCTTACAGAAATAATCGTATATCGTACATATGTGCAGGTTATTTTATTTATTTTTTTCCATACGCGAGAGGTCGCAGGATCTACACGCACATCGGTGCTGTTTTTTTTTTTTTTTTTTTTTTTTTTTTTTTCCAAGGTTGTAGTTGGGAATACTTAATGAGGAAGGCTGTTCCAGAAGACAGAGGTTGGCGGAATAAAAGAGGAAAAACAGAAGCAGGTTCGGTGTGTTTGCAATTGCACACTAAAGGGGTGCTGGGCGGCTGCAACTCTTGTATTAACAGGTGCAACAGAAAGTGGAGGAGTGATCATTGTCAATTTAATGGAGCAGTGACTATGGACGTACCTTTAGAATAGACACAGCGCTGAAACATTGAGTCTGTGAGATAGAGGTGAAGGGAATCATTTATGAGCCGAATTGCTCGCCTCTTGACGGCATCAAGGATTTTAAGGAAAGTTTTAGGTGCACCCCACCCGAAATATGTGAGCAGTATTCTATGGACGGATTTGGGATTTGTATATAGTGCATTGGGTGTAAAATAGGCTGCTGTTTAGAATTCTGCTCACAGGTTTAGGGTGGTGCGCCTAAAACTTCTCTTAAAATCCTCGATGCCGTCCAGAGGCGTGCAGTTAAGTGCATGGATGATCCCTCTCTTACAGACTCACTTCAGCTTCTGTCTCACAGGTGCAGTGTTTCAGCACTGTCTTTTCCATAGGTACTTCCATAGTCACTGCGCCAGTGAATTAGCAATCATCATTCCTCCACTTTTTGTTGCGCTTCTTAATAGAAGAGCTGCGCAGTCACCCCTTTAGTGTGCAACTGCAAACTCACGAAATCTGCTTCCGTTCACCCTCTTTTATTCCTTCCATCTCTGTCCTCTGGAACAGCCTTCTTCAAGAAGTATTCACAAACAAATACCACCTGGTCTTCCAAAAAATCATCAATACACTTCTTTCTCAGTCCTCATCTGCGCCCCACACATGCACCGATATGCTTATGGGTCATTTATGTACAGGAGAAAGAAAGTGGATGATAGGACAGAGCCTTGAGGGACTCTAGCATTGGTGGTAAAGCTCGAAGAGAGAGGGACGCATCTACCATGATCAGAGAACGACCAGAGAGAAAGCTACCCAATTACAGAGCATGGCATGGAGACTAAAGGATGGCAATTTGTTGAGCAGGCCACGATGCCACACATGGTCGAAAGCTTTGGAAACGTCAAGGGCTGTAGCACGAGTTTCTCGGAATCTTTCCACGGGGCGTGTCCAGTGGTGGTGATGTAAGCTAGAAGGTCAGCTGTGGATTTTGAATGGTGGAATCCGTACTTGTGGTTGCTGATTAATTGGTGGGCCTCTAAGTAGTGAAGGAGTTGGCTATTGATGACTCTCCATTATTTTGGAGAAGACAGAGATGATGGCAGTTGGACGGTAGACTTCTATCGCCCTTTTTTAGAATAAGATGGATATGAGATTGTTTCCATGCATAAGTACCAGATATGTATAATAAATTATAGAGATGATAATGCAGGACAGGTGTTAAGCTATGGAGCACAGTGTTTGAAAACAATTGGAGAGATGTCATCAGGACCAAATTATTCAGTATTTTTCTGATGTATTTTTTCGAACAACTGTAGGAGGCATATGGTGCTTGAATATAGCATGAGGTGATGCCAGGAGTTCAGCTTTATCTTTGGGTGAAGTAATAGTGGTGTCATCAGGATGAGAGAGAGAGAGAGAGAGAGAGATGGAAGTGCAGGACAGCAGAAGTTGTGTCCAACGGTAGTAATAGTGACTGATTTGCATATGTTGCGCCCTTTGGTATAGGTAGAATATAAAGCTGGAGCTCTTGGTGCAAACCACATGCGGTAAGCTGATTTTTTTTTTTCTTCAACTGCGATACATTTTCGGTTGAACCGGGACTTGGAGAGCAGATGAGGATTATGCGTTGAATGGAGAAGCCTTCATACCAGTGAGAATATACCAGTGAATAATTTGTGACTTGTTTGAAGCAAGTGTTAGGGATCAAGGTAAGGAGTAGAAATTCCGAAGGTCACTCCAATTGGCTCCTTTATAGTGCCAGATTATTGCGAGGTTGGCAGGGGAGGGGTGTTTTGTGAGAGAGGAGAGCTATACAGGATTGTGGTCTGAGTTGCCACGAGGAGAGGTGACCTCTACAGTGTGTCTGGAAGGAGAACCGGTCACAAAGGCAGATGATGGAAAGAATCGTGAAGTGTATAGTTTTGGCCACTGGAGGTGGATGGTAGTAGATGTAACTGCGATTTGGGTTTCTGTCAGGAATAAGATGTCTGATATGGAAGACTTTAAGTGATGATGAGCATTACCATTACACTGAGACTCGTTTTTCTCTATGTATGGATGTCATGTTCAAGAGTCTATCTTTACTCACTACACGTCCTCACTGTGTCCTTCCATCTAATCAAACTTATGAAGATTCTCGCAAACAATAGCAGCGACACTGCAACAAAAGAAAATCTCCCTCATAAACTAATCCCATCAAAAAAGTCACATGACAACCAACCACAACATACAAACCATACCAGAATCTCTTCACTAAAAACTCACGTTCACATCCACTTTAGTGACATCCCTAGCATTAACACTAACATAAAACAAAAACTCCAAGAGTTTGGAGTTTTTCCAGAAATCCAGATCATGTTTAAGTATTTCAGAAGTCTTAATTACCGAAATTCAAAAAATAAAATAATCACAATAATAATAATAATTTGGTTAGTAAAATAAGAATAATACTACATCTAATAAAATACAAAAGTTTATTTTTATATCCCATATCAGAACATAGTTATGTATTTCAGTTGCGAGCAGTCTTTCATTCCACTTCCATTGATAATAGTCATACAACCTATTTGCATAATCACGTGGGCTTGTTTACATCTCTGGCTATTGGGGATGAGCTTCTTTCTACCAACAGCATAATAAATGAACTTTAAATAAAACCAAGTATAAATGACATTTTATTATATACTGTCACAATCACAGCTCGTAACTAGTAAATTTAATAAAGCTCGTAACTAGTATAGTAAAGCACATACAACCAGATTACAATGCTTTCTCAGTATCATCGATAGAGGGGTGAAAACAGATTTTTCAGTTTTTAAATGTTTTCATGTGGAAGACACATGAAAACATGGAAATAAAAAAAAACAAACTAATTGTTCACTTGAAATGATAGATCCAGACTCGTCTCTGAATCCTCTCACCCCCTAGAAATGCAGATGACCAAAATCTGTTTAGTCAATATGTGGCCGAATCATTGCCTTATAAAGAGAGATAATAACCTTCCTATCTTTACTTGTCAGTGTGTTCTTCAACATCCAAGTAATCATCTGAGCTATTTTGCCAACTCTTGCAATATGTCCTCTGAATTTTAAATCTCTATCCACCATCACCCGCACATCCCTAGTTTCATCAATTTCAAGTAATCTAGTACCATGAATATAATACGGGATATGTACCCTTCCATCCCAAAGTGTTGTAAACCTTACAGTTTACAACATTATTGACAACCTTTGCCCACACTGCCAATTTATTTAAGCCATCCTGCAAGATATCTACATCACTTTTATCAGCTATTGCCCTTCTCAGTTTTACATCATCAGCAAACAACGGAATATCCTTTTCCCCCCACTAATCTTCCGCTATACAGTATTATTAATGTACAAATTAAAGAGTGGTGGTTCTAGTACAGAAAAATGAAATTGAATTCGTCGACAACAAAAAAGTTTTATGCAAAGTAGAACGAAGTATTTTTATATAGGAGAGGGAGAAAGGCGTTCTTTAAATATAATTGCTGAGAAAGTTGAACGTGTTCAAAGTTTTCAACGCGCTTAAGGTATGATAGCTGAGTAATGTCGCAACTCTCGACTTGTTCTAAATTTAATCAACTATGCCAAATCAGGGCACGTCTTGGATTTTTTTTTCTGTGACTAGCAGGGATCCGTAATCAGTAAGAATTAGTAGTCAAGATACGCCTTAGGTGCGTGATATTTGCATACTTTTACAGCACACAGTCCACCGTTTGCACTGCATCTGGTACACGCTAGTTTTGACTGTTGACATCGTAAGCATTGCAAACAATAAACTGTTAATGGTTGTTTTTCGGGAGAGAAAATAAAACTGCTGCCTCCACATTAGACCGGTTAATTCACTTTCAATTGAACAAGCTCATATAAAGTCCCCCCCCCCCTATCAAAATGCGCATATCCCTGTATTCCCCAACTGCCCTACGCCATCTCTATCTTTTCACATGTTTTAGTAACTATATTTTCTGTGGAATTAATAATACAACATATAAAGACGGAAAACGAATACTGTGAAATTGCAAAAGTGTTGTTTCATTTCTGTACATGGAAAGGAAACGTAGAATATCGAAATATCCAACGGGCCTGGCCCCTTCGGGCGATGTTATGACAGCGGAAGTGTTTTATTTTTGTTTTCCAGGAGTTATTACGCAAAACACCAATAACGAGTTCGTTACGTAAACTAGTTGATATCTGATTGCGCAAATATCTTAAAATAAAAATTCTCTGCATACAGTGAACAAAAGCCCAGGAATCAAGGAAAAATAGCGAAACAAAGATTTTCGATATAAAGCCTGTTTAAACCCATAGGAATGTTTTACAATCAAATTGTTATTCTCACTCGATCATCAGACATTTTCCATTTTTCACCTTCTTTTAAGAGGCAGTTCTCCCATGAAAAAGAATGTAATTCAGTACAGCTAACAACTTATGCAGTATATATAATGCTCCAAATGTACAGTGATAGGTGTTAGGCATCGAGCGCAGTTGTAGTCCTGTCGACAAAATTTCAAAGCCAAGTTAGAAGCATTGGGAACATAACCTGAAATCGTGATCTATCATTATAGCATTTGCCCCCGTAATATCCTTTATTTTCTTTCCAGAAACAGAAGGTTTATTGCATTTTTGAATGGCAATGAAAATTATCCTGTGTTTTAGCTTTATGGCTACAATTGCACTGAATTCTCTACAAGAGAATAATTGAGTGCAATTGTATGCTTTCGAAATTATCTGTAGGGAGAGATAGTTTCGAAAGCATAAACAACTAAGCTTGATATTGAAAGACAGAAGATGCGGTTCCATAATAATCCGTGAAAACCAGTTCATCCCCCACCACCACCTGGTCAACACCACGCATGCCTCAATTGAGAAACTGTAACAACCATTGATGTGGTTGTTTATGATAAAATATATAGTATGAAAATGCTAAGCAGAGGCAGCAAGATGTCTGAACAACCCTCCCTCTCCCATTCCTTTTGCATGGTTACAAAGGGTACGAGTCCCAAATTTAAATAACAGACTTTGCAAACAGGGTTTCTCGGCAATGAGGAGATGGAGAGGCGAGTGACCAAGATGGCAGCAGGTCTATGGAATGAATCTTACGAGAACAGGTTGAGGATTTGTGGGTTACAGAAACTGGTTGATAGACGGAAAAAGGGGTTTTATGATTGAGACATTCAAATTACTGACGGTTTTTACAAGAGTAATTCAGAGGAAATTTTTCAGAACAGGTCTGGTGGTGGGAGAAGTAGGGGCCATCTATGGAAACTGAGTAGGAGTGTAGTTACCAAGGATGTTTAGAATTACGCTTTTGCTTGGGGAGTAGTGAATGAGTGGAAAAGGTTGCCAGTCTGTTGTGGGTGTCATGACTGTGAATGAGTTCAAAGCAAACTAAATACTGCGCAAATGTTGGATAGTTCTTTACATGATGTTTAGGGCCTCCCTCGATAAGTCTAAAGACTCCTTGGAGTAGCCCGTAATAATAATATATTCGCCTATTCAGATATTCGTTGCAATATGCATTTACTTTTGTGGTCTAGTAGGGACTTTTCCTAGAATCCTAAATGACATTTACAGGCAGTTAGTCTCTTTCATTCAAATGTATCGAAGACATCAGAAAATTATAGATTATGTCACTGTTAAAGAATGCTATTGCTAAACCCCCTCCTTTTTTTTTTTAGCGATTGTCTTTTCTGTGCTTGTTCTAATATGGGCCATTGAGTATATAGTTCAATCTGGATTAAAATTGAATACAAGTTCATATTTTAGTAAAGATTTTCTATACCAAAACTTAATTAAAATCCATCCAGCGGTTTGAAAAGGGAAAACCACGACAGTGACAGACACGACGTAGACATCAAGCGTTTTATAACTGTCAGCCTCGTGGTAGAGAACGCCTGGCATGTTAATATTAAAATAAACCGGAGTCTTGAATTCCAACAGGATTCTTCTTTTTCACCAACAAAAGGAAGCTCGCATACACACCTTTGTTGCTATGGCCTGTTACCAATGAAGTAGACATGTGAAAACACAGAGCACGTATAAAAGAGCTTCAGGTGCTATTTGCAACATTAGAAACGGCGAATGTCGGTGGGCGTGAGAAGTAAGTAGGTGGGAAGGCTAGTGAATAGCTGTTTACACCTTCTCTGCAGTCCCGTGAACAATCTATTGCTTTGGGTCGGTGCGGACAATGCAGGTGCATATCCACCTTGCGACCCCGGGCAGTGAATGCTATTGACCTTCACTTGCACTACGAAGAAAATCTCTGGCATCTTAAAAGGTTAAAAACGTGGATTAAGTAGTAAATCACCACATGCTGCTTTTAAACCTAAACGTTTGATAAATGAATTCCTGGAATATTTGCTTAAAGAGAAATACGCAGTTAATTCCGCTCAGGGTTGGAATGGTTAATTATCATACTTAGAAGTCAGAAACATAAAATAAATCAGCCATGTTAGCGAAATGAAAACATGCACCGATAAAACGCAAATACACGGGACTGTTCGGAAATTTCATTTAAGTACTTTTTAACCAAGGCAGTTCGTACCGAAGATCATAAACGTTTCATGTTCACTACAAACTGCTGTATTGGACACGAAATTTATGTTACATTTCAGAATGAAAAGCTTGATATATTCATAGACGACTCCAGATCTCAAATGTATTAGTGTACAGAGTGTCTGATACGTCTGGAAATAGAAAAATGCATTTATAAACAATGTTATATGATCAATATGCTTTCGCCATGTTTCTAGACTTATCAGGCACTCTGTATTATGCAAAAAATTATGTATTTCATATCTTCTTCAGGCCAGTAGAAATTTAGATATTGTTGAATTCTAATTCCAGAATGGATGATTGAGTGGATAGCGCTTCTGCTTTCCAAGTACTCGGCTGTGGTTCGAATCCCACTGCTGATATGGAGTAAATGTCTTTGGATGGCCGATAAATTTCATCACCTGGTGTGAAACCACCACTCTGCTTAGTAGAGGAGTAAAGTGACTTGGAAATAATTTCCATATTTGGTCTAGAAGCAGGGTTTCCTGCTGCCCATCATCTTTAGCCCACTCATGGTAATGATGTACAACAGTTTTTATAGCCTTTTGTGTGTGGGGAGGGAGGGGGGATTCACATAAAAAAATAAATGTCTAAGAAAAGACTTGAGAGGATGTAATGTGCCATCGTACTAGAAATAAGACGATTAATAACATCTAAGATATATAGTTATTTGCGAAGAATGTGATTCAACTATATGACCGCCTACAGTTTAGTTCTGTAGCTTGTCACTTATCTGGTATTCCATAAATATGAAAGAAGTCCCGAGTGAGCTGTGCGAACGACACACACACACATTGGTTTGCAAGACCTGGATTCGAACTTTTTTTTATACTAAGTAAGTAAGCGAATTATGCGAGAATCGTCCTGAGAATACAGCCATTCAAGGATCGAATTCATCAGATATATATTTTTTTTTTGAAAAAAAAAAAACAATTAGTGCTTCGAAGAACTAAGTCATATGATTTCTGTTAACAGAAATAGTTTTTCATGTATAAGGAAAATATAGAATGATTAACGCAGAGTATTCTTAAGGTTTAAAAAAAACCACCAGAACTTTATGATTTCCATCTATTCTAGAAAACGGAAACCATAAAGACCCTCTAGTTAAAACTAATCATCACATAAGACATCCACCTACCTGCTGATTATTTTAAAAGCCCTACTCAAAAATAAGCCTTTTGTAATGAAAAAAGTCCCAAACACTTTTGAAATTATGAAGTCAATCTGTTTTTCTTTATGAAGCATATGAAATAGAATATTTACAGACAAAAATTACTAGTTGTGGTGGTGTTGGAGGTGGGCGGTAGATGGCGTTGATTCGTAGTAGAGGTAAGGTGTAGGGACAGTTGAAGATGTCCTCCCGCGATGAGTCTTCGGACTCCTTGGAGGTATCAGGAATAATAATAATAATAATAATAATATGGAAATCGCGACTGTATATTTCTTTAGCTATTTTGTATTTATACATGCATTCATTTATTTTATCACATATTATTATGTGGTACCTCCACTGAGTATCAGAATTCATCGTGGGCAGCCACAAAAGTATTTTTGTCTGTTTTCCGGCCAGTTTGCATACTTTTTGGGATGGGAGAAAACCTGCTACTTGTATGAGATTGGATAACTCTTCAGTTGAAAAGTCCATATAAAGATTTTTCGCTTCATGAGGGAAATATCTTGAACTGACTGCTAGATGACACTGCTACAGTTAATGAAACATTCCCACCGCTAGATGACACTGCTGCAGTTTAAAAAAAAATTCCCACCACCAGGTAGGTAGAGTAAATTTTGCTTCCGCTTGTGCCACTTACGCATGTAATAATTATGTAATAAATATTAATATAAAGAAACATTTTTGCTGAAGTTATCTTTTGTTTGAAAGTTTTAAATTTTGTTTATACTGTTATGTGCTAGAAGAAAGAAGTGCTTCTTGATTACCTGTACATCCGTGAAAATTATATTGTATTTTTACTGATAATTATTCTTTTTCGTAGAAAATAATACTTTAGAGGATTAATGTGGACTAATGTCTTCTTCTTCCTAACATGGATTTTAGGCCAGTTGGCCTGTTCCGGTCTCATATCATCTCTTTCTTGGTCTTCCGATTCTTCTTTTCCCACTTATTTTTGATATATCTTTCCATTCTGAGATGTGTTCTAATTTAACTGCTATTTTATTTCCCGTATATATTTCTTAAATAGATGGTAAAAGTTGGTTTGGTATATTTAAATCGGTTAATATTTTAAACAATTTTTGTATACTAATTTTGTCAAAGGCTTTTTCATAATCAATAAAGGCCACGTGTGTTTCTTTTTGAAATTCTCTTCTCTTTTCTTATTAATAATTTTAAAGTAAAAATTGGATCTATGCGGGATCGGCCTTTTCGGAAACCGTTTTGTTCTTTTAGTAGTTTGTCCTCTACAATACTGTTTAGTTTCTCTTTTAATATTCCTGAATATATTTTATATCTTGTATTTAGCGGACTAATTCCCCTATAGTTATTATAATCGTCTTTATTTCCTTTTTTATAGACTGGGATAACCGGTGTTTTTTTCCCCAATAGTTAGGAGTTTTTCCAGACATCCAAACCATATTAAAAATTTTCAGAAATCTTTCATTAAATTTTTCACCTGCATTTTTGTATAGTTCTATATTTATATTGTCTTCTCCTGGTGTTTTCCTATTTTTAATCTTCTTTTATTGTATTTTTCAGTTCTAACACTATGATATATTCTGTTAGGTTATTCTTTGTTTTATAAAATTTTATTTCATTGTTCTCATCTGTCCAGAGATTTTGGAAATAAGTCACCCATTTTCCTAAATGTAATGTTTGTATTTTTATCTTTTCTTTTATTTCTTTATTCATGTGTTTTTATTACTTTATAGGTTTTGGGTTGTGACTATATATATATATAGTCACAACCCAATATTAAATATATCCTTTTCTAGTTCTGTTACAATTTTTTTTTTTTTTTCTTTACTTCTCTCGTTTTGCAATTACACTATTTCTTTTATACTCTATTTCTGCTTCTATTGTTTTGGAATTTAGCCATTTCTGGTAACTGTCCTTTTTTGTTTTTATTATAATTTCTATTACTTTGTTTCAGTCTCGTAGTCCTCTTTTTCTAATCCATTTGAGTTTTATTCCTAAGCTTTCTGTCACTGCTTTTGTGAGAATTTGTTTCACATTTTCCTATTCATCTTCTATGTCCCTTGCTTCATGTGTAGTTTCTGTTTTTGAGTTTGGGCATTTTTGATATTGTTGTCTAACCTGGGGATCCTGTAATGAAGAAATTTTGTAACTTGGTTGATAAGAATTTTCAATTGTATGCATTTTTAGCCACTTTGGTTTAAATCGAATTTTTGCTGATACCATATAGTGATAAGAGTTTAATTCGATATGCTCCTGCGTCTAAAATTAACTCTGCTAATTTGCGATAATGTAGTCAATTACTGATTTGCATCCTCTGGCTGACCAAGTGTATTTATGTATTTCCTTGTGTTTAAACACCGAATTCATTATTCTGATTTTATAAATGACAAAATCTCGCAGTCTGTGACCATTTTTAATATTATTCGTGACACCTCCAAGGAGTCCGAAGACTCATTGCGGGAGGACACCTACTGTACAAGTCTCCTTCTCCACTATTGCACAGAACCTCTACTACCAATCACCTACATCAACGCCATCTACTGCCCACAACCACCACCACCACAGCTACTATTTTTTGTCTGTAAATTGCGTGTGTTCCGAAGGGCCGATTTGTCTGTACGCGGGATGAAAAACCCGGGAGAAAAACCCTGCTACATCCGTATGAGATCGGCTAACTCACCTTCAATTGAAAAAGTTCATATAAAGATTCCTCGCGTCATGACGAGAATCGAATTTAGGTCTTTTCTAATCGAAGGGCGCAACGTACCGTCGTTCTTCCAATTGCTCTACGGAAGCAAAAATTTTGATTACATGTATCTTCGCCAAATTTACCTAGGTTTGTTTTATATTTTTTGTTTCCTATTCTGGCATTTAAATCTCCTGCTAGCAGTAAATAGTCAGGTTTGTTTGTTTTATCTATGGCATTCTGTAGTTCTTTATAAAATATATTACTGTCTTCTTCTTTTCCCTCTTCTGGTGCATATGCACCAATTATTATTATGTGGCCTCTTAAAGTTTTGAGTCCAATTTCTATTAGTCTTTCATTCAAATAGTTATAATATACAATATTGTCCTTTAGAGATTTATGTACCATAATCATTATACCTGCTTTTGCTCTTTCTTCTTCTTTTTTTTTTTTTTTTTACCCCACTGTAGATTTATATATAGTTGTTCGTTTCTTTTGTGCCTTTTTGTTTTTTCTTTGTTTCTGTTACTATACATATCTTTATGTTAGCTTGGTTTAGTTGTCTATCAAGTTCCTCTTCTTTGTATGCGATGCTTCTCACATTCCATGTTGCAATCTTCATTATGTGTTCCTTTTTCCAATTTCGTTTACCTTTTCCTGAATTGTGGTCTTTTCCCTGATAATCCGTCCGGCTTTTCTTTGGATGAGACTTGAAATTGTATCGAATTTCCCCAGGACAGGTTACCAGCCTGTCACTGGTTAAGTCCTGTGCTAGGGCTGCTACCTAACGCCTCTCAACAGGCAGATCTAACAGCATTTACTGTTAGGATGTTAGAGTTATACCGCCCATGCTCGGTCGCCAGTGCCTCGTTTGTACTTTTAGAACAGGATGGACCACGAGATAGTGAGGTTGGTATTTGAGTAGGAGAGGCTATGTATTGCGCTTCACCACCCCTTCCATCCCGTGGGCTAATGTAATAGTGGGAAATTACTTCATGAGTATAATTGCACTGCGGCCGATGTCCTAGCGCCTGTCACTAACATTTATTATGTAATGTGAAACTAATTATGATGACTAAACTATTTTTGTTACGCAAAGAATAAAATTTATGAAAACAATCATTAGAAAGGAATAACTTCTGCTGACTCATGAAAACAATTTTCAACATTACTTCTGATGATTTCAACGCTGTCGGGTTTTAAACTTGTATTCTTCCAAAAATAATCATTTTTGCAAGCCCGAAATGATGTCGGATTTGGAAATATTCTGAACTGACCGCTAGATGACACTGCCGCAGTTAATAATAAAAATAAAAATAAAAATCCCACCACTAGGTACAGTAACTTTGCTTTAAGAATACATTAATTATAAACTAACTTTCTTGTTTTTATTGGTTGCAGCAATTTGTAGCTAAAATTCAATGTTGGATCTTGTTCTGTCTTTTTTTAAAGGCCACAAAAATAAGGAAAACGACCGAGCCATGTTTTTCAGATAGCTCCCTTCTAAATACATTGTAAGCATTTGAAAGCTCTAACAAACCAAAAATGAATAGCATAATAATAAAACTGACTGTGATCAGTTTTATTATATACTTGTGATTCATATAATCTTAGTTAATAAATATATAAGTAAATAAATATTATAGCCGAAGAACACTATCTCAGTTTCCAAAACGTACCTAACGCTCAAAAATAAAACCTTCGTGTGCAGAACTTTGTCGTTTGCAAAGTAAACCAGACGCGATAATGCCTGGTTTTCAGGAAAGCTTTGCTAATGTATACTTAACAAAGCCAACAGGTCTTACACGACCTGGCTTGACCTCGGTGACCCTCCTCGTCCTTCGTAAACGAAATTAGATCTTCTCTGATAACCAGCATAGTAGAAAATTTTAAGTATTACGTTGTTTAATAATATGACAGCGTATGTAGTTTTTATATTCGTATAAAATATTCAGTAAAAAAGAAATCAGCAGTGAACAGAATATGAAATAGATGAAAACATCCATCATTAACTGCATTCTACATAATGTATAAAACAAGAATACATTTTAACTACTTAAGGATACTTTTTAGTAAAGGCAGTAAATCCACGATAGGTGACGCCTTGAAAGTGTCTCGTAACAAACTGAATTGATAGCATTTCCTTTTATTAGCCTTAAAGCCGTGGTCAGGTGGTTGATGAATTTCATCACTCGGTGTACAATAATATATTATACACCGGACGATTATTACCTTTCGCATAAAAATAAAGCCAAAAGTTCGTGCTGGTTTACTTATTGCTTTACTTTTGCATTATGTGTATAAAAGGCAAATTAAGGCTGCTGCGACAAACCTCTGAGTGATAGTGGCTGTCATTTTATTCTTTAAAATGATATTGTAGAATATATCTACAAGGACTGCTGCCATGGAATCAACGAATTTTATTTTCGTATAACAGAGCTGTTCACCTTGAAGTCAAGTATAGAAGAATAACAACTCGTTCACGGACTTAGCAGTCGGTTTTGCAACTTGCGGGACACTTCAGGGTCGGACTGGATATTAACGTACTGTCGTTTGTTTAAATTTTGCGAGACGTCTTATTAGCAAGCCTTGTCGTTCAATGCTTCAAACGTACCCCTTCATGAAATAAGAAATTTGTGTGTGTGTGTGTGTGAGCGCGTGTTGCATCGTCGAACAGGTGCCTGCATGGATGTGGCTGAGGTTTATTATTTATTTATTATAGTGAGATGGGGGAAAAGTTCATTAATGGTTCTCGATTTATTCCTGTAATATTATTTACTAATTTTTATTTCATTCACAAAAACTGTATTCTCTCTACTTATCCTACACATATTTTTATAACTTGCCTATAAAATGGCATTATTAAAAACGAGTTGTCGCTTCCTTCAAAAAACTTTATTTTTTGTATTAACCTACGATTAACCCTCATATGTTATATGTAATGCAACGTTTTGTAACACATCGAAAACCGGTGGCAGTTTATTAATAAATTTTTGCTGTTAATGGATTTTGTAGTATAAACAATACGATTCTTTAATTTTAATTAATTTAATTTAATTTAATTAATTAAAAATTAATTTAATTAAATTAGGTGAAATTAAAATATTGACAGTTCGTTATATTTTAAATGAAATTTAAACAGAACACTACAGTTTTTTAAAGGAGAAATAAATTACGTCACCGTGTGTCAGTGGCGCACTCAGGATTTAATCTTGGAGGGGGGGGAGGTTGAGTAGACGATTTGCGAATACACACTACGCATCGCATACGACCTATGACTGAGCATCTGCAGTGATCGCTAATTCATAAGTAGTATAGAAATAGAAGACACGACATAACATAAATATAAAAAAAAAATGAATTTTAATTAGGAAAAGATTTTTGGAAATTTTTGTAGTGTTTTTCCTTTTCTTTGGGGGTACCCGAGTCCCTTGCCTCCCCCCCCCTGGGTGCGCCACTGCCGTGTGTACTTTTTCACCTATTTTCTCTCCATTGCTGGACGAAGGTCTTCACCAAATTCCTCCATTTTCTGTGCCACTGAGTTCTATCCATCTTATTCTCTTAACATTGATATTCCAGCAGCTGTTTCCATCTTTGTGGCTGTTAACAATGCCCAAGTATTGCTCTTTCTTTCTTGAATGGTAATACGAACCAGTGATCTCTCCATTTTCTTCTGGGTAGTCCTCAAGTCATTTTTTTTAAAGTCAAGTTCCATGTTTCGCTTCCGTATGTGATAATCAGAAGTATACAACTGTTGAATATTTTTCTTTTAAGGCTGATTGCGATGTCCCCCTTTGAGTGTTTCACACCGTGTACTTCCTAAACTGTTACATACCGTTAGTACTAAGCCTTCTAAAGTATATTCATTTATTATTGGAATTACGTACATAATGACATAAGCGTTATGAAATGGAATTTCGCATTGCTTTGCTAACCCATTTTCCAGAAAAAAATGGGGGGAGGGAGTGATATTAGTCATCAAATTCTGTTGTTCTCACTTCTTTAGTTCCCTCAAAAATAATGAAGAGCATCAGCAGACTTCACTACTGGTGACGCCATCAGCTAATCAGTGACAGTCTATGTGGTTTCTGCCTCTCGATGAACAGCAAACTTGTAGCCATCACCACTCGCCACCCATCTTTTGGACAGAAGCCATGGAAAGATTTGGAGAAACTCATGAGGGTGCATTTAACATTTTTAGGGCGCTTGATCAGGTTTGGCACTGAGTCCTGTTCATCAAATACTATCTCATAGTCTGGTCTGCCTTCTACCTTTTGCAGCTAGGTTGCCGGTTTCTTCTTTGGTCATTCACTGCTTGTCATACGATTGTCGTTCACACACGAAACATCTCTTAGTGACCTCCTGTTTTTAAGATTTCTTTGCCGGTACTGGAGTACCCTTGGCTCAATACTTTGATCCACTGTTTTTCTCCTATACATAAATTCTCTCGCTGACTCAAATCCTGTCCATAGTTGGGTCGATGGCAGTACATTGTATTTTTCTTCATCTGATAAACTTTGAGTATGCGCTTCTAAGTTTTAAGATCTTGTATAACCAGTGCCTTAAACCTTTTCAGTAGGGCATGGATAATGTGAAATACAGGTCAACCTCGCGGGCCTGCGTTATTTTTCTGCAAGAAAGGTCTTCCCCCTTCACTCTTTGGTAGTTTCTAGATCTCTAAGTAAGATTAAATTTCTCTTCTTAGGCTTACATATACCCCCTGGCTTTTCCTTTTGAAAACACATCACATCCATAGCCTCTTCGGCTTCAAAAATAAAATGAAATAAATAAAACGTAAGTGAAGAATCTTACTTATAGGACATTTTTCAGTTGAAAGTAGTTAGCTAGTCACCCTACAAAGATATAGTATTTTCTCAGGCTTTCCCAGAAACTGGGAGTTTCTATTCTACAAAAGGACTAAAAATTTTCAGAGAACACGCATTAATAACAAACAAAAATACAGTGGTGGAGTGAATTGTGTAGTTGTGGTCTTTCGCAATGATCCCTAGGACTCCATGGGGATGCCATGGAATAATTAAATTCGAAAAAAATCAATACTTTTTTTTTTATGTTGCTTCCACCCACGAAAGGCAAACTAAGCTATAGTACGTTTTGTACCGTGGGTGGACGGAGTTTTTAAAAATATTTTTATCAATTTTATATATTTTTTGTATTTTTTACATAGTCCGGACACTCTGCTGTAGAGAACTAACATGAATTTTTTCAAGCTACTTCAAGCTTCCAATAAGGGGCGCAGTGGTCTCACAACGGGGCAATGAAATTCATCCTCCCATTTAACGACAATCACAAACATCCATGCCGATGGCGGGATTCGAATCCGCTGCCTGTAGGTTGGAGAGTGGGTACACTAACCACTCAGCCAACAAGGCCAGCAGGTTGCAATACAATTAAGCACATTTCGCAATAAAAATAAAATGTCGCTTTGTTCGTATACAGTCGTTACTCGCTAGATTTTAATGAAATTTTTGTATTCTGGATTCTTCTAAATATTTGTCTATCAGTTTCAGGTTTAGTAAGTTTTTTTATAATGCAGAACAATACAGAATCACATGCCATTAGGGTATATTGAGCGCTAAAGACGCCGGATGAATCATTAATTAATCCCGACTGTGTGCGCTTTTGTTAACGGTGGATCACTAGTAATGCAATAATCGCAACAGTAACTTATTAATCTTGAATTTCTTAAAATTGCTGCATGAATAAATAGGCGGTTTCAGAGTCAGATTAGGCGATACCATAAGCACATTTAGGGCTTGTCCAAAAGGAAATTTCAGGAAAATAAATGTCAAATGTATACTTTATACTAATTGTAATACAAACGTTTGATTATTAGACGCTAATACTTTAAATGCGAAGAGATGTTTTTGTTATTCGCATTGCTAATGGTCGTTTGAAATATTCAGTCATTTTGTTCTCGAGGTTCCGGTTTGTGCCGTATTATAAGCTTTTATTATCAGCATGTTGGTATGCAATGTGATCTGACTCCATCAAACTGATCAGATGGAAGTTTTTCACTCATGTTGATGATGCTTAGCATTGTAAGACTTGAAAGTACGAAAAAGCAAACACGTTGGCTTTGTCACAATTGTCGTTCACACGAAACGTCTCGAAAATGGAAAAACTGATTTTAATGAAACATATTTAAGAACGAGGAACAGTTGTCAAATTTTTTTTTTGGCTAAAATTAGTTTGCGAGTGATGGACACTGTGGAGTTGCCCTTGAGCCTAGCGATTTTAATCGCTCACAGGGAACAGTGCCGAATTTTTATCCAAGCTTCCAAATATTACCAAAATCCATTCTGACAAAGAGTGGTCAGACTACTTCATTCCTGAGTATAATGAGAGACAAAAAAAAAACGATACATTATCAACCATTTATGTTTAGTCACTGTTGCCAAATTCAGATGATTCAAAACGTGGTTTTCGTGCCAGATTCTCATCTGTTTCAATCCATTCCTTCTTCACTTCAACAAAGAATTGATCTCTGGTCTCTGAGTTCGCCATCACGGTTGGACGAATGAATAGCATATCCGATCTCTAACTATATAATCGCTATACTTCACTGCAACACATTAGTACTGTCTTATTTTTTTCCGTGGGGCATAGTTATATGCAGCTCCCACCCACGAAAGGTTTTATTGGCTTTTTTTTTTTTTTTTTTTTTCGTCGGGCGTAGTTTTATGTGGGTCCCACCCACGAAAGTTATCCCTGTAAAGCTATACTGCATTCTTACCGTGGGTGGACTAAGAATTTCTTTCCCTTTTTTTAATTTTTTTTTTTTTTTTAATATTTTCTGTATTTTAATTCATTTTTACTTGGTCCAGAAACCCCTTTTTTTCAAGCCGCTTTAGGCTTCCAATAACGGGACGATTTATATATTCTGATCTTCATGTTAACGCTAATTTGCGTTAAATTTCGTTAACGCTTGTTTTCAACAAGTATGGACTTGAATATTTTGTGTTTTGATTATTTTAACTTGATGCTGCAGTACGACCGCACTTGAAGAGTCATCTGTCCTTCGTATCATAACATCAGTTTATCTCTATTGCACCGGAATGGTTTTTCTTTTAAGTTACTGATTACACGTCATAGTGACGTACCCTTTCTGTCTACGTGCACATTTAGGCTTGTGTACACTAAAACTAAACGAGGGACATTATAGAAATAACTACTGCATTGTCAATTAAATGATTATGGTTTTTAATGTTTTAAGTTCTGCGTATACGAAAACAGCAACTTCGTTTTATCTTTCTTGCACTGTTTTTTTTATCACTCTGATACCTTTTCAAGTGGCTTTTTTATTATTATTACAGCTTATATCGAATATTTACTCATAAAATGCGACGGTTTCAAGCATTGAAACTGAAGTAAATTCCTCATAAACTACGATATTCCGCTCAAATGCTATTTATGACCAATTCCAAAGTACGCGCCTTACGTTTGGTTGCCTAGCAACCAATTTACTGTTCTTATTTTATTTAAATCTTTTAATCGTGGGTGTCAAATTAGTTTACGAAGCCGTGTACACTGGGTCAGCAGAAAATGTACCGTTTTTTTTTTTTTTTTTTTTTTTTTTCCCAGAGCCAAATAACACTTGAAGTGTTATTTGGCTCTGAACAAGAATGTGTAAGAAAGTTTTACAGCGAATAAAATTTGGGCAGCTCTCAGATGTGAAATGTACACTAAAATACACACATTATTGAGGGGAAAAAATGAAAGAGTTTGAGAACAGGAACCAAACCTTGGAGATTCAGTGGCAAGTCCTGAAGAAAACATTGATTCGGCCAGAGAGGCATGTGGTGAGGTTGTGTGCAAGGATAGAAAAATCAAAACTCCATGGTGGACACAGGAAGTTAAAGAGGCAGTGAAGGAAAAGAAGAAAGCATATCAAAAGTTCCTGGCAAATAAGTCAGCTTGTGCTCTTAGAGAAGACACAGACAGATGTAAGAAAGCTAACCACTGTCTAAAACTAGCTAAACAAAAATCATGGGAAGACTTTGGTAAGAACATAGAAAATAAATATCGAGAAGGTGGCAAAATATTCAAGATACTGTGGAGGTTGTTGAAAAAGATCAGAAATGGAGGAAAGGGTGCTTGCTGTAAAAGGAATTAAAAATGATAAAGGTTACATAAAAACTGATGAAAAGATATTCTTGTTGTATGGAGTATTACTTCGAAAAATTGCTAAATGAAACAAGCAGTGATGACAGCATAGTAGTAAAAAAACACTCAACAGACATGCAATCAAAAATACATATCCATACTTGAAGTAGAAAAAGCTATCAATGTGGAAAGGCAGCAGGAGTGGATGATATTCGACCAGAAATGCTCAAGTATGGAGGTATAAAAGTCTTACAGTGGCTGCACTGCATAGTTCAGAAGGCCTGGACAGACGGACGAATTCCAGATGATTGGAGTAGAGCTCTCATAGTACCCATGTATAAAGACGGAGGTGGGGCAGAATGTGAGAATTACAGAGGTGTGTCCCTACTGAGTGTTATTGGTGGGATTTAAGACAGGTATGCTTGAGACGCGGTTGAGGGGGATTGTGGGGAGAGGCTTGGTGGGGAGCGGGCTGGATTCAGGCCAGGTGGGGGGGGGGGGACTGTCGGGATCAAATTTTCGCTTTACAGCTAATAGTTGAGAAATTGTGGGAATATAACAAATTTGTATTTAAGTTTTGTAGATCTGGAAAATGCGTATGACAGGGTGCCAAGAGAGAAGCTGTTCAAAGTGCTACAGTTATATGGTATCGATGGAGCATTATATCAAGCAATACCTAGTCTTTATACCACAGATATGAGAGTCCTGAGAAAGATTAAGAGCACGAAACAGATAGCATCAATGGCAATATCATATTAAAAATGTGGATATTAGGAAAGAACTTGACATTGTCAGCATCCAGGAATGCATTATCAGAACTAATCTCAGGTAGTATGGTCAATAAACAGAATGGGAGACGAAAGATTAGCAAAACAAGTGTTCTTTGCCAGGTTGACAGGAAAATAACCAGAGGAAGACCAAGAATTGATACGGTAAAAAGGACCTTAGAAGACAGAAATATAAGATCTGATAATGTTGAAGTCTTGACAAGTAACAGACTGATTTGGAGGAAAATTGTAGATAGGAAGTTAGTAATGATGTAAGTTTTTCATGCAGTACTATCATATCCTGTACGCCCCTTGAGGGCACACATCAGGAATTTGATGATGATGAATAACACTTCAAGGAATGGCACTCCCCCCCCCCCCCAACGGCCGAAGTGGGTGGAAGACGGATCCACCAAAACCGAATGAAACTGCTGAACTGTCTATAATATAAGCATGCATCTAAATTAGGCAGACAGAGAAACAAGCTATGAAAAAAAGAACTAATTTCTGTGAATTTATTTTGCCATTTTCAAAATGGCAAAATAAATGATTAAAAATAACCTTGATTACAAATATACATTAAAAATATTCTGGAATTATATTGGCATTAAAACTAAGTACTGTAAAGAACACTACAATGGCGAATACATAAAAGTATACAAAGGGCATAAATCTAACCTATAGATGAACAATAAACGAAACGGTCATAAGATTTCTTGCAGTGTTTGACTGATTTGCTTTAATGGCATCATCTGAATAAATGAGTGCTAAGCATTGCAGCATATTTAAGATAAGGTTTTAGTCATCATGGATTACTTTACAGACTTATTTTTAAGTTATATCCTCTAGCGGAAATGTATGACGCATTCATAATTGACCTTTCATGCGCTGGTAGTTAGGAAATCTATGAAAAGTGTGACTTATCTACAAAATTAGTCTCTTAATCCACGACGACACGAATACTTTTAGAAATAGTTCTTGCTTTCGGCATTGAGTTTTTCCAACGCTAGTGAGCATCTCCAAATAATACTGAAGGTCATGTTTCGCAACCTCTGAATGTTATCTACCACAGTCATCTGTAATTTCCTTTAAAAAAAATAATAAAAATCCTTAGCGTGATTCATCTCAGCGTGAATCACTCCAAGAAACAACCGATCATTCCTATAAAACAGAATAATCTTAATTCCACCAGTCAGTGTTATTCTTCTCCAGGTTAAAAAACGTAGTTGGTTGAATTTATTCTTTGGACTTGGGTATAATGGAAACTAATGGAGAATGGTGATTCAAAACTGCGAGTCATCGGAATGATTGAATTGATGAATAATAACTAGATTAATATGAATATGACTAATACCAATAACGAGCAGAATCGGAGGTTAATAACCGCCTGAAGTTAATATCACGCACCTCAAAAAAAAAAAAAATTGTTTTGAGATTTCTTCTACATAGCTTAAAATAGGTTTATCCCCCTCCCTTTAAATGAGCTATGTCATTTAAGACAATTGTGCTCGTTTCTTGTGACATTAACCTGCCTGTTGTTGGAAACACGGACGCTTGCAAACAGGGAGTTTTGCTCGTAGTCAAACTGGGAGCTCTCGCTTGGTGGGAACATTATTAGATGAAGTAACTCCGGTGTTCCGTCTTCGACGAAACAGGCTATTTATTAATAGGACAGGTTCCCCCCCCCTCACCTCTTTTTGGTCTGTTTTTCTTTTCTAAATTAAGTCCACATATTTTTCTGACTTACAAATTTGGCTATTTAATTCATAAAGAAAAATTAACTATTATTATTTAAATAACTATTATTATTTAAATAATAATAGTTAATATTATTAACTTTACATCAAATAATATTATTTGTTATCTGTTTCTCCTACTTCTTGAAGCCATTGATAAGAAATTTTTGTAGGCAACATTGTATATTGTAATAAATTAGTCACATGTTTGAAAAGTCAAGTTTTAGGTGACATTACAGTTATACTGAGCATCGCACTTCGTGTCACATTTTTGAACATTTCCTGTATTAACAGCGAGTATATTTGTGTTTTTAGTGCTTCGAATATCGAATGAAGGTTTATAGTAGAAGGACCCGATCACGAAATCGTGATGCTATTAATTCCCTCAAAAAAGGAAGTTGAAGCAGCTTCTTAAAATAGAATCCCCCCCCCCCCCCAACACAAATCACGCCTGTAATGGATAAAAGAAGCCCCGAAGCAGTATTTATCACTATGACATCATAGTATAAAGCTCAAATTAGCAACAAGGAATCGGTTTTCACTTGTGGTTACCAGAATTTGTACTACTGATGTGGCTTTGTCAGTGTGTGTGTATAGCAAATCTGCTCAGACTGGACGCAATGAAATTTGATATCTTTGCTAATAGTTGAGTCAGTTTCGGTTTCAATAGGACAATTTCAAGTTCACTTATCTGTTTCGTGTGAGACCTATAATCAAAGTTTTTTCCCTTCTCGGAAACAAACAAATGTGGTGACGTCATACTTCATGACAAGTGCAGTTTGTTCTTGCAACACAATAAACAGTGCTCGTTTCCGTTATCATCCAGATTTCGTCAGTTAATGTTATTCTATAATTATTTGCTATTGAAAGTTTGCATACGTTTCGAAGCTATTAAAAGTTAATTACCGCTCGTTGCATAACGCTAATAAATATATAAAAAGTTTTAATATGAAATAGTGATAGTTAAATTTAAATGGATAAGGATAAATTGCTTGATAAAGCACCGCGTAATAATTCAAACATATAATTTGGAATCTTTATAGTTAAGAAATATACTCAAGCATTGAATAAGAAGACTTACAAGTTTTTATGATTAACTATGTGTGTTATCCTCCCGGTTTGTCTTGTGTGGGAGTAAAAAAAAAAAAAAAACCGGTTTCCGTGTGAGACTAGAATACTAAATGAAGGAGGTAATTTTCATACATTAATTGTACCAATAACAACCCGAATTCGATCAATGAATCATTTGTAAAACATGCCCCCCCCCCAACCAATACAATGTTTGTATCTCAATTGAGTACTAATAAGCACTGTTTGATATGAACTCTCAGGTTTTTTTTGTTTGTTTGTCCCCCCCCCCCCTTACAAATTGGACTAAAGATTAGAATGCAAGGCTCATCTGAGACTGTCTATACGCCAATGAAGTTTTTTTTTTTTTTTTTTTTCCCAAGTTCACGATAATTCAAAAGGAAGTCGTGATGCCATGTTCTATCTGGTTGTTGACCATCTTTTAAAAGTAATGAACCATTGCATTAATCTTTCGTCACATGCTTTCAAGTTTTGTCATTCTTTTCGCTCCATTGAAAATGTCCATGGATGAATTCGGCCAAGAACGTGTCAAAATTTGCTTATATAAGATTTAGTATTGGAATGTATTTTCGGAATGGAATATTACTTTCTTTTATTCTGTGCCATAACTACGTTTCAAAAAAAAAAAAAAAAAAGTCCGTATCCTAAACATGCAGAAATCGGATAAATTGCACCAGTTTGCAGCTAATGCAGATACAATGTTTGCATCTCATATGGGGAGGTTGTTTCCTCCCCATATGATCATTTCATGGTCGTAGGGAGGAAACAACATATTCTTTACCTGTTAATTCTTCGTTCCTTCCACACTTCACTTCCACTGTCGCGTTTTCGCATATTTTATTTAGGATTGCAGGTGGTTTGCTGTGTTTAAAAGACCTGCAAACATCAATAAAATAATAAATGTAATAGATTCATTCCCGTCCACCACTACACTGTCATTCTGTAGGTTTTCGACTTGTCGTGGATGGGAATGCTGTAGATATAAAAGTTGTATTCCTGTTTTTATTTTAAATGTTTTATTTGTTGCTTGTTTTACCTTGTTAACCTAATCATTTTAGCGTACATATAAAAATAGAAATATCCTAAATTGGCTTTTTAAAAATTCATTTTATCATCGCCAACACCAAGTAAAATGTAAAGTCCGGTTTGAGTAGGTAGCTGTTGCTGAACCGCTTTGAGTGGGATTTGAGGACTTTGGATGGGTGGTAAGTTCATGAAAGGACAAACGAACGAACTTCCACATTAAGCGTATACAAAGTTTCGGAAGCAAACAGCTTATAAATATGCAAAGCATATGTGGGCTGGGAAATTTATCAAGTTTTCTATAGATAAGGGCGGAACTGTTGACTACACCTTCCCATCAGTAATTATGAACGTTTTAATAACGAGAAAAGTTCTGATTAATAATAGTAATGGAGGATAAAAAAAGAAAGAAACATCTGTTTCTCTCACTAAAGAGATGCATACACTCAAATGAATGTTTTTGAATCCATTCGATTGGGAATACTGCCATTGATAGCACGCTGATTTCACTCTAACTGTTCTTAATTTCAATTAAATATATTAATTAGATGAACTTGATTTTCAATGGTTAATCTCTTCTTGTATTTGAAATCTCGGCGCATTTCCGTGGAAAGAATTAATACTTATCTCATTTCAGAGGCCTTTTTTTTTTTTTTTGTTGTTGTTTATCGCGACTTCATGACATTACACAGACTTCGTTCAGATAATATTACCATCCATATGCTGCTCTTTAAGAGATTGCTTAATACGCCTTTTAGAATTTCCTGGTCATAGGACATAAAAAGAGGAACTAATGATAAACAAGAAAGCAGAATATCACTGAAGGGGAAAGAACGTACTTTAAGTCCGGATAATGACGGCTTGTTTGTATTTCTATTATCTTATTTCTTCCCATGAGTGGCTCTCCTAGTCTTCTTGTACTTTTATTAGGCGCCCAGATATTGAAATAATATTACAATAGTAACTTGACTTCTCACCTAACTTACTGTTCGTTGGATTGAATTGTTTAGAATTCGAACGAGTGGATTATGTCTATCAGTTGCATCACTTAACTTTATTTTTATATTTTTACGCAGAGTTTTTTTTTATTATTTATTTTTTATTTATTCTGGAAATAAATAAATGAAACGAAATAAAAATTATCTCAATCTCAGATCCAGGAGGAGACGAAGCTTATCGGTAAAGAATGACTAGATGATATCACTCCCACCCTTAGATTTCGAACAAAGGTTTTTCAAATCAAAGGACATGTTTCTATTCCTCTAAAATAAAATATTAATATTTACAAAAAAAAATTTAATTTTTAATAATGTACTTATTTAAAGCACATTAACTTTCTCACCTAAACAATTTTTTTTTTTCTTTTTTGGATGTGGCGGGAATATAGCAGTTCGAATCTGTTTTTAAAAAAGGATATGCCTACGGACAACGAGCTAAGAGTTCTGAATTGGGAATTTTATATATAGAAGTTTGGTTTTTGTAGCATACGAGGAGGGGGGGGGGTCTGGAAAGTTCTGATAAACACCTAGAACAAAAATTATAATTAAAGCTACTGATATAACTACAAGAACGAACATGCTAGTAGCAGAGTTAAGAAGGTAACTTACGTTCTTATATTCGTATATCCTCGTATAAGGCCTTGTTACTTGTTGAGGTGCAACAGAAAAAACGCAGCACAGAATTGCCACCGGTAATTAAGAAGAAAAGAGAAAGACCTCGAAGTAGATATCTTCGTGGTTCTAACAGTAAAGGTATGAAGGCCAATGTGTCATCAAAAGTAAATGAATTAGACACAACAGAAGATACCAACAGGTCAATAAAGTCGTTCACAAGTGAAGGAATTTTAGAACTGTCAGGAACTGATTACAGAATCCAACACAATTTTTGCTGACTTTTATATGAGACTTGTTTTTTACTAATTTGGGTGCGCTGATTTCAAATATCAAACCCATTTTTCTCTATCACGTCAGGTTTTTCCACTATGGCATTTTCTTTTTGCTAATTTGTAAGTTTTTGATAGTTTTAAGGAGGCAGTACTATTTAGAGGATCAAAAAAATCGATTTTTTAATATTATTTTCTGAAAGTACGTACTTTTAAAAATCTGTTCCTAACTTTTTATCAAGAAATTCGAAAAATCCCGAAGATATAGCCTATTATTCAAAGCGGTGCCCAGATCAGAATCGGAGCGCTCACCGCTCTCGCTTGTTAGTAAACGAATAAATGCTTAAGAACCTGCAACGGCACGTACTGGCGCTTTGAATGCGAGAGAGGCCTAACTAAACAAAAATAGCAATAATCTACGTGATTTTTCGGTTCACGCCAAATCATTGGAATGCCAAAACCTAATTTTTGGCGTTTTCCCTTGCTCCACTGTCGTAAATTTTCTACGCATGACTTACACACTTTATTTGGAGCCCATGACTTGTCCTGATCTGCAGTTTTTACGTCAAAGTATGCAAAGTACACTTTCTTAACGAAATCAGTGATATATGTCCTTTGACTGGGAACAGTAAAGCTGCCACAAATGTAGCAGAAGGAATCTACACTATTGACACAATTTCGAGTAGTAGACATGATGTATTTTCTTCACTGCCGACTAACATGCAATTAACAAGACAAAAAAAACCAGAGACTTTATTGAAACGTTATAAGCGCTCATCATACTTTCACGATCGATTAACGATAGACTGATTTCGATCGTTCTTCGTCCGCTATGACGCATATAGCATTCATTTGTTTTAGGTAGTTTTCATCGCCTACTTTTCATCACCTAAATGTATTAGGTCGAATATCGGCCTCTCTCGTATTCAAAGCGCCAGTACGTGCCGTTGCAGGTTCTTACGTATTTATTCGTTTACTAACAAGCGAACAAGCGAGAGCGGTGAGCGCTCCGATTCTGATCTGCGCACCACTTTGAATAATAGGCTATATCTTTGGGATTTTTCGAATTTCTTGATAAAAAGTTAGGAACAGATTTTTAAAAGTACATACTTTCAGAAAATAATATTAAAAAATCGATTTTTTTGATCCTCTAAATAGTACTGCCTCCTTAAAACTATCAAAAACTTACAAATTAGCAAAAAGAAAATGCCATAGAGAAAAAACCTGACGCGATAGAGAAAAATGGGTTTGATATTTGAAATCAACGCACCCAAATTAGTAAAAAACAAGTGTCAGATCATAATCAGCAGAAAAAAAATTTTTTTTTTGTTGGCCAGTGTTATCCATTAAATGAGATTTCTGTTTCTAATTCAAATATATATCCTAGTCCAATTCAGAACTCATTTTCATCTATACAGAGTTCAGTGTTGGTAAAAGGATCACAACAAAGTGAAGATACAATAATAGAAATTGAGGAATCACAGGCGGTGACAACATCTTTTGACAGTTTGCTCCAAGATTCATTGTCAATCCTAATAATGAATACGATGCCTATTCTTAATACTGTTGAGTTAATTGAAACTCACTGAAATAACATAGAATCAAGGCTAAGTACAGATAGCCAAATATTAGTTCCTTGTTCTGTATCACCTGAATTATCTACTTCTCTTCAAGTTGCACAAAGTATGATAAAAGATATCGAACCTGGTGTCTCACTCTTATTACCTGGAGCTGCAGTTTCACCTTATGCCAGTTCTTCACATCAAGACAGCAGAACCATGATGTCTTGGGATACATCCAGGCCGACTGCTGTTATGCCAAACATTCCTAAAATACATGATCAGCAGCTTCCATTACAGGATCAGAATATTGCTTAAGAGAAGGAAAATGGGTCAGTTAATTATCCATGGATATCCTCGTCAGAACATCAGTGTGAGGACTGCTGTAGATGCTGCGCGACTAAAAATATCCAAAGACATAATATGAAACTACATGAAAATGACAGACAGGAATATATATTGGATGCGGACATGAAAGCAGAGTTGATGATGATGAGGCAAGAGATGAACTGCATGCGAAATGAGATGAAAAGAATTAGAGACATACATGGAAGAGTGAAAAAGAGCAGAAGGAAAGATGGCCATGCAAAAGATATATCGAATGATTCGAGAGTGGTTCTCTATGGAGATTCCATTATTAGAGGTGTGATGAATGAGAAGATGCATAAGGTTTGTTTTCCTGGTGGTAGAATGGAGAGAGTGATTGAAGCGTTGGACATGAGGAATAAGAGAGCACAAGAATTGGTGGTTGTAGTAGGAACAAATGATTTGGATGGGAACAAGGAAAATGCCAGATTGGATATAAGGAGATTATTAAGGAGAGTAAAAGATAACAGTGTGGTAGGAAAGGTAGTCAGTGTGCTGCCAAGGTATGATAGTGATGAATTGAGGAGGCGAGCAAAGATTATGAATGATATGTTAGCGCAGTTATGTGAGGAGAATGGAGTGCATTTTGTGAATGTGTGGGAGGAATTTGAGGGACGGATGGAATTGTATAAAGAAGATGGGCTGCATTTAAATGGTTTTGGAGTGAGTCTGCTGGAGAGATTGTTACTGGCAGGAGAAGTAATGACTGTAATGAATATATCTGAGGTGGTGCGAAGTGATATGAAAGAGCAAAAAAGTAAGGTATTTGTTCACTTGCAAATGGGGAGGTGAATATTATGAATGAAGTAAATGAGAGAGTGGAGGTACAACACGAACAGGGAAACGGGGGGAGTCAGGGTGAACGGGGAGGAACTTTATTAAACATGCGGATGCTGAATTCAGAGGTGAATGTGTAAGCGGGCAGACACAGATTGAGATGGCCAGGGATGGGTGGGAAGAGTTTAGGTGTGAGGAAAGTTGTAGAATTGGTGGTAATATAGAGGAAGTGACTGGGGAAGGTATTGAAGAGTCACATCGTAGGAGTGACGCTCGTAGTACTTGTATTTCTTATGTTTATTATGTTTTTACTGATTTCTTATGTTTATACACTAATGCTAGAAGTATTCGAAATAAGGGGAACGAAATTGTTGCTTTGCTCGAGTCTGTTCGCCCCAAAATTGTTGGTATAAGTGAGACGTCGTTAGATGACGATGACATCCCGATGGAATAGAGATGAACGGATATGATATTTTTTGTGAAGATAGACAGGGAAGAAAGGGAGGAGGAGTACTGTTAATGGTAGCAGATGATTTGTGCCCATCTAAAGTGGAATTGCAAGGTGCAAATAGTGGTCACGGTTTTGAGGCGGTATGGTGTGAGGTAGAAATAAACAGGATGAAATATTTAGTTGGGTGTTGCTATAGACCTGGTAATATGGAAGGTAATGAGAAGGAAATGTATAGGCAAATTGGCCTAACTAGCAAGAAACGAGTTATCATTATGGGCGACTTTAATTATGATAATAGAGACTGGAAGCAAGAGACTGCATCTGGGGGTAAAGAAAATTAATTTTTGGAGTGTTTGAAAGATAATTACCTTAGGCAGCAGGTAACGGAGGGTACACGAGGATCAAGAGTATTAGATTTGATCATATCATCAGATGATGTTATTATAAATGAGGTGCCAAATTAGCAACCTGCTTACTTTTTATAATAAAGTGACAAATGCGTTGGATAAGGGTGTTGCATATACAGTGGTATATTTAAATTTTGCAAAGGGGTCTGATAAATTGCCAGATTATAAGCTAGTAATTAAATTGGAACGGATGCGGCTGAACAGTAGATTGGTTCGCTGGATTGGAGATTGACTGTCTGATAGGTATCAGCGAGTTGTCTATGGAGGAGCGATATCCCAGAAGAGGAAAGTTATTAGTGGTCTGTTTTGGGTCCATTGCTGTTTAATTTGTATGTAAATAATATCTGGAGAGGTCTGAATGGTGATGTGCAGTTGTTTGCTGATGATGCAAAGTTGGGGAGAGCTATCAGGAGTAGTGTGGATGCTGTAGCTTTGCAAGAGGACTTGAATACACTGGCTGAATGGGTAAATAAGTGGGGATGTCAATTCAATGTTTCAAAGTGTAAGGTTTTGAAATTTGGGAAGCAGAGATGGGATGTAAAGTACACAATCGGTGCAAATATCTTGGAAGAGGTAGAGGAAATGAGAGATCTGGGAGTGATTGTAGACACGGACTTAAAATTTCGGGGACATGTTACTAAAATAGTGAAGACAACACAGCGAATAATGGGAATGATGCGGAGGACATTGACTTGTAGAAGTAAGGATGTTATGGTTCCTTTGTATAAGGCTTTGATCAGGCCACATATGGATTACTGTGCACAGATCTGGTCACCTGGTTTTCAAATAGATGAAATTGCGTTGGAAAATGTTCAGAGGCGATTGACTAAGGTGGTTTCTGGTCTCTGGAATGTAAAATATGAATACAGATTGACAAAATGCAATTTGCAGAAATTGGTGGATAGAAGGAGGAGGGGAGGGGTATGATTGAAACATATAAGCTGTTAAGAGGTTATTACCAGATTATACCCCTCCCCTCCTCCTTCTATCCACCAATTTCTGCAAATTTTGGATAGAAGGAGGTTTTGCACAGAATGGGTGAGGATAGCAGGAGAACAAGAGGTCATTCCTGGAAGCTGTATAAGGAAATTGTGAGCAAGGGAGTGAGGAGCAGGTTTTTTGCATGGAGAGTGGTGAGTGATTGGAATGCTGTACCCGAGAGTGTGGTGTGTGCAGAGAGAGTAAATATATTTAAGGCACAGTATGATAAACTGTGTGTATAACAGTGGACCTCCCACGATGAGTCTTTGACTCCATGGAGGTTTTTATAATAATAATAATAATAATAATAATAATCTAGTAAAATGTTGTGTGCGTTTGGACGTAGACATTCCATATCTACAATTCGTAAATTTTATTGTTAGATGGGGATAGGGGTTATGTCACCCTTCAAAAGAACAGTATATATATATATATATATATATATATATATATATATATGTGTGTGTGTGTGTGTGTGTGTGTGTGTGTGTGTGTGTAGAAAGTATTTTACCTTGGGTATAATAAATGTTAAAAATACCAAGCAATTTTAAACCTGGTTTTACTCCATTTCCCAAGTAAGCAAACAGACAAACAAGTCAAGTTTGTGCCTGCAAGTGATGCAAGTCTAGCTGATCCTACAGGTAGTGCAAGACCAAGGCAACTCGTGGTAAAGGTGGTATAAGCTCCTATCACTAATCTTAATATTTACCCTTAATGCCAAAACACATCTCCAAGGAGGGGATGTATGATGTTTTGTATTAAAGGCACTACCCAGACCGGTTTCGACCTTTATATTGAGGTCTCATCAGTGGGAGCCAGGCTAGAAATACCAAGATTTAGTAATACAGAGCTTATAAGTATTTTACCAGAACAAGTTACCATAAGGTGTTTTAACCTTATTAAATAAAAATCTCTGGAGGAGATATAAATGTAGAAAGTATTTTACCTTGGGTAAACAGGCGCTCCTATATATTTCTCTTATTTATTTTAATCTAATGATCAAGTGAGCAGTTTTTAAAATGATGAAAAAAAAAACAATTTATGTAAAGGGGGAAAAATAACATTATTTTCCTTGGAACTACTTCATTTTTTGTGTGTTTGTGTGATGAGTCTTCTGAATCCATGGAGACTTCCGTTGCAATAATAGTAATATTACGGGCAACTTCAAGGAATCTTTCGACTCATCGAGGAAGGCCCTAAACATCGTGTCAAGAACAACTATTCGGCATTCGCACAGTATCTATCATACTTTGCTTTGAACTCATTTACAGTCATTGCACCCACAACAAACTCTGGCAGCTTATTCCACTCATTCACCACTCTCCAAGTAAAAAAACCTAGTTCTAACACCCTTGCTAACTACACTCTTGCTCAGTTTGCATGGATGGCCCCTAGTTCTCCCATCACAAGACCTATTCTGAAAAATTTCCTCTGAATTAATCTTGTAAAACTCCTTCAGTAATTTGAATGTCTCAATCATATCACCCCTTTTCAGCCTATCAACCAATTTCTGTAACCCACAGATCTTCAATCTGTTCTCGTAAGGTTCTGGATGGGGAGGAGTTTCTTCTTGATAGGGAGGAGGTAGAGAGGATCCCCTGGATCCTCTCTACCTCCTCCCCATCAAGAAGAAACCCAGATTCCCCAGATCTGGGTGTTCTCTTTATCAAGGCTCGATAAAGTATTTAAGCAATAACTTGCTTATCTCTGCTCGTCAAAGTATTCTTCAGTAACCAAGTGATCTGATAAGCTGATTTAGCCACTTTTGTTATGTGTCCCCTAAACTTCATGTCCCTATCTACCAACACACCCAAATCTCTGTCTTCATCAACCTCCTGGAGTACAGTTCCACCAATGTGATATACTGCTGCTAATTTTTTCACCCCAAAATGCATAACCTTAAACTTTGCTACATTAAATTGACATCCATTCTCCTTAGCCCAGTCTGCCAATCTATCCAAATCATCCTGCAAAATTTTGCCATCATGTGCATTCACTATTGCTCTACCCAACTGTGCATCATCAGCAAATAAATGAACAGTTCCTTTCCTATATCATTAACCAACAAATTAAATAGTACGGTAAAATATTCATCTTCCTGTTATTCGTTCACTGCATGAATCTCAGGACGATATTATAAATGAGAGTACAAGGAAATGACCTAATTTTTCGTTTTTCATGAACATATTTTTATCTGTTTTTAAACCATGATTTTTTTAGCTGCAGTTATTGTTCCTTCAAACCTTTCGACTGCACTTAATTTTTTTGTGTGATTCAGCAAAAATAACTCCTCAGTGCTTGGTATCTCTAAAAGACGGGGAAATTTGTAAGGAAGGTTTTTATCTTGTTCCTTCCTGTCTGTCAACCAATTTTTGTAATCCACCAACCTCCAGTCTAGCCTCATACGGAGAATTCGATATGCCTGACAACATCTTGATCACAGGCTCTTTAATCTTCTACATCTTTTTTCCTAACTCGATCCGAAAGTGTGCATAATAGTAATTTTTGGCTAGTTTTGTATAATATTTTGCAACTTATCTTTCAACCATATAATAAGATGTCCGTTCTAGGTACGAGTGGTCGTAAATCTCACAGGTTGTAAATTGCAGATAGGTTGCACTTGAATGCATAGTTTTCAAGTTTGTTACCGCCAAATAAATGAATAAAATATTTTTACAAATTTTATTTTGCGAAGAATATGTACGTGATAGGCGTAAATGGTTAGGTTGTCATTTTCGTGCTTGGTGTTCTTGAATTTTTCAATGAGAGCTAAACGCTTTTCAGATCCTCTAAATCCGTTTCCCAAACTTTACATAGCTGGGAATCGTTTTTCAGTATATATATATATATATATATATATATATATATTTTTTTTTTTTTTCCGGCCAATCACGTATAGGATCTCTTTTCTTCCTATTTATGCTCACGCGTAGATTCACATCGTACTATGCAGGCATTCGAAACCAAATAATCGAAGGCTAGTTAATACTATTCCCGTAGTATCCTATGTCTGTATATTGTGTTCTTCTAGTGTTCTTCTAGTCTAGTTTGCCTATTTTGCTGAATGAAAAATCCGAATTTCCGGGAGAAAAAAAAAAATTGACGCCTGAATATTATGGGGATGAGATAGTAGTGGAGAAGATTCAAAGAAGAGTAACCAAGTTGGGGAATGGTCTGTGAATTGCCCCCATGATAATAGATTATAGGTTTAAGGGTTGCAAAATATGGTCGATAGCGAAAATGAGGGGATATGATAGAAGTATTTGCTAAAAGAGTTGTATAGGATAATTGCAGGGGAAATCTTTCTGCTAGAGGTGGCAGAATAAAAGCTTATCCTCGGAAATTGAGTAAGGATATGGTTATCAAGGGTGTGAGGACAATTTTTTTAGTTGGAGAACAGTGGAATGATTTGTGAGAGTCAGTTGATGCTTCGTCTGTCAATAAGTTCAAGGCGAGGCATGATAGATATTGTGTTGCATAGCGTCTTCCGCGATGAGTCCTCAGACTCCATGTACGTGCCTGTCTAATAATAATAATACATATGACGTATGTATGCATGTATTATACAGTACATTCATGCATGTGTGTGTGTATGTGTGTTGTTGAATTAAATAAGTAATTTGTAAAACACACATTGAATATTTTAGTCGCATCTAACATGAATTAGGCAATGACCAGGATTGAATATTTTCTGTGTATGCGCATATTATTAAACTTGAATAAACATAGTCGCACGTTTCTATCCTTTAATTTTATTAATATTTTAATTTTTCTCTACCGACAGCTTAGGTGCTATATTTGAATTTGTATATTTGCTGGTTTCTCCCCACCATCTCCAAGAACTGGGTCGCAGATGGCTCTTTGGGAAGTACTGCTATAACCTGTATTGGTGTGTGTAATTATTTGGTTAGGATGTCAGGAATAAATTCTTTAATAAGTGCATACCCCTTTCCCCTTGAGTATGGCTTGAATATACGTGTTGCTTATTTTATTTATTTTTATTTTAGGTGAGTTCTGGTGGTAAAGCTGCTCAAAGAGGAATTCTAGAGAATGACATTCTGGTGGCTGTAAATGGCCAGAACGTGGAAGGTTTTCCCCATTACGATGTACAACAAGTAATCAAACATTCTGGAACCATTCTCACATTAAGATTGAGAAGGTATTTTCTTTTAAGAATTTTTTGCGAATAGGTTTATCACTTAGAATATATTTTCCATTTATAAATAGTATATACATTTATAAATAGGAAGAAATAATTCTTCCTATTTACTAATTATCATACAGTGTAGAGGATATAAAAGTATCCTCTACACTGTATGATAATTTTTAAAACTATTAATGCACCCTCCACACACACACACGCACACGTACTGACCACCGTTTGCTCGAAAGGAACAAACGACCACGTTGTGAGTTCTTCGACCTACAGCTGGTCAGTGGTATAAGTCATTTTTGGTGGACTACAGTGGCGGCCCGTACATAAGCACTGCGACACTGCAGCACCCCCAAGGACAAAATTTAAAATTTAAAATTTTGTTTGTGTTTATAAATAATAACAATGCTTACAACATTATATAAATGCAATACAACATGTTAAAGGTTACAGCGTATGTTTTGACATTGATTGAATAGTTAATAATTGGAATTGTGCGATTAACGCTTTAGATTACGAAACAAATGCACTGCGATCTCATAGGTGTATCTTGATTTATTTTTCCCCTTTCTAAAAGAGACAGGAGACTGTTCTGAAAATATAAATATTAAAGTGGTTATTTAGAACTTGGTGAATAAAATCATACGAGCAGTATATTTGTTGATGCAAAATCAGCTACTCTGTACAACCCTTTTGTACAGAGTAGCTTATTTTGTACAACATTATTCTTCAATTCTGAACATTAAAAATAAAACACCAGACATGTGAAAAGACGTTGCCGTTTTGAATTAATTTATTTCAGATATCGAATGGAATTATAGCATGGATGGATAAGAGAGAGAGAGAGAGAGAGAGAGACGATAATAATGAATTGAGTCATGTCAGAATAGCATAAGAAACTAAACAAATAAGACTACTTATTTGAAACGAAATGTCATTAGATATCTAATTCCTACTGACGAAATACTACTGGTGGCACTAGTTATTTATTTTCTTTGAACTGTGTTAAGGTCATGGTTAATTAATATTAAGCTGACGTCATCCTGTTTACGTTAGTTTTACAGTTATAGCAGAGTGTGGGGGGAAATTAACCCTTGTGGTTCAAGGCCGCAAGATTCTATGTCGAAGACATTTTTTAAATCTTTTCAACTCTAAACTTGTATTTGGAGTATAATCATCAACATATTTTCCCACCCATCTCCTAATTTGGATAAAATCCAAATTATAAGAGTTTACAACCTTGAATATATCTGTGTAGTATGGCAAAATTTTGTTTGCAAGGAATACAGTTAGTTGAAGAGTGAAATTGAAGTCAGCAGGTATTACTTTTCAAAGGTAAACAAAATTTTGCCATACTACATATATAAATATAAATAATTATAAAATTATTTATATTTATTCGTTTTTCACACCCTTCAATGGCTGTAAACCGTAAATACCGTTAGCAGGCTATGAGTTATTCTGGAGCCAGTTCTAGAGACGAAACATAATACTTTTTTCAAGCAACTTCGAGGCTTTAATAATAGTGGCTGTAGTCTCAGATCCAGTGACGCGAATCGTCTACCACTTCAGGACTCACAAGCATCCATGCCATTGTAGGATTCGAACTAGAGCCTGTTGGCTGGAAAGCAGTATGCTATTCACTTAGCCAATTAGGCCGCACATTGAACATGTAAATACATAATGCTGTAAAAGTGTGGCTGAATTAAAAATCTAAAGTTAGTATCACTCCAGGAGAGGGCGCTTGAGAAACATAGAAGTATAGCCTTGGTAGGCCCAGTAATCTAAACCATTTGGCCTTAAGTTATTGTTTGTACAAAATTTCTTTGCGTGTGGTGTCTAATGTCACCATCAGAAACCCCAAAAAATGGAACGATGGATCAGTATCAAGTTTTATGTAAAGCTAGAGCCCACTGAAACACGAAATTTAACAAACACTTATGGATATGAGGCTCTGTCCCAAGCACAAATGTTTTAAAGAGAACTCAGATGATGTAACAGACGATCCTCGAAGTGGACAACTTGTAGTCAGAATTGGGACAAAGCGATCACATTTCCAAGTGACCGCCGATTAACTATATATAAGATATTTGAAATGTTTGTTGGCAAGAGAGTGTGGCTTTGGAATGGCGATTTTGATGAGAACGTACGTGTTATTTTAGACTGAGCCTGATTACATTGCATACAAAGTTTCTCAGTAATCTCACATTGCACTGGTGCTAACACAGTGTGATTCCTACTGTCTCCCACTCTGCACGAAATGTGCAAGAGGTCAAATGGCCGGCAGGCCCTACCCGCAATGAGGACCAGTGGTGGATTTAAGGTTTTATAGGGAGGTAGGTTTCTAAACTGTGGCCAAGTGAGATATTGATACTCCTTTTCCCCAAGTAGTAGGTTGCAACAAGACTTAATTTGCTAGTAGACCAACTCAGTCTACAGGACACTTGCTGGCAGGCTTCAAGCCCTGTGGGATTATATACTGCTAGTAGGCCATCAAGGTCTACAGGATACTTTGCTGGCAAGCCCCTAGCCCTGCGGGATTATTTATACTGCTATTTACCAATTTCTGCTGGCAAGAAATCGCCACTTTGACATGGAAAACATCAAAAAACAGATCCAGATCCTTAATAAGGAGCAGTCCCTAGAGGTACTGAAACTCATAATAGGCAAGTTAGAATCTGACTGGCCAGGATTTATAAAACAATATCTTCACTCTAATGATCAGGATGGAGAGAAGGAGGAGAATGAGAACTCACAAGATGAACTCACTGCTGCTCTGTCACCAAAATCCCCCTGTCAAAATATCTCCCAAGGGGAGCACTCTAACAGAAGAAGAACTATAGAAGACCAGATGGATGAAGACATACCAACATCAGATGTCCCGAGGAACATCGAAAAGGTTCCACCATTATACTAAGGGACAAGGACAAATGGACCACTCTCACATCAGCCCTTAGAGAACATAAAATCTCATATTCCTGGGCTAAAAACCAAGATGAAGGAGTCAAAATCCAGCCAGCCTCAGTCACTGACTATAGACAGCTGACAAGATTAATGGATAACAAAAGTCTTCCATATCACACTTTTGCTTTACCCAGTGAAAAGAATCTCAAAGTAGTGCTTCACGGAGTAACTGAAGGTGTCACCTGTGAAGAAATCACTGCTGACCTTATGTGTCGGAGCCTAACACTAGTGAAAGTGAGCAGGATGCTTAGGGCAGATAAACGGCCAATGCTACTGGTACTCGTAGAAATTAATAAGACACAGAAAGAGATTTGTGAACTGACAACGATCTATGACCTCAGAATTTCTACTGAACCACTAAAGAAAAAGTCGACAGCTGGGCAGTGCCAAAGGTTTGGCCATGCCCAAAAACTTTGCACGGCAAATTACAGGTGTTTAAAATGCGGCGAGGGCCACCAGACCGTCATGTGTACAAAACCAAGATCTACTCCAGCTAAATGCGCCAATTGTGGAGGACCTCACCCCGCCAACTACAAGGGATGCATTACGCACCCAAATAACCGAGGATCAGCAAAAACTACCCTTCCAACACACTTCAGCGATGCTCAAGACAGCCGTGCAAGTCACACCCCGGTCCAAATTATCTCCAGCTTGACAACTCAAGAAAGGAAACGCCTAAAACGTATGCAGAGGCAGCACGAACCAAGGCTGCTCCATCTCATGATCATATAAGCTCAAATCTAACATCAGTACTAACTGCCTCACTAGCTACCATGTTACAAGAATTCAGTATGATGAATCCTTCGCCGTCCTCCACGAAAAGATTCCTACAAGGTACCCACTCAATTCTGACAGCCCTCAATAATGAATAAAAGAAAATTCCATCCCAACTCTCTCATAATCACTGCATGGAACGCCAACGGATTCAATAACAAAATCCTAGAACTACAAGAGTTCTCTCACAGACACAATCCTGACATAATACTGGTAAATGAAACACATCTCAGGCCGGCTAATAATCCCAAATTACGGAACTATATTATGTACAAAACAGATAGACTCACCAGCAGCAGAGGAGGAACAACTATATACATTAAAAACCACCTAAGCCACAATGTTCTGACCAATCCCCAAACCAAGAACCTAGAGATAACAGGCATTGAAGTTCATACCAACAATGCTGGTAGTATCAAAATCTATGCTGTATATAATTCACCCTGCATTCCATTACTGGTATCTGACTTGGACACCATTCTCGGCTTCACAGACTCCATCATCATGGCTGGTGACTTTAACGCCAAACATGCAGCCTGGCATAGCTCCACAATCAACGACAAAGGTCGAACTCTAAACCATTACTCAACGCAACATTCTATTGTTGTAACTGGATCCACGGAGCCCACCCATCACAGCTCAACTGGAAGTTCAGATGTACTTGACATAGTCGTCCTCAAAAACATCAGATACCAATATCAGCTGGAAACAATAAATGAACTTTCTTCCGATCACAACCCTATTCTGCTTCGACTCGGTACATATCTTGGGACAAACTCTCCAGAATCCTACCTGATCACATTGGCCCAGTCCCTGCTATTCACACTAAAGAGGAGATAGAATTGGCTGCAAACAACCTTACCAGTCAAATCAAAAATGCAATGAAGTCAATTACCCAAACTAGTCTTTCACTCAAGTGGTCGGATCCCCGAGGAAATCATGGATTTAATCAGATTGAAAAACAAAATCAGAAAGAGGTATCATAACACAAGAGCTCCTCAAGATAAAACAAATTTGAATAAAATAAACAGACAAGTCCGAGAAGCCCTCTAAAAACATCGAAACCAAGAATGGGAATCTATGCTAACGAAATTAAACCCAGAAGACAACTCCATTTGGAAGTTTCTGAGAACCTTCCGCACTAAAAGACAACTTTTACCCCCAATTCAGACCACGAAAGGAATAGCCCATACTGACAAGGAAATGGCAGAGGCTCTAGCTGACAGCTTGGAAACTCAATGCAACCCCTCTTATGAAAATTTGAACATCAATCTCATCTACAAGATTCACCACCGAGTCAGGCAGGCCATAACACAACAAAAAGATGACCTAGAACTCTCACACCCACTTCTCCAACAGAAGTTATAAATATTATAACCCACCTGAACAACAATAAAGTTCCAAGTTCAGATGGAATTACAAACAAAATAATCAAACTACTCCCCAGAAAAGCTATTGCACATCTAGTCAACATAATTAATGCCATCCTCAGACTCAAGTATTTCCCCCTAACATGGAAGATAGCAGATGTCACACCAATTAAAAAGATTGGAAAAAAACACCCACCTCCCTGAAAGCTACAGACCTAGTCTTCTGTCTAACCTTGGAAAGATCGCAGAAAAAGTAATCCTTACTAGGCTTCAATCACAAACGGATCAACTATATAATCCGAAATGAGCAATTTGGATTTAGAAAAAACCACTCCACCGTTCAGCAGATCCACAGGCTGATCGAATACATCTCCGAAGGCTTCAACCGGAACCTTCATATAGCTGCGGTCTTTTTTAGATGCTGCAAAGGCTTTTGATAAGGTGTGGCATCAGGGTCTTCTCTACAAGCTCATCACATTCAATATGCCTACTAATCTAGTTAAAATAATTCACTCTTACCTCAGAGACATGCAAGTCAAAATAAATGAAACTGTATCAACCAGACGCAAGGTTCTGGCGGGAGTGCCGCAGGACTCACTCTTGGCCCCCTTGCTGTTTTCTATCTGTATTGCTGATATCCCTCAAAACCCAAGCTCAACAATCACTGCATTATATGCTGATGATACTGCATTATTAGCAAGATCTCTCAGCCCCAAACTAGCTATCAAAAGACTCCAAAATAGTATTCACACACTAGAAAAGTTGTTGATGGACTGGAGAATTCAAGCCAACCCACAGAAGAGTTCAGCCATACTGTTCACTAGAAAAAAGCCTCAAATCAAGGAAGATATACATTTACTAGGTGTTAAAATTCCATGGCAGAATACAGTCAAATATCTTGGCGTAATTCTCGATAAAAAACTACAATTCACCAATCATATAGAACACATAAGTTCAAAGATATCCAAAGTAATAACCACTCTACCCCATGATCAACAGAAAAAGTAAATTCGATACTCAGAACAAACTACTCATATACAAGATGGTAATACGCCCAGTCATACTTACGCATCTCCTGCATGGAGTCATACTTCGAACACAAATATTCAAAAGCTGCAGAGAATACAGAACAAATGTCTGAGAATGAGTTTGGATGCCCCGTGGTTTATCAGAAACTCCCAAATTCACAGAGAAGTCAACATTCACTATATCACATCTCTCCTTCACAACCTAGCTGAAAAGTTCTTCATCAAGACAATTAATCATCCGAACCCACTGATCAAGCAAGCTTCAGACTATAATGAAGCAGATTTCTGCAAATACAAGAGACCCAATTCAATTCTATGCTCAGCTGAACACAGTTAATCTCACTGCCCTTTCAGGGCGAGCTTAAAGCTCAATAATTCTCCTCTCAAAGAACTTTCCTTTTCAGATGGAGGGGAATATGAAAAGCATTTATGCTTCACCCATTCAAGTCAGTATCGTTCTGCGTGTTGGCAAGAATACGTCCTTTTTACGATGATTTCCTGCTCTCGAAAGGGTGTAAGCCCAGTGGCGCACTGAGGATTTAATCTTGGAGGGGAGGGGGGGCGAGCACTCAAGATTTAATCTGGGAGTTGAGTAGACGATTTACAAATACACACTACGTATTGCATACGACCTATGACTGAGCATCTGCAGTGATCGCCAATACATGACAAGTAGTATAGAAATAGAAGACACAACATAAATTAAAAAAAAAAAAGAATTTTAATTATGAAAAGATTTTTGGAAACTTTTTTAGTGTTTATTTCCTTTTTCTTTTGGGAGGAGCCAGGCCCCCCTGTCCCCCCCCTCCCTGTGTGCGCCACTGTGTAAGCCTGTAGTACATTAGTACCGTGAGTGAACCAAAAGTTGTTTTGCTTTTTTTATATTAATTATATATACATAAATATATACTAGGGGTCTCCTCCCTCCCCCCTGACGCCTACCCCCCCCCCCCCCCGAGTTCCGGACTGGTTGGCCAGTTCTCCTTGAATTCAGATGATTCGAATTTTGAAGACTCGAAAGGGGGGGGTTCCTCCCCCCGAGTTCCGGACTTGTAGACCAGTTCTCCTTGAATTCAGATGACTGGAATTTTGAAGACTCGAAAGGAGGTCCCCCCCCGGCGCCCAACCCCCGATTTCCGGACTAGTAGGCCGGTTCTCCTTGAATACTGAGGACTCGAATTTTGAAGACTCGACACTCAGGGTAGCCCCTAAGTTTCAAAACGTTTCAAATAACTTGACAAAAAACGTTACAAAAAAAGGCTTATCATTTTATATTATAGAGTATATATATATATATATATATATTGTATTTTTACACAGTACAGAAACTGCTCAGGAGACCAAACACGGAATTTTCCAAGACACTTCAGGCCTCCACTAAAGAGGGTGCTCTCACACCGGGCGATGAAATTCATCTCCTGATTAAAGACAGTTTCAAAAATTCATGCCCACAGCGGGATTCGAAGCGCGACCTGTTGTTTGGAGAGCAGATGTGCTAACCACTTGGCCAACTAGGCCGGCAACCAGATTTTTGAATATTCTGGTTGGATGCTGTCGCAAGAGAAACATAGAAGTATAGCCTTGGTAGGCCCACTAATCTAAACCATTTGGTCTTAAGTTACTGTTTGTAGAAATTTCTTTGTCCGTCGTGTCTAATGTCACCATAAGAAATCCCCAAAAATGGAACGATGGATCAGTATCAAGTTTTATGTAAAGCTGGGATAAAAATTCCCACTGAAACACCTGCTCACACAGTTCTCAACATACAGACTAGAGGGCTCAACTGGCCTCCTTTGGCCCATCTTTGCTCCAAACACACTTTTCCGTTTACCAAGTTAAACTTCAGGGATGTGCTGATTTGATAGTTTTTGATATTCAAAAGAACGTGCTTGGTAGAACTAAACACCTTCACAAAAGACGAGTCGTCCAAGTTTTTACAAAGCTTGTAAGAACAGTGTACAAACAAGTGTATTCTATCTGGGGGGGGGGGGGATTTTTGGAGGTGGACAAGTAACAAAATGCTTTCTTGATCCATATTTTGGCTTATTTGAATCCAGTTTCATTATTTTGGTAGAACTGTTGGTTGAACGCATTAAGAACTGTAATTGAAATGTCTGATTTATTGCATGCAGTACATCATTCAATTATTTTGTTTCCTGATTAACGTGAGAGTGCACTTTGAAGGGATAAAATAGCTTTCTGACAAAGCAGAACTTTTGTAAACTAATCGCCTGGTTGGACGAAGGATATCTCCGTTCGGTAGGTTGCGAGCTCGGGTTATTTGTTGCGTGCGTTTAGATGGTAAATAGTATTCGCCATGCAGTGTGTGGCTTGGGAAAAAGTGCTAAAAGTGTTATAGATTTTCGAACCTTCTGCGGGCAGTATTGACATAAACTTGATTCATTAATAATTACTGTTATTTATGGAAAGAAATAACAATTCCTCACTGTCTGTATATGATAAATGCCTTGGCGTACATGCTATTTAGCTTTGCTTGTGGGCACTCTCGGAAGTACTAAGTTATGAACTAAACATAAAATAAATTGTTCATATGGTAAATGGAATAAATAAGTTAAGGAAACCATGCATTTAAATGATCTTAAAACAGTGTTCATAACAGTGGATTTCGGTGTTTCAGATAATTTAAAATGTTCTTTAATGTGAGTTCATCCTTAATTCTTAGACATTCAATTTCATCTCGAGATCAGTCTCGTTACGTTTACGAATGGGTGCATTAATCATGTTACTTGGTTTTTTACTTCCATTATTTAACCTTGTAAATCACAGTTCAATAAACACACACACACACACACACACACACACACACACACACACACACACACACACACACACACACACACACACACACACACACACACACACACATACCGTAGTTATTTCGCTCAGTGAAGAATATAACAAATCGTAGGTTGGATGACGTGCTATCTCCGAAACACGCAGTTTCTTGTCCTCAATCCCAGACTAGCGTTAAATTTCATTGGAAGCATGGATGGATTCATAATATCCTCCATTTCAATATCAGTTTTATGAAGCCTTCTCGACATCGTTCGTAACCCTGTACGGATTTTGTTCAGGTTAGTTCCCTGACTTGCAAAAGCCAATAAATCGGATTTTGGAAGTCAGGGAACTAACTGCCTGTATTTTATATTCTTCATTGATCCTGCAGTCGGCAAGTTTTCAGATGGATCTTATTTAATCTATAACCACTGTATAGCTTGAACGGACACGAGTGTCTACCTTCAACAATCTACATAATGTGAAAACTGAAGTATTTTCATTTCCATAATTTTGAGAAAACTAATAGAATGTTCTATACATTGCATTAGTTTTCTTTACGATACTCACCAGATTTATTACTAGCAAAAAAAAAAAAAAAAAAAAAAAAAAAAAAAAAAAAAAAAAAAAAATCAGCATGTTCTAACCACGATTAGGAATACGACACTGGCAGCGATTATTATTTATTTATATATTTTCGAAAGAAAAGTACCAAAGAATTTCTTAGTTATTGGCCATCGTTGGCCGCTTTGATAGAAAATCGGAAGACTACGAGGAGAGGGTATCGCATCTGTTAATTGCGGATTCTTTCGCCTGTCTTTTTTTTTTTTTTTTTTTTTTTGTGGAGGAGTTAGTTTTTCAGGAGGGAAAATCCCGCCACCTAATTCACCTTCAGAAGAGCCTTCATAAATGTTTCTAATTTATGATGGGAATCGAAAAAAAGCAACATAACGTTTTGACCGACTGCCTTACGAATTGGCAAACTTCTTTTCACGAATAGCAAAAATGACTACTTTACTGTATAAGTCAAATTAGCGAATTACTACCCCATGTTGCTTTCAGGTCAGGGACAATGCTATTGCGAAGGACACTGTCCACTTTAGGCCGAGTTTACCTTTTTCGTCGGTATCATACACCGAGTTGCTTTAAAGTGCATATTATCTTCTGAAGGTTACTTCGCTCATGAATATTGACGAAATAGTAAGTCGAGGGTAACTCTTGTAAACTTAACTTACTTTACCTGGTCTTGAGGAATAGACATATTGTTGAAATGATTGTGGACCAACCTAGCAAATACAGTTCTGATTATCTTTTTTTTTTTTTCTTTTTCTTTTTTTTTTTTTTTAATGCGCCAACATTTTGTCGTTCTTTCTTCCTCCAAACTAATCAAAGCCTTATTGAAATCCTTGATGGCAATCTTCTCTATTCAGTTTTATATTACTATCGATGTTTTTACATGCGCAATATATCATACATCGAAGCTGCTTTGTTAAGTCCAGGCGAAGATCTCAAAATTTACCGTATTATGTATATTATATAATAAAGCCGAATCTTCCCGATTCGGTATTTTGAAATTGACGCATCTGAAAAACTTGCTGGTTGCTAACGCTTCTCTCCGAATTAGACCCAATTTTTCTTCTCTTCTTTCTTATGAGCCACGTTTCTGCAATGTTCTTTCGCATGGATTCTGTAACTTTGACCAGTCTGGCCAATATAACTTTTGATCGCAGGTACAGTAAACTTTATAAAACTTGGGTATTTTTTCCACGTGGATCTGCATGTTTCTGTGGTTCTTTTCCATATCATACGAGATTATACAGTACACCACAGCACAAAATTTATATATATATATATATCAGTTGCGCATGCTTTGTAGCCTGCTTCCTCAGGATAAAAAATATAAAATGATAAAAGATGCTAAATGTTTAGCATCTTTATGTAATACAATTAAAAGACGTGAAAAAAAAAGTTAAAAGTATGCGAAAATCGTCCGATATAAATGTAATACTGCGGATAGCATATCCTAGCATCATTTCATATGCTAGGAACTAGTATCTTTCTGGGATCTCATAAGACAGTAGTTTTTCTTTTATTATTAACAGGAAATATTTTAGTAACTTACAAAATTACATATCAGAAATTAGCTGTTTGTAATACTATAGCAATTTGCTTTAGACGGTGGATTGAATTTATCGAATTATCTTTTTTTTTTTTATGTTAGGCTCGATGGCCTGTCAGGACCAAGTAACATGGCTTCTTTAAAACCCAATTAATCATTTCTACATAATATTATGGCTCTCGGTTCCGTGTTTTCTTCTTGCTACTTTGTCTGTTTTGTGGAATAAAAAAAAATCGACTTTCAGGGATGAAAAAAGTTTCACAGCTGTATGAGAATGGCTAACTCACCTTCACTTGAAAAGCCACGATAAGGTTTCTTCTCGTTCTCCAGACGGGATTCGAACCTGGAGCTTTCCAATCGCAGAGCATCGGTTGAAACCGACTGAGCTACAGACGCTTTTTATAGAATCATATCAATTCCAATCGTATAAATACTCAAATGATAGACTTTAGGCATTTTTACTTGAGACGAGGTGTGTATGACTCGTCGGGTGTCAAATACGTTATTCGATTAATTGCGTCACTCTTGTCTTGCTTTGATTCTACATCGAAATATTTTGTATGACTGCTGGTTTTACTTACAAAATTGAAGCCATTCAATTTTTTCCCCCTTCTTCCAGGGAAAAGTTAAAGGGATCAGAAAAAATATTGCTTTCTAAGGATGCCGTGCCAAACGGTAAGTACTATATGTATATATATATATTTTCTTCTATACCTCAAGAATTTTGACGTTTTGTGATTTTGATGTTATGACCATATAAGAAGCGAGTGTGATCAAACATTACACATCGCATTTCACAGCAAGCAGAATGTTTAAAAAAACTAGGGGGGGGGTTAAAATTCAAATTAAATCTTCTTACAACTAAATAGCTGTAACGAATATTGTATGCCCACACATTTTCGTAATGAAAATATTTTAAAGGACTGCCCTAGGTCGGAATTAATACAACGGCGTTGTTGTAATACTGTATGTGAGTAGAGTATTAACACCACATTATTGAAGTACGTTAAGAATACGCCATAAAAAATCAACTTCAGTCCAATCCTGAAATTATTTGCTGGGATTCCCAAAAGATACTCATCCATTTGAAAAATGTCTCAGAGTATGCAGAATTAACTACAACTATAGAAAAGCTTATGTGGAACAAACTCCGATTTGTGGCAACTTTCTATATAAATGAACACCAGCGATGTCATCATGTCATACATTAGTGGGGTTGATGCATCACAGCACACGCATCTACAGAGGGCCATGAAATGGATCGAGAAAACATCTGCATTTCCTGAATAATACATCTTTAAAGAGAAAGAGAGAGAGCTTTTCAAAGAATCTGCGGAGGTGATCTTATCACATGGCACCTTAGGGTGCAAAGCAAGAAATGAAACAGGATGTCTGGAACCGCCTCTGATAAAGCGTAAGCTGAGAGACAGCCACGAAAAACTTCCATTTATTCATTGTCATAAATTGATCTGCGTAGGTGAACTGCTTTTGATGATTCAATGTTTGCCTATCCTCTTTACGCAAGAATAGCCCCAATTAATGATATTTCAAAGGTTAATTTTGTTACCAATTCAAATATCACCTAAAGTAATTTTGTTTCTGTCTTTTTACCATCCCAATCGGCATCGACGATGCCTTTAGTTAGAAAGACCTGGGTCTTGTGTAAGATGCGAAGAACCTTTATGACGGCCTTTTATATTTATTTATATTATATTATATAAATTTTATTTATAGAAGAATTTATTTTATATTCTTATATTTTTATGACAACTGAAGATGAGCCTTACAGAGGTGGCAGGGTGTTTCATCCCACTAAACAGACAGACCGACCAGAATACCTCCTATTGACAAACATAAATGCATTACCCTGCATAACTCCTAATAGCTCAAATAACCATTTCCAAGTGGTGGAAAAGATATATATATATATATATATATATATATATATATATATATATATATATATATATATATATATATATATATATATATATATATATATATATATAATCTGTGGTCGCATAGTGTGTAGGGTCAGCTAGACTTGCAGGTGCAAACTTGACTTGTTTGTCTGTTTGCTTACTTGGGAAATGGAGTAAAACCAGGTTTAAAATAGCTTGGTATCTTTAACATTTTTTATACCCAAGGTAAAATACTTTCTACATTTATATCTTCTCCTGAGATTTTTATTTAATAAGGTTAAAACACCTTATGGAAACTTGTTCTGGTAAAATACTTATAAGCTCTGTATTACTAAAATCTTGGTATTTCTCCCACTGATGAGACCTCAATAAAGGTCGAAACCGCTCTGGGTGGTGGCCCCTTGTCTTTAATACAAAGCATCATACATCTCCTCCAGGAGATGTGTTTTGCATTATGGGTAAATATTAAGATTAGTGATCAGAGCTTATACTACTTTTACCATGAGTTTCCTTGGTCTTGCACTACTGTAGGGGTCAACTAGACTTTCAACACTTACAAGCGTAAACTTGACTTGTTTGTGTGTTTGCTTACTTGGGAAATGGAGTAAAACTAGGTTTAAAATAGCTTGGTATCTTTAACATTTTTTATACCCAAGGTAAAATACTTTCTATATATATATATATATATATATATATATATATATATATATATACACTGTGCGACCACAGATACAAAACCCCTCGACACTTCTGCGCATAGTAGAAGAAGGCAAATCCATTCCGATATTAGGGTAATCAATGCATTTCGTGGGATGAGTGTTTATTATTATACGTCGGAAAATTAGTTTTTCTTTTATGAAAATTCTAGTGTTTAAAGTGGTAACTATTTTTTTTTAAACTATTTTGCTTGTACAACAGTTGGAAAATTTACGTATAAAGCACGTGATTTCGCGTGTTAGTAACGAATTCGTACATCGCCATATTCCTTTCTCCCCTTTAACATGAATTGACTCTTCTTGGCACATTGCCAGCCAGGGGTTTCGCATCTCTGGTCGAAAAGTATATACATATTGTATGCCCACATTTCATAGAACCGAGCTTGGCAATGTGCTTTATCCATAAATTTTTCAACTGTTGTACAAGCAAAATAGTTACTACTTTAAGAGCTAGAAGTTTCATAAAAGAAAAGTTAATTTTCCGACGTATAATAATAAACACTCACCCCACGAAACCCATTGATTACCCTAATATCGGAATGGATTCTCCTTCGTCTGACATTTGCAGAAATGTCGACAGGTCTAGCATGGACGTACGGTGTATATAGGAAAAGGTTAATCGTTTTTATTTATTTATTTTTAATTCGCTTTACATTTCTATATAATCTTGAAGCACAGTAAAATATAAAAATTTAAAAGGATTGGTTTTGTTTTTACAATACATCCTACATGGTAAGCAGTATATTCACATAATAGTCTTATAATAAATCTGGATGACCATATTCGTCCACATCACAACAAATGATTGGTGTTCATAGATACGGTAGGTAAACGTTGCTGTAGGCGTAAGAATAATCTAATTCTAATTACTGTATACCATATTTGTTTGGAGAACGACGGGGGGGGGGGAATACTCAGGATACGATCATGTTGCGAATCTCTGATTTTTATCAGAATTCAGTTTTTTTCTGAAAAAATATATACTTGAGAGCGGCAAAACGAGTTTCCATGTCATGTAATTTGTAACCTAGGAAAATCCGAAAGTGGAAACATATGCTGAATTATGCCGTTTCGTAATAAATAGATATGTGCAATACACTCGTTGTAGCTGCTTTAGGACATAGGTCACCATTCCAGGTATCACGAACGAAGTTGCCCCGAATCAGTTCAGGGCTGTTCTATAGTTTCGTGTCATCCAGGGACAACTTCGTATGACACAATTTTCTACAGTTAAATCATAAAGAATATATTTACAGGTCAAGTAATAGTATAAATGAAGGACAGTTCGTATTCGTTGCTGTATAAGGTGCAAAATTATATATAACCAGATTTCTAATAAGAAATTATATGTAACCAGTTTTTATATAGGAGAATTTTAATATAAATTTTCGGAATTTTTCTCAGCAAAATTTGTACTTAAGAACATAAAACACACAATTCAAACATTCAGTTGAAACATACGAAGATAAAATAAATGATTGTAACTTACTCTTTTTGTTTTTTAATTTAAAACTTAAATAACGCCTGCTAATATTTGTCATTAATATATACAATATTTACTAGATATCACAATAATTATACGAAATTACACATGTAAGAATAACATTCGGAATTGGATTCGAATGTCTGAAAATTGTAGTTATCAAATAAATATTATTTGAACGGAATGGAAGTGAAACAGGAGTGGAAGAAATCGAAAGACGATTTTCCGGCGGATTTGCGTTTAACAGTGTAATAATGTTTACTTGTTGCTGTAGCGGACTCAGAAGAATAAGATTTTAAAAGGCTAATCGTGGAAAATCAGTAGATATCATAAATGAATGTATGTATAGTTGATAAAAGTATGTGTTAGGTAGAAAGTTTGGACTAGCGGAAGTTTAAAATAGGCTTAATTCACAGTTATTTATTACCGCTCTTCCCCCTCAGATTTTAGATTGGTGTGTGTATGTATATATTATTTCGAATAATCTTAATATCGGAATGGAATATTAGAAAATTATCAGGGACGCTTTATGAACTCTTTCTTTCACAGTTGCGAATTTAAGGAAGCTTGACGTAATCACATGGCTCTCTCTACATCTGTATGCTGCCTGCGCAAGTTATTCCAAAGAAAATAAACTTAATTCTCCCCGGCATTGAAAGAATAAAAATAATAAACTTTCTTTTTATAGATATCCTCATTTTACTTACTAATTTAGGAATGTTGCATATATCTCTCATCTCCTTTATATTATAATGAATAAAAAAATATTCATGGCTATCTTGTCTTTCTCTAATGGAAGAAACAACAAAAATTTCATTCAGGAAATTGAAGGAAAATTGCTTTTCTTAGCTGTTAATAAGAATATTAGGGGAAAATTTGCATCATTGCACTTCCGTGTTTTCACTGGAAACCACAGGCGCCTCGGTACTGTCAAATTTTCTTTGAGCGATTGAATATGCTGTCCCCTAAGTTCGGCACAGGGTGAGTAAATATAACTTTGACGTTGGGCATTCAAGTCACTCACCTCATTAGTAAGATCCAAAATACTACTGAGAGGGCGGTAGCATCGTCCATGTCTATTTTTATATTCTTTAAATGTACAGTTGCCCTTAAGTTTCAAAGTTCGCTCATTTTACGTAAGCTCGGTTGTGTCCTACAATGTACTTTGTTTATGTAAGATTGTGAATTGAATCTTGGATGATTCTGTTATAAGAATTGTCGATAATAAGTTTGTAGTTGCAAGGTAAAGTTAAACCGTTAATGTTTTGAATTCCAATATTAAAATAAAACTGCAAATTTACATCAGCAGCATGAAGTAGATCTTTCTGCATGTTTTATTATTTTTCTGTCACTTTAGTGACATAGAAATTAAAGTTTGTCTATTCCTAAGTACATAATGAACTTCCTCGGATGTTTCTCGAACAAGACACCACCATCCGGATCTTCATATTCAGGAAATGATCGAAATATTCTTGAGAGTTTGCATGGCCACCATACAGAGCGTCAGCAGAGAAGAAGAGGAACTGTTTCACCAAAGGACAACCATCCGAAATGGCATTCAGAGTCCAGTCTTGTTGGGAAACGTGTGTCTAGTTATCTTTGTATGCGCGATATGTCGTCCTTTGACCCCGCAATTAAGCAAGACGTCGCTGTTCAGACAGAGTTGTTTTTATCACCAGTCGAATATAGAGCGGTGGAGGTGCAGACTGACCTTCCGCAAAATCGAAGTGTTATGATTCAGACAGAACTGGAGGCGAACCAGTTTGCCGAGCGAATGGCGGAGTGCATTCAGAAGGACGCCTTTGCGTTGTCAGACAAATGCAGTAGCGACAGTGGGCAGGTGGAGCCCATACAGAATTCCGAAAGGAATGAATGCAGAGACAATATTAATAGCGGAATAGTCACCTTATCTCCTGAGAAACTGCTTATTTCTGATGGGATATTTACCTCCGTTCAGAACACTAAGTTAGAGTGCTCTTCTCATGTGAATAGTAGTAACGTACCAGAATCACATTCGCCAGAAAATCTGGAAAAGCTAGAAGAAGAAATAATTAGAAAACTTCAAGAAGATGGGATCGACGTCGATGATAGTGATCACGATTTTCTAACTTTGCTTAAGGAAGTAACGGACACTCGAGAGATAGGGGAAACTAACGTTGGTTCTTCAGATAAGACCAGTGCATTTTCTAATTTAGCTGAGAACTGTGCTTCAGCATTACAGCCATTTAGTACTGTTTCATCACAGCAAGATAATTCTGCTATTGCGGTATCCCCAAAAATGGAATACCGTGAACCCGAAGAGATAAAAGCTATTTCTAAAGTTGTACAAGAGTCGTTAGATGCTCTCAATAATACCTCCAGGATAAATGAAGTAACCGAGGACGCTTTAACTGAACATGCTAATGAGTCTTATTGCAGTTCTGAGAATGCGAACATGAACATTCTTTCCCCACTTCCTCCTCCTCCACCCCCACCCCCTCTACCTGCCTCTTTTCGGCCATCTTCAGTTTCTACTTTTAAGAATAATCATCAGACCTGCAGGCAGAAATCACCGCAGTCAGGCTATACTGATCCTATTCTCATGGCACCCAAAGACAAAGGTCTTATGACTCTGGTTTTACGGGAGCTTGCCGAGAAAGTTCAGTGTCGTCATCATACGGAAACCAATAACTCTGAAACTTCCTTTAATACAAGTAAGGATTTCCATTTAATTAAACTTAGTCGCATAATTTCATAGGGTGTACGCAAAGAATTTAACTTAGATTTGCTACTAAACTATTGCTGGAATGGGTTTTTATTTATTTATTTATTTATTTATTTGCTTAAAATATTCTTCTAGGGAATTAGTCATTAGTAAATTAATAATTTCACGTGTTAAGCTTCTTTCCTGCATTTAATTTTTTTCCTGGTTATTTTCTCCTATGATATTATTTTCACTAAAAAATATAATAAATATTTAAAAAAATACACCCGTCCTTCCTCATACTCTACCGGTTGAGAGTGGACTGCTATATGATATACGTAATCTATATCGAATTCTGTTTACGCCAAAAAAGCCCAATCACCTAGTCGATAATTGAAAATCACTAATTTAGTTATTATTCTTTTTATTTTCTTTGAGAAGTTCTGTCAGCTTAGTGTAACTTAGGTCTCTTCCGAATACAGGTTGCTATTTGCATATAATATACCTGATCAAACTTGCACAAAATTTTGACTTTTAATCGTATTTTTGCCTCGCCTCGCCTACTCCCGTTTACGGGAATAAAAAGGCGTTAGCTGATTTTTTTTTTTTTTTTTAAATCGTATTTTTTTGTTCTTGCCCACACGAGTGGGGGTATGTGTGAGGGAGGGAGAAGATTGTGTCAACTAATAATACTGGTGACGAACAGTTTATATCTTTTGGATAAAATAAAAACAATAAAAGTAAGAAAATAAACAGCAGTAATAAACACGATATGTTATAATAACACAAAGCCAGGACTGTCGTAACCCACTAAGCAACTAAGGCAATATCAGTGGCAAGTTTCGAGGATGGCAGAATTGCATATAAACAATAAAAAAACAGTCTTTGTTTTTAATTTTACATATTTTCTTGAATTTAGGGGTGGCAAAATAGTACCTACCTTGAGACGGTATATAACCCTAATAACAGTCCTGCACAAAGCAAAATACGCATAGCCAGCAGGACCGTACTTACACTTTTCGGGGCCCGAGACAGTAGAGTAGCGCCATGAGTCCCGAAGTTTTAAGGAGATTTAGGTAACATAAATTCTAAAAATTATATATAACATCAGTTAAACCCATAAACAGGACAATATAGTAATTCCTTAAACGTTTAAAGAAAGATATCATTAATGTTTCTCAACGTTAATAATATCTTTGATTTAGCAATTTTGATCAATACCAAGCTAAATAAATGATAATTTAGCTTGGTATGGTATATATAAATAAATAATGCATCTAAATAAATAAATATTTATAAATAGTATTTGCATTTTTTAAAGGGCATATTGTATAAGGCCTTGATCAGGCCTCATATGGATTATTATTATTATTATTATTATTCCTGATACCTCCAAGGAGTCCGAAGACTCATCGCGGGAGGACATCTTCAACTGTCTCTACACCTTACCTCTACTACGAATCAACGCCATCTACCGCCCACCTCCAACACCACCACAACTAGTAATTTTTGTCTGTAAATTGCGTGTGTTCTGAAGGGCCGATTTGTATGTATGCGGGATGAAAAACCCGAGTTTCCGGGAGAAAAAACCCTGCTACCTCCGTATGAGATCGGCTAACTCACTATCGATTGAAATCGACCAGATAAAGATTCCTCCCGTCGCGACGAGAATCGAACTTAGGCCTATTCCAATCGAAGGGCGCAATGTACCGTCGTTCTTCCAATTGCGCTACGGAGGCGCTATTGTGCACAGATTTGGTCGCTGGGTTTTCATGGTGATGAGGATATGTTGGAAAGGGTACAGAGAAGATTCACAAAGGTAGTCAGTGGTCTTTGGAATGTGGAGTACGAGGACAGATTGAGGGAATATAAGTTGCAGAGCCTCGTGAATAGCAGGAAGAGAGGGGATGTGATTGAGACATATAAACTGGTCAGGGGTTGTTATCAGGTAGATATGGAAGAGATTTTTCATAGAATTGGAGAATGAAGTAGAACAAGAGGCCATTTATGGAAACTGTATAGGGAGGGTGTGAGCAGAGGAGTGAGGATAAGGTTCTTTGCATGGAGGGTAGTTGGTGAGTGGAATGCATTGCCTGAGTGTTTTGTGGATGAGATTGAGACATATAAACTGGTCAGGGGTTGTTATCAGGTAGATATGGAAGAGATTTTTCATAGAATTGGAGAATGAAGTAGAACAAGAGGCCATTTATGGAAACTGTATAGGGAGGGTGTGAGCAGAGGAGTGAGGATAAGGTTCTTTGCATGGAGGGTAGTTGGTGAGTGGAATGCATTGCCTGAGTGTTTTGTGGATGCGGACTCATTGAATCAGTTAAGACGAGGTTGGATGAGCATTGTATGCAATAGTGAGTACCTCCCACGATGAGTCTCTGATTCCATAGAGGTCGGGTGTTGATGATAATAATAATAATAATATGATCTACTTAGATATTGACTTAAAGCAAGACATCCTTTTCCTAATGTAGAAAGTTTTTTTAACTTGGGTATATTATGCATTCAAGATACCAAGTAATTTTATATAAACTTGGTTTTTTTTAATCCTATTTCCCAAGTAAGCAAACAAACAAGTATATGTCAAATTTGCACCTGAGGCAACTCCTGCAAGTAGTGCAGGACCAAGGCAACTCATGGTAAAGGTGAATTAAGCTCTGATCACTTTCCTTAGTATTTTTCCCCTAATGCAAAGCACATCCCCTTGCAGAGATGTATGATGCTATGCATTAAAGGCAATGGTCACTACCCAGACCGGTTTCGACCTTTATTGAGGTCTCGTCAGTGGGAGCCAGACCCGAAATACGAAGGTTGAAGTAATGCAGAGCTTATATGAATTTTACATAAACAAGTTGCCACAAGGTGCTTTGACCTTATTAAATAAAATCTCAGGATGAGAGATAGATGTAGAAAGTTTTTTAACTTGGGTATATTATGCATTCAAGATTCCAAGTAATTTTATATAAACTTGGTTTTTAATCCTATTTCCCAAGTAAGCAAACAGACAAGTATATGTCAAGTTTGCACCTGCACGTAGTGCAAGACTGAGGGAACTCCTGCAAGTAGTGCAGGACCAAGGCAATTCGTGGTAAAGGTGGATTAATTTCATTTATTTTTCCTTAGTATTACTTTTAACGTTTTAACGTTACTGTCAGGATGGGTTAAGCACAAGTGCTTTTCATATTCCCCTTTGTCTGTAATTACAGTTATTTGGGAAAGGAAGTTTTGTGAGCAATTAAGCTCGCCCTCAGGGGGCAGTTGTATTAGCCATGATCAGTTGGGAGTAGAATAGCCTTCGGTCTTTTATATTTGTTGTAATCCGTTTCGTTGTAGTTGACAGCTTGTAGGATAAGTGGGTTTGAATGTGAACTTGACTTGACGAAGAATTTTTCTGCTAGATTGCGGAGAAAGGAGGAGATGTATGGAATGCCGGTTTCTCGATGAATCTGTGAATTTCTGATAAACCATGGGACGTCCAGGATCATCCTCAGCCACTTATTTTGGATTCTTTGCAGTTTTAAAATGTTTGATCATGAAGTATGACTCCATGCTGGTGAGGCGTAGGTAATGACTGGATGTATGACCATACGGTAAAGTAGTAATTTATTTTGTAAGTTTAATTTGCTCATGCGGTTGATCATTAGGTAGAGCTGAGTTATGACTTTGGAAGTCTTGGAGCCAATGAGGTTGATATGTTTGGTAAAAAGGAGTTTCTTGTCCATCAATACCCCGAGGTATTTGGTCTCTGATTGCTATGAGATCTTTCGCCAGAGAGCAAGATGTCTTCTTTGCTGCAGACCTTTCTTCTAGAGAACAGCATGGCTGAGCTCTTGAGGGGATTCACCTGAATCCTCCAGTTGGTGAACCAGTTTTCTAGCACATTGATACTTCCTTGGAGTCTAGTGATTGCTAGGCGAGGACTGAGCAACCTTGCGAGAATAGCAGTGTCATCAGCATAAAGGGCTGTAATGGTTGTTCTTGAGTTAAGAAGGATGTCTGAAACAAGTTGTGAAAAGTATTGGGGCCAGGAGGGAACCCTGAGGCACTCCAGCCAGGATTTTGCACCTTGTTGATACAATTCCATTGAGTTTTACTTGCATGTATCTTTCGTTGATGTATGAATATATGAGTTTCACTAGTTTAATTGGGATGTTGTTTTCGAGGTGTTGATTTCTGTGAGTTCGGATTCCCATTTGGAATTCCTATGTATCTGGAAGGCTTCTCGAGCCTGTCTGTTCAAGTTATTTAAGATTAATTTGTCCTGGGGGCTCTAGTGTCATGATACCTCTTTCTGGCTTTGTTTTTGGCCCTAATTAAGTCCATTATTTCTTCTGGGATCCAGTTTGATGCATGGAAGACAGTGGTTTGAGTGACTGATGCTATTGCTGATTTGCCTAGTTAAATTGCTTACAGCTAGGTCTATATCTGCTTTTTTGCGAATGACAGGAGGTGGGTCGATGTGAACTGGGAGAGCTTGTTCCATGCTAAGAAAGAGTGATGAGGAGAGAGCTGATCCTGGAGTCCTAGCTTGTGCTGGATGGGATTGTGATCTGAGTCAAGCTCTTCTAAAGTTTCCAGCTGGTATTGATATCTGATGTTCCTGAGGATAACTATGTCAAGTACATCAGAGCTTCCTGATGGGCTGTAGTGGGTGGGCTCAGTGGGTCCAACTACTATTGATGAGTTGAGTGGCGTGTAGTTGAATAAGGTACAGCCTTTGCAGTTGATTGACGAACTGAACCAAGCTGCGTGTTTGGAGTTGAGGTCTCCTGCTATAATTATGGAATCCGTGGAGTCAAGGATGGAATCTAAGTCTGCTGTCAATAGTATTACTTCTGCAAGTAATGCAGAAGTCATATTTCCATATACAAATAGCCAAAAGGTGTCACACCTTATTACTAAAATACTCTGGATTTGTTGGAAGTTTTTCCACTTGGTTATACTGTAAACTAAAGATGCCAAGAAATTATATTCTTGATTTAATCCTTTATCCATGTGTAAGCAAACAAAGTTTGCACCTGAAGTAATTTCAGTACTAGGCAACTCGTATATAGAAGCTAATTTCAGCACTGGGCAACTCGTATATAGAAGTTATGACTTCACACCATTTGCCTTAGCAGTGGTGCACCCTGGGAGGGGGCCAAGGGGCCCTGGCTTCCCCCAAAAGAAAAAGGAAAAAACACTAGAAAAATTTCCAAAAATCTTTTCCTAATTAAAATTCTTTTTTTTTTATTTATCTTGTGTCGTGTCTTCTCTTTCTATACTACTTATGAATTAGCGGCCACATAAAGTGGGAATACCCTATAGCTCTCTGGAATCCCGGCCACTGTGAAAGCAAGGCGAACGAAGTAGTGCTCTTGCGGACGTAGCGCTACTTCGTTTGCCCAAGCCGGGCCAGAGGTATCATGGTTATCATGTATTGGCAATCACTGCAGATGCTCAGTCATAGGTCGTATGCATTCTCATATAGTGTGCATTCTCAAATCGTCTACTCAACTCGCCCCCTCCCCAAGATTAAATCATGAGTGCTCCCCCCACCACCACCACCGAAGATTAAATCTTGAGTGCTTGGCTCCCTCCAAGATTAAATCCTGAGTGCACTATTGTGTCTTAGTATTCCCATAATGCTATGCATTATGATTTATTGCCTTGGTATCACTTCTGGTCTGGCTCCTGCTGATGAGACCTCAATAAGGTTTGAAACCAGTCTGGATAGTGACCCTCAGCACTGGGCAACTTGTATATAGAAGTTATGACTTCACATCATTTGCCTTTGTATCTCATAATGCTATGCATTATGACTTCTGCATTATTATGACTTATTGCCTTGGTATCACTTCTGGTCTGGCTCCTGCTGATGGGACCTCAATAAGGTTTGAAACTAGTCTGGATAGTGACCCTTCCCATAAGGCATTATACATGTCTATAAGGATATGCGCTTTGCATGATGGGATACTAAGGCAAGTGATGTAAAGTCATTAGTTTCTATATACAAGTTCCCTATTCCTGAAATTACTTCACTCACAATCTTTGTTTGCTTACACTTGGATAAAGGATTAAACCAAGAATATAATTTCCTGGCATCTTTAATTTAAAACATAGCAGTTGTTAACAACCAAAGTTTGTATGTATTTTTTGAGACACTCTGTATTTTGAAAAACATAGATTGAAATCTTAACTATAATTAAAAATAAATAAATAAATAAAATCACAAGAATTTAAATTGATAAAAACATAATCAGAATAAACCAAAACAGAGAAATAAGCCTATAATTATAACATGAAAAAAAACCCATCTCTCTCTGCCCCCCTTCCTCTACATAATCAATTCATTAAGATTAAGATCTCATGAGAATTTGTGACTATTTCAATCCATCAAAGAGTGGAATATAATACTGCATTTCCAGCATTACATTTAGGGCTCACTCCCATCAAAGTCTGCAACTAATCACATGGTAAACAGATAATGTCATTACTGCCACAACAGCATCCTGTTCTGGTTTCAAACTATATGAGATTTGCCACTCTAACTAGTATACCAATCCACTGACATGTATTTTTAGATGTTGGTAAAATAATGTGAAAGAGTTTACTGAAATAGACAGGGAAGAAACTTTAACTGTCATATACAAGTCACATCTGGTTAGATTTTAATAAACATCTCAAATGAGAATGCAGAATTAATTCATAATATATATCAAATGATATATCAATAGAAAAGTTATGTAAATTTGAAAATCTCGACTCAAAACCAATTATATATAAACTAATGTTGATATAAAAAGAAACATGAATTAGAAATTATAATAAAACTGAAATCAAAACGAAATTGATATTTCTATAATCCTTGAACTTGAATTGAATCATTATTTATTATTAATTATTCATTTTCAGTTTCTTTTTCCTACCTAAAATAGTTAAAAAAAACCCTATGTTCTAATGAGATTCTTGTAAAAACATATCTGCACTACTCAGAAAAATTACTGTGAATAACTTCAATTGGGAAGAGGTTATGGTAATGCCTCATAAAACACTCATCTGTTCTAGAGGTGCATTTTCAGAATTGTATCTCCTTAATATTCCAGCTGAAGAGATCTGTTCAGTGTTTAAAGATCAAGAATGACAGGTTGAGGTGCATCCTGATACATATGGCGAGTGTGCTAGTTTTGACCAAGAATGTTATCCTTGCTTTTGACATGCTTAAACTTCCAACATCTGTAAAAGTTAGGATATATCAACTATCCTGTTAGGCTCTACATTCCAAATCCATTAAGATGTTTTGAATGTCAAAAATATGGGTATGCCCAAATTGCTTGTCATGGCTGATGTGGTAGTAAAGAGCATGATAAATCTTGCTTTGCAAAGTAACCTAAATGTTTTGACTGTGAGAGATCCCTCATAGCCAATTCTTAAGTGGGATTTGGGACTTGATGAGACCGAGGTTGAGTGTAGTCTTGCAAAAATCTTTAAAAATTACTTTATTTAATATTTGATATTTAAAAAACTAAAAAAATTATTTTTCTTAAATTATTTGATTGTAAATAATTTGTATTTATAAATAAATTTTAATTAATGAAAATTAAATCACCTAGTTTATTTAATTATACTCTATTTGAATTAATTGCTTTGATTATAATCTAGTTCAAAATTTATAATGTATACACATACTCTCATGAGCCAAAACATTGATGACCACCTACCAGTAGTATGTTGGATCTCCTTTGTCCGAGATAATGTCAAATTGGATGCAAGTAGTTGACTCCACCAGATGATGGACAACGTCCTGAAATGTTCTGGACCAAGTGGACAGAATAATGTCCCCAGAGGTCAGCAACTGAATATGGCACTGGCATTAATTGGTGGATACTGCACGCAATTCCACAGTTGTTCAATATGATTCCAATAAGAAAAATTAAGTGGCCAGGGGAACACACAGAATGTGTGGATATGCTTTTTGAATCATGCTTGCACAATGAGGGCATTGTGACATGGAGGGTTGTCTTTCAGAGTCCGGATCCACTGGACCATATTGTTACCATGCAAGGCAATACCCAGTCTGAAATAATCTCGAGGTAGGAATTAGAGGTCAAGGTGTGTTCATTGGAGATGAGAGGACGTAGTAGCCTGTTTCCACTAACCATGCAGTCCTGCTGGCTAGAAACAGTCTGGATGGTCATAATGCTTTGGCTCATGAGTATATATCTCTGTTTTATTTAATTATTATTATTAGGAGTTAGATGGATGAGCATCATTAAGCAGGAACAAAAAACAATAAATAAACAAACAAACAAACAAACAAAATAGATATATATATATATTGTTAAATATTTAACAATATATACATACATACATATATACATATTGTGGATGGTATATATACGGAGAAAGGTGATCATTAAGCTCATTATGAGAAGAAATTATCTGAGCAGATCAAAAGAAATGCCAAAATCTTCTTTTGCAATGTGACAAGTAAAATGGAGAATGACTATGGAAGGATAACTGTAATGAGTGCTGATGGTAGCGATGTGACAGAAGTAAACAAAATAGATGAGTTAGTGAGTGACTACTTTACAAGGATCTATCGTACAAGTAAGGATATTACTGTGACAGAAGTGCAAGAACTACTATGAGAATTGAGGTTGATAAATTGGAAGTATGTAGAATATTGCAGAATCTCAATGCAAATATTGCTGTGCGGTTAGATGGGATGTCAGCTTACATATTATGAGAATATGCAAAGGAATTGGCATTATCTCTTATGAGGCTGTATAACTTAAGTGTCCCAAGGGAGTGTAGAAGGAAAGCAAAATAATTTTTATATAAAGACACGTAAAGACTGCACTAAAAAATTATAGCCCAATCAATATCTTGGAAGTGGTATTAAAAAATATTGAAAAATATGATCAACGACATGGCTTTTTTTTTTTTTTTTTTGTGAAGGCATAGTCGTGCCTTTAGTAATTTACTGATTTTTATAAATGGCTACATGACGATACTACAGGATTTTTCAAAGGCATTTACAAGATACAGAGCACTGTTGCAAATTGGAACAAATGGGACTGGATATGAAACTGCTGATATGGATATGAGAATGGCTGATGGATAGATACCAAAGAGTAGTATATAGAGGAGCAGAATCTTGGAGAAAGCAGGTTATTGGCAGTGTGCTAAAAGGCTTTGTGCTTGGCCCGCTACTGTTTCTGTATATAAAGGATTTGAAGGAAAATATTCAGTTATTTGTTGATGTAAAATAGTTAATCAAGTGGATGTAGAGAGTTTGCAGGATGATTTAATTAGGCTGACAGTATGGACAAAAGACAGTGGATACCAGTTATGTATTTTGAAATGAAAAGATTACAAGTGTAACTTACATTGATGAAACTGCACTCCAGGCAATTAAAGCTAGGGAACTGATGGTATTGGTATATAGAGTTGAAATTCAGAGTACATATTGCTAATTTGGCCAAGATAGCTCCTATGAACTATCTTGGTTATTGGAGAACACGCTGACAAGCAGCGATAAGTGAGTTATCATTCCTCTCTAAGACCTTGATATGGTCATATCTGGATTACTATGCACAGATCTGGTCACCTGGGTTTCTTGGGGATGAGGAAGTGGAGAGGATCCAGAAGGGGAGTGGTCAAGATGGTAAGGATCTGTGGAATGCTTCATTTGATAGTATATTGAGGATTTGCTGCAGAAGTTGGTTAATAGGACAAAAAAGGGGAATGTGATAGAAATGAGTGTTACTAAAAGGATTTTATAGGATTGATGCAGACGAAAATTTTCAGCCCTTGGCTAGAGGAATTGGAACCAGCGGTTATCCCTGGGAATTGAATAAGGGTGTAAACTCGCCTGGTTGGCGAGTGGATAGCATTGAGCCATTTTACATACAAATTGTTTATACCACTGTGAGGAGAGGAGAAATCTTAGAGAATTTCCATTTTTATCAGCTACTGATGCTCTTAAATCTGCATTTGTGGATATATTATCATGATAGTCTGTGAGAGCTGCAGTAATACCAGACTTAAATATATTGGTCCACAATATTATTTCTAAAATGATCCTAGTGAGTATTAAAGTTGGTTTCATTGAAGAAAGATTTTGATTAGTACATGTAGTCTGACATTTGTAATTCGTGCTAAAAATACACTTTCTTGTTTTCTAGAATGGATACATAATGACTCGAGTGTCTCTACTGGGACAGACAGCAATTTGTTCTTACCTATGTCTGCTAGTTTCAAAGACAAGATCAAGGTATGTTGAATAATATGAAATACTGCTGTCACTGGTTCTTATATCTCCACCTCTTTCAAAGCTTCTTTATTATCAGGACATCCATGGAGTCAAAGAGACTGATTGCAGGTAGTCTACTTTAAGCACTACAAAGTATCACTCACATTTGCACCTTCAACACATTTAACATTTGTACTCTTATTAATTTCTTGGACTATGCATTGTTCCACTCTTCATGTAGAAAACTTCGCCCTTGCACACTTCAAGGACTCCCTTTTTCTACTTTCTTGTGCTCAACTCTTTGGTAAATCTGTCTTTTCATTAGATGCCATTGTGTCTTAATTTGTCTTATATCAGCTATAAGACATCTTCTCTCCTCCTCTTATGTACCAAATTTGACAGATTACATCTCAATCTGTTCCTATAGCTGATGTTCCACAGTCTGAACATTATCTGTTAATTGACTGTGTGCCCATTTCAGAGTATGTTCATTATGTCAGTCTTGTAAATGAAATGTTGGTAGAACTATAGGGTTGAAAGTTGTTGTCAGAGGGATCACTTTTCACCACTTCAACTCCTTCTGATATATTCACTGTATGTTTTCTTCAACCTAGAACAAGGTGGCACAATAATCCATATAAGGCCTTAATCAGTCCTCATATGGATTATTGTGCACAGATTTGGTCACTGGGTTTTCATGGTGACAAGGATATATTAGAAAGGGTCCAGAGAAGATTCATAAAGGTGGTTGGTGGTCTTTGGAATGTGGAATATGAAGACAAGGTGACACAATAATCCATATGAGGCCTTGATCAGTCCTCATATGGATTATTGTGCACAGATTTGGTGACTGGGTTTTCATGGTGACCAGGATATATTAGAAAGGGTCCAGAGAAGATTCATAAAGCTGGTTAGTGGTCTTTGGAATATGAAGACAAATTGAAAATGTAAATCGCAAAGCCTCATGAAGAGGAGGAGGGGGAATATGGTTGAGACTTAAGTCAATCAGGGGTTGTTAACATGGAAGAAATTTTTCATAGAATGGGAGAGAGGAGTAGAACAAGGGGGCCATCCCTGGAAACTGTATAAGGAGGATGTGAGCAGAGGAGCGAGGAGTAGGTTCTTTGCATGGAGAGTGGTCGGTGAGTGGAATGCATTGCCTGGGTGTGTGTGTTATAGACATTGAATCAGTTTAAATCACAGCTGGATGAGCTTTGCATGTGATAGCATGTACCTTCTACAATGAGTCTCTGACTCCATGGAGGTCAGATGTTAATAATAATGAAAAATCCAAGTTTCTGGGAGGAAAAAACCCTTCCACCTCCATGTAAGAGACTGGCTCACTCACTCACCTTGGATTGAAAAGTCCTGATGAGGGTTCTTTGTGTCATAGATGGGATTTGAATTTCTTTGTTTCCAACAAAGGGCTCAGTTGAAACCAACTAAACTATGGAAGCTGTCCCTGTTTAGTACCACTCCAGTATTTCTTACCTTCTGCAATACCAGCCCATCAGTAAGATGCTTGATCTTCCATTTCTAAATTCTAAGTTTTAAAACCTTAGGCAAATAAGATGAAAATTTAATGTTGCTATATGTGAGAGGTGGAATCTAAAAAGATAAAATACATAGTGGGGTATTGTTAGAGACCTGACAGATTGGTTTCTAGTGATGAAAAAATGGATCTCCAAATAAAGATGATGGGCATGAAAAGAGTAATCATACCAGGGGACTTTAATTATCCAAACATTGATTAGGTAGCAGTAAAATTTCATGAGAAGAATGAAACTGAATTTATTGAGCTGTTGCAAGATAACTTTATCAAACAGCATGTGATAGAAGGAATTAGAGGTAAAAGAGTGTTAGATTTGGTTATAGTGTCAGAGGGTGACATGACTATTCTGCCTCTGGTTCGTGACAGTGATCATGTGGTACTCACTTGGGAAGTGGCTAAGTTTATAAATGTTCTATTCAGGAAAGGTTACATGCTGAACTACAAAGCAAGAAATTATGACAAACTGAGCAATATACCAAGTTCAGTGTAATAGTATTGGTTGCTGGATGGAAAGAATAGCAACAGCGCATGGGAAGCATTTAAAAATACTTAAAGGATGCAATATCAGAATGTGTCCCGAGAGTTCGAAGAATAAATAGGATAGGAGTCAAATGGATGTATAATCTTATCAAGCAAGAGATTCGTAAGAAAAGGATGATGTGGAAGGAATACCATGCATAAAGATGATGTCCGTTATGAAAATTATAAGCAGCAGACCAGAAGAGTCACAACTGTTGTATAGAAAGCTAAGTCTAAGTATGAAAAGAAACTTGCTTTGTAAGCTAAAGATAATCCCCAAAGATTTCTATCGATATGCTGCAAGGAAAATAAAGAATGAATATGAAGCAATAACTCTACTCAATGAAGATAGTGTGAGGGTGACAGATGCAGAAGAGATTGTTCAACTAATGAGTACCTATTTTGCTAAAAGCAATCAACTTGGTGTATGCAATATTGAACTCACTGCCACCTCTTCACTGGATGAAGAAACTTAAGTGTATGAGGAGAAGGTATTAGAGCTGTTGCACAAACTGAATAACAATTCAGCAATAGGGACGGATGGAATATCAGCACGGGTGTAAAAGATTGTTCTGCTGAATTGATTATTCCTTTAACCAGGCTATATAATTTGAGCCTCAGGACAGGGAAGATTCTTCAGGAGTGGAAAGAATGTATGGTAATTCTGTTGCACAAGGGTGATGCAAAGACTGATATATCCAACTATTGACCAATCAATATCTCAGGAGTGATGGTGAAGATTTCAGAAAAGTTGATTAGAACTCACATCCGAAATGGGTTAGCAGAGAATCTGTACTTTGCAATGAAGAGCATGGGTTTACTAAGTGAAGGCCATGTTTTAATAACTTGCTCACATTCTATAATATTACTTTTGGATTTTGCTAAGGCTTATGACAGAATAGAGCATGGAGGACTGTTGCATAATTTAACTATTTGCTGATGATGCAAAGATAAGTAGGGTAATCAGGAATGTGGCTGATATGCAGTACTTGCAGAATGATTTGAAGAAATTGTGGGCAAGGGAAAATGGATATCAGTTTCCTGGAAAAACTTTTATTGGGATTATATTGATCAAGTGTATATAATAAACAACTAAGTTATACCAACTAGTTTCACCAACTAAGTCTGTTGGCATCTTCAGGGTACATAACTGATGTAAGGCACTAAAAAGTAAAAAACTGTTACAAACTAAAATCAACCGATTCCAATTATATTAAACAAAGAACAGAGCGCGTACAATACATTCATAGAGTGTGGATGATCTGGTGAAACTAGTTGGTATAACTTAGTTGTTTATTATATACACTTGATCAATATAATCCCAATAAAAGTTTTTCCAGAGCTTTTTGGTCAAGAAAATTAAACGTTTTTTATCAGTTTCCTGTTAGTAAATGCAAAATCATGCACTTTGGCAGGTTTAGATATCCCGTGCTGTATTAAATGGGTGGGATTATGCTAGAAGGAACTGCTCAGGCTAGGGATCTTGGAGTGTTAGTAAATCGGAATTGGAAGTTCAGGGTCCATGTAGCAAAGATTACAAATACAACTGAAAAGATAAATGCAATGGTGAAATGAATTTTGACATGTAAAGATAAGGATTTTGTCTCTTCACAAGGCCTTCATAAGACTTCACTTGGACTACTATGCACAGGTCACCTGGTTTCGATTGTGATTCTGATACAGTGTAGAGAATACAAAGGAGAGTGTTAAAAATGATATCAGGATTGTGGAATACTGATTATGAGGACAAATTGAGAATTTGTAGACTGCAAACAGGAGAAAGAGGGGTAATATGATTGAGACTTACAAACTTCAGAAAGAATCATACAGGATTTCAGTTGATGAAATTTTTTATTTTATGGAGGGTGGGAAAGGACAAGAGGACATCCTTGGAAGCTGAGAATGAATGCTGCTAAGAAGTGGGTGAGGGCTAGCATTTTCTCACATAGAGTGGTGAATGATTGGAATGGATTGTCATTGGATGTTGTGTGTGTGCAAGCAGTGTGAATGAATTCAAGAATAAGTATGATAGCTGGTGTGTGAAGTATGTGGCCTCCCTCGGTGAGTCCCTGACTCCCTGGAAGTCTCATAATAATAATAATAATATCTCTGCCTATTCAGCTTCTCTTGACTCATCACTACATCAGCATCATGCCTAATAACTCTCAATTGCAGGATAGGGAAACCTCTTGTAATGGGCTTTCCATTACAAGACGTTTCCAGTTTTTATTTCCTGCAAAAAAATAAAATAAAATAAATAAATAAATAAAATAAAAGAAATACTTAACTAAAATAAAAAGTAAATCAAATTAGTGGGAAAATTAACTAATATATACTGCTTTGTTGCCTGTGTTGTTATTCTGAACAACTCAAACTTCATCCTGTTTCCTGCTTTGCATCATCTCTGAATGACTCAATGCCTCCTTATAGCCCATTCAGAGTATCATTAACATAATTTATGTTAATAATAAAGACCTTATGGAATTCCACTTGTTACATTCCTTTGATACAATACTGGTTTCTTATATATGTAAATCACTTGCTGATTATCTAAACCCATATGTTGTAACTTAGATATCAACTTGTCAAATAGTTTATTAAAATCCTAAAAAATCATAGTATATGCATTCTCATCAGTTACACATATTACATTTATTATTATTATTATTATTTAGACATCTCTATGAAGTCCCAGCCCTCATTGCAGTAGGCTCATGCTAACTTATTCATGCAATCTGACTAGGAAGTTGTAGGTTTGCATCTCACTGTGGCATGGATGTTCATGAAGGTCTTTAGGTGGTTGATGAATTTCATTTCTGGAATGAGACAACACCCAGCTTTTTTGGAGGCTTAGCTGAAGTGTTTTTAAAAGTTCCATCTTTGGTCTCTAGTGCAGAGGATTGAAGTATGCCCATGCTTTAGAGATCTTTGCTTGGAGACTTGCCAGGAATAGTCGATTCATGCTGAAGTGGAGAAAGAAATGAAGGTCGTACGAATTGGTCGCCAACACGCAAAATCATGTGCTTTATAGGTAAAATTTCCAACTGTTATACAAGCAACATAGTTAACTACAATGATCATAAAAGAGAAGTTAATTTTTCGACGTGTAATAATAAACAACTCATCCCACAATATGGATTGATTATCCTATTCTCGGAATGGATTCTCCTCTGTTGACATACACAGAAGTTTCGAAAGATCTCGAATCTGTGTGCATACTATATCTCCTCCATAACCCATCTGTGGTACTAAATACTTTTTTTATGTGGGATACACATTAAAAAAATACTCCTTTTTTTTAAGTCTATCTGTTACTTCCTCATCCTCACAAAACTCAGGAGATCAAATGTGAGTACACTCATCCATATGTAATCAAGATCTAATAAAGAGGAACAACAACTCAGTAGCACACCCAGAGTGAGGGGGGGAAGGCCCCCTCAAAAGGGAAAAAAAAAACACTAGAAATTTTTCCGAAAATCTTTTCCTAATTAAAATTAATTTTTTTAAATTGATTTTAAAAAAATTTGTTTTTTAAAATTAATAATTTTAAAATTAAATTAATTTTAATTTTAAAATTATTAAATTTTAAAATTTAATAATTTTAATAAATTATTAAATTTATTAAAATTTAATAATTTTAATGAATAAATTTATAAATAAATTTATAATTTATTAAATTTAATAAATTATAATAATAATTTATTAAATTTAATAAATTATAATAATAATTTATTAAATTTAATAAATATTTTTATAATTTATCAAATTTAATAAATTAAATTAAATTTAATTTAATAAATTTATTAAATTTAATAAATTAAATTAATTAATTTAATTTATTAATTTAATTTATTAATAAATTTATTCATTATTTTAATAAATAAAATTATTAATTTATTTATTAATTTATTAAAAATTAATTAATTTATTTATTTATTAATTTTTAATAAATTGAAAATTAATTTATTAATTTTTAATGAGTGTGCTACTGCAACAACTTATTAATTATTATTGCTCATCGCCATGCTTTTTGATGTCTAAGTGATCCTTAGTGTAATATGTCCCCTGAACTTTATCTTCTTGTCCACTGTCACTTCAAAATCATTTTCCTCATCAGTACAGTTTAATCCTGTCAGTGTAATACAGCTTATTAATATCTTCACTTTGGAATGCACAACATCCTTGGACTTTGTAGTGTTGGACTATCAGCCATTACCCTTTACCCACAGTATTATTCTCTTCAAATCCTCTGGCAGACAGTTCTCATATTTATTTTTGTCCTCCCCAGTTTTAGCTTCAATGGCATACAATTGGATGTTCCATTTTAAGTTATTCCCAGTCATTAAATGGCAACTTAAACTGTAGCTGTTTAAGTTGCCATTCCAAACTTCTCTTTCCAAACATCCCAGTATCATACCACTGCTTAACCATATACTATTTACTTATGTCTGTTTGTCACCTTCTCATCAATGCCATATCATTCCTGTTTGCTTCAATTTTTACATAACAAATTTCTCTACAGTTTCTTAAAAAAATGCCTTCTCAACATCCAGTATTTTAATGCTTACTTTAATATAACGGCAAATTTGAGTGAGGAATGACGGTGGATTCAGCAGCAGTCTCAAGTGGCGTAACGCCAAGTCCTCCGCCATTTAAGAACTCAATTATTAGCAATATCATAAGGGACTTTGTGGCATGCAGTACTTGCGGCATGTATGCGTCTCGGGAATTACATATGTGGCTTGTTAAAGAGAGTGGAGAGCGTATGTGCGCAAAATGCAGGCAGTTGGAGGAAATAAGTACATTAGATATATCGATATCCGACTTTGTTGCTCCAGGAACGGGGAATGAATGTAGGAAGACAAGTAGTATGATAGGAGAGAATGAGAAAATAATAGTTGATAGTGTGGAAGGTGTGAGTGACTGTGGAAGTTTAGGAGATGGTTTTGTTTGGGAGAGTGAATTTAGATTAAGAGTGACTGACCTGCAGAGGGAGATAGATGAGTTGAAAGAGGAGGTGGAATGTCTTGTGAATGAGAGCAGAAGTATGAAAGATAAGATTAGGAGAATGGAAGAGATAAATGCAAGGTGAATCAGAGTAGGAGAGAGAGAGAATTTAGGGAGTATGAGTGAGAGGTATGGGGACTGCGTGGTTAGCCTAGTGGCTTTGCGCTTCGCAACCATATGCCTGGGGAAGGAGTGTCCCAGGTTCGATTCCCGCTCTAGATGTGAGGAATTTGAGGATTTTCCTCAGGCATAGCCAAGTTAGCCGGTCTTGGGCGCGGTCAGTAGGGTTTTTTCCTCCAGTTTATTTGGCTTTTTTCATCCCACAAGCAGGCAAACCGGCCCCGTGAACATATGCCTCTACAGTCAAAAATATATACCCCCCCCCCCCAGCGGCAGACCAGGCGACGGATCGGTTGGGAGTAGTACTAACAAGAAGTCGCATCTAAATAACACGCAGACCCTGCACAGGAAGCGGGAATAACGCGTAGAAGAAGAAGAAGTGAGAGGTATGGGGTGCTAGAAGAGGAGAGAATGGAAACAGTAGAAGAGAGGGAATGAGAGAGAGGTATGGGAATGTTAGCAGACGAGAGGATGGAAACAGTAGGAGAGATGGAATGAGAGAGAGATATGGAAGTGCTAGAAGTGGAGAGAATGGAAACGGTAGGAGAGATGGAATGAGAGAGAGGCATGGGAATGCTAGAAGACGAGCGGATGGAAACAGTAGTAGGAGAGACAGAATGAGAGAGGGATATGGAAGTGCTAGAAGTGGAGAAAATGGAAACAGTAGGAGAGAGGGAATGAGAGAGAGATGTATGGGAGTGCTAGAAGAGGAGAGAATGGAAACAGTAGAAGAGAGAGGCATGGGAATGAAAGAAGAGGAGAGAATGGAAACAATAGGAGCGAGAGAATGGTAAGAGGTATAATGTATGGCGACTCAATGAACCGTGGTGTTCAGGATAGGATGCGTGAGGAGTGTTTGCCAGGAAGAACAATAGAAAGGGTGACTATGGCAATTAAGAGAGGTGAAAGGGTGGATGAGATGATTGTGATGGTAGGAACGAATGACTTGAGTGGTAATGTAAGTCGGGCAGCGAGAGATATGAGATTTTTGCTTGAGACTGTACGGAAGAAGACAGAGAGAGGAAAAATAGTGTGCGTGTTGCCTAGGTATGATAATGATGAGCTAAGCAGAAGAGCGGTGATATTGAATGGCATAATAGCGACAATGTGTGACAAGAGAGGACTGGTATATGTGGATGCTTGGAGTGCGTTTGAGGAAAGAGAGGAGTTGTATGCGAGAGACAGTTTACATTTGAATGAGGAAGGACGTAGGCATCTGGAGAGATTGCTGTTCTGAACGAGTCAGTGTGTCCCAGGGATGATGATAGCAGGGGTGGCCTCTTGTGGGAATGGATACTTGGGAGAAGGGAGACAATGTCAGGTAACACTGAGCCCAGTGGAGTCTAGAAGGGATAATGCTGAGTACAGAAACAATGGCATTTATATGCTTTATACTAATGCCAGGAGTATCTGGAATAAGGGAGAGGAATTGGTGGCGCAGATAGCATCAGCCTGGCCAAAAATTATTGCGATCACTGAGACGTGGTTGACAGAAAGGGATATAATAACAGGAATAGAAGTCGCTGGGTATAGCATTTTTCGTCAGGATAGGAGGGGAAAGCGTGGTGGTGGGGTGCTACTTATGATAAGTGATGACCTATGTCCTCTAAGAGTGGAGAATTTGGAAGGAAGTGAGACAAATGATTTTGAGAGCGTATGGTGTGAGGTAGAGGTAGGCAAGACAGGATATTTAGTGGTGTGTTGCTACAGACCCAGGAGCACAGAGGATGGGGACCAGGAGATGTTTAGACAGCTAAGTTTGGCAAGTGCAAGAAGAATGATTGTTATGGGAGATTTTAACTTCAGTAGTATAAATTGGAGAGAGGAAGATGCATGTAGCAATAGGGGAATGGAATTTCTAGAATTCTTGAGGGACAAATGTCTTAGGCAACATGTAACAGAGGGAACAAGAGGTTCAAAAGTTTTGGATTTGGTTATAGCATCAGAAGAGTTGATAATAACTGAGTTGACGTCTCTCCCACCAGTTGGAGAGAGTGACCATATGGTGTTGACTTGGAAAATGAATAGACATGCAGGAGTATCAAAGAGACGGGAACTTATGTGGAATTATAAGGCAGGTGATTATAATAGTCTTAGACGTCAACTTCGGGAAGTTTCATGGAGGAAGGAATTGGAAGGCCGGGATACCACCAGTGCGTGGGAAATTGTGAAAGAATATTTGTTATCAGCAATGGTAAGGTGTATACCATGAGTGAAGAAGAGGACGCAATTTGGAGTAAAGTGGATGACAAACAATATTAAACAGGAATTGCATGCGAAAAAGAGGCTATGGAAGAGATATAAGGAGACAGGTGAAGAGATGCATGAGGAATATAAGACACAGGCCAGAAAAGTGACTAGTGTGGTAAGGAAAGCGAAACTGGAATATGAGAGGAGATTGGCCCTAAGATCCAAAGAAAATCCGTGGGACTGGATGGTATTTCACCACGAGTTTTGAGAGAATGTGCTAGGGAATTGACAGTACCTTTAACGTGGCTTTTCAATGAAAGTCTGGCTTTGGCAAAAGGTGCCCAGGGAATGGAAGGAAGGTCAGATAGTGCCATTGCATAAGGGTGGTAACAGACTGGAAGTGTCTAATTATAGGCCAGTCTGTGTGTCATCAGTAGTTGTTAAGATCTTGGAGAAAGTAGTGAGGGACCGTATACAGCATTGGGCAGATGAGGGTAATGTTATCTGTGAGAATCAACATGGATTTGTGAAAGGACGCTCTTGTTTTAGCAATATGTTAGCCTTTTATAATAAAGTTACAAGAACATTAGATGAGGGAAAGGCATATACTGCAATTTTCTTAGACTTGGCGAAGGCATTTGACAGGGTGCCACATGATAAGCTGATATTTAAGTTGCAGCACATGGGTCTGGATGTCAGATTGGTCAACTGGATTCAGGATTGGCTGTCTGATAGGTATCAGAGAGTTGTGTATGGTGGAGCAGTCTTCAGGAGGCAGAGGGTTACAAGTGGGGTCCCACAGGGCTCAGTACTAGGACCTATATTGTTTAACCTTTATATCAGTGACATAGCCAGTGGATTGCAGGAGGATATTCAGTTGTTTGCGGATGATACGAAGCTGGGAAGGATTATTAGTAATAGTGCAGATGTGGTAGCCCTGCAAGAGGATTTAAATAAGCTAGATAGATGGGCAAATGAATGGGGGTGTCAGTTTAATGCAGCAAAATGTAAGGTCTTGAGGTTTGGGAAACATCGATGGGATGCTGCATACTCTATGGGAGGAGTTATACTGGAGGAAGTAGGGGAGACAAGAGATCTGGGGTTGATGATTGATAGAAACCTGAAGTTTAGGGGACATATTGCAAAGGTGGTGAAGGTAACACAGAGGATTGCTGCTATTATGAGAAGGACACTGACCTGCAGAGATAAGAGGGTTATCATTCCATTGTATAAGTCTCTGATCAGACCACACTTGGACTATTGTTCTCAGATTTGGTCCCCAGGATTTGAAGGGGATAAATTAACTGTGGAAAGGATACAAAGACGGATGACAAAGATGGTTTCAGGACTGTACAAGGATAGTTATGAGGATCGGCTGAGAGAATGTGGACTGCAGAGTTTGGTGGATAGAAGAAGGAGAGGTGATATGATTGAGACTTTTAAACTGTTGAGAGGATTGTTACAGGGTTGACACTGGGGAGTTCTTTCGCTTGGTTGATCAGCGGGAAGGAGTGATGACAAGAGGCCATCCCTGGAAGTTACAAAAGGAAACTGTGAGCAAGAGGGTAAGGAGTGGTTTCTTTGTGTGAAGGGTGGTTGAGCCGTGGAATGCATTGCCTGATGGAGTGGTGGGAGCGAGAACGGTCTGTGAGTTTAAAGCGTGGTATGATAGACTTTGTGTTTCTCAGGGGGGACCTCCCCTCGATGAGTCTTGACAGACTTTATGTCTTAGGAAGGACCTCCCTCGATGAGTCTTTTGACTCCTTGGAGGCCTGAATAATAATAATAATAATTGTGAGGATGTAGGCATTTCCCTTGTGTGCAACATTATTATAGAAAGTGAGCCAATTACTCAAGAGAAAGATTGCATCACAAAGTTGTGTGTTCTCCATTGTCATATCCGGTATCATATCCATCCATTTTTTTCATCTAGAACCAACTTTTCTGGTACCTTCACCACCACTCTTGAGATATTAAACAGTCTGTGATTTTCTTCCTTGTCTTGGAGTATTTATGTAATGGAGATCATATATCTTGAATCCCAAATTGTACTCACTTAAAACTGTGCTAGTGTTGAGACTTAAACCTGTTCATTGGAACTCCCATCTCTTTCATTATCTTGTAATACACAGCCAAATACCTGATCCAATCTGTATTATATTATGCATCAAGATTTTACAGTGTCCTGAGCACCTCCTGTTCATCTGCCTCTGTTTTCATATCTTATCTCATCATATCAGATGCTGTGTTATCTTGCTATGTGCATTCAAACTTTTTCTCATTTCATAATAATTCTTCCTTTTACTTGTCACATACCAAAAAGACTGCAATTTTAATTTCCTCTCATAATGGAATTTTTATTTTCCTTACCATACTAGCTACCTTCTTATCTGTTCTTTTTTTACTGTTCTTGAGCTTGCTCATCATGTTTCTTTTTACATCTTTGTATCCAGCACCTGCTTAATGTTGTTGCTCAATTTTTTAACTCTCACCTGATTTATTCTCCTAACTCTGGGAATGCAGTTCAATAATGCTTTCTCAAAATACCTTGTGACTATTTCCAATGACTCTGACATTTTACCCTTTCACTTTCTTCTGTGGCACTGCTTTAGGCTGATTCTTAAGTTTATCTTAATCACTGTCTCTATCATTCTATATTTATCCCTTTCTTCTTGAAACTTCTACATGCTTGTTCATCCCCAGGTCAAAGTCATATTATAATTATTTTCAGCTGGAGGATGATAGAGATGATATCTTATTTACAATAACATCTTATTTACAATAATAGCTAGTACTGTGACTAAATTCAAACTCTACATCGTCATTCTCTTCTTCACAAATTGCTTCTCCATCATTCCAGAAAGTCAATTTCCTTTTTATACAATGCCAGTTCCTCTTTTTAATCTATTTTGCCATAGTTGAAAATCCTTGCAGCTGACCTATTTGTCTAAGCATCATTATCCTCTTCATTTCCCAAGCTGTAGCAACACCCACCAAGTATACTCCATTGCCTACCCCTGCTTCTCACTTCACATTCTCAACCTCACTGGCACAATTCTCCTAGTTTTTCACTGGGTGGGAGATAGTTTAGATAGAATGTCACAGAGATACTTCACACACACAAATGTTTGTTTTATTTGGGAGTAAAAATATGGTTGCAAAAAAGCATACTTTCTTGTCAAGTGTAAATATATTTAATCTTATAGGTTCCAACTCCAAATAAAATTTTTTAGTTATTTTAGCTTTTCATGATCATTTCCAATTTTGAGTTATTATAATGCAGTGTATTATATAATTTGTCACCATTAATGTTACATAGATAATGAAATAAACATTTGATTAAATATAATATTAATTTCATTTCCCTAATTACTTTATTTAATTATTTTAGTTTAATAATTATATTAGTATATCAAATGTCATCTGAGAGAGAGATGTAGAGAACATTAATCACAAAATGTTGATGGTGAGTGACAGAGTGACTTTCTGTTTTAAAGAATGAGTTTCTAAAACTTATGGATTAAAAGCTACTTATTGATTACTGTGCACAGATTCATGTGATTTTTGAGAAGAAAAGATTTTGAAGAGAGAGGGTGCTGAAGGTGTCAGATCTCTGGAATGTTGGTTTGGGCATAAAGACAGATTGAAGGATTGTTGTATACAGATTCTCTATGAGAAGAGGAGGGGGTGATATGATTGAGACCTGAATTGGTGAAGGGTTTGTACCAGATTAATACAGTTGAGATTTTTCATAGAGTAGATAGAGACAAAGGTAAATCAAAAGGCCATCCTGGAGTTTTGTGAGGAAGGCATAAGCCAAGGAGTGAGGAACAGGTTTTTTTCTTTGAGAGTGGTTGGTGAGTGGGATGCATTACTTTGAGAGTGTGAATGCAAAAACAGTGCATGAGTATAAAGCACAGTGTGAGTATTGTTTGATGGTAAGGATCTTGTGAAGAGTCTCTCTCTCTCTCTTCATGAGGATCTGATAATGATGACAATAATAAATTGTTATTCCTGATAACTGATATAATCAGTATAATATTTCTTGATATATAGGAACATGAGGCAAGAAGCTTATCTGAAGATATTGTTCTAGATTCCTGCCATGCTCCTGGTTACTGCAGAAGTGAAGATCAAAACACTTTTCCAAATGCTGTGATTGACAGAACTAGTGATTGTGGTTCTGATGAACAGATTACTGCAGAAAGAAGTAGGAAATAAATTTATTTTATTAATTTTCTATGTAGGTATTAAGTTCTATTTTTGCTAGTTCTGTATTTTGGATTGATCAGGTCCACCTTTTTAAAGAAAAATGCCAAGAATGTTGTTAGAATTGGAAATATGCTTGTCTATAATTTCTTTTCAGATTTCACGAGAATTATTTCTCTGTATAGCAGTGTTTGTATTTTCTGTACGATGTGCAGCCCCAGTACATTTAATAATTTACTAGTGGTCATCTTTTAGTTCTATCCCAGATGGTTTTCATTTGTTATTATTAAATAATATTAAATCTTAAATAGCTGACTACTGCCCTTTCTATTATTTCTTTGACTTCTATGCCAACTGCAACTTTTGAAAATTCATTTTATGTACAGTTAAGAGAAAGCCTTAAGTCTTCAATGTGACATTCAGTTTATTTTATTCTTCATTAAATATCAGATTATATAAGGAAAAAAAATGACATCTTTGGTTCAGTGGAATTCTTAATGCACTAATAAAGAATCAATTAGCAAGACAACTCATGCCAAAAGCTATGCAAATTCTATATTATTATTGTATGGGCACTTCCATGCAGTCTGAAGACTCATCATGGGAGATCCAAACTATCCATACAATCTATCATACCTCTCCTTGAACCCATTAACAGACAAAGCACTAGCACTGACACTGGCAACCTATTCCATTCATTCATCACTCTCCAAGCAAAAAATCTAGTCCTCGCACACCTAACCACACCAATCTAGTCCTCATACACCTAACCGCACCTCAATCTATCCTCATAGGGAACATTCCATAGACTACTCAAAATCTTGGTTGTTTGTCTCTGAATCCTCTTCACCACTTTCTCATCTACAAGAAACCCACGAGACCAGACCTGATCAAAGTAATCCAGATGTAGATGTATCAAGGCCTTATAAAAAGGAATAATGACTTCCTTTTCTCTAATTGTTAGTGTGTTCTTCAATAGCCAAGTAATCTTATGAACTGCCATAGGAATATGCCCTCTAAATTTCAACTCTGTCTACCACTACCCTTAAATCCCTAGCTTCATCTATTTCCTAGCGTACAGTTCCATCAGTGTAGTACACAGCTTGTAATCTATTTATCCGAAAATGCATAACTTTCCATTTCTCCACATTAAACTGATTCCCATTATTTTTGCTCATACTGATATCCCATTTAAGTCATCCAGTAAGCTCTCCATATTGTCTTGATTAACTATTACTTTAACCTAATTTTGCATTATCATTATCATATTTCCTTTTAGATTATTTCCTATATTCTAAATCAATATTATTTCCTATTTCTTATATATATTATCAATTATTTTAAAAAACCTTCTTTCTAAGTTTCACAGAGCAAATCAATTTAGTTATATTATTATTATTATTATCATTATTATCATCCAGGCCTCCATGGAGTCAAAAGACTCATAATGGGAGATCGTTCTTAGGAAAGACAAAGTTTATCATACCACTCCTTGAACTCATTGATCATTCCTGCTCTAGCCACTCTCTCAGGCAGTGCATTCCACGGTTCTACCACCCTCCATGCAAAGAAACCACTCCTCACCCTCTCAACAGTTTAAAAGTCTCGATCGTATCACCTCTCCTTCTTCTGTCCACCAAACTCTGCAGTCCACATTCCCTCAGTCGATTCTCATAACTGACATTGCACAGGAATTATAGACATGCTAACACAAGAATATTGTAATATTTGCAAATATTTCAGCCTGAAACTAACAGAACAGACTATCTTCATGGCCACATAGGAACAGTTTTTAACAAGGTGGAATACCAACAATTGATCATTCAAAAGTAGAACAAGCCACGTGATGATGTTACATTGCTAAGCATTAAAGAGAGGAAAAATTTCATCAGAGTGTTGATTAAATTGTAAGTATTAATTCACAATTTCATATAATAATCTTAATTTATAAATAACATTAGTATAATGTAGGAATTAAAAGTCTCAATTTAAAAACAAAAATGAATGTGTTATCCTGATTAAACTTTCCCATATTTTTGATAAGGATATACAGTCATTTCGATTCAAGTTAGGGCGTTGAAGTAATGCCTCAGCACTCTCTTTGAATAGGCATTCAAATTTATAGCGACATCTGTGTAGAAGGCGAGTCTTGGACCAGAGGATGTTGTGGCTTGTCTCTATCCCTTGTCTCTCTCTCTATGAAATTGTGAATTAATACTTATAATTTAATCATCACTCTGATGAAATTTTTCCTCTCTTTAATGCTTAGCAATGTAACATCACGTGGCTCGTTCTACTTCTGAATGATCAATTGTTGGTATTCTGCCTTGTTAAAAACTGTTCCTATGTAGCCACTGAAGATAGTCTGTTAGTTTCAGATTGAAATATGACAAATATTAAAATATTCTTCTTTTAACGTGTCTATAATTCCTAATCATAATGCCACAAGTGTCTCTAAAGAGTGACATTGTACAGTCCTGAAACCATCTTTGTTATCCACCTCTGTACCCTCATCATCATCATCATCAAATGCCTGCCATGTACCCTCAAGGGGTGCACAGGATATGATAGTACTACATGAAAAAAATTACATCATTACTAACTTCCTATCTACAATTTTCCTCCAAATCAGTCTCTTACTTGTCAAGACTCCAATATTATCAGATCTTATATTTCTATCATCTAAGGCACTTTGTACCGTATCAATCCACCTATATCTTGGTCTTCCTCTGGGTCGTTTTGCTGCCAACCTGGCAGAGAACACTTGCTTTGCTATTCTTTCCTCACCCATTCTGTTTAAGTGACCATACCACCTGAGATTAGCTCTGCTAACGCATTCCTGGATGCTGACAATGTCAAGTTCTTTCCTAATATCCTCGTTTTTAATATGATATTGCCATTGATGCCATTTGTTCACACCTATAATCTTTCTCAGGACTCTCATATCTGTGGTCTCTAGTCTTTGGTCAAGTGTTTTACTTCTGACCCAGCTCTCAGATCCATAAGTTAAAACTGGTTTGAACACTGTCTTGTATACAGCTAAATTAGTGTTCCGACTAATTTCTCTCCTATTCCTTATGAATTTATTCAATTGACTTGCATACCAGCTTTGCTGATTCTGTTGTCTATTTCTATATTTAATTTACCATCTTCAGTAAAAATCATGCCTAAGTAGCTGTAATGTTTTACTTGTTCCACAGGGGTTCCCTGTTCACAACACAGTTGACTTTTTCAACAATTCTAACTATTTTCATTGTCTTTGTCTTTTTAATGCTCACCTTCATACCATATCTATTACAATAGTTATTCAATTTAGTGAGGGAATCTTGCAGACTTGTAGCAGATTTATTTAGAAGTATAACATCGTTTGCATAAAGCAAAGAGCTGACATTAACATCTCCAAATTTGATATCATGTTTAGTACCACTTTCCTTCATAATGTGATCCATATAGATAATGAATAACAGAGGGGATAATGTACATCCTTGTCTCACACCAGATTTAACATTAAACCATCTTCCTGTACTTCCTTCAATTCTAACAGCTGACTTACAACTCAAATAAAGACTAAGTATTGCTTGATATAATGCCCCATTGACACCATATAATTGTAGTGTATTGAATATCTTAGCACCATGTCATATGCCTTTTCCAAATCTACAAAACTTAAATACAAATCTTTGTTATATTCCAATGCTTTCTGGACTATTTGTCTTAAAGTGAAGATCTGATCCTGACAGCCTCTATTTGGCCTGAATCCAGCTTGTTCTTCACCAAGCTTTTCTTCCAAAATTCTTCTCAACTGTTTCTCAAGTATACTTGCATAGATCTTGCCAGGAACACTCAGTAGGGAAATACCTCTGTAATTCTCACATTCAGTTTTATTTCCCTTTTTATATGTGGGTACAATGAGAGCTCTACTCCAATCATCGGGAATTCGTCCCTCTGTCCAGGCTTTCTGAACTATGCAGTGCAGCCACTGTAAGACTCTTATACCACCATACTTCAGCATTTCTGGTCGAATATCATCTACTCCTGCTGCCTTTCCACATTTCAAGCCTTTGATGGCTTTTTCTACTTCAAGTATGGATATGTATTCCTGACAGCATGCCTGGTCAGTGTTTTTTACCACTGTGCTGTCATCACTGCTTGTTTCATTTAGCAGTTTTTCAAAGTAATTACTCCATACTTCAAGGATATCTTTTTCTCCCGTTTTCATGTCACCTTTATCATCTCTAACTCCTTTTACAGCACTCTTTCCTCCATTCCTAAGCTTTTTCAACAACCTCCAGAATATTTTGCCACCTTCTTGATATTTATTTTCTATATTCTTGCCAAAGTCCTCCCATGACTTTTGTTTGGCTAGTTTTACACAGTGTTTAGCATTCTTGCATTTGTCTCTGTATTCTCTAAGAGCACAAGCTGACTTATTTGACAGGAACTTTTGATATGCTTTCTTCTTTTCCTTCACTACCTCTTTAACTTCCTGTGTCCACCATGGAGTTCTGATTTTTCTATCCTTGCAGACAACCTCACCACATGCCTCTCTGGATGAATCAATTAGGGTTTTCCTCAAGGTTTGCCACTGAATCTCCAAGGTTTGGTTCTTGTTTTCAAACTTTTTTTAATTTTTTTTCCCAATAATCTTTGTGTATTTTAGTCTACAGTTCACATCTGAGAGCTGCTCAACTTTTATTCACTTTAAAACTTTCTTACATATCATTCTTTTCAATATGAAATTCAATTTTATCCTGCTCAAGACTAAATAGTGATTACTTCCAATTTCAAATCCTCTGTACACTCTGGTGTCCTGCACCAGGGAGAAAACATCACTGTCAACAATAACATAGTGAATAAGACTTTTCTTATTCCTAGCCTCTTCTCTCCATGTGAATTTGTGCACATTTTTATGTTGGAACATGGTGTTAGTAATAACCAGTCCATGTCCTGAACAGAAATCCAACAGATATTTGCCATTATTATTAGCTTTGCTCTTTTCTCCAAATTTTCCCAAAATATTTTTGTATGTCTCACAATCATTTCCTACTCTGCTATTTAGATCCCCAACAAGGACCAACTTTTCCTTTTTCATTGTGTCAGTTGTTTTTTCTAAAGCCTCAAAAAATTCCTCCACTTCTACCTTAGTAGAACCTTCTGTGGGACCATAGGCACAAATAAGTCTCATTGTCCAGTTCCCCATTCTCATATTTGCCCACATTACTCTACTTGAGACTGACTGCCATTCAAGAAGATTAGCCTCGTATTTTGTGCTGAATACTATGGCTACTCCTTCTTTTCCTTGATTGTCATTGCCTGAATATAACATTTTGTATTTATTGCTAAGAAAGATCTCACCAGTTTTGGTTTTTTTTTGTTTCAGTCACCCCTATTATGTCGATCTGGTACTTATTAAGTCCTCAACTAGCTCCATTTCTTTGCCATTCAGGCTTCTTACTTTGATAGTATCTATCTTTAACTCTGGTGATGATGAGTTGGGATTTGTTTTCGGATTTGTTCCAGTAGCTGACTTTTTGCTGTTCGCTCTGGTTCCTGGCGAAAACAACGGGGGCATTGTTTAACCGGGCTATGCCCCAGCCGGCATGAAATTTTGTCATGTTGTACCCTCATTTTTTATTTTGGTGTAACCAATAAGAATCAATTTGGTCGGCTAAATCCCAAATTGGCAGCCCATCCTCGTTCGTTCAGTATTCAAGTAGATACCCAACAGGGTGCACCACGAGAAGGTGAGGATTGGACATTAGGTCAGAATCCCTGGTCGGTTCTCCGCATTCCTTTAAAGGCTATGTGGAGGTCTTCTCTCAGTTATACAGCTTTGACCCTTAAGCACCCTCTGTACCCTTTCCACAGTTAATTTATCCCATTCAAATCCTAGGGACAAAACCTGAGAACAATAGTCTAAGTGTGGTCTGATCAGGGTCTTTTACAACAGAATTATAATGCTTTTATCTCTGCAGGTCAGCATCCTTCTCAGTATTGCAGCAATCCTCTGGGGTACCTTCACCACTTTTGCAATATGTTCCCTGAATTTCAGTTTTCTATCAGTCATCATCTCCAGATCTCTTGTCTTCCCTACTTCCTCCAGTATAGCTTCTCCAATTGAGTATGCATCTTCCCATAGATGGTTCCCAAACTTCAAGACTTTACATTTTGCTTCATTAAATTGATACCCCATTCAAATCCTCTTGTAGGGCTGCCACATCTGCACTATTACCGATAACCCTTCCCAGCTTCACATCATCTGCAAACAACTGAATATCCCTTTGAAATCCATTGACAATATCATTGATATAAAGGTTGAACAATACAGGTCCCAGTACTGAGCCCTGTGGAACACCACTTGTAATCTTCTGCCTCCTTGATATTGCCCCACCACACACAACTCTCTGATACCTGTCAGACAGCCAATTCTGAATCTAGTTGATAACCCAACATCTAAACCCATGTGCTGCAACTTAAATATCAGCTTATCATGTGGCACCCTGTCAAACACTTTTGCAAAATCTAAAAAAATGGTAGTATTTGCCCTTCCCTCATCAACTGCTCTTGTCACTTTATTATAAAAGGCAGTCATATTACTAAAGCAAGAATTCCCCCCCTAACAAATCCATGTTGATTCTCACAAATAACATTACCCTCATCTGCCCAATGCTGTATATGGTCCCTCACTAATTTCTCCAAGACCTTAACAACTACTGATGACACACAAACTGGCCTATAATTAGACATTTCAGTCTGCTACCACCCTTGTGCAGTGGCACTATCTTACCTTCCTTCCATTCCTTGGGTACCTTTCCCCTAGCCAGACTTTTATTGAAGAGCCAGGTCAAAGGAGCTGTCAGTTCTTTAGTACATTCTCTCAAAACTCGTGGTGAAATACCATCCAGTCCCATAGCTTTATTGGTATCCAGAGTACTCAGTATTTGGAACATACTCTCCTCTTGCATCTCTAAATGCTGAACCTGCCCTATCCCTCTAGCATTAAAACATTCTTCTCCAGGATGAAATACTCCAATAAAGTGCTCATTGAACAACTCCACCATGTACTCTGCATCAGTCACTCTATTCCCATTTTTATCCCGCAATGTCATTCTTCCCCAATCATTTCTCCTTCTACTGGTCACATAGCTAAAAAATTCTCTAGGATTTTCTTTGGATCTTAGTGATTATTATTATTCCTGACACCTCCAAAGGGAGTCCAATACTCATCAAGGGAGGGCACCTACTCCACAACTCTGTCTCTACCACTATGGATAAAATTATATCACATATATTTTCTGTTTTTTGTGGTGTTGTGCTATTAGATTATGTTTTGTTAGCTATATGACATTTATTACACTTTTGTTAAAAAAAGAAAATTCAGTGGAATCATAATTTTTAATAGGTGTTGATTTGAATCACTTTCAGTGAATCTGCATGCAGTTTTAAATTTTTTAAATTGTGTAGTTAGAAAAAAATGCTAATTATAAAAAAGCATAAAAATCATAAGTGCATGTTTAAGTTTGTTTTGGTATTTTGTAACTCTGCATATATATATATATTTTTTGTTAATTTTTTTAAGATAATTCCACTCCTAGAAGTACCACATTCATAAGTCAAAAGGTTATTCCAGAAGATGATATTATCCAGACAGATAAATATTTTGCATTGCCAGTTAAAGAAGTTGAATCAGACTTTGTAGTTAAAAATGCTCAAGTTGAATCATTGAAGAAATATGATGGTATTGGCCCAACTGAAAAGGGCATTCCTGTTGGTCTCAGATCAGTAAGTTAATCATCCTTTTAAGAGCTGAAAAGAAAATGTTTCCTGTAAACAGACTATGAACTTATAAAATTTAGCTGGGCTCATATTGCTTTCCTTGCTTCAAAGTAAATATTGAATATTAATTGAATTTTGATCTGAAAAATATTAGATGTGCTATTTTCATCAGCTTTGTCTCCAAGTTAAAAATTTCTTTATTCATTAAAAATAAGTTTTTCCATGTGTAACTCTTATTAGTTTAATATATCTTCCAAAAAAAAAAAATATAATAATAATAATTGGAAGATCTCTAGTGAATGTGGAAACTATAGAATTTATCTGCTTTGGTTGATTTCTTGGTCTAACAATGTCTGGTGCTGCAGAAAGCTGATAATCAAATTCCATTTGATTGGCATATCATTGAAAAAGTGAATTGGTTGAACTAGTTCAGATATGAAACCATAAACTCATCTCAGATATCAAGCTAGGCAATCCACATTTTTGTGTCTTAATAATAATGATAATTATTATTATTATTACTACGTGACATCTCCAAGGAGTCCAAAGACTCATTGAGGGAGGGCACCTACTCTACAACTCTCTGTCTCCACCACTCAATCCATCAACTACAGCAAACCACATCATCATCATCTACACCAATGTCATCTACTGCCCACAACCACTACTAGTATTTTCACAGACAACCACAAACATCCATGCCCATGGCGAGATTCAAACTCACAGCCTTTTGGCTGGAGAGCAGATATGCTAACTAGGCCGGAAAAAAGGAATTGGGAATCCCTAATTACTGCTGCACTCATTAGGGTCTTATGAGGCAGTATCTTATCCAGAGGTGGTGGGGATGGACTGGTAGAAGTTTCTTGAGCTTTCCAACAAGAAATCAAATCAGAATAATATCGTAAATATTCATTTAAATAAAAAATATGCAAGTATTTTTCTATGATGTTTATGTGAATCCAATCTACAAATAACATTACCCTCATCTGCCCAATGCTGTATTTGGTCCCTCTAATTTCCACTAATTTTAAAAAAGTTGTAAACCACTCTTAGATAATCCAGAAATGTTTCTCTAGAAACCAAACATGGAAATTTTTGAAAACACTTCAGGTCCCCAAATGTTTCTGTCACTTTGGGATTCAAATCCATGGCCTTTTGGTTCAAGAGTGATAATGCTATCCATTTAGACAACTGACCTGAAATTTTTGAATTGTAATACAAATTAGAAATTTGAAATAGTAAATGTTACTAGTCAAATATCGAAGCAGATTGGAAGGGAAGATTTTTTAAAAAAATTCTCCCCTAATATTTTTGATCATCTTTTTTAAAACTAGCCTAGATTTGACACTAATAAGGGATACAAGAGTGGAGAAGAACAAAATAAATAATTTCTTTAGCAGCTGGTCTAACATTGTACTTAATCACTTTATTAATAATTATAATCATCATCATCATCAAATTCCTGACATGTACCCTCAAAGGGTGTACAGGATATGATAGTACTACATGAAAAAATTTACATCATTACTAACTTCCTATCTACAATTTTCCTCCAAATCAGTCTGTTATGTGTCAAGACATTATCAGATCTTATATTTCTATCATCTAAGGCACTTTGTACCGTATCAATCCACCTATATCTTGGTCTTCCTCTGGGTCATTTTCCTGCCAACCTGGCAGAGAACACTTGTTTTGCTTCTTTCCTCGCCCTTCCTGTTTAAGTGACCATACCACCTGAGATTAACTCTGCTAACATTCCTGGATGCTGACAAAGTCAAGTTCTTTCCTCAGATCCATAAGTTAAAACTGGTGTGAGCACTGTTTTGTATACAGCTAACTTAGTGTTCCGACTAATTTCTCTCTTGTTCCATATGAATTTATTCAGTTGACTACCTACCATACCAGCTTTGTTGATTCTGTTATCTATTTCCATATTTAATTTACCATCTTCACTAAAAATTGTGATTAAGTAAACGAAATGGTTTACTTGTTCCACAGGTTCTCTGTTCAAAACACAGTTGACATTTTCAACGATTCTACCTATTTTCATTGTCTTTGTCTTTTTATTGCTGACCTTCATACCATATCGATTACAACAGTTATTCAATTTAGTCAGGGAATCTTGCAAACTTGTAGCGGATTTAGTTAGAAGTATAACAACGTCCGCATAAAGCAAAGAGCTAATATTAACATCTCCAATTCTGATATCATGTTTAATACCACTTTCCTTCATAATGTGATCCATATAGATAATGTACATCCTTGTCTCACACCAGATTTAACATTAAACCATCTTCCTGTACTTCCTTCAGTTTTAACTGCTGACTTGATATAATGCCCCATTGACACCATATAACTGTAGCGTATTGAATAGCTTCTCTATCTTGGCACCTTGTCATATGCCTTTTCCAGATCGACAAAACTTAAATACAGATCTTTGTTATATTCCCATGCTTTCTCGACTATTTGTCGTAAAGTGAAGATCTGATCCTGACAGCCTCTATTTGGCCTGAATCCAGCTTGTTCTTCACCAAGCTTTTCTTCCACAATTCTTCTCAACCGTTTCTCAAGTATACTTGCATAGATCTTGCCAGGAACACTCAGTAGGGAAATACCTCTGTAATTCTCACATTCAGTTTTATTTCCCTTTTTATATATGGGTACTATGAGAGCTTTACTCCAATCATCGGGAATTTGTCCCTCTGTCCAGGCTTTCTGAACTATGCAGTGCAGCCACTCTAAGACTCTTATACCACCATACTTCAGCATTTCTGGTCGAATATCATCTACTCCTGCTGCCTTTCCACATTTCAAGCCTTTGATGGCTTTTTCTACTTCAAGTATGGATATGTATTCGTGACTGCATGAAAATCTGCTCCTGACAGCCTCTATTTGGCCTGAATCCAGCTTGTTCTTCACGAAGCTTTTCTTCCACAATTCTTCTGAGCTGTTTCTCAAGTGTACTGGCATAAATCTTGCCTGGAATACACAGTAGGGAAATACCTCTGTAATTCTCTCATTCAGTTTTATTTCCCTTTTTATATATGGGTACTATTAGAGCTCTACTCCAATCATCAGGAATTCATCCCTCTATCCATACCATCTGAACTACTATGCAGTGCAGCCAATGTAAAACTTTTATACCACCATACTTCAGCATTTCTGGTCGAATATCATCTTCTCCTGTTGCCTTTCCACATTTCAAGAATTTCATGGCTTTAAGTATGAATATGTATTCCTGACTGTATGCCTGTTGAGTGCTTTTTTTACCAGTGTGCTATCACTGCTTGTTTCATTTAGCAATTTTTCAAAGTAATTACTCCATACTTCAAGGATATCTTTTACTCCCATTTTCATATCATCTTTATCATCTCTAACTCCTTTTACAGCACTCTTTCCTCCATTTCTAAGCTTCTTCAACAACCTCCAGAATATTTTGTGACCTTCTTGATATTTATTTTCTATGTTCTTGCCAAAGTCCTCCCATGACTTTTGTTTAACTAGTTTTACACAGTGTTTAGCTTTCTTACATTTGTCTCTATATTCTCTAAGAGCACAAGCTGACTTATTTGCCAGGAACTTTTGATATGCTTTCTTCTTTTCTTTCACTGCCTCTTTAACTTCCTGTGTCCACCATGGAGTTCTGATTTTTCTATCCTTGCAGACAACCTCACCACATGCCTCTCTGGATGAATCAATTAGGGTTTTCTTCAAGGTTTGCCACTGAATAGGTTTGGTTCTTGTTTTCAAACTCTTTCATTTTTTTTCCCAATAATCTTTGTGTATTTTAGTCTACAGTTCACATCTGAGAGCTGATCAACTTTTATTCACTTTAAAACTTTCTTACATATCATTCTTTTCAATATGAAATTCAATTTTATCCTGCTCAAGACTAAATAGTGATTACTTCCAATTTCAAATCCTCTGTACCTCTGGTGTCCTGCACCAGGGAGAAAACATCACTATCAACAATAACATAGTCAATGAGACTTTTCTTATTCCCTGCCTCTTCTCTCCATGTGAATTTGTGCACATTTTTATGTTGGAACATGGTAATAGTAATTACCAGTCCATGTCTTGCCATTATTATTATTAGCTTTGCTCTTTTCCCCAAATTTTCCCAAAATATTTTTTATGTCTGACAATCACTTCCTACTCTGCTATTTAGATCCCAAACAAGGACCAACTTTTCCTTTTTCATTGTGTCAGTGGCTTTCTCTAGAACGTTAAAAAATTCCTCCACTTCTACCCTAGTAGAGCCTTCTGTGTGACCATAGGCAAAAATAAGTCTCATTGTTCAGTTCCCCATTCTGATATTTGCCCATATGACTCTACTTAAGACTGCCTGCCATTCAAGAAGATTAGCCTCGTATTTAGTGTTAAATACTATGGCTTTTGTTATAGCATATTCTAGCCATAATGTTATATGGCTATTAAATTACTATAATAATTATAATAACGAACAAACCTCGGTGGAATTAAGATTCACCCAACTCATCCTTACTGATTTTCAAACTTGTTCACACTCCTAGCATTCACAACATATTGAGCAATGTGTCCCACTTACCACCATTATTTTTCATGTAAAAAAACTACTTATTTTCATCTTCACCACATCTTTTTATAATTTTTAGAGATGGCCTCATATTAATGCTATAAAATCTCTTCACCTGTGTAAATGGTTCAGTCATATTATCTCTTTACCATTTATCCATTCTTCTTCTTCTTCTGCAGCCCACTTAAGTAGGGTCACTGTTTGTGGTGAGTCTCCTCCTCAGCCTCCTGTCTTGGGCTATAGCCACATTTAAGTTCTTCATCCTCAAGTCCTCCTCACCATCTCCCTCCATCTCTTCTTTGGCTATCTGCGTTTCCTCCTTCCCTTCACATCCAACTTCATGACCTTTCTTCCCACATACTCTTCCTCCCTCCTCATCACATGACCAAACCATCTCAACCTCGCCTCCAGTATCTTTCTCCTAAATTCGTAACTTTCACTGTTTCCCTTACATAGTCATTTCTCTGACGATCCTTTCTGGTCACACTGCACATCCACCTAAGTATTCTCATCTCCGCTACCTACATCCTGCTGATATTATTTTTCCTCAGGGCCACAGTATCCATAGCATACATCATAGCTGGTCTCATTACTATCCTGTAGATTTTGCCTTTTAGATTGATCGGCATCCTCTTATCTCATAGCACTCCAGCCATCTCTCTCCAGGTCTTCCATCCTGCTTGTATGCTGCATCCCACTTCCCTCTCAGCCTCACGATCCTCTTTCATTGTTGAACCTAAGTATCTAAAGTCACTGACCTTCCTGATGACATCTCCTTCCAGCTCTAGATCTGTCTCCTGGTTGCCATCCACATTGCAACACATATACTCTCTCTTACTTCTGCTCAGTCTCATACCTCTCTTCCAGTACTTTCCTCCAACTTTCCAGTTTAGCTGCCACTTCTTCTCTTGATTCTGCAACAGCATGATGTCATCTGCTTACAACATAGTCCAAGGTGCGTCTTCTCTCACCTCCTCCGTCACCACCTCCATCACAATATTAAACAGGAACGGACTTAATGCTGATCCTTGATGCAAGCTAACTGTCACTGGAAAATTTTCTGTCTCTCCCAGGCAGGTTCGAACTCTTGTCTTCACATTTCTGTACTTCTCCTGCACCAACCTGACATATTTCTCCAGTACCTTCTTCTCCCTCAAACACCTCCAGACTTCTTGCCTTGGTACTCTATCGTATGCTTTCTCCAGATCAATAAAAACCAGGTGTAGCTTCCGTTACTTCTCTCGAAACTTTTCCATCATTTGTCATAACCCAAAGATAGCATCTGCCATCAATCGACCAGGTATGAAGCCAAATTGCTCCTTTGCAATCTCCACCTCCTTCCTCAGTCTTCCATTAAGAACCCTCTCTAGGATCTTCATTATGTGTGACATCAACTTTATTCCTCTGTAATTCTTACAGTCTTGGGCATCTCCCTTACTCTTGTGGATGGGGACAAGAATACTTTCCTTCCATTCTTCAGGTATATTTTCCTGTTGACAAAGTTTTATTAACAGGTCCCACAGCTGGTCAATTCCCACTTCCCCTAATGCCCTTCATGCCTCCACTGGGATCCTGTCAGGGCCTACCGATTTTCCATTCTTCATCCCCTTTATGGCTTCCTTTTTTCTTTACCATCTATCTATTAAACTGTACAATTTACATTTCCTTACTCTTCCCATAGCCAGCATTCCAGAGAAGTCTTGATATTACCTTAGGTATTTGTCTCTGAACCAACCCTCTTCAGTTTCCTTATCCCAATGGAAAGCAAGTTTTCAAATTTGTGTATGGTAATCGATGTGTTTGTCTGAACAGTGCCTTAACAGTGGTATAATCACCTCTTTATCATTTCTTTCTAGTGTGCTGAGTAGTGTTCACAACACCTACAATGTGGAATTTGAATTTCAGGTTTTTCGATAATTATCCTTGGATCCTGATTCTTTTCACCTCGTCAAGCACAGTTCCACCAACACAGTATACAGTCCTTCACCTGTGTATTTCAAAGTGCAATGCATTATACTTATTAATATTAAAATTGCTACCTCACTATTTGTTTCAAGCTTAAAGTCTCTTTAAATCTTCCTTCTTGACATCAGCATCACTTCATGTGATGCATCACCAGCAAACAGCTGAATATCTTGTCAGTGTGCAAGAAACATCATTTACAGATAAGTTGAAAATTAGCTGAAAGGCCAGCAATATCACTATAATGCTCATTTGGTTGGCCAAGTGAGCATTATAGTGAGTGTTTTCACTCTCCAACTAGTGAGTCATTGGTGTGAATCTGACCATGAGCATGGATGTTTTGAATGTCCTTAGGTACAACATGAATTTCATTGCCTGGTTTGACATCTCTATCCTTAATGGAAACTTGAAGTAGCTTGGAAAAGTTCCATTCTTGTCTCTACAGCAAGGTTGCTCTATATAACCCATGCCCACTTACAGTACTAATGTATTGTAGGTTTATAAGCTTTTATTGGTGGAATTCACATATAAAAATTCTCCTTTATCCAGTATATTCATCACGTACAACACAAGTAGGTTGCAAATCAAGGCCTAGTTGCATTATTATTGTTATTATATGACACCTCCAGGGAGTCCAAGGACATCGTGGGAGGGCACTCTACTCTGCCTCGCTAAATACATCTCACCCTCTCCACTACTACTTAATTCTCCTACTATGCCACTACTACTACTACCATCAACAGGTTTTTTTTTGTTTGTTGTTGTTGTTGTTGTCTGTAAATAGCTTGTGTTCTGAAGGCCAGTTTGTCTGTATGTGGGATGAAAAACCCAAGTATTTTTGGTTTTTCAAGGAAAAAACCCTGCTACCTCTATATGAGATTGGCTAACTCACCTTCAATTGAAAAAAGCCCATATAAAGATCCCCCACATTATATGATAAGATGTTTTAGAATGTACTCTACTCTACTCATGTTGATTTTTGGAGTGAATCTTATGGCTGCCAGTCCATTCCTGTATTATTTTTATCTGAATTCTCTCCAACACCCTAACTGCATATATAGTTAGGGTATGGTCCATAAGTCATGAAGGGGCTTAAAATGTGAATAACTCATCACTTATAAAAAATCTCCAGGTTCTATATTTCATTATAACAAAAAAAAAAATTAATAAATAAAAATGTTATTAAATGTTTAAATCCCTTCATGATTTGTGGGCTACTCTGTACATAAAATATTGATAACTGGAATCAATATATCCTAGTACCACTTTTGTATAGCGACATCATTATTTGCTTTCTTTCCACTTCATGGGAATCTTCCCTCTGCCAATACTCATCAAACAACCAGGTTAGAAGCATGTTTGATAAAATGAAATGAATTGTTATAAATGTATATAAAAAAAAGAAGAAAAAGGGAAAAAATTAGCTTAGTGGTTTTAGAGTTAAACATAACTGAAAATATAGTATTTGTAGTGACTGTTGTGGACTATTATTCTATACTTGATATATTGAAAAATATGAAGAAAGGCTAGTTTACTCATGGTATTAATAATGACTTGATCACATAGTTTTGGTAAGTTCATCACATATCTAATTATTATGTGTTAACTATTAATACAACTTGCATATGACTGTTGGCATATAGTGATGGTGCATAAGTAACACAGCAAGTTTTTTTTGCTAAAGCCAATCTTTCCCTTGATACTGTCTTGTTCTCAAGAAATGTAAGGATAAGGAGGTGGTAGTGCCTCTGTATATGACAGTGGTCAGACTACACATGGACTATTTCACTTGAATTTGATCACTAATTTTCATTATGATTTGGAAATGTTAGAGAGGATCCAAAGATGAATGACCAAAGTGATATTGGGACTCTGGGATGTTGGTTAATGCAGAACAGTTGAGGTAATGGAGATTACAGAGTTTGATGTATAAGAGGAAAATAGGTGATATAATAGAGACCTTCAAGTTGGTTAAGGGAGCTTACCAACTTGAAGATTAATATAGATACCAGATTAATACAGAAAGAATTATAAAAAGAGTGCATGGTAAGATGGGAAGAACAAGAGGTCATCTCTGGAAGTTGTATCAAAATGTGGTGAAGAAGAGTATAAGGAGTAAATTTTTTACATGGCAAGTTGTTGATGAGTGGAATGCACTGCCAGAGTGCATTGTGAATGCAAGAAATGTAAACGATTTCAAGGTTCAAAATGATAGACACATTGCTGGCTGAGTGGTGGTGGTGATGGGGGGGAGAGCATGATGAGTTTACATTCTCCATGGAGGTTACTGTAATAATAAGAAACGTTTCAGAAAATTAATAGCATACTTGACATACATGTTCAACAAGCCCAGGAAGGAAGGCTCAAAAAGAGAATAAAATCCTTCCACTGTATAATTGTTCTACGATGGAGTATTAGGCTGGTCTGTGTATCCAGAACAGTGGAAGGATTTTATTCTCTTTTTGAACCTTCCTTTTTGACAATCCTACCCAAAAAAAGTTGGCAACCCTATAGCACATTACCGCTGTAGTGTTATAGGTAATCCTATAGCATACCAAAAAAAAAAAAATTGCTTTTTCATTCAACTAGTGAATATCATTCTCACATTTGGTGCAGTGCCTCCCAAGAACTTCTTAAAAATACTTGACTCAATACAGAAAAGAACAATTAGGTCAATAGACAACAATTAGAGGACAATTGATTAATGATCTATCCATCTCTTACTAACTCACTCCACCCACTTTGACACAGGCATTTGGTTTCTGTAATATGCATCTTCTATAAATATTTCCATGGTAAATGTTCATATGAAATAGCATTAGTGATTCCTCACTCTACAGATTCATTGAAGCATGTACAACTGCCATCCAACATCTCTTCACAGTACAACTCCAAGCCTACAGAACAAGTTTCTTTTCCTACCCCCTTCATTCCTTCTACTGTTGTATTCTGGAACAGTCTATTTTGTGTTTACCAAGAAATATAATGCAGAGGTCTTCAAATAAAGATAAGAACAAGCTTCTCTTTTCACAGCTACTGACTTGTCCACAGTATTAATATACTAGGTTGATTAACCAACCACTCATGAATGGGATCAACATTAAAATAAATAAATAAATATTATTATTATTACATAACACCTCCAGGGAGTCCAAAGACTCATCAAGGGAGGGCACCTTCTACAACTCTCCGTCGCATCAGTCCACCAACTGCAACTGCCTTCATCATCTACACCAATGCCATCTACTACCGACCATCACCACTAATAATTTCACAGACAATCACAAACATCCATGCCCATGGCAAGATTCGAACCTTCAGCCTTTTGGCTGGAGAGCAGATATGCTAACCACTCGGCCAATCAGGCTGGCTAAAAAAATATCATAAGAACCTTCCTCATGAGGCTGAACATTGTACTTTTTTTTTTAAACTCTTCCATATCTTGAATAAGCAGGATGGTGGTTTCCCACAGTTGATATTTAAATTTAAGTGCCAATAGTAAAACCTAAATAAACAATAATTGATTCAGCCAAGGAAGCATCACCTCTCTTCTAAGTTGTTCAACACACTTTTAGTACTAGCATTATTTAATGCTTCCACCCCATTTTTACCCTCAGTTATGCTGATCCTTTGTATTCTAGTGTATTATTACACTTCTTATGCAATTGTAATGGTCTCGTTATTTTCATTCATTCTTCTGCTTTATTTGGGAGACTAATATTTAACAATGTCTTCAGCTCATGCTCATAGGCTACCAGTTTATATTTAGCCTTGGAAAGTGCATGGTATGATACAGTTTGGTACAGTTTGAATTATAGTTGCCCCTTGAACAATGCGGGAGTTAGGGTCACCGACAAATACATGTATAACTTTTGACTCCCCAAAAACTTAATTACTAATAAGCCTACTGTTCACCATAAGCCTTACCAATGACATAAACAGTTATTTAAAACACATATTTTGTATGTTATATGTATTATATACTGTATTCTTACAATAAAGTAAGCTAGAGAAAAGAAAATGTTATTAAGAAAATTATAAGGAAAAGAAAATACATTTGGTTAGCATATCTACTCTCCAACCAAAAGGTTGCAGGTTCAAATCCTGCCATGGGCATGGATATTTGTGATTGTCTGAAAAGACTAGTGGTGTTGGTTGGCAGTAGATGGTGTTGGTGTAGACGATGAAAGTAGTTGTAATTGGTGGATTGAGTGGAGATGGAGGGTTACGGAGTAGGTGCCCTCCCTTGATGAGTCTTTGGACTCCCTGCAGGTGTCATGTAATAATAATAATAATAATCTGTTTACAAGATGAATCATCTGTCTCTCAGTACCTGCATCAACATTGTCTTATATGATAAAAAACACTGCAGATGTTATATGTATCACTAACACTAGGCATCAAAAATGAAATGAGAATGTGAAAAAGTAATTCATATTTATTGACAGGTATAATGATTCATGCATTGATAAACGAAGAAGCAGCAATATGATTACTTTATAGTAGCCAAGTATAATTGATACGATTGTTTCATGCTAGCCTAGCCTATACATTAATGAATGAATAGTTATAAAATGTTTATTTTTTATGCTAATTAATTAAATTTAACTAATTACTTAATAAGTTACTTTTATGCAGTTATGATTTAATGCTACATCTTTACATTTGTTTACATTTCTCTCGACTTCAAATTGTGCCATGTACTGTCCTGTAAGTGTTTGTGTGCATCAGTTTTGATAAATTTTAATTTTTTATAATAGAATTATGTATATTTTACAGTAGAAAATGACATACTTAACTTTTTCGATACTTCTAGGCTATGTGGTTCATCTGTGAGTTTTTTCAAATGGTTGCAAATCTCCAAAAAAATTTCCATTATATTTATTGAAAAAAATTCGCATATAAGTGGACCCTCAGAGTTCAAACCCATTGCTGAAGAGTCACCTGTATTTCCATTAGTTTCCTCTTGGGTTTTGTGAATAATGCTTTGTTCTTTAAAGATACTGTTTTCATTGAGCAACATAGCAGCAGCTTAATAAATTAATTAATTATTATTATGATGAATCAGGACCTCCATGAAGTCACAAGACTCATTGTGGAATTTTTTGTTCTATTGTTTTATATTGTTTTCTATTATATACTTTTTGTTCTTATATGGCATTTTGTGTTAGAATGTCTTATTCAGGAGAGAGAGAGAATTTCATGTGAAATGTTGTGGTGGATAATCATGTTAAAAATATTTGTATGAAATTTTATTTTTTCCTGCAGCATTAGATGGTTGTCATCAGTTGCTATTGTGAAAATATCAAGAATTCAAGCATTTTTTAATTGAAAAAATAGTTATGGTTATATATTATAAATACATAACTATTTATTTATTAAGCTTTTAGTTGATAAGTACACACATACAAAGAGAGAGAAAATCAGGATTAGTGGAGAGTGTGAAATAGAAATGATAATTCTTAAAGTGACATTTAATATAACTTGATTTGTACAGGGAATTAAAGAAGAATATGCTAGTGATTGGTACAAGTCCATGTTCAGATCTTTACACAAGGTTCCAAAATATGATGGTGAGTTAATATTTTGGTATTCTGATGTATATATATGAATTATATTCAAAATACGTTGGAAGTTTTTTTTCCCCACTTGGTTAGACTAAAACTTTCAACATCTTTCTCTAAATCCAGAAATTTAATAATAAGGTGAGACACCTTTTGGCAACTTGTATAGGTAAATATGACTTCTCCATTGCTTCCACCTTAGTATCACTACTTTGGGTCTGGCTCCCACTGACAAGACCTGCAAAGGGATGTCTGCAAAGAGATGTGTTTTGCATTATGAGTTATACTAAGACAAGGAGTGATGAGAGCTTGATCCACCTTTACCATGAATTGCCTTAGTCCTGAAGATACTTCAGGCCAAACTTTTTTTGCTTACACTTGGATAAAGGATTAAATTAAAAATATTCAAAATACCATAACATTTAGTTTAAAAATTGACATTATTTTTTAGATGTAATGTTCCAAAATGCTGAAGCAACTATATGAAACTCTTTATCCATTTTGGCTTGTCTGATTATCAGTGACTCCATTTTCTTACCTATGGGTTCATTCCACTATGACATGGATGTTTTTGAAAGTCATTTGATGGTGGATGATTTTCATTGCTTGGTCCACACCCTTGATTACCAGAAGCCTGAAGCGGCCAGAAAAGGAAAAAAAAAATGTATAGCACTATAATATGCTATATTTTAGTGCTAGCAAAACAAGTGTTCTCTGCTAGGTTGGCAGGAAAATGACCCAGAGGAAGACCAAGATATAGGTGGATTGATACGGTACAATGTGCCTTAGACGATAGAAATATAAGATCTGATAATGATAATATTGGAGTCTTAACAAGTAATAGACTGATTTGGAGGAAAATTGTAGATAGGAAGTTAGTAATGATGTAAATTTTTCATGTAGTACTATCATATCCTGTACACCCCTTGAGGGTACATGTCAGGAATTTGATGATGATGATGACATATTGGCAAGATTGATAATATTTAATGAGGGCATTAGAAATTCATCATTAATTTATGATGGATGTCTGATGTCCTTATTAAATTTCAAACTGTTGGTTCTCATCAGAAAACCAACAATTTAAAACAGCTATCATGCCAGTGAAAACCTTATCAATTAAGTGATAAAAAGCAACTATATGGTGGAGTTCATGTCTTTTATGTAGTGCAACCCAAGGCAACACCTATGCTGAAAGTTTATTATTAACTCTCTGGTAAAACTAGAAACTTATGTTTGTTTCATTTTGTTATAAAATGATGATAGATAGATAGCTATTCTCATTAAATATCCTGCATAGTGTTTTTTAACAGGGCTTTTTTTTATTTAACCTTAAGCTAACATGTGGTATCAATCTGCTTTAGGTTTATAGACTTTTATGAGGGAGGGTTGTCATTAAATTATAAAATGCACATAATAGAACTGCTAGGGATGTATTTAGAAATATTAGTATCTGGAATTTTTAAAACTCATAATTTCATAATTACACACATTCATTCATTTTTAAAGTAAAAGATGTTATATGTATATATTTCTGATACTGAATGATCATGGCTATAGCTGTTTGAATGTTTGAGCTACAGCTGTTTGAATCAGTAAGAAAAGGGAGGGGCATGAGTTTCAAAATATGTCAGGTTGCTTGTAAAGTGGTTAGCTCTATCAGGCAATGCATTTCACAGTTCAACCACCCTTCATGCAAAGAAACCACTCCTCATCCTCTTGCTCACTGCTTCCTTTCATAACTTCCAGGGATGGCCCCTTGTCCTAGCATATCTACTCTTTAGCAAACAAATTATTGGTTGAAATCCAGTTAAAAACAAACATGCTAAGAAATTATATTCTTGTTTATCCAAGTGTAAGCAAACAAAGTTTTTGTGTGAAGTATCTTCGTGACTAGGCTTCTTTTATGTAGAGGCTAATGACTTCACATTAATTGCTTGAGTATCCCATAATGCGAAGCACAAATCCTTTCAGATATGTAGAGTGCTATGCATTATGAAAAGAGCCGCTACTCAGACTGGGTTTGACTTTTATTGAGGTCTCATGAGCGGGAGTCAGATCCAAAAGAGATACCAAGGTTAAAGTAACGCAGAGATCATATATTTCCCATATATAATTAGTGAAATGGTGATATACCTTTTCACTAACTGTATATGAGGGGTTCAGATCCCACCACGGTCATGGAAGTTTTGTGAATGTCTGCTGGTAGATAAATTTCATTTGGTGTGAGACTACCATCCTGCATAGTGGAGGCTTGAAGTGACTTGCCAAAGTTCCATGTTTGGTCTCTGTCTGGAGCCGGATATCTGAATTATCTATAATTACATTAGAACCAACCCATGGTTTTAATGTAAATGTACTATAGGCTAACAGCCTTTTGTAGTTGGATTCACAATAAAAAAAAAAAAAACTGAATACCTGAATTGTAAATTCAAGAATTTGCAATTCATGTTTTTAATAGATTCCCTTGGTCTCAGTATGCAAGACAGCTCACCTGCATGTGCTACATAGATTATGTGTGTTCTTCAAGACTGCCCTTTATATAGGCTGCTTATCCAACATGCTACTGAGCAATGCATGTTGAGATTCCATTGTTTTAGAATAACTACTTAAGCTGACATTTTTGTTAAAGATGGAAACTAAAACTTATGTGAAATTGAATTTACTGGATGTAAAATTATTGCCTTAGTATGAGCAAGGGGATCTGGAAAGTTCTGATAAACACCTGGAACAAAATGATATTAAAGCAACTGATATAATCACAAGAAAGAACATACCAGTAGCAGAGTTATGAAGGTAACTTATGTTCTTATATTCGTATTATTATTCAGGCCTCCATGGAGTCAAAAGACATTGTGGGAGGTCCATCCTAGAAAACACTATCTAAAGGCTAATATAGTACTCATTGACCATTCGTGCTCTCACCACTCTATCAGGCATTGCATTTCACGGTTCAACAACCCTCCATGAAAAGAAACCACTCCTCACCTTCTTGCTCATTGCTTCCTTTCATAACTTCCAGGGATGGCCCCTTGTCCTTGCTCTTTCCCCCTGTTCCACCAAGTGAAAGAACTCCCCAGTGTCAATCCTGTAACTACCTCTCAATAGTTTAAAAGTCTCACTCATATCATCTTTCCTTCTTCTATCTATTAAACTCTGCAGTCCAGATTCCCTCAGCCTGTCTTCATAACTAACATTGTAAAATCCTGATACCATCTTTGTTATCTGTCTCTGCGCCCTTTCCACAATTAATTTATCTCCTTCAAATTCTGGGGACCAAATCTGAGAACAATAGTCCAAGTGTGGTCTGATCAGGGCTTTATACAGTGGTATAACGCCCTGATCAGGGCTTTATACAGTCAGCATCCTTCTCAGTACTGCAGCAATCTTCTGGGTTACCTTCAACACCTTTGCAGTATGTTTCCTGAATTTCAGGTTTCTATCAACCATCATCCCTAGATCCCCCAGAAACATAAGAGAAACATAAATCCTAAAACCCACCCCAACTCAACATCACCAAAGCTCAAGATTGGTACTGTTAACATAAGAAGCCTGAATGGCAAAGAAATGGAGTTAGCTGAGGAATTAGATAAGTACCAGATCGACATAATAGGGGTGACTGAAACAAAAAAGACCAAAACTGGGCTCTTTCTGAGCAATAAATACAAAATGTTATATTCAGGCAATGACAATCTCTCAGATTTTTTTTTACATATATTAAGGGAATATCTTAATGTACTGCCAAAGTTTTAAGGCCTTTCAACATTGTAGTGTCAGGAAGAAAGACAAGCTTCCTCCAATCAATTTTCTGGGTGTCTACTAGATGTGTAGCAGTCCGCCACGAATCTGAGCAATCTAGCTAATTGAGCATAACATCTCATCCAAATCTTTGTGTGTGTGTGGGGGGGGGGGGGGAGCTTTTATGCAAAAGTATAAATGAATGGTTGAATGGTTATACAAAGAGAGAGAGTTGTGAGGCATTGCTACATCACATGAATTTAAACAGATCTGATGATGTTTTATCATCTTTATGGGAAATATTGTTATTATTGTTATTATTATTGTTGCGGGCAACTCCAAGGATTCCACAGACTCATCGAGGGAGGCCCTAACATGTCAAGAACAACTATTCAACATTGACACAGTATCTATCATACCTTGCCTTGAACTCATTCACGGTCGTAGCACCCACAACAGACTCTGGAAGCTTATTCCACTCATTCATCACTCTCCAAGTAAAAAACCTAGCTCTAACTCCCTTGTCAACCATGCTCTTGCCCAGCTTCCATGCATGGCCCCTAGTCCTCCCACCACCAGTCATATTTTCAAAAATATCTTCTGGATCAATCTTATAGAAACCCTTCAGTAATTTGAATGTCTCAATCATATCACCCCTTTTTCACCTATCGTCCAATCTCTGCAACCCACAAATCTTCAACCTATTCTCATAAGGTTCATTCCACAGACCTTCTATCATATTGGTCACTCGTCTCTGGATCCTCTCTACTTCCTCCCCATCACGAAGAAACCCTGGTGCCCATATCTGGGCACAGTAGTCCAGATGGCATCTTATCAAGGCTCGATACAGAGGAACAACTACTTGTTTGTCTCTGTATGTTAAAGTATTTTTCAGAAGCTAAGTGATTTGATGAGCTGATTTAGTCACTTTTGCAATGTGCCCCCCTAAACTTCAATTCCCTATCCACCAACACTCCCAAATCCCTGGTCTCATCAATCTCCTGGAGTACGGTTTCACCAATGCGATATACTGCTACTATTCTTTTCACCCCAAAGTGCATAACCTTACACTTTGCCACATTAAATTGACATCCATTTTTCCTAGCCCAGTCTTCCAAACTATCCAAATCTTCCTGTAAAATTTTGACATCCTGTACACTCACAATTGCTCTACCCAACTTTGCATCATCAGCAAACAAGTGAACATTTCCTCTCAAATCCTTTCCTATATCATTGATGAACAAATTGAAAAGCAGTGGTCCAAGAACAGAGCCCTGCGGCACACCACTAGTCACAAGCTGTCTTTTAGACTCCACTCCTTCATAAACCACTCTCTGGTATCTCTCCCTCAACCACCCTCCTATCCATCTCACCAACCCTATATCTATCCCCATCTGCTCCAGTTTACTGATTAGGGTTCCATGTGGTATCCCATCAAAGGCCTTGGCAAGGTCCAGTACTATCACTGTAAATCCATTACCCCTATCCAGTTCAGCCGTCACTGTGTTATAAAACGTGAGCAAGTTACTGAGGCATGATCTACCCTTCACAAAACCATATTGTCTTCCATACAATATCCCATTTTCATCTATCCAATCCTGTATTCTTTTCTTGACTAATTTCTCTAAGACGTTGACAATGATTCCTGATATGCTAATCAGTCGGTAATTTACAACAGCAGTCTTGGAACCACCTTTATGCAGTGGAACTATTTTCCCCTCTTTCTATCCCCATCTGCTCCAGTTTACTGATTAGGGTTCCATGTGGTATCCCATCAAAGGCCTTGGCAAGGTCCAGTACTATCACTGTAAATCCATTACCCCTATCCAGTTCAGCCGTCACTGTGTTATAAAACGTGAGCAAGTTACTGAGGCATGATCTACCCTTCACAAAACCATATTGTCTTCCATACAATATCCCATTTTCATCTATCCAATCCTGTATTCTTTTCTTGACTAATTTCTCTAAGACGTTGACAATGATTCCTGATATGCTAATCGGTCGGTAATTTACAACAGCAGTCTTGGAACCACCTTTATGCAGTGGAACTATTTTCCCCTCTTTCCACCCCCTCGGGACTAACCCAGACCCAAGACTCAAATTAAACAAAATGGTCGAGGGTACTGACAGTTCTTTAGCTGCTTCTCGTATGGCATGAGCTGGTATACCATCCAATCCCACAGATGTATTGACATTGAGGTTATGCAATAGAATACTCACCTCCACTTCATTCACCACAATTCCCGTATAATCTACTGGTTTATTCGTTTCTGCAATGTCACCACCTGGATGATATATACTTGCAAAAGTGCTCACTCAGTAACTCAACTATATCAACTGATTCAGTTACCTCCCTACCATCGGCATTCTTTAAAATCATTCTGCCATGTACATTTTTCCTTTTACTTGCTACATATCTAAAAAATTGTTTAGTATTCTCTTTAGCCTACATTGCCAATGTTCTTTCGTAATCCTATTTTGCTTTTCTTACCACACTCGTTACCCTTCTGGCCTGCGCTTTATACCATTCATGTGCCTGCCGGTCACCTTTCTCCTTAAATTCCCTCCATAGTTGTTTCTTTTTTTGCAGCTCAAGCTTAATGGTGTTATTCATCCATTTAACCCCTACTTGATTTATTATTCGGACTCTAGGTATACAGTCAGCCATTGCTTCATGCAAACACTTCTTAATTGCCTCCCATGCACTATCAACTTCTAGTCCTTGCAGTTGTACATGCCATGGCACTGAACCAATCAAACTCCTAAGCTTGTCATGCTTTCCAGCCCGATAATTCCACATGTACCCTGTCTTAATTGAAAATTCCACACCTTTAGCTACTTCCCAAGTCAAGACCCTATGATCACTCTCACCAGTTGGTGGCAATGTGGTCATATTTGTTACAGCCAAATCCTCAGATGTAATTACTAGGTCAAGCACTCTCTGACCCCTAGTATTTTCCATTACATGCTGTCGCAGATAGTTATCCCTTAATAACCGCATAAAATCCAATTCCTTCCTCCCGTGTGTCCTCTCCTCACGCCAATCAACGTGACCATAGTTGAAATCTCCCATAATAATTACTCTCCTTCCACTCACATCTTCTATTTGCTTGTGCATACTGTCACCACCATCTTTTCCATCACCTGGTCTATAGCAGCACCCAATTGTATATTTAGTTCTGCGAGCCACAATCTCACACCAAATGGCCTCAAATATGCTCTTTTCTCTATCCTGCAATTCAACTTCTATTCTCCTTGGCTGTAGCTCATCAGCTATCATCAACAATACTCCTTCCCCCATTTTATTCTCCCTGTCATTCCTGAACACACTCTACCCATCACATTCAATCCCACTAGCTATATCATCTACAGTCAGCCATGATTCACTAATACCAGTAACCTGTGGTCTGGAAGTGCCAACCATGGCCAAAAACTCTTCCTTCTTGTTCCTGATACTCCTAGCATTGGTGTACATGAATTTAAGACCCCCATTAGCCCCAACCCTACCTTGATATCTTATATTAACTATCCCACTCTGATTTGTTGTCCTTATTCGCTCGGGCATATTATATTCATTCATGCATTCAACTGCCTCCGTAAGGACTGTATATCTACCCCCCCCTTAATAAATCTAGTTTCCCTGAATTTGCACATCCGTTACATTCAGCAACACTTTCTCAAGTCTTCTTACACTATAAACATTCAAATGCAAGCCATCCATCTTATATAGATCCTTTCGCCCATCGAACTCACACCACACATCCACAAATTCCACACCACTCATCATACATAACCCACTCATAAAGTCATTTGCAATTATGGCCCTCCTTTTAAACATTTCACTGTCATACCGTGGCAAAAGACTAATCATTCTAACTCTCTCACTCTTTTCTTTTGCTACCTCAAACAATTCATTCAGGTCTTCTATTATTTCCATTTTATCTCCTTTCAAATCATTCGTACCTGCAACAACAATCATTTCTTTCACCCTTTCTTTTTGCTCTCTAATAGACTCAGTTACATCCTTTATGGTCGCACCAGGTTGGTACGATTTTGTCAAATCCTCTACTAACACACCTCGTACTAACGAGTCTCCATACAGCACTCTATCCTTCATTTTGTTCATGTTCAAGCTCGTACACCTATTTTTCCTGTTATACTTTTTATTATTGGTTGGTTCATTCAGTCGACTTTTGCTCATACGCTCTAGCTGCTGTTTTGCCCTTTGTGTCACACCATTCAACAACGCGATCTCACTCATTGCATCTATCTGATCTTTATTCTCTGTAAAACCATTAATACTATCATTCCCACTTTCTACATTCACACTCTCAAAATTCTCTGGTACAACCTCGCCGTTTCTTGCCATATCCCTATTTTCTTCATTCTGAAGTTTGACAAAAATATCACACTTACGATCTGAAATACACTTCAATTCCTCATTCTCTCTACATTTTCTACACAGATTCACTCCTTTATTATCATCTAACCACACTCTGACCGCACTCCGCAAAGCATACATCATTCGCAGATAGTACACTGAATCATCTCCTTTACATTACCGTTCTTGAAAGAAGATGGCGAACCATCATTACTGGCCACCATTTTCCTTCGTACTGGAGCCATTACTAGTAACGTATTTTATCAAATTATAAATTATAAACACCAAAAACACACAAACAGACGCACTAAGATACGCAAGGCAAACAAAACTACACAATATTAAAGTAAATTTATCAATGATAACTGAAAATAACGCTTATCTTATCTGGAGCCTTCACGAACAGTACACAATTCGAATCCCTCTAGCGGCGACTTCTCGACATAGATTATGTTATAAAACATTTTAATACACTAACTACACTAATAAAACTACAATAATATACTAAAATTACACAATTAAATCTAACAAAATATTAATAAATCAACAAAAATCACAAATCTTTCAGGAGCTCTCCGACAGTATGTCCTTTCACCAGCTAGCCTTGACACCCCTATTATTGTATCAATTTGGTGTACATTTCTAATTATTGTTTTATTATAATTGTATATACAGGGTGTGTGTTTCAGAATAACCATTACAAACTTTTAGGGTATGTAGTGGGATCAGGGTTTTTAAAATTTTTTAAATTTTTTCACATTTGACATCTGAATGGTCATTAAAATGCACGTCATATGAGTGACCATATGGTGAGATGCTGTATGGTCACTCACTGGGTTTTTGAGAGTGAAGTCTTCTGCTAGAATAAGTGGTAGGTTTGCAGATTCTCTTTCAACACAGAATTTGACAATCACAAACATCCATGCCCATGGCAGCCTCTTGGCTGGAGAGCTGACACGCTAACCATTCAGACAGTCAGGCCAGCCTTGTAAATGTTCATGAAATTAAAATATAATTTACTCTGTGTCTGATATTTACATTCTTTGTAGTGTGCACATGAAATGTTTTTGACTTGTACCATTGTAGTGCTGTTCTTGGGGACATGGGTTGCTAAGCGAAACATGATCTATCTCTGACCCCCAACATTCCCTAGAGGTTTGCAATGGGTATTCTGAAACATCCTGTATATGTATTTTTTTTTATTTTTATTGATTTTTTTTAAAATTAGGAATTTGTTGACCATTTGCTGTCTTACTTATGCTGTGGTGGTACCTTTTAAAATACTTGTGTTATTTGCATTTTCATTGTGTTCCATTGTCAATGAAGATGCTAAGGCAAAAATTTTACATCTAGTAAATTCAACTGCATGAAGTTTTAGCTTCCATCATTATTTTCACAAATTCTAATTTTGTTTGGTATAGTATGTACCTTTTTACCCACCTTCACAGTTAAAACTCCAGTGGGTTTAGTTCTGTTGAGCTGACTGATAATTTTTTTGCTGTTCTACATGATTGATCCAGGTAGAGAAATTATCACTGAGGTGCCTTTCCACTGAACTAAAAAAATGTAGAAGAGCCCCATTGTTTTGTCAGTCATCATCCTAACAGGTGTACTAATTCATTTTGAAGAAATCATGCATACATGCTATCAGTAAAACAAATACCCTGATAATAGAAAATATCTCAAATATAGTAAAAATGAGATATGCTTGCATATTTCATTTGTACTACATGATAGTTAATTCTTGTTGTCCCTGTGTTTTTCATATTACTCATTTCTCATTGGTGCAGGTTTCATTAAAGCCAAATCATTCTTGTAACATGATGATTCTTAAATTTTTATTTACATTTCCATCAACTAATAATACGAGGGTGGTCTGAAAATTTCTCGGCATAACAATGAAAAAACGAATTTATAATTCAAAATTATTTTTATTTTTCAACACTATCTCCCTTAAGACTAATACATTTATTCCAGCGATGCTCCAGCACCATTATCCCATCCCTGTAGTGGTTCTCAGTAAGATCTGCAAAATACCCCTCTACAGTTGCAATCACCTCTTAATTCAAAGAAAAACGCTGACCAATGAGGAATAGTTTTTAGTTTTGGGAAGAGATAGAAGTCAGAGGGAGCCAAATCTGGGGAATAGGGTGGATGTTCCAACAATTCATAGTGCAGATCCCTTAATTTTTCCATTGCCAAAACACCTTTGTGGGCAGATGCATTTTCCTGATGAAAGATGATTTTTTTCTTCTGTAAACCGGGTCTTTTCTCATGATTTTTGTCTAGTCTGGTTAAAAGATCGGAATAATATTCCCCAGTTATTGTTTTACCCTTTTCAAGATAATTAATAAACAAAATGCCTTTAGCATCCAACAACACAGATGCCATGACCTTTCCTGCTGATGGAACAGACTTTGTTTAAATTGGCGCTGAACAACCGGCTTCTGTCCACTGTTTTGACTGCTGTTTGGATTCTGGTGTGTAATGGTGAATCCAAGTCTCATCCATAGTAATAAATCGACACACAAAATCAGATTTATTCTTGTTAAAATGCTCCAAGCACTGTTCAGAAATTTTCATGCGAGTGCATTTTTGATCTGCTGTGAGTAAGCGCGGCACCCATCTTGCGCAAAGTTTTTTCATATTCAGTTCTTCATGCAAAATATATCCTACATGTTCTTTTGAAATGCCTATAGTCTCAGCAATTTCATGCACTTTGACTCACCGTTCATCCAATACCTTATCATGCACTTGATCAATGATTTCGAGTGTTGTTACACTTTTTTGGATGTCCTTCACATGGATCATTTTCAAGGCTGGTATGGCCATATTTAAGCTCGACACCCATTTCTTAATTGTCAAAAACGAAGGAGAAAAGTACCCATAAACTTTTATGAACTTCGAATGAATTTCTTTTGGCGATAAACCTTCTTTTACAAAGAATTTTATAACCACACGCTACTCAATTTTATCCACAAGGGATAAAGACAACACTTTTGCTTCAGACAGCTGAATAAAACAAACTACTTGATAGAATAACTTGCAATTTCACATGAATGCTTATGACAGATGTACCAACTTAGAAAAAAAATCGTGCTGATAGTGTTGCTATCTATGGTCGAGGCCGAGAACTTTTCAGATCACTCTCATAGCTTCTATGAACTGTCTTTTATGCTATATATATATTTTTTCTGTATTAACTACACATGAAAGGTTAAAAAGATACAGCATGTGAGAATGACATAAGTGCACTTGTTTAATAAAAAAAATTTTTTTCCCAAACATCTAGAGGTTATATTTCTATGAGTGAGAGTATAATGTAATGAGGAAGGCTCTTCCAAAAGACATTCATCTATTCTGAATTTTATGGGCAGATATGCTATAAACTTCATATTAGATTTCTTCAAATTTCCAGAGTAGGATTTTATACTTGCAAAAATTATTATTAAACTGATTCAATGTGTCTACAATCACAACACACTCAGGCAATGCATTCCACTCACGAACCACTCTCCATGCAAAGAACCTTTCCCTCACTCCTCTGCTCCCACTCATCTTATACAGTTTCCAGAGATAGCCCATTTGTTCTACTCCCCTTTCCCATTCTATGAAAAATTTCTTTCGTGTTAACAACCCTGACTTATGTCTGAGCCATATTCCCAATCCTCCTATTCACGAGGCTTTGCAATTTACATTCTTTTAATCTGTCTTCATACTCCACATTCCAAAGACCACCACTTACCTACTTTATGAATCTTCTCTGGACCCTTTCTAATATATCCTTATCACCATGAAAACCCAGTGACCAAATCTGTCACTGGGTTTTCATGGTGATAAGGATCTGTACAATATCTGTACAATAATCCATATGAGGCATGATTAATGCCTTATTACAATGGAATTACAGCATCTTTATTTCTGCATGTCAAGGTCTTCTGCATCACTGCCATTATCTGATGTGATGACTTCACAAGTTGGGCAATGTGGCCCCTGTATTTCAAGTCTTTGTTCACTACCACTCCCAAATCTCTTGTCTCCTCTACCACCTTTAAAATTTCCCCACCAAGTGTATACTTTTCATTCCCATCATTGCTTACCAACTTTCAAAATCTTACACTTTGCAACATTGAACTGATAATTCCACTTACCTGCACATTCATACAATCTATTCAAGTTCTCCTGTAAGGCCATAGCACCTAATTGACTCTGCATTACTCTCCCAATTTTGCATCATCTGCAAACAGTTACATATCACCAGTTAACCATCTCAATATCATTAATATTATTATTATTATTATTATTTGTCACCTCCAGGGAGTCCAAAGACTCATCACGGGAGGGCATCTACTCTACAACTCTGCTTCCACCACTCGCAATCCACCAAATAACTGCAACTACACTAATGCCATCTACTGCCGACCACCACCACTAGTATTTCCACAGACAATCACAAACATCCATGCCCACGGTGGTGCAGCGGGATTCGAGCCTACAGCCTCTTGACTGGAGAGTGGCCACGCTAACCACTCGGCCAGCCAGGCTGGGAATGACGTATATCATTAATATACAAATTAAACAATAATAGCTCCAATACAAACCCCCTGTGACACACCACTAGTGACTTTCCTCTTTTTGGGATACTGCACCCCATATACAACTCTCTCAAACCTATCTGACACCCAGTCACAGATCATACTCATCAGTCTTTTATCCAATTCTCTCCATTTCAGTTTATTTAACAGCTTGTCATATGGCATTCTATCAAAATCTTTTGTAAAATTACCACTGTATGTGCATCTACAAGACATTTGTCACATTGTTATAGTCATAAGTAAGTTGGTAACAAACCTATGCTGAACACCACAGAAAATACTGCTATTATCAACCCATTTCTGTATCCTAGTTCTCACTAATCTCCCAAGTACCTTAACCACAACTCCAGATATATAGATTGGCCTGTAATTTGTAGCCACAGCCTTATCACCACCTTTATGCAGTGGAACAATTTTACCTTCATTCCACTACCTTGAAACCTGTGCTGTTGTAAGACTTATTAAACAGGTATGCCAATGCCTTTTTAATAAGTTTTTATGAAAAGGTTCCATGTGTGGTTTCTTGTAGAGTTTCTGGATTATTTAACCCTTAATCTATCCACTGTATTAAGTGTAATGTACTATAGGCTGATTGACTTTTGTGGATAGGATTCAGATAAAACAATAGATTACATATCTTGAAAGCTTACTTTTAGTATGCACATAGTCTGAAACATTATTATTATTATTATTCAGGCCTCCATGATGTCAAAAGATTCATTGTGGGAGGCCCTTCCTAAGAAACACAAAGTCTATCAAGACTCATCGAGGGGAGGTCCCCCCTAAGAAACACAAAGTCTATCATACCACTCCTTGAACTCATTGACCGTTCTCGCTCTCACCACTCCATCAGGCAATGCATTCCATGGTTCAACCACCCTCCATGCAAAGAAACCACTCCTCACCCTCTTGCTCACAGTTTCCTTTCGTAACTTCCAGGGATGGCCTCTTGTCATCACTCCTTCCTGCTGTTCAACCAAGTGAAAGAACTCCTCAGTGTCAACCCTGTAACCACCTCTCAACAGTTTAAAAGTCTCGATCATATCACCTCTCCTTCTTCTATTCACCAAACTCTGCAGTCCACATTCCCTCAGCCGATCCTCATAACTATCATTGTACAGTCCTGAAACCATCTTTGTTATCTGCCTTTGTACCCTTTCCACAGTTAATTTATCCCCTTCAAATCCTGGGGACCAAATCTGAGAACAATAGTCCAAGTGTGGTCTGATCAGGGTCTTATACAATGGAATGATAACTGTTTTATCTCTGCAGGTCAATGTCCTTCTCATTATTGCAGCAATCCTCTGTGTTACCTTCACCACATGCATGTAGAAAAGCATCTACACACACACACAAATCAGGGATGCAATTGCTACCTTGTGAACTTCAACCTCATTACATCTTTCATGGTTATTATATATGATCAGTCATCATTAAATAAATTTGCTGCTTAATAGAGTGTACTACTGAATTTTAATGCACATGATTGAATTTGGGACATTATATTTGTACTTGGTCATTATTTCGATGAATTTTATTTATTTATTTTATTTATTTATTTTTTTGGGTTGAAACAGTAAAGGATATTATATTCTCTGATGTACTCATTTCATAAATCTGTTATTTAGGGATCAGATATGTTAAGAATTCTATGGTTAGCATATAATTGCATTTTATTTCTACATAAAACATTATTGCGTATGATGATGATTATAAATACCATTTGTATGTCAGAAATTTGTTTGCTTAATTTCAGGAAGACCTTCTTTTGAAGGATACATGTCTGAACCAGAACTGAATAGAAGAGGTGAGGTAATTTTGAAAAGTATTTAATTCTTGTGATTTAATCCAAATGATGAAATTTATATTATACACTCTTAGGGTACCCCACCTTCCTTTTTGTTTTAGGTTCAGCAATGGGCTTTGGCAAAGCAACTTGGCTTTTTATAAACTTATCATTACTTATGTAATTGATCTATCATTACCAAGTTTATAAACTTTTATAAATCTGGTAAGAATAGGACAATGAATCCTATTCCCATAGTCTTCTGTGTTTGTTAATATGTGTTCTCTGGTCAATTTGTGTTTTACAAAAAAAAAAAAAAAAAAAAAAAAAAAAAATCATAATAGTAATAATAATATTTAATAATAAAAATAAATAAAATAAAAAAAGCAACTTTTTGGAACTAAAAAAACTTTGCCAACCCCACTCTTGGTAACTCTTCTTTCATTGAAATGTCCATGTAAGTATTGAGTTGCTACTAAGATTCAGTTTTGTGAATAAATACATTAACCGGATGGGCACCTAGCTAATTACTTGCTTGATTGCACCCCCCCATCCCCACCTTATAATATCTCTAGTTTCCCAGATTTTGCACTTCCAGACTCTCTGAACACTGAATAGCATCTTCTCTAAACATCTAACTCCAAAACCATTGAGATGCAGTCCATCAGGCACATATACAAGTCCTTTCATCTATCGCACACCATTCCTCCTGCATAGTCTTCTCATCGTATTGTGCTGAAAGCAGACTCACAATCTTTACTTTTCATTTTATACAATCTTTTCTTTTCTTTTCTTTTCATACAATCCTACTCTTCATTTTCACTTATTTCAACAACTCTTTCATATCCTCTCTCACTGCATATTTTTCGCCTTTCAAATCATTTGTGCCTGCCAAAAGAATCAGCATTTTCACTTCTCCCTTCTGAAAACTAATAGCTTCACTAACATTTCCTTGATCTTCACACCTAAGAAACATGCTTTTGTCATTTTCTCATTAAGTACATCTGAATCATCAAATCCCCCATACAATACTTACTTTTTACTCCCAGTTTCTTGCACTTTTATACAGGGTGGCCATAAAATAACTTTCCATCTTTGGAGGCATCAGTAGCTGAAACCAATAAACGAAATGAGACCAAATTTTATATTGAGACTTTTGAAGGCATGGGAAGATGATTTCTGCGAAAAAAAGATTTGGTACCAACAATCGCCGATAGGGGAAATTTTGATGCTGCGGAGCCGAAAGCAGTCAGATATTTGCAGTAAACACAGGAAAAAAGGATTATGCAAATTTTGAACGTTGAATGTTCAGTACAGCTCCTTTTACGCCAGCATTTCAGTAATGAGAGGATTATCAGTCAGTTCTTTCTGACGGCATGGCCACCTCGATCCCCGACATCACTCCGTGTGTGACTTTTGGCTGTATGTGTGTGTGTGGGGGGGGTATTTGAAATCTGTTGTGTATGTTGGTGGCGTTCCCAACTTGATGTCTTGAAAGAGAACATAAAATGGGCTGTTATGAACATCCAATCCAACTCCTTACGCTCAGCTGTAGAGCATGTCACAGACTGGATGCAATTTGTTGTACATAAGAAATGTCAACACATTGAAAATCGTGTATGTGGTCCAGGGGGCCCTGATTCTGGCAAGTTGTTGTTTTAGTTTAATTATTATTATTCTTATCATTGTAACGTGCCACATATTCAGCTGGAACGAGTGATGCGGCTGTCTCTTATACCGTCGAAATGTTATTATTCCATTTTATCTGCTTGTTTTTGGCTCTGCCAGCGCCAAAATTTCCCCTATCGGTGCCTTTTGATATTACATCTTTTTTTCGTGGAAATTATCTCCCCATGCCTTCAAAAGTCTCAATATAAAATTTGTTCTCATTCCTTTTATTGGTTTTAGCTACAGATGCCCCCAAAGACGGAAAGTTATTTTATGGCCACCCTGTACTTTTCCCATTCATTTTTTCTTTTATTCTTCCTCCTGCTGTACCACATGCCAATCATTTCTGTATTGACTTGAGCTTATGCTTTGCCCTTTGAAGGAGTCTGCATAAGTTAGCTGTAATCAAGGCAGCAGTCTTAACCCTGGAGATTGTTACTCATGTTAATTAAGAATGGACATATGAGAAATTACAAAGCAAGTGATTTATAACAAACTGAGAGCCAGCTTGGAGCATTTCCATGACATAAGAATCTGGAGGTTAAAGATGTTGGCAGTCGTGGGAGATAGTCCAAGGATATTTTGAAAGAGTATTGGACTGTATATAAAAAGAAAGGTGACCATCAAGTTCATGAGCAGTGCAAGGCGCAAGCCAGAAATGTGACCAGTATGGTGAGGAGGGCAAATTTATGAAAGGGAGCCAGCTGAACAGCTAAAGAAAATACCAGAGTCCTTTTGCTATGTGAAGAGTAAAAAGGAATAGCTATAAAGAATAATTCTAAAAGTGCAAATGGTAGAAAGATAATGGAAGCAAATAAGATACTAGAGGTACTGAGTGACCATTTTGCAAGTGCATACAATATACCATACAGGTGAAGAGATAAATTAGAACTGCTTGGGATATTGCAGAACCTTAATGCAAATACAACTTTGAGATTAGATAGGATATCAGCCCAAGTATTACATGAATTTGCAAGGGCTCATGCATGTGATATTGTTGGCATCTCTGTTGACCAGGTTGTGGAAAAGTGCTGGGTGAACAGGAATATGTACTCTGGGGGGGGGGGCATCGTTTTGTAAAAAGGCAGGTCATGCCATAGAAATTTCACTTTTTAGAGGTGAAAATTGAGTTGGATAAAGGAAATGAATACTCAGTGATACTGCTGGATTTTGCCTAAGACTTTTTATAGGATACCATATGTAACTCTGTTACATAATGCAATATATGTGCTGGACATCCAGTTCCTTCCAAATTTTCATTACAGGAGTATTTAAGTTTTGCAAAGACATTATTTGTCCCTCGACAAAGTAGTCCTTCAAAATTCATATTTGCATTGTCTCCACAATATGCAATACATTTTACTACATGTATTGAATGATATTTCTAAAGTTATCTTTCGAATAATCATCATTAAAATGCACTTTCGTTTTGGCATTGTTAAGGGCTTAAGGTAAGAAACAAAAATTAATTTACCTTTAATTTTATATTTTATGCATTAACTAAATATTGCACATTCAAAAAAGGTGAGATATTTTTTAATAATTATTGAAATAACATCCACATACTATACCAATACTGTACCGCAAAATGTCCAAATAAGAACTGTTTAAAAATAAGTAAATGCAATATATCTACAGAATTATAAATAAAATGCTTATACTAAGAGGCCATCCCTGGAAGTTACGAAAGGAAACTGTGAGCAAGAGGGTAAGGAGTGGTTTCTTTGTGTGGAGGGTGGTTGAGCCTGTGGAATGCATTGCCTGATGGAGTGGTGGGAGTGAGAACAGTCAGTGAGTTTAAAGAGTGGTATGATAGACTGTGTTTCTCAGGGGGGGGACCTCCCCTCGATGAGTCTTGACAGACTTTATGTCTTAGGAAGGACCTCCCTCGATGAGTCTTTTGACTCCTTGGAGGCCTGAATAATAATAATAATAATAATAAAAGTGACCAGTGAAAGGGCTGTCACTGGCATAAACTGTAAACACGAATTATTTCCTTGAATTGTCAGTTTTTATGGCTTAAAAATCAATTTAAGTTGGATTATTCTAAAAGAATATTGAAAATTATAATTGCTTAACATAATATTTATAATTTTATTTATTCATTAAAATATGGGACATATGGCTGTCCCTACAAGTACAATATGGGACAACAAAATTCGATGTAAAATACGGGACGTTTGGCAATCCTAGGGATGCTGCTATTTAATTTGTGCATCAGTGATGTAGGAAATGGTTTAAGGGAAAATATTCAGTTAATTGCTGATGATGCAAAATTGGGGAGAGTGATTGTTAAAGAAAATGACATAGAGATCATTCTGCACGATGACTTAAATATTCTGTCTGTATAAGCAAAGGATAGCAGTTTCTAGTTTAATGTGGGCAGGAGAATGCACTTTGCTGGGAAGAAGAGATCACAAATTGATAGGAATAGACTATAAGAAGTTCATGAGGCCAGGGATTTGAGCATGACTGTGGATGGAGAGTTAAAGTTTAGACTAGAGCATGTTGCAAATTAACCAAAACAGGTCATCGCATTATTTGGATATTGAAGAATACACTGACAAGTTGGAATAGGGAGGTTACTGCACATCGATCTGATCGTTTGGTTCCATTGGGGATTTTGGGATGGTGGAGAGGTTCCAGAGATGAGTGACTAAGATTGTGACAGGTCTATGGAATGCTCCCTACTCCCTATAAGGAAAGATTGAAAGTATGTGGTATTCTTACAAAGGCTATTGAAAAAAGTCTTCTTTGTCAATCCTAAAAAATCCTTTTAATAACTTATGATAAAAACACAAGTTATTAAAAGGGTTTTATAGGATTGACACAGAAGACTTTTTTCAATACATAATAGGTTAGAGAACTTAGGGTCACCCCCAGAGTTATATAAAGAGTGTGGTTAGCAAGGGATTTTGTTGGTTGGAGGGTGATGAATGGTTGCCAGAGGCACTAGTGAATTCATCATCAGTGAATGAGTTCAGGAAGTATTAGGTATATTGTGAATGATGGTTAGTATGGTCCTCCCATGATAAATCTTTAACTTCCTTGGGATGCTCAAGAAAATAATAAATATTCTCCACCATACTTTGGCCAGCCTGGTTGGTCAAGTGGTTTAGCATATCCACTCTCTGGCCAAGAGGCTGCCAGGGTTATGGATGTTTGTGATTATCCTACTAACTCTTTGTGGAAAGGGCATTTGCAACCATACCACTTTTAGCAGAAGGCGTCACTCCCAAAACCCAGTGAGGTATGAGAGTAATCATATGGCATCAAAAATGATGGCACATGTGAATAATTAACTGAGTAACCATACTTGGAAAATTCAGTAATTATACTGTCTGATCCAGTTTTTTTTTTTTTTTTGATACCTTTATTGCTTTGTTTAGTTCTTCCAATCTAATTAGTCCTACATCAGTACTAATTTCTTCATTATTTTCTCTTAGCAAATCTAGATCCTGGTCATAAAAATTCTTTTAATGCTCTATTCATTGTTTGCTGTGTATGTATATTGATTTATATATCTTTCATTATTTAATTTTTCTTAATATTTTGAAAGATATACAAGAATATTTTTTGTATATCTTCTATTTTATCAATAAATCTATCCCAAGAACCTTGATGAGTTTTCCTTGCTGTGGCTTTTGGCTTTTTTATGTTTTTATATATATTTCTAGAATCTGTCTCCTTATTTTGTTTTTAAAGGAATGATCTGCATGCCAATAGTTTTTCTTTTATTGCATTTCTATATCTTTGTTCCAAATTTTTAATATTCTTTTTAATATTTTATTTTTCTCTCCAAGTAGATCAGAGACTGTCTTATGAATTATCTTAAAGTTTCCCATTCTTCATCTTTGGCTTCATTAATTTTGGCTTCATTTAGGTAATTTTTATTTATCTATTTATACACACATATTCATGAGATTATACACATTCACAATAAAATGATTGTACAACATGACATAATTTCATGCTGGCTGGGGCATCACCTGATTAAACAAGGCCACTGTTGTTTTCACCAAGGAACCAGGGTGAACAGCGAAAAGTCATCCTGAAACACGTCCTAACTCAACATCACCAACATAACCTAACTCAACATCACCAGAGTTCAAGATCGTACTATCAACATAAGAAGCCTGAATGGCAAATAAATGGAGCTGGCTGAGGAATTGGATAAGTACCAGATCGACATAACAGGGGTGACTGAAACAAAAAAGATAAAAACTGGTGAGATTTGTCTAAGCAATAAATACAAAATGTTATATTCAAGCAATTTCAATCAAGGAAAAGGAGTAGCTGTAGTATTTAACACTATATATGAGTCTAATCTTCGTGAATGGCAAGCAATATCAAGTAGAGTGATGTGGACAAATTTGAGAATGGGGAACTGGACTATGAGATTTATTTATGCCTATGATCTCACAGAAGGTTCTACTAAGATAGAAGTGGAGGAATTTTTTGAGGCTTTAGAGAAAGCAACTGACACAATGGGGGGAGGGGGGGAAGAAAAATTGATCCTTCTTGGGGATCTAAATAGCAGAGTAGGGGATGATTGTCAAACATACAGAAATATTTTGGGAAAATTTAGAGAAAATCACAAAGCTAATAGTAATGGCAAATACCTATAGGTTTTCTGCTCAGGACATGGACTGGTTATTACTAACACCATGTTCCAACATAAAAATGTGCATAAATTTACATGGAGAGAAGAGGCAAGGAATAAGAAAAGTCTCATTAACTATGTTATTATTGATAGTGATGTTTTCTCACTGGTGCAGAATACTAGAGTGTATAGAGGATTTGAAATTGGAAGTGATCACCATTTAGTCTTGAGCAGGAGAAAATAGATTTTCATATTGAAAAGAATAACATGTAAGAAAGTTTTAAAACGAATAAAAGATGAATAGCTCTCAGATGTGAACTGTAGACTAAAATACACAAAGATTATTGAAGAAAAAATGAAAGAGTTTGAGAACAGGAATCAAACCTTGGAGATTCAGTGGCAAACTCTGAAGAAAACATTGATTGATTCTGCCAGAGAGGCATGTGGTGAGGTTGTTTGCAAGGATACAAAAATCAGAACTCCATGGTGGACACAGGAATTTAAAGAGGCAGTGAAGGAAAAGAAGAAAGCATATTGAAAGTTCCTGGTGAATAAGTCAGCTTGTGCTCCTAGAGAATACAGAGACAAATGTAAGAAAGCTAACACTGTGTAAAACTAGCTAAACAAAAGTCATTGAATGACTTTGGCAAGAACATGGGAAAACAAATATCATGAAGGGGGCAAAATATTCTGGAGGCTGTTGAAAAGGCTCAGAAATGGAAGAAAAAAATGTGCTGTAAACAGAATTAGAGATGATAAAGGTGACATGAAAACTAGAGAAAAAGATATCCTTGATGTATGGAGTAATTACTATGAAAAATTGATAAATGAAACAAGCAGTGATAGCACAGTGGTCAGAAACACTGAACAGGCATGCATATCTATACTTTATTATTATTATTATTATTATTATTATCTGGAATACATATCTATACTTTATTATTATTATTATTACAGGCAACTCCATAGAGTCTTTAGACTCATATATTTTATTATCATTATTATTATTATTACAGGCAACTCCATGGAGTCTTTAGACTCATCAAGGGAGCCCCTAAACATCATGTCAAAAACTAATCCACATTCACACAGTCTCTATCATGCTTTGAACTCATTCAGTCATGGTATCCACAATAGACTCTGGCAACTTATTCCACTCATTCACCACTCTCAAAGCAAAAAACCTAGTTCTAACACCCTTGCTAATTACACTCTTGCTCAGTTTCCATGGATGGCTCCTAGTTCTCTCACCACCAGACCTGTTCTGGAAAATTTTCTCTGAATTAATCCTGTAGAAACCCCTCCATTCCTGAATTTTGCTCTTAACTAATTTCTCCAAAACCTTGACAACAACAACTCCTGATATGCTGATCGGTCAGTAATTTGCAACGGCAGGCTTGAAGCTTCCTTTATGCAATGGAACTATTTTCCCCTTCTTTCCACCCCCTTGTGACTAACCCAGAGCTGGGACTTAAATTAAACAATATGGTCAAGGGCACTGGTAATTCCTTTCCCACTTCACGTAAAGCTCGAGCTGGTATACCATCCAATCCCACAGATGTATTCACATTAAGGTTTTGTAATATACTATTCACCTCCGTTTCATTTACCTCAATTCCTGTATAAGCCATTGGTTCCCTTATTCCTGCAATATCACTGCCTGGATGATATACTCTTGCAAATTGTTCGCTTAAAAATTCTGTTATTTCGACTGATTCAGTTACCTTCCTACTATTGGCATTCCTTAAAATCATTCTGCCGTATACATTTTGCTTTTACTTGCAGCATATCGAAAGAACTGTTTGGGATTCTCTTTATCTTGCATTGCTAATTTCCCTTCATAATCTGCTTTTGCTTTTCTTATCACACTAATTACCCTTGTGGTCTGTGCCTTTGTGCTGTTCGTGTGTCTGCAGATCACCATTCTCCTTAAATTCCCTCCAGAATTGTTTCTTTTTTTGCAGCTCAAGCTTAATGGTGATTTAGCCGGTTTTGCTATGTGCCCTCTAAACTTCAACTCCCTATCTACCAACATCCACCAATCCATATCCACCATATTCATCCCTATCCACCAATACCTGAAGTAGAAAAAGCCATGAAAAGCCTGAAATGTGGAAAGTCAGCAGGAGTAGATGATATTCGACCAGAAATGCTCAAGTATGGAGGTATAAAACTTAACTTCCATGGAGGGCATCCATAGAAGTTAAGATTTTTTATATTTCAAGAAAGGGGTAAGAGCTAGATTTTTCTCCCAGAGAGCAGTGAATGAGTGAGTGGAATAGTTTGCCTTTAGGGATAGCGAATGCATCTAGTGTGAATGAATTTCAGGGAAGGTATGACAGCTGGTTTGGGTGATTTATAGCCTCCCTCGATGAGTACTTGATTCCCTAGAGATGTCAGATAATAATAATAATAATAATAGTCTTGCAGTGGCTGCACTGCATTCAGAAGGCCTAAACAGAGGGATGAATTCCAGATGATTGGAGTAGTGCTTTCATATACAAAAAGGGAAATGAAACTGAATGTGAGAATTACAGAGGTATTTCCCTACTAAGTGTTCCTGGTAAGATTTATGCAAGTATACTAGAGAAACAGTTGAGAAGGATTGTGGAAGGGAAGCTTGGTGAAGAACAAGCTGGATTCAGGGCAAATAGAGGCTGTCAGGATCAGATTTTCACTTTACAACAAATAGTTGAGAAATCATGGGAATATAACAAAGATCTGTATTTAAGTTTTTGTAGACCTGCAAAAGGTGTATGATAAGGTGGCAAGAGAAATGCTATTCAAAATGCTGCAGTTGTATGGTGTCAATGGGGCATTATATCAAAGCAATACATAGTCTTTATTTGAGTTGTAAGTCAGCAGTTAGAATTGAAGGAAGTACAGGAAGATGGTTTGATGTTAAATCTGGTGTCAGACAAGGATGTATGTTATCCCCTCTGTTATTCATTATCTATATGGATCATATTATGAAGGAAAGTGGTGTTAAACCTGATATGAAAATTGGAGATGTTAATCTCAGTTCTTTACTTTATGCAGATGATGTTATACTTCTAAATTAATCTAGTACAAGTCTGCAAGATTCCATGACTAAATTAATTACTGTTGTAATAAATTTGGTATGAAAATCAGAAGTAACAAGTCAAGGACGATGCAATTAGGCAGAAACATTAAAAATATCAACTGCATCGTGAATGGACAACTATAGAACAAATAAAACATTTCAGCTACTTACGTACAATTTTTAGTGATGGCAGTAAATTAAATATGGAAATACAGTAATCCCTCAATTAATGCACCCTCGATTAGTGTATAATTTTTTTTCGATTCCCAAATTCGATTAGTGCACCTATATACATCTTAAAAATAAATGTTACTGATTTTAAAAATTTTTATGGCTAACTATTTTAAAAAATCACTCACCAGAATGAAATAATTTAGTTACCGATTTAAAACATTTTACAAAATTATTTTTAATGGCATACTACACTACTTCCATGTACACTATGTATACTATGTTCCAAATTTTTACCGCCAAAATTTATGTCGTCTGCTATAGTATGCTCACAGATTCGAGACCCTTCGACACTTCTGCGCATGTTACAAAAAGGAGAATCCATTCCGATAATAGGGTAATCAATCATCTTCCGGGATGAGTTGTTTATTATTACACATTGGAAAATTAATTTCTCTTTTATGATCATTGTAGTTTTTAAAGTGCTAACTATTTTGCTTGTATAACAGTTGGGAAATTTTATCTATAAAGCATGTGATTTCGCCTGTTGGCGACCAATTCGTACTTCCTTCAATGATGATGTCCAAGAGTTAATTAAATCTCATTCTGAAGAATTGAGTCATTCCGACTTGCTAAATTTAGATGCACAGCGGAAAGATCTCGAAGAATATGAAGAAAATTTAACCACTGATAGTCAGCCACAAGAGATTTCACAGAAACAATTTGAAATATTTTTTGTACAATCAAAGTTTTTAAGCAGCAATGCTTAGAGGCTGACCCTGATGAAGAGAGAAGCAGTAAAATCTGCAGAAGAGGCAATAGGACCATACCATCAGTTGTATGAAAAATAGAAACAAAATGCCCGCCAAACTACGTTAACTCAATTCTTTTCTAAGAAGTAGAATAATAAATTTATATTCTGAATATGTTTTATTGTTTTTCAGCTTCATGGTTTTCCTTTAACTAGACCCAGAGACATACCTTAATTCTTTTATAAAAAAATTCAGGGTCAATCTCAGGAACAAATTATACATTTTCCCATAGGTTATTATATTCAATAAGCGCGTTTTCGATTAATGCGCCTGTTTTAAAGAACGCATTAGGCACACTATTATTATTATTATTATTATTATTATTATTATTATTATTATTACTCCAAGACCTCATGGAATCAAAGACTCATCTGGGAGATCCTTTTATCACACACACATCTCATCATACCGTGTCTTAAACACACTCAACCTCCTTGCAGACACCACACTCTCAGGCAAGGCATTCCAATCATTCACAACTCTGCACAAACAAAACCTCCCTCTCACTCCCCTACTCACACCCTCTTTATACAGTTTCCAGGGATGACCTCTGGTTCTCCCCTGATCTCCCACTATTCTCTGTAGAACTTCTCCACCATTGATCCTATAACAATCCCTTACCAACTTGTAGGTCTCTATCATATCTCCCCTCTTCCTCCTGTCCACCAGACTCTGCAAATTACATTTTCTCAATCTTTCCTCATACTCGACATTCCAGAGGTCAGAAACTACCTTAGTCAGTCGCCTTTGGACCCTTTCCAACATCTCTTCATCCTTCTGAAAACCTGGTGACCAAATCTGGGCAATAGTCCATGTGTGGCCTAATCAAAGCCTTATACAACGGAACAAGAATCTCCCTACTTCTACACGTCAGTGTCCTCCACATCATTCCCAGAAGCCTTTGTGTTGTCTTCACAATTTTGGCGATGTGTCCCCTAAATTTTAGATCATTATCCAATATCACCCCCAAATCTCTTATTTCCTCTACCTCCAACAATATATTCTCACCAAGCATAAATTCTGCATCCCATCTTTATTTTCCAAATTTTAAAACCTTACATTTTCCAACATTGAACTCACATCAAGATTTCCGTGCTCAATTACTCAATTTATTCAAGTGTTCTTGTAAGGCCACAACATCTTCACTACTCTTTATGGTTCGTCCCAACTTTGCATCATCTGCAAACAACTGAATATCTCCATCCAAATCTTCACCAGTATCATTAATATACAAGTTAAACAGTAATGGCCCTAAAATAGACCCCTGAGGCACTCCGCTAGTGACTTTCCTTTTCCTGGATATCGCACCCCCATACACAACTTGTTGATACCTATTAGATAGCTAGTCTCCAATCGAGTGCACTAATCTAATATCCAACCCCATCTGCTCTAGTTTGACTGTCAACTTATCATGAAGTACTCTATCAAAAGCCTTTGCGAAATCCAAGTATATTACTGTGTATCCTTCTCATCTGTCCAAGGAAGCAGTCACTTTATTGTAATAAGTAAGTAGATTACTAAAATATGACCTCCCTTTAGCAAATCCATGCTGTCCATCAAAGATAATACCATTGTTGTCAACCCAACTCTTAATCCTAGTTCTCATTAGCTTCTCCAACAACTTAACTACAACACCTGACACACAGATAGGCCTATAGTTTGATACTTGAGTTCAATCACCTCCTTTACGAAGTGGCACAATCTTGCCCTCCTTCCACTCCTTAGGAACTTGACCAAGTGCAAGACTCATACTAAAAAAATATGTCAAGGCAGGTGTCAACTCCCTGGCACATTCCTTCAGAATATGTGGTGATATATTATCATGTTCCACAGCCTTATTTACATCTAGTTTATTCAACTCCCCAAACACCTCTTGCTCACTTACAGTCAGTCTCTTCTCCCCATCATCAACTGCTCTCAATCTCTCCATGAAGTCACATTCACAAGATTGAAAGATCTTTATGAACTGCTTTAAAATGCAGCCAAAAAGAATCCCTAGGATTCTTTTTGGCTGCATTAGCTAACTGCCATTCATACCTCTCTTTAGCTACTCTCACCAACCAAGTCACCCTCTTTGCCTGGTCTTTGTAGACCTCATGAAATTGGTTATTTCCACTTCTCTTATGCTGCCTCCATAATGCCCTTTTTCTCTGTATCGCATGCTTAATCTCTTTATTCATCCATCTCACACCTACCTTATTTAACCTTCTCACCCTTGGAATACATTTAGACATTGCATCTACTAGATAGGTTTTGAAAATCCTCCAAGCTGCATTGATCTCTTTTCCAGCTAACTCCTCATTCCACGCTACACCCGCAAGCTGTCTCCTGAGCTCTTCATAATCCTCCCCCCGGTAGTTCCACATATACCCTTTTCTCACAGGGGTCCTTGCACTGCTGGCAACCACCCAGGTAATCACCTCATGGTCACTCTCACCAGTTGGTGGATGATTTGACACCTCATGTATAATTACATCCTCTGATGAAATGACTAAATCCAAGACCCTTAATCCTCGTGTGCCCTCTGTTACATACTGTCTGAGGTAGTTATCCCTCAAAAACTCAAGAAACTAATTTTCTTTACTTCTAGTTGCTATCTCATCATTCCAGTCTATATTGCCATAATTAAAATCACCCATAATGATCACCCTTTTCTTATTTGCTTGGCTAATTTGACTATACATTTCACTATCATCACCATCCACATTATCTGGTCTATAACAACATCCCACCAGGTATTTGATTCCATTCTCTATCTCACACCATACTGCCTCAAAACCACTGGCACTATTTCCGTCTTGCATCTCTACTTTGTATGGACATAACTCTTTCTCTATCATCAATAGCACTTCCCCTCCCTTTTTACCCCTTGTATCCTCACAAAACACATCATACTCTTTCATCTCTATTCCTGTCAGGATGTCATCCTCTTCCAACCATTGCTGTAGACGACAGAATCCACAAAGCTGGTATGGTAGGAAGTCAACTAAATAAGTTTATTTGGAATAGGAGAGAAATTAGTCAAAACACTAAATTAGCTGTATACAAGACAGTGTTCAAACCAGTTTTAACTTATGGATCTGAGAGTGGGTTAAAAATAAAACACTTGACCAAAGAGTAGAGACTCATATCTGTGGTCCCTAGTCTTTGGTCAAGTGTTTTATTTCTAACCCAGCTCTGAGAAAGATTAGGAGCATGAACAGATGGCATCAATGGAAATATCATATTACAAAATGAGGATATTAGGAAAGAACTTGACATTGTTAATAACCAGGAATGCGTTAGCTCTGCTAACACATTCCCAAATTTAAATCAAGTGATTTGAAATAAAATTAAATTTATTAGATAATGAAATGACACGACATTATATTAAATTAAAAATAAATTTAAAATTAAAATTCAATAAAATAAATTAAAAATAAATGAAAAAATCATTTAGGTAAATTATTAATCATAATTGATTATGCTTTCTTATAATAGATATATTTTGTACACTTGTTATTTCTTGTTTTTTCTTATTTCTTTTCTCCATTCTGTTAGCATTTCTAATTTAGAAACTACTAAATGATGATCTGAAAAGATTTCATTTCTGTATTATTATTATTAAGATTCTGTCCTCCATGAACTCCAAGGTGCACTTCCCAAGACTCATCATTGGAGGTGCACCCTAGAAATCACAGTCTATCATACTTCACCTTGAACTCATTGACTGTTCATGCTCTCACCACTCTTATCAATGAATGCATTCCATCGTTTAACCACCCTCAATGCAAAGAAACCATTCTTTACCCTCTTGCTCACAAGTTCCTGTTGTAACTTCCAGGGATGCCCCCCCCCCCTTGTTCTCACTCCTTCCTGAAGTTTCAGATACATTGATGGGAAGCTGCATACTCTATTGGAGGAACTGTACTGGAGGAAGTGAGGGGGACAACAGATCTGGGGGGGGTGATTGATAGAAACCTGAAATTCAGGAATATATTGCAAAGGTAGTGAATGTAACCCATAAGATTGTTGCAATACAGAGCAGGACACTGACCTGCAGAGATAAGAGTTGTCATTTCATTATATAAAGCCCTGATCAGACCACGTGTGGACTATTGTGTAGTCCACATGTGGTGGACTACACAATAGTCCACCATTAACCTTGGAAAGAGTGTAGAAGCAGACGACAAAGATGGTATCAGGACTGTGCAATGTTAGTTATGAAGATAAGATAGGCTAAGGAAAGGTGGACTGCAGATTTTGGTAGTTAGAAGAAAGAGAGGTGATATGATTGAGACTGTTAAAATGTTGAGAGGTGGTTAGAGGGTTGACACTGGGAAGTTCTTTAATTTGGTGGATCGTGAGATAGGAGTGAGGACAAGGGGCCATCCCTGGAAGTTATGAAAGGAAGTTGTGAGGAATGGTTTCTTTGCATGGAGGATGGTTGAACTGTGGAATGCATTGCCTTATAAAGTGGTGGGAGCATGAACAAACAATGGTATGATAGACTTTGTGTTTTTTAGGTTGAGCCTCCCACGATGAGTCTTGGGCTCCATGGAGGCTCATAATCTTAATAAAAGGCAAACTTATGGTTTCCTGGGTAGAGCTTGTGTCTTTGTAAGTAGTTAAAACAAATGTAACTCTGATGGTGAAGCTCATATTATGATAAGCTCTCTGGTAAATTTTAAAACATTAAGTTTCTAAGTTTCTTTCTATATTTAGCTATGAAATATAACTGGATCCATAATATCCTCTATTTGAGTATCTTAATTATGTTAAAGCTTCTCGGCTCTATTTTTTATTTTTATTTTTTTTATGTTGGGCCCGTATACAGGATGTTGGCTGGTCAACCTATAGTACATTAGTACCGTATATGGGTGATGGGTTGTGAAAGGAGAAACTTGTTTACATTTGATTTGAATGCCTGTATATTGTATTCCTTGGGAAATACGTCAAGGGGGGAGACTGTTCCATAGTACTGCAGTAGCAGGGATGAATGAGGAGGAGAAGAAACTTGTACTTTGGGTTTTGATGTTGAGAGCGGCAGCTGTACATGTTCCAATGGGCTTAGTACAGGGTGGGGGAATTATTGATGCTGTTTGAGATGAACTTTTCCCATGAAAATATTTATAGAATATACAGATTGCAGAGACTAAGCGTCTATGTGAAAGTGGGGAGAGTGGGTTGGTGAGGGATTGGTCATTTATTAGTCTAATTGCTCTCCTCTGTATTGAATCGAACATTTTGAGGGAGCTTTCTGGAGCCCCACTCCAGATGTGAAAGCAGTATTCGAGAGCTGGACAGATTTGTGACTTGTATAGTTAACAGCTGTTTAGAGGTGAAGTAGCATCTTGAGTGAAAGAGAAAACCTAGTTTTTTGGAAGCTGAGGATGCAAGGGTTGTGATGTGTTTATGCCAGGAGAGGCTTGATGTCAAGGTAATTCCGAGAAGAGAAATTTCGTCTTGCTGTGAATTTGAGTGTTATCGAAAACAATGCTGGGGGAAAATGGTTCTTTTTTGTGAAAATAAGACAGAACTGGGTTTTACTAGTGTTGAAGTTGACAAGGTTGTCTGAGCCCCATCAGAGGATGGCTTGGAGGTCGGAATTAAGGGCAGTGGTGGTTGATGTTCTGTGGGCTGAAGTTGGTTGTGTAGAGTAGGGTTTGTCAAATGAGAGGGAGGAATGTAGTGTGCTGTCATCTCATCTGGAAAAACTGTATTGGGTTAGAGGTCAACTGAAGTAGGTCATTGATATATAGAAGGAAGAGGGTCGGTGAGAGAACTGAGCCTTGAGGGACCCCAGCATTAGTTGGATGGTGAGAGGTTAGGGAGCCATCTACCATCACACATAGTGTGCATCCAGACAGGAAGCTGGCAATCCATCTGCAGAAGTCCTGAGGCAGTCCAAATGATGGAAGTTTGCTTAGTAAGCCTTTGTGCCAGACTCAGTCAAAGGCTTTGGAGATATCAAGTGCAGTTACTTGGGATTCGCCATTTCTCTATAGCATTTGTCCAGTGATGGGTGATGTATGAGAGTAGATTTCCTGTTGAACAGCTTTGGCAGAATCCGTACTGGTGGTCGCTTAATAGTCGGGTACCTTCAAGGTAGATTAGGAGTTGAGAGTTGATGATTTTTCTCTATACTTTAGTAATAAAATAATTTAATTTCATATATCATTGATCATTGTCTAAATGAACTAACCAATCAGTGCGCATCTACTTGAGTGTTGTTTATTCATTCTGTTTTCTTCCACCTTATTGTATTCCATTTTTTATTATAATTTTATGTATAGAAAACAAGTATAGCCTCAAAGATGTACATTTTAAATCTCCCTTTCATTTCTCTGCATTTCACTAGAAAGAGCATTTTCTTCCAAATCTGTTGATGTTTCCAGACAAGCAGAGGGAAGAAGTAACTCATCAGGAGATGTACAAAGTAATGTACAAAGCAAACAGAGGTATGTTGTAATTAGAAACTGAACGTCAATAAACTTGCAGTCAAAAACCTGCATGTTGGAGTAGTTACTGTACTTCTAATTATGAAAATAATACCCAGCATTTTGACCTCTGTATTGAGGTCATTATCAGGAAAATGTGCATATATGCCCAGGACACATTCTACATGACACTAAACAAAAGTAAGATAAATCTGAATGCCTTGTTAATCATTTACCTAGCCTGATCTCTCTTTAAAAATAAATGACATAATAATAATAATAAATAATAAATATTCATAAATATAAATTAATTAACAAAAGAAAATACATTTTTTATACATATAAGTAAAATACAGATGGTAAAGCAACTAAATAAATAAAAATTAAATAACAATTTTTATGGTGAAACTACATTAAACACATCTCTACAATCCTCTTATATTGAGATTTTCTTGTGTTAGGGATCTGCTCTGGATGATATCTAGGTTGCAGATGGATCCTCCAGATTCTTGGAATTACTAATCCATCATTCTTGTTTAGATTTGGATGATGTTTCAGCATTTCACACTTAAACTTTCTTTCAAGGTTTTGGTGTGGTATTGAGAGTTTGTGCGTTGATTCTGTGACATGTTTGATGTGCATGGTCTTACAGGCCTGTTTTATCATAGTGCAGGAATTTAAATTGTCGTTTATGTTCATATTTTCTTATTGGGATGGTTTCGCCCTGTTTCTCAAATGTAGGGGTATGATGCAGGTGTACTGAATTTTGTTAACCCTTGGCTGGATAATGAAGCATTCTCAATGGCTATGAAGCATTTTCCTAACCTGAACAAGTATGGTTACATTAACTTGCCAAATAATTTGGGAAACTTATCTTAAGATCAACTCCTACATAGCTGTAATACTTCTTTTTTTACAACATTAAAAGGCACCAAATTAAGACTTTAGACCTTTTGTCTGTTACAATTTGAATTGTTTCACTTACTCATTTGTTCTGAAGATGCCGGTTTGAAATTTAGCCAAGTATAAGCTAGTTTTTAAACATGCTTTTGTAATTTAGTTGGTTTGGTGTTGTAATACCATTAAAATAAGTTATGAATAACCGTCAACATCTAAGCTTGTTATTAGATAGACTGGTCCGTAATTGGAAACAGGTGTCCTAGCACTGCTTTTGTGCAGCAGCAGTGCTGTTTTACCTTTCTACTCCTCGGAGATCCTTACAAGAATCTCATTTAACAATGAGGTCAAGAACATAGTTACTTTTATTAAGAGATGCAAAAAAGTTATGTGGTAATAATCATCCTAGGATGTAGCCTTATTAACATCATACACATTGTTCTTTCTAGTCCCTGTAGGAGTTTTCCTCCTAGATGTTGCACAGATAATTTCTATCAGCATGATAATACTGATAGTGTATTATCATACTGGTAGAAATAATTGTACTATATCCTCTATAGCAATTACTATCACCATCTATCAGTCTGAATGGTGATGTTAGTTGATTGTGGAACTTCTGTTCATTCACCAGACAGTTTCACATATATCCCTTCTTAAATGAAATATTTCTCTTTTCAACCACCTTCTAGGTCAGTACCTCATGATTACCCTAATCAACCAGTAAAGATCCTAGTGCTGAGCACTATTGAACCTACTTGTTACTGACCTCTTCTTTGATAATGCTCCCTATATACATTGATATCAGCCATTCCAGTTCACTAACTTAATATCTAAGTTTGATATATTTGCAACGTAAATATCAGCTTTTCATGAGACAACCTGTCAAATGCGGACAATCCATTAAAATTGCAACATATTCATTCTCTTTATCAACTGCGTTTTTTACTTTATTATCAATAGTACCTAGATTTCTGAAAAGAGTGTCCCTTAATAAATCCATGCTGAACTCATTAAAGGAGACAGGTGAAGAGAAGATGCATGAAGAATGTAAGACACAGGCCAGAAGAGTGACTAGGGTGGTAAAGAAAGCAAAACTGGAATATGAGAGAAGATTGGCCCTGAGATCCAAAGAAAATCCTAGGGAATTTTTTAGCTATGTGGCCAGTAAGAGGAGAAATGACTGGAAAAATGATATTGTGGGATAAAAATGGGAATAGAGTGACTATGCAGAGGACATAGTGGAATTGTTCAATGAACACTATTGGAATATTTCATCCTAGAGGAGTCAGTTTTAATGTATATTATTTCTGGGAAAACTCCCATGTTACTCCTCATTATAAACTATTATAATACAGCTATAATGCCTGCTTCAGTTTAGGAGTGCCCCTGTTTAAATGTCATTGGCTATTTACTCATGGGTTCTTAGGGCATTATGAGTGTAGATGTACTAAAAAGTATATGTAGCTTAAGGAATAGAAATTGCACATACCTTTTTCTGGGTGCTGTGGCTTTTCCTCTGTCTGCGATGTCGAGAACTGCAGAGTGTGTGTGTGGTGTGTGTGGGGGGGTAGGCAGTTTGGTAGAATAAGTTAGAAAAACCCGGTTTTTTTTCGTAATATATAGAAACATATACTTTTATATAGGGTGGGGAAAAAAGTGAAAGGGTTAATTTTTTAAAATAAGGAGGGGGAAGGGGAAAGGTGGTTGACGGGGTGTGGACCGTTTCGACTATTCGTGGTCATCATCGGAACATATTGGGAAAGTGGAAGCTATGTCAGGTCGGGTGGGTGCTTCAGAGGTGTTTGTGTTGTCTCCTATTGGTCGGGATTGTGACCTCAATTTAATGTTGTGAAGCTTCCAAACCTCGGAGATTATGTAGGGCCTGTGTACGTTGATCGAGTTCGCGTCACACTTTATAGCTATTGTTTCCGATATTCTGAGCATTGTTTCATTGTTTCAGAATATCGGAAACAATAGCTATAAAGTGTGACGCGAACTCGATCAACGTACACAGGCCCTACATAATCTCCGAGGTTTGGAAGCTTCACAACATTAAATTGAGGTCACAATCCCGACCAATAGGAGACAACACAAACACCTCTGAAGCACCCACCCGACCTGACATAGCTTCCACTTTCCCAATATGTTCCGATGATGACCACGAATAGTCGAAACGGTCCACACCCCGTCAACCACCTTTCCCCTTCCCCCTCCTTATTTTAAAAAATTAACCCTTTCACTTTTTTCCCCACCCTATATAAAAGTATATGTTTCTATATATTACGAAAAAAACCCGGGTTTTTCTAACTTATTCTACCAAACTGCCTACCCCCCCACACACACCACACACACACTCTGCAGTTCTCGACATCGCAGACAGAGGAAAAGCCACAACACCCAGAAAAAGGTATGTGCAATTTCTATTCCTTAAGCTACATATACTTTTTAGTACATCTACACTCATAATGCCCTAAGAACCCATGAGTAAATAGCCAATGACATTTAAACAGGGGCACTCCTAAACTGAAGCAGGCATTATAGCTGTATTATAATAGTCAGTTTTAATGCTAGAGGGATAGGGCAGGTTCGAGGTTTAGAGGTACAGGAGGAGAGTGTGTTTCAGATACTGAGTACTCTGGATGTCAGTAAAGCTTTGGGACTGGATGGTATTTCACCACAAGTTTTTAGAGAATGTGCTAGGGAACTGACAGTGCCTTTAACCTGGCTTTTCAATGAAAGTCTGGCTGTGGGAAAGGTGCCCAGGGAATGGAAGGAAGGTAAGATAGTGCCATTGCATAAGGGTGGTAACAGACTGGAAGTGTCTAATTATAGGCCAGTTTTTGTGTCATCAGTAGTTGTTAAGATCTTGGAGAAAGTAGTGAGGGACCGTATAAAGCATTGGGCAGATGAGGGTAATGTTATCTGTGAGAGTCAACATGGATTTGTGAAAGGGTGTTCTTGTTTTAGCAATATGCTAGCCTTTTATAATAAAGTTACAAGAGCATTAGATGAGGGAAAGGCATGTATTGCCATTTTCTTAGACTTAGTGAAGGCATTTGACAGGGTGCCACATGATAAGCTGATGTTTAAGTTGCAGCACATGGGTCTGGATCAGATTGGTCAACTGGATTCAGGATTGGCTGTCCGATAGGTATCAGAGAGTTGTGTATGGTGGGGCAGTTTCAAGGAAGCAGAGAGTTACAAGTGGGGTTCCACAGGGCTCAGTACTAGAACCTATATTGTTTAACTTTTATATCAATGACGTTGTCAGTGGATTGCAAGGGGATATTCAGTTGTTTGTGGATGATGCAAAGCTAGGAAGGATTATTAGTAATAGTGCAGATGTGGTAGCCCTGCAAGAGGATTTGAATAAGCTAGATAGATGGGCAAATGAATGGGAGTGTCGGTTTGATGCAGCAAAATGTGAGGTCTTGAGGTTTGGGAAACATCAATGGGACACTGCATACTCTATGGGAGGAGTTATACTGGAGGAAGTTGGGGAGACAAGAGATCTGGGGTTGATGATTGATAGAAATCTGTAATTTAGGGGACATATTGCAAAGGTGGTGAAGGTAACCCAGAGGATTGCTGCAATAATGAGAAGGACGCTGACCTGCAGAGATAAAAGGGTTATCATTCCGTTGTATAAGTCTCTGATCAGACCGCACTTAGACTATTGTTCTCAGATTTGGTCCTCAGGATTTGAAGGGGATAAATTAACTGTGGAAAGGGTACAAAGGCAGATAACAAAGATGGTTTCAGGACTGTACAATGATAGTTATGAGGATCGGCTGAGGGAATGTGGACTGCAGAGTTTGGTGAATAGAAGAAGGAGAGGTGATATGATTGAGACTTTTAAACTGTTGAGAGGTGGTTACAGGGTTGACACTGAGGAGCTCTTTCGCTTGGTTGAACAGCGGGAAGGAGTGATGACAAGAGGCCATCCCTGGAAGTTACAAAAGGAAACTGTTAGCAAGAGGGTGAGGAGTAGTTTCTTTGCATGGAGGGTGGTTGAACCATGGAATGCATTGCTTGATGGAGTGGTGAGAGCGAGAACGGTCAATGAGTTTAAGGAGTGGTATGATAGACTTTGTGTTTCTTAGAGGGGGGGACCTCCCCTCGATGAGTCTTGACAGACTTTATGTTCTTAGGAAGGATCTCCCACGATGAGTCTTTTGACTCCATGGAGGCCTGAATAATAATAATAATAATAATAATACTTTCATCTGCCTAACTCTGTAATATGAGATGTTAATAATTTTACCAAAGTCTTAATTATAGAAGAAATACAAACTGGTCTATAGTTGCTGCTGTTTCATATGAAACAGCCAGGTCACTGATGATGCCATGCCCTTGAAATAATAATATCCAATCCAACCAGCATTCTAAACACAGTTGCTTTCACTTCTGTTCTCTCCTCTAGGAATAACACCTGTTGCACTAAATTAAAATACATTCATAAAGTGATCATTAAACATATCTATTTGTCATCTGCATTGTCCACCTGGCAAAAAAAAAAAAAAAAAAAAAAACTTTACTAAGATTTTTTGACACCATAGTGCTAGTTTCCATTCATATTCTAATTTCTCTTTCCATACTATACAGTTAATAATTACAAACTGTAAAAAAATTACAGTTAGTAATTTTTTCCAAAATCTTTACAATCACAGAAATACGAAGTAGTCTATAGTTTGTTTCCATTTACCATCATCCTTATGAGATAATGCTATCTTACCCTTCTAATTCTTAGGAAGCCAGCTTGGTTGCTGGAGTGGTTGGTGTACCTCTTCTCAAATCAGTAGGCTGCAGGTTTGAATCCCACCATGGGCATTAATGTTTGTAAATGTCCTTAGATGTTAGAAGAATTTCATTGCCAAATGCCAATGCTCTGCTTTTTGGAAACTTTAAAGAACTTTCAGCTCTGTTTAGCCTCTAGAACATGGTTTAAGATTAATAGCTTCAGTCCACTGAATGATATATGCATGTAAACACAAGAAAGATATTTAATTAACCAAATATTTCAGTCTGGAAATAGCAGACCATCCTCAGTGGTATTACAAGAACAGTTTTAAAAAATACAAGCTAGAATACTAACAATAGATCGTTGAAAATAGAACACGGCGCGTGATGTTATATCATTAAGTATTTAGTATAAAACGGAATATTTTAAAGTAGAGACATTATTAAAAAAAAAAAATTAATGAGTAATCTTGATTAGACTTTCCCAGATTTTTGATATAGATATACAGTCATTACGATTCAGGTTGGGACGATGGAGCAAGGCCTCCACGCTTTCCTTGAACAAACGTTCGAACCTATAACAGGATCTATGTAAGAGGCGAGTCCTGTTCTATTTTTATTGATCTATTGTTAGTATTCTAGCTTGTATTTTTTAAAACTGTTCTTGTAATACCACTGAGGATGGTCTGCTATTTCCAGACCGAAATATTTGGTTAATTAAATATCTTTCTTGTGTTTACGTGCATATATCATTCAGTCTTATGTCACAAGTATCCTTAAAAAAGCAGCTTCAGTCCACAGTACTATACTACTGTAATATAGATTTCCAATTTTTTTTGTTGGAGTTGCACAAAAAATTTTTGGTCACTCTTTTTATCTTAATCCTTATACTCCTCATTTATACTTTTTTGTGACCTCATCTGCATTTCCTGTTTCATTTCTGTAGTCATCCACTCTACACAAACCTCTCTTTCTCATTCAAGATATACAATTTTTCATTTACTGTTACTGTTTCTTAATTCCCATACATTTGACCTCACTTTCAAAGTTTTCAAATTAATGTTTTTATAAGTATGTAATCATCTGCCTTTGTAATTCCATATAAAATTCCAATCTCATTAAGAATATTGCATACCTACTTGCTTCTTCCTCCCTCTACCCATTCAAGACTGATAATTCTCGTAGACTGCAGGAATGGATGACATCTAGTCATCAATTCTTTACAACAAACAGATCCAAAACACTGTTTGATCTGTGTGTTTCCTCCACCACATATTGCTGAAAATAGTTCTCTGCAGAATTCCAGAAAATTAGTGTTTATATGAAAAAGGTATCAACAGTTTCTAGCAAGTCAGTATGTGCTCTGAGAGAATATAGAGAAAAATCAAAGAAAGCCAAACCTATATATAATAGTGGCTAAACAGAAGTAATGAAAGCCTTTGGAAAGAATATAGCAGATAACAATGAAAGTTATCTTTTCAATGCAGGCTATTGAAAAAGCTTGGAAATGTAGGAAAGAGTATTGAAAAAGAAATCAGATGATAAAGATAACATAACAAAATGAAGATAGAGATATTATAGATGTCTGAAGTAATTACTTAGAAAGACTGTTAAATGAAACAAGAAGTGAAGAATGGTAGAAAATGTTCATGAGGAATGAATGCAGGCAGGAGTACATATGAATATTTCAATGTTTTTTTGTAAAGAAAAAAAAACATTGAAAACCTGAAATGAATATGAAAAGGCAGCTAGGAGCTTTTATTTCTGTAAAAGTTTGAAAGTGGCTGCATTGCATAATTATGAAGGACTGGTCAGAAGGTTGAATATCAGATGATTGGTGGAGAGCTCTCATGGTTTCCATTTATAAAAGAAATGGGAAAAAAAACTGATTGTCTGAATTAAGGAGGTATTTCTCTAGATAGTGTTTCAGGTAAGATTTTACAAGCACACTAAGAAGAGCTAAGAAAAACTATGGAAGAGAAACTGGAAGAACACGCTGGATTCAAGCCAGAGAAGGTGGTGATCAGATTTTTTACTTTTAGACAAATAGTGATGACAAATAATAGAAATATAACAAGGATCTGTATTTAAGATTTCTTGATCTGGAAAAGGCATATAATGCCAAGAGAAAAGCTATTCCAACTCTAGGATGTAAACAGAACATCATACTAGGCAAGACATAGTATGTATTTAAGTTGTAAGTCAACAGTTGAAATTAAAGGAGGTAAAGATATGGTTTGATGTAAAATCAGATTAAGAAAAGATGCACACCATCTCCATTATTATCTATATGAATCACATCATCAAGAAAAGTGGCATTAAACCTAATATCAAAATTGGAGATGCTAATCTCATTTTTTTACTTTATTTTGATGAAGATACACTCTTAAATAAATCCACTAAAATTCTGCAGGATTCCTTAATAAAATGAATAATTGTTGTAACAAATTTAGTATGAAAATCAGCAATAAAAGACTTTCTATGGAAGACATTAGCTTCATCCTTAATGGAGAACCTATAGTACAAGTAACATATCAGCTGTTTAGGCATAATATTTAGTTAAAATTATTATTATTATCCTAAGACCCCATGGAATCAGACTCATCTAGGTGGTCCCTTTTTGTCACACACACACACACACACACACACACACACACACACACACACACACACACACACACACACACACACACACACACACACACACACACACACACACACAGCTCAATATACTATGCCTTAAACACATTCCCATTCAAATTCTCTATAGACACCACACTCGAAGGCAATGCATTCCAATTATTCCCAACTCTCCATGCAAAAAAAACTGCTTCTCACACCCTCCTTATACAGTTTCCAGGGATGACCTCTTGTTCTTTCCCCATCTCCCACCTGAAATTATGAAAAACCTCTTCAACATTAGTCCTATAACAACTCCTTACAAACTTGCATGTCTTTTATATCATCCCTCTTCCTCCTATCTACTAGACTGCAAATTTCATCATCTCAACCTTTCTTCATATTCAACATTCCAGAGGTCAGAAACTTATTTTAGTCAATTGCCTCTGGACCCTCTCCAACATCTTTTCATCCTTTTGAAAACCAGTTGACCAAATAAATCTGTGCAGACTATTCCATATGTGGCCTAATTAGAACCTTATACAATGAAACTAAAATCTCCTTACTTCTACAAGTCAGTGTCCTCCACATCATTGCTGGAATTTATTGTGCTGTTCTCACAATTTTGACAGTATCCTCTAAATTTTACATCCTTATCCACCATCAGCCCAAGATCTCTTCTTTCCTCCACCTCCAAAACAATATATCCCCACAAAGAGTTCTATTTCTATTTCTTATCTTTGTTTTTCAAAATTTAAAATCTTCAAGTCTTGTCTTCTTGTGAGGCCAAATCTTCTGTACCCCTCATAGTTCATCCCAACTTTGCATCATCTTCAAACAACTGAGCCCATTCAAATCTTCCCCAATATCATTAACATACAGGTTAAACAGTAATGACCGTAAAACAGACACTTGAGACACACTACCAGTGACTGTCCTCCTCTGAGATATTGCTCCCATACACAACTTTCTGACATCTATTAGATAGCCAACTCCATTCCAATGCACTGGCCTAATATCCAAACACATCTGCTCTTATTTAATGTGTCATGCAGTAATCTACCAAAAGCTTTTGAAAAGTCTAAAGATACTACTGTGTATCCATCTCCATCCAGTGTTGCTGCTGCTGTCACGTTATTGTAATAAGTAAGTAGATTATGAAAACATGACCTCCCTTTAGCAAATCCATGCTGTCCATCAAAGATAATACCATTGTTGTCAACCCAATTCTGGATCCTGATTCTCATCAGTCTTTCCAACACTTTAACCACAACAAACCTAATACACAGATTGGTCTATAATTTGATACTTCTGTCAATTTATTTATGTAAGACTCATTTTAAACAAATATGTGAAGGCAGATATCACCTCTCTGGCACATTCCTTCAAAATACTCAGTGATATATCATCAAGTCAATTCACCCATTTAATCCACAGCTTTATTAACATCAAGTCAATTCACCCATTTAATCCACAGCTTTATTAACATCAAGTTTGCTTATATATCTCCTCCTCAGTCAGTCAGTCTCTCCTCCTCATCATCCACTGCTCTCAAACTCTGCATGATGTCACATTCACTAGGGTGAAAGACCTTTATGAACTACTCCTTTAATATCTCGACTATATCCTTTACAGCAGTTGTCCATATACCATTTTCTCCAATCAGTGTCATCTTACCATAATCATTCTTTTTTTTTGCTGGCTACATATCGAAAGAACATCCTACGATTTCTTTTGGCTTCATTAGCTAACTGCTGCTCATACCGAAGATTTGCTACCTTTACCAACTGAATTCACACTCCTTGCCTGTTCTTTGTATTGCTCATGGAATTAGTTATTACCACTCCTCTTATGTTGCCTCCATAATGTCTTTGTTCTCTGTTGCTTGCTTAATCTCTTCATTCATCCATTTTGCACCTACCTTATTTAACCTTCTGACCTTTGGAATACATTTAGACATTGCTTCTGCTAGATAGTTCTTGGATATCACCTAAGCAGCATCAATCTCCTTTCCACTCAATTACTTATTCCATGCTCATCTGCAAACTGTCTTCTGAGCATCTCATAATCACCAGCCTTGTAGTTCCATATATACCCTTTCCTCACAGAAGTCCTCATATTGTTGGCATCCACTCAGATAATCACTTCATGGTCACTCTCACCAACTGGAAGAAGATTTGACACCTCATTTATAATAACATCCTCTGATGAGATGATGAAATCCAAGATCCTCAATCCTCGTATGCCCTCTTTTACATACTGCTTGAGGTGGTTGTCCCTCAAAAACTCAAGAAACTCATTTTCTTCACTTCTAGTCACTATCTTGTTATCCTATTCTATAATGTGTAATTAAAATCATCCATAATGATCACCCCTTTTTCCCATTTGCTTGGCTAAATACATTTCCTGGTCACTACTCTCTACATTACTAGGTCTGTAGCAACATCCGAAGAAGTGTTTCATTCTTTTCATGGTCACACCATGCTGCCTCAAAACCACTACCACTATTTTCCCCTTGTATCTCTACCTTGTATGGACATAACTCTTTTTTGCTGTCATCAGTAGCACTCCACCTTCCTTTTTACCTTTTATATCTTCATGAAATATATCATACCCTTCCATCTCTGTATTTTGTCAGGATGTCATCCTCATCCAAACGTGTCTCATTTATTCCAACAATTTTGGGTGAACAAATTTAATCAATACAACCATTTCATTTCCCTTGTTTCTGATACTATGAGCATTTGTTGACAAACATAACAACTTGTTCCTGGATCTATAACTGATACCACTTATTAGATGTGACTGCCATACCTTCCTCGAGCCATTTCTTTTTCTCCATATTCACCCCACAAGCTTCTTCAAATCCAACTGCTTTCTCTACATCGGTCATTCCCTTCCCTTTTTGTCTACACATGCATTCACATCCTCTTGAAGCATCAGCCTTTCTCACTCTGTGTTACCTATTCAGGATGGACACAGCGTATCCATCCTGAGTCTCCCAATTTCCCTGTTTGTCTTGCATGCTTGTTCTCTCATTCTCCACTTCAATCTGTTCTTGTTTACTCTCTCCTACGCTGTCACATCAGTTCTTACTTGCTCAGATTCATTCTCTGCACTCATTACTTTCCCTTCCAGCAGCAGCAGCAGCAGCAGTCTCTCAAAATGATTTGGACCAAAGCCATTCAAATGCAGTCCATCACTTTTATACAGTTTAATTCTTCCTTCAAACTCATATCGGGCATTAACATACTGCACTCCTTTCTCTTCACATATTTCTGCTTAACATATCATTCATAATTCTTGCTCTGCTTCATCTCATCACTATCATACCTGGACAACACACTATCTTTCCTATCTCACTGTTGACTTTTATCCTTCTCAACAACCTCCTGATATCCAATCTGACATTCTCCTTATTCTCAGTTAAATCCTTTGTCCCTACTGTCACTACTAACTACTTTGATCACTTACTATTCATATCAAATGCCTGTTTGGGTGGAAAATGAAATGAATTAATTTATATGAAATAAGAGAAAAATTAATCAAGACAATAAACTAGCTGTATACAAGATGTGCAGTTTAACTTATGGATCTGAGAGATGAAATGACAGTTGATCCAAGTCTGGAGATGACAGATATATCAGATCTTTACAGCAGGGAGCAAAGGTCATCAGTGTCATCATAAAAAAAATGCAGACTTGATGGACCTTGACACCATTATCATTCAGATGGCATGGCCATATAAGTAGAATGGGAAAGTAATGGTAATCAAGACATTATTGTTATTATTATTATTATTGTGAATTGAGTAGTTTGAGAAATTTCTGGCAGATGATGGTATGTCCGAAGCACAAGAAAGGGGGAGGGGAATGTAAGGGATGAGAAATGGGTCAAATTTTGTATGGTGATTTATTGATAAGAGGAGTGTTTGAGGAGAGTGATGAAATTGGGCATCCCTGGAACTAAGATTATGTTAGTGATGTAAGGATGCAGAAAGTGAAGGTGAAAGATGTTTATTTTGGCTGGTACAAATGATTTAGCAGGTGAAAGTGTGGTATGGTAGAAAATATGAAAAAGTTCCTAGTACTTGCAAAAAAGAAGAGTGAGAAAATAAAAATTGAATCTGTTGCTATGGTGAGATAGAGGCAAGTTGAGATGGAGAGCTCATGAATGAGTCAGTGTGCAGATTGTGCAGGAGTAATGGTGTGGAGTTTGTGGATATGTGGAGTGAGTTTGATGGAAGGAAGGATTTATATAAGGTTGACAGTTTGCATTTGAATGGATTTAGAGTCTGGAATCTTGAGAAAGCATTATTCAGTGCAACGGACATGCAGAGTCAGGGAAACTAGGATGTGGGGGGGGCTGCAGTTGAGTGTGGATCTAGGCAACCTAGAGGTTAGTAAATGTGAGAGTGATCACATGATTCTGAATGAAGCTTCCCAGATTCTTAACTTTAGTGGACTAAGCAACACAAAGTGTAAGGGAAGTTGTGAGAAGGGGATATTAAGTTTATGTATCTTAATGGCAGAGGCATTTGGAATAAAGTTGAGGAGGTTTGGCATTGGTTAGCTCAACATGGCCAATAGTTATAGGCATTAATGAGACTTCGTTGTTTTTTTCACTATATAATTTAAGGAAATTACAACGTACTAGGATATACATTAAAATAAATGTTAATATATTTCAATATTTCGGCAACGTCACGTTGCCATTTTCAAGAACTTAAGTACAAGACACGTGCATGCAGGCATAACAAAACAGTAAGTGAGGAAGAAGTAGGAAGCTATTATTTCTCCTAAAGTCCTAATGGTGCCCTCTAGCGGGCAATGTTGGTATTCTTGGGCGACTTGGCTGATATACCAATACCAACATTGCCCACTAGAGGGCACCATCAGGACTTTAGGAGAAATAATAGCTTCCTACTTCTTCCTCACTTACTGTTTTGTTATGCTTGCATGCACGTGTCTTGTACTTAAGTTCTTGAAAATGGCAGCGTGACGTTGCCGAAATATTGAAATATATTAAAATTTATTTTAATGTATATCCTAGTACGTTGTAATTTCCTTAAATTATATAGTGAAAATGCATAACCAACGTCTAAGCCCTTCCACGAGACTTGGTTGACCGAAGATGAGAGGACAGTGGGAGCAGGATGGAGTGAGGGGTTTTGTTAATGATAGCAGAGAAATTGAAATAAAAAGAGTAGAATACATCAGGAGGACAGAGATGCAGAGGGCAGTTTATTTGAGGCAATCTGGTGTGATAGAGGCCAACATCCTGTTGGCCTCTATCTCACAGCATATAATTGGTTGCTGCTATAATTCAAGGAATATAAGGGGGAATGTAGATGGCATGCATGGACAAATTAGTATGATGAGTGCAGGTCTAGTAATTATTATGGAGGGATTTCAACTAAGGGGACACAGATTGGGTGGAGGAATGGTCACAGCGAGGAAAGGAAATTAGCTTTTTGCAGCTGCTAAGAGATGATTACTTGAGACTGCATGTAATGGAGAGGGAACGAGATTCAAAGGTGCTGGATCTGGTCATATCAACTTAACAGCAACAAATTTAGCCATTCTATTTGACAGTAACAACTCTAGCTACACTATTTTTAAACCACAGCTTCACACATGTAAGAGAAAACTAAATATAATTTATTACTCTTATATATTTTGCTCAGTATGCCATGAACTTCATTCTGTTAAATTCTGAATACAAGAGCAAAGAACATGCCATACAGCATGCATATAATATCACATCTCGGTCACAGCTGTACAGTAGGAGTAAATTATATAGGAGTAATATAAGAGTTCAGAGACATGGTAATGGATGTATAATTAATTAATTTAAAAAAATTATAAACAATTAATAGCAATCACTTCCCAAAACTTAGAGATAGGCATACAGTCTGATTAAGATTAGGACACATGATTAAAAAAAAAACACGATTGTCCCTCTTTGTTAGCCTGTATATATCCTTCAGCCAATAGGTGTAAACAATGAAACTGGATTAAACTGAAGTAATGCAGGCAGGGGATGAGGTGTGCATTCATACACCTTAGATTCTAAGGCTTAGAGGAAACGTAGTTTCTATGGTACCAGGCATATTATTTGATGATAAAGGAATTTCCTTGTCCACTGTAATATCATTACTTTGCTTGTTGGTAGTGAAAGTAGCTAAAAACCATGTTTGGACTTCACAAGAAAGTTAACTTTTCTCTAATTTCTTCCACCATGCAGCAATGAATGATATTTCATACATTGGGCATTGTGGAGAGAGAGAGAGAGAGAGATCCAAAATTTTTTGTGAGAATGCAACTCTATATAAGTTTTTCTATAGATCTGCTGACATACAGATCTATAGAAATACACATATATAATGCTGATATCAAATAATCTTGTTGCCATTATTTTGACAGGTGTGCATGGAGAGAGTCCAAAATAGTAGTATGGTTCAGGAACACCCCAAGGCAAATGATTTGCAGAGATGTTGGGGTGGAATTCTCCATATGTTTGGTAATAAATCACTATTATTGTTATAGGCTGTGTTCCTCCTAATTTCAGCTCATCTTAAACAATTAAGATGAAAAGCCAAGCAAAGAGAAATAGATTATTATCATCATCATTATCAAATTCTTGTTATATACCCTCAAGGGGTGTACAGGATATGATACCTCTTGTGGAATTCTCGTGGAAAGACTTAGACATTGGATATGCATTTTTACTAAATGGCCTAAGGAAATTACAAAGTATACTAGGATATACATTAAAATAAATTTTTATACACTTCCAATATTTCGGCAACATCACGATGCAATTTTCACAAGAACTTAAAAACAAGACACGTGCATGCAAGCACAACAAACAGTAAATGAGGACAAAGCAGGAAGCTATTCTTTCTCCTAAAAGTCCTGATGGTGTCCCCTACCAGGCAATGTTGGTATTCTTGGGCGATTGGGCTGAAGGTCTTCTGTAGGTTTCCCAAATTTGGGGCAGTCTCATGCACCCAAATTTAGTGCTACATGAAAAATTTACATCATTGCTATCTTCCTAGCTACAATTTAACTCCAAATTAGTCTGATACCTGTAAAGACTGCAATATTATCAGATCTTATATTTTTGTCTTCTAAGGCACTTTTTACTGTATCAATCTATCTATGTCTTGGTCTTCCTCTGGGTCTTTTTCCTGCCAACCTGTCAACGAACACTTGGTTTGTTAATATTTCCTTGCCCATTCTGTTTAAGTGGCCATACCACCTGAGATTAGCTCTGCTAACACATTCCTGGATGCTGACAATGTCAAGTTCTTTCCTAATATTCTCATTTGTAACATGGTATTGTCATTGATGTCATCTGCTCCTGCTCCTAATCTTTCTCAGGACTCTCATATCTGCAGTTTCTAGTCTTTGGTCAAGTGTTTTACTTCTGACCCAGCTCTCAGATCCATAAGTTAAAATTGACTTGAATACTATCTTGTATATAGCTAATTTAGTGTTCCGACTAATTTCTCTCTTATTTCATATGAATTTATTCAGTTGACTTCCTACCATACCATCTTTGTTGATTCTGTTGTCTATTTCCATATTTAATTTACCATCTTCACTAAAAATCGAGCCTAAATAGTTGAAATGTTTTACTTGTTCCACAGGTTTTCTATTCACAATGCAGTTGACATTTTCAACAATTCTATCTATTTTCATTGTCTTTGTCTTTTTATTGCTGACCTTCATACCATATCTATTACAACAGTTATTCAGTTTAGTCAAGAAATCTTATGAACTTGTAGCGGATTTATTTACAAGTATAACATCGTCTGCATAAAGCAAAGACCTGGCATTAACATCTTCAATTCTGATATCATGTTTAATCCCATTTTCCTTCATAATGTGATCAATATAGATAATGAATAACAGAGGGGATAATTTACATCCTTGTTTCACACCAGATTTAACATTAAACCATCTTCCTGTATTTTCTTCAATTCGAACTGCTGACTTACAACTCACATAAAGACTAAGTATTGCTTGATATAATGCGCCATTGATACCATATAACTGTAGCGTATTGAATAGCTTCTCTCTTGGCACCTTGTCATATGCCTTTTCCAGATCGACAAAACTTAAATACAGATCTTTGTTATATTCCCATACTTTCTCAACTATTTATTATAAAGTGAAGATCTGATCCTGACATTTGGCTGGAATCCAGCTTGTTCCAAGCTTTTCTTCCACAATTCTTCTCAACCGTTTCTCAAGTATACTGGCATAAATCTTACCAGGAACACTCAGTAGAGAAATAACTCTGTAATTCTCACATTCAGTTTTATTTCCCTTTTTATATATGGGCACTATTAGAGCTCTACTCCAATCATCAGGAATTCGTCCCTCTGTCTTGGCTTTCTGAACTATGCAGTGCAGCCACTGTAAGACTTTTATACCTTCATATTTGAGCATTTCTGGTCGAATAACATCTACTCCTGATATCTTTCCACATTTCAGGCTTTTGATGGCTTTTTCTACTTCAAGTATGGATATGTATTCCTGACTGCATGCCTGGTCAATGTTTTTTTACCACTGTGCTGTCATCACTGCTTGTTTCATTTAGCAATTTTTCGAAGTAATTACTCCATACTTCAAGGATATAGTTTTCTCTGGTTTTCATGTCACCTTTATCATGTCTAATCCTTTTTGCAGCATTCTTTCCTCCATTTCTAAGCTTCTTCAACAACCTCCAGAATATCTTACCACCTTCTTGATATTTATTTTCTATGTTCTTACCAAAAATCCTCCCATAACTTTTGTTTAGCTAGTTTTACACAGTGTTTAGCTTTCTTACATTTGTCTCTGTATTCTCTAAGAGCACTAGCTGACTTATTTGCCAGGAACTTTTGATACACTTTATTCTTTTCCTTCACTGCCTCTTTAACTTCCTGTGCCCACCATGGAGTTCTGATTTTTCTATCCTTGCTGACTACCTCATTACATGCCTCTCTGGCTGAATCAATTAGTGTTTTTTTCAGGGCTTGCCACTGAATCTCCAAGGTTTGGTTCCTATACTCAAATGCTTTCATTTTTTCTTGAATAATATTTGTTTATTTTAGTCTACAGTTCACATCTGAGAGCTGCTCAACTTTTATTCACTTTAAAACTTTCTGACATGTATTTTCTTTTCAATATGAAATTCAATTTTCTCCTGCTCAAGACTAAATAGTGATCACTTCCAGTTTCAAATCATCTGTACACTTTGGTTTCCTGCACCATCGAGAAAACATCACTATTAATAATAACATAGTCAATGAGACTTTTCTTATTCCTAGCCTCTTCTCTCCATGTGAATTTGTGCACATTTTTATGTTGGAACATTGTGTTAGTAATAACCAGTTCATGTCCTGAACAGAAATCCAACATGTATTTGTCATTATTATTAACTTTGCTCTTTTCTCCAAATTTTCCCAAAGTATTTTTGTATGTCTGACAATCATTTCCTACTCTGCTATTTAGATCCCCAACAAGGACCACCTTTTTCATTGTGTTAGTTGCTTTCTCTAAAGCCTAAAAAAATTCCTCAACTTCTACCTTAGTAGAACCTTTTGGGACCATAGGCACAAATAAGTCTCATTGTTCAATTCCCCATTCTCATATTTGTCCACATCACTCTACTTGAGACTGTCTGCCATTCAAGAAGATTAGCTTCATATTTTGTGTTGAATACTATGGCTACTCCTTCTTTTCCTTGATTGTCATTGCCTGAATAGAACATATTGTATTTATTGCTCAGAAAGATCTCACCAGTTTTTGCTTTTTTTGTTTCAGTCACTCCTATTATGTCGATCTGATACTTATCTAATTCCTCAGCTAACTCCATTTCTTTGCCATTCAGGCTTCTTATGTTAACAGTACCAATCTTGAGCTCTGGTGATGTTGATTTGGGGTGGGTTTTAGGATTTGTTCCAGTAGCTGACTTTTCGCTGTTTGCCCTGGTTCCCTGGTGAAAACAACGGGAGCCTTGTTTAACTGGGCAATGCCCCAGCCAGCATGAAATTCTGTCAAGTTGTAATCATTTGCAGTTTTGGTTTAAAATAAGAATACAATTTGGTCAGCTAAATTCCAAATTGCTAGCCCATCCTCATTCGTTCATTATCCAGATTGATACCTAACAGGGTGCACCACGAGAAGGTGAGGATTGAACATTAGGTCAGAGGCCCTGGTTGGTTCTCCTCATTCCTTTAAAGGCTATGTGGTGGTATGGTCTCAGTTATGTAGCTTTGACCCTTAATTACCCCTTAAGAAATAGATTATGCATATAAAAATCAAAATCTCTCAAAACAATCTAAACCTGTTTCACAAATGTTTAATAAAATTATTGTTAGTTCCAACATTAGTGATGTTCATTTCCAGATTTCATCATCTAGCACTACGCTCTACTTATCTTAATTTCTCAATTATACACACATACACTATTTGACACTTATTTCAAAGGTGGCATTTATGTATATGTTTATTCTTGCTATTGTTTTATAAATACATACCAACCATTCTTTTATTCAAACTTGTATATACTGCTGTTTTTGTTTATAGAAAACAAAATCAGTTTCTTTTTGATGTAGCATTTCTCATAATTAATTAATGTGCTTGCATGTATGATCATGTGTATTGATTTTTTTTTTTTTTTTGTTTGTTTAATGTAGCTTTAAACATCCAGCTTATATTGGTGATGAATCACACTGTCAAAGCAACAACCTTAGACCTAAACGTTTAACCGCAAACAAAGCAGATTTTGAATGTTGGACAGAAAATTCTTCTGTTCAAGATAGGAATTCAGGAACGGTAAGGAGTAGATGAATAAAATTTATAACAGTACCATATGTCTAATTAATCTTTGTATACTTAACTATTATTTTGGCTTATCTATTCTGACTATAGGAAAGATTTGAATTGATTTTATAAAAAGTGTTGAATATACTATTAGCATTTCAATTTTTATAAATGTAATCATAAATACATAAAATATTTGTAATAAAATAACAATAGACTGTATATTATCTCTGAACTTGTGGTTCATATTGCTCCTTTTGTAATCTTTGATGTAAAGAAAAGCAAAGCTTTTATTTCTATGGAGCACCCTTGGATCAGAACGTGTCTTATGACTGCAGCTTTTTTTTTAATTAAAAAATTAATTAAATGATCATATATAGGAATTATTGCCTACCTTTGCTGTATATTTTTGGTAATTTGATTTTGATACTCAAAGTGGAGATTGTAAATGGTGATGAATGAATAAATGATTTTAATAAACAAAACAGTAAGATAGAGCTCCATTTGAATCTTAATATTTAAAATCTGAGACTGTAGAGTATAAAATTGATAGGATATTTATTCAAAGATGAAATGTGGACAAAGAATAAATTTAGTGATTAATGATGTGATATTAGTAATAAATGCACTATAAAAGTTATAAAGTTAAAAGTTGAAATATGTCATTATCATCATCAGTTTCCTGATGTGTATCCCCAAGGAGTGTTCAGGTTACTATGACAGCACTACATGATTAAGTTTACATTATTATTAATCTCCTATCAATAATTTTCCTCCAAATCAATCTATTACTTCTGAGCACTCCAATATTGTCATATGTAACATTGGTATATGATTGATTCAGTCAGAAGGCACTTCTGACTGAATCAATCACCTAGACCTTGGTCCTCCTGTGGGTCTGTTTCCTGTCATCTTGTCATCAGACATCTGTTTTTGCTGTTTATATTTGAGTAACATGCTATTTAAGTAATCATACTCCCTTAGATTAGCTCTGCTGACACATTCTTGAATGCTAGTCCATCAGCATTGTAAAAATCTTTCTTTCTGTCAAACAGAGACCACATATTCACAAATTCTACATCATTCCTTTTGCACAGTCTATGATTCAATGCCCTCCTTCTCAGTTTGCCTCTATCACAGCATGGTAGGAGACTTAAAATCTTCACCTTCTCAGTCTTCAGTTTTGCCTCTTCTAACAATCCTTCACATCCTCCCTCATACAATATTTCTCACCTCTCAAATCATTTGTACCAATCAAGACAATCACTTCCTTTGACTTACCTTTTTGCATATGGATGGCATGGATAATATGTGAATTTTTGCACCTAGAAAACACAAGTTTGTTTGTTCGGTCGGTCTTTATTATTCCTTCGGATCACCTGCTTCCTTCTTTTTTTTTTTTTTTTTGCCCTGCAATTTTTAATATTTTTTTGCTTTGTCCTATGAAGGATAACATTAACATGCTATTTCTTTGGAAAGACTTTTATTGGGATTATATTGATCAAGTGCATATAATAAACAACTAAGTTATACCAACTAGTTTCACCAACTAAGTCTGTTGGCATCTTCAGGGTACATAACTGATGTACGGCACTAAAAAACTAAAAAGTAAAAAACTGTTACAAACTATAATCAACCGATTCCAATTATATTAAACAAAGAACAGAGCGCGTACAATACATTCATAGAGTATGGATGATATCACTTGTTGTTATTTAGGAATGTTCTATAGTTGGTACTATAATTCAGTTCTGGCGAGTTGAAGGATCTGATAAGGGTCTTCCAGATCACGGGCAAGATTAGTCCTTGGTTCCTGTTAAGGTTTTGTATACAGCAGGCAACTGTTGTGGCCTCCTTAAAAATTCGGGAGCGGAAGTCCTCCTCCATGTAAGGAATTGTGCTTCTATCCCACTCTATGGTATGGTTCGTTCTTGAGAAATGAAAAGCTAACCCCGATTTTTCTTCTCTGTTATTATTGACGTCACCTATGTGTTCTTTTTGCCTAATTTTAAGGCTCCTTGAAGTTTGGCCGATGTAATTCAAGCTGCACGAGCATGATATGTTATAAACTCCAGCATATTTGGAGAAAGGATGGCTATCTTTTGGAGATCTTAAGAATTATCTGATCGTTTCTGTGGGTTTAAAGGCCACTTATTTTATGTGGTCTAAGAAGTCTAGCAATCTTATTGGAAACTGTCCCTAAGTATGGAATGACGATGGTAGAAATATAACGTACATCATCTTGTTGTCTTTGTCGGGGTTCAGAGAAAAGTATCTTGTGGATGAGTCTTCGAGAAAATCCATTCATGGTAAGGTTGGTGGTTATCAGGGATAGTTCTTCCTGGAGGTCTTGTTGATCTGTTGTAAGGAGAGAGGCATGGTTCTTCAACATGTGTACAATACTAAGTTTCTGAGAAATGTGGTGTGAGGAAGTGAAATGTAAATAACGTCCTGTGTTGGTAGGTTTGCGATAAACTGAGAGGTTGATACCACCATTTGGAAACTTCTTAATTAAAGTGTTCTTAATTTTTTTTAACATGCTATTTCTTTATTAATATCCATTTCATTCTCCTCTATTTCCACAGCTGCATGTTCGCCATTAATAACATCATTTTCCTTCTTACTGTTGGTATTTATTGTGTTCTCGGCACCTAACAGACACTTGCTTTTGAAATGCTTAATACACTCTCTCTCTCTCTCCAGTTTCAATTTCCTTCCACATATTCTTTAATTTCTTGATGAATACGTTTCACACACACACACACACACACACACACACACACACACACACACACACACACACACACACACACACACACACACACACACACACACACACACACACACACACACACACACACACACACTCTGCACTGAATAAAATCCCGCAAATTCAAATTGCAGTACATTGTGGTCTTTACCACCATCATTTGTCACGTTGGTGTCATGCCAACAACATCATAATAAAAATAAAGATACTAAATACTCTAAAAACACAAAAATCTACACTAGCATACTATAATACACTAATTTTCTAAGGAAAAAACACAATCCAACAAGAGTAGTGTGGTCATGTAATTTAGTGCTCGTTAAAAATTACTAATTTTTTCAGAAGCACTAAATTATATGACCACTCACAATATAACCTTGAACTAACAAATAATTTTTAATTTACTTTAATAATATTATTATTTCATTAATGATTAAATAATAATAATAATGATATACTACCAAAGCCAGTGATCAATTTTCCATAGAAGTTGCTAATTGAAATGCTTTGTTTTAACAAATAGTTATGAATTAAAATAGTTTTTATATAACAAAAAACTGTTTAAAATATTTATTTCAGTTGGCCTTTTGGTCAGTTTGATTGTGAAATAAATAATAAATATCATTTACTTCAATTGTTTAAAATTTAGTTCTAATTTGTCTAATTTTAGTCTGAGAGATATCTACAGTCATTGAACAAGGAAAGCAGATATACAGAGTGAGTTTTTTTTATCATTATATTGAATAACTAGTAAAAATACTTTACATGATTTTACATAATGTACAATTCTGTAAAATATAATTTTCTGTTGTTATTGTTTAAGACTATATTAAATGATACATTATACTTAAATTTTGAACTGAACAAAAATTATCTTATCCATGAAGGTGACGATTGCCTTGGAAGCATTAACATGGTGTCTGAAACAAAAAATAAGTATCCATATAAATTACACAGTCCAACACAATTTTTGTTGACGTTTATATGAGACTTGTTTTTTACTAATTTGGGTGCGCTGATTTCAAATATCAAACCCATTTTTCTCTATCACGTCAGGTTTTTCCTCTATGGCATTTTCTTTTTGCTAATTTGTAAGTTTTTGATATTTTTAAGGAGGCAGTACTATTTAGAGGATCAAAAAATCGATTTTTTAATATTATTTTCTGAAAGTATGTACTTTTAAAAATCTGTTCCTAACTTTTTATCAAGAAATTCGAAAAATTCCTGAAGATATAGCCTATTATTTAGTGGATCAAAAAATCGATTTTTTAATATTATTTTCTGAAAGTATGTACTTTTAAAAATCTGTTCCTAACTTTTTATCAAGAAATTCGAAAAATTCCTGAAGATATAGCCTATTATTCAAAGCGGTGCGCAGATCAGAATCGGAGCGCTCACCGCTCTCGCTTGTCAGCAAACGAAATCAGTGATATTTGTTCCTTTGATTGGGAACAGTAAAGCTGCCACAAATGTAGCAGAAGGAATCTACACTATTGACACAATTTCGAGTAGTAGACATGATGTATTTTCTTCACTGCCGACTAACATGCAATTAACAAAAATTTATTCCCTGAAACTCGTGTAGGTAAAATTGTTATTTTTTTATAAATATTCTTGTAATTTTTAATGAATATTGTTAAGTAGTTATGTATCTAATTATCGGCCTCTCTCGCATTCAAAGCGCCAGTACGTGCCGTTGCAGGTTCTTACGCATTTATTCGTTTACTAATAAGCGAGAGCGGTGAGCGCTCCGATTCTGATCTGCGCACCGCTTTGAATAATAGGCTATATCTTCGGGAATTTTTTGAATTTCTTGATAAAAAGTTAGGAACAGATTTTTAAAAGTACATACTTTTAGAAAATAATAATAAAAAATTGGTTTTTCCTCTAAATAGTACTGCCTCCTAAAAACTATCAAAAATTTACAAATTAGCAAAAAGAAAATGCCATAGAGGAAAAACTTGACATGATAGAGAAAAATGGGTTTGATATTTGAAATCAGCGCACCGAAATTAGTAAAAAAACAAGTGTCAGATCATAATCAGCAGAAAAAAAAAATTTTTTTTGTTGGCCAGTGTTATTAATGTTTGTTTCTAAATTTACAAGCAGCTTTGTCTGGTTAGATCATAGTGGCTGTGGATAGTTTTCATTTCAAGATTGTTTGTTGTTTACTGTATATTTTTTAGTATATTTTGTCAGTGTCTTTGTACTGTGTTTAAATAATTGCAGCCACCCTAAGTCTGTTTCCCCAATACATTATTTTCCAGCCTACCACCATTCAAGGACTACATATTACACCACATACTACAGGATTTTGTGGCATGTTGTGTTTGTGGAATGTTTGTGTTAGAGACAGGGAATGTATGTCTGCATAAAATGTATGGAATGGAATGAGCTTGGTTACGTTGACATTAACATTGATTTAAGTTGCTACAGTGTGGCAGGAAGGAATGAATGCTGGCAGAGAGAGAGAGAGAGAGAGAAGAGTAGTGTGATAGAGGGTGAGGAAGATGAGAGTCATGTGAAAATGAATATTATATCAAGTAGTGTAGTAGATTTAGAGGATGGAATAATCTGATGGTTGAATGTCAAATGAGAGTGAGTTGCATGGAGAGAATCATGAAAGAAGAGATTAGGAGACTAGAAAGACTAACCAATGTGAAATGAAGAAGAGGGGAAGTGAGTGAGATTAATAGCAATAATAGAAGGAGGGAGAGAGAGAGAGAGAAGAGAACCAGATGACGAGAAAGAGAGAGGCAAGATAGTGCAGGAGCTAGAGATCAAGATATGACAGGAAGACAGGTAAGTGGGAGTGTAAGGAGAGAGTCAGAGGAGAGAGAGAGAGAGAAATGTTAGTGAGCAAGAAATGAATGTAGCAGTGAGAGGTGTGATGTATGGTGATTCAGTGATTCTTGGAGTGCAAAATAAAAAGTTAGAGGAGTGCTTTCCTGGAGGAATGATAGAATGTTACTGTGGTAATTAAGCAAGGTGAAAGAGTGGATGAGATGATTATGATGGTGGGTACATATGACCTGAGAGATAGTGTGAATTGGGGAGTGAGAGATTTGTGGTTTATGCTTGGGGTTGTACTGCAGAAGAGCGTGAGAGGGAAGATAATAAGCATGTTACCTACGATAGTGGTCTGAAAAGTTCTTGGCCTTGACCATAGATGGCAACACTATCGGCACGATTTTTTTTTCTAAGTTGGTACATCTGTCATAAGCATCCATGTGAAATTGCAAGTCATTCTATCAGGTAGTTTGTTTTATACAGCTGTCTGAAACAAAAGTGTTGTCTTTATCCTTGAAATGGATAAAATTGAGTATCATGTGGTTATAAAATTCTTTGTAAAAGAAGGTTTAACGGCAAAAGAAATTCATTCAAAGTTTATAAAAGTTTATGGACACTCTTCTCCTTCCTTTTCGGCAATTAAGAAATGGGCTGCCGAGTTTAAGCATGGCTGTATCAGCCTTAAAGATGATCCATGTTACATCCAAAAAGTGTAACAACACCAGAAATCATTGATGAAGTGCACGATATGGTATTTGATGACTGGCAAGTCAAAGTGCATGAAATTGCTGAGACTGTAGGCATTTCAAAAGAATGTGTAGTATATATTTTGCGTGAAGAATTGCAAATGAAAAAGCTTTGTGCAAGATGGGTGTCGCGCTTGCTCACAGCAGATCAAAAACACACTCGCATGAAAATTTCTGAACAGTGCTTGGAGCGTTTTAACAAGAATAAAATTGATTTTGTGCATCGATTTATTACTATGGATGAGACTTGGATTCACCATTACACACCAGAATCCAAACAGCAGTCAAAACAGTAGACAGAAACTGGTTATTCAGCGCCAAAGAAGACAAAGTCAGTTCCATCAGCAAGAAAGGTCATGGCATTGATGTTTTGTGATGCTAAAATCATTTTGTTTATTAATTATCTTGAAAAGGGTAAAACAGTAACCAGAGTATTATTCCGATCTTTTAACTAGACTAGATGAAAAAATTCATGAGAAAAGACCCGGCTTGCAGAAGAAAAAAAATCATCTTTCATCAGGACAATGCACCTGCCCACAAAGGTGTTTTGGCAGTGGGAAAATTAAGGGATCTGCACTGAATTGTTGGAACATCCACGCTATTCCCCAGATTTGGCTCCCTCTTTAAATGTGTTTTTCTTCAAATCAAGAGGTAATTGCAGTTGTAGAAGGGTATTTTGCAGATCTTACTGAAATCCACTACAGGGATGGGATAATGGTGGTGCTGGAGCATCACTGGAATAAATGTATATTAGTCTTAAGGGAGATTATGGTGAAAAATGAAAATAATTTTGAAATTATAAATTCGTTTTTTCATTGTTAGGTTGAGAACATTTTAGACCTCCCTTGTACATATGGCATGATAGTGAAAATGTGCCAAAGGAGAGGCTTGAATTATTGTGATTCTTGTAGTGCATTTTAGGCTGTATACAAGAGATGGACTGCATTTGAATGAAGAAGGACATAGGCATCTAGAGAGAATGTTGTTCTTCAGACAAGTGAGAGTAATTAGTGCAGGAAAACTAGAGTTGTCAGAGAGTGGATAGAAATAAGGATGACTTCTTGTGGGAATAGACACTGGTGAAATGGGGGAACCTATGGTGTTATGCTGAGTCAAATGGAGTCTGGAGAGATTAATAATAGATATAGAAATATTGACAATGCATTGCTGTTTCTTTATGCAAATGCTAGGAGTATCAGAAATAAAGGAGATGAATTATTATTATTTTGATAACCTCCATGAAGTAAATAGACATCATGGGAGGCCCACTCAACCAGCAACATGTCTATCATAATGAACATTGAAGTTATTTACCACACATAAAAAAATCTACACCTCGCTCCCTTCTTCACCACATCTCTATACAACTTCCAAGGATGGCATCTCGTTTTTCTCATCTTAACATCCACTCTTTTTATAATTTCTTCTGTATTGATCTAATAGAGACCTTCAAGTGAGTTAAGGAATTTTATCATATGTTTTCTTCTGTTCACCAAACTCTGCAATCCACATTTCCCTCAAAAACACTTCATAACCAACACTCCCAAGTCCTGATGTCAATTTGGTCATTCATCTTTGGATCCTCTCTAGTGTTTTCACATCACAATGAAAACTAGGCAACCAAATTTGAGCATAATAGTCCATGTGTGGTTGGACCAATGCCTTTATATAGAGTCACTACCACCTCCTTATCCCTACATGTCAGTGTACTTTTTATCATAGCAGCAATACGATGTGCAGTTTCTTCAATACCTGCAGTGTGCCATTAACACTTTAGTCCACTGTCCATCATTACCCCAAGATCTTGAATCTCACTCACTTCCTGAAGTACAGCTCCATCAATACAGTATGTAGTAATCTTTCTACCCAAAGTGTAACATATTGCATTTATTAATATTACACTTTGGGTAGAAAGATTACTACATACTGTATTGATGGAGCTGTACTTCAGGAAGTGAGTGAGATTCAGGATTCAAATTTTCCTGTGGAGAATTAAGATCAGCCATACTCCTGATAATTCTGCTGAACTTTGCACTATCAGCAAACATTTGAAGATTCCCAGTCAATTCACATGAAATATCATTAACAAATAAGTTACATAGTAGGGGCCCTGAGAAACAGAATCCTGAGGCATAACTGGTCACCTTCCTTTTCTGAGACACTTCTTCATCATACACCACTTGCTGATATCTTTCAGAATGCCAGTCTTCAATCCATTTAACCAGTCAGTCATCTAATTCCATCCTTAGCTCATCCAATCTTCATCAATCTGTCATGTGGTAATCTATCAAATGCCTTTGAAAGTCCAAGAAAATCACTGTATGCAAATCTCCCTTATCCAATGCATTTGTCACATTATCAGAAAATGTAAGCAGATTGCTAAACAAGACCTTCCCTTCACAAACTCATGCTGATCATCACAGAGAATTAACAGCATTGATAGCCTCATCTGGTGCAAAGGCTATTGGGATCAGTGAAACCTAGTTGATGGCAGATGATATGCTGATAGGAATGATAAGTGAAGAGTTGTATTTTCTCAGATCTCTGAATTCCTTTAGAAATCTGAAAGAATTCGGAAGTGCAAGAGGAGAGTATGTTACAAATACTAATTTCTCTGGATGTCAGTAAGGCAATGGGACTGGATGGATTTTCATCATGTGTTTTAAGAGAATGTGCTAAGAAACTGACAGCTCCATTGACTTGGCTTTTTATCGAAAGTCTGTCTATGGAAAAAGGAGTGCCCAAGGAGTGGAAGGAGGTTACGATATCGGCATTGCATAAGAGCAGTGTTAAAATGAAAGTGTCAACGTATAGACCAGTTTGTATTTCTTCTGTAATTGCTAAGATTTTGAAGAAATTAATAAGAGATCATACGTATATAGCATGGGACAGATGATGATATCTGTGAGGATCAGCATGAATTTGTTAAGGAGTGCTCTTGTTTTAGTAATCTAATTGCCTTTTATTATAAAGTAACAACAGTTGATGAGGGAAAGTTGCCATATATAGTAGCAAGGACAAGGGTTCATCCCTGGAAGTGGTGAGTAAGAGGGTGAGGAGTGGCTTTTTTTCATGGAGGGTCGTTGGATCGTGGAATGCATTGCCTGATGGGGTGGCGAGAGCACAAACCATGAATGAGTTTAAGGAATGGTTGTGTGCTTTATGTTGTTTAAGATGAGTCTCCTATAATGAGTCTTATGACTCTGTGGAGGTCCTGAATAATAATAATAATAATAATAATAATTATTAGTTCTTAAATTTTTTACTATTATTTTTCAGGAAATTGCAATGTATAATCAATATTAATTTATAATAACGTTATTAATTAATAATAACTTCATCCCAAATTGTGTTAACTTGAAACACAGGTTCACTTCACCAAAGGCTCTTTGCATATATCAGCATGCTAGTTTCGCTGTTTTATGGGAACAAATTGCCACTACTCAGTTTCCTTGCTGATACAAATGAAGTTGTTCATATGCTATGCTAGAAGAGGAGCTCACCACTATACTGAACACTGACCTTTGGATGATCCTTTCTAATGTCTCAAATAAGTTTCACAATCTAGTAAACTAAGCTTCAAGTCTCAGCAATCCAAAAAAAAAAAAAAAAAAGACACTGTTATTAATTTATCATTCTTCACCCTGAAGCCAGAAGCAATCAGCACACTCGCTCATTGTCACAATTATGCACTAGCTCCTAAGAAAATTCCAGTAAAAGAAATAATGATACAAGTCGAACTAGTTATACTCAACCTTCTTACCCATATTGCCAATGACAAAATTGGATGTAGCCAGTGTACTTGCTCATGCAAAACCACCGCCAAAAAAAAGCAGCCTCTCAAAGAAGAAATATGAAGCCCTACAAGAAATTAAAATCAACAATAGAAAAGTAATTACTAAAGTGGATAAGGTAATGCAACTGTGGTTTTAAACCAAAAAGATTACACAGGTAACCTTGCCTCCTCACTTCAAGATTGCTGTACCTACCTTCTGTTAGAATATGATTCCACATTCAAACATCAGAACATTTCACAGGCTCATTAAAAAGATCCTCTCTTGGCCAGTGGAAATCACCAACAAACTAAAACTGTTTAACTCTAAACCTCTCACCAGATATATGGGCTACCCAAAAATCCATGAACAAAATGTGCCATTACATCCTGTTGTAGATAGCATCAATTCTCCCACATGCAAGTTTCCTCCCACATTATTGTACAGGTATCTCCATAGAGTCTGAAAACTCATTGCAGGAGACCCAAACTATCCTTGAACCCATTAACTGACAAAGCACTCACAACTGACTCTGGCAACTTGCAACTGATTGTTCTATAATTTGCTACTGCAGTCTTAAACCCTCTCTTATGCAAGGGAATTATTTTGCCCTCTTTCTACTCACTTGGAACTCTACCAGAGTTGAGACTTAACTCAACCCCATTCCATTCATTCACAACTTTCCAAGCAAAAAATCTAGTCCTCACACCCCTACTAAAAAAAAGCAGCCTCTCAAAGAAGAAATATGAAGCTCTACAAGAAATTAAAATCAACAATAGAAAAGTAATTACCAAAGTGGATAATGCCTCCTTATCCATAGTGGATAAGGAGGCATTACCTTATTGGTCATGGTAGGCATTACAAAGTTGAGTAAACGTATTAACACACGTTTACTCAACTTTCAGGGATGATCTCTTGTTCTGCACCCTCTAGCCAAATTATAAAACATTTCCCCTGCATCATATCCTATAAAACCCTTTAAGCAACTTAAAGGTTTCTATTATATCCCCTCTTTGTTGCCTATCAACTAACTTCTGCAATCCACACACCCTCAATTTGTCCTCAAAAGGAACATTCCACAGGCATTCCTTAGATGAAGTCCTCATGCATGGATGGGAATCAAAGCCAGGTTTTTCTGACCAAAGTGCTTTGTCTATACCAACTGAGGCACTACCTTAGCAATATATTTTCTAAACTTTAACTCGCTGCCTACCATCACAACCAGTAATTTTCTAGCTTCATCTCTTTCCTAGAGTACAGACAGCTTGTAATCTATTTATCTCAAAATGCATAAACTTACATTTCTCTACATTAAACTGATACCCGTTATCTTTTGCCCATACTGACAGCTTATTTAAATTGTTCTGCAAGCTCTCCACATCGCTTTGATTAGCTATTACTCTACCTAATTTCGCATCATCAGTAAACAACTGAATATTTCCTTTCAGGTTATTTCCTATATCATTTATGTATAAATTAAACAGCAGTGGTCCCAGCACTGAACCCTACGGCACACCACTAGTCACCTGTTTTTGCCTTGATTCTGCCCCTTCATATACCACTTTTTGATTTCTGACCAGCAGCCACCCTCTTATCTACATAACAGCATCATAACCAATCTCATTTATTGTACTTTGTGTAACAGAGTTTCATGTGGTATTCTGTCAAATGCCTTTGAAATTCCAGCAAAATCATCATGTAGCCATTTCCTTTATCTAACTTAGGTAAATTACTAAGCATGACCTGCCCTTCACAAAGCCATGTTGCCCCTTCATACAGTATCCTATTTTTATCCACTCTTTCTTCAATTCTCTTTTTCCAGTAATTTTAGCACAATGCCTGAGATACTGATTGGTCTATAATTTGCTACTGCAGTCTTAAAATCTCTCTTATGCAAGGGAATTATTTTGCCCTCTTTCTACTCACTTGGAACTCTACCAGAGTTGAGACTTAACTTAAAGAGCCTAGTCAGAGGCATTTCCATTTCCCTTGCACATTCTTTCAAAACCTGAGGTTGATATTCCATCTAATCCTACAGCTGTATTTACATTGAGATTCTGCAATATACTATGAATCTCCAATTCATCTACTTCTGTTCTCACATTAGTGTCTGTCACATGGGTTAAAGCAATGATCTCACTAGGATGATATACCCGTGCAAAGATAATAAGAATCCTATATGACAGAGCAAAATTGATCAGTTCTGATAGCAGTGCCCTAACTACTGAACTTGACTGCATTCTCAACACTTCCTTAGTCAATGGCTACAACCTTCACAAAATCCACTTCAGAGCAGAGATTATACAAAATCTATCATAATCGCATATATCTGGGGCCCATCCAAAAAAAAATTAAAAATCCTAAAGAAATAAAATCTTACAAACTATAAGTACATGACAACCCTTATCTTCTCCACCACATTTCCTACACCTACAAGATGTCTAACAGGTCCCTTGCAGTTACAAACTGTCCTACTACAGCCAATATCAGAATATCTGAACGCATGGACTATGTCTGTTTCCACCATTACAGCTGCTGGCCATGCTTGGACACTCACCACAGGATATGCTAGAAGAAGACCACTCTGTTGCACCGCAACAAATACAAATGTGAGAGGCTGTATATGGAATTTTCTCCAGACCTGAAAAACTTTCCAGACTTCAACAAATTTGGGTGCATGAAACATCCCCAAATTTGGGTGGCACTCATCCTCAGTTCTTCATCGGAACAGCCATGACCATCCAGTTTAGCCAGATTTTGGTTAGTTTTCTTCAGCCTCATTTGCCCATGTTAGTACCTGCATGCACATATTGTTTTGTGATCCCTGATGATGGCAATGTAACATTGCCAAAATGTAGGAAGCATTAATTAAAGTTAATAAAGTTATCATAATTAATATTGATTATATGTTATAATTTCCTGAAAAATAATAGTAATGTATTGCCAACACATAAGCCTTTCCAGCAGAATCCCTTCTTTAGTATATGGATTGCTGCATTAATAAGAAAGAAGTCGACAGCTAAAATAAACAGAAGAAAATTATAAAATTCCACACCTATAAAAATCATAGATGTTAAGCAATTTTGAGGATGTTGCAAAGTTTAGACAAGATTCTATTCATTTCTTTAACAACCCCCTACAAATAAGTAAAAACCTCAAAATTATTGGGAAATGAAAAATTACCAATGCAAATATAAAAATTAATAAAACTATATAGCTAAACATAAGTGAAGAAAAAAGATATAAGAGAAAAAAAGAAACGAACTATATAACTCAAACTGAGAGTAATTCTCTGAGTTATGTTTGGTTCACATTTAGTTAGTTAATGGTTAATTATTTTGTGAACCATATAATTCATCTATATATATATATATATATATATATTTGGTTTAACCTTTTTTTTCCCCCCCTCTCAGTATTTGTTTTGTTTAATAGTATTCAATTTTATTTCATTTTATTAATTTAATCGTATTTTTTAGTTGTTTGGGCAATTTCCTTTCCTACTACTTTTAGAGTTCATTTTTTTCTTCAAAGTACTTAATCATGCTTAGTTGAATTAAACTATCAAATTTTTTTTTAGTAAGGGAGAGTTTGAACTTTAGTTATTGGTCTTTTGTCTAAATTTGGACTAATCTAATACAAACTTGTAAAACTTGGACTAAACTAATACAAATTTGTGAATACAGCTTGTATTCACAAATACTACAAGGCATGTCCAGAAAGTAAGCTCCATTCAGAATTTTTTCATGTTTTATTCTTCAAAGTAGGTATACACATTGTTGATAAGCTCATTAGATTTTAAATGTGTCCTCCAAGTCAGGTCTATATCCATTGGTTGGTACATATGTTGTGATCACACAGCATGGTAATATTCCCAAATAACATGAGAAAATAATTAATTTTCTGTTCTGTTAATGTTCTGATTACAAGTAATCAGGTCTTACTATGGCTTGACTTGTGAAAACTTGCTTTTATGACTTATAGTAGAAAAGATATCTACAATAACAATAAACTCAAGTTTTATGACTTGTTGATTGGCAACACTAAACATGAGTTAATCTGTGGCTACTGAGTTTAATGTTTACAGGTAAAGAGTCAACAAATCTTTCAAATGCTCTTCACATTTTTGTAAACGCTCTTCAAATTTTAAATGTTGTTTTTTATATGAATTTTTACACTATGTGCATAAGAATTTTCATATGGATTTTAAATGCCATATTTTTTTTATATGGATTGTTTATTTCTTGTTGGCAAAAATCATTTTTTTTATTTTTATTTATTTTCATGTTAATTTTGGAATTTTTATAGTGTGAAATGGATTTTCAGAAACAGCATCTCAATTTATAACAGGGTACCTATCATTAATTTTGGTAATTTATGGAGACTATAACCATATTAGAAATAATTACTTTTATTTTCTGATATTTTGAATTTCATATTAAGGTCATCATTTATAATACACACACACACACACACATATATATATATATACAAAGACAGACTATATTACATTTCAAACAGTATGCCCAAGTGACAATGATTTGATCAACCGTTATTCTACTAGTCTGACCTCTAGGGATAAAAAAACCCACATCAAAGCTATATCCTATTTTATAACATCATCAGAGAACAAATTCAAATAAATACTTTTGATACAGTTCTTTTGTGTGGCAAAATACTTTTTACCTGCAAAAAGTAGGCACAGCCTTCTTTTTGCAGCTCACTGTATTATCAATTTTTGTATGAGTTTCTTTGATTATCCATTGCAAACAAGTTGTTGGAGTATAGTTTGCAATTATTCCTTCAGTTTTCTTCATCTCTAATGAGAAATTTGGAAATCACTCATTAGATTTTTCCACATGCCAGACTTCAACTTTTGAGCTAACTATCTGCGCATAATGCTAAATAATAGCTAACTCGTGCCAGCTTCCAAGTTCCACGTGGCTTCGTTTTTCAATTTATATTGTTATGGTTCCTACATATTTTATATATTTTAGTAAAGTTGCAGTTTGTGTTTGGCCTTTTATTGTATTTTTTATGTCATCTTAACTCAAAAGAAGCCACAAGGATTAGTGCCGAAACTAGTCAGTTTTCATATATATTGTGACCAAATGAACCCAGTATATTTTCTTTTATAAATTATATTCATTGGTTGAAAGTCTACATATTAAATATATAGTTATTATTTTATAGTGATCATAGTGATGGATATGATTCAGATTCAACATTAATCCGAAAATCAAATCAGAAGCATCAGTTAGATTCTGAACAACAGAAGGCATTGTATCGCCAGATTCTTCAAGGAGGAGATATACCTTTAACTGGCTTAGGTAGATCTGCACCTCTAAAACCCAGTAGTAAGTAATTTTTTTTTATACAAGAAAAATGGAACTATGCATATAATACATTCTTATCTCATGATAAATTTGAATCTTAAAAGCCTTTTCTTGTGGATTAAAAAAGAAAAAACAGAAAAGTTTAGATTTTGGTAATAAATTTGAAATATTTTGTTCCTAACAATGCATGCTACTTGTCAATGTCTTTACATTTAAAACATGTTGAATACCAGATTCATATTTTTATTCTGAACTAAACCAACAGCAGATTGCTTATTTTTAGGATAGATAGCTACCTAACTGGCTTAAGAATTAAACTTGCACTAGCTTCCTTTGGTATTTCCCACTATAATTGACATGACTGTTGAAAAGAAGAGGAGAGGCTGAGCATGTCAAGTAATGTCAATGGCAAGTAAATACTGGCCAGTTTGTATTGTGAAACTAAAATACTGAATACAAAAATATTTTGCTAGTTGTCTAGATCGGTACTTCAAGAATAGCCTGTATATTGCTTTGTGTGATATCCTAAACTGTATGTAATTGAAAGACAATGGATACATCATTCTTGGATATAATTGATTATAGTACTGTGCACCACCAAGGAGTTTGAGCTGAGTTTAGGCTAGTCCTAAACTAGTTGAACTGTGGTGATACTTTTATTTAAACTTCAGTTTTATAAAAGTCAAGCTTTGTTGTTTATTAACTTATATAAAAAGTTGAATTATGTGCCATCTTGTAATAGCTCAACAAAAAATTCATTACGATACTCTAAGATGTGAAAAAATCAAGAGTTCAAATCCCTTCTAGTAATAATAAATGTGTTTCTATGAAAGTGAGTTATCAGGTCTTGTATATCAAAATATCCAGAGGACACATGAGAGATCTAAAGACTCATAACACAATAGCACCACGTGTGGACAAGCAGTTAGAGAGAAGAAAAGAATCTGTTAGTGTATTTCTTGAAGAGCTGGGAATTGTATTCATTGTGGAATATGGCATGGAAAAGACTGTTACAAAGAACAGAAGAAGATGGAACGAAAAAAGAGAATGAGAAGTTTATTCAATAAATTAAGAGCTGAACTGTGTATTGATGTTGGCTAGCAGCTGCTTATGTTTATATATATGATAGTGGAAGAGTGGTGGTGGTAGCTAGTTTAGTGGAGCAATGCTCATGGAAGTACCTATAGAAAAGACATAATGCAGAAACGGAGCTCTAAGGGGAAAAAAGTGATTGGAGGGAGTTATCTTCATGTTATGCCACTATTCACCATCTATGCACTATTCCATCTTTTTTTCTGTGTCTGTTAATTACATGTGTTCTATTTCTTATTTGTCTATATGCAGAATGAAAAACTTAAGTTTATGGAGGGAAAAACCTTCTACCTTCATATGAGACAAGTTAACTCACATTCAAATGAAAAGGTTCACATAAAAATTCCTCTCATGTTGAGAATTGAAACTTGGATCATTTCCATTATTGATGGGTAAAAAAAAATGTCCCATCATACTTCTAACTGCACTACAGAGGTACTTAAATCGATTTATCAGTATCATGTTAAGAGTGACTATGAGCCTTGGGAGTAAGACTCCTAGGAGAGTGACAGCCATAGTGAGGAAGGCAAAATCAGATTATGAAAATTTGTTTTCCAAGAGAATTTATTGCTAGAAAAAGGAAGAATGACCCAAGTGAACGAGAATGATAGGAAAGTTTCAGGTACACTAGAAATAGATGAGTTGTACAAGTGTTCATTTGAGCAAGGTATACATTCTAATCTGATTCACTATCTCTCCATGGAGGTGGGGGAGGGCTGCATGAAAAAATAGATATAGATGAGTTTGAGGTATTAAAACTATTGTAGAGGCTTGATTTGAATATAGCACTTGGACCAATTGGGATATTGGCATGGATGCTATCAGAAAGTGCAAGAGTCAACAATGCTCCATAAGTTGGTATTTAACTTGAGTGCTAAATACATTTGCATATTTGCATGTGTATGCATAGGTATGCATGTTTCTTAATGAGTAGGAGAGCAAGATAAGAATTCATTTTTCAAGAATAGAACTAGGGCTGATCTACCAAATTATAGACCTATCAATACCTCAGTGTGGTTATCAGAGTATTGGAGTGGCTGGTTGGACATTGCATCTAAAGCTGGATAGATAGCTCTCTGATCCTTGACAGAGAATATTATTATTATTATTATTATTATTATTATTATTATTACAGGCAACTCCAAGGAGTCCTTGGACTCATCAAGGGAGGCCCTAAACATCATGTCAAGAAATATCCAACATTTGTGCAGTATCTATCATACTTCTTTGAACTCATTCACAGTCATGGCACCCACAACAGATTCTAGCAACCTATTCCACTCATTCAGTATACTCCTAGCAAAAAACCTAGTTCTAACAACTTGTTAACTACATGCGTACTCAGTTTTCATGGATGGAAACTAAGTAAACAATTTCACATGTCTTCCTAGCTAAATTAATGAATTTTCTTAAGAGTTTGCCACTGGGACTCCAAGGTTTGGTTCTTGTTTTTAATTTTTTTTTTTAATACTTTTTTTATCCTACTTAAAACGAAGTGATGAACACTTCCTCTTTCAAATCCCTGTATATCTGTATACTGAACCAACATGAGGATATCACTAAATGATTATTATTATTATTATTATTACTGTAACCTCCATGGAATCAGTAACTCAGTGTAGAAGGCCCACTCGACCTGCAGTATGCCCGTTATAGTGAACTTTGAAATTATTTATATTCCCTGCATTCAATGCATGATAGCATAGTCAACATGACTTTGTCACGTGAATTTTTGTGCACACGTTGGAACATGATATTAGTAATGACTAGTCTGTGTTCTGGAAAGTAGTTGCTTACCATTATTATTAGTTTTGTCCTTTTCTCCAAATTTTTCAAAAACATATCTATTTGTTTGGAGTTCATTTCCTACCTTGCTGTTTATATGTTCAACAAGAACCAGCTGTTCCTTTTTATTTTATTTTTATGTGAACTGCTTTCTCTGATAACTCAAAAAATTCATTTCATCCTTACTAGAATATTCGGTAGTGCCATGGACACAACTAAGTGTCATTGTTCAATTCTCCATTTTGGTGATATTTGCCCACATAACTCCACATGAAATTGCCTGCCAATAAAAAAGTTTATCTTCCTGTTCAGTGCTGAATGCTTGCTATTCCTACATTTCTCTACCTACTATTGCTGGAATATTTGTTTGTTTGTTCTTATCCTTCCTCTTTTACCTTTTACGGTGTCATTTTTTTTTTTCCAACTAACTGCAACCATACTCAAGGATAAGGTGGTTGGACTTTTGCCTCCTGGTGTGTGCTATGTCTGTAGATGCGTGTGTTCGTGGGGCCAGTTTGTCTGTTTTGGGGAATGAAAAACCTGAGTTTCTGGGTGAAAAAACCTCCTACCTCTGTATGAAACCGGCTAATTCACCTTTCGTCAAAAGAGATCAGATCAAGGTTCCTCGTGTCACTGACTGGAATCAAACTCAGGTCTTTCTGACCAAAGGGCTTTATCTATATTGACTGAGCTATGGAGGCTCTTCTGGAATATAATATCCTGTATTTTTTATTTAGCGATTACTTCTCTGGTTCTTCTGACAATTTAACTTCTTTTCTGTTGGTAGTTCTTATGCTGATGGTGCCTATTTTCAGTTCTGCTGATGACAAGTATTTCTAATAGCTGAATTTTACTGGCCACTCTGGTTTCCAGATGAAAATAGCTTAGGCCTTGTTTAACCGGGAATGGATCAGCTGGAGTGACTTTTCATTGTATTGTATCCTTATGTTTTTGCCAATACATAATGCAGTTTAGCTGGCTAAGTCCTGAATTGCCAGCCCATGCTGATTCATTTAGTTCATTAGTATACCTACTAATGGATGTATACCATAGAAATGTGAGGATTGGACATTAGATCAAAAGCTCCTCCAGTTGGTTTTCCACATAAAGGCTATGTGGTGGTCTCCTTGCAGTTATCTAGCTTTTGGTTCTTAAGCAATCCCTTAATATTATATATTAATTAGATGTAAAAGTTACATTATTTCTAAGGATATTGTTATATGTAAATTGTTGGATATCAAATTTTAAAGTTCCTCATAGCTTACTGAATATTTTATAGATCCTGTTATTGGCCCACCACCTCCGCTTGTGAAATTTGATGACAGGAACACACTATCTGAACCAGGTAATTACATTTATATGATTTTAATGTAAATTTTTTCTTCCTTTTTTTTTTTTTTCAAATGAAACTCCCACCTACAACAGGTTTTTGTGCACCTATTGCACATTAGTACTACAGGTGAATTAAGGATTTTTTCTCTACTTTTATAAATTTTATATATATTTTTTGTGTTTTGTTGATTTTTATGTAGTCTGTACATACACCTTGTTCTAGAGCCAAACAGAACTTTTTCAAGCCACTTCAGGTCTCCAATAAGTGGGAAGTGGTCTCACACTGCACAGTGACATTCATCTCCCACTTAAGGAAAAATAAAAAACATCGATAGGAACAAGCTATTTTAATTAGGTAAGTACATGTATAAGAGTTGAATGTATTTAAAAAAATTTTTTTTAACTTAGTTTTATTATTTTTTCTCTCCCACCCACAACAATATAACAACATAAACAAACCAGCTGGAAGAACAGACACGCAATTAACATGCATTATATGGACATATGTAAGACTAGGTAGATTCTTGTGTAGCTTTAGTTTTATATGATGGACACACAGACTTAAATCAATTTTGATGGATGAAAAGCCTTGTATATGAATGATGACCTGTACTTGAATATACATTTGGAGTGTGTTTGGAGAAAGTGTAGGTCAACAAGAGAATATGCAGAATCAGGGAAGCCAGAGCTATGTGATATGATGAGAATAGAGACAAATAGACTGGATTTGCTCAGGATGGTGCAAAATCTTAAGCAGTGGGATGATTGGAGAGATTTATGTTAATACTAACTTTTAATAACTAATAACAATTTTTATCTTAATACTTCTTATGTTGAATGGTACCTATCTTAAAATCTGCTGATGTTGAGTTGGAGTTTGTTCCGGTGGCTGGCTCTCAAATTAGAGTATTATTAACTAAATTCATTTTGTTAATAACTTACATGAAATGCATAAGAAAAATAAATAACACCTACTTTTGGAACACAAAACAAATGAGCAAGTCAAACACTATATATATATGCACTGAGGTTGATTTACTCGGTTGTTAAACATATTTTTTAAAAGAATTAAATGACATAAACCGAGAGTAAAGGCAAGGAATACCTTCTTACTGAAAGTATATTCGTCACAAAAACGTACTCTTGCTTTGTTTGCCAAAAAAAAGTACATTATCTCAAATATTTGAAGAATCTCTAGACAATGAAAGTTGGCATCTCTTTAATATGTGTACTGAGTCTCAACAGCCCAAATCCAATATAACAACAAATTAAAACTTATTAGGAAATTTGAAGCACTAAAAAAGAGTACAAAATAACTTGAACTTCTCAAAACCCCACATCATCCATGACAAAGTTGTAATTAATAAATCATCTCACATCCTTTCAGATGCAGAAGAAAGTATCCTCAGCAAGGATTTAAATTTTATTCCTTCTCCAAAATCTATCCCAAGAGAATCACTCCTCACCAAGATAGAAAAGGCTACTTCCTTCCTCCCTTCACAAGATGCAAAACTTCTCCTTATTGAATCCATCTTTATCATTAACAATGCTAAACCATCCACAGATAACATCTCTTCATCGGAACGACAGGCTCTTAAGAGTTAAAAAAATAACAGAAATATACTTATCCTTCCCGCAGATAAAGGCAATGCCACAGTTGTGCTTAACTTTGAAGATAATAAAAATAAGATGCTTGAATTACTACAGAGCGACTCTTACTCAATTCTTGAGAGATCCCACTCGTGAACTTCAAAATCATACCAACAATTTATTAAAAACAACTTCTGAACTGTCTAGAAACATTCGCCTTTCTCTTTGCTCTCTCCATCCGCTCATGCCACGCATATATGGAGTTCCCAAGATCCACAAGGAAAATACCCCACTTCGTCCCATTGTTGAAGGCATTGATTCACCAACATACACCCTTTCAAAATATCTCGCAAAATACCTTAAATGTTTTTCAGGTAAGTCTTCGTCTTTTATTAACAACTCTGCAGATTTTGTATCATACATTAAAGATCAAGAAATACTGTTCAAGAAAATGAAATCATGGCTAGCTTTGACATAGCATCCTTGTTTACAAATGTTCCTATAGACAAAGTCCTGACACTACTCAAAGGTAAGTTATCTAAAAAAATGTTAGCCTTACTTACTCATTGCATCAAGTCTGGATATTTTAGATTTCAGGACACCATCTACAAGCAAAATCATGGTCTAGCAATGGGTAATCCTTTATCACCTGTACTTGCCAACATTTATCTGGAAGATTTTGAAGTTAAAGCTATCTCTTCCTATTCCTTAGCACCTAGAATTTGGAAACAATATGTGGATGACATTTTCCTCATTTGGAGCTATGGACATGATTCTCTCCTGGATTTCCTTGAACATCTCAACAGTCAACACCCAAATATCCAGTTCACGGCTGAGTTTGAAACTAATGGTTCCCTGCCTTTCCTGGACTTGAAACTGACCCGTTCTTCTGAAATACTTAAATTTCGATGTACAGAAAAGCTACACACACACCAATAGATATCTAGTCAGTCCCATCATTTCCCTCCTCAGAATCTTGGAATTATTTCTACTTTGGGACATAGAGCTCGCTCTCTTCTTGACAACCCAGATGAACTTCATAAAGAAATCAATTTTCTTAGATCTACTTTCAGACTGAATGGTTATTCTCAAAAAATTACTAAAAAATACCTTTTTGATCCTTCTAGTTGCCATACTGAAGAAATGAATAATGTTAGCAATATATCTATACCATACATAAGCTCAGTCTCTCAAAATTTAGCCAAGGTTCTCAAAAAATATAACATTAGAACTTTATTCACTCCGCTTCCTAAGATCCACTCTCTAGTGAGCCGTCCAAAGCCTAGCCATCACAATCTAAAATATCCCGGTGTATACAAGATATGGTGTGACTGTGACATTCCTTACTTTGGCCAGACGGATAAGTCTATTGAATTGTGTATGGAGGAGCACAGGAGGGACATCACTTACAAGAGAACACATGCCAGTGCTTTATCCAGCCATATCCTTTTTTCTGCCAATTCTGATGATCAAAACCATAGTCATACAATCCTTTGGGATAGATCTAACAACAATTTCTGTTGCCATGATGAATTGGAGGGAAAAATTGTAGAATCTAGAGAAATCATCCTCAACCCTGTACATTTAAATAATAATTTAAGCTACAACCTCCCAGACTGTCATTCTGCTGCGATCACATACTGGTGCTCATGAGATACTGTTGTAACGTTTCTTGTCTTTTATTGTACAATGGTATTTTTTTTATTCAATCTTTCCTACCTAAACCTCCTTCTATATTAACCTTATAGGCTGCGCTATTTATGTTGTACCTTTTTCTTCCTTATTATAACTATCCTACCGCTGTGCCATTTATGTTGTGTCGCTTCTTCTTATTCACACTTATTTTAAACTTTTGTTGCTTTATCTCCGTAATACACTACCGAGTAGCACGTGGTACCTCTGAGGGACAATGGAATATCCCCGAGATCGAGGCAGTACCAGAGTATCAGAGTGTCTAAGATTTACCTCTCGTAAAATGCCAAGACATTTATTTGTTTCGCTGCGCCACTTAGCGCTATTAGATTATTAAACATTAACAACCAAGAGGTAATCTCTGGACAGTACTTAATGATACCTATCAACTCTGCAGACTTGGCCAAAATATACCCTTTTCAAATATCCCTTTTTGATATCCCGCATAGGTTCGCATTAACATTTTATAAGCGGTGCATCGGATTCCAGAAATCACAGAAAGTCTTTGTTAGAATCAAAAGCAAGATTTATTATACTCAAAGGTTGATACGCATAATAACACTAAATCAAATCCCATCTTAAGGGAGTTTCAGACAAGGTATATAAAATTCAAACACTACTATTACACTTATAAAATATTATACAGTAGCTTCCTAAAGTAAGAATTATATTAACCTTCGCTAATGCATTAATCATGTACTATTATCACAATCAATCTAAAACTCCATAGCTCTGTCAGACTACACAAGATAACATTCATATCTTTCACAATCTCTTAATATTATGCCAATTTTTTACTCTAAACATATCCTTGATTTCATTCAATATAATGGCGAACTTCAACACAACGACAGATAATAAACATAAATTCAATATCCTTCTAAAGTCCTAGCAATACAACCTTATCCTATATCATTAATGTTCCCTTTTATAACATATTAACGTGGCACAAATCTTTCATTCATATTCAGTAAAACACAAACAATGTCTACTTATCTTCCTTTATGGCATCATAAGTTCACGGGAAACTGGCCTTCTGTGAACAGCCGGACTTTTCCGCGGAGATGCTGTCGCCAAAACCCACGACTGCCAGTACCGGGCACTGGCACCCTTCCTCCACTACGAGAGGGGAACCACTCGAGATCCAAGAAAAAAGCCTTGCTGCAGGGTCACATAACCCTTATATTGCCCTCCTTTTTCTCGGCATTTCTCGCCCCTTTCGATGTCCAGCGAACTACTACGCGATTTCCCCCCAACTGTTGAATATGTGCTTACATTCAATAATTCTTTTATACATGAACTTTTCTAATGCTCTGTTGCTGTTTTATACCTTCAATATTAATTTAATCACATTCGTGAGCAGCACAAAATACCCTTTCATTAAGGAACTCACTTGATTTATATTATACATAATACTTATTCTACACTTAGAGGCAATTTAGTGTATTGATCTCATTCTTTTGTTTGGAAATGCATGTTAGACTGTGATAAGATAGGAATACATAATTTTCCACTATATCACAATCTAACAATACTATACGTACGCACTCACTCAACAATGTGGCCAACGAAGAAGGAACAGCTTTGAATACGCTAACTACGACGTTTTCAAGTTAAATATGTATAGTGACTTTCCTGTGTGCTGTTCACAGTTTTTATTTTCAATGTTTAATGTTTTTTCTTTTCTTTTATGAAAACACCTGAAGAAGGCTGTAAAAAAGCCGAAACTAGTCGTGTGATACCATTAAAAACTTTTTCATTTACTCTCAGTTTATGTCATTCAATTCTTTTAAAAAATATATATATATATATAGGAGGTTTTCACATTAAATTGTTAAGATGGAGTCCATATGAAGTAAATTAGCCTTCTTAAGATAGAAGGAAAGAATTTGCTTATATATATATAAATGTATGGCTAGCAAATGTAAAATGTAAATGAACAAACAAACCTTGCAAGAACCATTGTAGTATAACTAATAGAAACTGGAAGGTAACATGAGTCATCTGCCTCCCAGCATTTGTTGGAGATGATTAGCTGAAAAGTTGAAATCTGACATGTGAAGAGATCTAATACAAGATTTCCAAATGTTGTTTAGAATTAGTCTTTGGTTCATATTGAGAGAGCCATGATAAAAATAACCATGGTGGATTATTTTATTTGACAAGAGAAGAAATTTTCTTCTGGTTGAAGCATAGAGCTCTTGTTCCAATCAATGTTATGATGTGTATGGGAAGACTGGTAAGTTAAACCTAATCTTTATTCTCTGGGCAGTGTCTGAGATGTTTTATTTGTTATCTCAGAACTTCTAGAAGTCTGACCTATGTAGGAAAAGCCACAGGAACAAGGAATTCTGACTCTAGGATGTTTGTAGAAGGGGATTATCATTTTTGGGAGAGGCAGAGGAAGTCACTCATGGTGAGAATAGGTTGGCAGTAAGATTATATTTCATATGTTATGATATATTAATCATTTATAGCATAAATAAAGACATTTATGATGTCTTGTTGTTTCTCAAAGAAAAAATAACACAAAAATGTAAAGACTTCACATTAATTACAATACAAGAAAATCCATCCTCAACAAACTGCTGTTTCATTTTGTGACTGCTCACTGGCCAAGACTTTGAACAGTGACTTGTTCTCCAAGTTAAGGCCTTCTGTTTTTGTGACATTACTGATTAAACATAATATGTTTAAAATATGTCTTAACTTGCATTCAGCTTTCTTGATTCAAGAAAGTGCAACTAACTGTAAGCTACTTGTAGCTGCTTTTACAGCAAAAGGAATGATCTCATTACAATATTGTTGTTGTTATCAGGGCTGTCAGAAGCGGGCCTGCAATGCAGGCGGGCATCACTACAAGGTGGGTGCCATTTCGAAGTGTTAGTATGAAGTTTCATTCTTTCTTTAAATTTTTGTAAACAAATTAAGTAATAATAATTAGATAAGTCAATATGATTGCTGCAAATTTACATATTCTGCATAAAAATAGATCAGATATTTTCCCACTAAGATTGTCATGAACATGCCTTCTTAGGTAGCAAGCGCACTGCTTTGCTCGGCTCAGAGCAGCCCTGTGCAACGACCTTATCCCGTAATGTATTTTCTATGAGACCTTAGAGTCTCATTCCTCTGAAGCGCTAGTAATCGTTTGGCCCAGTTCAACTGGTGCAGAACTCTGAAATTGTCATGTCACCAATGTAAGTAATTCTAACGATTCTAACCAGGTGTAATGTGATTTAGGATTTTAAGATTGCCAACTATAATGGCCCATTTCACGGGAATGGTTTCTATTTTGAAATGAAAACAATAAAATTAAGTTACATTTGCTCTGGTTACTGTTGATAAGTAGTAGACATCATTTACTATATATAATTACTATATTTCTATATATCAAAACTAGGAAATTTAAATTTTAATTAATAAAATGTTTTCAAGAACAAATGTGTCATTTAATTTCTTTCTTGTAAATTCTTTCCACATGATTATGACAAAAATAAATAAATAAATTGCCATTTGTTTGGGGCCACCCATTTCAGCTTTGCAGACAGGCAACGTTCAGCCTAGTGCCTTCCCTGGTTGTTGTTATTATTATTATTATTATTATTATTATTATTATTATTAGACCTCCACAGAGTCAGTGACTCATTGCAGGAGATCCTCCATCACACACAGCTCATCATACCATGACTTGAATGCATTCACTGTCTCCACATTCACCACACTTCCAGGCAATGCATTCCACCCACAACTCTCCATGCAAAAAAAACTACTTCTCACTCCTCTGCTCACACCCACTTTATACAGCTTCCAGGAGTAACCTCTTGTTCTATCCTTATCTCCAACCATTCTATCAAAAATCTGATCCACATTAATCTTAATAACTCTTACCAGATTGATTGGTAAGGGACCTGAACATGTTCCAAGAAGCACTGATCTCCTTTCCTTCCAGTTCTTCATTCCATGATATAGCTACAAGCTTTCCTCCTGAGCTTGTTCAGAAGGAAATCACCAGCCTTATAGTTACACATATACCCCTTTCTCACAGAAGTCCTCATATGGCTATCCAGTACCATAGTAATCACCAACTGGAGTGAGATTTAACATCTCATTTACAATAACATCCTCTAATGAGATAATCAGATCCATGACCCTTAATCCCCATGTACTCTGTCATGTAATGCCTAAGATAGTTGCCCCTCAAAAACTGAAGAAATTCATTCTCTCTGTCTCCAGATGTTGTCCCTTCATTTCAGTCTATGTTACCATAATTAAAATCGCCCATAATGATTATTACCTTTTCTTATTTTCCCAACTAATTTGCCTATGCATTTCCTTTTCACTGCATCTGTAGCAACACGCAACTAGATATTTCATTAACTGGTAATTAATTTACGGAATTAACAACGCATATAAAGTAAATTAATTAAAGATAACTTTAATGAATCACTTCTATATTTCGACAATGTCACATTGTCATCTTCAGGAACATAAAGATATGGTATGTGCACTACAGGAACTAACAAAGCAAATGAGGCAGAAATTAAGACACTAATTTTGTTCCTAAAGTCCTAATGGTGCCCTCTTGCGGGCTAATTTGGTAGTCTTGGCCGTTGGGCTGAAGTTCTCATAATGAAAGTCTCCCAAATTTGGGGCAGTTTCATGCACCCAAATTTGTTGAGGTTAGGAACGTTTTTTAGAGCTGCTGAAGATTCTTTGAATAATCTTTCGTATTTAAACTTGCTGCGATGGATTATTTTTGTCTTCTTCCAACGAATTTTATGGTGGGTATCTAAGGCATGGTCTGCCAGCCCAGAGCGGCTGTACTGGTGAAACCGGAAAACTGGTGAAACTGGTGAGTCCGGTTTCACCAGTACAGCCGCTCTGGGCTGGCAGACCATGCCTTAGATACCCACCATAAAATTCGTTGGAAGAAGACAAAAATAATCCATCGCAGCAAGTTTAAATACGAAAGATTATTCAAAGAATCTTCAGCAGCTCTAAAAAACGTTCCTAACCTCAACAAATTTGGGTGCATGAAACTGCCCCAAATTTGGGAGACTTTCATTATGAGAACTTCAGCCCAACGGCCAAGACTACCAAATTAGCCCGCAAGAGGGCACCATTAGGACTTTAGGAACAAAATTAGTGTCTTAATTTCTGCCTCATTTGCTTTGTTAGTTCCTGTAGTGCACATACCATATCTTTATGTTCCTGAAGATGACAATGTGACATTGTCGAAATATAGAAGTGATTCATTAAAGTTATCTTTAATTAATTTACTTTATATGCGTTGTTAATTCCGTAAATTAATTACCAGTTATGTCTAACCAACGTATAAGTCTTACCACTAGAAAATAGATATTTCATTCCGTTCACCTGCACCGCACTGCTTCAAACCCACTGCCACTGTTTGCTCCTTTCATCTCCACCTTAGATGGGGATAACTCATGCTACTATTAACAGCACTCCTCCTCTCCTTCTGTCCTCCCAATCCTCATGAAAAACATATCAATCCATCTCTTCTATTCCTCTCAGAATATCCTCATCTAGCCGTGTCTCGCATATTCCAACAATTGTTGGGCAAATATACCGTATTAATGTTACAGTTGCATTTCCTTTATTTTGAATACTTCTGGCATTTGTAAAAATAATATTAGCTTATTTCTGGCTCTATAAGAAGCCTCAACAACCCTACCCCTCAGATGGGACTCCTCCATTCCCCACCTTGGCCATTCTTCTCTATATCATCACCAATCTTACAGCTTTCCTCAGACCTGTTGTCCCCCCCCCCCCACACACACATACATTCTTGGTCATCCCAATCCTCTCTTGTATATACACACACATACATCCACATCTCTGTATACATCATCCATCTTCTCATGCATTGTCTCCCTGAGAGAAGCTTTTTTTTTTTTTTTTAGGCAGCCTAGTAATATGGATGCAACTGCCACTTCCACAGGGTTATACAGGCCTTTGTAGCAGATGTGTGTGTGTGATAAACAGAAATAAAATGAAAATTAATGAGATCAATAGTGCTGTTCAAGACATCATAACAGTAGGAAAGGAAATTGTGGAAAGACATTAAAACACATTAAAAAATGATATAAAGAAAGCAAGAAACATTACTGTAAAAAAGCAAACAAAAACAGGAGATTAAAATTAAGAAGTGTGTTAGTAAGAAAAGGGCAGAATAAAGTTAGATAACATTCATAAGATCATGGTAATGAGAATAAAAGGAAAATGCTGAGGTCTTCAGTTAACTGTTAATGGTTGTAAGCTATAATTACTGACATTATTCCTTTTCAGTTAATCTGTATATTTAGATACTTTTAATTAAATAAAGATGGGGGAAATGTTTGGAGCTAAACCATTCTTCTTAACTGTTAAATATACGTTTTATTTAAACTGATAAAGACATTTCTTGTTGGTCTAAAACTTATTTCTTTTTATTAGAAATGGTGAGACCACCTGATCCACCTCCTGCAGAAAATGATGGCAAGTCTTATACAACTGAGGTATGTTTGCCAAGCTATTTAAATAAACTGAACTTTGTATATTTCTTTGATTTCAGTAAAAATAAATAAATAATGTAGTTAGCTTTCTTAAACCTATCATGCATTAGTATCATGGATTGCGTAAGCATTATAAGTAATTATTTCTTTAGAGACCAGACAAATGTTTTCCATCTACTTCAGGTCTGCAGTAAGTAGGATAGTATACTTGTATATCTTCTTCTTATTGTGCTATCTTCTATCGAAGGTAAGGTCAGCGACCATCTTGGCAAACAAACTCCGCTCTTGTGCTAATCTGAACAGTTGTGCACTGCTCTTTCCTGTCCATGTCTTGATGTTGTCAAACCATGATATTCTTTTTCTTCCTCTAGTTCCTTTGCCATCAATTCTTCCTATCAAAATAGTTTGTAGAAGTTGGTATTTGCTGTTTCTCATGATGTGGCCAAGATATGATGTTTTTCATTTCTTGATTATTTGTACAAGATGTTTAGCTTTGCCAATGGATTTTAAGACATCTTCATTGGTAATTTTTTCTGTCCATGATATCTTTAGCATTCTTCTGTATAGCCACATCTCAAAGGCTTCGATTTTCTTGATGGTTGTCGCCTTCAATGTCCATGTTTCAACTTCATAGAGCAGAATAGACCACACGTAGCATTTCAGCATTCGGCATCTGACTTCCATGTTTAGGTCTTTATTGCAGAATAGTGTTCTCATTTTCATGAAGGACTGCCGTGCAACTTCAATCCTTGTCTTTATATCTATTTCTGGATCCCACCGTTCATCAAGCCAACAACCGAGATATTTATATCTTGACACTTGATCAATATTTTTCCCATTGAGTGTCAGTTTCATTGATGAGGCTGGATGTTTGCTGATGATCATGTATTTTGTCTTGTTGATGTTTATATTTATTCCCATTCTTTGGCTTTCTATGTATTCTCTGTCAATGAGTTTTTGGAGGTCCATAATATTATTTGCAATTAGCACGGTGTCATCTGCATATCGTAGGTTGTTAACAATCTTTCCATTTATTGTGATTCCCTCTGGACATTCTTCCAATGCTTTTTTAAAGATTACCTATGCATATATGTTGAACAGGAGTGGTGAGAGCACACATCCTTGTCTCGCTCCTCTTTTGATGTTAATATCACTGGTGGTAATGTTGTCTAATTGAACGGTAGCTGACTGATTCCAATACAGATTTGTTATTAGTCTTATGTCTTATTTGTCTAGCCTTATTTGTTGAAGGACTTCTATTAAGTTAGTGTGTCTGACTTTGTCGAATGCTTTTTCAAAATCTATGAAACACATAAAGACAGATTTCTGTTTTTCTATGCATTTTTGTATCAATATTTGGGTACAGAAAAGGGCCTCTCTAGTACCAAAACCATTCCGAAAGCCGAATTGTGTTTCACTTAGAGTTTCTTCACTTTTTCTATAAATACGATTCTGAATTACTTTCAAAAATATTTTTAATGTTTGGCTCATTAGACTAATAAGTCGGAAGTCACCACAGGAATTCGCTTTGGGTTTCTTTGGGACAGTGATAAATGTAGATTTGAGCCAATCTGATGGAAATTCATCACTTTCATATATTTTATTAAATAGTTTTTCCAGAAGTTTGATGTTATCTGGTTCTATTAATTTTAAAAATTCTGTTTGCACACCATCTGGTCCACTGGCTTTTCCTGTTTTACTTGTTCATATAGCATTCTCTATTTCGCATTTCGTGATTGCTGGTCCTTGAATGTTATCTTTTATATTTATAGGCTTCTGTCTAGTATCATTGAAAAGTTCTGTTACATATTTTATCCAAATCTGTGCTTTATTCTCTTCTTCTAGAACTATTTTTCCATTTTCGTCTCTTAGAGACACTATTTGCTTTTTCCTCAGTTTTCTGGAAATTTCGTTGATTTTCTTATACAGATTGAAATTATCATGTTTCTTCTGAAGCAGTTCAATTTCAGTACATAAATTTTTCATCCAATTTTCCTTGGCTTCTTTTATTTTTTTCTTGATGATGTTACGTGTTTCTGTATACCTGGCTAGGTCTTTGTTTTTGTACATTCTTCTTGTATCAGTAAGAGAAAGAATCTCATCTGTCATCCATTCCTGTTGTTTTATATTATTCACATAACCTACTTCTTGTTGTTACGATGGCATTCTTTAAGCTATTCCATAGAGATTCCTCACTTTTATTTTCTTCTATGTTAATCTGTTGTAATCGCAGGTTAAGCTGTGTCTTGGCACTTTTATTTATGTTCGGGTCTTTCAGTTTTTCTACATCAATTTTCTTTTTCTTCTTTTGTGATTTTTTAGTTGATTTTAATCTAAGATGTACTTCTGCAACTATGGGATTGTGGTCTGATGAGATATCTGCTCCAGGATAAGTCTTTGCACTCTTTATACTACTGTGGAATCTTTTATTTATCAGTATATAATCAATTTGATTTCTGACGATGTTATGTTGGTTATCTTGAGGCAATTTCCAAGTGTACAGTCTTCTGGGTGGAAGTTTAAACCAGGTATTTGCTATTGTTAGATCTTCTTCCTGACAGAACTGGACTAGGCAATCTTCTCTGTCATTTCTGGTGCCTAAGCCATGTTCGCCAACAATTTCTCCATCACCCCCTCTTCCCACTTTTGCATTGAAGTCACCCATCACTATGTTTATATCATGTTTCTTTGTTAGGTTTTTAATCTCTTTTAGGTGTTCATAAAACTCTTCAACATCTTCTTCACTTTTGTCAGCTGTGGGTGCATAAGCTTGGATGATATTTATGTTAACGGGGTTTCCCTTAAGTTGTAACAGTATTATCCTTTCAGAAAATGGAATCCAATTTATTACTGATTTATTGATTTCTTCATCTACTATTACAGCTACACCATGTCAATGTTTGTTCTCATCATTCCCAGAGTAATACATTGTCGTATTATCTTGTTGACACTTTCCAGATCCTGGCCATCTTGTCTTGCAAATTCCCAAAATCTGGATGCCCAGCCTCTTCATTTCTCTTGTGGCATTTCTTAATTTGCCAGCTTCATACAGAGTTCTGACATTTCAAGTTGCAATTTTAAAAGTGGACACCATTTTGAGCCCAGAGATTCTTCGCACCCCTGTCCCATTTAAGGGACGCCAGGAACTTGGGGCCAATTGTAAGGGTTTGCTCGCCATGGTGGTTGTTCTGGAGATAAGGTAGAGCAGTAGTTTCTCCGTTTGCTTTCTGCTCTGCAGTATTACAGACGTACACAATATAATCATATTGCCATCTGCAAATCTCTGATCACAAGCTTTTCCGTCATCATTTGGCTTCAACCTTGTGTCAGTACTGACAATGCTGCTTCCCAATGTCATGACCCCAGCAGGTGCTTATTTAATGGCGGCACTACTCGCCATGTCACCGAGTTGTCATTGGGCTTTGTGAGGTTTTAAGTGAAACAGAGTTGCCACTTCTGCTCTCCCACGCCCTGATAGCTCAGTCGCTGTTGGTCCATGGCTGCTTATTCGCCAGATTGCTCTGCTTATATCGCAGCTAGCCTCCATATCTGAAGGCTGTTCCCCGATCCGCCACCTGGGGACACACCCGGTAGTAGTCGGCTCTGCCCCGGGACTTGTATATAGAGACCTCTATATGCAATAACCTAGTTGTAAAGAAACTTCACATACAAACTTTGTTTGCCTATACTTGGATAAAATATTAAACAAGAATATAATTTCTTGGCATTTTTAATTAATTTATAAATTATAAATTGATTATATATTTAATTTATAACCAAATGAAAAAAACTTTCTACTATAAGGAAATAATAGGGAGCAACAAAAATTATTTTTTTTTTAGTAGCAAAAAAAAAAATTAGCTACAGTGAATTTGAAAAAAAACCCTGCTGATACAAATATACTGGTTCTCTGGAGTAAACATATTTTGAAAATATTGGAATTCCATGACATGTTTATGATTTTTTTGGTTCCTGGAAGCATTCTCGGTGGGCTTGCTAAGATCTTTTCCCTCCTTTCATTCATCCTGCATTGTAGGACTTCATTTCATAACAGTTAATGTTATGGCCAGCATTAGCTTATGCAATTGTTTAAATTTTAAACATATAAGGACTAAATTGAAATTCTTTGTTATCTTTTTATTTGATATTATTATTATTATTATTATTAACGTTTGATCTCCGTGGAGTCAGCGATTCATTGTGGGAGGTGCACACTATTGCACACAGTGCTCAACCAACCGTGCCTTAAACTGATTCAATGTGTCTACACCCACAACACACTCAGGCAATGCATTCCACTCACCAACCACTTTCCATGCAAAGAACCTACTCCTCACTCCTCTGTGTTCACATCCCCTTATACAGTTTCTAGCAATGGCCTCTTGTTCTACTCCCCTCTCCCATTCTGTGAAAAATCTCTTCCATGTTGACCTGATAACAATCCCTGACTAGCTTATGTCTCAATCATATCCCCCCCCACACACACACCCTCTTCCTTCTATTCATGAGACTCTGCAACTTACATTCTCTCAATCTGTCCTCATACTCCACATTCCACAGACCACTGACCACTTTTGTGAATCTTCTCTGGACCCTTTCCAACATATCCTCATCACCATGAAAACCTGGCAACCAAATCTTTGCACATTAATCCATGTGAGGTCTGATCAAGGCCTTATACAATGGAATCATAACCTCTCTATTTCTCCATGTCAGGGTCCTCCGCATCATTGCCATTATCCAGTTATCATTCCCAGATCTCTCATCTCCTCTAATTCTGTTAAAGTTTCGCCACCTCTCTAGAGATGAAATAGTGGAGAGAGTACTTGAACCAACTCCTAAATTGTGATGAACCTACTGTGTCTTTCAAACAGAATACTTATCACCCAGAAATAATTAAACTTTCCCTAGCTGAAGTATAAAACTGCTGAAAACAACAAGCCACTGGGTATTGATGGAATAGCAGCTTAACTCATTAAATATGGGGGTAGTGAATTAACCACTCATATACATAAGCTGGTAAATTTAATATGGGGAAAAAGAAGAGATACCTGCAGAATGGAAAGAATTGCTAATCATTTCAGTTTATAAAAAGGGAAACAAATATGAATGCGACAATTACCCGGAAATATCACTACTATCAGCAGCCTACAAAATTTTATCTAATAATATACTAAAAAGAATCTTACCTTATGCTGAAAAAAATAATGCTGTATTTCACATTTTGATTCCACATTTTGAAATCAAGCAGGATTTCAAAGAATAGATCAACAGTTGACCAAATATTTACACTTAGACAGATAACAGAAAAAAAATGGGAATACAATCTGCAGGTCCATATTTTATTTGAAGATTTTAGAAAATCATATGGTGGCCTTCATAGAGAAGGACTTTGGGGAATATTAGATGAACTAGAAATACCTCATAAGATAATATAATCAAAATGTGCACCGCTGACAGCTGAAGCATAGTATTAGCTAATGGAATTAGATCTGAACCTTTTGATATTAAGACAGGATTGAAAAAAGGAGATGCCTTTTCACCCATTGTTTTTAATTTAGCATTAGAAAAATGCATTCGAAAAATTGTAAAAGATACTATGAACAGAACAGTAATATTAGGAAATGCAGATGACATATGCCTTGTTGGTGAAAATGCTGAAGACATTAGAACAACATTTAGAAAACTCAAAATTTCTGCTGAAAAACTAGGATTACAAATCAACAAGGATGAAACTGAATATTTAAATGTATGCAGAAATCAGAATCAAGCAAAAATTGACCATTTTACAATTAATAACCTGAAATTTAAAAGTGTCACCTCCTTCAAATATCTTGGAACATTGATTACTCAAGATAATAAAATTAGTACAGAAATAAAAGCTAGAACACATGCCTCCAAAATTCTATCAAGCAGAGTTAAAACAGAAATACACAAGACAATCATTAGACCTATTGTTTCGTATGGAGCAGAAACCTGAAGCATAACAGACCAAGATGCAAAAGTGTTGCAGATCCTTGTGAATGGAGAAGAAGACAAGAAAGAACAATATGAACTCTATAGATCTCCACTTCACATAGTTGATGAGATTTGAGCAAGCAGATTAAGATGGCTTGGACATGTGGAAAGAATGGGGTGAGGAGAGAATGGCTAAACATGCATTCAAGATGAAGCCTGATTCAAAGTGACCTAGAGGTAGACCGTGGTTGCATTGGGAGAATAATATCCAAAAAACTTTAGATGGGATGGGAATTCAGAACTGGGATGAAAAAGCTCAAGACAGAAAGGAATGGAAGAAGCTGGAGCATGCAGCTAAGAGCCTTAGAGGTTCATCTAGCTAAAGAAGAAGAAGAAGATTCCCTTCGCAGTGCTTTTTGTAGCACTTACTTTATATCTTTACTCATCCACTTAATTCCCACTTGATTTATCCTCCTGAACCTTAGGTTTGCATTCTGATACTGCTTCTCTCAAACAGTCTCTGACCACTTTCCATTCTCATGCACTACTAAACATTCTTTCTTTGTAGCTTATCAAGCCATGGCACTGCTCCAAGATGCCTCCTAAGTCTGTCATAATCACCAGCATTATAATTTCAACATAAATCCTTTCTTGACAGAGAATTCCATATGCATGGAATTCTCTGTCAAGGAATTAGCAACTGCATGGTCACTCTCCCCAACTGGAAGTAGACATTGTCTACCTTGGTTATGGATATATCTTCTGATGCTATTACCAGATCCATCATTCTGAAACTTCTATTCCTCTCTATAACTTGTTTTAGGTAATTATCCCATAGCAACTGTATAAATTCCACTTCCATCTTACCATATCCCCTTTCCTCTCTTGAATCTATATCCCCATAGTTGAAGTCTTCCATAATAATTGTTCAGCCTGTATTCATTGTGTTAATCTGCCAGTGCATGCCATCTTCTTGTGAACCCCCTGGCTATAAGCAGAAACCAACAATATATTTTATCCTGTTGGCCTCTATCTCACACCAGACATCCTCAAATGTACCATCTCCCCCAGACCTAAAATCCTCTTTAACTTCTAATTTTGTTGGTTGTAGCTCTTCAGCTATACTCAACTTAGGAGGTGGGGTATTGCTGATGATAGTCAAAGAACTATAGCAATACCCTTTACACTGATTGATTAGAATTGAAGAACATCAAGACTATATTAGATTTTTGGAATCTGATGAGTCTGACCTTGTTTTGCACACTATTAACACTAGGCACAGAGTTCTTTGGAACTAGACTAAACTTCTTTATTCCAGCAAGTTCAAATTCAATTGTCTTTTTTTAAAAACATACATGTGAAACTCCATGAACCTGAACCGATCAGAGTGCATGCTGATATCCAAGTTTTGGTAAGTGATCACTATCTTTTTATGATTGTTCCTTTGAATTCTAATAGTGTAATATCATGTACTTCAGCCACGACTGAGACACAAGCTAATATGTGCATGAATTATGACTCATTATTTTGATTGAATGTAGTTAAATGTCTGTTTCCCTGACTGAGTCCACATAATATTGGATGAAATATATTGTAGTTTTTAAATAACATTCTATATAATTTTTGCTACATGAGTAAGCTGTAAGTTACTTTATAAAGTAACTTACAGCTTACATGAGTAAGCTGTAAGTTACTTTATAACTCTTTACACTCTATCTTTTTTTTTCCGTCTCACTGATGCCTGTCATTTTTGGCCAAGTTGAGCCAACCAATGCCAAGAACTCCTCTCTCTTATTTTAACATCTCCCCTGGAACCACAGTTATTATGTAATGTCATTACCAGTCCATTTGATTCTAAAACCTGTGAAATCACATTCTGACTGAATATAATTGCTTGTATTTGTTGCTTAGAATGATCTCACCTGTTTTTATCTTCTTTGTTTTGATAACACCTATTATGCTGATCCAGAATTTATCTAATTCTTCTGTTGGTTCCATTTCTTTTCCACTGATGCTTTTTACAATTTTGCTGGTGATCTTGAATTCTGCTGTTGTTGAGTTGGGTTTGTTTGAGTAGGTAACTTTTCACTGTTTGCTGTAGTTCCCTGATTAAAACAGAGGGAATGGATTCATTTAACTCTGTGCTGCTCCAGCCATGCCATTAAGAATAAAGTTTGGTTAGTTAAATCCCAAATTTCGAGTCTATCATTCATTCTGTTTGCAGGTAGATACCTACTAATGGGGAAAATCATGAGACATTAAATTGTTCTTTAATGTTGGTTCTCCGAATTTCTTATAAGGTTACATGAGGTCTCCAATTGTCTGGCTTTGACCCTTAAGATCCCATTATAATAAATATACACCCTCTGTTCAAAAAGAAACCGAACTTTTCGAAAATAGAAGAAACTAGTGGCACCACCTATTGTGTCTATTTGTTATCGAAAGCGGCAACCTGCATTAGTGTTGTGTCAACTGTTTATCACATTTGTTTCATTACAAGCCAAGTTATAGTGCCAAGAGTGACAGTGTCTTTTGATGAACGGTCGGAAAATGAGTTTCAAACAGAGAGCTGCGATTAACACTTTTGTGTTAAATTTGGTAAAAATTTTACTGAAACTCATCAAATGCTTCAAAAAGCATACGGTGATGAATGCTTATCTCGTACTCAAGTTTATGAGTGGTTTAAAGTGATTTCAAAGTGCTCGTGAGATGCTTGAGGATGACAAAAACTTCGTTCAGTCCAAAAACTGGACTGAGCGAAGTTAACATCCAAAAAGTGCATGATTTTATCAAAGAAAACCCAAATTCATCCATGAGATTGATTGAAGATGAATTGGGGATTCCAAAATCAACTGTGCACAACATTTTGACCGAGAGTTTGGGCCTTCATAAATTGAATTCGCAATTTGTTCCCCACAAGTTGACCAATGACCAAAAAATGTATCAAGTATGAGCCTGAAACAAAGTGCCAGAGTGCTGAGTGGAGACCACCAGAAGAGGGGCATCCAATAAAAAGTCACTTGGAGAAGTCAAAAGTAAAGACAATGTTGCTTTGTTTCTATGATTCCATGCGCATTATCCACAAAGAATTCATTCCGCCTGGCCAAACGGTCAATGGTGAGTTTTATCTTGAAGTTTTGAAGCGATTGATTGATAGCGAGAATTCGCCGCATGCAGCATGAATATCGTGATGCAGGCAACTGGTCACTTTTGCACAATAATGCACCAGCTCATCGTTCAAACATTGTGAGACAGTTTTTGAGCAAAAACCAAGTTTTGTGTGTTGGATCACTCGCTGTATTCGCCTGATTTATCACCCTGTGACTTCTTTCTCTTCCCCCAACTTCATTTGCTGATGAAAGGAAAGCGATATGACACCATTGAAAACATTCAAGCAGCAGTAACCACGACCCTCAACACTATCCCAAAAACCGATATAAAAAACTCGTTTAATGTATTAATTGACCATGCCAAATGCTGTATCGAAGCTGAGGGAGAGTATATTGATTGAAATAAATGATTGGAATAATTATAATTGGCCTATGTTTTATTTTCTATCAAAGTTCGGTTTCTTTTTGGACAGAGGGTATATATACTGTATAAAGCACAGTTTCTATTTATGATCCCAAGAAAGATTAAATGAGTGGCCAGGCTTAATGGAACTGTTAAAGAGACTTTCTTATGAAACTTAAGCTTTAGGAGCATGAGAATTTCAGCAAACATTTTTTGTTAGGAAAGCAAGAGTAGGCATTGAATTTTTTTCAAAAAAAGAAAAAACTAAACTTATAGCACTGTCTTATATATATGAAGACTACATTAAATGCTATAATGAGCAATAGAATATTTCTGTAGCATAGCACTCTCAGGGAAAGTGATTCAAGAATACTGCTTGTAGCTGAAGATATAAAATAATTTGTCTGTCATTCAGCTCATGAACAACAGTCTGAAAGTTAATATTTTTTGATTGTTTGAGCAAAGCATAATTTATTTAAATATGAATGGTAGTTGGGGGTGGGGTGGTCGGAGACTTTAGCTTCATTGCTGAAATGAGCAGATACCTAATATATCTTAACCCACAATTTTCAGTCATGATTACATTGGGGGGAAGGAGGATTATGTTTTAATTATGACAAGTCACTGATTTCATGGAGACATGATAGTTTTGCTGAGGTGTTTGAATTAACTGTGTTTACACATATTTAAAAAAAATAGAAAGATTCATTTAACCTGAAGCAAATTGAATACTACACAGAATTAAATGAGACTTCCAATTCCTCTCTTCCATTTTTCCAGTAACAACTTGGTGATAGCAATGGTACTGTGATTACTGGGTGGGTTGGAGGGGGCTGGTTGAACAGATTACCCTTCTATTTGGATGCTGAAAGGATTTTGATAAACATAAATGTTATTTTAGTGGAAAATTCCTGAACAGATATACATATATATGAATAAATGATGTATGGATTAAATTATCTTATTAAATATATAGTTCTTTATAATTGTTAATACTGTAGATCACTGTCTGGCCTGAACCATCTCATGGAAAGACTCCACAAGATCTCTCTTCTAGTCTTCCACAGCCAAACAACGTGAGGTAAAGTCACACCAGTTTTTAATCTTTATATTGTCATTATCATTTCCCAGTACAATATACAGGGTGTTCGGGATAAATTTGACATATTTATAATTAATTATATTTTTCCGTAAGTTACATGTATTAACACACACTTCTCTTCATTTAAAAGTTTGTACCCTTCTTCATTCATATACAAGATGTCAGAAAGGATGGATAGCTGGAACCCACCTGAATCATGGAAGAGAATAACTTGTATCATGATGATTCGTGCCCGCCATCAAAATAAGGATATTACGACTGCTGCCCAATGCTCCCTGAATACAGTAAAAACAATCAGGCATGAACTAGAGACTTGCAATGGTGACTACGAGGATGTAGCAAGAAGAAAGATCCCTAGCAGACGATCTGATTGCGTTCGTACAGCAGAATTCCTCGCAAATCTGCAGGAACAGGTGTTGAAGAACCCTGGCATTGGAATTCGGGCTTTGTTCGTGGAGTTGCTAACTGTAGTCAAGCCCTGGATAACAAGGGTAGCCAATGGTAGGCCGTATGTATGGCAGCAGGATTCGGCCCCTTGCCACACCTCTGGGAAAAGTCAAAAATGGTTGTCTGAAAATTTCTACGACTTCACCAGTCCAAATGTTTGGCCTCCAAACTCCCCAGACCTTAACCCCATGGATTATTTTGTATGGGGCGCAGTTGAAAAAGACACCAATCGCACTTCCAGTAATACAAAAGCTCAGTTAATGGATAAAATTAAAACAGTTTTTGCGGCCCTTCCCAGGGAGACTGTAGCATCAGCTTGTTCGAGGTTCCGAAGCAGAATGAAGCTGTGATCGATGCTAATGGTGGTTATTTTGAGTAAATCTTGTTGATAGTATTGTAATTAACTCTGCCTGTAATGTTTTTTTGTCAATTCATTAAATTTAATAGATACAAAGAAGATTTTCTTTTTCCTTACGAAACTGTCAAATTTATCCCGAACACCCTGTATACACTTATAGACCATCAGTATATGTATATAGATGTTCTACATTATTTTTATTTAATTAGATGAGTGTAAACTTAAAAATTCTTTTTCTAAATACCAGTTTCTTTTGTCAGTACAAATACATTGTGAGAAACACACACACCTGTATGTGTGTGCAGGGTTCTACAAATTTTGGGTGAGTACAGAAGATGTGCCAAGACCAACTCCCCATTTCTTAATGATATGCAAATGTAAAAAAAATAAGAAGAGCAATAAGAACATTAATTGTTTTGGAAAATATAATTTATTACCTTAATTTTAATATTACCTTTACTAGAATGGCCCTTTATATGATATACAATTCCGTAAAAATATCACTTATCAATTGCACGTTCTTGTTCAAGAAAATCCGTTGGCATTCAGTTGCAGGATATTGTCATAAGATTCTCTATGCTGGAGATTTGAAGCATAGCTCTTTTCTTAGATTTTATTATATATATATATATATATATATATATATATATATATTCATCATAAATGAAATGCCTTTTACAGGATGCTGTGGTGGTAGGAATGACTACTATTATTGATACTAATTTGAAGAAAAACAGAAATCTCTTCTTGTGTGACAATTGATTGAAGTATATTATGAAGCTTCAGATGCTTACATAATACCTTAACTTCATACCATTCATATAAAATGGCTTCTATAACATGCAGAGGTGAATCTTCAATGATCTTAAATGATGAAGAGATTTTCACTGTTTTCATCATTTAAGATCTCAAATGATGAAAATGGCTAGTGAGCATCTTGATTATAGGATCACCTTAATTTACCAGATGGTGAAGAAATATCAAACATAGAGCAGGCAGCAGATACTTCATTATTATGTTTATATAGAAATCTGTTGTTTAGAGATTTTATACCTACTTTAACTAACTTAATTCTGGCCTGTTGATATTACACTTTTTTCTGTGATATTTCAGATATATGAAATTTTTGAAAATTTCCAGACATTGTATTATTAAGAAATGATTTCTCTATCTCTCCTACAGCATTTTCCAATTTCTCTTCTTTTTTCACTGTTAATCATAAATGCTTGTAATGTTCTGTTTTCGAAGACTATCCTGCCATCGTTCCCTTGGTCTTCTTCATCTATTATTCGGCATTCTTTCTATATGATTTTTCTGTTCTTCTTTCCATTTTTAGATCCAATAATTTATTCACTGTATTGTGAATAAATTATTTCATACTGAAATGTGGTCAAATGGATGAGTGCGAGCAAAGATCAGCAGAACTTGAAGGCTCCTTAAAGATATTGACAGAAAAAAGCTCAAATACTTTTGACACATTGGAAGGATGGAAGGAGGACTTCTCAAAACAGTAATAGAAATTAATGTTCCTGAAAAAGAGGAAGGGGTAGACCTTTAATGAAATGGATGGTGTATTTGGAGTAACCAATCTTTAGAGTTTCCAGAAAAGCATACAACAGGACCACCTAGTGAAGACTGGTATGGAACATCACCAAGGAAAGGAATTACCATATGGCAATTGATGATGTCCAGTGATTGTGATGTGATGGATGAAATTGACATCTCATTCATACTAATAATCCTTCCCAGATTCACATCATCAACCAACTGAATATCTCTGTGTGATCGATTGACAATGTCATTGATATAAAAGTTAAAGAATATGGGTCCCTATACTGAGAGCCCCCTGAGAGACCCCACTTGCAACCTTCCACTTCCTTGATCCCTTCTACATAACTCTCTGATACCTATTAGCAAGCCAATCTTCAATCCAATTCACTAACCTGATATCTAAAATCTGTATTCTGTAACTTAAATATTAGCTTATTGTGTGGCATCTTGTCAAATGATTTGTAAAATCCAAAAAAATGGCAGTATATACCTTTCCCTCATCAGCTGCTCTTTTCATCTTATTGTAAAAGGCAATTAGATTACTAAAACAAGAGCACCCTTTAACAAATTCATGCTGACCTTATAGCATGATTGTCATCTGCCAAAATCCTATATACAATAAATCAGTACTTTCTCCAAAATCTTAAAAACAAAAAAAATACATACTGGCCTGTAGTTTGACACTTCCATTCTACCAGTACATTTTGCAATGGGACTATTTTACCTTCCTTCTACTCCTTGTGCACCTTTTCCATGGGCAGATTCTCACTGAGAAGCCAAGTCAATGGAACTGTCAGTCAGCTTTAGCAAATTCTCTAAGAACATGTGGTGAAATCCTATTCAGTCCTTTTGCCTTATGGACATCTGGAGAACTTATTATTCATAATGCACTCTTCTCTTTCACTTCCAAACCTTGAATAACCTCTCCCCAATCCCTCTAGTAATAAAACCATCTTTTCAAGGATGAAATACCCCAATCAAGTGATCATTAAACAATTCCACTATGCCTTTTGCTTCTGATTCGGTCACTCTTCTTTGATTATAATTGAACAATATCATTCTTCCACAATCATTTCTCTTCCTACTGGCCACATAATAACGAACGAATTCCTTCAGCCCTGAGATTCAGAGGATATTCTTGGATCTCAAGGCTAATCTTTTCTCATATTCAAGTTTTGCCTTCCTTACCATGTTAGCTACTTTCCTAGCCTGGGTCTTATATTTTTCATGAAATGACTCTGAACTTCTTCTTTTGCAGCTTTTCCCACTTAAGTAGGGTCGCTGTTTGTAGTGAGTCTCCTCCACAATCTCCTGTCTTGGGCTGTAGCCACATCCAAGTTCTTCATTCTCAAGTCCTCCTTCACCATCTCTTCTTTGACTGCCCACCTTCCTCCTCCCCTGCACATCCATCTGCATGATCTTTCTTCCCACATACTCTTCCTCCCTCCTCATCACATGACCAAACCATCTCAGCCTTACCTCCTGCTTGTATCCTGCTGAGAGCAAGGATTATGAATGATATGCTGGCTGAAATGTGTGAGGAGATGGGAGTACAGTTTGTTAATGTGTGGAATGAGTTTGAGGGATGAAGTGAGCTGTATGGGAGTTTGAGTGGTTATGGTGTGAGTCGCTTGGAGAGACTGCTGCTGGAAGGTTGAGAAGTGAATAGAGAGAATGAATCAGATCGAGAGGGGAGTGATGTGGAAGAGCAGGAGAGTAAGACAGGAGAGATTGAAGAGGTGAATATGAATGGGAAAGTGGGTGGTATGAGTATAGAAAATGAGAGAATGGGTGTGCAGGGAAACGGGGAGGCTCGGATGGACAGTGGTACACGGCGTGAGAAAGGTGGATGCCCCAAGAGGAGGTGAGAGCATGTGTAGGCAGGAAAGGAATGGGATGACCAGGGATCAAGAGGAAACAGTTGGAATCGAAAAGGGTTCTAAAATGAAGAAGCAGAAAGGGAAATGGCCCCAGTCGAGCATAGAGAGATCACATCGAGTGAGTGGTATCAGTGGAAAAGTATCTGTAGATCCAGAAATGAGCTGTTGTGTTTGTATACAAATGCTAGAAGTATAAGAAACAAGGCAGATGAAATGGTTGCACTAATTGCGTCTATTCACCCAAAGATTGTTGGAATAAGTGAGACATGGTTGGAAGAGGATGACGTCCTGACAGGAATAGAGATGGAAGGGTATGATGTGTTTTGTGAGGATAGAAGGGGTAAAAAGGGAGGGGGAGTGCTATTGATGATAGAGAAAGAGTTATGTCCATACAAATTAGAGATGCAAGGCGGAAATAGTGCCAGTGGTTTTGAGGCAGTATGGTGTGAGATAGAGAGAATGGAATCAAATACTTGGTGGGATGTTGTTATAGACCACGTAATGTGGATTGTGGTGATAGTGAAATGTATAGTCAAATTAGCCAAGCAAATAAGAAAAAGGTGATCATTATGGGTGATTTTAATTATGGCAATATAGACTGGAATGAAGAGATAGCAACTAGAAGTAAAGAAAATTAGTTTCTTGAGTTTTTGAGGGATAACTACCCCAGACAGTATGTAACAGAGGGCACAAGAGGATTGAGGATCTTGGATTTGGTCATCTCAGCAGACGATATAATTATAAATGAGGTGTAAAATCATCCACCAATTGGTGAGAGTGACCATGAGGTAATAACCTGGGTGGTTGCCAGCAGTGCAAGGACCCCTGTGAGAAAAGGGTATATGTGGAACTACAATATACCATTGGGGGGGGGGGGGGGTGATTATGAAGAGCTCAGGAGACAGCTTGCGGGTGCAGCGTGGAATGAGGAGTTAGCTGGAAAAGAGATCAATGCAGCTTGGAGGATTTTCAAAACCTATCTAGTAGATGCAATGTCTAAATGTATTCCAAGGGTGAGAAGGTTAAATAAGGTAGGTGTGAGATGGATGAATAAAGAGATTCAGCATGCGATACAGAGAAAAAGGGCATTATGGAGGCAGCATAAGAGAAGTGGAAATAACCAATTTCATGAGGTCTACAAAGACCAGGCAGAGAGGGTGACTTGGTTGATGAGAGTAGCTAAACAGAGGTATGAACGGCAGTTAGCTAATGAAGCCAAAAAGAATCCTAGGGAGTTCTTTCGATATGTAGCTAGCGAAAAAAAGGATGATTATGAAAGGATGACATTGATTGGAGAAAATGGTATAAAGACAGCTGTTGCAGAATGTGTGGTGGAGATACTTAATGAGCAGTTTGTAAAGATCTTTCACTCTTGTGAATGTGACTTCATGGAGAGATTGAGAGCAGTTGATGTTAGGGAGGAGAGACTGACTGTAAGTGAGCAGGAGGTGTTTGGGGAGTTGAGTAAACTAGATGTAAATAAGGCTGTGGGACTTGATAATATATCACCGTGTATTCTGAAGGAATGTGCCAGGAAGTTGACACCTGCCTTGACATATTTTTTTAATATGAGTCTTGCACTTGGTCAAGTTCCTAAGGAGTGGAAGGAGGGCAAGATTGTGCCACTTCATAAAGGAGGTGATCGAACTCAAGCATCAAGCTATAGGCCTATCTTTGTGTCAGGTGTTGTGGTTAAGTTGTTGGAGAAGCTTGTAAGAAATAGGATCCAGAATTGGGTTGACAACAATGGTATTATCTTTGATGGACAGCATGGATTTGCTAAAGGGAGATCATGTTTTAGTAATCTACTTACTTATTACAATAAAGTGACTGCTTCCTTGGACAGAAGAGAAGGATACACAGTAACATAGTTGGATTTTGCAAAGGCTTTTGATAGAGTACTTCATGATAAGTTGACAGTCAAACTAGGGCAGATGGGGTTGGATATTAGATTAGTGCATTGGATTGGAGACTGGCTATCTGATAGATATCAATAAGTTGTGTATGGGGGTGCGATATATCCAGGAAAAGGAAAGTAACTAGTGGAGAGCCTCAAGGGTCTGTTTTAGGACCATTACTGTTTAACTTGTATATTAATGATATTGGCGAAAATTTGGATGGAGATATTCAGTTGTTTGCAGATGATGCAAAGTTGGGAGGAACCATGAAGAATAGAGATGATGTTGTGGCTTTACAAGAAGACTTGAATAAATTGAGTGATTGGGCACAGAAATGGGGATGTGAGTTCAATGTTGCAAAATGTAAGGTTTTAAAATTTGGAAAACAAAGATGGGATGCAGAATTTATACTTGGTGAGGATATATTGTTGGAGGTGGAGGAAATAAGAGATCTGGGGATGATAGTGGATAAGGATCTAAAATTTAGGGGACACATCGCCAAAATTGTGAAGACAACACAAAGACTTCTGGGAACGATGCGGAGGACACTGATGTGTAGAAATACGGAGATTCTTGTTCCATTGTATAAGGCTTTGATTAGGCCACACATGGACTATTGTGCCCAGATTTGGTCACCTGGTTTTCAGAAGGATGAAGAGATGTTGGAAAGGGTCCAAAGACGACTGACTAAGGTAGTTTCTGACCTCTGGAATGTCGAGTATGAGGAAAGATTGAGAAGATGTAATTTGCAGAATCTGGTGGACAGGAGGAAGAGGTGAGATATGATACAGACCTACAAGTTGGTAAAGGGTTGTTATAGGATCAATGGTGGAGAAGTTCTACAGAGAATAGTGGGAGATCAGGGGAGAACCAGAGGTCATCCCTGGAAACTGTATAAAGAGGGTGTGAGTAGGGTAGTGAGAGGGAGGTTTTTTTTGTGCAGAGTTGTGAATGATTGGATTGCCTTGCCTGAGAGTGTGGTGTCTGCAAGGAGTATGAGTGTATTTAATACACGGTATGATGAGATGTGTGTATGTGATAAAAGGACCTTCCAGATGAGTCTTTGACTCCATGAGGTCTTGGGGTAATAATAATTTTTTTTTTTTTTAATTATTTCTCAGATAAATTACATACATTATATGAAGACAATTATGCATAACAAATACTTTCTCATACATAAAGTTTTTTTTAAATAATAATAATAACAATAACTGTTTACAACATATATTATTATAATATTCATAATGATGATTATTACAGATGTTTCTTTGCAATTTTACACTCTGTATATACAATATCAATGGATATAATCACTATATTGCATATTTTGTTACAGTTATTACATATATTACATACATTTGATTACATATGATACATTACTTACATTTGTTTACATATGATACATCAGTGGTGCACCCAGAGGGGGAGGGGGGCAAGGGGCCTGGGCACCCCCCAAAGAAAAGGAAAAAACACTAGAAAAATTTCCAAAAATCTTTTCCTAAGTAAAATTCATTTTTTTTTATTTATGTTGTGTGCTACTTATGAATTAGCGATCACTGCAGATGCTCAGTTATATCTCGTTTGCGATGTGTAGTGTGTATTCGCAAAACATTTACTCAACTCGGCCCCCTCCAAGATTAAATCCTGAGTGCGCCACTGTGATACATTACTTATATTTGTTTACATATGATACTTACATTTCATACATTTGTTTACATATAATACATACATTGCATACTTTGGTTTACATGTGATACATCTTGGATGAGAACTAATTTCTCTGCTTTCATCCTCGAAGCTTATACGTAGCTTATCTGAGGATGACACCAGTTAGTTATTATTATTATTATTATTATTTTTTTTTTTTTTTTGCTGTGTTGGGAAGCTACGAAATCTATCATTGAGAATTTTAGTCGTGTTTCATGCTGCAATCACTTATACTGTCCCCACTGTTACACCGGATTGTGGTTGTCTTGCCCTTGAAACAAACTTTGTGTTGTGTGCTCTGAAGATGCTGGATATAATACCAGCGATTACAACATGTCTGACGAACACATAAGCCTATCCACGCGTATAAATATTCTTCACGGAGATAACATCATATGTAAGGCACGACAATACGGTAAGTGGAAAGTAAAATTGGCACTGCAACTGAACAGGTTGGCCTTCTTAAAAAGGTGCCGAGATACCAATTTGATACCAAACTGTATAAAAATTAGGAACAAGTTTCACTCGGCCAAAGCCCAACGTATTTATAAAAGAGCGAGTTTAGCACTATTACAGGAACAGGTATACGCTACTCACTGAGAATTTTCAAAAATAAATTCCTCGATCAGTGTACTTCGTGATACATTATCTGACATTTTGAACCCGCAGCTATGGGATATTTTGGATAGAATCTCCGACTCTACAGCCAATAAAGAATTTGCTAAAGTTAAAAACCGACACCAGAAAAAATTTGAAATCCTCCAGCAACGCAATGTTACACAGCGGCTGCATTTTCATCAAGATGGCGTCATTGTGAACCTATCATCGACAACCTTATCCAAAGAGGCCACAAGTGCATTAAGTCTTGGACACAATTTTGCCGTTACTCCAAAAGATGTGCCTAAAACCAAAATAATGGCTTCCGTTGAACGTGGGATTCACGACTTGCCTCCAGCCATAGCCAATAATATTAGGTTAGACGTGGCCAATATCCTTATCCATTCTAAGCCTCCCAAAAATAATATCCCACATAAAGAAATAATAGCTCTAAAAGAACTACGCAATAATAACCACATTACAATAACCAAATCAGACAAAGGAAACGGCACTGTAGTTATGGATACAACAGAATATGAAAGCAAAATGCATTCACTGCTCCAAGACCGGTCTACATATCAAATCATAGATCGAGATCCCACCAACTCACAAAAGAATAAGGTGTGCAAGTTACTGAACAAAATCACTTCCTGGCCTAAAGAAATTGTCAAAAAACTTAAACCCATACACGTTAAAGCACCCAGAATATATGGTGCTCCTAAAATACAAAAACAAGGTACACCTTTGCTTCCTATTGTAGATAGTATAAACAGTCCTACATATAAACTAGCCAAACATTTAGCAAAATTACTAACCACTTACACAAACAATTCTCCCTCTTTTGTTAAAAATTCTACCCACCTAAAAAGTATTTTAGAAAACCACACCTTAAATAGTTCAGACCTAATGATGAGTTTTGATATCACCTCATTATCCACTAATGTACCACTGATTGAAACACTTAACTTGCTAAATTCACAATTTCCCCCAGATATATTCCAGCTATTTAAATTCACAGTACAGGCAGATTATTTTACATGGAAAGGGAAAATATACAAACAGTTAGATGGGACAGCTATGGGTTCACCTCTTTCTCCCCCCTTATCCAACTTCTACATAGAACATCTGGAAAAATTAGCTATCAACACAGCCACTCTCAAACTTAGTCTCTGGCTACGCTATGTTGACGATGTGTTTGCCATTTGGCCACGTGGCCCAGACACATTGAATACATTTTTAGTGCATCTAAATAGCCAGCATCCTAAAATCCACTTTACAATGGAACTAGAAGCCAATGACTGCCTGCCTTTCTTGGACACACTGATCACACGTCTTCCAGAAGGTTCCTTATCATTTTCTGTTTACAGAAAACCCACACATACAGGAAGATACTTACACAAACAATCATACCGTCACCCTTCTCAACAATATGGTATCTTAAAAACACTAACCCATAGAGCTAGAGCAATCTGTTCCAATGACATTGCTCTCACTGCTGAACTTTCTCACTTACTTCAAACCTTCTTAAACAATGGTTATAATCCCCATAAAATAGATAACATACTAAATGCTACCCATAAATCCCCTCTATCTACCACAGAAGACTACAACAAAACCATCACCATCCCATACATTAAAGGCACATCTGAAAAGATATCTATGGTGCTTAACAAACACCAATTACGGACAGTATTTAAACCTTATATAAAATTAGCAACTCTCCTCCGTTCACCTAAGGACAAATGCACTCCTTTATCACATCCAGGTGTCTATGAAGTGCCCTGTTCTTGCCATCAAGCCTACTACGGACAGACAGGAAGAAATGTGGACATCCGCCTCAGTGAAGACAAAAAATATATCCGACACTTTTGCTATGGTAAGTCGGGTCTGGCAGACCATGCTTTGGATACCCCTGCACACAGGATCAATTGGAAAGAAATAAAAGTAATGCACAGAAGCTTCTACAAGTCAGAGAGGTTGTTCCTGGAATCAACAGAAGCCTTGAAACATACTCCAAACCTTAACAAGTATGGCTGTATAAATCTACCAAAGATTTGGGAGACAGTCATCCTAAGACCAAATTAATATTTATTACTTTTATCATTTGGACTACTATTTTAAAACTTTGAATTTTTTTTTTTTTAACCTAGATGGCACCATATTAGGACTTTAGTCTTGTGTTGCACACCTGCAATCACTTATACTGTCCTCACTGTTACATCGGATTGTGGTTGTCTTGCCCTTGTAACAAACTTTGTGTTGTGTGCTCTGAAGATGCTGGATATAATACCAGCGAAATATTAGCTTTTAAGTTAATAAATAGTTATTTTCTTAACCATCTGTGTTCTCTTTATACCGTGAAACCTATTACAACTATCATTGAGAAATTCACATGCACGCACACACACATACAATAACTTGAAATGTATTAATGCATCACTGAACTGGAAGCCTGAACGAATATATTGTGTTTCATTAAGTTTGTATGGTATTTTGGGTGCGTGTTTCTTGTTCATAGTATGTCCTTAGAGCTCTTTTCAGGCTATTGTAGTTTGTAAGGTTTCTGTATTCAAAAGGTAATTTGTTTATCATGTCTGGGATGTAGAAGTTTCGCGTGGCCTTTCCGTAGTGATTATTGTATTTATATGTGATATAATTGGTAGTCTGAGGTCTTGTTATATGGTATGTATTTCCGACTGTCCTGTAGTTGGCATTGAGATAATGTTTTAGCAAAGCTGCATAGTGACAAAAATGTTTTGCTGTCAGTATTTTGTGTTCTGACATTGCGATGTATATAAGGTCGTTATTTTCTCTTTGTTCCCAAAAGATCAGTTTTATCATTTTGTACTGTAGCGACATTAATCTATTTAATTTGTAGGGTGCACAGAAAGCATACGTTGTTATAGCGTATCTTAGTATATTTTGGCATAGTGCTTTGTATATTAGTGTTTTTAGGCATATGGAAACTGTCTTTTAACCTGTAGAGTTTGCCACTTATTGTTTGGAGTTTGTTGTGTAGATGGTTTATGTTGCTATTCCAGTTCATATCTGCATCGAAGTAAATTCCAAGGTATCGTATTGTTTCAACCTGAGTGATTGTAGTGGTTTTGTTGTTCTGTGTGTTTTTTATGTTGGAAAGTGGATGTTGGTTGGTTATATATTTGTTATCAACTGGTCGAGTCAGTGGATTTCTGAATATCATTAATTTTGTCTTTTCTGAGTTTAGGTGTATGGAGTTTTTCGTGAGCCAGTCTGTGATCAGATTTATGTCATGTTGCATATTTGTTTGGGCTATGCTTGCGTTATTATGGATGGATGTTATTGCTGTATCGTCTGCATATTGGAATATCTTACCTTTGAGTGGTAGCTGATTAATATCATGCATGTAAATGTTGAATAGAGTTGGGGAGAGTACAGCTCCCTGTGGTACTCCACAGGTTACTGGTAGCTCTCTGCTTCAGTTTGACCTGATACGTGTGATATGCTTTCTATTTTGAAGGTAGTTTGTAAACCACCTGTGAAGAGGCCTGTCTATTCCAACATGCCTCAGCTTTTCTAACAAGGTCTGATGTGTAAGTGTATCGAATGCTTTAGTTAGATCAATAAAGACTACCATGGCAATTTTGTTTTTGTCTAAGGCAGTATTAATTACGTCTGTAAAGTCTTCCCAGAGAGATGTTGTTCCCTTATTTTTCTGAAAACCATATTGTGTTTTGGGGATAATATGAAAGATCTCAGTGTATGCTGTGAGTTTCTTCAGTATTGATAATTGGTAATGTTGCTATGGGTCTGTAATTGCTGATTAAATTTCTTTTTCCATGTTTGTATATGGGTGTGATTATGGCAGTCTTTTGCATACTTGGTATCTGTCCTGTTTTAAATATTTTATTTATTAATTTTAGTAGAATAGGACTTAAACTAGTTGCATGTTGCTTTATATCTTTAGGTCTGATACCATCAATTCTTGGGCCTTTGTTTGGTTTGATTTGATGTATTGCAGAGAGAAGTTCTGCTTCTTTTATGGTTGTGAACCATAATGTCTGTTTTGATTGTGGTCCAAGTGGAGGGTCTCGTTTTGTGATTGGGGGAATATTTCTGTGCAGTTCTTGGATGGAGTCTGCAAAGTATTGGTTAAAGTCATTTGCTAGTTGTTGGATAGGTTTTGCATCTTTCATAAAGCTGCGTTTTATGGTTTCAGAGGCGGTGGTGTTGGGAACAAAATCTAGCATCTCATTGATCAGATCGAGGTTTGTTTCATGTTGTTTTGTGAAGAGGTTAGTTTGTCTCTGTAGTAGCTTCTTTTTGCATTTCTGATTTGTGTTGTAAGGCGATTCCTTGTTATCTTATATTCAGTTTTTAAAGCTGTGTTATTTGGATATTGCTTTAATTCTTTCCATAAAGCGTCTTTTCTGTGTATTTCTAGGATTAAGTTTTGTTTTATCCAAGGATTTTGTGTTGTTTTTGAATGAATTCTGACTTTCTTTGTAGCTTTCTTATATATTTCCTCCAGTGTGAGTTTAATGTTGTTGTATAAGATATCTGCTGACTTTGATGCTAGGTGTTCCCAGTCTGTTTTTCTTATATCGTGGTTGACTATTTCTTCGTCTATTATTGTTTTCTGTCACTTTTCTTCTCTGGGACATTGCATGGATATTGTCTTGGTGTGCAGGTGTTGGATTCTAATTATGTAGAAAATAGAATAAATGTTGTTTGATTCAGAATCAAACATGACTTTCCGTCACAAGAACTATATTTGTAAATATTATTTGATGTAAATAACATAAATTATAATTGATATCATATAACTACCTTAATTATGTCAAATATTTAATTGCTTAATCAAAGAAATGTTTTAATGGTAAATAGATTCTGTATTAAATATTATTAAGCTGTTTTATTTATTATTTTGTCAATATTGTAAGAACTTATATTTGTAATTTAACTACGCATTTATTAGAATGCAAATATTCTATTTATTCTTTTCATGAAAGTTAACGTTATGTAATAACTGAATGTAGTTATATAACCTAATGTAACATTCGCGAGAATGTTTACGTCTATCGGTTGTCATAGAGACGCGTGGAAATAAACGAGCGCGTGTGAAGGGAGCGTGGGCAGAAGAAGAAGAGAAAATAGATACATAGTAGTAAGTAGGGAGTCGGAACGGAACTTTGGAACTATAAGGTAGCAAGGAAGTAAACTAAAGAAGTAGAAGTAATTAAAAGATTCCTAAGGATAGGAGTTGAGTAGATATTTTTTTATATAAGTGAATCTTATAGTTGGCTGAAAGCAAAACCAGCCGTAATAATAAAAAGAAATTATTGCCGTAATCGGATAATTAGAGAACTGGACATTCAAAGAAGAATACTGAATAAATCCAGTCAGTCTACAATTACGACTTATTTCTGTACTACCATGAAAGGGAATTGTACGGAGTTAAACTAGTTGATGAATGATAAATAAGAATAATTAATGTACCTTATAGTTGTTATCTGGATTTTTGAAGCGCGATTAGTAATATTTTAGTTATTTAGTGTTTTGCAAGTGTGATAAATACAATTTGAAAGTGTGCTCACAAAATATTGGAAGTACTGAAGATTATTTCTGGTAATGACAGTCATATTAGTTTATTTCAGTGTATGCAGATTTAAGTATTAGTTCCGTTGCGCTGTTTCTAACATTAACTGTAGCTTACCATCGAGGCTGAGAGTTGAAAATATAGACATTGAAGTGATATCTACCGTGGTTAGTGCCTGTTATGAGTTAATCATAGAGTGTAGCTGAGAGATACATGGAAACTGATTAAATAAGAAATTCTATTGTAATAATTTGAGTAAAGAAACTTTGTGATTCTGAAACTGTGAAATTGTTTGAGAAAGTTTGAAAGATTGGATTAATATGAATGACTTGACTTGATGTGCTAACTTGACTGGTTTGTCATATTTAGAAGTGGAATTTATGTATTTGTCAAATAACCATATATTAAATATTTTGTTTGTTAATTTAAATATTGTGTTTGCCTGAATTTCTTTTTACTGCACCGTTCACAAAAACTTGAATCTAGCGGGAATCCCAGAAGGAAAGAAAATAAATATCATCGGCCTGAATGAGTGAAAAGACTACTAACTAATTTTGAATTAATCCTACTAATTCATATAGACTTATCTAAGGATAGAGTGGCGCAGTATAATAGAAATTTCTCTACCCTTAGATCAGTGATTAATTTGCAATTAGTTTTCCTTTATTTTATGAAAGTGACTTTTAGCAAGATGGTGGATTCGAACGTCAAAGGAGAAAGAGAACACGTCACGACACAGGTTTAGAGCGGTGAAGTAATGGTCTGCTACTTTGCACTTTATGACTGATGCAGTGACTGTTTGGTGGTGCTTGGATGGTTATATGATCTAGACAGGAGGCAGTGATAGTATTTCCGAATATTTCTTCTCTAGTACATGATGTTATTGTTGGTATTAGATTATACATGGATAGCGTGTCTAGATATTGTAAAGTGTTGTTCTGGTTTTCGTTTGCAATATTTATGTTTATGTCGCCAATTATCATTAGGTATTCGGTTGAGCATATTTCTTGGCTTGAAAGTCAGCAATTGAGTTTGTGCAAGAATTTTATCATGTTTAGGTTTGTTGGCCTGTAAATAGCATTTAGTATTATGGGATGCTGTCTATTGGTGGTATTAGTGATTTCGAGGCAAAGGGCTTCAGCATGCTCAAACTGATAGGCCGTTTCTTTTGCTATTAATTTGTGTTTGATAAATATTAATATTCCACCCCCTCTTTTTGTTTGGCGGCATGATCTATGTTGTTGGAAGCCTGGAATTTGGAAAGCAGTTGCTTCGTCATTAGTTATGGATACTTCTGTAAGAATAATATATCAATAATATCAGTGTAATTCCTCAGATAAGCCTGTAACAATAACCAATGTTTTCGGATGCTTCTGATGTTAATATGCAAGATTGAGAAACTTCTTGCTTGTACTGTGTGTTGTTTCCATGCATCAAGCGATTCAAAAGTAGAATTACTGATATATTCTGGTGTAATTACATTTATCTGATGGTTCACATTCATTTTTGTTGTGTTGAGATCTTCTTATTGAACTTAATGATAATAATAATAATAATAATAATCTTTGCTCCTAAGTTCGTAACTTTCACTGTTCCCCTTACATAGTCATTTCTCAGATGATCCTTTCTGGTCACACCGCACATCCACCTAAGCATTCTCATCTCTGCTACCTCCATACTGCTGATGTTATTTTTCCTCAGCGCCACAGTTTCAGCATACATCATAGCTGGTCTCACTACTGTCCTGTAGATTTTGCCTTTTAGATTGATTGGCACCCTCTTATTGCATAGCACTCCAACCATCTCTCTCTCTCTCTCTCTCTCTCTCTCTCTCCAGTTCCTCCATCCTGCTTGTATCCTGCATCCCACTTCCTTTTTAGCCTCACTATCCTCTTTCATTTTTGACCCTAAGTATCTAAAATCACTGACCTTCCTGTTGACATTTCCTTCCAGCTCTAGATCAGTCTCCTGACTGCCATCCACTTTGTAACACATATACTCTGTCTTACTTCTGCTCAGTCTCATACCTCTCTCTTCCAGTAATTTCCTCCAACTTTCCAGTTTAGCTGCCACTTTTTCTCTTGATTCTGCACACAGCACGATGTCATCTGCATACACCAAAGGTGCGTCTTCTCTCACCTTCTCCGTCACCACCTCCATCACAATATTAAACAGGAATGGACTTAATGCTGACCCTTGATGCAAGCCAACTGTCACTGGAAAACTTTTTGTCTCTCCCAGGTAGGTCCCAACTCTTGTCTTCACATTTCTATACATCTCCTGCACCAGCCTGACATATTTCTCCGGTACCTTCTTCTCCCTCAGACACCTCCAGACTTCTTGCTTGGCACTCTATCATATGCTTTCTCCAGATCAATAAATGCCAGATGTAGCTCCTTGCTTCTCTCGAAACTTTTCCCTTAACGAAACTTCAGGTTACAATATCTGTTGTAACCTGAAGATAGCATTTGTCATCGATCGACCAGGCATGAAGCCAAATTGCTCCCTTGCAATTTCCATAACCTCCTTTTCATCTGCAGTTTCAGTTAGATATCATTAGTCATTCACTTTATACTGAATCTTGTTCTCTTTTTCACTCAAGGTATATAACTTGCTGCTAATAAATATTTCTTCATCTCACCCTTCCAATTCTTACATCCACAGGATTGCTCCAAGCTAATTTCTAAGATTATTAATATCGCCTGTCTTATAATTCCACATAAATTTGTTTCTTCTCAACATTTCTGCATGTCTGCTTATCACCAAAGTCAAGACCATATGACCCCCTCTTTCGAATTGTGAGCAGGGATTTCATATTTCAGTGATTCCAGTAATTTTTGGAAAAGCTAAGGATATCAATGCCACTAATTTGTCTCCTTTCTTCCTGATATGCCTGGCATTTGTATAAAGAAGCATCAATAAATTGTCAGTATTTCTATACCTGTTATTATTGCCTCCAGACTCCATTTGACTCAGCATAACACCATGTGTTCCTCCATCTCTGGAGTGTGTATCCCTACAAGATGCCACTCCTGCATCCATCTACCATGATGACTCTAGTTTCCCTGCACTAATACAATCATTTGCACTGAGAATTGTTCTCAAATGTTTGTGCACTTCCTCATTCAAATGCCATCCATCTTTTGCATACAGTTCTCTTCTATCCTGAAATGCACTCCATATATCCACTTAATCCAAGCCTCTCTTTTGACACATTCTCGCTATCATGCCATTAATTTTTTATGCTCTTCTCTTCATCTCAGCATTATCGTAATAGGTAACATGCTTAGTATCTTCCCTCTCACATACTCTTCTGCCATACAACCTCAAGCATTAACCTCAAATCTCTCCCTACTTGATTCACACTGCCTCGGGTCATTTGTACCCATTATCACAATAATCTCAACCACTCTTTCCCCTTGCTTAATTGCCATAGTTGCACTCTATCATTCCTCCAGTCAAGCACTCTTCTAGCATTTTATCTTGCACTCCACAAATTATTGAATCTCCATACATCACACTGCAGCCCTCACTCTCTCTCTCTCCTCCCCAATCTCTCTTTCCTTGCATTTCCATTTTCCTGCCTTTGTGTCATCTCTCCATCCCTTACTCCTATGCTGCCTTGCCTTCCTCTCAGTCCCTCTCATCCTCTGGTGCCTCTACTCTTTTTCATTTCACATCAGTTCGCCTTACTACTCTTCTAATATCTTCTTTCATTCTTCTAAACTTATTTTTCATATGTTTCACCTCTCTCACTGTCTCTCTCCAAGAAACCTCCTCTTACTTGACATTCACTACCCAATTGTTATCATTCTCTAAATCTACTACATTCATTTCCACATGACACTCATCTTCCTCACCATCAACCACACCACTCTTCACTTGTTTCTGACACACCACTACCAAAGCCACTTAAATCGAAGTTGATATCTATTACCAAGCTCTGCCTATTTCCTACATGCACTCCACAGTCTGCCATGTTCTTTCTTGAATAATATTTGTATATTTGTGTCTACGAGTCTACCGCTCACTTCTGAATGCTACTTGACTTTGATTCTCTTTATTTCTTGATTCTTCTAAAACTTTTTTTTTTTATAATATGACATTCAGTTTCATCCTGCTCCAATCAAAGTGGTGATCACTTATCTTTGAGCTGGAAGAAATTTCATATTCCTAATTCATTTCTCCAGCATACTCTTGTGTCCTGAACTAGTGTGAAGACATCATGCTCAATAATAAGATAGTCAATGCAACTTTTCTCATTTCTTGTGTTGTCTCTTTATGTGAAATTGTGCATATATTTATGTTGGAATATTGCATTAGTAATGACCAGTTCATATTCTGAACAGAAATCCAGCAGGTATTTAAAATTAGCTTTGCCCTTTTATTTAAAGTTTATTTATATGTCTGGTATTTGTTTCCTACTCTTCTGTATAGATCCCCAACAAGGACCAATTTTTCTTTTTCTCTATGTTGGCTACCTTCTCTCTGACTAAAAATCCTCCACTTCTTAGTAGAATCTACTGTGGAACTGTAAGTCCAAATAAGGCTTATTGTCTAATTCCCCATTTTGATGTCTATCTGCATTGCTACTTGATATTGCCTGCCATTCAAGAAGATTAGTAATCAACACTAGAGACAAGGATATAGTTAAAACTTCCTTTTCCCAATCATTATTGCTTGAAGACAACATCTTGAGATTCTTCTAAATAACAGATACAACTGTTTTTGTTTTGGTAACACCAATTATGTTGATATGGTGCTTGTTTAATTCTTCTGCTTGGTTCAACTTCTTTTCCATTGATGTTGATGTTGTCTATCTTGAATTCTGCTGATGTTGAGTTAAAGTTAGTAAAAACGCAAACAGTAAACACGTCTTCTACCAGTAGTAGACATTTTTACTGTTTGTTCTAGTTTCATGATAAATAATGGGTGTGGACTTCAGCTGGCATGACATTTTATCTTGTTGGATTTGAGCCAAAACAGAATACAGTTTGGCTGACTAAATCACCAATTTTCCAGCCATCCTCATTTGTAGGTAGATATTTATATAGGTAGATATTTACTGTTGGGGTGCAGTACCAAGAGAAAGTGTGGATTGGATATTGTTATTGGATATCTTATTCTCTTAAGTTATAATAAGCAGAAAACAAAATGTATAATGAAGCATCTTTTATTCACTAAGTATTTTGCATTTTTTTAAACAGACAATTGCAGCACTTTTATCAAAGTCAAATTTTGCACAATACTCCGAAACCTTCTGTTTCTTCATTACATCATACAAAAGCGAGAGTGTTATATAATTTCAATTCGCAGAGTGAAAGGTAAGTTAAATTTCATTTCAGTTTTCTAGTTTATTTATATATAAACTTCTCAGTGGTTCTTTCTAATTATAGCAAATGCTTATATATGCTGAGTATTAGTTTATTTTTGTCATTTGTTTATTTGAGACAAATGCTAGGCAGGGAGATATTGTGTATGTGTGTTGTTAAATTGTGAATGAAACTATGTTGTGTAATTTATTTTTTTCATTCACATTTAACATTGCTTATTATATATTAATCATGATTTGTATAAAAAATTATTTATTGTTCCTTAGTTAAGGATTACTATTTAAATATTTATTATAAACTTAACCTACTATTAATTTATTAAATAATAATATGTGTAGAAATTTATGATAACTAAAAAATATATATAAAATAACGAAAAGTGTTATTATAAATAATTGTATACGTAATGAAAAAGCTGATTAAGTAGCTCAAATATTCTGTTTATTCTTATTTGTAAAAATTTAACGTTATGTAATCACTTATGTAGTAGTAGAGGGTGTATTACATTAGCGAAATGTTTGCGTTCATTGGTTGTCATGGAGACGCATGAAATAAACAAGCACGAGTCGAAGAGTGCGTGACCTCGGAACCAAAAGGAGAAGGAAAAAGATTAAGAATTTTAATTAGAGAGAAAAGGGGGGAGTTTTGCGGAGCCTGAAGGAAGGTAGGATACAAGCAAAAAAGTGAAAGAAAATTATAAATTCTTTAGGGCAGAAATTCATGAGAAGAGTGTTTGAAGTGAGCAAAAACGTAGTGAATCATATACTCAGCTGCAAGTGAAATCAGCTGTTGTTGTAGAGGAAAATTGATGTCGTAATCGGATAAATAAAGAACTGGACATTCAATGGGAAATTCTGATTAGTTCCAGTTAGTCTAGGATTACGTCTTAATTCTATGTTGCCCTGAGAAGAATTATAATGAATTTAACTAGTTGGAGAAAAGTAAACAAGGAAAAATATCAGTGCCTTATTGCTGTTGTTTAGAGTAGTGAAGCGCGATTAACAGTAGTTCAGTTAAAGCGTTGGAGAATTTTATTTAATGTGTTCCGCTAGCTTAAATAAGTTAATTCATAAGTGTGCTCACAATAAATTGATGTATTGAAGATTGTATCTGGTAAGAGTAGTCTTACATGTTTGTTTATTCTAACATTAACTATAACGTATCTTCGAAGTTCAAGGTCCGAAATAATTGATTGCTTGGAATATTGTCTACCTTGATTAGTGCCTGCTGTGAATTTAAACATTAAGTACAACTGATAGATATGTGCAGACTGATCAAAAGAGAAGTTTTGTTTTATTAACTTGAGTTAAGAAGGCTTGTAATTTTGAAGCTGTGAATTGTATGTTAAAGTTTAGAACATTGAATTGGAATGAGTGACTTAGCAAGATGTATTAAGTTATTTGTATTGTTTCATTTAAAGGTAGAATTCTTGTATTTGTTATATATCATATATTAAATGTTTTATTTTGTTAATCTAAATATTGTGTTTGCCTGAATTCCCTTTTATTGCACCGTTCATAAAAAATTCGAATCTTGCGGGTGCCCCAAGTAGAATAGTAAATAATTCGGCCTAAATGAGAAGACTGCTAACTTAATTAAGAATTGATCCTACTGTTTTATATAGACTAATCTAAAAATAGGGTGGCGCAGTATAATTATAAATTTCCCTACTTTTGGATCGGTGATCAATTTGCAATTAGTTGTTTTATTAATAAGAGTGACTTGAAACAAGATGGCAGATTAGAACACAACATGAAAATAGAACATCACGACAAATGGCGCAGTCGACAGGATGTGATTTAATCGATAGGAATGAAATTTAGCAACTATAAGTTAAGAAATTGAGTTTAGTTTTAGTGATAACAATCATAGAAATGCTCCCTGAAATTTTAGAAGGTGAAATAAATAAATCACAGTGAACTGGTTATAATCTGGAGTCAGGCAAAGATAAAAGTTTAAAGTAGAAAGATTGTATTAATTGAGTAAGTAATTTATTAATCATTATGGCTGGCACATCAAACTCTGAAATGAATGATAGTGAATTCTTTCGTACGGTAAACCCGCAACAAGTTTTTCCCCAATTTTCAGGTGAAGAATCAGATGATGTACTATTTTTCTTTACCTATGTTGAAAAACTTAGAGAGATAGCTAGTTGGACTGATTTTCAATTGCTAGTTTTGATTAGAAGTAAATTAATAGGTAAAGCAAAAACATTTTTATATTCTTCTCCAATACTTCGGGAAACTTTTGAGTATTCTAAATTTAAGGAAACTTTATTGTCCCAATTTTGTAAACTTAGAAGTGTAGGTCCTAATTTATGGAAGTTACAGAAAATTATTCAAAAGGATAAGGAGACTGTTACTGATTTCCACAATCGTTTATTAACATTGGCCAACAGTTTGAATGTTACTGGTGAAGATAAACCTCACTTAGATTGGGCAGTATTCCAACAATTTAGGCAAGGTCTTAGGCAAGAATTGCGAGAAACAGCCTATAAGAAGAAAGTTTCCACCTTAGAAGAGTGTGTCAAAACTGTCAAGGAAAGAGAACAAATATTAGGAGACCTTTATCCTTCAACCAATGTAAGTCTTGTGAATGTTGTGAATAAGACTGATAGTTCCTTCAACCAATCAGAAATAGAAAAGAGAAGTAAAGTTGAAAAAGGAAAAGCAAAGAATATTGGAGAAAATTCAAGTAGTGTAAACTGCATGACTGAAGGTAAAGAGCAATTGGACAAGAAACTGATGACAGAAGTAAAAACTTTAATTCACCAGGAGGTGAATAAATTGAATCAGCCAATATTAAATAGTCTTGATGAAGTTGTAAAGCAATTGTCGACTATTACCTTGAGATCTCAAGAAAATCAAAACCCCACTACAAATAAAATTAATGAGATGATCAAACATGAAGTTGAAAAACAAAGTCAACCTATTTTAAATAGTCTAGATAAAGTAATCCGAGAATTAGATGATGTTAGACAACAAATGTCTGTTATTCCTCAATCCAAGACAGACATAAAACAAAGAAATCCTGTTAAATGTTATAATTGCAACAAAGTTGGACATTATGCTAGGGACTGTTTCCATAACAAAGAAAACTACTATAACAACAGATGGAACTCAAAATTTGGATATGTGACCCACAGGAGAAATAACAGAATTCAGAAATATCAAGCATCTAATGAAAGAATGATGAGAATTAGAGGTGATATCCTGGGCTCTAAATGTGACATCTTATTAGATACAGGATGCAATGCCTCTACAATCAGAATGGATTATTTCCTAACCTTAAAGAACAAACTGTGGAAGAGCACTGCCAAGCTGAGACAACCTGTAAGGATTACTTCTCTCTCAGACTCAAACTCTGTGGCATATGAAAAACTTCGAGCAAGGATATACCTACCAGAATTTGGACTGTATGTGTGTGGCAAGACTTACTTGTGGTTCCCACTACTTCCAATCTAAGTTCTCACATTATCTTAGGAACAAACTTCTTAGCAAGATATAAATTTTCTTGTGACTTTTCTAAGAAGGAAATATCCGTGATGAACAAGAGGAGATATACCAGAAGAAATGAAATTCATGATTGTGATAAGACTAAGCATCAAACAAAACAGTTTAGATTGCCGTTTGAATTAGGACCATCTACTAAAGAAAAGTCGGCTGTGAATCAATCATCTAAAAGAGATAGTGATGATAACTCTCATGTGCACATTCAGTCTGACACACCACTTGTCACTGATGAACAACAAGTAGTAGTGACAAAGCCTAAAGCAGAAATTGCCACTAATAGTGAGATAACAGTTGAAGTCAATTTTGGTAAAATGACCAATCTATATAATGGAACAAATCACCAAGTTGTGAAACAGCTAAAACTTAATTCTGGTAATAGAAAATGTGAATTTAATTCAGAAGAGAAAATCCCATACCACAGACATAGAAGACACGCAGAAATTGATAATAATAGTAATAAGAAATTTAATGAGAATATGAAAGAGAATAAATACACTAAACATAATAAGGAACCAAGTTTCAGTCAAACTAGGTACTACTTGAGGAATCGAAAAGGAAATATGTAATCCAGTCCTTCCGTGAAGGAGCCTAGTGTGAAAAGAAAAATTTTTCTTATAACAAAAATTTTTCAAAGAAAGGGTGAGCCTATGTTAAATTGTGAATGAAACTATGTTGTGTAATTTATTTTTTTCATTCACATTTAACATTGCTTATTATATATTAATCATGATTTGTATAAAAAATTATGTATTGTTCCTTAGTTAAGGATTACTATTTAAATATTTATTATAAACTTAACCTACTATTAATTTATTAAATAATAATATGTGTAGAAATTTATGATAACTAAAAAATATATATAAAATAACGAAAAGTGTTATTATAAATAATTGTATACGTAATGAAAAAGCTGATTAAGTAGCTCAAATATTCTGTTTATTCTTATTTGTAAAAATTTAACGTTATGTAATCACTTATGTAGTAGTAGAGCGTTGTATTACATTAGCGAAATGTTTGCGTTCATTGGTTGTCATGGAGACGCATGAAATAAACAAGCACGAGTCGAAGAGTGCGTGACCTCGGAACCAAAAGGAGAAGGAAAAAGATTAAGAATTTTAATTAGAGAGAAAAGGGGGGAGTTTTGCGGAGCCTGAAGGAAGGTAGGATACAAGCAAAAAAGTGAAAGAAAATTATAAATTCTTTAGGGCAGAAATTCATGAGAAGAGTGTTTGAAGTGAGCAAAAACGTAGTGAATCATATACTCAGCTACAAGTGAAATCAGCTGTTGTTGTAGAGGAAAATTGATGTCGTAATCGGATAAATAAAGAACTGGACATTCAATGGGAAATTCTGATTAGTTCCAGTTAGTCTAGGATTACGTCTTAATTCTATGTTGCCCTGAGAAGAATTATAATGAATTTAACTAGTTGGAGAAAAGTAAACAAGGAAAAATATCAGTGCCTTATTGCTGTTGTTTAGAGTAGTGAAGCGCGATTAACAGTAGTTCAGTTAAAGCGTTGGAGAATTTTATTTAATGTGTTCCGCTAGCTTAAATAAGTTAATTCATAAGTGTGCTCACAATAAATTGATGTATTGAAGATTGTATCTGGTAAGAGTAGTCTTACATGTTTGTTTATTCTAACATTAACTATAACGTATCTTCGAAGTTCAAGGTCCGAAATAATTGATTGCTTGGAATATTGTCTACCTTGATTAGTGCCTGCTGTGAATTTAAACATTAAGTACAACTGATAGATATGTGCAGACTGATCAAAAGAGAAGTTTTGTTTTATTAACTTGAGTTAAGAAGGCTTGTAATTTTGAAGCTGTGAATTGTATGTTAAAGTTTAGAACATTGAATTGGAATGAGTGACTTAGCAAGATGTATTAAGTTATTTGTATTGTTTCATTTAAAGGTAGAATTCTTGTATTTGTTATATATCATATATTAAATGTTTTATTTTGTTAATCTAAATATTGTGTTTGCCTGAATTCCCTTTTATTGCACCGTTCATAAAAAATTCGAATCTTGCGGGTGCCCCAAGTAGAATAGTAAATAATTCAGCCTAAATGAGAAGACTGCTAACTTAATTAAGAATTGATCCTACTGTTTTATATAGACTAATCTAAAAATAGGGTGGCGCAGTATAATTATAAATTTCCCTACTTTTGGATCGGTGATCAATTTGCAATTAGTTGTTTTATTAATAAGAGTGACTTGAAACAAGATGGCAGATTAGAACACAACATGAAAATAGAACGTCACGACAGTGTGTACGTTTGCATGCACATCTCTGTGATAGGTAGAAGTAGCTACAGTGTGCTCAAAACAATTTATTAACTAATAGCAAAGAAGAAAACCTTGTTGAGGTGTGACCAATGAAAATTTATAGGAATAATGAAAGTTAGGAAATGAGCCACATTTGGGACAAATGATAGTGCAAATGGTAGCCTGTAAAGGACTCTTTTGGAACACACCATGTGTGAGAGGCTTTCAAGGATTGGATATAGCAGCAGATGATCTTGCTTAGTTTTACTCCTGTCATCTATGAGTACACAACATTAAAATTGGCAATTAAAGTGGGGGTGGAAGACCATGCATGCCCTGAGAAATCATGTTTGCCATTGTTCCATACATACATACAGCAGAGACAGAGCATGGTGACAGCAACATGAATCATTAGATCCATCTTGCTATGTTCCAACACTGAAGATTGGCACACATTAGATCATTAGATAATTGTGTTTATAATTAGCTATATTTAGGCAGTTGATGATTTTCATAACCTACTCCGAGTCTACCACCCTGCTTATTTGTGGATTGACGAATTTGTGGCTGTACTTTCACCTTTTGTAGGTGGGATTTACAAAAAAATTTTCTGTATAAAACATGATGCATTTCAAGGATACATATTTTTGTAATATTATTTCAATAAATTTTAATAGATAAATATAATAAAGGATAAAACTAAAGCTCATTAAAAACTTTACAGCATGTTAAGTTTATTTTGCTAGTGTAACATTTGAACACAAAGTGACTACAAAGTAAACAGTTAATATACCAATAGGAAATCAAGTAATGATCACTCTTGGAGTGATCATTACTTGATTCCGCACATCACAGACGGGTTTGCTTCCCGTCTGCGATGTGCGGAACTTTATCTGGTCTCTTTGGACTAAAGGTGAGTAAGCCGGTCTCATATGGAGGTAGAGGATTTTTTTACCTGGAAACTCAGGTTTTTTTGACCCTCAGAACAGGCAAACTGGCCCCATGAACATATATGGATTTACAGTCATGAAGCCTTACAACAATGTGGAAGAGATAGGTATTATTTCTAGGAAAATTCCCATGTTACTCCTCTAAAATAAACTATTTTAATGGCTAATATAGCCTACTTTCGTTTAGGAGTGCCCCTTTTTTAACAATGTCATTGGCACTTTTACCCAAATTACTGAAGTGTTATAAAACTAATATATGAAGAATAAAAAAGGAGGAAAATTTGGACATACCTTTGGAGGCAGAAAACAACATCCAAAAAAGGTATGTCCAAATTTTCCTCCTTTATTATTCTTTTTTATTCTTCATATATTAGTTACTGAAGTGTTATTTTATAACACTTCAGTAATGCCCTAAGGTTTGGGGTAAAGAGCCAATGACATTATAAAAAAAAGGGGCACACTCCTAAATGAAAGTAGGCTATATTAGCCATTAAAATAATCAAAGAGATAGGATTCTCACCACATTCTCCTTACACCTATAGTCAACCATGAGTCACATCATAGTAGTCAATCTCCTCAACAGAGATGAATGATGTGAACAAGGATGTGAATCATCCACTGAAATTGAAATAATATGGATACAAAGCATAAATTGCTTAATAATATTTCATTCATATGGTCCTTTGGGGTTGTTAAGAACAGCATTTTAAGTTATACGTAGATTACTTATATTTATATATAGAAGGTAGTTAAGTGGTGTATCACATATTGTTAAAATATAGAGGATCAGAGGAAGTTGTAGAAATTTTTTTTCACTTGGTTGTAAAGTATCTTCCTAGGTCTATCTCCTATCTGATCCAGGAAGATACTTTCTGGATCCTGTCTTTTGCTGTTCAGCAGTGATCAGAGAAATAGGTACCCTGAAATTCTGTATTTATTTATTTATTATCTGAGAAAACCATTATGTCAGGGTTTCCCAACCGTCTTGCTAAAGTGAAGCACTAAAGCGAGCAAAATTTTTTGCAGATCCCTTATATAGAAGGGATCTGCAAAACTCAGTCTTTAAAATAAACATGAAAAAAAAAGGAAGACATCAATAAACACTTACCATTTTACAATTTAGTGCTCTGTAAATCAAAAAAATTGAGTTCATTTTAATGACTGCAATGCAGTTGTTATTTTGAATTGCAGAGTTTTTCAAAGTCTGGTATGATGGACATAACTTGTAGCATCATATCATTTCATTGATTCATCAATTAAAAAAAAATAATAAGTGAATGTTTGTAAACAAGATTCATGGAGCCCACTTTGAAAAACCCTGCATTATTGTATCTGAAGTCTAATTATTTAAAATAAAGAGCCAATAGGCTTCATTTTGGTGATGTAAACATTATTTAAATTAAGGGGATATTAAATCCCACATTGTTTTAAAACTGAATAAGAAACTCAAAGATCGAAATCAAAGAGTTTCATGCTGAATATAGTAACTATAAAAGTATCGGCAACTACTAGCGTAAGCTAAAGCACGTAGTCCAAGTACGTAGTACAAACTAGGGCAACTCGTAGCAAAGGTGGAGGAAGTTCTGATCACTATTCTTAGTATTTTCCATAATGTTAAACCCATCTCCTAGGAGATGTATGATGTTATACATTATGGTGGGAGGTCACTACCCAGACCGGTTTCAATCTTTATTGAGATCTCATCAGCGAGTAGCTAGACCAAAATAATACAAAGGGTATAGCTAAAAGACCTTATATATTCTGCTATACGAGTTGTCAAAAAGGTGCACCCATAATTTATTTAAAATAAAGAGCCAATAGGCTTCAAAAAAAATGAAGTCTAATTTTTTTAGATCTAAAACAAAAAGTTATAAAAGTTTTAATTTGGCTTTTTTTTTTCTTTTTTTTAACAGGCTTTTGCAAACTTCTCTGCCCATCGTGGGTTTCAAATCCACAACCTGTTGGATATATTTACTCAGCCAACCAGGCTGGCAACTAATATTTCGACTAACAGAATGCTAGCAGGAAAATGTTTGTCATTTTATTTAACAGTATTAATTCACAACACAAGAATAATAAGAAAATAATTAATATTTATTTAACTTATTTGTTGATATTTCACTGGTGTCATATCCAGAGTCTTGAGAGCACAAAAACAGTTTGTCACATATGCAGAGGTTGCATTTTCAAGAATCACCACATATATTGAAATCACATAAAATGGGATGGGATGTTAGAGTATTGGAATCTCCCTCGTTCTTAAACAAGGGAGATTCTGATCTTTCAAGATTAATTTAATCAAAAGTTCGTCTACACCCTCTGTCCAAAAAGAAGCCAAAAAACTTTTCAAAAATAGAAGAAACTAGTGGTGACTAGTTTCTTCTATTTTCGATAACATAAAGGTACCTGTTGTATCTTTTTGTTATCGAAAGCGGCAACCTTGATTAGTGTTGTGTAAACTGTTTGACATTTGTTTCATTAGAAGCCGAGTTATGGTGCCAAGAGTGACAGTGTGTTTTGACGAACGGTCGGAAAATGAGTTTCAAACATAGAGCTGCAATTCTTTTGTGTTAAAAACTTGATAAAGGTTTTACCGAAATGCATCAAATGCTTCAAAAAGCATACGGTGATGAAAGCTTATTCTGTACTCAAGTTTGCGAGTGGTTTAAGTGATTTCAAAGTGTTCGTGAGACACTTCAGGACAACGAAAAGCTGGGCCGTCCAAAAACTGGACCGAGCGAAGTTAACATCCAAAAAATGCGTGATTTCATCAAATAAAACCCGAAATCGTCTGTGAGATTGATTGAAGATGAATTGGGGATTCCAAAATCAACTGTGCACAACATTTTGACCGAGAGTTTGGGGCCTTCGTAAATTGAGCTCGTGATTTGTTCCCCACAAGTTGACCAACAACCAAAAAATGTATCGAATTGAACACTGCAAGGACCTCATTAAAACATAAGGACTCAGACTTCCTTGAAACGATCGTTACTGGTGAACTAATGTGGCGTTTTGAGTATGAACCAGAAACAAAGCACCAGAGTGCTGAATGAAGACCACCAGAAGAGAGGCATCCGAAAAAAAGTCGCTTGGAGAAGTCAAAAGTAAAGACAATGCTGATTTGTTTCTAAGATTCCAAGCACATTATCCACAAAGAATTCATTCCGCCTGGCCAAACGATTAATGGTGAGTTTTATCTCGAAGTTTTGAAGCGATTGATAGCGAGAGTTTGTCCCCACAAGTTGACCGACAACCAAAAAATGTATCGAATTGAACACTGCAAGGACCTCATTAAAACATAAGGACTCAAATGAAACTTCCTTGAGAGTTTGTCGCATGCAGCATGAATATCGTGATGCAGGCAGCTGGTCACTTTTGCGTGATAATGCACCATCTCATCATTCGAACATCGTGAGACAGTTTTTGAACAAAAACCAAGTTTTTGTGTTGGATCACTCGCCATATTCACCTGATTTAGCACCCTGTGACTTCTTTCTCTTCCCCTGACTTCATTTGCCAATGAAAGGAAAGCGATACAACATCATTGAAAACATTCAAGCGGCAGTAACCATGACCCTCAACAGTATCCCAAAAACTGATATAAAAAACTCATTTAATGAATTAATTGACCATGCCAAACACTGTTATTGAAGCTGAGGGACAGTATATTGATTGAAATAAACGATTGGAATTGGCCTGTGTTTTATTTTCTATCAAAAGTTTGGTTTCTTTTTGGACAGAGGGTGTATTTTTCATACATATTAAGGGCATAAGATTAGTAAATAAAATATTCAGCACATATAAAACAGCTGACTATTAAAGTAGTTCTTTATTTTCACAATGAATACATCTTAATTACATCTTTAGTTGGCATGCTAAAGTTGAAGGGGCATAGGAGGCTGAGGGCTGCTTTTATAAGAACTTTTCAATGGAAACCTGACTTGCAGTTTTCCAATTCTGATTATAATCTCTAGGTGTGTAACCTCCTTCTGCTTTCTTTGCTTTGAAGAGATCATGAAATTTTCAGTGCGAACACAAATTGCATAAGCGCCTCTGTAGTGCAATTGGAAGAATGATGGTACATCTATTCAATTGGAAAAGGCCTAAGTTCGATTCTTGTCATGACTGGAGGAATCTTTATGTATGGTTTTTTCAATTGAAGGTGTGTTAGCCTATCTTGTATGGAGGTAGCAGGGTTTTTCCTCCCAGAAACTCAGGTTTTTCATCCTGCATACAGACAAATCGGCCTTCAGAACACACACAATTTACAGACAAAATTATTAGTACTAGTGGGCAGTAGATGGCATTGGTGAATTAAGTGGTGGAGATGGAGAGTTGTAGAGTAATGCCCTCCCTTGATGAGTCTTTGGACTCCTTGAAGGTGTCATGAAATAATAATAATAATCTGCAGCTTCGGCAGTCATGTTGAGATTTTGAAATGCATAGTGATGCTCATGGCATAAATTAATGATGCCAAGAAGTTATATTCTTGATTTCATCCTTTATCCAAGTGTAAGCAAACAAAGTTTGCATGTAAAGTCACTTAACGACTGGACTACTTGTATATAGAGGTTAATGACTTCATATCAATTGCCTTAGTATCCCATAATGCAATATCCATAAAGATATGTATATTGCATTATGGGATACTAAGGCAATTGATATGAAGTCATTATGTGCTATGCATTATGGGAAGGGCTACTACACAGACCAGTTTTGACCTTTATTGAAGTCTCATCAGTGGGAGTCAGACCCAGAAGTGATAACAAGGTTGGTCATTTCCATATACAAGTAGTCAAAAGGTGTCACATCTTATTACTAAAATACTCTGGATTAGAGATAGATGTTGATAGATGAAACCAAGAATATGACTTCTTGGCATCTTTAATTTATAGTATAGCCAAGTAGAAAAACTTTCAAAAACTTGCCCAACACTATTACACCCAGATGGTACTATTGCATTATCACCTATAGCAAAAAATGTCTACCTTTCTGCCTCTTACTTCTCTTCCAATTGTTGCATGGCTGATCATGATAAACTTCCAATTATCATTTAAAACACTGAGACTCGTGCCCAGTTGACCTTTCATCAGAAAACGATCAGAAAAATCTTGTCCAATTGGATACCAGAAAGTCTCCTTGCCCCTGATGGCATTCCACCAATTCTTCTAACGATCTGTGCTCCAGAATTGATTCCTACTCTATGCTTTTTTACATTCTCTTATTTCACTGGTCTTGAAATTTGCTCACACATACAACCTACTGATAAAAAGTTGATAATCCTTATCTTCAAACTACCAGCCAATTCCTGTCATCTCAGTTCCTTCTAAAGTAATGAAAAGAACCATTAACACTCTCCTATGCTACCTTGAGAATTCTCTCACTTAATAAATGACCTCCAGTATGAATTCCATTATTGCTGATCAACAGGAGATCCATTTACCTATGTGACCCAGTGGTCTCTGGATAACACCATGGGAAAATTTGGTAAATTTCAAGTGGTTGTCCTTTATCTCCAAAGCTTATGATGGATTGGCACAAAGGTCTGTTAAGCAAACTCCCATCATTTGGTCTGTTCTGTGACTTCTGCAATTGGGCTACCAGCTTTCTAACTGGACACCCACTTCAAGTGACGATGGATGCTCCTTATTGTCTAACTATACAACTAATGCTGGGATCTCACAAGGCTCTGTTCTTTTGCTCGCCTCTTCCATCTATACATTAATGATCCACTCCACTCACTGCCAGTTCAACATGCAGTATCATTGATGATAGCATGTCATGCACTCCTTTTCATTTGAAAAAACCTTGCTGTGCACAAATCATTACAACCTGCAGAACCCTAACGTCTGCTACCTTAAATTCTGATAGTCAAAACATTTATCAATGGAGTTTGGATAACCTTATTGATTTCTGTGTCAGCAAAACACAGCTCTGATTTATTTCCCACAAAAAAAAAAGAAAGAATTATTTTCTTCCATTGTTATATTTGACAGATCTCTATTCAAGATGAGACTTATCTTCTTGGATAACTCTAACCTTAAACCTCTCTTGGCACAAACATATCACAAATATTGCTTCCTCTGCATCCAAAAAAATTAAGTTTTCTCTTTCACTCAAGGCGTTACTTTAACTCCAAACAGCTTGTAACCTTATGCAAATTACAAATCTGTTTGACCATTGAATATTGTTCTTACCACTCTGGGGTGGTACCCTAAGAGCTCCCTAAAAATACTGGATAAAGAAAAAGGGTTAGTTTGATTAATGAACTCTCACACACTAATATACTAACTCACTGCTTTATTTGTTAATTATTTATATTCTTTTTTTTTTTTTTTGTTATAACAAAATACAGAACCTGTAGATTGGTTTATTATTATTATTATTAGTTATGAATTATTCACATTTTAAACCCTTTAGAATTGACATTAATAAATTCTCACATTCTCTGTCAAATCCATCCAACTACATGCAGCAGCTAATCAATTTCTCCTCCTTGTTCATCCCTTCTACTGCTGCTGCTGCCTTCCTCATGTGTTTCCCCCAAAGAATACAATCCACAGCTCTTAGTCAAATGTGAACAAATTTCTTCTTTCCCATCCACAGTACAAGTGTACTATAGGTTGATCAACCTCTTGTGGATGGATTTTCTATTAACAAAAAAAAAAAGTGTCATGGGATGGCAGGTTTTTCTTCTAGAAACTTGGTTTGTCCTCTTCAAACCAGTCAGCAGTCAAGAATGAAGACAAGCATAGCAGACTGGAGGTATGATTAATTATCCTACTATTACCAAATGTCAATTTTATTAAAACAGCCCAATTGACAGGCCACTCTTCTTAATAATAAAAGATAATGGGATTATAATGGATGGAATAGAAGAATAAATGAATTATCATAAAGATAAATTTGTATTCTCAAATTTTCATGTTAATATAGTTTTCTATTAAGTTTTCTTACATGTAAATCATTTGAAAAATTAAAATGCAAATGTTTTTGTTTCAACATGAAATGATTCAGACCATAGTATAACAAATCTTGAATTTATATATAATTTTTTTTTTAATAAAGAGAAATAAATTTAAAGAAAGGAGATATAGTAAAGATTATACGTCAGTTAGACAAGAATTGGTATGAAGGAGAATGCCAAAAAACTGTTGGAATTTTTCCTACTAGTTATGTTGAGGTAAATGAAATTTTATAATTTCTCCTTAAGTACTAAAGTTAAATAATAATTTTATTGATGCAACACTTGAAATGTGTGGGAAGGCTTATATGTTTGTCATACATGTTCATTCATTTTAATGGTATAGATGAGAACACAGACTGATAAGAAAATAACTATTAATCAACTTATTGCTGATATTTGAGAGAGAGGTATGAGAATGCTAGAAGAGGAGAGAGTGGAAACAGTAGGAGAGATGGAATGAGAGAGAGAGGTATGGGAGTGCTAGAAGAGGAGAGAATGGAAACAGTAGGAGAGATGAAATGAGAGAGAGGTATGGGGGTGCTAGAAGAGGAGAGAATGAAAACAGTAGGAGAGATGGAATAAGAGAGAGGTCTGGGAATGAAAGAAGAGGAGAAAATGGAAACAATAGGAGAGAGGGAATGGTAAGAGGTATAGTGTATGGGGACTCAATGATCTGTGGTGTTCAAGATAGAATGCATGAGGAGTGTTTGCCAGGAGGAACGATAGAAAGTGTGGCTTTGGCAGTTAAGAGAGGTGAAAGGATGGATGAGATGATTGTGATGGTGGTGTAAATAGGGCAGCGACAGATATGAGATTCTTGTTTGAGGTGGTACGAAAGAAGACACAGAGAGGAAAGATAATGTGTGTGTTGCCTAGGTATGATAATGACGAGCTGAGGAGAAGAGCAGTAATATTGAATGACATAATAGTTAGAATGTGTGACAAGAGAGGACTGGAATATGTGGATGCTTGGAGTGCATTTGAAGATAGAGTGGAATTGTATGCGAGAGACTGCTTACATTTGAATGAGGAAGGACGTAGGCATCTGGAGAGATTGCTGTTCTGAACAAGTCAGTGTGTCCCAGGGAGGATGGTAGCAGGGGTGGCCTCTTGTGGGAATGGGTACTTGGGAGAAGGGGGACGACATCAGCTAACACTGAGCTCAGTGGAGTCTAGAGGGGGATAATGCTGGGTATAGAAACAACGACATTAATATGCTTTATACTAATGCCAGGAGTATCCAGAATAAGGGAGAGGAATTGGTTGGTGGCGCAGATAGCATCAGCCTGGCCAAAAATTATTGGGATCACTGAGACATGGTTGACAGAAGAGGATATAATAACAGGAATAGAATATAATAACAGGGTACAGCATTTTTCCGCAGGATAGGAGGGGAAAGCATGGTGGTGGGGTACTGCATATGATAAGCGATGACCTATGTCCGATAAGAGTGGAGACTTTGGAAGGCAGTGGCACTAATGATTTTGAAAGTATATGGTGTGAGGTAGAGGTGTGCAAGACAGGATATTTAGTGGGGTGTGGCTACAGAACCAGGAGCACAGAGGGTGGGGACCAGGAAATGTTTAGACAGCTAAGTTTGGCAGGTGCAAGAAGAATGATTGTTATGGGAGATTTTAACTTCAGTAGTATAAATTGGAGAGAGGAAGATGCATGTAGCAATAGGGGAATGGAATTTCTAGAATTCTTGAGGGACAAATGTCTTAGGCAACATGTAACAGAGGGAACAAGAGGTTCAAAAGTTTTGGATTTGGTTATAGCATCAGAAGAGTTGATAATAACTGAGTTGACGTCTCTCCCACCAGTTGGAGAGAGTGACCATATGGTGTTGACTTGGAAAATGAATAGACATGCAGGAGTATCCAAGAACGGGAACATATGTGGAATTATGAGGCAGGTGATTATAACAGTCTTAGACATCAACTCTGGGAAGTTTCATGGAGGGAGAAATTGGAAGGCTGGGTATCATTAGTGCTTGGGAAATTGTGACGGAATATTTGTTAGCATCAATAGTAAGCTGTATTCCACAAGTGAAGAAGAGGACACAATTTGGTGTGAAGTGGATGATAAACAATATTAAACAGCAACTGCATGTGAAAAAGAAGCTATAGAAGAGATATAAGGAGACAGGTGAAGAGCAGATGCATGAAGAATATAAGACACAGGTGAAGAGCAGATGCATGAAGAATATAAGACACAGGTGAAGAACAGATGCATGAAGAATATAAGACACAGGCCAGGAGAGTGACTAGTATGGTAAGGAAGGCGAAACTGGAATATGAGAAGAGATTGGACCTAAGATCCAAAGAAATCCTAGGGATTTCTTTGAATCTTAGGTCTGCCTTTAACGAGATCTGCCTTTAACGTATGGGATGATGACAGTTTTGTAGTCTTCTGTGGTAGACAGTAAGGGGGGAGGGAATTCTGGGGAGCATTTAGTATTTTTTCTATCTTATGGGGATTATAGCCATTGGCCAAGAAGGCATGATATAAGTGAGTGAGTTCAGCAGTGAGAGCAAAGTCATCAGAACAAATCGCCCTAGCTCTGTGGGTTAGTGTTTTTAGGATACCATATTGTTGAGATGTGTGATGGTGTGATTGTTTATGTAAATATCTCCTGTATGTGTGGGCTTTCTATAAACCGAGAATGATAAGGAATCATCTGAAAGACGGATTAGTGTATCCAGGAAGGACAGACAGTCATTAGCTTCTAGTTCCATTGTAAGGTGGATTTTTAGGTGTTGACTATTTAAATGTGCTAAGAAAGTATCCAATGTGTCTGGGCCATGTGGCCAAATAGCAAACACATCATCAACATAGCATAGCCAAAGCCTTGGTTTGAGCATGGCTGTATTGATAGGTAGCTTTTTCCAATTGCTCTATGTAGAAGTTGGCTAAGGGAGAAGGGGGGGGGGGGAGCCCATTGCTGTCCCATGTAATTGTTTGTATATTTTTCCTTTCCATGTAAAATAATCTGCCTGTACTGTGAATTTAAATAGTTGAAATATATCAGGGGTAAATTGTGACTTTAGTAAATCAAGGGTTTCAATTAATGGTACATTTGTGAATAGTGAGGTGATATCAAAACTCATGATTATATCTGAACTTTTTAAGGTATGGATTTCTAAAATATTTTTAGGTTTGTAGAATTTTTAACAAAAGAGGAAGAATTGTTTGTGGCTAAATGTCTAGCAAGTTTATATGTGGGACTGTTTATACTATCCATAATAGGGCATAAAGGTGTACCTGGTTTGTGAATTTTTGGTGCTCCATATCCTGGGTGTTTTAACGTGGAAGGACTTGAGTTTGTTAACTGTTTCTTTAGGCCAGGAAGTGATTTTCTTTTTGTTCAATAATTTGCATACTTTATTCTTTTGTGAGTTGCTGGGAACCTGATCTATAATTTGGTATGTTGACTGATCTTTGAGAAATGTGTGTGCATTTTGCTTTCATATTCTGTTGAATCCATCCCCACAGTTGAACATAAAAAGTACATCTGGCGCTATCGCAAGTCAAGTCTAGCAGACCATGCTTTATATGCTCCTGCATGCAGGATCGATTGGAAAAAAACAAAAGTGCTGCACAAATGCTGTCAGAGAGGTTGTTCCTGGAATCAACAGAAGCCCTGAAACATACTTCAAACCTCAACAAGTATGGCTATATAAATTTGCCAAAGATTTGGGAGATAGTCATCTTAAGACCAAATTAATACCTGATTTCTCTCTCTTTTTTTTTTTTTTTCCAACATAGATGGTGCCTAATTAGGACTTTAGTCTTTGTGTTGTAAGTTACAATTGTTCAAACTAGTCCCGTTGTTATATTGGATTTGGTTGTCTCACATACTGTGACAAACTGTTTTTGTTCTCTGAAGATGCTGGATAGAATATCAGCAAAATATTAGCAATAAGTTAATAAGCAGTTATTTTCTTATCAGTCTGTGTTCTCATCTATACTGTTAAAATTAATCAACACTCTTGAAAATGATACTGTGAAAATATATGGTTTTTCCTGTTAATGTACAGTGCATTATCACTTGGAAGGAGAAAAAGTATTAGACAGAAATAAGAAATATTATAACACCTCAGAATGTGATGAAAAGAACTTTGAAAAGGATTTGAAGGTATGGTTCCGATGTTGGAAAAACTGATTAGTGTGATACCTTTTTATTGACAATAGTAAATTTTGAAATAGAGAGAGTAGAGGTGATGAATGGCATGATGGCTGAGCTCTGTCAGGCAAAAGGCATGTTGCTCATAAATGTATTTATCAAATTTGACAAGAAATTAGAATGGTTTAAAAGAGATTAGCTGCATTTGAATTGGTTTGTTGGATGTTTGTGACTACTGTTTGTTGTGTGTGTGAGAGAGAGAGAGAGAGAGAGAGAGAGAGAAGCAGGCAGGCAGGCAGGGTACAGAGAGGGAATGAGAAGCATGTTATAGAAAGTGGATACAATAGTGAGAGAGAGAGAGTGAACACTCTCCATGTTCAAGTGGTTCCCTGTAATTAACTAGAGAGAAAGTGTCTATTCCATTTTAACAATGCAGTGACTGTATTTTATGCACTATATAGTACATAAGACCAAACCTAGTGATAATACATCAGGAGGCTTCCTGACCAGTTGGTAACCTTGCTGCTCCACATCATGCCTGGAGAGACTGAATCTCAGTTTTATATGGTATGTGGGAGACACTGTCAAGGCATGCATGTACAACAGAGTGGTCACTTCATGTGTAGAACATGCTTATGCATTTTGCACTACCAGCATGCCCATGCTTTTCAGTTAAGTTTTTGACATCACAATAATGAACACAATTAAAAAAATACAGTAACGCTGAAGATAGAAAACAAATCTCACACACACACAAAAAAAAAATACAAAAACTATACACAAAACACAAGAAATAATATCAAAAATACAATAAAAAATCTTAAAGAACAGCAAATAACTATTTCCTGTTAGCAATGATCTAGCGCATATTGTCCTTTTTAATGCATATTCCACCTATGGCTAAAAGTTATGTAATCTTGAAAATGTTCTAGCATCCAAACATGAACTTTTCAATCCACTTCAGGCATCTAGTTAGCAGTATAAATGGTCAGATAATCTTGACCATTCTCCCAACCAGCTCTCTTTCCAAATGTACTGTAGTTGTTACTCCCCTTCATTTACTTTTCTGTAGAAAATTTTTACTTACCTATTCTCAATTGTGTGTCCTCTGTCACTACAATGATACCAAATCGGATAGCTTCCTTGATTTCTGCTACTACTAGTACTTTTCATAGTGTGGTTGCTACTCTACCTCTCATTTCTAAACACCTATTTTGACTGAATAACTGAAATTATCTCTGCTGAAATGAAGGCCTTTATCTCCACTCTACCCAAATCCCCAACTACTATCCAAACCTTGTTTCTTCATAAGTGTGCCAAAGCAGTCGAGAATGAAAATTTTTCATATCTGAAGTGGTTCAAATCAAAAATGCTGGCTTCATACTCAGTCTATACTGAGTTCCTCAACATCTGTTTTTTTTTTATTTTTTTCTATTTTTTGGGATGGGGGAAATCAACAGATCCAAATCTCATGTAAGTCTTTTGCATTTGATCCTTTGAAAGGATCAAATGCAAAAGACTTACTTCTTGCTCAAATAGCAAACCACCCTTTTTGTACCTGATAAAAGCTTCTTTTAAAATGAGAATGTTGACTATAAAAGATTGAGGTTGCAATTTATTAGACATTAGTGCTGTGGATGTATTATTATACTGTGGATATGCTAAGAGCTAGATCATATAGCAACCTTGCGCTTAGACTAAATGTGGATGTTTTCAAGCGACTTCAATCCTCTCCTAATTAGATAGCTGTCTCATACTCTATGAAGAAATTCATCTACCATCTTAGACATTCATAAACATTTGGAAATACAGGAATCCCTTGCTTTACACAGCTAAAGGATTCAATTAAAAATTTTGCCTAAGCAAAATTTTTAATTAAATTTAAAAATTCAAAATTCAAAATTGAAGAGGTGTACAGGATATGATAGTACTATATGAAAAATTTACATCATGACTAACTTCCTATCTACAATTTTCCTCCAAATCAGTCTTTTACTTGTCAAGACTCCAATATTATCATTATCAGAGCTTATGTTTCTATCGTCTAAGGCACATTGTACTGTATCAATCCACCTATATCTTGGTCTTCCTCCGAGTCGTTTTCCTGCCAACCTGGCAGAGAACACTGTTTTGCTAATCTTTCCTCGCCCATTCTGCACCCATTTGACCATACCACCTGAGATTAGCTCTGCTAACATTCCTGGATGCTGACAAAGTCAAGTTCTTTCCTAATATCCTCGTTTTTAATATGATATTGCCATTGATGTCATCTGTTCATGCCTGTAATCTTTCTCAGGACTCTCATATCTGCAGTCTCTAGTCTTTATTCAAGTGTTTTACTTCTGACCCAGCTCTCAGATCCATAAGTTAAAACTGGTTCGAACACTGTCATATATATACAGCTAATTTAGTGTTCCGACTAATTTCTCTCTTATTCCATATGAATTTATTCAGTTGACTTCCTACCGTACCAGCCTTGTTGATTCTGTTGAGAAAAACTGTATACGGCAGAATAATTTTAAGGAATGGCGATGGTAGGGAGGTCACTGAATCAGTTGATATAGTGGAATTACTGAGTGAGCACTTTGCAAGAGTATATCATCCAGGTGGTGACATTGAAGGAATGACGGAACCATTACTTTATAAGGGAATTGTAGTGAATGAATTGGAGGTGAATAGTCTATTACAAAACCTTAATGTGAATACATCTGTGAGATTGGATGGTATACCAGCACGGGTCTTACATGAAGCAGCTGAAGAATTGTCAGTGCTCTTGACCATATTGTTCAATCTGAGTCTTGGGTCTGGTTTAGTTCTGAAGGGGTGGAAGGAGGGGAAAATAGTTCCACTGCATAAAGGAGGATCCAAGACAGCTAGTGCAAATTACCGACTGATCAGCATATCAGGAGTCGTTGTCAAGGTCTTGGAGAAAGTAGTCAAGAGTAAAATACAGGAATGGATTGATGAAAATGAGATACTGTATGGGGGACAGCATGGTTTTATGAAGGGTAGATCATGCTTCAGTAACTTGCTCAAGTTTTATAACACAGTGACGGCTGAACTGGATAGGAGTAATCGGTTTACAGTGATTCTGCTGGACCCGGATAAGGCCTTTTACAGGATATCACACGGAATTCTAATCCGTAAACTGCAACATATGGGGATGGATATAGTGTTGGTGAGATGGATAGGTGGGTGATTGATGGAGAGATATCAGAGGGTAGTTTATTCAGGAGTAGAGTCCAAAAGATGGCCTGTGACTAGTGGTGTGCTGCAAGGTTCTGTTTTTGGACCACTACTATTTAATTTGTTCATTAATGATATAGAAAAGGATCAGAGAGGAACAGTTCATTTGTTTGCTGATGATGCAAAGTTGGGTAGGACAATAGTGAATGCAGATGATGTCAGAATTTCAGGATGATTTGGATAGATTGGAGGACTGGGCTGAGGAGAATGGATGTCAATTTAATGTGGCAAAATGTAAAGTTATGTATTTTGGGGTGAAAAGATTAGCAGCAGTATACCACATTGGTGAAACGGTACTCCAGGAGATGAACGAGGCCAGGGATTTGGGAGTGTTGGTGGATATGGAGTTGAAGTTTAGGGGGCACATTATAAAAGTAGCTAAATCAGCTCATCACTTGGCTGCTAAAAAATACATTGATGAGCAGACACAAGCAAGTTATTGTTCCTCTGTATCGAGACTTGATAAGACCCCACTCGACTACTGTGCCCAGATTTGGTTGCCTGGGTTTCTTCTAGATGGGGAGAAGGTGGAGAGGATCCAGAGGCGAGTGACCAAGATGATAGCAGGTCTATGGAATGAACCTTATGAGAACAGGTTGAAGATTTGTGGGTTGCAGAAATTGGTTGATAGGCGGAAAAGGGGGGGAGGGATATGATTGAAACATTCAAATTACTGAAGGGTTTCTATAGGATTAATTCAGAGAATATATTTGAGAACAGGACTGGTGGTGGGAGGACTAGGGGCCATCCATGGAAGCTGGGCAAGAGTGTGGTTACTAAGAGTGTTAGAGCTAGGTTTTTTACTTTTAGAGTAGTGAATGAGTGGAATAAGCTGCCAGAGTCTATTGTGGATGCTATGACTGTGAATGAGTTCAAGGCAAAGTATGATAGATACTGTGTGAATGTTGAATAGTTGATGAACATGATGTTCGGGGCCTCCCTTGATGAGTCGAAGGACTCCTTGGATTTGCCCGTAATAATAATAATGGTTGTTGAGTAAATGCAGAATATGATTTGGTTGACTAAATCACAAATTGCTATCCCATCCTTGTTCATTCATGATCCAGATGGATACTTAATAATGTGGTGCACTGTGAGAAGGTGAGCCTTGGTCACCTGTGTGCATTCCTTACAGGTTATGTTTAGTTCTTCATATTATCCAGCTTCAACATTTAAGCAATCTCTCTATATTTGCATATTTTAATTACTAAAATTAGTATTGATTTGAATTGTTTTAACTTAAATAATTTGCCAGTATGTATGCTAATATTTCTACATGTTCACAGATGTTTTTGATAAAGTAATATTTTCATAATTTTTTGCACTACAAAATATTTTTTTGTAATATTTGCAGATTTCTTACATTGAGATTTGTTTGTTTGAAACAGGTTATTGCATTAGAAGATACCATTCCAGAATCAAATAAGATAGCAGATGGAATAGCTTGTGCCAAGTACGATTTTGATGCGCAGACCTCTGTAGAATTATCCCTACAAAAGGTAAAACCTCATTAATACTTTGCATCAACAGAGATGAATATAAAATTACTTTTATTATATTACCATTGCTAACAAATCCCTATGGATCAGATTCACTGCAAGAGATCTCACTTAACCAGCAACATACGAGGAGGGTGTGATAAGTTCTGATAACAAAACTTATATTAAAGCAATCGATATAACCATGCAAAAGAGCATATGAGAATATAAGAATATAAGAACATAAGTTACTTCATAACTTTGCTACTAGTGTTTTCTTGTGGTTATATTAGTTGCTTTAATATCATTTTTGTTCTAGGTGTTTATCAGAACTTCCCTGATCCCCCCCCCCCTTGGATGTATGTTAAACTCCTTAAAGTCATTCATAGTTGTAGTATTTACAACAGGATCTATAGCTGCATTCCATTCTCTCTCCATGGAAAAAAGAAATCTACTACCTTGCTCTTTTCTTCACCACACCTTTTCCACTTGTTACATCAGTATTATTTGTGTAAACCCTTACCAACCTCAGTATGCCTATTGAGTTGGTGGCCTGGTTGACTGAGTGTTTAGCATATCTGCTCTCCAGCCAAAAGCTGCATGTTTGGATCTTGCTGTGGGCATGGATGTTTGTGATTGTCTGTGGAAATGCTAGTGATGGTGGTGGTGGGTAGTAGATGGCATTGGTGTAGTTGCAGTCAGTTGTAGTTGGTGGAATGTGTGGTGGAGAGAGACAGTTGTAGAGTAGTTGCCCTCCCTTGATGAGTCTTTGAACTCCTTGGAGGTGTCATATAATAATAATAATCATCATCAAATTCCTGACATGTACCCTCAAGAGGTGTACAGGATATGATAGTACTACATGAAAAATTTACATCATTACTAACTTCCTATCTACAATTTTCCTCCAAATCAGTCTGTTACTTGTCAAGACTCCAACATTATCAGATCTTATATTTCTATCGTCTAAAGCACTTTATACCGTATCAATCCACCTATATCTTGGTCTTCCTCTGGGTCGTTTTCCTGCCAACCGGGCGGAGAACACTTGTTTTGCTAATCTTTCCTCGCCCATTCGACCATACCACCTGAGATTAGCTCTGCTGATGCACTCCTGGATGCTGACAATGTCAAGTTCTTTCCTAATATCCTCGTTTTTAATATGATATTACCATCGATGCCATCTGTTCACGCCTCTGATCTTTCTCAGGACTCTCATATCTGCGGTCTCTAGTCTTTGGTCAAGTGTTTTACTTCTGACCCAGATCTCAGATCCATAAGTTAAAACTGGTTTGAACACTGTCTTGTATACAGCTAATTTAGTGTTCCGACTAATTTCTCTCTTATTCCATATGAATTTATTCAGTTGACTTCCTACCATACCAGCCTTGTTGATTCTATTATCTGTTTCCATATTTAATTTACCATCTTCACTAAAAATCGTGCCTAAGTAGCTGAAATGTTTTACTTGTTCCACAGGTTCTCCATTCACGACACAGTTGACATTTTCAATGATTCTGCCTATTTTCATTGTCTTTGTCTTTTTAATGCTGACCTTCATACCATATCTACTACAACAGTTATTCAATTTAGTCAGGGATTTATTCAGAAGTATAACATTGTCTGCATAAAGCAAAGAGCTGACATTAACATCTCCAATTCTGATATCATGTTTAATACCACTTTCCTTCATAATGTGATCCATATAGATAATGTACATCCTTGTCTAACACCAGATTTAACATTAAACCATCTTCCTGTACATCCTTCAATTCTAACTGCCGACTTACAACTCGAATACAGACTAAGTATTGCTTGATATAATGCCCCACTGACACCATATAACTGTAGTGTATTGAATAGTTTCTCTCTTGGCACTATGTCATATGCATTTTCCAAATCTACAAAACTTAAATACAGATCTTTGTTATATTCCTATGCTTTCTCGACTATTTGTCGTAAAATGAAGATCTGATCTTGAGAGCCTCCATTTGGCCTGAATCCAGCTTGTTCTTCACCAAGCTTTTGTTCCACAATTCTTTTCAACTGTTTCTCAAGTATACTTGCATAGATCTTGCCAGGAACACTCAATAGGTAAATACCTCTGTAATTCTCAAATCAAAGGGAAATAAAATCTTCAGTTTTATTTCCCTTTTTATATATGTGCACTATTAGAGCTCTACTTCAATCATTGGGAATTCATCCCTCTGTCCAGCCTTTCTGAACTATGCAGTGCAGCCACTGTAAGACTTTTATACCACCATGCTTCAGCATTTCTGGTAGAATATCATCTACTCCTGCTGCCTTTCCACATTTGAAGCCTTTGATGGGTTTTTCTACTTCAACTATGGATATGTATTCCTGACTGTATGCCTGGTCAGTGTTTTTTGCCACTGTGCTATCACTGCTTGTTTCATTTAGCTTTTTTTCAAAGTAATTACTCCATACTTCAAAGATATCCTTTTCTCCTGTTTTCATGTCACCTTTATCATCTCTAATTCCTTTTACAGCACTCTTTCCTCCATTTCTAAGCTTCTTCAAAAACCTCCAGAATATCTTACCATCTTCTTGATATTTATTTTCTATGTTCTTGCCAAAGTCCTCTCATGACTTTTGTTTAACTAGTTTTACACAGTGGTTAGCTTTCTTACATTTGTCTATGTATTCTCTAAGAACAAAAGCGGACTTATTTGCCAGGAACTTTTGATATGCTTTCTTCCTTTCCTTCCTGCCTCTTTAACTTCCTGTGTCCACCATGGAGTTCTGATTTTTCTATCCTTGCAGACAACCTCACTACATGCCTCTCTGGCTGAATCAATCAGGATTTTTTTCAAGACTTGGCGCTGAATCTGCAAGGTTTGGTTCCTGTTCTCAAACTCTTTCATTTTTTCTTCAATAATCTTTCTGTATATTAGTCTATAGTTCACATCTGAGAGCTGCTCAACTTTTATTCGCTTTAAAACTTTCTAACATGTTATTCTTTTTAATATGAAATTCAATTTTATCCTGCTCAAGACTAAATAGTGATCACTCCCAATTTCAAATCCTCTGTACACTCTGGTGTCCTGCACCACGGAGAAAACATCACTATCAACAATAACATAGTCAATGAGACTTTTCTTATTACTTGTCTCTTCTCTCCATGTGAATTTGTGCACATTTTTATGTTGGAACATGGTGTTAGTAATAACCAGTCCATGTCCTCAGCAGAAATCCAACAGGTATTTGCCATTATTATTAGCTTTGCTCTTTTCTCCAAATTTTTCCAAAATGTTTTTTGTATGTCTGACAATCATTTCCTACTCTGCTGTTTAGATCCCCAACAAGGACCAACTTTTCCTTTTTCATTGTGTTAGTTGCTTTCTCTAAAGCCTTAAAAAATTCCCCCACTTCTACTAAGGTAGAAGTGGGGGAATTTTTTCACAAATGAGTCTCGTTGTTGAGTTCCCCATTCTCATATTTGCCTACATCACTCTACTTGAGACTGCCTGCCATTCAAGAAGATTAGCCTCGTATTTAGTACTGAATACTATGGCTACTACTTTTCCTTGATTGTCATTGCCTGAATATAACATTTTGTATTTATTGCTCAGAAAGATCTCACCAGTTTTTGTCTTTTTTGTTTCAGTCACCCCTATTATGTCAGTCTGGTACTTATCTAATTCCTCAGCTAGCTCCATTTCTTTGCCATTCAGGCTTCTTATGTTGATAGTACTGATCTTTAACTCTGGTGATGTTGAGTTGGGGTGTGTTTTCGGATTTGTTCCAGTAGCTGGCTTTTCGCTGTTCGCCCTGGTTCCCTGGTGAAAACAATGGGGGGCCTTGTTTAACCAGGCGACGCCTCAGCCAGCATGAAATTTTGTCATGTTCTACCATCATATTTTATTTTGGTTTAACCAATAAGAATACAGTTTGGTCGGCTAAATCCCAAATTGCCAGCCCATGCTCGTTCGTTCAGTATCCAGGTAGATACCCAACAGGGTGCACCACGAGAAGATGAGGATTGAACATTAGGTCAGAAGGCCTGGTCAGTTCTCCGCATTCCTTTAAAGGCTATGTAGAGGTCTCCTCTCAGTTATACAGCTTCGACCCTTAAGCACCCCCCCCCCACACACACACACATAATAATAATAATAATAATATTTCTGTCTGTTTGTTAAACTTAGCAATTTATGCACATCTCCCTATAACTAATATCTCAGTCATAATACTTCCCCAGTCACATGTTTCTAAAAACCAGGAGAATATATTTGCATACAATCATCCATATATGGTCTCATCAGAATCTGAGTAGCACACTGATCTCTTTATCTCTGCTTGGCAGTGTTCTTGATTTAGCCATAGCGTAAAAACTGCTTCTATTGATTGCATTCAGAACTCTTCAAATTGACAATTCCACATCATCCATACCTTAATTACAGTTTAACTGATTAGCACTCCTTGACAAAAAATATAACTTAAGTGAAAAAATTTCATTGAGACAGTTTTTATTAAACAAACTTAGTATACCATGTCAGACATACAAAAATATATTGGGAAAATTTGGAGAAAAGAGCAAAGCTAATAATAATGGCAAATACCTGTTGGATTTCTGCTCAGGACATGGACTGGTTATTACTAACACCATGTTCCAACATAAAAATGTGCACAAATTCACATGGAGAGAAGAGGGAAGAAATAAGAAAAGTCTCATTGCCTATGTTATTGTTGATAATGATGTTTTCTCCCTGGTGCAGGATACCAGAGTGTACAGAGGATTTGAAATTGGAAGCGATCATTGTTTAGTCTTGAGCAGGATAAAATTGAATTTCATATTGAAAAGAATAACATGTAAGAAAGTTTTAAAGGGAATAAAAGTTGAGCAGCTCTCAGATGTGAACTGTAGACTAAAATACACAAAGATTATTGAAGAAAAAATGAAAGAGTTTGAGAACAGGAACCAAACCTTGGAGAGTCAGTGGCAAGCCTTGAAGAAAACCTTGATTGATTCAGCCAGAGAGGCATGTGGTGAGGTTGTCTGCAAGGATAGAAAAATCAGAACTCCATGGTGGACACAGGAAGTTAAAGAGGCAGTGAAGGAAAAGAAGAAAGCATATCAAAAGTTCCTGGCAAATAAGTCAGCTTTTGTTCTTACAGAATGCAGAGACAAATGTAAGAAAGGCTAAACACTGTGTAAAACTAGCTAAACAAAAGTCATGGGAGGACTTTGGCAAGAACATAGAAAATAAATATCAAGAAGGTGGCAAAATATTTTGGAGGTTTTTGAAGAAGCTTAGAAATGGAGGAAAGAGTGCTGTAAAAGGAGTTAGAGATGATAAAGGTGATATGAAAACGGTTGAAAAAGATATTCTTGAAGTATGGAGTAATTCGAGAAATTGCTGAATAAAAAAAGCAGTGATAGCACAGTGGTTAAAAACACTCAACAGGCATGCAGTCAGATATACATATTCATACTTGAAGTAGAAAAAACCATCAAAGGCTTGAAATGTGGAAAGGCAGCAGGAGTAGATGATATTTTACCAGAAATGCTGAAGTATGGTGGTATAAAAGGTTTGCGGTGGCTGCCCTGCATAGTTCTGAAAGCCTAGACAGAGGGACGAATTCCCGATGATTGGAGTAGAGCTCTCATAATACTCATATATAAAAAGGGAAATAAAACTGAATGTGAGAATTACGGAGGTATTTCCCTTCTGAGTGTAGTACTTTCATATCCTGTTTTCGTGTAGTACTATCATATCCTGTACACCCCTTGGGGGTACATGGCTGGAATTTCATGATGATGATGAGTACACCATTTCTTTCACTTTTCATTTCTGTTACACCATCAGTTATTACAACACAAATTATTTGTTGGATTTTTTGTTTTATTTTTTTTAATCTTCTTGAATTGCATTATTTTATTCTTTTAACAAAGTGAGACATAATAACTTTTCAGCAAATTTAGTTTTATCAATGTCAAAGTATCTTGCACACACCAGGATTTGATGGTGCTATATCATTACTTTCATCTTAAGTATAAGCTACAAAAAGTATTCTTATTTATCGATTCACTTACTTCTTTGCTTATAAACATGCCTAATTCCTTAATTTGTGTTGAACTGAATCATTACTGACATCAATGTTTTGAAATATTTTGTTTTCAAGCTCTACAGTCAAATGACCACTTTCAAAAATTGACCTGCAGCCCAAGGTTTTCAATATTTTCTGTCAAAAAACTCACTTTCAAAGATTCTGAACATAATTTATCATTTCTTGAGAAGAAAGTCATCATTTGTTTCCTTTGAGATGCCATGTCTTTTGTAACATTTTCAATGAATTTTTGGCAAAAATGTGAAGTTGGCAATTTATTCTCAATTTCCACTTCATAAATGTTATAATAATGCTGTATGGTGTAAGATTTAATTTGATTGCTAGTCAATTTACAAAACTGTAGCCATGACCTTGACTACATCATCTTTTTTGTTTTTAATGTAATTAGATACATTTCTTTCCACTCTTGATGAAAAGTTTTTCTTCTCAAAAATGCTAGTTTCATTTTGATGCTGGCTGTGAAATACTTCTATCACTTTCAGTATTTGTGCTTGCTGCAGTTTCCGAAATTTCATCTTCTGTTCTTTTCTTACCAAAAGTTTTTCTTATATCCATACTAAAATTATTAATAACAAATAGAAATATATAATAAAATAAGTAAATACGATTTATATTAATGAAAAAACAGTCACAAACAAGAAAAATTACTACAGAAACTCTAATTGCCTTTGCAGCTTGGAAGTATTTAATTTTTGTTAAAATTTACACCCAATGAAAATAATAGAAAACAGAGGGAAAGAAAGCACAGGTAATATAACTTAGGCAATTATATAGAACAAATGCTGCATGCAACTAAGAAATAACTATTCTTAGAAGCATACACTACTATTAATCTCACATTGCTGATATCTCAAGCCACCCACCACAGATTTCTAATATTCTGATTCCCAGTTCAAATTCTTCTTAACAACCTCTTCCCACCTAGTAACAGTTTCATACATTACTTAACCTACACTCTGCATTTGGTCCACCTATAATGATTCCCTTATATATTTAGTGTTCTTAACTGATGTCACTGTTTTTTCTTAGATGGGTTTGTCTATGTATGCCAACTAAAAAAACAAAAGTAAACTAGAAGGGGAAAGCTTGCAATCTTAACCCCTTAACATACAAAGACGTCTGTGACACGTCTTTTGTTTATTGCACCAAAATTGATTTTGAATTTTGGTTTCACATATAAATACAACCGAATATAGATGCTAGACAATCTTTTACCTATTTTCTTTCAGCCAAGAAAAGTTGCCAACAGCGTTATTGGGTATTTCGTTTGCGTTTGCACAAATTCATCATTATTTTTCAAATAATGATGAATTTGATCCAGCAAATCACTCTCGCGCAAAACTCGCCCAAAAATTTGGCAGAAAAATGACCGCTTTCTGGTTTTTAATACATTTTTGGTACGTTGAGGGGTTCATATGAGACTGAATAACTCAGCTTTAGTTAGAAAGTCCTTTATTCCATAGAGATGTTGATTATATTAGTGATGAGAATCAAACCCAGATCTTTTCCACTCAAAGAGTGCTTATTGTGTCACCTATCCAAATGCTCTGTGAAGATTACTAAGTATAAACCCTTTTATTTTTTACATTGATTCCATCTATGAAGAGTTTTAAACCCATTGGTCTCCAGAGTGCACTACATTAGTAGTGCATTCTGGAGATCAAAATGGAACTTTTAAGCCTCAGTTAGACTAAGCAATGAAACAAATCATCTACTATCTAAAGATGACAAATATTCATGCCCATGGTGATATTTAAACCCACAGCCTGTAGGTTATACACTGCTTGGAAAGAGGTCAACAGACAAGGTGCATCGTACCATGTAACAAGTTGTGTTTGTAGTATAAATTGGAGGAATATGATACTCTTAAGTCAGTGCAACTGTGTCCAGGTGAAATGGCTGTGAGAAGGGAACTGATCGAGTTTGAAAGAGGCATTATGGTAGGATGCCATGTTGCAGAGCTATCTATTTGGCAAATTGTTGACCAATTGGGCTATCCCAAGTCAACAATGGACGACCCATCACACTCACCAAACATGACCGTAGGATGTTATGAAGGATAATATGCAAAATCCACCATTCATTGGCTGACACATTGAATGCATTGTTATGGACATTGACTGCAACTCAAATTTGCACAAAAAAATTCAGAACTGAGGCTAACAACATGGGCTTCCATTGTTGGACTGCAATATGCAAGCATTACCCGAACCAACATGCAGCATCATTTTCTGTGGTGCAAAGAGCATGTACAATGGGACATGGAAGCTAGGAAAGTTGTGTTATGGAGCAACAAATTATGCTATACCCTCTACTGAGCAGGTGGATGGGTCTGGAGAAATATAATACACATTAACACACCGAATATATAAATACACAGTATAATCATTACTCTTATCAGCTACTTCTGTTACTCAGATATAAAATGAAACTAGATTACATTGAGTCCCTTAACAAACCCATGCTCACTCCCATATAAGGAATTTTTCTTATCCACCCATTCCTGTATCACAATTCTAACAAATTTCTACAATATCACTGCAAGAATGCACAATGGTCTGCAATTTGATATGTTTGCTTTTACACAACCCTTGTTTAGAGGCACTGTTCTGCATTCCTTCTACTCTGTTAGTCCTCTTTCAAGAAAAAAAGTTATTAAAAATAGTCAAGGATACTGTCTGGTCCTTGGCACACTCCCTGGAGAAATCCTACCCAATACTGCAGCCTTACTTCCATTCAGACTACTCATTAGTCTTCACACTTAATCTCTAGAATTAACCTGTAAGTCCATCCTCTAAGTCAGAAAAGCTTTCTTTTCCCTCTAAAAAAATTGTTTATTTCACCACTGTGAAAACTAAATAGTTCCACTATATCTTTCACACAATTATTTTTATAATGCTAGCTTCCAATAAAGTTAATTTTCCATAACCATTTCTTTTCCTGCTCCATATACAGTAATGGTGAAATTTCTCAGATTTTTGCTTTGCAAACCTCTTTTCACAATTATTTTTTTCTTTCTTTACAAAACTTGTCAGTTTCTCTACTTGCATTTGATAGTCTTAATACCTCTGCTCCTTACCTTTTCATATTCCCTTCATAAGTCATATATTTTTCTATTTTATTCTTTCTGTTTAACCTTCTAAACTTAGGAATACTTGTTACTGATTCCAGAGATTGCTTAAGTAGTTCCCTACTAATTAAGCTTGGGAAATAATTCTGTTCCCAATTACTGTTTCTTTTCCTCTAAGTCCATCCATGATATTTTCATATCTCCCTTTTTGTAATTTCAGAATCATTGCTATCTACTTGAGAATTCTTCTTGACTCCATCTTCCAGGCTAAGTGAATAGTGATTGCTCTCTCCATATTTCATCTCATTCTGTTTAAGTGTTCCTACCAACTCAAATTAGCTTTCTTGCACATTCTATCATTAATACATCTATGCAGTTTGCTAGTTATCTCAGAATGCTTACCTCTGTGGTTCCCGTCAGTGATGTGAGGAGCTTAAGGATCTTCCTCAGCCATAGCCAAGTTAGCCGGTCTTGGGCGTGGACAGCAGGGTTTTTTCCACCAGTTTATCTGAGGGTTTTTCTCCCACAAGCAGGCAAACCAGCCCCATGAACACATACAGATCTACAGTCATAAATACATAACACCCATGAGGGGGCTCAACATGCCCCAATAGGGACGAGGGAGAAAAAGAGAGGAAACACCACAAGAATAAATAAATAATTCTTGTAGAAAGGCTTATACGTTGGTCATACATAACTGGTAATTAGCTTAAGGAATTAACAATGCATATAACAGATATTAATTAAAGCAAACTTTAATGAATACCTTCAATATTTCATGCAGGCACTAACAAAAGCAAATGAGGAAGAAGGCAAGAAACTAACATTGTTCCTAAAGTCCTAATGGTGCTCCCTAGCGGGCTAATTGGGTTGTCTTGGCTGTTGGGCTGAAGTTCTCATAATGTAGGCTTCCCAAATTTGGGGTAGTTTCATGCACCCAAATTTGTTGAGGTTTGGAATGTTTTTTAGAGATGATTGCTGATGATTCCATGAATAATCTTTCATACTTGAACTTGCTGTGGTGTATTAGTTTAGTTTTCTTCCAACGAATTCTATGGCAGGTATTTAAGGCATGGTCTGCCAGCCCAGAGTGGCTGTACTGGTGAAACCGGATGTAGTCTTTGTGTTCTGAAATCCTGATATTCGCTGTCCTGCCTGTTTGGCCAAAGTAGGACAATTTACAACTGCAAGGGACCTGGTACACACCAGGGAGGTCTAGAGGGAGTGGTTGGTCTTTGGTAGAGTGGATAAGGGATGCCAACTTTTTATATGGTCTATAACAAGAAGTCTGGTCATATTTTTTGAGGATATTATTATTTTCTCAGAGGTTCCCCGGATGTAGGGGATGGTGATAGATTTAGTAATCTTTATTGTGGAGGGGGGGAGGGGAGATTGTGGTTTACTGGTTTTAGTATTTTTTTTGATTTTTTGGGGGGTTGTAGCCATTGGCTAAGAAAGTGTTGAGGATGTGGTTTAGTTGAGTGGTTAGGGCATCGTGATCTGAGCAGATTAATTTTGTCCTGTTGAATAGTGTTTTTATAACCCCATATTGTTGTGAGGGGGGGTTGCTGGTGAATGTATTTGCCTGTATGGGTGGGTTTTTTGTAAACAGAGAAAGCCAAATATCCATCAGGCTGACGAGTGATTAGAGTGTCTAGGAAGGGAAGGGTGTTGTTTTCCTCTTTTTCTAAGGTGAACTGGACTCTGGGGTGTTGGTTGTTTAAGTGTTAGGAAGGAGTGGAGTGTATCTGAGCCATGTGGCCAAATAGCGAACACATCATCCACGTGCTGAAGCCAAATAGTGGGTTTTTGTAGGGCAGAGTTTAAGGCTTTCTCTTCAAAGATCTCCATAAAGAAGTTGGCCAAGGGTGGGGAAAGTGGTGAACCCATGGATGTCCCCTCTATCTGTTTGTAGAATTTTCCTTGCCAAACGAAATAGCCTGAGTTCATTGTGAACTGAAATAGGACTGAGGTATCGGGAGGAAACTTGGCTTGGATGAGGTCTAGGGTTTCCTTGAGTGGGACATTAGTGAATAGGGAGGAGATGTCAAAATTGACCATTATGTCAGTGTGTTGGAGTGAGAGGTTTTCTATACTGGCTTTGAAGTGGGCTGAGTTTTTTATGTGTGATGGTGTGTTGCCAGTATAGTGTGTGAGCGCTTTGGCTAAATGTTTGGCTAATTTGTATGTGGGGGGAATCAATGCCATCCACTATGGGACGTAATGGCACATTTTGTTTATGTATTTTTGGAAGTCCATATAATCGGGGGGGGGGGGGTCTAGAGTTATAAGTTTTTAGTTTGTTAGTGACTTCCACAGGCCAAGACGTGACCTTCTTAAGGAGTCTGTGGAGAGTTCTAATCTGAGAGCTGGTAGGATTATATTCAATAGGGAGGTAGGTGGTGCGGTCTAATACTAAAGCATTAAGCTTATGTATAGTCCATTTGGTTGAGAACCGCAGTGGCGTTTCCCTTATCCACTTTGGTGATTACTATTTTTTTATTTTTCTTCATTTCTAGTAGAGCTGCATATTCGTCTTTGGATAAGTTGGTTTTTGGAGGTTTTGCTTTGGTGAGAACACCGGCTACATCCAGTCTGATGTTGTTGGCGATATGGTTAGGAAGGTTGCGAATCCAACGTTCTATTTGGATCATGATTTCCTTAGTAGGTATTCTTTTAGGAGCTAGAGCGAAATTGTGGCCGCGTGAAAGTGCAGTGAGTGCTTCAGGCTTTAAAACTGTGGAAGAGAGTTGACAACCGTGTTGAGTGGTGGCTCTGGTAAGAAAGTAGAATTCTTTATCAAGTTCTCATATTTTTTCAAGTGCCAACTACGTATTTTTTCGAATTCTTTTGTTGCTGAAGTGCATGAGACATCATAAAGAATCGTCCAAAGATCATGGCTGAGAGTATCTGAAAGCTCTTCTTCTAGCGCCCGTAAGGTTTTGTCGGCAAGGAGAATATGTGTCGCGGTGATTTGTTCTCTTAATAAGGCGAAACTAGTACGGTTATAAATACGGAGAGCTTTCTGTGAAGTAAAACGGTGCTTCAGTTTAACACAATTTGGGATTACCTTGTTATTCCGGCAATGTTTTAGGAAGGTCAGGCAATTTAGTTGTCTCGATATCTTCAACCTCATTTTGCCGTATTAGCGGGTCTTTTGTGTGATGGAATCTCCGTGGATGATCATAATTCTTGTAGCAAAGCTGCGTTGGTCATACATAACTGGTAATTAGCTTAAGGAATTAACAATGCATATAACGGATATTAATTAAAGCAAAGTTTAATGAATACCCTTAATATTTCAACAACGTCACGTTGCCATCTTCAGGAACATACAAATATGATATGTGCACGCTGGCACTAACAAAAGCAAATGAGGAAGAAGGCAAGAAACTAATACTGTTCCTAAAGTTGGTGCCCCCCTAGCAGGCTAATTGGGATGTCTTGGCCATTGGGCTGAAGTTCTCATGATGTAGACTTCCCAAATTTGGGGTAGTTTCATGCACCCAAATTGTCTTACTTTGGCCAAACAGGCAGGACAGCGAATATAAGGATTTCAGAACACAAAGACTACATCCGGTTTCACCAGTACAGCCACTCTGGGCTGGCAGACCATGCCTTAGATACCCGCCATAGAATTCGTTGGAAGAAAACTAAAATAATACACCGCAGCAAGTTCAAGTACGAAAGATTATTCATGAACTCATCAGCAATCATCTCTAAAAACATTCAAAACCTCAACAAATTTGGGTGCATGAAACTACCCCAAATTTGGGAAGCCTACATTATGAGAACTTCAGCCCAACAGCCAAGACAACCCAATTAGCCCGCTAGGGGGCACCATTAGGACTCTAGGAACAATATTAGTTTCTTGCCTTCTTCCTCATTTGCTTTTGTTAGTGCCTGCGTGCACATACCATATTTGTATGTTCCTGAAGATGACAACGTGACGTTGCCAAAATATTGAAGGTATTCATTAAAATTTGCTTTAATTAATATCCATTATATGCATTGTTAATTCCTTAAGCTAATTACAGGTAATATTACGTTATGAATAAATAAATAAATAAATAAATAAATAAATTTCTAACACAAGTTGGATTTATATGCTAAAATTAGATATATACTTTTTTTTTTTTTTCACCCAGTGGGAGCAGAGGAAGTATCTATATATCCAATCTATAAATAATAAATATTGCTTTAGCTACTTCCACTGAAAGAATAATACTTAATCAAAAATTGCATAATAGAGCAATTTTTTAATGTTGACATTGTTTTTTTTTTTAATGGGAACTTTTAGCTGGTTTCTATGAATAAAATTCTTGAGCAGTTCAGGGTTTTGAATTGAAATGAAGAGATTAACTTTCTCATAAATGACAAAAGATCTGTTATTTTTAAGGGTAATGAAGTCATTCTACTAAGGAGAGTGGACGCTAACTGGTACGAAGGAAAGATTGATAATAAGCAAGGTATATTTCCTGTCTCATATGTAGAGGTGCAGAAGGAACCAGGAGAAGGTATTCTAGACTTATAAAAATGCCCATTTATATGTTTTTAATGATGATAACAAAAATATAAGAATTTTTATTATTATTATTATTATTATTATTAAAACAAGACCTCATGGAGTCAAAGACTCATCTAGGAGGTCCTTTTATCTCACACACATCTCATCATACCGGGTCTTAAACACATTCAAACTCCTTGCAGACACCACACTCTCAGGCAAGGCATTCCAATCATTCACAACTCTGCACGGAAAAAACTTGCCTCTCACTCCCCTACTCACACCCTCTTTATACAGTTTCCAGGTATGACCTCTGGTTCTCCCCTGATCTCCCACTATTCTCTGTAGAACTTCTCCACCATTGATCCTATAACAACCCCTTACCAACTTGTAGGTCTCTATCATATCTCCCCTCTTCCTTCTCTCCACTAGACTCTGCAAATTACATCTTTTCAATCTTTCCTCATACTCGACATTCCAGAGGTCAGAAACTACCTTAGTCAGTCGCCTTTGCACCCTTTCCAACATCTCTTCATCTTTCTGAAAACCAGGTGACCAAATCTGGGCACAATAGTCCATGTGTGGCCTAATCAAAGCCTTATACAATGGAACAAGAATCTCCCTACTTCTACACGTCAGTGTCTTCCTCATCATTCCCAGAATTCTTTGTGTTGTCTTCACAATTTTGGAGATGTGTCCCCTAAATTTTAGATCCTTATCCACTATCACTCCCAGATCTCTTATTTCCTCTACTTCCAACAATATATTCTCACCAAGCATAAATTCTGCATCCCATCTTTGTTTTCCAAATTTTAAAACCTTACATTTTGCAACATTGAACTCGCATCCCCATTTGCTTGCCCAATCACTCAATTTATTCAAGTCTTCTTGCAAGGCCACAACATCTTCACTACTCTTTATGGTTCGTCCCAACTTTGCATCATCTGCAAACAACTGAATATCTCCATCCAAATCTTCGCCAATATCATTAATATACAAGTTAAATAGTAATGGCCCTAAAACAGATCCCTGAGGCACTCCACTAGTGACTTTCCTTTTCCTGGATATTGCACCCCCATACACAACTTGTTGATACCTATCAGATAGCCAGTCTCCAATCCAATGCACTAATCTAATATCCAACCCCATCTGCTCTAGTTTGACTGTCAACTTATCATGAGGTACTCTATCAAAAGCTTTTGCAAAATCCAAGTATATTACTGTGTATCCTTCTCCTCTGTCCAAGGAAGCAGTCACTTTATTGTAATAAGTAAGTAGATTACTAAAACACGACCTCCCTTTAGCAAATCCATGCTGTCCATCAAAGATTATACCATTGTTGTCAACCCAACTCTGGATCCTAGTTCTCACAAGCTTCTCCAACAACTTAACCACAACACCTGACACACAGATAGGCCTATAGTTTGATGCTTGAGTTCGATCACCTCCTTTATGAAGTGGCACAATCTTGCCCTCCTTCCACTCTTTAGGGACTTGACCAAGTGCAAGACTCGTATTAAAAAAATATGTCAAGGCAGGTGTCAACTCTCTGGCACATTCCTTCAGAATACGCGGTGATATATTATCAAGTCCCACAGCCTTATTTACATCTAGTTTACTCAACTCCCCAAACACCTCTTGCTCACTTACAGTCAGTCTCTCCTCCCCATCATCAACTGCTCTTAATCTCTCCATGAAGTCACATTCACAAGATTGAAAGATCTTTATGAACTGCTCATTAAGTATCTCCACCACACATTCTGCAACAGCTGTCTTTATACCATTTCCTCCAATCAATGTCATCCTTCCATAATCATTCTTTCTTTTGCTGGCTACGTATCGAAAGAACTCCCTAGGATTCTTTTTAGCTTCATTAGCTAACTGCTGTTCATACCTCTCTTTAGCTACTCTCACCAACCAAGTCACTCTCCTTGCCTGGTCTTTGTAGAACTCATGAAATTGGTTATTTCCACTTCTCTTATGCTGCCTCCATAATGCCCTTTTTCTCTGTATCGCATGCTTAATCTCTTTATTCATCCATCTCACACCTACCTTATTTAACCTTCTCACCCGTGGTATACATTTAGACATTGCATCCACTAAATATTTTTTGAAAATCCCCCAAGCTGCATTGATCTCTTTTCCAGCTAACTCCTCATTCCATGCTACACCTGCAAGCTGTCTCCTGAGCTCTTCATAATCACCCCCCTTGTAGTTCCACATATACCCTTTTTTCACTGGGGTCCTTGCACTGCTGGCAACCACCCAAGTAATCACCTCATGGTCACTTTCACCAATTGGTGGATGATTTGATACCTCATTGATAATTACATCCTCCGATGAGATGACCAAATCCAAGACCCTCAATCCTCTTGTGCCCTCTGTTACATACTGTCTGAGGTAGTTATCCCTCAAAAACTCAAGAAACTCATTTTCTTTACTTCCAGTTGCTATCTCTTCATTCCAGTCTATATTGGCATAATTAAAATCACCCATAATGATCACCCTTTTCTTATTTGCTTGGCTTATTTGACTATACATTTCACTATCACCACCATCCACATTACCAGGTCTATAACAACATCCCACCAAGTATTTGATTCTATTCACCTCTATCTCACACCATACTGCCTCAAAACCACTGGCCCCATTTCCCCCTTGCATCTCTACCTTGTATGGACATAACTCTTTCTCTATCATCAATAGCACTCCCCCTCCCTTTTTACCCCTTCTATCCTCACGAAACACATCATACCTTTCCATCTCTATTCCTGTCAGGATGTCATCCTCATCTAACCATGTCTCACTTATTCCGACAATCTCTGGGTGCACAGACGCAATTAGTGCAACCATTTCATCCGCCTTGTTTCTTATACTTCTAGCATTGGTATACAAACACAACAACTCATTTCTGGATCTACAGCTAGTTCCACTGATACCACTCACTCGATGTGATCTCTCCATGCTGGACTGGGGCCATTTCCCTTTCTGCTTCTTCATTTTAGAACCCTTTGCAATTCCATCTGTTTCCTTTTGATCCCTGATCATCCCATTACTTTCCTGCCTACACATTCTCTCACCTCCTCTTGGAGCAACCACCTTTCTCACGCTGTGTATCCCTGTCCACCCTGAGCCTCCCCGTTTCCCTGCTCCTCTTGCACACCCATTCTCTCATTTTCTATACTCATACCACTCACTTCCACATTCATTTCCACTCCTTCAATCTCTCCTGTCTTACTCTCCTGCTCTTCCACATCACTCCCCTCTCGATCTGATTCATTCTCTCTATTCACTTCTCTACCTTCCAGCAGCAGTCTCTCCAAGCGACTCACACCATAACCACTCAAATGCAGTCCATCGCTCCCATACAGCGCACTTCGTCCCTCAAACTCATTCCACACATTAACAAACTGTACTCCCATCTCCTCACACATTTCAGCCAGAATATCATTCATAATCCTTGCTCTCTGCCTCATTTCACCACAATCATACCTAGGCAACACACTGACCACCCTTCCTGTCACACTATTCTCCTTTATCTTTCCAAGCAGTCTCCTGACATTCATTTTGACATGCTCTTTGTTCTCTCTCAAATCATTCGTACCAATTAATACAATTAACTCTTTTGCTCGTTCCCGCCTCATATTCAATGCCTCAATCACTCTACTCATTTTACCGCCTGGAAAACATACCTTGTGCATTTTATCCTCTAGCACACCTTTAATAATGGAGTCGCCATACAATGCCACTCGCTCATCTTTTGTTATCTCTTTCATGCCATCATGATTTATTTTAATAGTTTTGACCTGAATTCTCTTAATTTCATTCCGCATCCATTTCATTTCTTGCTTCATCCAATCCAATTCACCTTCTGAACCTCGCGACGCATTCACTCTATCATTAAATCTTTCTAACTTTCTAACTCTCGACCCCCTCTTCTCACTTTCCCTCTCATTCATCCTTCTTTGTTTCCGTACTTTCGGTCCAACATACGTCCAACTTTCACTATCATTCTTCTCACTTTTACTGTCATTCATCTTTCTTTGGTTCAGTACTTTCGTTCCAACATGCGTCCAACTTTCGCCATCAGTCATTCTTTTTTTACTATCATTCATTCTTTCTTTTGTTTCTTTTCTTTTCTTTTCTTTCTTCATTTTGCATAAATATAAGCGAGATTTTATTTGTGGAAACAACTTTAAAAGAATCTACAAAAAATTTTTAAAGTACTTTTTTGTAAAGCAGGATATCTGTTAAAGAATTATATAAATTCAATCTGTATGAATTGGATTATTAAAATAATTTATTGTTATAAAAAATAGATATTGAAATCTCTTATATTATGATTATTATTATTACGGACAACTCCAAGGAGTCCTTAGACTCATTGAGATAGACCCTAAACATCATGTCAAGAACTATTCAACATACTTTACATTGAACTCATTCATAATCATGGCACCCACAACAGACTCTTGCAACCTATTCCATTCATTCACTACTCTCCAAGCAAAAAACCTAGCTCTAACACCCTTGCTAACTACACTCCTACTCAGTTTCCATGGATGGCTTCTAGTTCTCCCACCACCAGACCTGTTCTGAAAAATTTCCTCTGAATTAATCTTGTAAAAACCCCACAGTAATTATTAAGTTTCAATCATATCACCCTTTTCCACCTATCAACCAGTTTCTGTAACCCACAAATCTTCAACCTGTTCTCGTAAGATTCATTGCATAGACATGCTACCATCTTGGTCACTTGCCTCTGGATCCTCTACACCTCCTCCTTAACACCAAGAAAACCTGACACCCAGATCTGCATGCAGATCCCCATGCATGGGGGTCTTATTAAGGTTTGTTAGAGGCAAATAATTTCTTGTAACTTAACTTATTATTTCATACTTTTCTTCACTATTTTTCTGTGCCTTGCCTCTAGAATCTTCCATGTAATAAAGGAATAAACTTTCAGTTTTAGAATTCATCATCATCAGCATAAAATTCCTGACATTTACCCTCAAGCGGTGTACAGGAAAGTTTTAGAATTGCTTTGCCATAACGTCAACAATGGTGATCTCTAATGTCAGTTGCATACATTGCTCTGAATAATTGCATTTAATTTTTGGCAACTTCTGTATTGTTCAGTTATTTACTAATACAATATATATTACAATAAATTAAGTTCTTATAAATAATTAAAGTAATGTACATTTTACTTAAATAAATATTCAAGAAATATGCAAAAGCTTCTCTTCCATTCATCAAATCCCTTGCACCTGTCATTTATCTTGCTTTGGTCATTCCAATAGATATGCAGTTATTCTTTGTTGAGAACATGAAAATTACATTGTCTTTCACTTCAGTCCTCTCCAAAGTAATGGAGAGAACTATCCACACCCAACTTCTATACTTCCTCAAAAGTATCCAACTAATAAATGACTGTCAATATGGATTCTGAATGCCAATCAACATTGGATCTGCTTACCTGTATCACTCACTTCTGGATAAGTACTGCAGAAAATATTGGTGAATCCCAAGTGATTACACTTGATATCTTCAAGGGTTTCTGGCACAAGGATCTGTTAAGTAAGTTCTTGTTATCCAGTCTATTGTTATGTCATTATTTTCTCTCTATTTTCTAAACTTATATACCTCATTAATCTCTATTATCTTCTCTAATGTATAGCCTAACTTGATTCTCTCCAGGGATATTCCCTTTTCAGATACTGGCAAAATTTGTATTATGCTGCGCCAGCCAGTATCCTATAACAGGAAACAATTCAAGCTCAGGGAAATATTCCTAGACTCATTGGCATTTACTCTAATATACACTTCACATACAGTTATATAGATTTTGGTACTTTGCAGTCGTGACCTATAATCTATTCTTAAATATATATATACCCAAATTCTTCCCGCTATGGTTCTAATTTCATAAGTGGTAATTTGATATCTTGAATTCAGGCATGACTCAGGCATATGCAATAAAACATGTTTATTGGAACTAAAAGACAAGTACACTAAATTGAATCAAAATACTAAAACTTCTAAATCTCATACTAAGATAGATAAACAATTCAAAATTAATCAAATTCACCTAGACAGATCAATTAATCATACAAGATTAGAGTGGAAAGCATTGACAATATCACATTAATTTAAGATCCTCTCATGCATGCTATTCATAAAGTACATATTATACAACTTGTTACTTTTTCAATTAAGGTTATCTACCAAATAAAATACACTTATCATTTCAGTCAAATTCAATTGGAGATTCGTTCTTGACAATTCCTTGTCCAACAGAACCAGCTCTTTCAAATACAAAATCTTATCAAAGTTCTCTAAAGGATTGTCCACATTACTTAATGAGAACACAAATTTCTATCTTCTATCACTTCCGTAACATATAACAAAGATCTCTACATTACTCAGTTCTTTCTGAAGGTCTATTAACTACCACATGTTGTTCTGGTCATCCTTCGATTGGCTATCTCAGTGCCTAGCTTTGTGGCTACGTTGTCCTTTCTACTGCTGCCGGACATGAACTAGTTTCTGCCGTGACTAAGGGCTATCTCCGCTCCTTACGATGGGATATCCAGCGACTGGCACGATTCTGCATAGGCTGATGATTCACGTATGGCTCCGCATGGAATCTTCTCCAGCATAATCAGGAAAACGGCCTGCTGTCCGACATCGTTGCACCCTTGTATCCTTTTTCGCACGACCCTTTACTTTTAATGCCCTTAAGTTGATCCTTTACTCTCCCTTTTGCTGTTAGGTACTGTCTTTGAGGAAAGTGCACTTACGTCACTTTCCACGTAAACTGTAGCCTCTGGCATTACGATTGATTTGTGCTGTTCAGATGCGACCTTTGAACTGTTACTCATTACCTGTCTGGCGACTTACGTTATTTTAGATAGTTTAATAGGACACAGATTTAAGCTAATATTTCTTTTACATAGAATCACTAATTTGACATAATTCTCTAATTAAGTCTTCCGTTTGACAACGAATATTTCTAATACATTACACTTATTAGTTCACATTCTTATGTACAACAAACAAGGTCTTTCTTACTTTCTGCTGGTGTGCAGGTATCATCTTAATTAATTAAATTACCCATGTTAGATTCTGAATGAACAACTTCTTAGAAAATCCTCCATTCAGGATCTAACACTATCCTGTGACTTCTGCATCTGGGTTGCAATTTTCTCACTGGATGTATATTGCATGATATGGTACCCTGTCTTCTAACTATGCAACTAATGCTGGAATCCAACAATCCAGTTGACCACCAATCCAATACACAGTTTTGCTGATGACAGCACACTACATTCCTCCTTCTTAATTGACAAATCTTTTGTGACACAGATCACTGTTACTTACAGAGCAAGAACTTCTGCAATCCTAAATTCTGAAATGGGGGCTTGGATAACTTTGTCTATTTAAATGCCTGCAGACCACAGCTCTGCCTCATTTCCTACCCAAATAGGTATTCTCTCAGCCTTACCTTTGATAATACCCAAATATGTAGGCAAGATGAGATCTCTTTCTCCTCAATATCACCACATCAAACCTATTAAGCCTGTCTTGGCATAAATACATTACATCCGTTGTTCCAGTATCTAAAAAATTAGGATTCCTCTTTCATACAAGGCATTTTTTACCTCTGAACAGCTGTTGATCCTGTACAAATCATAAATCCACCCATCCATTAAGTACTGCTCACACATTTGGGGCAGTGTCCCCAAGAGTTTCCTAAAAATACTTGATGTAATACAGAAGAAAGCAATCAGACTGATTAATAATCCATCTCTGACCAACTCACTCCAACTGTTTTTGCACAAGCATTTAGTATCTGCTGCATTTTCTATACATATTTCCATGACAAATGTTCATCAGAACTAGCATCAGTAATTTTTCCCTCTCTAACAAATCCATTGAAAGTATATGCAGTTGCCACCCAACATCCCTTCACAGTACAACTCCAAACCCACAGAATAAGTTTCTCTTCCTCTTTCATTTCTGTTGCTGCTCACTCTGGAACAGCCTCCCTTTCTATGTCTTTCCAAAGAAATACAATGCACAAGTTCTCAAATCTAATGTGGACACTTCTTCATTATTCACAACTCTTCCCATACAGGTACTAATGTACTCTAAGTTGAACAACCAACCTTTGTATACTAAACACACAGGATTCCTTGAAAAAAAAAAAAAAAAAGACTTTAACCCTCCATATGAGCAGTTTCCATGAGGAAACTGCTCATATGGAGGGTTAAAGTTTCTCAAGCAAATTCTATCAATTTCATACCCCTGTCCTTTGTTTCTCCTAATTCAAAAGAGCCAACAAGAGGAAGAAAATTCCTCTGTAGAATGAAATATATTTTCTATACATTTCTGAATTTAAACAAGCCCTTGGGATGGAAAAAAAAACATTTATCAGAAAACAAGTTTTTCTTTTCTTTCATCATCATCATCATCATCAAATTCCTGCCATGTACCCTCAAGGGGTGTACAGGATATGACAGTACTACATGAAAAAATTACATCATTACTAACTTCCTATCTACAATTTTCCTCCAAATCAGTCTGTTACTTGTCAAGACTCCAACATTATCAGATCTTATATTTCTATCGTCTAAGGCACTTTGTACCGTATCAATCCACCTATATCTTGGTCTTCCTCTGGGTCGTTTTCCTGCCAACCTGGCAGAGAACACTTGTTTTGCTAATCTTTCCTCTCCCATTCTATTTAAGTGACCATACCATCTGAGATTAGCTCTGCTAACGCATTCCTGGATGCTGACAATGTCAAGTTCTTTCCTAATATCCTCATTTTTAATATGATATTGCCATTGATGCCATCTGTTCATGCCTCTAATCTTTCTCAGGACTCTCATATCTGCGGTCTCTAGTCTTTGGTCAAGTGTTTTACTTCTGACCCAGCTCTCAGATCCATAAATTAAAATTGGTTTGAACATAGTCTTGTATACAGCTAATTTAGTGTTCCGACTAATTTCTTTCTTATTCCATATGAATTTATTCAATTGACTTCCCACGATACCAGCTTTGCTGATTCTGTTGTCTATTTCTATATTTAGTTTACCATCTTCAGTAAAAATTGTGCCTAAGTAGCTGAAATGTTTTACTTGTTCCACAGGTTTTCCATTCACAACACAGTTGACATTTTCAATGATTCTGCCTATTTTCATTGTCTTTGTCTTTTTATTGCTGACCTTCATACCATATCTATTACAACAGCTATTCAATTTAGTCAGAGAATCTTGCAGACTTGTAGCGGATTTATTTAGAAGTATAACATCATCCGCATAAAGCAAAGAGCTGACATTAACATCTCCAATTTTGATATCAGGTTTAATACCACATTCCTTCATAATGTGATCCATATAGATAATGAATAACAGAGGGGATAACGTACATCTTTGTCTTACACCAGATTTAACATTAAACCATCTTCCTGTACTTCCTTCAATTCTAACTTTCTTTTCTTTTCTTTTTTTAAATTTTAACAAGTTAATTTTTGGGAACACTTCAAAAATTGCAATGGAAAAAAATATCAGGTTGACTCAACATTTTAGGAGCATAAAGTACCATGTGCTTGAAAATTGGTATATTTTGAAGACAGCTACTGACACACTATTATTTTCTTACATCGGACAGGAACACTTGCAAGATAATATGTAGAAACCATTATAAATATGAGGATACTTGTATGAGGCTTTGCCCAAATTGTTAGAATATACTGAGATCACCTTCAGACCAACAGTTATAATGCTTATCTATACTTCTGGTCCCATAAGACATTTAATAATGATTTCAGTTCCACTCATTATACTTAGTTATAGCTGAATGTTTTCTGACAAGTGCTTTTGTGCTCTGAGAATGTTGGTTTGAATTTAGCAAAAATATCAGAAGATTTAATAAATTCATAATTGATCATCATTAATTTTCTGAAATATAAACTAAAGGGGATGTACTCAATACCTGTTATAGTATTTTGAGGGCACTACATAATAAAGTTTACCTTATTACTTATCTGTTTTGACTAATTCTCCTTCAAATTAGTATCATTTGTTAATATTCCAGTATTGTCAGACCTTATAATTCTAAGAAATTTCCCTGTATCACTCCACCTAGATCTTGGTCTTACTCTGGTGTAATATTGCTGTCACTGTTTACGATAATATAGTCGATAAGATTTTTTTTTCCTTGTGTCTTCTCTCCATGTAAATTTGTGCATATTTCCTAGGATTTGTTTCCTACCCTGTTTAGATCTCCAATAAGGCTTTTCTATCAGCTGCCTTCTGTAATGATTCATTTGCTTCTGCAAAAATTCATTTGCTTCTTCCTAGGAAAGCCTTCTGTGGGTTCATAGGCAAAAAAATATATTTCATTGTCCAATTCCCCATTTTAAAATTTGTCCACATGACTACTTGAAAGTGTCTGCCAATTAAGTAGTTTATCTTCATGTTTGACATTGAGTTTGTTCAATGTCAAACTCATCTGTCAGTAGATGAGTTTTCATGGTCTGTCCTCGTTCCCTGACAAAAACAGCAGGGATGTGAATAATGGTGTTATGAATTATCATTTAAAAAAAAATTAACATGAAATCCAGACTTAATTTAATATGCTTAACACTGAGTTTCTCTTTCTTTCCTTCTTACAGTTTTGTTTCCTTTTGTTTCCCTGTTCAGTTTCTTTCTCAGTGCATGCATGCACACACACATTACTTCTCCAGACAAACTGGTCTACATTAAACATGATTTAGCACACAGTTCACTTGCATTCAACATGGCTACTCTTTTAATTATTTTAAAATTAAAGCTCATAAGATACACTTCGTTTCATTACTTCACCTTTTCCCCTTTAGCCACATACCAATTCTTTCAAATTTATTTATGCTTATTGTTACATTTCAGGTGGTTTGCTCCTATTCTTTTCTTTACCTTTTTTCTCTTTACAATGTTTTAGTTATGTTCTATGTCTTCCCTTCTGGCAAGCACAATTATTTTGCTGTATAATCCATCTCTAACCTTCATCTCAAACTGACATCATAGTCAGTCTATTTTTTTCAAGCTACTTTCCAATTTATCTTTCATCTTTTAATTTTGTAATTCCAACGAATAAAGCATGTCTTAATTCTCTTCTTTGCATCTTATCTGCAAATTATGAATTTTATTTCCTCATTGATAACTTACTTCATACTATTCATAATTTTCTTTATTCTTTCATTCACTTTTAGTACTCGTATTGCTCCCACACTCATTCATACTTTTGCTCTCCTACCTCTTTGTTGACTTTTTTCTTTCTTGTGCTGGGAATTTGTTCTTCCATGTACTTCATCCATACCACATTCAGTGCATAACTTTAATAAGATACTTATTTTCTCTTTGTCTTGAGTTTAAAGTCTAAACAAAAATTTAACAAGATTCTTCATACTGTCAACCACTATTTAAAACAAACAAATAATAACTAGTATTTTTAGATTAAAAATAGTCTAAAACCAGTAAAAATACAGTGAAACTTAACACCTCATTATGTGACAATATATTTTTTTTAATTTAAATATTAACAATAGTGTGATATATGAGGCCTAAATTAAAATTTTATTATAATTATGCTTGCCTGCCTCATATACGTGACTGTTCAATAAGTAATAAGACTAATTGTACTGTGGCGAAACCACTCATCATAATATTAATTTCTGTGGAATAAAGAAATGTTGCTGTCTGTATTAACAAAAGAGGTTGATAGATGGCATATACGGGCTGATGTGCCAGAGTGTCACGTGACTAAACGCAAGTGCTCATCGGCGCGCCTACAAGGCGCGGCCAGTCTTCGAAATGGAAGCATCCTTGGAACAGAGTTATGCGATTAAATTTTGTGTGCGTTTGCAAAAATCTGCATCGGACACTTTTAACATGATGTGCGAAGCTTTCTATGATGAAGCAATGTCGAGGGCAAGTGTTTTTCGCTGGCATAAAACTTTTAAGGAAGGAAGGCAAAATGTGGAAGATCTTGAACGTGAGGGAAGACCTTCAACGTCCATCACAGAGACAATGATCAACACAGCAGCGATTATCATCAAGCACATCAAAAGGACGCGTCCATTGCTGAAGAATGGCTTCTTATTGCACCACGATAATGCAAGACCACATATTGCTGGTTGTGTAGTGGACGTTTTGCAGAAGAACAACACAGATATCCTACCACACCCTCCATACAGTCCTGATCTCGCACCGTGCGATTTCTGGCTGTTTCCTCAGCTCAAGAAACCACTAAGAGGCCGCCATTTCGAAAGCAACAAAGCATGTGTAAAGCCTCGGAGGCGGTTTTGAAAGAATTCTCAAAAAACGGACTCTCACATGTGTTTAAGAAATGGACGCAACGTTGGGACAAATGCATCGCATCTCACGGTAGTTACTTCGAAAAATACTATGTAAATGATGACGATTAAAGGTAATCTGTTTTCTATATAAATATAGTCTTATTACTTATTGAACAGCCTACGTACATTGATGTTTTGTACAAACAGTTTAATCAATTTTTTTAAGATATATTTTTAAATATTTTTACAGGTATGCCAGATTCAAATGCAAATTGGTAAGTATAAATATTTAGTTCTTATTCTTCCCTCATAGGATTCATCTTACATGAGATCCATGCAAGATGGATTGTGTGAGGGAGTCATTTTTGGAATTGATATTTTAATTTTAGTGCTTAATGAAATTATTGCTGAAAAATAATACTGAATAAAACATAAGTCATTATGTTGTATGATTCTAAATCACCTCCCTGCACACAGTTCAGTCCCTGTGATATAAGGGTGATCTTCAGAAATTAAAAACTCCTAACTTCATTGGCAGAGTACCTTCTATGCTGGAAGTGAGCTGTTGAATGAAATAAGTGATCAGTGGAAATGCTAGCTCTGGACTATATGCTAAGTTATTTTGATAGAAAGCTCCATCTGTATCTTCACTCTTCAGACTGTTGTATATAGTCTGGTAATTGTTCTAAAAATCGAGACCTAAGAGGAGGAATTCATCATAAAATATTATTACTGGAATCATTTATATTACATTTAAATGCCTTTTTGTAAAATTTTCAGCTAAGTTTCATAGCCATTGTCAATACAATTATAGAAAAATACAAAAAAGAGAACAACAAATCAATTGAAAGCACATGCTATTATGTGCACTATCAGCTACAGGAGAATAGCTCCATATACATTAATAAATATCCAAAATAAATTACAAATAAAAAACAAAAAATTAATTACAAATTAAGGAATATATGAATGGTAAGTATTAGTTATAACTTCCCAAAACTGAGACAGTTTTAGGCAATTGTTTTTGTTCAGATTTGGGTTGTGAATGCATGCTTCACAGCTTTCCCTGTACAGTCTTTCCAGAAGAAAATAACTTTTGTGTAACACTTTCATTTTGTTCCACTGAATCCTGTGTTTTGTAGATAATGCGTGGTTTGCTAAACCAGGATTTGTTGAGTTCTTTAAGTGAAATGTATTCCTGATATTCTTCAAGGTGAATTTCTGCAGAACAACCAGTTTGGCCATAATAACAGAAGCCCCAAGAGCAGGGGATTCTGTTAACTCCAGGATAAAAAAGAAAAGGATATTTGTCTTTAGGTGAAATAAGGAAGATATTAAGTTTGCTAACTGGATGGAAACAGATTTGTAAGTTAATCTGTCGAAGTAGTCTTACTGGTTTTTCTGAAGGTACCCTATGGAATTCAATTCTGGTAATTTCTTCTCGACATAGGTTAAGATGACAGCCATAATTATTTATTATTATTATTATTTTGTGACACCTCCAAGGAGTCCAAAGGCTCATCAAAGCAGAGCACCTACTCTACAACTCTCTGTTTCCACCACTTCCATTCGTCACCATCATCTACACCAAAGCTATCTATTGCCCACCACCACCACTAGTATTTTTTGTTTTGTTGCGTGTGTCCTGAAGGCCAATTTGTCTTTATGCAGGATGAAAAACCCTGCTACCTGAGTATGAAATTGGCTAACTCACCTTCAATTGAAAAACCCAAATAAAGATTATTCCTTGCTTCACAACGAGAATCGAACTTAGGCCTTTTCCAATCAAAGGGCACAATGTACTGTGAATCTTCCAATTGCGTTACAAAGATACTAGGATAATTTTTGATAGTTTTTGCATTATAACCATTAGAGATAAATGTACTTCTGATAATAAACAGTTCTTTGTTTAGAAGAGAATCTGTTGAACATATCTCCCGCATTGAGTCTTCAGACTCCTTGGAGGTGTCGCGAATAATAATAATAATAATATTTTATGAGCTCTGTCAATCAAAGATTCAGATATTCTAGACATTCAAACTTCTGAAGTTTGAATGTCTATTGAATAAGAAAAATATACATATTCATAACCGTTTGACTCCTCTAAACTGTCATTAATATTTCAGTCCATCCATCCTCTATCTAATGATGAAATATCATCAAATATAATGATGAAATATTATCAAAAGGATTAGACTATACAGTAGCTCCAAACACTATTCGAATCATGGACTTCATGTATAATATAGATAAAAGCCTTCGTAACCCTTCATATAATTTAGCGAGTAAAATTAGATTTTAAGCAGTATATATTTTATTTAAATCAATATCTCCTGAATGTAACCTGTCTAAAAAAGAATTTTAAGCCTTATCTTCTGTAAAACATAATAAAAACATAATTGTTACTAGAGCTGACAAAGGTTGAGCAGTTGTAGTCCATGATAAGAACAATTATTTTAGAAAACTTAATCATCTACTTTGAGATCATTCTATGTACAGAAGCATTGGCAGAAACCCAACTCAATCACAATTCAATAAACTTAACAGCCTCTTGGATGAAGTTCATTCTTGGGATGAAGGAACAATAAAAAGGGTAAAAATTTATCATGCTTTTGCTCTAGGACTGTATGTCCTTTGTAAATTGCATAAAGAAAATGTTCCACTAAGACATTTGCTAACTGCATAGGATGTCTGACACGTAAAGCTCAAAATGCCTATTTAATCTTCTTTCTGCATTTACTGGAAATTCTGTTTCTTTCATAAAAAAATCATTAGATTTTAAGAATAAAATTTCAGGATTATCCTTACAACCCACAAATCTTCAAGTAAGTTTTGATATAGTCTCACTGTTTACAAATATCCATCTGACAGATACAATTGAATTACTTCATAATGATTTTACTCCTGATATTGTAAAATTACTTGACTTTGTCATTAATTTAGAATACTTTAGTTGCCCTTTACTCAACTCTAGCTAATCCCTTTATGAAGCATTTCAAACAATGTATTCTGGACGTTTTATCACTTAAACCATCAATGTGGTACAGATATGTTGATGATGTGCTCGATGTATGGAACTCCTCCTTGTCCAATCTTCATAAATATCTTGAAAAAATTAATTCAATAAACCAAATCAAATCTACCCTAGAAGTAGAAGAAGATAACAGTTGTCTTCATTTTTTGAATATTCTCATTCTACAGCTCAGTATATAAAAAACCTACTCATACTGGTAAATACACTGATTCCAACTCACACCATCACCCTTGTCAGAAATATGGTGTAATCAAATCTTTAGTCAATAGAGCTCATAAAATATGTTCTATTTTATGATATTCACATTCTATTCTAAACGAGGAACTGTTTATTATAGAACGACCTTTACCTTTATCTTAATGGTTATAATGCAAAAACTATCTCAATAATTATGGCCATTGTCTTTATTACTATTACTATTATTACTATTATTACGGGCAACTCCAGGGAGTCATTAGACTCATCGAGGGAGGCCCCAAATCATATTCATCACAACTATCTGACATTCATACAGTATCTATCATACCTCGCCTTAAACTCATTCACTGTCACAGCATCCACTACAGACTCAGGGAGCGCATTCCACTCATTCACTACTCTAAAAGTAAAGAACCCAGCTCTAACACCTTTACTAACCACACTTTTGCCCAGTTTCCATGGATGTCCCCTAGTCCTCCCACAACCAGCCCTGTTCTCAAAAATATCTTCTGAATTAATTTTATAGAAACCCTTCAGTAATTTGAATGTCTCAATCATATCTCCCTTCCTCCGCCTATCAACCAATTTTTGCAACCCACAAATCCTCAACCTGTTCTCATACGGTTCATTCCACAGACCTGCTATCATCTTGGTCACTCGCCTCTGGATCCTCTCCACATCCTCCCCATCAAGAAGAAACCTAGGTGACCAAATCTGAGCACAGTAGTCTAGATGGGGTCTTATCAAGGCTCGATATAGAGGAACAATAACCTGCTTGTCTCTGCTTGTCAACGTATTCTTCAGCAACCAAGTGATTTGATGAGCTGTTTTGGTCACTTTTGCAATGTGTCCCCTAAATTTCAATTCCCTATCCACCAACACTCCTAAATCTCGTGCCTCATCAATTTCCTGGAGCAGGGTTCCACCAATGCAGTAAACTGCCTCCAATCTTTTCACCCCAAAATGCATAACCTTACATTTTGCCACATTAAACTGACATCCATTCTCCTTAGCCCAGACCTCCAATCTATCCAAATCATCCTGCAAAATTTTGACATCATCTGCATTCACTATTGCCCTACCCAACTTAGCATCATCCGCAAACAAATGAACTGTTCCTCTCAGATCATTTCCTATATCATTTATGAACAAATTAAACAGCATTGGTCCAAGAACAGATCCTTGTGGCACACCACTAGTCACAGGCCGTCTTGTGGACTCTACTCCCGAGTAAACCACTCTCTGATATCTCTCCGTCAACCACCCTCCTATCCATCTCACCAACCCTATGTCCATTCCCATATGCTGCAATTTACTGATTAGAATTCCATGTGGAATCCTGTCAAAGGCCTTGGCAAGGTCCAGTAGAATCACCGTAAACCCATTACCCTTATCCAGTTCAGCCGTCACTGTGTTATAATACGTGAGCAAGTTACTGAGGCATGACCTACCCTTCACAAAACCATGCTGTCCCCGATACAGTATCCCATTTTCTTCAATCCAATCTTGTATTTTCCTTTTGACTATTTTCTTTTTTATTATTGTTATGATTATTCAGGCCTCCATGGAGTAAAAAGACTTATTGTGGGAGGCTCATCCTAGAAAATACAGTCTGCCATACCACACATTGATCATTTGTGCAGGCAATGCATTCCACAGTTCAACCATCCTCCATGCAAAAGAAACCAATCCTCGCCCTCTTGCTCATAGCTTCCTTTCATAACTTCCAGGGATGGTCCCTTGTCCTCGCTCCTTCCTCCTGTTCCACCAAGTGAAAAAACTCCCCAGTGTCAACCCTGTAACTACCTCTCAGCAGTTTAAAAGTCTCAATCATATCACCTCTCCTTCTTCTATCTACCAAACTCTGCAGTCTACAATCCCTCAGCCAGTCCTCATAACCAACATTGTATAGTCCTGAAACCATCTTTGTTATCTGCTTCTGTACCCTTTCTACAGTTAATTTATCCCCTTCAAATCCTGGGGACCAAATAGGAGAACAATAGTCCAAACGTGGTCTGATCAGGACTTTATACAATGGAATGACAACTCTTTTATCTCTGCAGGTCAGCTTCCTTCTCAGTATTGCAGCAATCCTCTTGGTTTCCTTCATCACCTTTGCAATATGTTCACTGAATTTCAGGTTTCTATCAATTATCATCCCAGATCTCTTGTCTCCTAAACTTCAAGACTTTATATTTTGCTGCATTAAACCGATACCCCCATTCATTTGCCCTTCTATCCAGTTTATTCAAATCCTCTTGCAGGGCTGCCACATCTGCACTATTACTAATAACCCTTCCTAGCTTTACATCGTCTGCAAAGAACTGAATATCTCCCTGCAGTTCACTGACAATATCATTCATATAAAGGTTAAACAATACAGGTCCCAGTACTGAGCCCTGTGGGACCCCACTTGTAACCTTCTGCACCCTTGATATTGCCCCACCATACACAACTCTCTGATACCTATTAGATAGCCAATCCTGAATCCAGTTGACTAACCTGACATCTAAACTCATGTGCTGCAATTAAATATCAGCTTTCATGTGGCACCCTGTCAAATGCCTTTGCAAAAGCAAAAAAAAAAATGACAGAGTACCACAATTTGTATTCCATATGTTTATAGGACTTTCAGAAAGAAAAAAAAAAATAGCAAGACTACATTAGAAAATATTAATACCAGAAACACTTATGTTTAATATTTTTATTGCAAAATTTTTGGCTATAGGACAACTCAAAAAAAAGAACAATTTAATGTTAAAAACACATTAACTGTTCAGGAGAATAGTTCCATTTGCATTAATATATATTCAAAATAAATTACGATAAATTGATTTAGTTAATTATTTTTAAATTATAGACAAGATTTAATTACAATTATGGAACACATGAATGGTGAGTATTGGTTAATATAACTTCCCAAAATTGAGAAAGTTTTAGGCAGTCATTTTTTGTTCAGATTTGGGTTATGAATATGTGCTTCACAGCTTTCTTTGTGTAGTCTTTCTAGATGAAAGTAACTTTTGTGTAACACTGGTGTAGCTAATCCAGATTTTTTGGGTTCTTTAAGAGAAACGTATTCCTGATGTTCTTCCAGATGAATTTGTGCAAATTGACCATTTTGTCCATAATAAGTTAAGCCACAAAAGCAGGAGAGTCTATAAACTCCAGGATAAGATATAGGAGGATATTTGTCCTTTGGTGAGATAAGGAATGTATTAAGTTTGCGAACTGGATGGAAAGTAACTTGTACAATCTTGCCATGTCGTCCTAACCCTCCTCAAGAAGAAATTACCAGAATTTGCATTCCATAAGGGACTTTCTGAAAAAATAGCTTTGACAGATTAATGTACAAGTTGCTTTCCATCCAGTTCGCAAAATTAATTTGAAAATGAAGGACGTCCAAAAAGTGTAACAATACCAGAAATCATTGATCGAATGCATGATAGGGTATTGGATGACCGGCAAGTCAAAGTGCCTGAAACTGCTGAGACTATAGGCATTTCAAAAGAACGTGTAGGATATATTTTGCATGAAGAATTGCAAATGAAAAAGCTTTGCACAAGATGGATGTCACACTTGCTCACAGCAGATCAAAAATGCACTCACATGAAAATCTCTGAACAGTACTTGGAGCATTTTAACAAGAATAAAACTGATTTTGTGCATCAATTATTTACTACGGATGAGACTTGGATTCACCATTACACACCAGAATCCAAACAGCAGTCAAAACGGTGGACAGAAACTGGTTGTTCAGCGCCAAAGAAAAAAGTCGGTTCCATCAGCAGGAAAGGTTATGGCATGGGATGATAAAGGCATTTTGTTTATTAATTATCTTGAAAAGGGTAAAACAATAACCAGGGAATATTATTCTGATCTTTTAACCAGACTAGATGAAAAAAATTCATGAGAAAAGAACCAGTTTGCAGAAGAAAAAAATCATCTTTCATCAGGACAATGCACCTGCCCACGAAGGTGTTTTGGCAATGGGAAAATTAAGGTATCTGCACTATGAATTGTTGGAACATGCACCCTATTCCCCAGATTTGACTCCCTCTGACTTCTATCTCTTCTAAAACTAAAACTCTTCCTCGCTGGTCATCGTTCTTCGAATCAAGAAGTGATTGCAGCTGTAGAGGGATATTTTGTAGATCTTACTGAGAACCACTACCGGGACGGGATAATGGCGCTTGAGCATTGCTGGAATAAATGTATTAGTCTTAAGGGAGATTATGTTGAAAAATAAAAATAATTTTGAAATTATAAATTCATGTTTTCATGGTTAGGCTGAGAACTTTTCAGACCTCTCCTCATAGCATGCATGATACCAGAACGTGATAGTAACAACTAGCAATGCTCCAACATACATACGATAACAAATGTATCATTTGTGTTCTGGTTTATCAATTATTTAATAGTTGTGAAATTATCCAAAACATCCAATATGTGTAATTAATAATTAATAGGCTTTTGTTGTGTAAAACTTATGTACCATTACCCCTGATGATGTAAGCCTTATGATGCATGAAATTTGTCAGGTTTTAATTGTTCATTTTTAATAAACTCCTTATATTACAATGTGGTCTCAATACCGAAAACTTCCTATAGGTTTCTGCTTAACCACAGAAACCTACATATACAAACTAAAACATTTTTTCCATAAAAATCAAGTGGGAGAGAAAAACTCCCAGAATAACAATATTGGCAATTTGCAACTCTAATCATAAATAACATCCAACTACCCCATTTATTCTGCCTATTTTGCTGAATTAATGTTGATGTTATTAAGAATAGTGATCTGTTAATTGGTGATTCTGCTGTCAGAGACTAACTTACTGTCTCATAGATATATTGTTTTTGCCTCAAGTAATTTTATGGACACTTTTCCAATGAACTGCCAGACACCATTCCTCTACTTTCCTTGAAGTCCATAATCATATGAGCAGCTGCTGTCCAACACCTATTCACTGTCCAGCTCCAAGCATGTCAAACTAACTTCAGGTGTTTCCCTTTTGTTTCATATCAGTGGGATACTTCTTGATTGCTTGCCTATACATGGCACTGAAGTACTACAGGTTTTGCAACTTCTTATGTGTAGGATTGATTTTTTTTTTTCTTTTTTAAAGCAGTATTGCTGTTCTCCTCTTCAACTCTGTACTTATCATACTCAAGGCAACACACTCACCATTTTTCTTCTCACAATTTGCACAGTTCATCAATCTCAAATCTTTTGCTACCCAACACACTGCCACTCTGGTTATCTGTACATCCATCACCATCTTGATCACATTTTGATGTCTCTTCACTGTTGTACTCTTTTTCCTCTCTCCAAATCAATGAATTTCCATTACACTCTTTACTGATTCATTCATTGCTTTTTCACTGTTATCCCTCATCCTTCATCTGTCCACATGGTTAGCCTAGTGGCGTTGTGGTTCGCAACCATATGCCTGGGGAAGGAGTGTCCTAGGTTCGATTCCTGTCAATGATGTGAGGAGCTCAAGGATCTTCCTCAGCCATAGCCAAGTTAGCCAGTCTTGGGCATGGACAGCAGGGTTTTTTCCGCCAGTTTATCTGGTGTTTTTCATTCCGCAAGCAGGCAAACCGGTACGAGGACACACAAGGATTACAGTCAGGAATACTGACCCAGCCATAGATCTAATTCGTCAGCCTATTCCAGTTCCAGAGCTCAGATAAAATTTGGGGGGGGGACTAGATGGTACAGTGAACTCTCGTAAAAAGGGGGAACATTGTATCATCACGTGGATTTTATTTTATTTATCCTTCATCTTCCTCTCACTTTTTTTTTTTTTTTTTGTGTGTGTGTATGTTTTTCTATCATCTGTTTCCTTTGCACCTGCACTCTCTTGACTTCCTCTCAGTCCCATTCTTTCTTTCTGCTTTTGTTTTCCTGTCTCACATTTTTTAATTTCTCCATTCACGCTCCTCTGCTCAGTCTGCATGCTTTTCCAGTTTCTTTCTTAGTACCTCCCTCTCTCTCTCTCTCTTTCTAAGCATCCTGCCCTCATCTCCTGTTACATCTTCCTCAGTCATGTTATCTTAAGTTAAATCTATTGACATCTCTTGCATATTTTCCACAGCCTCAGTAGTACGAGTACTTTGCCTCTGTTGGCATTTCCTCATTTCCTAAACACCACCTCCACCTGCTAAGCTTGAAAAAATACTAAAGCACACTTTCCATTGCTTACTTCTGATCCACAAATGCAGATATGACTTTTTTGTCTGTCAGATTCTAGTAGTAAGACTTATACGTTGGTTAGACATAACTGGTAATTAGTTTACGGAATTAACAACGCATATAAAGTATTAATTAAAGGTAACTTTAATGAATAACTTCTATATTTCGGCAATGTCACATTGCCATCTTCGGGAACATAAAGATATGGTATGTGCACTCAGGAACTAACACAAAGCAAATGAGGAAGAAAGCAAGAAACTAATATTGTTCCTAAAGTCCTAATGGTGCCCTCTTGCGGGCTAATTTGGTAGTCTTGGCAGTTGGGCTGAAGTTCTCATAATGAAAGTCTCCCAAATTTGGGGCAGTTTCATGCACCCAAATTTGTTGAGGTTAGGAACGTTTTTTAGAGCTGCTGAAGATTCTTTGAATAATCTTTCGTATTTAAACTTGCTGCAATGGATTATTTTTGTTTTCTTCCAATGAATTTTAGGGTGGGTATCTAAGGCATGGTCTGCCAGCCCAGAGCAGCTGTACTGGTGAAACCGGATGTAGTCTTGGTGTTCTGAAATCTTGATATTTGTTGTTCTGCCTGTTTGGCCAAAGTAGGACAATTTGCAGCTGCATGGGACCTGGTATAAACCAGGTAGGTCTAGGGGAAGTGGTTGGTCTTTGGTAGAGCGGATAAGGGATGCCAACATTTTATATGGTCTGTAACAGGAAGTAAGGTCATATTTTTTGAGGATATTGGTTATTTTTTCAGAGGTGCCCTGGATGTAGGGGATGGTGATAGACTTGGTGTAATCTTTATTGTGGAGGGGGGTTGTGGTTTACAGGTTTTAGTATTTTTTGGATTTTTTTGGGGTTATAGCCATTGGCTAAGAAAGTGTTGAGGATGTGGTTTAGTTCAATAGTCAGGGCCTTGTCATCTGTCATTTTGCCCTGTTATATAGTGTTTTTATCACCCCATATTGTTGTGAGGGGGGGGGGGGGAATTGCTGGTGAATGTATCTGCCAGTGTGGGTGGGTTTTCTGTAAACAGAGAAAACCAAAGATCCATCTAGCTGGCAGGTGATTAAAGTGTCTAGGAAGGGGAGGGTGTTGTTTTCCTCTTTTTATAAGGTGAACTGGACTCTGGGATGTTGGTTGTTTAAGTGTGTTAGGAAGGAGTGGAGTGTGTCTGAGCCATGTGGCCAAATAGCAAACACATCATCCACATAACGAAGCCAAATAGTGGGTTTTTGTGGGGCAGAGTTTAAGGCTTTCTCTTCAAATGTCTCCATAAAGAAATTGGCCAAGGGTGGCGAAAGTGGTGACCCCATGGCTATCCCCTCTATCTGTTTGTAGAACTTTCCTTGCCAAACGAAATAGCCTGAGTTCATTGTGAACTGAAATAGGGCTGAGATATCGGGAGGAAACTTGGCTTGGATGAGCTCAAGGGTTTCTTTGAGTGGGACATTAGTGAATAGGGGGAGACATCAAAACTGACCATTATGTCAGTGTGTTGGAGTGTAAGGTTTTTTATACTGGCTTTAAAGTGGGTCAAGTTTTTTATGTGTGATGGTGTGTTGCCAGTGTAGTGTGTGAGCGTTTTGGCTAAATGTTTGGCTAATTTATATGTGGGGGAATCAATGCCATCCACTATGGGACGTTATTCATTAAAGTTACCTTTAATTAATACTTTATATGCGTTGTTAATTCCGTAAACTAATTACCAGTTATGTCTAACCAACGTATTAGTCTTACTACTAGAATCATGATCATCCACGGAGATGCAATCGCACGAAAGGCCCGTCAATACTGCAAATTGAGGTTGAAGATATCGAGGAAAATAAATCGTCTGACGTTCCTAAAACGCTGCTGGGATAACAAAGTGATCCCTAATTGTGTGAAATTGAAGCACCGTTTCACTTCCGAGAAAGCTCTACGCATTTATAACCGCACTAGCTTCGCCCTGTTAAGAGAACAAATTACCGCGACGTGTGTTCTCCTTGCCGATGAAAACAAAACCTTACGGGCGCTAGAGGAAGAGCTTTCTAATACACTCGGCCTTGATCTATGGTCAATACTTCATGACATCTCATGCACATCGGCAAGAAAGGAATTCGAAAAAATACGTAGTCGGCACGTGAAAAAATACGAAAACCTGACAAAGACTTCTACTTCTGTACCCCAGCCACCACTCAACACTGTAGTCAACCTCTCGTCGGCAGTTTTAAAGCCTGAAGCACTCACCGCACTTTCACGTGGTCACAATTTCGCCCTAGCTCCCAAAAGGATACCTGCTGAAGAAATCATGATCCAAATAGAGCGTGGAATTCGCAACCTGCCTAACCATATCGCCAACAACGTGAGACTGGATGTAGTCGGTGTTCTCACTAAAGCCAAACCTCCAAAATCCAACTTATCCAAAAACGAATATACAGCCCTACAAGAATTGAAAAACAACAAAAAAATAGTAATCACCAAAGCTGAGAAGGGAAGCGCCACTGTGGTACTCAATCAAAAAGACTACAGAGGTAAGCTAAATTCTTTAGTACGAGACCGTACTACTTACCTCCCCATTGAATATAATCCGACCAGCTCTCAGATTAGAACTATCCACAGACTCCTTAAGAAAGTCACTTCTTGGCCTGTGGAAGTCACCAACAAACTTAAACCTTATAACTCTAGACCCCCCCAATTATATGGACTCCCAAAAATACATAAACAAAATGTGCCATTGCGTCCCATAGTGGATGGCATTGATTCCCCCACATATAAATTAGCCAAACATTTAGCCAAAACGCTCACACACTACACTGGCAACACACCATCACACATAAAAAACTCGGCCCACTTTAAAGCCAGTATAGAAAACCTTACACTCCAACACACTGACATAATGGTCAGTTTTGACGTCTCCTCCCTATTCACTAATGTCCCACTCAAAGAAACCCTTGAACTCATCCAAGCCAAGTTTCCTCCCGTTATCTCAGCCCTATTTCAGTTCACAATGAACTCAGGCTATTTCGTTTGGCAAGGAAAGTTCTACAAACAGATAGAGGGACAGCCATGGGGTCACCACTTTCCCCACCCTTGGCCAATTTCTTTATGGAGACATTTGAAGAGAAAGCCTTAAACTCCGCCCCACAAAAACCCACTATTTGGCTTCGTTATGTGGATGATGTGTTTGCTATTTGGCCACATGGCTCAGACACACTCCACTCCTTCCTAACACACTTAAACAACCAACATCCCAGAGTCCAGTTCACCTTATAAAAAGAGGAAAACAACACCCTCCCCTTCCTAGACACTTTAATCACCCGCCAGCTAGATGGATCTTTGGTTTTCTCTGTTTACAGAAAACCCACCCACACTGGCAGATACATTCACCAGCAATCCCCCCCCCCCCTCACAACAATATGGGGCGATAAAAACACTATATAACAGGGCAAAATTAATCTGCTCAGATGACAATGCCCTGACTATTGAACTAAACCACATCCTCAACACTTTCTTAGCCAATGGCTATAACCCCAAAAAAATCCAAAAAATACTAAAACCTGTAAACCACAACCCCCCTCCCCCCCTCCACAATAAAGATTACACCAAGTCTATCACCATCCCCTACATCCAGGGCACCTCTGAAAAAATAACCAATATCCTCAAAAAATATGACCTTACTTCCTGTTACAGACCATATAAAAAGTTGGCATCCCTTATCCGCTCTACCAAAGACCAACCACTTCCCCTAGACCTACCTGGTGTATACCAGGTCCCTTGCAGCTGCAAATTGTTCTACTTTGGCCAAACAGGCAGAACAACAAATATCAGGATTTAGAACACCAAGACTACATCCGGTTTCACCATTACAGCCGCTCTGGGCTGGCAGACCATGCCTTAGATACCCACCATAAAATTCGTTGGAAGAAAACAAAAATAATCCATCGCAGCAAGTTTAAATACGAAAGATTATTCAAAGAATCTTCAGCAGCTCTAAAAAACGTTCCTAACCTCAACAAATTTGGGTGCATGAAACTGCTCCAAATTTGGGAGACTTTCATTATGAGAACTTCAGCCCAACTGCCAAGACTACCAAATTAGCCCGCAAGAGGGCACCATTAGGACTTTAGGAACAATATTAGTTTCTTGCTTTCTTCCTCATTTGCTTTGTGTTAGTTCCTGAGTGCACATACCATATCTTTATGTTCCCGAAGATGGCAATGTGACATTGCCAAAATATAGAAGTTATTCATTAAAGTTACCTTTAATTAATACTTTATATGCGTTGTTAATTCCGTAAACTAATTACCAGTTTTGTCTGTCAGAAGAAGTCCTAATTTGGTACACAGAACAAATATAAATACAGTATTCAATATGACATAGTAACAATTGAAAATACAAATATATTTTCAAAAATGAATGATTTTTGGCTAGAATTTTTTTTTTAGTTTTTTAGTTTAATAGCTTACTATATTAATGGTTATTGTCACTCTCACTCCCTTTTGCACACTAAACTAAACTTTATGAAATAAAACAGTACTCTTCATTCCATCTATCCAATTTTTGAGTAATTTTGATGACTGTTTCAGTTTACATCATAAACCTGTAGTTTGTTTCAGATTTCACATACTTTTATTTACTTTGTAGGAAAAATGAGGATCAGTCTAATGGATCCACATCATGTCATCAAACCAAGGTAAGCATTATTCTTTCTTTTGTGATTTATATGAAATTGCAATTTATTCATGCTACACTGAGTTATTTCTTAAAGATTTTAGTAACCAAAGCAGATAAGAGTTTGGATATTGTGATATAGTCACATTCTGTTCATCTAGTTATATTTTCTGTTTAAACAGTAGTGCCAAGTTTAAACTGCAACACAACAAGCAAAATGGCTGCTAATACTTGCGCCACACACACACGCACACACACAAATTAAGGCTTCATGTTAATTGTCAGTTTTATTATCATATCTACATATATATTTAAACTATACAAATGAAATGTGGTACTTTAAAAGACTTAATGAGCAGACCATGCATAGCAAATTTTATTCCAGCATGAAGCTTAGTACTAGCTGAATATTTAAGAAACCAATACCATTTTATGTTTTTATGACTTTTTCCTTTCAATTTTTTATGGATCAGAAAGTCTTTGAAATAACATCAAAGATAACATCTGATGACACCTCTTATGCTGACTTATATTATGCAAAACAAATAAGGAAATTATTGTAACCAATCAGAGATTTTTATAATTGGATTTTTGTCTAGTGACATCATCCATTATCAAGACAGTTTAACACATTCACACTGGCAGCATTCTGCATGTTGCACTGATCACAGAACTCACTTTCTCTATATATATTGTATATACACTCGAGTCTCTTTTTATGTGTATCTTTTTATGTGGTTTTGAAGTTATGCTGTGCATAATTCATGCAAATTCATTATGTACAACTGGCATCCCCGTTGTACATAATGATCAGCGTGTTGCAGCACATTCTGGCATAACGTGAGTGATGTGTAAGCAGTGAGTGTCTATGAAGTTTAATTTTGCATGTGAGTAAGTGTTTGTGTTTTCATTATCATAAGTCTAAATTTTGCTAATTTTTATTTTAAAGATTGGCCCAATGGAGAAAACAAAAATCACCAAAGAAAAGCAATTTCTTTGGAAATGAAAATTGCAATTTTAGATCGCTTACAAAAGGAGAGGGATCTACGGTGATTGGTAAACATTTTAATTTAGGCATTTCTACTATAAGAGCAATTAAAAAGAATGAAGTCACAATAAGAAAATCTGTCATTTCTGGCACAAAACTAAGTGCTAAATTATCATCATACTCAAGAGATGCTTTATTAGAAAAAATGGAACAAGCACTCGTAATTTGTATTGAAGAATTAACTCAAGGAAGGATTGACTAACGCATCCAGGAATGCATCCAGGAACACATCCAGGAATGTTTAAGTGACCATACCACCTGAGATTAGCAAAGCTAATCTCAGGTGGTATGGTCACTTAAACAGAATGGGCGAAGAAAGATTAGCAAAACAAGTGTTCTCTGCCAGGTTGGCAGCAAAACGACCCAGAGGAAGACCAAGATATAGGTGGATTGATACGGTACAAAGTGCCTTGACGATTGAAATATAAGATCTGATAATGTTGGAGTCTTGACAAGTAACAGACTGATTTGGAGGAAAATTGTAGATAGGAAGTTAATAATGATGTAATGTTTTTCATGAAGTACTATCATATCCTGTACACCCCTGAGGGTACATGTCAGGAATTTGATGATGATGAATTAACTCAAAGAAGAATTCCTATAAGCGATTATTCAATTAAAGAAAAAGCTCTTCAGTTTTATGAGCAGATGAAGCAATTGGAGCCAGCTACTTCTGCTTCCCAGGCTGATAAAGAATTTTTGGCTATCAAAGGATGGCTAACCAGATTTTTAAAAAGGAATGCACTTCATAATGTGAAGATTACAGGGTGAGGTTGCAGTAGCAGATGAAGAAGCAGCCAAAAATGTTAAAGTGAAGTTAGCCAAAATTATTGAAGATGGTGGATATTGTCCCGATCAAGTGTTTAACGCTGACAAAACAGGATTGTTTTGGAAGAAAATGCCTAGTCGAACTTACATCACAAAATCTGAGAAAAAAGCAAGTGGGCTTAAAGCAAGCAAAGATTGAGTAACGTTGTTACTCTGTAGCAATGCATCAGGGAATCGAATGTTGAAACCCCTCCTAGTAAATCGATCTCAAAGGCCATATGCTCTAAAAGACAAACATCCAAAACAGCTGCCGGTACATTGGATGCCAAATACAAAGGCCTGGGTAAATACAGCAACTGCTGTATTTACTGAATGGTTCAATGCTTTGTTATCGGAGGTGGAAACATATATGAAGGAAAAAGCTCTTGATTTTAAAGTTTTATTAATTGTTGACAGTGCACCAAGTCATCCGCATTTAAAAAAATCCAAGTGTTTTTTCCACCCAATACAACAAGCATTATTCCAGCCACCATTAGATCAAGGCATAATTGCTACATTTAAAAAATATTACGTTAATCATATTTTCAATTTATATTGGATAAACTAGAAAATGAATCATTAACAGTAACTGACGTTTGGAAAAAATTTTCTATTTTGGACTGTTTAAATCATGTTGTATCTGCTATTGCTGAAATAAGACCACAAACTTTACATACCTGCTGGAAAGCAGCTTGGCCTGGATGTGTTGCAAACAGTGCAACCATTCAAACATCTACGTTATCAGCTGAAATCATTCCTTTGGCAGATGAAATTGGTGGAGAAGGTTTTGATACATTTAGCCAGAATGATGTAGACGAATTGCTTGTGGATAATGCTTTCAGTGATATATCATCATCACGATGATATTATTGGATATCGATTAACTTTAGATATCATCAAAGATCCAGAAAACAATAGTGAAGCGGAAGAAAAACTTTGTCCCCCCCCTCACTGCAAATATAATTTGAGAAGGTCTTGAACTGTGCAATAAATTGGAAAATCATTTTCTTGTTAATGACACAAATTCTGAACTAGCCTTTAAATTCCAACATGAGCTGAAGAACTGTATGTCTGGATATTGCGAGCTGTATAAAATATTAGTAAAATTATCATAGCAAAGTTTAATCACTGATTACATTGTCAGAATAAAAAAATTAGCACAGAACGAGGGTGAAGAACCATTGCCTTTATCATACAGATCTGATGCGCTGAGACTATCTCTTCTGGTGATGAAAGTGATTTTGCACCAGTTTGCAAACGTTGCCGAATATTGTCTAATAGCAATGATAATTCTGATGAAAAAATGAAAAAAAAATTGTTACTTTTCAATAAAATTAAATGAATAAAGCTTTAAAACAAACTTAGGCATTCTTATTTTTCTGAATTTTTATAAACTTTTTATGTGATTTTTGGTTTAATTTAATTCATTGCTTCAGTTTTGTGCAGTTTTAGAAAATTATGGAACGTATCCCTAATTTTTCAATGTAAGTTAGGTCTTTTTTGTGCAATTTTTTTATATGCGGTTTTCTGTGGAACATATCTACCCCATAAAAAGAGACCTGACTGTATATGTGTGTGTGAGTGTCCCTTCTGCATCGGGCAGGCACGTTTTCATAAGGATAATACTGCATGCAAGTTGCAACTTTTTCAGTAGAATTTTATTTGTAAAATTAGCATTTGTGAACGGTTTTAATGATATCGAAAACCAAATGCAAATCCAACTGATTTCAAGTCACACACACACACACATACACACACCCTACCAATAATTGTCCAGACACTTTAGCAATTTGCAGTTGATACCAGCAGGTGAATCCTAATATCAGTATGTCCACCTTTGGCTTTGATCACCTCCTGCACCCTTTGAGGGAGGCTTTCCACCAATGTGTGGCAGACATCAGTTGGAATTTGTCTCCATTCCTCCATCAAAACAGCACTGAGTTCAGCAACAGATTGAGGATGTGCTATTCTCAATTGCTGCTCCAGTTTGCCCCTTAGGTGTTCAATGGGGTTGAGGTCAGGACTCTGAGCAGGCCAGGGCAGTCATTTAACACCCATCTCTTCATACCATTCCATAAGCTGCAGCTTCGTGGCATGGGGCATTGTGATCTTGAAACACAGGTCCATTCCATGAAAACTCTACAGTGTAGGCAGCACCTGATTATCGAGAATATCAAGATTATCAAGGTACTGAGCTTCCTTCATGAAACCACGGACATTGACCATTGGTCCTACTCCACACCAGCTGAATGCACCCCTCACTATTACTCCTCCATCACCAAACTTTACTGTGAATAAAACACACTGTGGTAATAAGCATTCACTAGGCTGCCTCCACACTCGCACCCTGCCATCAGACTGGAAACAGGTGAACCTTCATTCACTGCTCCATTTTCCACTGGTCAATTGTCCAGTTCACAGGCTCTTTGCAGCTGCCTTGTTTGTTGTTGTGATGTTTGGCTTGTGTGTCGCTGCTCTTCCATGGAAATCTAGTAAATGGACTTTTTTTTTTTGTACAATATTAGTACTCACCATGGTGTTACTGGTGCTCTGGAACTCATCATGGGTGGTCTGTGCTAATTGTAGCTGGGTTTTGCTTGCCACCTGTTTTAACACCCTCCTGTTCCTGTCAGTCATTTTTGGCAGCCACCCTGGGTGTTTTCCTGCACTGTTGATGCCAGGACATCTTAGTTTGTTCACATCATCAACTATTGATTTTGGATGCTCCAATTCAGCGGCAATGGCACGTATTAACATGCCACCAATGTGATAGCCCACGATGACACCTCTCTCCAAGTCACTGAGTTCACATTGTGTTGTCATACCAACTGTGTTCAACTGCTATAATGAAGTACTGCTTCCTACTATCTGTAACCAGTTTTTATGTTATTAACAAACCTGGAATGTTCCATAACTTCAAATAACAGGGGTGTCCAGACAATTATCAGTAGATAGTGTATATGTGTGTGTATACACTGTCACATAGATAGTGTATTCCATGTTCTGTCTGCCATGTAGACAGAACATGGAAAAAATGATATGATATTGAGCATTTGGAATAGACATTTGCAAAGATTTTCCAAAACATAGAACAAGGAAGGAAGGAAAGATGAAGCCATTTCAGGAACTTGTGCAAGGGATTGAGGAAGCCTTTATAATGAAGAGCATATGGAATGCAGTGCCTTGAAAGGGTGCAGACATTAAATGATTTAAGGCTGTATAGTAGTACAGGAAGCTTAATCTGATTTGGCACTTTTATGAAAAATAACTTTAGTACGTAAATTTTAACTTAAAAATTGTTTAGCTAAAATATTATGATTGCATCATTATCCTTCCTTTTTTCTTTTTTTCTCCTATGTAATAAAATCTGTCAAGTTAGAAAGTTTTATTAAAATAGCTTGGTTTGTTGTGTGGTGTATTAATACTATAATAACATATGGTATTAATAATTCTAGAAACCAGTCCATCATCACACAGATGCTCTCCCTGACACAAAGAAACTACCTAGGTAAGTTTTTAAATTCAATATATATATATATATTGTGTGTGTGTGTGTGTGTGTGTGTGTGTGTGTGTGTGTGTGTGTGTGTGTGTGTGTGTGTGTGTGTGTGTGTGTGTGTGTGTGTGTGTGTGTGTGTGTGTGTGTGTGTGTGTGTGTGTGTGTGTGTGTTTACTAATGAATACAAACAAATTATGTCATCAACAGTATTGCCGAAATCACTCTAAGGAACATCAGCCAGATTATTTAGTGATACATTTTGACAAACAGCTGTTTGCCAAAATGCATAACTAAATTGTCATCTCTCTCTCTCTCTGTGTTATTTTAAATTACATGTTAGTGAGTAACTAATAACTTCTTTTTCAGGATTAGTTTATGTACAAGGTGACCAAAAAAAAAAGTGCAGTTTTTGCATTTTATAAAAAAAAATGTGGAAGCAGTAATAGAGTAATAGCAGTAATTAAGTAACTTACTTAATCTGACAATGAATTTGAAAAAGTACAAGTGATTATTGAGTCATTTGGCACATAACAAATGAAGTGCAATTTGGCAAAAATATAGAACAGGAAAAAAGAAATGGCTACTCCAGTTGGTATTTTAGCATGTATCATTCATGAGTATAAACTAGGTACAAACATTAGCAAATAACTGGCAAGGTATGAATGGTATGTGGAGAAGATAAGTGAAAGAGCAAATTATTCAAACACATTCACATATGGTGATGCACTCCATGAGTCATCATTAAATAATTGTTGACGATGTACTGAAGGCTGCTGTTGAGTTGTTGGACTCGTGCCATCATGCTAGGTGCTTTCAAAAAACAGACAGATATCAGGTATATGGAGGCACAGAATCGAGACGAAAACAGGTGACTGGTGGTGTGATGCAAGGTTCAGTGCCGGGACCATTGCTATTTAATTTGTACATAAATGATATAGGATATAACCTGAAAGAAATGTTCAGTTCTTTGCTGATGATGCAAATTGGGTAGAGTAATGGTTAATCAAGGCAATGTGGAGAGCTTGCAGAACGATTTAAATAGGCTGTCAGCATAGGTAAAAGATAATGGGGGTCAGTTTTTTGTTAAAAAATGTAAAGTTATACATTTTGGGAAAAATAGATTACAAGCTGTATATCATATTGATTACACTATACTCCAGGAAATAGATGAAGCTAGAGATTTAGTTGTGGTGGTAGACAGAGAGTTGAAGTTATGTGGATATATTGCTAAGGTAGTCGATAGGCTTACTTGGCTATTGAAGAACATATTAACATCTAGAGATACCACTGAAACCCCTTGTGGACCTGTGGGTTTCAGTGGATAGGATTCAGAGGCAAGTGTCCAAGATTTTGAGCGGCCTGCAGAATGTTCCCTACGAATATAGATTGAGGGTGTTTATGGATTGAACAAGTTAGTTGATAGGAGAAAAATATGGAATATGATAGAAACATTTAAGTTGCTTAAAGGGTTTCATAGGATAGATGCAGAGGAAATGTTTCAGCACTTTGCCAAAGGGACCAGAACAAGTTGTTATCCCAGGAAATTGAATAAAGGTGTGGTTAGTAAGAGTGTGAGGACTAGATTTTTTTTCTTGGAGAGTTGTGAATGAGTGGAATTGGTTGCCAGAGTTAGTTGTGCTTTGTCTGTTAATAGGTTCGAGGAGAGACATGATAAATTCGGTCTCCCAGATGAGTCTTCAGACTTAATGGGGATGCCCATATATTAATAATAATAATAGCCTCTCCACATAACTAAACTTGTAGAATAAACCTGATAATGCCTTAGTCACTCATCTTGGACCTCTGTAGAATTTTCACTTTAACAGTGAAAACTAAGTGACCAAATCAGAGCACATTAGTTGATGTGTAGTTTTATATGTTACGGCTATATGTATAGTGGCACAACCAATTCTTTATCTCTAGTAGCAGCAATTCACTCCGTAGCTAATTGCAACACGTGTTCCCTCTGTGGATCATTTCCAGATTCAGAAATCTCACCATCATCCTGAAGCATCCCACTATGTAAGTAGCCATACAGTTTTGCACTCTGAAGTGCAAAATTATTAATATTGAAACTGCAGTCTCCCACTCACATGTTATTGGCCTGGTTGGCTGAGCGGTTAACGTATCCGCTCACCAGCCAAAAGGCTGCAGGTTCGAATCCTGCCGTGGGCATGGATGTTTGTGATCATCACCATCATCATCATCAAATTCCTGCTATGTACCCACAAGGGGTGTACAGGATATGATAGTACTACATGAAAAAATTATATCATTACTAACTTCCTATCTACAATTTTCCTCCAAATCAGTCTGTTACTTGTCAAGACTCCAACATTATCAACTCTTATATTTCTATCGTCTAAGGCACTTTGTACCGTATCAATCCACCTATATCTTGGTCTTCCTCTGGGTCGTTTTCCTGCCAACCTGGCAGAGAACTTGATTTGCTAATCTTACCTTGCCCATTCTGTTTAGGTGACCATACCACCTGAGATTAGCTCTGCTAACGCATTCCTGGATGCTGACAATGTCAAGTTCTTTCCTAATATCCTCATTTTTAATATGATATTGCCATTGATGCCATCTGTTCACACCTATAATCTTTCTCAGACTCTCATATCTGCGGTCCCTAGTCTTTGGTCAAGTGTTTTACTTCTGACCCAGCTCTCAGATCCATAAGTTAAAACTGGTTTGAACACTGTCTAGTATACAGCTAATTTCGTGTTCCGACTAATTTCTCTCTTATTCCATATGAATTTATTCAATTGACTTCCCACCATACCAGCTTTGCTGATTCTGTTGTCTATTTCTATATTTAATTTACCATCTTCAGTAAAAATCGTGCCTAAGTAGCTGAAATGTTTTACTTGTTCCACAGGTTCTCCATTCACAACACAGTTGACATTTTCAATGATTCTGCCTATTTTCACTGTCTTTGTCTTTATATTGCTGACCTTCATACCATATCTATTACAACAGCAATTCAATTTAGTCAGAGAATCTTGCAGACTTGTAGCGGATTTATTTAGAGGTATAACATCGTCCGCATAAAGCAAAGAGCTGACATTAACATCTCCAATTTTGATATCATGTTTAATACCACTTTCCTAAGTAATGTGATCCATATAGATAATGAATAACAGAGGGGATAATGTACATCCTTGTCTCACACCAGATTTAACATTAAACCATCTTCCTGTACTTCCTTCAATTCTAACTGCTGACTTACAACTCAAATAAAGACTAGGTATTGCTTGATATAATACCCCATTGACACCATATAACTGCAGTGTATTGAATAGCTTCTCTCTTGGCACCTTACCATATGCCTTTTCCAAATCAACAAAGCTTAAATACAGATCTTTGTTATATTCCCATGCTTTTACGACTATTTGTCGTAAAGTGAAGATCTGATCCTGACAGCCTCTGTTTGGCCTGAATCCAGCTTGTTCTTCACCAAGCTTTTCTTCCACAATTCTTCTCAACCATTTCTCAAGTATACTTGCATAGATCTTGCCAGGAACACTCAGTAGGGAAATACCTCTGTAATTCTCACATTCAGTTTTATTTTCCTTTTTATATATGGGTACTATGAGAGCTCTACTCCAATCATTGGGAATTCGTCCACTTCTACCTTAGTAGAACCTTCAGCTGGAGTAGATGATATTCGACCACCATACTTCAGCATTTCTGGTCGAATATCATCTACTCCAGCTGCCTTTCCACATTTCAACCTTTTGATGGCTTTTTCTACTTCAAGTATGGATATGTGTTCCTGCCTACATGCCTCATCAGTGTTTTTTACCACTGTGCTGTCATCACTGCTTGTTTCATTAGCAGTTTTTCAAAGTAATTACTCCATACTTCAAGGATATCTTTTTCTCCAGTTTTCATGTCACCTTTATCATCTCTAAATCCTTTTACAGCACTTTTTCCTCCATTCCTAAGCTTCTTCAACAACCTCCAGAATATTTTGCCACTTTCTTGATATTTATTTTCTATATTCTTGCCAAAGTCCTCCCATGACTTTTGTTTAGCTAGTTTTACACAGTGTTTAACATTCTTGCATTTGTCTCTATATTCTCTAAGAGCACAAGCTGACTTATTTGACAGGAACTTTTGATATGCTTTCTTCTTTTCCTTCACTGCCTCTTTAACTTCCTGTGTCCACCAGGGAGTTCTTGATTTTTTTATCCTTACAGACAACCTCACCACATGCCTCTCTGGCAGAATCAATCAATGTTTTCTTCAGAGTTTGCCACTGAATCTCCAAGGTTTGATTCCTGTTCTGAAACCCTTTCATTTTTTTTTAATTATCTTTCCGTATTTTAGTCTACAGTTCACATCTGAGAGCTGCTCAACTTTTATTCGCTTTAAAACTTTCTTAAATGTTATTCTTTTCAATATGAAATTCAATTTTATCCTGCTGAAGGCTAAATAGTGATCACTTCCAATTTCAAATCCTCTGTACACTCTGGTGTCCTGCACCAGGGAGAAAACATCACTATCAACAATAACATAGTCAATGAAACTTTCTTATTCCTAGCCTCTTTTCTCCATGTAAATTTGTGCACATTTTTATGTTGGAACATGGTGTTAGTAATAACCAGTCCATGTCATTAGCAGAAATCCAACAGATATTTGCCATTATTATTGGCTTTGCTCTTTTCTCCAAATTTTCCCAAAATATTTTTGTATGTCTCACAATCATTTCCTACTCTGCTATTTAGATCCCCAACAAGGACCAACTTTTCCTTTTTCATTGTGTCAGTTGCTTTTTCTAAAGCCTCAAAAAATTCCTCCACTTCTACCTTAGTAGAACCTTCTGTTGGACCATAGGCACAAATAAGTCTCATTGTCCAGTTCCCCATTCTCATATTTGCCCACATTACTCTACTTGAGACTGACTGCCATTCAAGAAGATTAGCCTCGTATTTTGTGTTGAATACTATGGCTACAGTTTCTTTTCCTTGATTGTCATTGCCTGATTATAACATTTTGTATTTATTGCTCAGAAAGATCTCACCAGTTTTGGTCTTTTTTGTTTCAGTCACTCCTATTATGTCGATCTGGTACTTATTAATTCCTCAGCTAGCTCCATTTCTTTGCCATTCAGGCTTCTTATGTTGATAGTACCGATCTTTAACTCTGGTGATGTTGAGTTGGGGTTTGTTTTCAGATTTGTTCCAGTAGCTGACTTTTCACTGTTCGCCCTGGTTCCCTGGCGAAAACAACGGGGACCTTGTTTAACCGGGCGACGCCCCAGCCGGCATGAAATTTTGTCATGTTGTACCATCATTTTTTATTTTGGTTTAACCAATAAGAATACAATTTGGTCAGCTAAATCCCAAATTGCCAGCCCATCCTCGTTCGTTCAGTATCCAAGTAGATATCCAACAGGGTGCACCACGAGAAGGTGAGGATTGGACATTAGGTCAGAAGCCCTGGTCGGTTCTCCGCATTCCTTTAAAGGCTATGTGGAGGTCTCCTCTCAGTTATTCAGCTTTGACCCTTAAGCACCCCGATGTTTGTGATTGTCTGTGAAAATACTAGTGGTAGTGGCGAGCGGTAGATGGCATTGGTGTAGATGATGATGGTAGTCGCAGTTTGTTGTAGTTGGTGGATTGATTGGTTGAGACAGAGTTGTACAGTAGGTGCCCTCCCTCGATGAGTCTTTGGACCGTGGAGGGGTCACGTAATAATAATAATATGTTCAAGCTAAAAGTAATACTCTTTCTGAAGTGAGTTGACATCAGAATCACTCCTTATAACTCTCCCACCTTTGCATTACCAGCAACCAATACGCATCCTCTGTCACTCCATATGAGAAAATTATTACCTATAAGTTATCATTATTATTATTATTATTACATCACACTTCCAGGGAGTCCAAAGACTCATCAAAGGAAGGCATCTACTCTACAACTCTTTGTCTCACTACTCCACCAACCTTCATCATCTAACACCAATGCCATCGACTGCCGATTACCACCACTAGTACTTTCAATCACAAACATCCATGCCCACGGCAGGATTTGAATCCGGCCTTTTGGCTGGAGAACGGATACTGTGTGATTATGTGACACTTAGTTAATTTTCTTTTCGGGAACATTGCATTCTACAATGCATTGGCTGAGAGTGTCGTGTGCAGAGAATTTGAATGTCTTAAGGCACAGTATGATGAGCTATTGTGTATGACAAAAGGGTCCTTCAAGATCAATAATAAATTTAGTTTAATCCTTTATCCTAGTGAGAGCAAACAAAGTTTGCACCTGAAAATATCTTCAGGACTGAATATAGTGTTGTACTATCTTACATGGGTAAGTCTAACCTAGTGTAAAATAAACTTTCAGCATCTTTCTCTAAATCCAGAGTAATTTAATAAAAAAGGTGGTAAACCTTTTGGCAACTTCAGTAGGTAAAGATGACCATGCTACTGCTTCTTCCTGGTATCTCCAACTCTGGGCCTGGCTTCCACTGAAGAGACCTCAATAAAGGTCAAAACTAGTCTGGGTAGTGGCCATTCCCTTAATGCATAACAGTATACATATCCACAAGGAGATGTGGTTTGCATTATGGGAGATACTGAGATAGGAGTGTTGGTATCTTGCTCCACCTTTGCTACGAGTTGCCCTGGTGTTGCACTACTTACCCAGGTAAGATAGTACAACACTATATTCAGTCCTGAAGATATTTTCAGGCGCAAACTTTGTTTGCTCTCACTAGGATAAAGAATTAAACTAAATTTATTATAGTTTAACATAGTGTAAAATAAACTTTCAAGGTCCTTCAAGATAGTCTGAGATTCAGTGGGATCATATGATAATAATAATAATAATGTTACTGTTGATAATGATATTTTTCCACTGGGTCAGGACACAAGAGTACACAAAGGATCTGAAATTGGAAGTTTTGTTTAAGTTTTGGAATTTTAGTTTTGAGCAGGATAAACTTTTTATTATTATTATTATTATTATTCAGACCTCCATGGAGTCAAAAGACAAAAGACTCATCGTGGAAGGTCCTTTCTAAGAAACACAAGTCTATCAAGACTCATTGAGGAAGGTCCCACCTAGGAAACACAAAGTCTATCATACCACTCCTTAAATGCGTTGACCGTTCTCACTCTCACCACTCCATCAGGCAATGCATTCCATAGTTCAACCACCCTCCATGCAAAGAAACCACTCCTCACCCTCTTTCTCACAGTTTCCTTTCGTAACTTCCAGGGATGGCCCCTTGTCATGACTCCTTCCTGCTGTTCAACCAAGCGCAAGAACTCTCCAGTGTCAACCCTGTAACCACCTCTCAACAATTTAAAAGTCTCAATCATATCACCTCTCCTTCTTCTAACCACCAAGCTCTGCAGTCCACACTCCTTCAGCCAATCCTCATAACTAACATTGTACAGTCCTAACACCATCTTTGTTATCTGCCTTTGTACCTTTTCCACAGTTAATTTATCCCCTTCAACTCCTGGGGACCAGATCTGAGAACAATAGTCCAAGTGTGGTCTGATCAGAGTCTTATACAACGGAATGATAACTGTTTTATCTCTGCAGGTCAGCGTCCTTCTCATTATTGCAGAAATCCTCTAGGTTACCTTCACCACCTTTGCAATATGTCCCCTAAATTACAGGTTTCTATCAATCATCAACCCCAGATCTCTTGTCTCACCTACTTCTTCCTCCAGTATAACTCCTCCCATAGAGTATGCAGTGTTCCATTGATGTTTCCCAAATCTCAAGACCTCACATTTTGCTGCATCAAACCGATACCCCCATTCATTTGCCTATCTATCTGGCTTATTCAAATCCTCATGCAGGACTACCACATCTGCACTATTACTAATAACCCTTCCCAGCTTTGCATCATCCGCAAACATCATCCCCAATATCCCCTTGCAATCCACGGACAACGTCATTAATATAAAGGTTAAACAATATAGGTCCCAGTACTGAGCCCTGTGGAACCCCACTTGTAACCTTCTGCCTCTTTGATATTGCTCCACCATACACAACTCTCTGATACCTATCGGACAGCCAGTCCTGAATCCACTTGACCAATCTAACATCCAGACCCATGTGCTGCAACTTGAATATCAGCTTATCATGTGGCACCCTGTCAAATGCCTTCACTAAGTCTAAGAAAATGGCAATACATGCCTTTCCCTCATCTAATGCTCTTGTAACTTTATTATAAAAGGCTAGCATATTGCTAAAACAAGAACACCCTTTCACAAATCCATGTTGGCTCTCACAGATAACATTACCCTTATCTGCCCAATGCTGTATATGGTCCCTCACTACTTTCTCCAAGATCTTACTAACTACTGATGACACACCAACTTGCCTATAATTAGACACTTACAGTCTGCTACCGCCCTTATGCAACGGCACTATCTTTCCTTCCTTCCATTCCAAGGGCACCTTTCCTGCAGCCAGACTTTCATTGAAAAGCCAGGTCAAAGGCACTGTTCAGTTCCTTAGCACATTCTCTCAAAACTCATGGTGAAATACCATCCAGTTCCTCAGCTTTACTAACATCCAGAGTACTCGGTATGTGGAACACACTCTCCTCCTGCACCTCTAAACCTCGAACCTGCCCTATCCCTCTAATTCAAATTGACTCCTTCAGGATGAAATACTCCAATAAAGTGTTCATTGAACAATTCCCACCATGTCCTCTTCATCAGTCACTCTATTCCCATTTTTATCCCACGATGTCATTCTTCCACAGTCATTTCTCCTCCTACTGGCCACATAGCTAAAAAATTCCCTAGGATTTTCCTTGGATCTAAGAGCCAATCTTTTCTCATATTCCAGTTTTGCCTTCCTTACTGTACTAGTCACTCTCCTGGCCTCTGTCTTATATTCTTCATGCATCTTCTGTTCACCTGTCTCCTTATATCTCTGTTTAATATTGTTTGTCATCCACTTCGCTCCAAATTGTGTCCTCTTCTTCACTCGTGGAATACAGATTACCATTGCTGCTAACAAATATTCCTTCCCAATTTCCCAAGCACTAATGATATCCTGGCCTTCCAATTCCTCCCTCCATGAAACTTCCTCAAGTTGATGTCTAAGACTATTATAATCACCTGCTTTATAATTCCACATACGTTCCCTTCTCTTTGATACTCCTGCATGTCTATTCATTTTCCAAGTCAAAACCATATGGTCACTCTCTCCAGCTGGTGGGAGAGATGACATCTCAGTTATTATCAACTCTTTTGATACTATAACCAAATCCAAACTCTTGAACCTCTTGTTCCCTCTGTTACATGGTGCCTAAGACATTTGTCCCTCAAAAATTCTAGAAATTCCATTCCCTTATTGCTACATTCATCTTCCTCTCCCCAATTTATACTGCTGTAGTTAAAATCTCTCATAACAATCATTCTTCTTGCACTTTCCATGTTCAACTGTCTCAACTTCACCTATTCCCCATTCTCTGTGCTCCTTGGTCTGGCACCACCCCACTAAATATCCTGTCTTGCCCACCTCCACCTCACACCATATGCTTTCAAAATCAAAATCGTTAGTGTCACAGCCTTCCAAAGCCTCCACTCTTAGAGCAGCGCTTCCCAAATTGTGGGCCGCAGGTTTTGTTGAGGGGGGGGGGCGTGAAATAATGAAAACAAATTTAAAATGTTTTAAGACTAAGTAGATTTTTTTTTATTTTAAACGAAACGTATTTAAGTTTTATTATTTATTATTTCTTTTTTTGTTATTTTTTATATTTTAATGGAAAAATTCACACATTGGTGTTGGTTCACAAACTTTGCTTCCTGCATATTTCGGCACTTAATGAATATTAGTAAATATTGCTTATTCATATGTTTCATTTCCAAGCAGGGATTAATTGTTTTTACTTCGAATGCTCTCCAGGAAAGCTCCAAATCTTCCTTTCCCTTTCATCACGCGTTCGTAATCAGGGACTGTTGATATTGACTTTATATACATATCAAAACTCGTTTTATATTATCACTGTCATCCGAGCTAGTTTTCAATAAAAGTTACCAATAAAAGTTTCGCATATACTTCACACATGAAAAAACGCTTAAACAAGTTCATGTGGGGAGATAGTAACTCGCTTGCAGTGGTAAACAATACACCCAGCCTTTCCAACACTTTAATAATAACACAGCACCTGACACATACAGATTGGACTATAATTTGATCCTTGATTTCTGTCACCTCCCTTATGAAGTGCCATCCTTCTACTTCTTTGGAACGTGGCCCAATGTAAGACTCATATTAAACAAATATTTCAAGGCAGATTTTGACTCCCTGGCACATTCATTCAAAATATGTAGTGATATATCATCAAGTACCACAGCTTTATTAACACCAAGTTTGCATAATTCCCCATACAACTTCTTCCTCACTCACAGTCAGTCTCTCCTCCTCATCATCAACTGCTCTCAAACTCTCCATGATGTCACATTCACAAGGATGAAAGACATTTATGAACTGCTCTTTAAATATTTCAACTATATCCTCTGCGACAGTTGTCCTTATACTACCATTTTCTTCAATCAATGCCATCCTACCATAATATTTTTTTGGTTTGTTTCATGAGCTTATGAAAAGTGGTAATAATTAGTTCCATTAATTGATTATTATCATTCCTCTTTGTCTCCAAAATGCCAGTTTTCTCTGCATTGCATGCTTCATTCATCCATTTCATCATCATCATCAAATTCATGACATGTACCCTCACAGAGTGTACAGGATATGATAGTAACGCATGAAAAACTTACACCATTACTAACTTTTTATCTACAATTTTCCTCCAAATCAATCTGTTTCCTGTCAAGACTTCAACATTATCAGATCTTATATTTCTATCTTCTCAGGCACTTTTTACTGTATCAATCCACCTATATCTTGGTCTTCCTCTGGGTCTTTTTACTGCCAACCTGGCAAAAAACACTTGTTTTTCCAATCTTTCCTCTCCCATTCTGTTTGGACCATACCACCTAAGATTAGCTCTGCTAACACATTCCTGGATGCTAACAGTATTAAGTTCTTTCCTAATATCCTCGTTTTTAATATGATACTGCCACTGATGCCATTTTTTCACCCCTCTAATCTTTCTCAGGATCCTTGTACCTGTGGTCTCTAGTCTTTGGTCAAGTGTTTTATTTCTAACTCAGCTCTCAGATCCATAAGTTAAAACTGGTTTGAACACTGTTTTGTATACAGCTAATTTAGTGTTCCAACTAATTTCTCTCTTATTCCATATGAATTTATTCAGTTGACTTCCTACCATAACAGCTTTGTTGATTCTGTTGTCTATTTCCATATTTAATTTACCATCTTCACTAAAAATCGTGCCTAAGTAGTTGAAATGTTTTACTTTTTCTATAGGTTCTCCATTTACAATGCAGTTGATATTTTCAATGCTTCTGCTGATTTTCATTGTCTTTTTAATGCTGACCTTCATACCATATCTATTACAACAGTTATTCAATTTAGTCAGGGAATCTTGCAGACTTGTAGCGGATTTATTTAGAAATATAACATCATCTGCTTAAAGCAAAGAGCTGAGATTAACATCTCCAATTTTGATATCAGGTTTAATACCACTTTCTTTCATAATGTAATCCATATAGATAATAAATAACAGAGGGGATAATGTACATCCTTGTCTGACACCAGATTTAACATAAAACCATCTTCCTGTACTTTCTTCAATTCTAACTGCTGACTTACATCTCAAATAAAGATCTGAGTATTGCTTGATATAATGCTCTATTGACACCATACAACTGTGGCACTTTGAACAGGTTCTCTGTTGGCACTCTGTCATACACCTTTTTCAGATCTACAAAACTTAAATACAGATCTTTGTTATATTCCCACGATTTCACAACTATTTGTTGTAAAGTGAAAATCTGGTCCTCTATTTGGCCTGAATCCAGGTTGTTCTTCACCAAGCTCCCCTTCCAGAATCCTTCTCAACCATTTCTCAAGTATACTTGAATAAATCTTACCAGGAACACTCAGTGGGGAAATACTTCTGTAATTCTTACATTCGGTTTTCATCCATTTCATACCTACCTTATTTATCTGGTTCTTAAAGGTTCTAAAAAAACTAAATGATTCTTAATTATCACCCAAGCAGCATTCATCTCCTTTTCATCCAACTCCTCTTTCCATGCTACAGCCTCAGCTGTCTCCCGAACTTCTTATAATCACTAGCCTTGTAGTTCCACATATATCTTTTCCTCACAGAAGTCCTCACGTGTTTGGGAACCATCCACGTCTTCACTTCATGGTCACGTTTACCAACCAGAGGGTGAATTGACACCTCCTTTATAATCACATCCTCTGATGAGATGATCAAATCCAAGATCCTCAATCTCGTGTGCCCTCTGTTGCATACTGTCAGAGGCAGTTATTCCTCAAAAACTCAAACTCATTTGCTTTACTACCGGTTGCTATCTCATCATTGCAATTTATATTGCCATAATTAAAATCACCAGTAATTTTATTTATTTTATTCATGTCGGGTTCTCCCAATCCTCAACCACCCATTAGGTCCTGGTTGAGCCCTCCTAATGACGGATTAAGTATGTATTTTTTGACTGTAGCAGCATGTATTCACGGGGCAGTTTGCCTATTATGAGGGACGAAAAAACCCAAGTTTCCAGAAGAATACACCCTCCACCTCCGTATGAGGCTGGCTAACTCATGTTTAATTGAAAGAGACCAGATAAAGGTTCGTCATGTCATGGACAGGAATCGAACCGAGGTCTTTTAACCCGAGGGCTTCGTCTACTGACTGAGCTATGGAGGCTCATCACCCATAATGATCACCTTTTGCCATTCACTTGGCTAATTTGCTTATACATTTCTTGGTCACTACTCTCTGCATTACCAGTTCTATAGCAACATCCAATAAGGTATTTCATTCTATTCCTCTATCTCACACCATACTGCCTCAATACCATTACAACTGTTTTTGTCTTGCATCACTACTTGTATGGACATAACTCTTTTCTATCATATAGCACTCCACCTCCCTTTTTGCCTTTTCTATCTTCACAAATTACATTATACCCTTCCATCTCTATTCCTGTTGGATGTCATCCTCATCCAACCATGTCTCATTTATGCCAACTATTTTTGGGTGAACAAACTCAATCAATGCAATCATTTCATTTCCCTTGTTTTTGATACTTCTGGCATTCATATACAAACATAACAGTCGTTCCTGGATCTATAACAAGATTCACTGATACCACATCTGGTGATGAGTGTTTCCCAAATCTTCCTTACGAAGATTTGGGAAACACTCATCACCAGAGGTCCCACCTTACATTTGAGGCCACCTACTACCGCTCTTAGAGGGCGCTCCACCTAGATAGGACTTTAGTGTCACCCATGTGGTTGGGCTTAGTATTGTATGATATTGTGTGCATGTTACATTAATTGTTTTTGTTATCCACGTAGATGTCCTAGTGACTAGGACGAAATATAGGAAGTATTAAATTCTATTTTAATTCTTTTTGAGTGTTGTAAAAAATCCATTAAGCCTCTAACATGAAGAGCTTATAGGTATTTTACCAGAACAAGTTACCATAAGGTATTTTAACCTTATTAAATAAAAATCTCAGAAGGAGATATAAATGTAGAAAGTATTTTACCTTGGGTATAATAAATGTTAAAGATGCCAAGCTATTTTAAACATGGTTTTACTCCAATTCTCAAGTAAGCAAACAGACAAACAAGTCAAGTTTGCGCCTGCAAATGTTCAAGTCTAGCTGACCCTGAACGTAGTGCAAGACATATGCATATGTGCAGTCCTCATGACAGTGACAATGCTAAATGCCAAAACTGAATTAAGATTTTGATTAATTAAATTGACCTGATCTGGAGCTGTAGCCAACATCTAATAAGTTAAAGGAGCTAGAGATGGAGCTGCAAAATTTTCTTCCAACTCCACAGCCCTGGCCAAAATACTAACTTTCTCTGAGGATGATGCAGCAGATCATCCAGGCACCAAAGAGATGGATGTAGGATTGGATAAAAGTTATGACCAATACTGTTGGCAAGAAAAAATGGCATTCAGACATGATGAACGTTTCCTGCTAGTGATTTGATAAGTACCCTCAAAACAACAGTTATGAGGGTACTTATACTATGTCTAGCTAGCTTCATAATTGCATTTGCTCTTTCTGTGACCTGCGTATTTTTTGACCCTTTCAGTTTTCTGTCAGTTTTTTTACTGGCTCTGGCTTCATGTCCAACTCCACAGAAACCTATGGTTCCATCGCTTTAGGCTCAGCAAATCATTTTCCATCTAGGTTGTGCTGTGATGATATAGGTAAATGTCCTCTTACAAGTTTGCTAACCATCCAATATTTCTGATTTTGAACAAGGAGATTAAAAGCATCCTCTCCATTCTGAATACTAAAAAGTCTCCTGGTTCCCAAAAGCATTTCTTCTGATGAAGTTTTGGGCTTCAAAGTTGACTCATACTTTGCATTACTTTGTCACTCTCTCTCCTATTCCAATGGTAATTTTATTGTAGGTTGGCAATTAATCCACAGTTTTCAAAGAAGGATGACAAATCTTTTATCATATTACTTCTGTTAGTCTCGCTTCAGTCTTTTCTAAAGTAATGGAAAGTCCATTAATAGTAAATTCCAGCACCATATGAAAATTTAAATTGATAAATGTTTAATTCATATAATGAGGATCAGTTAGAAAAGATGAGTCTCAATAGATCACTGTATGGTGGCTGCTCTTTTAAGCATGACATCCAGACCAGCCTAGGTTGTCTGCAGACAATTAAGTGTCCACATGTCACACATGAATGGTATAGCATAGGAAGCAGCAGCAGCCAGAAAGTCTCAATGGATGCTTTAATGTTTTCATTCTAGTGGCCACATTGCCTGAGCAATCACACCTGAGTTAGAGGCATTCAATCATTATTTCATGTTCAGAACCTAAAGGCATTCAGTCCTCAATGCATGTGAAGCATGGGTTTTAAGGGCTATGCACCCTGTCATTCCAGTATGGCCTTAGAATAGTCAGCCATATGTGCAGCGATGAAGTCTGGCACCTTACTAACACCATGTTAGGGCAGCTGCAGATTTGGCCAGTCAAACGCTCACCTTAATCTGATATTTATTTGACCAAGCATATAAATCTCCATCCTAACTTATATAGTTAACTTACAAACTAACTTAACTACCTGCCCTATCTTAACACCTGTTGGGGATGCTCTAGATGCCATTCTATAACCTACAGGAGACCATTCTCTCAATTTGTCACTGTTAGTCATTGGGTTTGTCCCTTTGAGATCACCATCATTAGAGAGTCAGACAAGAAGGTTCCCAACAATTGCTGTGCTGGAGAAGAGCATTAGTTTGAATGGAGTACACCACCTCATGGTTCTAACGATTTCACTGCTAGATGCCATAGCGTGGCAAGGTCCCATGTTTAAAGGAGAAGCCATTTAAGCATTGGATATGGCATCATTCAATGGATGTGTGCTGGACCTATCCTTCAGATGGGAATTTTTGTAAATTCCTGTCTAAAGTAAATTCCTCTAGTAATTCACAGATCTTATTTGTCCCTCAATGACATGAAAAGGTTTGAAGAAACTAAAGTGTTTTATATAATATCTCTGTCATTTGATCAGCTTTAGCACAAACACCTTTAGTTCTGTTTTGCATCTATCTACTGTTGTATGCAATCAGTCTCTGATCTCTCTCTCTCTCTCTCTCTCTGGATGGGTACCACAGGGTTGCATTCTTCTGTATATCAGAAACTCCCTTCCCCCTATCAGTTTGCCAATAAAACAGTTTCACACTTTTGATACACTGTAAAATAATTATGCAAACCATGCACCACACAAATAAACAATTGCCAGATCCTTTACAGTTTGAGTTGCTAATTTCTAAATCATGTTTTGTGAATGGTTTAGAAATCAGAATCACTAAATCATTTTAATTTGAAACCTTTGCTAATTTCAGTTGTAGTAATACTCAATAATCACCTTATTCTCAAAATAAAAAAAAAAAAAAAAAAAAAAAAAGAAACTCTACCTTTCCCCCACCTTTTTACTTTCAATAAAATCACATCTCTTGATAAGATGGATAAGATGATATTTCTCTTCTTCAGTTAAATTTTACCAGCATATTTGTGCCACTAAATGTATTGTTGGTATTGTAAGAGAAAGCTTGAACAGGCATGAAGTATTGAGTGTCACCTCAAACAGCTGAATTAAAAACAATAATAAAGTGTGAAAGAAACTGAACATGCACGCCAAACATAAATCCAAATGAAATTTAATTGGAGTGATATGCAATACATATATGAATATTTTAAGTACATTTTTCCCCTCGTATAACTGTGGAAAAAAAAAGCAGGAAAGTGGACTAGAAAAAACTCATAATATAACAGTGCACTGCCTTTAAAACTAAACCTAACTAGTACATCATCTGTTTAAAAGTCATCATGTTTATGTAGATAGTCATGTGTGCAACCATGGCTGGGCACAGAATTATAGAAATAGCTAATGCTGTGACCAACAAAGTTGTATGTGGTGTGATGGCAGTAAAAACAGATATGTATGAAATATTCGAATTCTTCAGCTTGCCGGGCCTCTAAGGTTCTCAGCTAAGTCTTTTTGGCTATTATCCTCCTAATACATCTGCAGTTTACCTGTAGGTTGCTTTCCATCAGGCTTCATCACTAATGTTTGTTTAGCTATTCTCTCTCCACACAATTCTTTCCACATGTCCAGGAATCTTTCCACAAATCAGAACATGCAGCCATCTCAGGCTGCATGTTCTGATTTCATCAACCAGAAGTGGGGATCTAAAGAGTTTGTATAGTTCTTGATTATGTCTACTTCTCTATTCAGCTGTTGGGTTATCTCTTACAGTCTATAAACATTTCTGAGGATTTTATTTTCAAAGATCTGCAATGCTTTTGCATATTGGTCTGATATACTCCAGGTTTCTGCTCAAAATAAAACAAAAGGTCTAATGATTGCCTTGTATATTTCTGTTTTAATATTGCTTGATAGAATTTTCAAAGATAGTAAATGATGTAGTGAATGATAAGATCTATTGGAGTCTGGAATTCTAGCTTTTATTTCTGTACTAATTTTATTATCTTGAGTAATCAAAGTTCCAAGATATTTGAAGGGGGTGGCACTTTTAAATTTCAGATTATCAATGACAACTGGTCATTTTATGCTTGCTTGTGATTTCTGCATACATTTAAATATTCAGTTTTATCGAGGTTGATTTGTAATCCTAGTTTTTCAGCAGCAATTTTGAATTTTCTCAATTTTGTTCTAATGTTTACAGATTTCTCTCCAATGCATGAAATATAGAACTTAGGATTTAGAATGACCTCACAAAGGTGTTGTAGATGATTGAGAAAATGTCACCTAATTCCATGTACTTGCTATTATCTTCAATGCGAGTTAAACTCTCTCACTGCTCTTGATCATACTGATGCTTCCAAATGTATGACAAAAATTCTTCAGTAGGTGTACTACTGAACATTATTACTGTTCTTCTACTACAGCTGAATAGATTGCATGAATAGGCAGGTAATTGGAACTATCATTTCAATGTTGCAAAGTGTAAGGTTTTGAGATTTGGTAAGCAATGATAGAATGCAAAGTATACACTTGGTGGGGAAACTTTAAGGGAGGTAGAAGAGATGAGAGATCTAGGAGTGGTGGTGGACAAGGACCTGAAAAAAATTTAGGGGCCACATTGCACAAGTTATGAAGACATTACATCAGAGATAATGGCAATGATGTGAAGGAACATGCAGAAATAGAGATGTTACAATGCCATTGTATGAGGCCTTGATCAGGCCTCATACAATTGAGATTGAGACATATAAGCTAGTCAGGGGTTGTTATCAGGTGGGGACATGGAAGAGATTTTTCTTAGAATGGGAGAGGGGGATAGAACAAGAGGCCATTGCTGGAAACTGTATAAGGAGGGTGTGAGCAAAGTGAGGAGCAGGTTCTTTACATGGAGAGTGATTGGTGAGTGGAATGTATTGCCTGATATGTTGCTGAATGTAGACACATTGAATCAGTTTAAGGCATGATTGGATGAGCATTGTGTGCAATAGTGTACCTCATATGATGAATTTCTGACTCCATGGAGGTCAAATGATGATGATATTATTATTATTATTATTATTATTATTATTATTATTATTATTATTCATGCCTCCATGGAGTCAAAAGACTCATCGTGGGAGGTCCTTCCTAAGAACATAAAGTCTGTCAAGACTCATCGAGGGGAGGTTCCCCCTAAGAAACACAAAGTCTATCATACCACTCCTTAAACTCATTGACCGTTCTCACCCTCACCACTCTATCAGGCAATGCATTCCACGACTCAACCACCTTCCATGCAAAGAAACCACTCCTCACCCTCTTGCTCAATGTTTCCTTTCGTAACTTCCAGGGATGGCCTCTTGTCATCACTCCTTCCCGCTGTTCAACCAAGTGAAAGAACTCCCCAGTGTCAACCCTGTAACCACCACTCAACAGTTTAAAAGTCTCAATCATATCACCTCTCCTTCTATCCGCCAAACTCTGCAGTCCACATTCCCTCATCCGATTCTCATAACTATCCTTGTACAGTCCTGAGACCATCTTTGTCATCCGTCTTTGTATCTTTTCCACAGTTAATTTATCCCCTTCAAATCCTGGGGACCAAATCTGAGAACAATAATCCCAATGTGGTCTGATCAGAGACTTATACAATGGAATGATAACCCTCTTATCTCTGCAGGTCAGTGTCCTTCTCATAATTGCAGCAATCCTCTGTGTTACCTTCACCACCTTTGCAATATGTTCCCTAAACTTCAGGTTTCTATCAATCATCAACCCCAGATCTCTTGTCTCCCCAACTTCCTCCAGTATAACTCCTCCCATAGAGTATGCAGCATCCCATCGATGTTTCCCAAACCTCAAGACCTTACATTTTGCTTCATGAAACTGAAACCCCCATTCATTTGCCCATCTATCTAGCTTATTCAAATCCTCTTGCAGGGCTACCACATCTGCACTATTACTAATAATCCTTCCCAGCTTCGCATCACCTGCAAACAACTGAATATCCCCTTGCAATCCACTGGCAGTGTCATTGATATAAAGGTTAAACAATGTAGGTCCTAGTACTGAGGCCTGTGGGACCCCACTTGTAACCTTCTGTCTCCTTGAAACTGCTCCACCATACACAACTCTCTGATACCTATCATACAGCCAATCCTGAATCCAGTTGACCAATCTGACATCCAGACCCATGTGTTGCAACTTAAATATCAGCTTATCATGTGGCACCCTGTCAAATGCCTTTGCTAAGTCTAAGAAAATTGCAGTATATGCCTTTCCCTCATCTAATGTTCTTGTAACTTTATTATAAAAGGCTAGCATATTGCTAAAACAAGAGCGCCCTTTCACAAATCCATGTTGACTCTCACAGATAACATTACCCTCATCTGCACAGTGCTGTATACGGTCCCTCACTACTTTCTCCAAGTTCTTAACAACTACTGATGACACACAGACTGGTCTGTAATTAGACACTTCCAGTCTGTTACCACCCTTATGCAATGGCACTATATTACCTTCCTTCCATTCCCTGGGCA